>NC_092042.1:55660749-57013545 GCF_003086295.3 Arachis hypogaea | reverse complement strand
TCATGTGTTTCTGAATTTGTCATCCTTATTATATTTCCATGATTTTCTTGTAGAGTCTGCACCCGTTACCTTCACTATTTTATAGAAAGTTCAAGGATTTATTGGGCAATACAATTGTTACATTTGATGCAAATCACAATCTCATTGAGTTGAGGATTGAAAAACTTAATCACACAGCTTACATTATTAGGGGTTTGCATAAGCTGATGAATTTTTATGGTCTCTATCGAGGTGGTTATATAAAACTCAGTTATGCCTATAAAGAATACTTTCGTATAATCAAGATTAGGGATCATAATATGGTTAAGAAGAGTTCTATTTACACTGGTATAAAGCTCCTTCTTTCTGATAACTTTTATCATAAAGGTAAGCTACCATTGACTGAGGAGGAGCATTTGTGTATTTGTTCGAAAAGAAACTCTGAAATTCAAAAGAAAGTCAAGTCATCAGCTTATTATACTAGGAAGATTCTGCTAAATTCTAATACCCGTACTTCATCAAAAATAGTTTTTTTCTGATGAAACCAGTCATGATAAACGATATAACTATAAGCATTTTGGCTCTTCGTCAAAATATATCCCGGTTGACCTGAATTTAGCTCCTGAAGTAGAAGAAGGATCTGCTATTGTTCTTCGTTCGGATCAATCAAAATTTTCCCCAATCGAAGATAATAATATACACTTTCATGCAGCAGTGTCAAATGAAAGTGGTATCCCAACAAAGTTCTATGACTTCTTTTCACCAAATAAATCTTATCAAGTGGTTTACATCCCAAGTACTCCTGTTAATGTTTTTCGACAAAGCTCTTTCGAATTTTTAGATTTAATTCATTCTAAGCAATCCAATCTATCTTATATGGTTACATATTCATGCATGATTACAGATGAAGATTTGCATTCATCATATTTGGTATGATTTTTTTCTACAACTATATATAGTTATATCCATTGAAAAGTTAAACTTTTTTTAAAACTAAATAGATCTATTTTTGTTGTATTATTCAGGGCCTTCCAACAGAGTTTGTTACAAAGGCTTTTCCTTCACATCATCACCAGGTTTGCGTTGTACAAAGGCGTGGTTGTAGATACACAATGGGACTCTGTTGGTACAGGGATAAACAATTATTCAAAGCTCATCTTACTAGACGTTGGAAGGCTTTTATTATTGACAATACTCTTAGGCATGGAAGTTTAGTTATTTTTAATGTCTCTTCATTAGATGAGAGAACCATGTATGCTGATGTAATCACTAAATGAGATATAAATCTATATAATATTTAGTTTTGCTTTCTGTTTTCGTGTAGCTTTTATTTCTATGTTATTAGTAATCATATTAAACTTTTATGTATCAATATGCAAAATTTTACTTTTGATCTATGACTTATTTAATACTATATTTCATCTTATCCATGACCTGTTAATATTGTTATATTGCTGTTGTTTCCCTTTTTTCATCTTTTCTCATAAAAACTTCCTAATACAATCATTAATTTAGTTTATCCAATTTTTTGCAGTAAATTTTAAGAATAATGATTTTTTTATTTAGCTCAATTTATTTTAATTTGTCACAGCTTTATTCTAATTCATATACACATACACACACACATATATATATATATATATATATATATATATATATATATAAGAATAATGATTTTTTTAGCTCAATTTATTTTAATTTGTCATAGCTTTATTCTAATTCATACACACACACACACACATATATATAGCCACTGTCACTATGATGCAGGTTTTCTCTAAGGTTCCCTTTATCCAAGACCCTTTTAACGAAAAGGATGAAGAGATATCTCTATAGTCTACAAAGATTGCTGAGAGTACCATCAACTCTCTTTGGCGTACTCACTGGTAATTTACACATATATATCATCAGATCACATGTTATATAAATTGTTGTATTATATTCTGTATTAATTATTGTCAGATGTGAATCAGTTACATTTATTACATTCAGGCAATAATACTTATTTACTCTAAATCATTTAATGTTTTGGTTTGGAAAGACTATACCATGCCTTCATGTTTCTTTTATTTGAGTTCATTTCCAACTACAACCAATTGATACACATTTTTTTGTAAAAGCTGCAAATTTCTTCCTCAGTTTCTTTCTGTGAATTTATCTTCCATGTTTTCTTTCACATTATTATAAATAGTCATCCCCTGTAGAGTTACTTAGTATATTGTATTATGCACTGCTTGGGAAAATATCATCATAATCTGCATATTTTATTTGTTATCATTAGTTTCATTAGTCATGGTACTAGAAGACTATCGATTGACTCCCAAGCTTGCAAGAGCCAGGCGAATGAGCATTTTAAGAAGCAAGAGGTTGAACCATACTTTGAATGTCAATGATGTTCTTAGATATAGTTGTAAGTTTGAAGTTATTTTTTCATCAACTATACATGTTCATGCCCATATTCACATTATTTAAGTAGTTTCTAATTTTCTTGATACATCTCCAAAAGATCATTCACCTCAAGTCGTGCTTCCTCTCAAGAGAACTTCTTCAGCTGTTTCAAATGACAGTATTAGTTGCTTCATATCAACTGAGAAAGGTCATTCAAGTTGTACAGGTAATAATAAAATTTGGTTACATTTTATAATACATGTGTCTCTTTAGAAGAAAAGCATGTTGCTTAAATGATCATGTTAATCAGTTGTAAAATATATTTTAATTATATTAATTTACTTTTACAAATGTATTGTTAATTCTTTTTACTATGTGTATATAGGTCACCAAATGTTTAAAGTGAATTTTCATGATCCTGTGAATTTGAGTTCTAATATCTCCAGCAGCCGAGATAAGAAAAAAGTTACATTAAAGGGAACATGTTCCTCAACAAAAGCTATCGTTAATCCCTCTGATAATATGCTGTCTGCTAAAGCAACATTCTTTGATCCTACCAGCATCAGAACTCCTTTGTTAGATGTTACAAATGGTTTGTACTTCTCATACTATAAAAGAGTAATTAATAATTTTTTGATTAACCATTCTATTTCTCTTTGAGGCTTTTTTTATCATTCTTTTGGTTAATAAGGATTTTGTTTAATTTTGTTACAGTAGGTTGGAATAATAGCAGCAGATATAAATCATGTACCCTTAGTAACACTAATGCAAATTTACAAAAGGATAAAAGTCATAAACCTACCTACGTTGATGGTGCTGATTATCTGTTTTGCAACAATAAAATAATAACCTCTTCAAGCATGAATAATAATTTAGAGAGGTGTGAATTTATAATTTTTTATATGTTAATTTTTTTATGTTGTTATCACTCTAACCAATAATTAGCTTAATGAAAATTCATTGTAGTTATTTGTCTGAGTTTTTTTATGTCTTTTTTCAATTGTATTATACATAATCACAAGAGATTCACCAAGCAAACAGATACAATTATCAGAGAAGTATGCAGAAGTAACAACGAGCTATTTACATCTTCTGTTCATGACCATGGACAGTCTTCTAAAAATGTAAATAATGTAATTCATGATTCCAATGTATCAGATTTATATCATCATGAAGGTATTCCAACTTTTACTTGACTAATTTAGTAATTGTTCAAATTTCACTTTAGGAAGGTTTGGATTGATTTTTGAAAAAAGTACTTTTTTTTTACCTTTTTAAAAAAAATTGTTAAATAGATAGAAGTTATTGCACATTTGAATAATTTTTAAAAATAATTATAAGTATTAGAAATGTCTTTTGCTTAATTTTTTTTAAAGCAATATATTGTTAATTTTAGGAAAAGTAAATAATTTTTTTTTAGATAATAGTAATTTTTTAAAAAGATTTATCTAAATAGATTTAAAATTATATGAAAGTAATTCATTTTTAACAAAAAAAATATTTTTTATAATTCCAAAAAGCCCATCCAAACCCAACAATTTATTTAGCAACAGCATTACAAATGACTATTCTATTTCAATTTTTTTACAGTTGTTGATGTATTCGATGACATTAATTTAGAAAGTGATTACTCTATTGATTTTCAAGACGACAATGTCATTGGTAAAATTTAAATTCATCAATATTTATAACATTATTAAGTTATATTTTAATGGAGTAATATTTATGACTAGAGCATAACAAGATATATTATTTTTTTAATATTTTATTTAGATGAAAGTGCGACTGCATACGAGATTGACAGCTTAGTTATTGATGAAGAAGGTATGTTTTCATTAGATTGAAAATTTGTTACACAAATATAGATATATTAAATGATTCAAAATATAATTTACATTATATTAGCTAATGAAATTAAAATTTTATTTTAAAGCTTTTTGGGATGCGGGTGATCTTTCTCATACATGTATATATTGCAAAGCTTTGATGTGGGATCATGAGAGACTTTCAAAGAGTATCAATAGTGTCACTCCTCATTTTGGTTTGTGCTGTATGGATGGCAAAGTTGAGTTGCCCCTAATGAAACAGGCCCCAGATAATCTAAAAGCATTGTATTTTTTGGACGATGAAATAGGCCGATACTTTCGAAAAAACATAAGGGCATTTAATGCAATGTTTTCATTCACATCAATGGCTGGCAAGATTAACCATAAAATTAACAATGGTTCCGATCCGCCATCATTTATTTTGAGTGGCCAGAACTATCACTCAATCGGAAGTCTTATTCCACAAGCAAATGAAAAACCAAGATTTGCACAGCTCTACATTTATGATACGGACAACGAGATTCATAACAGAATTAGTGCTATTCTGTAAGTTTTTTTTTTGTATACACAAAGCATATTCTTTATAATATCAACTTTATTCACTTACTCATTTAAGGTCCATCAATATGTTGTGTTTGTCATATTTTCTTTTCTCTTTTTTTTTTCAGCCCAGTAAGTTCGGTGGGTAATCTTGAACATGATATAGTTTGTATGCTGAAAAATATGCTAGATGAGCATAATCCTTTGGCACAGTCGTTCCGTTATGCTCGGGATAGATTCACCGAGTCACATTCTCTTGATATGAAGTTAAAACTGATTAGGCGTAGGGAAAAAGATGGTCGGCGATACAACTTGCCTACTGCATCAGAAGTTGCAGCATTGGTAGTTGGTGACATTGATGATTCTTTATTGGACAGAGATATCATATTGGAAACCAAATCAAAACAACTAAAGAAGATTGATGTTATCCATCCATTGTATTTGGCTTTGCAGTATCCTCTTATTTTTCCATATGGTGAGGATGGATATAGAACAGGCATCTTAGCAGCTTCTCGATACAATGTTGACGGTTCAAAGAAGAGGAATACAATAAGCATGAGAGAATTCTTTGCATTTCGACTGCAAATGAGGTCATCTGAGTCACCAATTCTGCTTAACTCCCGTAGGTTGTTCCAACAGTTCTTGGTTGATGCATATACTATGGTAGAGTCTGAGCGTCTTAGTTTTCTTCGTTTCAACCAACCAAAGTTGAGGGTTGAAAAGTACAAGTTATTGCATGAGTCTTTAGTTAGAGGTGATGCAAATGCTGTTTCAAGTGGTCAAAGGATAATTCTCCCAAGCACTTTTACGGGTGGACCTAGATACATGTTTAATAATTGCAAGGATGCATTTGCTCTTTGCAAGAATTTTGGTTATCCAAGTTTTTTTGTCACCATCACATGCAATCCTGAATGGGATGAGATAAAGCGCTTATTAATTGGTACTGGCCTTAAAGCAGAAGATCGTCCTGATATTACATCAAGAGTCTTTAAGATTAAGCTAAACAACTTAATCAGAGATTTTAAGTATGGTGATATTTTTGGAAAGATTTCTGGATGTAAGTCTTCTTTTTAAAAAAAATGTGAAATTTTACTGCAAATTTTTTAATTTACATTTCATTATAGTAACTTTTGCTGTTTTGGTTTTATTTTCAGATGTATGCACTATTGAATTTCAGAAGAGGGGTCTTCCTCATGCTCATATTTTGTTGTTCATGCATCCTCTTTCAAAACCTAGGTCTCTTGATGATATAGATAAGTTAATATCGGCACAAATACCCGATAAACGTCGAAGGCCTAAGTTATATGCTGCTGTTGAGAAATTCATGGTTCACAGTCCATGTGGCAAGTATAACAAGAATAGTCCTTTCATGGTAAATGGTTTGTGCTCCAAATATTTTTCCAAACAATTTAGACAACGTACTGTTGTTGATGAAGCTGGGTTCCCAAAGTATTGTAGGCCAAAAAATGGTCGCACCATAATAAAAAAGGGTGCAACTCTTGATAACTCTTTTATTGTCCCGTACAACCCAACTTTGTTATTAAGGTATGGTTGTCACATTAATGTTGAGCATACTCGCCAAACTTCTGCCATCAAATATTTATTCAAGTATGTTCACAAAGGAAATGATCGTGTTACTGCTTCATTCTACCAGACATCAGTTAATGGTAATGCTCCTCCTATTGTGGATGAGATTAACAACCATTATGATTGTAGATACATTTCTGCATGTGAAGCTACTTGGAGATTATATGGTTATGATATTCAAGTTAAGGAGCCTGCTGTTATCAGACTTCCATTTCACCTACTAGAGGAGAATCCTGTTATTTTCAAGGAATACGAGGGTATTCAGGATGTCCTTAGTCGTGTTGATGCGAAGTTCACTAAATTACAAGCATGGTTTGTTGTGAATAAATATTTTCCATTGGCTAGGTCATTGACCTATTGTGAGTTTCCACAGAAATTTGTATGGAAGGACAATATTTCAATGTGGATTCCAAGAAAACAAGGTTATTCTATTGGTAGGTTGACACATGTTCCTAGAGGTAATGGCGAGGATTATTATCTTAGACTTCTTCTCAACATTCAGAAAGGTTGCACCAGTTTTGAGGAAATACGCACTGTTGATGGTGTTACACACAACACTTTCAAAGAAGCATGCTATGCACTAGGTCTCTTGCAAGACGAGAAAGAATTTATTGATGCTATTCTTGAAGCAAGTACTTGGGCTTCAGCCAACTATGTTCGTGACCTTTTTGTCATGCTTCTGATATCAAACAACATAGCATGTCCAGATTTTGTTTTAGAAAGATGCTATAAAGAATTATCTGAGGATATTTTATTTGAGCAAAGAAGAATTCATCATGTTCAAGGTATTTAGTTAAAAATTGTACAATTTATGGTTTTAATTTATTTATTGATATGTTATTATCTTGAAGTTGCTACATGTATTAATATAAAAATTATATTTTTGTATAGATCTTCATTTGTCTGACGAGCATATCATGAACTTGACCCTTGCAAAAATTGAAGACAAGATGCAAGCTAATGGAAGGTCTCTTAAAAAGTTTCCAGCGATACCCTACCCATCATTAGATCTTTTTCATAGTTTAGAAGATCGCTTATTGTTGGACGAGGTTAATTTTGATCTTCTTTGCTTAAGCAGCAATATATGCAATCTCTAAAGACCATGACAGATGAGCAACGATCTGCATTTGACACCATTATTGATTCCGTAAACAATGATTGTGGCGGATTTTTCTTTCTATATGGTTATGGTGGTACTGGCAAGACGTTCATCTAGAATACTCTTTCTGCTTATCTTAGATGTGGTGGGAACATTGTTCTTAATGTTGCTTCAAGTGACATTGCTTCTTTACTACTTCCTAATGGTCGTACTGCTCACTCAAGATTTAAAATACCGTTAAGCATCAATGAGGACTCTATATGCAACATAAAGCCGGGAACACCTCTTTGTAAACTTATTTGTAAAGCAAAGCTTATTATATGGGATGAGGCACCAATGTTAAGTAAGTATTGTTACGAAGCTCTTGACAAGTCTCTAAAAGACATTCTTCGCTTTCAGCCATCGTTTAATCCAAACCTTCCATTTGGTGGCAAAGTTGTTGTACTTGGCGGAGACTTCAGGCAAATTCTTCCAGTAATACCTATGGGTTCACGGCAAGATATTGTGCAAGCATGCATTAGTTCATCTTATCTATGGGATTTTTGCACAGTCTTAAAGCTTTCAAAGAATATGAGGCTTACTGTTGGTGGTATAGTTGAAGTTGATGATGATATCAAAGCTTTTGCAGATTGGTTAATTCAAATTGGGAATGGATTGGCAGGTGATTCAACAGATGGTGAGTCAGAAGTAGTCATCCCTAAAGACATACTTATTGATGATACTAATGATGGGTTTCAGAATTTGGTTACATTTGTCTACACAGGGTTATTGATGAACTTGGATAACATTAATTATTTCAAGGAGCACACGATTCTGGCACCCACTCTTGAAGTTGTCCATGAGGTCAATAACACAATTATGGAATTTATTAATAGTGATGAAAAAGTTTATCTTAGTTCAGACTCATTATGTGCTGAAGAGGGCAACATAGAATACGAGTTGGATGCTATTATAACTGATGTTCTAAATTCGATAAATTGCTCAGGTTTGCCCAACCATCAGTTGAAACTCAAAATTGGTGTACCTGTGATGCTTCTAAGGAATATAGACCAAAGCAATGGACTTTGCAATGGTACTCGATTACAGGTTCGTAGACTTGGAAATCATGTAATTGAATGCAACATCTTGACGGGAGACAAGTGTGGTGAAGTAGTTCTCATTCCACGCATGAATATGGCTCCGAATAATGAAACTCTACCTTTTAGGTTTCAACGTAGACAATTTCCTTTGGTAGTCTCTTTTGCAATGACCATAAATAAATCTCAAGGTCAAACTTTGAGCAAAGTTGGTTTATACTTACCTAGACCTGTTTTTACACACGGACAATTATATGTTGCGTTGTCTAGGGTGAAGTCTACAGAGGGTTTGAGAGTTTTGATAAAGAATAATGGATCACTAAGTGATGATTCTACCTTAAATGTTGTGTATAGGAAAGTTTTTCAGAATCTCTAACGATGTGCTTTAAAGTTTTTATGCTTTTGTACAATTCGGATGTTATTGCATATTTTTTTGCGACTTTTCTTTCTTTTTTTAGGTTGTAGGAATTTTTTTTATAGTCAGTAACTACATAGATATTTTATTTTTGAGTGTTCGCTTGCATTGTTATTTTTTTTAATAATTTTATTAGAGTTAATTTAATGTTTATTGCCAATTTCAAGTGGAGATTATGGTTTGTTTAATTTGTCGTCTATATGTTGAGTGTGCAATTATATATAGCACATATTGAAAAAAAATTCAGCAAAATCCTATGCGTTTTTGTGATTAAAATTTGTTCTATAATGTAATAAATTAAAGCAGTGATTTAGTTCATCATTTCCCGTGCTTAGCACGGGTCATGCACTAGTAAGATATTAAAGCATAAAGATTTCATTTTATAAATAATTAAAAGAAAAAAAATTAAGGTTAAAAAATTATAGTTCAAATAGTATAATTTTATCATACTCATTTAAAAATTGTGTCCGAATCTCACTCTTAACTACAAAAAAAAAATTGGAGTAGATCTACTCTATTCTTTTGCCATAGAATATGATTTTAGTTCCCAATATAGCATTGAGGTTCATTTGGCTATTTTGGACCAAAATAATTTTCTACTAGCATTTTACTAGCTCCATCCACTCTGTGTAGCGCGGACTAAATTATTATTATTTTAAAAGTTTAGAACAATAAATATAGAATAAAGTATTATTTTAATTAATAATATTTGGGTTAAATTTTTTTTGGTCTTTAATATTTTAAACGTTTTATTCTAATTTTAAAATTGGATAAAATATTATTTTAATCTTTAACGTTTAGGTCAAATTCTAATTTTGTTCCTAACATTTCAAACATCATATTTCTGTCCCAAAAATTTTCAAACAGATTTAATATTGTCCTACCATTAAACTTGACACTAATAATTAATGAATTGAGTGATGTGGATGTCAATAACATTACTAGTTAAGTTAGAAAAATACAACCAAAACCTTCTTGTAACATTTGTTCTGTAACACCGTATCACCCTAATTACCTCTAGTCATGAAGTAAAGGGTGACAAAGCGTCATGATAGTTCTAAAGCTCATACAATAATATATATAATAAAGGAATATAATACACTAGAAGTCCGATAAAGAAATAAAAGCTCAAAGATGCAGAAAATAAAGATACAAAAGCATGAATCGCTCAAACATGATAACTAAACGTGTAGGCACAAGAGATAAACAGAATAAAAGGAGTAAACAAGTATATATATATATATATATATATATATATAAAGAGGACTAGTCATAACTTATGGAGTTTAAGTCGGCTAGTCAAAATAGAAATATAACAAAATTTGATGTTTAAAACAGCTAATGTCCTATCTCTCAAGTTTTCAAAATACAAGCCTCTAAGGCAACAAAGGTGAGAGACTACAAAAGTAAATCAAAACAAGAAGCTGAACCATCCTCCACTCTGTCACAATCCGCAAATTCACTGAGTGGGTTGCGACCTACATATAAAAAACAACAACATATGGTATGAGAAGCGGAGGTTCTCAATATGGTAACAGTACCCAATAGATAAAGATATAAGGTTTTGGAAACACAAACACAATTCGAGAACTTTGCATCGATACAAAGTATTTAAGCTTAATGAAATATACAAATTAAACCATAAGTAGAATAATCTAACTTAAAGGATTTCTATTCTAATAGTCACTAGTGTCCCACTGTAAGACCCCAAATTTTTAAAATTAAATAATTAGTAATTTATGAACTAATATATTATATTGAGATGTAATTTTAAAAAAATTATTTTTTTAACAAAAATAATTAAATAGAATTTTATAATTATTAAAGTTTAATTTAATTATTATTTATTCTATTAAATTTGAATTATTTATCAAAAAATAATTTGATAAAATAAAAATTAAATTGATTATTATTATTATTATTATTATTATTATTATTATTAAAGTTAAAAAAAAGAAAGAAAGAAATATGGATGGAAGTGGCCGAAGCCATTCAAGCCAAAAGGAAAGAAAGAAAGAAAAACGTGTCTTGTAAACATAATACATATACATATATGCATGACATCTATTAATCCTTACCACCACAAATCAATATTCATTGTTATCTATCATTTAATTAACCTGATTTCATTTTAACCGAAACCACAAAGAAAGAAAAAGAAAGAAAGGCCGAGAGAGAGGGGAAAGAAACCGTGACACCACTAAGAACTTTCGGCTTTGATTTTTTGAAATTCGTAACTCCAATAAAAAATTAAATTCGGTAAAAATGTTTGTATTCTTTTCTTTTATATGTTTGCATTATTTTTATCCGGTAGAAGTTGACGGTGACGTAGTTCCTCTTCCCCTTGAGTTTGGCTAATTAGAGTTTTAGGAGGCACAAACGATTTCTAACGTTTTCTTCAACAGTTCGATCAGAAAATTTCTCCAAAATTTTCGTTGATTCTGATTTTGTACGAAAGTAGGGGTCTTATTTTAAAATAATTAATAGTTTTTAAGTTAAGAATGGCAAAAAATTTATTGAGAAATTACAAATAAATTGTGTTTGTCTGGACTGATTGAATTTGATGAATAAGTATTGACTGTGAGAATAATTGAGTTTGATGAACGTGTCTGAATTCTTGATGGTTTGAATTGTGGCTGAAAATATGTTACGTTTATGCTTTGATCAAATGACATATGAATTAAGGAATTATGAAAGTGAGGGAGGTTATATCCGGGTTCTTGTAACCATAAATGAAAAAGGTGGTTTTGGTTAATGTTAAATGTAAAAAGAATATGACCGGGAGGTTTTTTTAAGTTTGAATGAACGTACGACTTGTTCCTTTGGTTTTAATAGAAAAAGGTTTGAAAGAGGGTTGAATTTTATTGAAACAAAAAGAGGCTTAGCTTTAAAGAAAATGATTTGATTATTGAAAATGATTTGATATTTAAAATGATTGAGAGATTGTTTGGTTGGGACCCTAAAAGGGTGGCATAGTCTGAATTTTAGAGAAAATGTTGTCGAAATTTTATAATCTTTGAGAGTTTGTTTGAATTGCTATTTTAAAAAGATTTGGTTTTGGAAAACTATATTATTTGATATTTATTTAGTTAAGAAAAGATTTATTCTATTTGAATTCAATTTATTAAGAAAAGAATAATGTTTTAAATCCAATCTTTTGAGAAGAGATTTTGTTTAAATTATGATATGAGTTTGGTTTAATAAGAAAGAAAAGAAGGAGAACGAAAAGTAAAGGAAAGAGAGATAATTAAAGGAATCTCTGTGGTGGGCAAAATTGTGATCATCAACAATGGCTCTAAAGACTTGGTGCTCTCTAACATAAATCACACTTTGTCACAACTCCGCACAACTAACCAGCAAGTGTACTGGGTCGTCCAAGTAATACCTTACGTGAGTAAGGGTCGATCCCACAAAGATTGTTGGATGAAGCAAGCTATGGTCATCTTATAAATCCTAGTCAGGCGGATTCAACTATATTAAGAGATTATTGGATTTTCGAATAATAATAATAAATTTAAACAGAAAATAAAGATAGAGTTACTCATGTAATTCAATGATGGAAATTTCAGATAAGTGTATGGAGGTGCTGTGCTCCTTCCGAATCTCTGCTTTCCTACTGCTTCTATCCAATTTTTGTCACTCCTTTCTATGGAAAGCTGTATGTAGGGCATCACCGTTGTTAATGGCTACATCTCGTCCTCTCAGTGAAAATGGTCCAAATGCTCTGTCACAGCACGGCTAATCATCTGTCGGTTCTCGATCATGTTGGAATAGAATCCCTTGATTCTTTTGTGTTTGTCATCACGCCCAGCAATCGCGAGTTTGAAGATCGTCACAGTCATTCAATCCCGAAATCCTACTCGGAATACCACAGACAAGGTTAGACTTTCCGGATTCCTATGAATGCCACCATCAATTCTAGCTTATACCACGAAGATTCTGATTAAAGAATCCAAGAGATATGCGCCTAGCCTAAAGTAGAACGGAAGTGGTTGTCAGTCACGTGTTCATAGGTGAGAATGATGATGAGTGTCACGGATCATCACATTCATCATGTTGAAGTGCAACGAATATCTTAGAATAAGAATAAGTCGAATTGAATAGAAAATAGTAGTAATTGCATTAAAACTCGACCGTTGAAAATACATAAGTGATAAAGGTCCAGGCATGGCCGAATGGCCAGCCCCCAAAGTATGATGTGAATTCGAAAATAAAGGAGAAGGACCCGATAAGTGGTCAAAAGACTAGATAGTCAAAGACATCTAATAAACTAGTAAAAAGTTCTATTTATACTAAACTAGCTACTAGGGTTTACAGAAGTAAGTAATTGATGCATAAATTCACTTCCGGGGCCCACTTGGTGTGTGCTTGGGTTGAGCTTGATCTATCCACGAGATGAGGCTTCTCTTGGAGTTGAACGCCAAGTTATAACGTGTTTTGGGCGTTCAACTCTGGTTCGTGACGTGTTTCTGGCGTTTGACTCCAAAATGCAGCATGGAACTGGCGTTGAGCGCCAGTTTACGTCGTCTAATTACGAATAAAGTATGGACTATTATATATTTCTGGAAAGCTCTGGATGTCTACTTTCCAACGCCATTGAGAGTGCCATTTGGAGTTCTGTAGCTCCAGAAAATCCATTTTGAGTGCAGGGAGGTCAGATTCTAACAGCATCAGCAGTCCTTTGTCAGCCTCCTATCAGAGTTTTGCTCAGGCCCCTCAATTTCAGCCAGAAAATACCTGAAATAACAGAAAAACACACAAACTCATAGTAAAGTCCAGAAATGTGAATTTAGCATAAAAACTAATGAAAATATCCCTAAAAGTAACTAGATTATACTAAAAACTACCTAAAAACAATGCCAAAAAGCGTATAAATTATCCGCTCATCACAACACCAAACTTAAATTGTTGCTTGTCCCCAAGCAACTGAAGATCAATTAGGATAAAAAGAATAGAATATACTATAAATCCCAAAATATCAATGAATATTAATTCTAATTAGATGAGCGAGACTTGTAGCTTTTTTTGCTTCTGAACAGTTTTGGCATCTCACTTTTTCCTTTGACGTTTAGAATGATTGGCTTCTATAGGAACTTAGAATTTCAGATAGTGTTATTGATTCTCCTAGTTAAGTTTGTTGATTCTTGAACACAGCTACTTTTATGAGTTTTGGCCGTGGCCCTAAGCATTTTGTTTTCCAATATTACCACCGGATACATAAATGCCACAGACACATGACTGGGTGAACCTTTTCAGATTGTGACTCAGCTTTGCTAGAGTCCCCAGTTAGAGGTGTCCAGAGCTCTTAAGCCCACTCTTTTTGCTTTGGATCACGACTTTAACCATTCAGTCTCAAGCTTTTCACTTGGACCTGCATGACACAAGCACATGGTTAGGGACAACTTGATTTAGCCGCTTAGGCCTGTATTTTATTTCCTTGGGCCCTCCTATCCATTGATGCTCAAAGCCTTGGATCGTTTTTACCCTTGCCTTTTGGTTTTAAGGGCTATTGGCTTTTTCTGCTTGCTTTTTCTTTTTCTTTCTAAATTTTTTTCGCCACTTTTTTTTTCCGCAAGCTTTTGCTATTCACTGCTTTTTCTTGCTTCAAGAATCAATTTTATGATTTTTCAGATCATCAATAGCATTTCTCTTTTTCATCATTCTTTCAAGAGCCAACAATTTTAACATTCATAAACAACAAGATAAAAAATATGCACTGTTTAAGAATTCATTCAGAAAACAAAAAGTATTGTCACCACATCAATATAATTAAACTAAATTCAAGGACAATTTTTGAAATTTATATACTTCTTGTTCTTTTGAATTAAAAACATTTTTCATTTAAGAGAGGTGAAGGATTTATGGAATTTATTCATAGCTTTAAGACATAGTTACTATATACTAATGATCATGAAGTAGAGACACAAAACATAGATAAAAACGAAAAACAGAAAAAATAAGAACAAGGAATGAATCCACCTTAGTGGCGTCTTCTTCTTGAAGGACCAATGATGTCCTTAAGCTCTTCTATGTCCCTTTCTTGCCTTTGTTTCTCCTCCCTCATTGCTCTTTGATCTTCTCTAATTTCATGGAGAATGATGGAGTGCTCTTGATGTTCCACCCTTAATTGATCCACATTGTAACTCAAATCTTCTAAGGAAGTGTTGAGTTGTTCCCAATATTTGTTGGGAGGAAAGTGCATCCCTTGAGGCATCTCCGGGATTTCTTGGTGATGAGCTTCCTCATGCATCTCTTGGGTTCCATGAGTGGGCTCTCTTGTTTGCTCTATCCTTTTCTTAGTTATGGGCTTGTCCTCCTCAATGAGGATGTCTCCTTCTATGATAACTCCAGCTGAGTAACATAGATGGCAAATAAGATGAGGAAAAGCTAGCCTTGCCAAAGTAGAGGGCTTATCGGCTATTTTATAGAATTCATGGGAGATGACTTCATGAACTTCTACTTCCTCTCCATTCATGATGCTATGAATCATGATGGCCCGATCCACATTAACTTTAGATCGGTTGCTAGTGGGGATGAGGGAGCGTTGGATGAACTCCAACCATCCTCTAGCTACAGGCTTGAGGTCCAGTCGTCTTAGTTGAACCGGCTTGCCTTTGGAATCTCTTTTCCATTGAGCTCCTTCCACACATATGTCCATAAGGACTTGGTCCAACCTTTGATTAAAGTTGACCCTTCTAGTGTAGGGGCGTGCATCTCCTTGCATCATGGGAAAGTTGAATGCCAACCTCACATTTTTCGGACTAAAATCTAAGTATTTTCCCCGAACCATTGTAAGATAATTCTTTGGGTTCGGGTTCTTACTTTGATCATGGTTCCTAGTGATCCATGTATTGGCATAGAACTCTTGAACCATTAAGATTCCGACTTGTTGGATGGGGTTGGTTAGAACTTCCCAACCTCTTCTTTGGACCTCATGTCGGATCTTCGGATACTCATTTTTCTTGAGCTTGAAAGGGACCTCGGGGATCACCTTCTTCTTGGCCACAACATCATAGAAGTGGTCTTGATGGGCTTTGGAGATGAATCTTTCCATCTCCCATGACTCGGAGGTGGAAGCTTTTGTCTTCCCTTTCCCTTTTCTAGAGAATTCTCCAGCCTTAGGTGCCATCAATGATTATGGAAAAACAAAAAAGCTATGCTTTTACCACACCAAACTTAGAATATTGCTCGCCCTCGAGCAAGAGATGAAATAAGAGAAGAAGAAGAAGAAGAAAATATGGAGGAGAGGGGAAGAGGTGTATTCGGCCAAGAAGGAGAAGAGAGTTTGTGTTGTGTGAAAATGAAAAAGAATGGAGGGGTTTATATAGTGAGGGTTGAGGGAGTAGGTTCGGCCATTTAGGGTGGGTTTGGGTGGGAAAGAAATTTGAATTTTGAAGGTAGGTGGGGTTTGTGGGGAATAGTGGATGGGTGTGAGTGGTGAAGGGGGGTGATTGGGAAGAAAGATTAAGGTGATTGGTGAAGGGTTTTGGGAAAGAGTGTTTATTGGAAAGAGAGGATGAATGTTGAGAAGAGGGGAGAATATGGTAGGTGGGGATCCTGGGGTCCACAGATCCTGAGGTGTCAAGGATTTACATCCCTGCACCAATTAGGCATGTAAAATGCCTTTCCATGCAATTCTGGCGTTTAAACGCCGAAGTGATGCATGTTCTGGGCGTTCAACGCCCATGTGCAGCATGTTTCTGGCGTTGAACGCCAGTTCCATGCTTGTTTCTGGCATTCAGCGCCAGCTCTCCTCAGGGTGCATTCCTGGTGTTTGAACGTCGGAATGTTGCTTGTTTCTGGTTTTCAGCACCAGATCCATACTCTGTTCTGGCGTTGAACGCCAGCCAGATGCTCCTTACTGGCGTTTAAACGCCAGTAAGTCCTTTCTCCAGGGTGTATTTTTCTTCTGCTGTTTTTGATTCTATTTTTAATTTTAATATTTTTTTCGTGACTCCACATGATCATGAACCTAATAAAACATAAAATAACAATAAAATAAAAAAATAAAATTAGATAAATAAAAATTGGGTTGCCTCCCAATAAGCGCTTCTTTAATGTCAATAGCTTGATAGTGGGCTCTCATGGAGCCTCACAGGTGATCAGGTCAATGTTGTATAGTCCCAACACTAAACTTAGAGTTTGGTTGTGGGGATTCAACACCAAACTTAGAGTTTGGCTGAGGCCTCCCAACACCAAACTTAGAGTTTGATTGTGGGGGCTTTGTTTGACTCTGTACTGAGAGAAGCTCTGCATGCTTACTCTCCCTTGTTACAGAGGGATGGCCGTGTGCCTTAAAAACAAGGTAGTCCCCATTCAATTGAAGGACTAATTCTCCTCTGTTAACATCTATCACAGCTTCTGCTGTGGCTAGGAAAGGTCTTCCAAGGATGATGCGTTCATCCTCCTCCTTCCTAGTGTCTAAGATTATGAAATCAGCAGGAATATAAAGGCCTTTAACCTTTACTAACACGTCCTCTACTAATCCATAAGCTTGTCTTACTGACTTGTCTGCCAATTGTAATGAGAATAAGGCAAGTTGTACCTCAATGATCACCAGCTTCTCCATTACAGAGAGTGGCATAAGATTTATGCTTGACCCTAGGTCACACAGAGCCTTTTCAAAGGTCATGGTGCCTATGGTACAGGGTATTAAGAATTTTCCAGGATCTTGTTTCTTTTGAGGTAAAGTTTGTTGAACCCATGTATCTAGTTCGCCAATAAGTAAGGGAGGTTCACCTTCCCAAGTCTCATTACCAAACAATTTGGCATTCAGCTTCATGATAGCTCCTAGATATTGAGCAACTTGCTCTCCAGTTACATCTTCATCCTCTTCAGAGGAAGAATAGTCTTCAGAGCTCATGAATGGCAGAAGGAGGTTTAATGGAATCTCTATGGTATCTATATAAGCCTCAGATTCCTTTGGGTCCTCAATAGGGAACTCCTTCTTGGTTGGGAGACGTCTCATGAGGTCTTCCTCATTGGGACTCACGTCCTTCCCTTCCTCCTTGCATTCGACCATATTGACTATATCAATGGCCTTGCACTCTCTCTTTGGATTCTCTTCTGTATTGCTTGGGAGAGTACTAGGAGGAGTTTCAGTGATTTTCTTACTCAACTGGCCCACTTGTGCCTCCAAATTTCTAATGGAGGACCTTGTTTCACTCATAAAATCTAAAGTGGCCTTAGACAGATCAGAGACTAAGTTTGCTATGTTAGAGGTATTATGTTCATAATTCTCTGTCTGTTGCTGAGAAGATGATGGATAAGGTTTGATATTGCTAAGCCTATTTCTTCCACCATTATTAAAGCCTTGTTGAGGCTCTTGTTGATCCTTCCATGAGAAATTTGGATGATTTTTCCATGATGAATTATAGGTGTTTCCATAAGGTTCACCCATGTAATTTACCTCTGCCATTGCAGGGTTCTCAGGATCATAAGCTTCTTCTTCAGAAGATGCCTCTTTAGTACTGTTGGATGCATTTTGCCATCCATTCAGACTTTGAGAAATCATGTTGACTTGCTGAGTCAACATTTTGTTCTGAGCCAAAATTGCATTCAGAGCATCAATTTCAAGAACTCCCTTCCCCTGAGGCATCCCATTATTCACAGAATTCCTCTCAGAAGTGTACATGAATTGGTTATTTGCAACCATGTCAATAAGTTCTTGAGCCTTTGCAGGCGTTCTCTTTAGGTGAATGGATCCACCTGCAGAATGGTCCAGTGACATCTTAGAGAACTCAGATAGACCATAATAGAATATATCTATCATGGTCCATTCTAAAAACATGTCAGAAGGACATCTTTTGGTCATCTGTTTGTATCTTTCCCAAGCTTCATAGAGGGATTCACCATCTTTTTGTTTGAAAGTCTGAACATCCACTCTAAGCTTGCTCAGCTTTTGAGGAGGAAAGAACTTAGCCAAGAAGGCCGTGACCAGCTTATCCCAGGAGTCCAGGCTATCTTTAGGTTGAGAGTCCAACCATGTTCTAGCTCTGTCTCTTACAGCAAAAGGGAAAAGCATGAGCCTGTAGACTTCAGGATCTACTCCATTCGTCTTTACAGTTTCACAGATCTGCAAGAACTCAGTTAAAAACTGGTAGGGATCTTCTGATGGAAGTCCATGAAACTTGCAGTTTTGTTGCATTAGAGCAACTAGTTGAGGTTTCAGGTCAAAATTGTTTGCTCCAATGGCAGGAATTAAGATGCTTCTTCCATCAAACTTGGAAGTAAGTGTAGTATAATCACCAAGCATCCTTCTTGCATTATTGTTGTTAGGTTCGGTTGCCATCTCCTTCTCTTGTTCGAAAATTTTAGTGAGGTTGTCTCTGGATTGTTGTAATTTGGCTTCTCTTAGTTTCCTCTTCAAAGTCCTTTCAGGTTCAGAGTCAGCTTCAACAACAATGCCTTTTTCCTTGTTCCTGCTCATATGAAAGAGAAGAGAACAGAAAAAGAAGAGGAATCTTCTATGTCACAGTAAAGAGGTTCCTTATTATTAGTAGAAGAAGAAGGGGATAAGAGTGAAGAAGAATGAATAGTCTGAATAAAGGGTAAAGGTAGGGGTAGTGATTTGAGATGAAGAGAGGTGAAGAGATGTGTTAGTAAATGAATAAATAAATAGGAAAATATGAGAGAGGGAGAATTTTCGAAATTAATTTTGAGAAGGAGTTAATGATTTTCAAAAATTAAGATAAGAAATAAAATTAAAATTAAAATTTAAAACAATTAATTAATTAAAAAAGAATTTTTTTGAAAAAGAGGGATGTATTTTCGAAAATTAGAGAGAGAAAAATTGTTAGGTGATTTTGAAAAAGATAAGAAACAAACAAAAAGTCAAATAGTTAGTTGAAAAAGATTTAAAAATCAAATTTGAAAAGATAAGATAAGAAGATAAGAAGTTAGAAAAGATATTTTAAAATCAAATTTTTGAAAAAAGATAAAATTTTGAAAAAAAAAAAGATATGATATAAAAGATAAAATGAAAAGATGTGATTAAAAAGATATGGTTAGAAAAGATTTAATTTTTTTAAAATTAAAATTAATTACTTAACTAACAAGAAACTAAAAGATATGATTCTAGAATTTAAAGATTGAACCTTTCTTAACAAGAAAGTAACAAACTTCAAATTTTTGAATCAATCATATTAATTGTTAGCATAATTTTTGAAAATAAAGATAAAACTAAGAAAAAAATTTTAATAATAGTTATCATGCGAGCATCGGTATGGCTCCGTATGAGGCCTTGTATGGGAGGAAATGTCAATCTCCGCTATGTTGGTATGAAACTGGAGAGAAAAGCTTGTTGGGGCCGGAAATGATAGCTGAGACTACTGAACAAGTCAAGAAAATCCGTGATAGGATGCTTACGGCGCAGAGTCGTCAAAAGAGTTACGCCGATCAGAGGCGAAAGCCCTTAGAATTTGAGGAAGGAGATCATGTTTTCCTTAAGGTTACTTCGACCACGGGAGTAGGTAGGGCGATTAAGGCAAAGAAGTTGAATCCTCGATACATTGGTCCATTTCAAATCCTATAGAGGATTGGACCGGTGGCATATCGGATGGCTCTACCACCTCATCTTTCGAACCTGCACGACGTGTTTCACGTGTCGCAGCTTCGGAAGTACACCCCTGATGCTAGCCATGTGTTAGAACCTGAGTCGGTTCAGTTAAGGGAAGATTTGACGCTTCCAGTGGCTCCAGTCAGAATCGATGATACTAGTATCAAACGGTTGCGTGGAAAAGAGGTTTCATTAGTCAAAGTGGCTTGGAGTCGAGGCGGTGTTGAGGAACACACTTGGGAACTTGAGTCGGAGATGCGAAAGGACTATCCGCATTTATTCTCAGGTAATTGCATTTGAATTTTGTGGGCAAAATTCCCAATTAGGTGGGTAGAATGTAAAACCCGGTTAATCAACGGCTAATTAACCCATAAATGAGAATTTATTCTAGAAAGCCCAAAATGTGATTTTTGTGGCTAAATGTGATAGAGGAGATGGAGACGAGAATTTTGGTACCAATTTTATAGAATTCGGACCAAGATTGGACCGAACGGGCCAAACCGGGCCAATTGGACCCAAAGTGGGCCCTTGGCCCAACATAACTTAACCAAAACCCTAGTTTTCAGCACTCTCTCTCCTCATTTGTTACACACACAAGCTGAAATTAGAGAGAAAGGGAGGAAGAACACTCTCTCAAGTTCTCTCCCTTGGTTGATCTTCAAACCACCATAACTTTTGATCTAGAGCTCCGATTGCCGCCCTGTTTGCGGCCACGCGTTCACCGCGGAGAGCTCTACAAAACCCATACAACCAATCTTGAGGTAAGCCACGTGTTGCTGTTCGAAATCTCAGCCCTTATTTTCGAGTTTCATGGGTGAAATGTTGAGATTTTGGGTTCTTTGATGTTATAGGACCCAACTCTCTTGAAGGAGAAGGTTAATCTTGTCTCCTTGGACCTTGGGTGTGGTAAGATTCTCAACCCTAGTGTATTTTGTTGTTTTATGATGTTTGGGTTTTGAGATGTTGTGTATGGGTATGATGATTGTGGCTTAGGTTGTGTATATGTGAATATTAGAGCTTGATTGGTGATTTTGAAAAGCTTGGAAAGGGTTTGGTGGTGAAAAATCTGTTCTTGGAGGTTTTGAGGCCTTGAGAGCTTGTGGATAAGTGGTTTGGAAGTGCTTCGGTGGAGCTTGGGAAAATCGGCTAAGGTATGGTTTCGGTTTCCCGTATCTAATATGTAATGTGGTAGGAAATACTTAGGCTAGAGGCCCTAAGATAGGCATTGAATGGTTGATGTTGTTGAATGATTGAGATATATGATGTGGTCATATATGTGATGATGATTATTGATGCCTTGGTGGTATGATGTATGAGAAATATGCATGTTGTGATATATGCTTGATGATTGGTTATGGTTGAATTGTGGGTTGAACCATGTTTATGGTGAGTATGATATTGATTGTGTACAATGATGATTTAGTGGAATTGGTGTTGTTGATAATAGGCATGAGAAAGAGTGTATGATATGTCAATATGTTTGAGTTTGAGCCACTTGGGTGAAGTGGGTTAAAATGATGAGATAGTGATTTTGTAATATGTGGTAAAGTCTCAATGTGTGAGTTGAGGAGGCTTGATGTTGAAATTGATGTATTTTGATTGATTTCAAAGAAAAGGGATGAAAATGGCATGTTTTGATTGATTTTGAAAAGAGTTGGAAATGGCTTGTTTGAAAATGGCACTTTGTGGTTTTTATGAAAAATATGATTTTTGGGCATACTTTGGTGGGACATAACTTGGACTACGGATCTCTGTTTTGTGCCAAATCTGTTTAGAAATGAAATTGGATCCGGGATGTCCATGCCGTTCGAAGAACGGGTGAAAAACGATTTAAAATGAGAAAGTTATGTCCGTTGGAAGATTGGGGTTTAAATTGGTGAATTCTGCAGCTTTTAACTTAGAAAATTTTTAGCAGAATGACCCCTTGCGCGTGAGCGCACTTGGCACGTGCGCGCCGTTCTTCCCGAAAATGCCATCCACGCGTGAGCGTGATGTGCGCGGGCGCGCCGATTGTGCTGCACCCAATGCCCAGCCATTTTCCAGAGAGTCATGCCAGAACTGTGCCAGTGTTGTGCCTGGGACACGAGAACACCCACGCGTACGCGTGGTTGACGCGTACGCGTCGATTGGCAAGTTTTTAATCCACGCGTTAGCGTGCATGACGCTTGCGCGTTGATGAAGTTTTTGAGGCCATCCACGCGTGCGCGTGGAGTGCGCGTACGCGCGGACCTGTTTTCATCCCAAAGTTGATTTTTGAGTTTTAAAAGCCAAACTTCATACTTCTAAGCCTCCGATCTCACCACTTATATCTCAAGACATTATGATATGCCTAGCTATGAGAGAAGGAGCTAGTGGATGTGGTAACTTGCGAGTGAAGCAAGGGAAGATGAATAATCAATGAGGATCATTGATGATTATGTGAGATGTGGAGGATGGTGGTGGAAGTGCTTGTTAAGCCATTGGCCGAAGGGCCGTAATTGTTTATGAATTGGCTGGTTCTAGATTGAACCGTGAGCCGGAATAGCTGTGTATGCTATGAATATTGGCTGGTTATGGATTTAACCGTGAGCCGGAATGGCTGTGTATGATATGAATATTGGCTGGTTCTGGATTGAACCGTGAGCCGGATGGCTGATATGGATGTTGATCCATGGATGAGAATTCATGCATGTTTATGCTGAATTATTGATAATTGTGATTTGCACTTCCACTATCGGAGTTACGAGTTTCCCTGGGTAGTAGCAGTGGCTAGCCACCACGTGCTCCAGGTTGAGACTTGATACTCTTTTGACCCTATGTCATAAGTGTGGCCGGGCACTGTGAAAGACCCGGATGAGCTCGCCCCCGTATATATTCACCAGTGAGGGTGATGGATATAGATCATGATTATGATCAAGTTTATGATGAGTATAACTCGAGTTGGGGATGCATGACAGAGGGACAGTCCAATGGTTAGCTACCGGGACTTGTCGGGTTGGCTCTATAACCGACAGATGATATCATCAGCCACTAGGGACAGGCATTCATCATATGCATACTATATGAATTGTTTGAGATTGCCTATTTGACTGCATATAACTTGCTAATTGTCTAGATGTCTTACTTGTTCCTATTTGTACATTTCTTGTTTGATATAACTGTGTTTGCTACATTATATCCTGCTGGTGGTTGGGAGGTTTGAAGGAATTGGAAAGGAAAGTATTAGTTAGACTGAAGAATCTTTAGTCAGATGCCCTTTTATGGTTTAGCTTGTTTATAAGCTTTGATATTATATGGAGGAAGTTCTAGGATTGCCTTTGGCTTTCCTCCATTATTATGTATTATATATGTGGAAGCTGTTACCATGCTGGGGACCTCTGGTTCTCACCCATGCGGATTTTGTGGTTTTCAGATGCAGGACGTGAGGTTTCTCGCTAAGGCATGCTGGAGACTTCTAGATTTGCGAAGATTCCTTGTTCTCGGGGACTATGTTTTGGTTTATATGTTTTGCTTAGATACTTTTATCTCCATTAAATAATACAAACTGTGATGACTCCTCTTATGGGAGATTTTGGAGAATAGGTTTTATGTATTTGTGTCCCTTTGGGTTTCCTTTGGGGTTTTCCTTATTATATCATATGTATATAATGTTATGCTCGGACTGGTTATCTTCGCAGCCGGATCTTGAGTCTTGATATTCCTGTTTTTGACACTCCTTTGTATATATATAATCTCACGTTGGTTTATCCTTGTTCGTTCCGTTATCGATCGGAGTGTTGCGCTTTTGAGTTGCGTTTTTTTGTTTATCCCTTTTTCTACAAAGGCTCCTAGTTATAATCAATCATTCATACTACTATACGTACTAAATTTTTATTTTAGAGGTCGTAATACCTTGCCATCTCTGAATTATGACTTAAGCATAAGACTCTGTATGGTAGGGTGTTACATTATGGTATCAGAGCAGTTCGTTCCTGTAGAGCCTGAGGGATGGACTGATTATGCTTCTGTGCATTCTCTGTGTGTGTGTTATGTGCTATTAGTATATCTGCTTGATATAATTGGCATAAACGTTCATGAGCATGCATTTGGGACTTTGAAGCACTAGACTTCCGATATTGAGACTGATCAACTTAATATCGATTGTTTGGTGTGTATAGGAACCAGATGGCGCCTCGTGGACGCGGTAGAGGTAGTGCGAGAGGTCGTACGAATGCTCGTGCACCGGAGAATAACCCTAATGACTCGGTGAACTTTATGACTGCGTTGGAGAACATGGCTGCTGCTATGCAAGCCACTGCTGAGGCTCTTGGTCAACAGATGAACAACCATGGTAATGATGGAGGTGGAGTTCATGGCCCGATGACGCTGGCAAACTTTTTGAAGGTTAATCCGCCTAAGTTCAAGGGGACTACTAGCCCGACTGATGCTGATACATGGTTTCAGGCTATAGAGCGAGCGCTGCAAGCGCAAGTGGTGCCTGAAGGACAGCGTGTCGAGTTTGCTACCTATATGCTTGTCGGTGAAGCGTCCCATTGGTGGCAAGGTATCCGACGTCTTCTGCAGCAGGGTGATGACTATATCACCTGGAATGTTTTTCAAGAAGAGTTCTATAAGAAGTACTTTCCGACTTCTGCTAGGACAGCTAAGGAACTTGAATTGTTACAGCTGAAGCAGGGTACTACGTCCATATCAGAGTATACTGACAAGTTTGAGGAGCTGTTCAGGTTCTCTCGTATGTGCCAAGGGACTCCGGTGGAATATGAGGAATGGAAGTGTGTTAAGTATGAAGGAGGACTCCGGAGTGATATTTTCAGTTCAGTGGGACCAATGGAGATTAGGACCTTCTCCGAGTTGGTAAACAAGTGTAGGGTTGCTGAGGAGTGTGTGAAAAGGGCAACTGCTGAGAAAGGGAGTCAAAAGGGATCATTCCCACAGAATCGAGGGAAGAGTTTTGCACCTAGAGGTCCGTCTTTCAAGAGGGGAAGCTCTTTCAGGAGGCCCAACAACAACAACAATTTCCAAGGGAAGAAGTTTGGGAAGCAGCCTCAGAATGATCAAGCTTGTACTAGATGTGGGAGTCACCATCCGGGAGCACCATGCAAGGCCGGATGGGGTTTGTGCTACACTTGTGGAAAGGCGGGGCATAAAGCCGTAAATTGTCCTGAGAAGCAGAAACAAGGTGCTGGAAAAGCACAACAGACTGGTCGGGTGTTCACCACTTCAGCTGTAGGAGCTGAGGGATCTGAGACACTCATTCGAGGTAATTGTGAGATAGCTGGTCAAACTTTAAATGCTTTATTTGATTCGGGAGCATCGCATTCATTCATTGCATTTGAGAAAGCCCATGAGTTAGGATTGAAGATTGTAACTTTAGGTTACGATCTAAGAGTGTACAATGCTACCCATGAAGCCATGGTAACTACGCTAGGATGCCCGGAAGTCACCTTTAGGTTCAAGCAGTGTGATTTTGTTCATAATTTAATCTGCTTACCGATGATCGGTCTTGATCTTATCTTGGGATTGGACTGGTTATCTAAGAACCATGTTCTGCTAGATTGTTCTACCAAGTCGGTGTATTTTATGCCGGAAGATACTGAAGGGCCGGTCGTGGTAAATAATTATTATTTGAATTCGATGATGGTGAACTGTTCTGGTGTTGAATGTCAGGGTATCCTGTTGTTAACCGCGGGTGTTTCGGGTGATGATCAAAGGTTGGAGCAGATTCCGGTTGTGTGTGAGTTTCCGGAAGTGTTTCCTGATGATATTGATGAGTTTCCACCTAACTGAGAGGTTGAGTTTGCTATTGAATTGGTGCCCGGGCGGGACCAATCTCAAGTGCTCCTTATAGGATGTCACCGTTAGAGATGAACGAGCTAAAGTCTCAGTTAGAGGATTTGTTGGGAAAGAATTTTATACGACCAAGTGTCTCTCCGTGGGGTGCTCCAGTGTTACTGGTGAAGAAGAAGGATGGGAGTATGCGGCTTTGTGTGGATTACAGGCAGCTGAACAAGGTTACAATAAAGAATAAGTACCCATTGCCGAGAATTGATGATCTCATGGATCAGTTACAAGGAGCTGGAGTTTTCTCCAAGATCGATTTGCGATCCGGTTATCACCAGATAAGGGTGAGGGATGAGGATATCCCTAAGACCGCCTTCAGGACTCGTTATGGTCATTACGAGTACACTGTAATGTCTTTTGGGTTGACGAATGCTCCTGCGGTATTCATGGATTACATGAATAGAGTTTTCCGTCCGTTTCTGGATAAATTCGTTGTTGTCTTCATTGATGACATACTAATTTACTCCAAGACTGAAGAAGAGCATGCGGAACACTTGAGGACCGTGTTGCAGATTCTAAAGGAGAAGAAACTCTATGCAAAACTGTCGAAGTGTGAGTTTTGGAAGAGTGAGGTGAAGTTTTTGGGCCATGTGGTGAGTAAGAAGGGAATAGCCGTAGATCCAACTAAGGTGGAGGCTGTGATGGATTGGAAGCAACCAACCACCGTAACAGAGATAAGGAGTTTTCTGGGTTTAGCTGGCTATTACCGAAGGTTTATCAAAGGCTTTTCACAGATAGCTTTGCCAATGACAAAGTTAACCCGCAAAGACACTCCGTTTGTTTGGACTCCTGAGTGCGAGGAGAGCTTTCAGACATTGAAGAAAAAGTTGACCACTGCACCTGTGTTAGTGTTACCCGAGCCGAATGAGCCATTTGAGGTGTATTGTGATGCCTCATTGAAGGGTCTAGGGTGCGTGCTGATGCAGCATTGTAATGTGGTGGCGTATGCTTCACGACAGTTGAGACCTCATGAAGTTAGTTACCCTACGCACGATTTGGAACTCGCTGCAGTTGTGTTTGCCTTGAAGGTGTGGAGGCATTACCTCTATGGGGTTAAGTTCCAAGTTTTCTCTGATCATAAGAGCTTGAAGTATCTCTTTGATCAGAAAGAGCTCAATATGAGGCAGAGGAGGTGGATGGAATTGTTGAAGGACTACGACTTTGAGTTGAATTACCATCCGGGAAAGGCGAACGTAGTGGCGGATGCGTTAAGTCGGAAGTCGCTATATGCGGCTTGGATGATGCTTCAAGAGGAGAAGTTGCTCAAGGGATTTGAGAGTTTGAAAATTGGTGCTCGAGAAGTATCCGGAACTTTGTGTTTGAGCCGATTAGAGATCTCAAGTGATTTTAAGTCCGAATTCCTAAAGGCTCATCAAAATGATGAAGCGTTATGGAAGGTATTACCGGCTATTGAGCAAGGAAAACGGTGGAGAGTGTCGGAAGAAAAAGATGGGTTATGGAGATTCAAGGGTAGGATCATTGTGCCGGATGTTGGCATTTTGAGGCAAGATATTTTAAAGGAGGCACACAAAAGCGGATTCTCCATTCACCCGGGAAGTACTAAGATGTACCATGATTTAAAGGCAATGTTCTGGTGGCCGGGTATGAAGAATGATGTGGCGGAATATGTTTCAAAGTGCTTAACTTGTCAAAAGGTAAAGATTGAACATCAAAGACCTTCCGGGATGTTGCAACCTTTAGAGATTCCGCAATGGAAGTGGGAAAGTATTGCAATGGACTTTGTGTCTGGATTGCCAAGGACTAGGGCTGGTTTTGATGCTATTTGGGTGATTGTGGACCGACTGACGAAGTCAGCTCACTTTTTACCCATTCGTATGACCTACACCCTTGAGGAGCTAGCACGGTTATACATAAAGGAGATTGTGAGACTTCATGGTGTACCTGCTACTATAATCTCTGATAGAGATCCTCGTTTCACTTCAAGGTTTTGGGGTGCATTTCAGAAAGCTTTTGGAACCCGATTAAGCTTGAGCACGGCTTACCATCCTCAAACAGATGGTCAATCTGAGAGGACAATCCAAACATTAGAGGATATGTTGAGAGCTTGTGCTTTGAACCAACCGGCGAGTTGGGATCGGTATATGCCATTAGTGGAGTTTGCATACAATAATAGTTATCATGCGAGCATCGGTATGGCTCCGTATGAGGCCTTGTATGGGAGGAAATGTCAATCTCCGCTATGTTGGTATGAAACTGGAGAGAAAAGCTTGTTGGGGCCGGAAATGATAGCTGAGACTACTGAACAAGTCAAGAAAATCCGTGATAGGATGCTTACGGCGCAGAGTCGTCAAAAGAGTTACGCCGATCAGAGGCGAAAGCCCTTAGAATTTGAGGAAGGAGATCATGTTTTCCTTAAGGTTACTCCGACCACGGGAGTAGGTAGGGCGATTAAGGCAAAGAAGTTGAATCCTCGATACATTGGTCCATTTCAAATCCTAGAGAGGATTGGACCGGTGGCATATCGGATGGCTCTACCACCTCATCTTTCGAACCTGCACGACGTGTTTCACGTGTCGCAGCTTCGGAAGTACACCCCTGATGCTAGCCATGTGTTAGAACCTGAGTCGGTTCAGTTAAGGGAAGATTTGACGCTTCCAGTGGCTCCAGTCAGAATCGATGATACTAGTATCAAACGGTTGCGTGGAAAAGAGGTTTCATTAGTCAAAGTGGCTTGGAGTCGAGGCGGTGTTGAGGAACACACTTGGGAACTTGAGTCGGAGATGCGAAAGGACTATCCGCATTTATTCTCAGGTAATTGCATTTGAATTTTGTGGGCAAAATTCCCAATTAGGTGGGTAGAATGTAAAACCCGGTTAATTAACGGCTAATTAACCCATAAATGAGAATTTATTCTAGAAAGCCCAAAATGTGATTTTTGTGGCTAAATGTGATAGAGGAGATGGAGACGAGAATTTTGGTACCAATTTTATAGAATTCGGACCAAGATTGGACCGAACGGGCCAAACCGGGCCAATTGGACCCAAAGTGGGCCCTTGGCCCAACATAACTTAACCAAAACCCTAGTTTTCAGCACTCTCTCTCCTCATTTGTTACACACACAAGCTGAAATTAGAGAGAAAGGGAGGAAGAACACTCTCTCAAGTTCTCTCCCTTGGTTGATCTTCAAACCACCATAACTTTTGATCTAGAGCTCCGATTGCCGCCCTGTTTGCGGCCACGCGTTCACCGCGGAGAGCTCTACAAAACCCATACAACCAATCTTGAGGTAAGCCACGTGTTGCTGTTCGAAATCTCAGCCCTTATTTTCGAGTTTCATGGGTGAAATGTTGAGATTTTGGGTTCTTTGATGTTATAGGACCCAACTCTCTTGAAGGAGAAGGTTAATCTTGTCTCCTTGGACCTTGGGTGTGGTAAGATTCTCAACCCTAGTGTATTTTGTTGTTTTATGATGTTTGGGTTTTGAGATGTTGTGTATGGGTATGATGATTGTGGCTTAGGTTGTGTATATGTGAATATTAGAGCTTGATTGGTGATTTTGAAAAGCTTGGAAAGGGTTTGGTGGTAAAAAATCTGTTCTTGGAGGTTTTGAGGCCTTGAGAGCTTGTGGATAAGTGGTTTGGAAGTGCTTCGGTGGAGCTTGGGAAAATCGGCTAAGGTATGGTTTCGGTTTCCCGTATCTAATATGTAATGTGGTAGGAAATACTTAGGCTAGAGGCCCTAAGATAGGCATTGAATGGTTGATGTTGTTGAATGATTGAGATATATGATGTGGTCATATATGTGATGATGATTATTGATGCCTTGGTGGTATGATGTATGAGAAATATGCATGTTGTGATATATGCTTGATGATTGGTTATGGTTGAATTGTGGGTTGAACCATGTTTATGGTGAGTATGATATTGATTGTGTACAATGATGATTTAGTGGAATTGGTGTTGTTGATAATAGGCATGAGAAAGAGTGTATGATATGTCAATATGTTTGAGTTTGAGCCACTTGGGTGAAGTGGGTTAAAATGATGAGATAGTGATTTTGTAATATGTGGTAAAGTCTCAATGTGTGAGTTGAGGAGGCTTGATGTTGAAATTGATGTATTTTGATTGATTTCAAAGAAAAGGGATGAAAATGGCATGTTTTGATTGATTTTGAAAAGAGTTGGAAATAGCTTGATTGAAAATGGCACTTTGTGGTTTTTATGAAAAATATGATTTTTGGGCATATTTTGGTGGGACATAACTTGGACTACGGATCTCTGTTTTGTGCCAAATCTGTTTAGAAATGAAATTGGATCCGGGATGTCCATGCCGTTCGAAGAACGGGTGAAAAACGATTTAAAATGAGAAAGTTATGTCCGTTGGAAGATTGGGGTTTAAATTGGTGAATTCTGCAGCTTTTAACTTAGAAAATTTTTAACAGAATGACCCCTTGCGCGTGAGCGCACTTGGCGCGTGCGCGCCGTTCTTCCCGAAAATGCCATCCACGCGTGAGCGTGATGTGCGCGGGCGCGCCGATTGTGCTGCACCCAATGCCCAGCCATTTTCCAGAGAGTCATGCCAGAACTGTGCCAGTGTTGTGCCTGGGGCACGAGAACACCCACGCGTACGCGTGGTTGACGCGTACGCGTCGATTGGCAAGTTTTTAATCCACGCGTTAGTGTGCATGACGCTTGCGCGTTGATGAAGTTTTTGAGGCCATCCACGCGTGCGCGTGGAGTGCGCGTACGCGCGGACCTGTTTTAATCCCAAAGTTGATTTTTGAGTTTTAAAAGCCAAACTTCATACTTCTAAGCCTCCGATCTCACCACTTATATCTCAAGACATTATGATATGCCTAGCTATGAGAGAAGGAGCTAGTGGATGTGGTAACTTGCGAGTGAAGCAAGGGAAGATGAATAATCAATGAGGATCATTGATGATTATGTGAGATGTGGAGGATGGTGGTGGAAGTGCTTGTTAAGCCATTGGCCGAAGGGCCGTAATTGTTTATGAATTGGCTGGTTCTAGATTGAACCGTGAGCCGGAATAGCTGTGTATGCTATGAATATTGGCTGGTTATGGATTTAACCGTGAGCCGGAATGGCTGTGTATGATATGAATATTGGCTGGTTCTGGATTGAACCGTGAGCCGGATGGCTGATATGGATGTTGATCCATGGATGAGAATTCATGCATGTTTATGCTGAATTATTGATAATTGTGATTTGCACTTCCACTATCGGAGTTACGAGTTTCCCTGGGTAGTAGCAGTGGCTAGCCACCACGTGCTCCAGGTTGAGACTTGATACTCTTTTGACCCTATGTCATAAGTGTGGCCGGGCACTGTGAAAGACCCGGATGAGCTCGCCCCCGTATATATTCACCAGTGAGGGTGATGGATATAGATCATGATTATGATCAAGTTTATGATGAGTATAACTCGAGTTGGGGATGCATGACAGAGGGACAGTCCAATGGTTAGCTACCGGGACTTGTCGGGTTGGCTCTATAACCGACAGATGATATCATCAGCCACTAGGGACAGGCATTCATCATATGCATACTATATGAATTGTTTGAGATTGCCTATTTGACTGCATATAACTTGCTAATTGTCTAGATGTCTTACTTGTTCCTATTTGTACATTTCTTGTTTGATATAACTGTGTTTGCTACATTATATCCTGCTGGTGGTTGGGAGGTTTGAAGGAATTGGAAAGGGAAGTATTAGTTAGACTGAAGAATCTTTAGTCAGATGCCCTTTTATGGTTTAGCTTGTTTATAAGCTTTGATATTATATGGAGGAAGTTCTAGGATTGCCTTTGGCTTTCCTCCATTATTATGTATTATATATGTGGAAGCTGTTACCATGCTGGGGACCTCTGGTTCTCACCCATGCGGATTTTGTGGTTTTCAGATGCAGGACGTGAGGTTTCTCGCTAAGGCATGCTGGAGACTTCTAGATTTGCGAAGATTCCTTGTTCTCGGGGACTATGTTTTGGTTTATATGTTTTGCTTAGATACTTTTATCTCCATTAAATAATACAAACTGTGATGACTCCTCTTATGGGAGATTTTGGAGAATAGGTTTTATGTATTTGTGTCCCTTTGGGTTTCCTTTGGGGTTTTCCTTATTATATCATATGTATATAATGTTATGCTCGGACCGGTTATCTTCGCAGCCGGATCTTGAGTCTTGATATTCCTGTTTTTGACACTCCTTTGTATATATATAATCTCACGTTGGTTTATCCTTGTTCGTTCCGTTATCGATCGGAGTGTTGCGCTTTTGAGTTGCGTTTTTTTGTTTATCCCTTTTTCTACAAAGGCTCCTAGTTATAATCAATCATTCATACTACTATACGTACTAAATTTTTATTTTAGAGGTCGTAATACCTTGCCATCTCTGAATTATGACTTAAGCATAAGACTCTGTATGGTAGGGTGTTACACACCAAACTTAAAACATGACACAAAACTCAAACAAGAACACAAAATATTTTTGGTTTTTTATGATTTTATGATTTTTTTATTTCTTTTATTTTTTTCGAAAAAAAACATATAGAAAAAGAAATTAAGAGATTCAAAATTTTTAATAAGAATTCCAGAAATCTTTCAATGTTAGTCTAAAGCTCCAATCCAAGGGTTGGGCATGGCTTAATAGCCAGCCAAGCTTTAGCATACATAGTTCAAGCAGAGGAAGTCTCAATTCAAAAGAAATTGGATATGGCTTTACAGCCAGCTTGGATTCAACAAGCTTCATGAAACTCTAGAATCCATCCTTAAAAGTTTTGAAGCCATAGAATAATTTATTTTTAATTAAAATTTTTTCGAAAATAGGGATAAAAAATTATTTTGAAAAATTTTTGAAAATAAAACAAAAAGAAAATTACCTAATCTGAGCAACAAGATGAACTGTCAGTTGTCCATACTCGAACAATCCCCGGCAACGGCGCCAAAACCTTGGTGGGCGAAATTGTGATCATCAACAATGGCTCCAAAGACTTGGTGCTCTCTAACATAAATCACACTTTGTCACAACTCCGCACAACTAACCAGCAAGTGTACTGGGTCGTCCAAGTAATACCTTACGTGAGTAAGGGTCGATCCCACAAAGATTGTTGGTATGAAGCAAGCTATGGTCATCTTGTAAATCCCAGTCAGGCGGATTCAACTATATTAAGAGATTATTGGATTTTCGAATAATAATAATAAATTTAAACAGAAAATAAAGATAGAGTTACGCATGTAATTCAATGATGGAAATTTCAGATAAGTGTATGGAGGTGCTGTGTTCTTTCCGAATCTCTGCTTTCCTACTGCTTTTATCCAATCTTTGTCACTCCTTTCTATGGCAAGCTGTATGTAGGGCATCACCATTGTCAATGGCTACATCCCGTCCTCTCAGTGAAAATAGTCCAAATGCTCTGTCACAGCATGGCTAATCATCTGTCGGTTCTCGATCATGTTGGAATAGAATCCCTTGATTCTTTTGCGTTTGTCATCACGCCCAACAATCGTGAGTTTGAAGCTCGTCACAGTCATTCAATCCCGAAATCCTACTCGGAATACCACAGACAAGGTTAAACTTTCCGGATTCCCATGAATGCCGCCATCAATTCTAGCTTATACCACGAAGATTCTGATTAAGGAATCCAAGAGATATACGCCCGGCCTAAAGTAGAATTGAAGTGGTTGTCAGTCACGCATTCATAGGTGAGAATGATGATGAGTGTCACGGATCATCACATTCATCATGTTGAAGTGCAACGAATATCTTAGAAAAGAATAAGTCGAATTGAATAGAAAATAGTAGTAATTACATTAAAACTCGAGGTACAGCAGAGCTCCACACCCTTAATCTATGGTGTGTAGAAACTCCACCGTTGAAAATACATAAGTGATGAAGGTCCAGGCATGGCTGAATGGCCAGCCCCCAAAGTATGATGTGAATTCGAAAATAAAGGAGAAGGACCCGATAAGTGGTCAAAAGACAAGATAGTCAAAGACATCTAATAAACTAGTAAAAAGTTCTATTTATACTAAACTAGCTACTAGGGTTACAGAAGTAAGTAATTGATGCATAAATTCACTTCCGGGGCCCACTTGGTGTGTGCTTGGGCTGAGCTTGATCTATCTACGAGCTGAGGCTTCTCTTGGAGTTGAACGCCAAGTTGTAACATGTTTTGGGCATTCAACTCTGGTTCGTGACGTGTTTCTGGCGTTTGACTCCAAAATGCAGCATGAAACTGGCGTTGAGCGCCAGTTTACATCATCTAATTACGAATAAAGTATAAACTATTATATATTGCTGAAAAGCTCTAGATGTCTACTTTCCAATACCGTTGAGAGAGCACCATTTGGAGTTCTGTAGCTCTAGAAAATCTATTTTGAGTGCAGGGAGGTCAGATTCCAATAGTATCAGCAGTCCTTTGTCAGCCTCCTATCAGAGTTTTGCTTAGATCCCTCAATTTCAGCCAGAAAATAACTGAAATCACAGAAAAACACACAAACTCGTAGTAAAGTCCAGAAATGTGAATTTAGCATAAAAAATAATGAAAACATCCCTAAAAGTAACTAAATCATACTAAAAACTACCTAAAAACAATGCCAAAAAGCGTATAAATTATCCGCTCATCACTCTGCCACAAGAGAGTAGAGAACAAGGATAAAAAAAATTTTAAGGGACTATCTGTCACAGGAGAGCAGATGTGACATTTTTTGGGCCTTAGTGCCAAATGTATAGTGGGGACACCCACACACTGAGAACTGTTTTCCAGATGTAAGCACATTGAAAAATATTAGAAGCCACACTATATGCGGCCTAGCCGTAAGACTTATGAGCACACTATATGCATCTGGAAAGCCATATATGGGACTCGTGTCCGGGTAATGTCGGGAACGGGTAGGCAACCGACATATGAGCTCATGGCCTGCGTTAGGGATAGACATGCATCATCATTGTTTGCATATTTGCATTTGATTGTGTTTTATTATCTTGTCTCTCTGTGATTGTGCTGTTTGTCTTAATGTTATTTGTTTGTGTGTTGATCTGTTTCCTGTGCTATTAGTTTGTGTATTAAGATGACTGAGAACTAAGGTTGTGATTGAGATTTATCTTAAGTTCAAAAATTTAAAGAAGGTAATTAATTATATAAAATAATAGTAAAAAGTATTTTCAAAAGATTTGATAAAAATATAGTTTTATTGAGTAAAGTTAATTATTTGCATTTTATTTCATTACTCTTACGGCATTCCCATTCCCTACTGAGAACGCATGGTTTGTTCTCACCCCAAAATCTTCCACCCTTTTAGTGACACAGGTTTGAAGACTCAGTTTGAAGCTGCGGATGATTATTAGTCTTATTTGAGTTAAGTTTATGTGTTGAGTCGCTTTCCTAGAATTCCCTCTCCTTTGTTAGTTAAGATTTTATTTTATACAGAGGGATAGGAGTTGTATTGAGTTTCATTTGAATTCTTTTGTATGATATTTATTATTCTTACTAACTATGTGACTAGTATTGCTTGGAAATCTTTGATATATGACCTTAATTAATAGAAACAAAACTTTTCGGCTTTTTCTTAAAAATTGAAACACGAAATCGAACTAAAGGCTCAGTATTAAATAGTAAATAAGGAAAACAGGTCAATAATGCCTCACTTTTGGTACGATCATGACGTGCTAAAAGTTAGGGTGTTACACCCACAGTCTTCGCAAACCTATCCTCCATGCGATCCAATCGCTACTGCTTACCGATCCTCTTCAATCCCAACAAAAAACACAAATAGATGCAGACAAGTAAAGCACAATTAATATACATATACAGTAGATAGATCAATTAGCAATTGGGCATATTATTCAATTAGGCATAACTCAAGTAATCAAAGCAAACCAGCATATAGAAGATACATATGATGAATGTCTATCCTATTTTGGCTCGTGATATCACTTGTCGGTTCAATGTTGCCAACCCGAGACATTCTTTCTGAAGTCGTCTTTCTACCAATTTTCCTGGGATATAGTGCCCGGCTCGTTGTGTGCACTCCTGAGATATAGTGCCCGACTCACTTTAATGCGAAATCCTGGAATATAGTGCCCAGCTCACTCTCTCCACCCTGGGATATAGTGTCCGGCTCACTCTTGTGCACTTCTTGGGATATAGTGCTCGGTTGACTCTCCACCCTGGGATATAGTGCCCAACTCACTCTTATGGCAAGAAAGGTTATGCAAGCGGGATATTACCTCAACCTTCACATCTGAACGTAGGTGGGATACCCCCCACAGCCCCTACGCTGGCGCTGCTACCTTGACAAGCGGGATTAAAGCACCATCCTTGCCAGGCGAATAGCAACTTATCAATTAATGCATATCATAATATCATCATTCAGTGATCACTGCTCATACTCAATAAGTTCATCAACCTCACATTTTCACCAATCATCATCTTCTTTCTCATATCAAATCATTTTTATCTCTCAGGTTCTTAACATTCCAGGGATATAGTGCCCTGCTCACTATCAAGCTCTCATATCATCTTAATCATCCTCGATTCTTGAGTTCTTTCAAGTTCAAAAACCACATATGTAAGATATTGCTCAATTTCCTTCATTTCTAAGTTCCTCATTAATAAAATACCCCACAAATCAACTTACACTAATCTCATTTGCAAGACTTCCAAAACCTAATCACCAGCTCTAAGGTCATCATCTAAAATACTTATTTTCATCCACGCAATACGTTCTCACTCATCCCAAAGCCTAATCATTAGCTAAGAGATCTTAAACAATGATTAAAGAGGTTTAGCAGACTAGAGGGGTGCTTAAAAATACAAAAAATCACATTTTTCAGCAAAACAAAGTCATCTGTACGCATGCATAGCCCCGCGTTTTGAGGCATCGTCCGCGTACGCGAACGTTCAAAACAGAAAAGGGTTGATGCGTACACATGCCAATAGCCGCGTATGCGAGAGTGTAAAAATGGTAATCTTGCATACGCATGCCACCCAATTTTCAGAAAAAGCTGTTTTGCTGCATAATTTTATTTTTAACACCAAACTTCAAACACACATAACTTTTTCATTTTAAATCATTTTTTACCCATTCTTCGAATGGCATAAATCTCTCAGACCCAGCTTTCATTCAAAATAAGTTTCATAAAAATTGAGGATTCATAGGCCAAGTTATAGCCCATCAAAATTGGTTAAAATCAAGGTTTTACAAAACATTCAAAGTCCTCTATTCTTTCAAAACTCAAACAAATTCACTCACAACCCAACAATACCAAAAGAACTCAAAAGTCTTCCCATCAGTCCTCAAACATTTTCTCAAACATTCAACAATCTAAACCATTCAATTCTCACCTCATTTAATTCATTCAACAACTCCAAATTCCACCTAAATCACATCAATGCTTCTCAATTTCCATTAACCATATCAACATCAATATTATTATTCAAAATTTTCATCCTTTTAACCTTTTATACTCATAATTCATTATCAAGACTCATAATCTTCTTCACATTATCATCACCCTCAATATTCATCATCAATTATGATCAACATCAATACTCATCATATTATCATCATAATCATATTCCAACACATGCAACTCATTCAATCTTTAACATAATTCATATACCTCACATATCTAAGACTCCGTATCATCATCATCATTATCATCAAACACTCATAATTAAACATAAAAATTTACATACAATTAATCATACACCTAATCATTCAAGCCTATCTTAACGGCCGCTAGCCTAAATTGCTCACAACATTACATATTAGTTAAAAGAAACCAAAACTATATCTTGACCGATTTCCACACAAATATAAAACACCCAAAATGGTCCTTCCAAAGCTTTCCAAGCCTCCAACAAGCAACCCAAGCACAACCACTACTTTATCTCAACATCAAGTACTCCAAAACACCAATTTCAAGCTCCAAACAACATATATTTCAATCTAATATATATAATATACCCAAATTAACACTAGGACTCACATATATGACAAACCACAAGGTATAGAGGTTTCTTACATTACCCAACGGTGATTTGGGCAAAATCTAACAATAGCCTAATGATAGATCATTCCTAAACAACCAAAATCACAAAATTTACTCAATAACTAAACCCAAAATTTTGAAACTAAGGCAGAGAACTGGAGCATATATTTCAAGTTCTTACCAACTTTGTTCATATAGAAATGACAGGCTTAACAAGAGCGTTGCGTGGCCCTAAACGACACGTAAATCGGAATTTTATAGCTCAAAATATGATCAAGAAGAGGATGGCGAATAGTGTAACCCTCTTCTCTTCTCTCTTCTTCACCATCCCTCTCTCACTCTCAGCAAGGAAATGAGCTGAAATACTCATTAATGAGGTATTTATATGTTAATTTTGGGTCCAACTTGGACCCGGTCCAATCGTTTTAGCTCGTTTGCCTAATTTTAGGACAAAACCTTTAAAATTAGCGCTCAATTTTTAATTCTAATTTGTTTTTATCTTTCCAAATTAATAAATTGAATTTTTTAATTTTATTTACTCATACACGGTACCGGATATACTTAAGCTGGTATTGCCGACTAAATTACCGGTAGGTGTTCTTACGCATTTTTTTGCAGAAAATTACATTTTTTGCTCGAAAAAATTTACTAAATTCGAGTTTCACCTTTAAATTTTCTAATTAATATTTCTAAATTTTTGAACCTATTTTGGGTAATTAAATTATTATTTTATTTTATTTTAAACGGTTAATTTAATTCCGATTCGCGACCGTTATTTCAGTCGCTAATTTGTTACTAACATTTCAGCATCTAATTCAGTTGCTAAGTGTGAACCTGTATTTTAGCAATCAACATTTCAATCGCTAAATCGGTTGCTAATTAACGACCAAGCATTTAAGTGACCAAATTTTCATGGTTGATCCTAATTTTTTAACCATCATTTTTACTAAATTTTTACATTTAGGCCATCAAATATTGAAAAACCATAAACACAAAACCTACACCTTAACACATAAAAGTAAACAACACTTAAACATTAACCAAAATAACATAACATACCTAAACAATAACCAAAATAACTCATCAATTCAATATCATAGACAACAATAATAAGTAAACAACACTCTCATATTACTAATTACATCATTTAAAGTCTATTAACTAACTAGTATCACAACTACTAATCACTCATCAGACGTATGTTCACCATCTTCATCCTCTCCTATATTTGTTTCTCCACCTTCTAGTTGAGGAATCAGAATTTTAAAATTAACCTTTTTCATTATTTCTTGAAGCATATGGTTATCGAATTCAAGTCCTTTTAAAGTCTTTTCCAACATAGTTTTCAAGTCATCGTTCTCTTGCATTTTCTTCATTATTTCTTCATGTTCTGACCTTCGCAACCAATCGGATAACTGAGAACTGGAGCAACGATAACTAGGTCTTTTGTCAATTGCAGTGGATTCTATTCCAAGTCCATAAATTCATAGAAAATAAATTCTTAGTCTTGTTTTTACCCAACGTTTTCATAGAAAATGCATGTAGCTAATTATTACTAAGCTCTAAATTCTAATGCCTAGAATGTTCTTCCATTATGTAACAAATAGTTAAACCAGCAATATGTCATTCTTCCAAATAGCCAAACTTGTTCAATCCTTACTTCCATGCCCATCATATACACCAAAAGATGAAGTGGACGCATCCATATCAAGATGTGTAGCATGCTAGCAGAAGAAAAGTGCATGAAAAAGTCAATATATTTTTATTTTCAAAAGTAATGTTCCAAGTAATTTATTACTGATTACTCACTACATCTTCCATTGTTGCGCGCCACCCTTGCATCTATGACAAACCATAGTTACGACAGTCATTTTCTCCATCTTCAAAAAACTTTTCAGTTTTGGGAAAACTCAAATTTGTTCCCATCCCTATCTGAATAAAAGCATATGCATTAGTTTTATTTCTTCAAGCATTACAATAAAAGAAAAACTTACACCAAAATAGTAACAAAATAATAACCCAGATGCCATTTAATAATGTAATTTTTTTTTTATGAAAGATTTCATAAGCAATAAACAAAAAATTAAGAATCAAATCTTCCATTTTCAAAAGGAAAGTAGAAAGAACCAAACAAGAAAAAATATTATCTAAAAGTGCCAGGGGCAATGAAATCAAAGTTTTGAAGAAAAATATTGATGACAGAATGCTTATCAGTTCTGATATCATTAGCCTATGTGGCACAAATACTAATACAAGTATTAAAAGGAAATTAGTTATAAATTTAACAGGTTTAAGATAGCAGTATTTGACGCCTATATGCATACAATATGTACATGCAAATAAAAAATTAAGTATTTGTGCATCATAATTCTTAGGTGATAATAAAGCATTCAACACAAATCAAGGAACAAAATAACTAAATATTTCAACACAGAGTAAACAGAACTAGAACAAGCAGTGATGAAAATGAAATGACAACCATAAAATATTTGAATAGGTAAAACTAATGAAGGCCTCATTATATTTCAATTTGGCAAAGAATTCATCGATCAAAAGATAAAATAGAGTCAGAATCCAAAATCAAGCAAGACACAGATGATAACAAAGAAAAAGAGAAGCTATGAACAAAAAAAGAGTTCCAAAACTCATAATTGCGTCAACCTTGTTTTTACACATAGAACAAGGGCATCTAAGAATCTAAGCATATGTATACATATAAAATTTTAAATAAATAAGAGTTGCAAAAAACAGAGAATCAAATGGACTCAAAGTATAATCACATGCATGCAACAGTTTCAACTTTCAATTGAAAGTGATTTGGTACTTAGGAGATTTGGGCCCTTAGGCCTCTTTATAGTCCCACCCTTAACATGATTAATCAAATTCTGATTAGCACCTTCATAGCTCTATTTAAAGGTGGTTGTTGGTTCTGATCTTTTCCAAGACAACACGTAACTAAAAAGCAAGTTTTGGTCATAGTTTGATTTAGAAAGAGAAACTTGAAATCCTTGTTACATAATCATGCTTCCCAAAGACCAGTCACGGATAGAAAACACATGAACTAAAAATCTGGACAGTGGGTTAAAAAATTATTAAATATTCTAATATTTGAGTAAATATTTATGAACTAACCATGTAATTGAATTAGTAGAGCAATGTTTTCAACATTTCCACCACTAACATGAAAAGAGAAACATCCTCAACACCAATTGAATAAATGATAAAGGGAATCATATAATTCTCAAAGCAATTATTTTCTAACCAAAATAATGCAATCTAAAAAAGTTTGTGAGATTAAAAAAGGTGCATCATCAACAGAAGCAGGTAAATTGAGATCAATTAGGCATGGAGAAACTTATTCAAATTGACTACCACTTTATAAGTTCTCTTATTCAAATTGGCACTCAGATAGAGAAACTAAAAATAAAGACACTAGTTTTTATTATCACTATACTAACCAAACTCAACCTAAGGTGATGAATGCTAATGACAACAATTGTGATGAATGATGAATATGAAAACTAATCTCCTTCCAAGGTCCTTCAAGAAGAAAAATTAGAGTAGCTGATATGTAACTTGAAGCCTTACTCATTGCAGATCAAGATGACAAGTTGGTGATGTTCTGCAAAGAGGACAAGTTAGATGCAGCCTAATTCAAAGAGGACAAGCTGAGTTCTCATTTCTGCAGCCTAATTCAAAGACAATGCAGATCAAGATGAAAAATTCACTGAATAGTTCCTTCAAGCACCACATAAATGATAATTAGATCATTACAACTTTAACATTAACATAAGCATTATAGAAATTAATTGATCGATAAAAATAACCAAAAGAGGAAGAACATGAAGAAAATGACATGTTTAAAGTTCTCGGCGTAGTAGCAAACTGAAAGAAAAGGAAATAAATGAAGGAAACGGACAAAGCAGTTATTGAGGCAGAACTCTGAAACTAGTTACAAAGAAGAAGGAGAATAAAAAGAAGAAGGAGAAGAAGAAAGAGGAGGAGAAGAAGAAGAAGACACGTAACTCAAATTAAAATTAGGGAACATTGCAAACCCTAAATAAAAATTAGCAAAAAATAGATTAATTAAAATTCAAAAAACATCGCAAACCATAAGAGTTCATGAAAAAATTTACCGGCTATGTTGGAAGGCACGTCGAGCTGAAAGAAATGATGCAGAGGGAGGAATGCCAAGCTTAGAGTGATCACCGGTAGTGAGAATATCTCCAACCGATGATCATCCTGTTCGGAATTGGCATAGCCGTGGTTGTTTGATCTATATCAAAGACGGAACTAATGTTGTTGAGAGCACATCGCTAAAACCCCTAACCAGAGTGGAAAAAAAACCAAACCTAACAGTATGGATCAGAATCGGGGATTAGGAGGTCACCTGCTTAAAGACGATGAAGACGACGCCGAGATCTCAACGACGTAGGCGACGACAGAGAGACTACAGAAGAAGACAGTGAGGAGACCTCAGGAGATGGCGCCGAGACCGAAAAAGACGACGCCGACGGGACTTCAGGAGACGGCAGCGAGATGCACGCAGAAGATGGCGACGAAGAAGACGACAACGGTGCTCAGAGACTGATTAGTTAGGGTTAGTGAGAAGATGAGAATGGTGGAGTGAGTTAGGGTTAGCGAGGGTAATTTAGATAATATCCTTTTTTTAAATTTAGTGAGAGCTTTGCGACTGATTAGTTTATAAAATCAATCGCTAATTTAAAAATTAGCAACCAATTTAGTGACCACAACCTTAGCGACCGAATTAACAACCAACCACGTTATTCTATTTATCTATAAATCGGTTACAAAATCGGTCACTAAATTAAAAAATAACAACCAATTTTGTGACCAAGAGGATCAAGGACATTCCTTCCTTTGTTTTGGTTGCTAATTCGGTCACTAAATTTTAAAATAGCAACCGATTTTAGCGACCATTTATATTCTAGTTGTAGAAAACTAGTCGGTCGCTAATTCAGTGGCTATTAGTGACTGATTATGTTAGTCACTAAAATCAGTCGCTAAATTGACAATTAGCAACCGATTTAGCGACCAGTGATTTAGTGACTGAATTAGTGATCAAACAGTTGTTCACTCTATTTCACTATCAGTTGCAAAATCGGTCGTTAAAATAAAAAATAGCGACCGCTTTTGTGACCAACAGTTCCAAAGACATTATTTCGGTTTTGGTTGCAAAATCGGTCGCTAAATAAAAAAATAGCGACCAATTTTATTTTAGTTGTATTTAAAACTTATCGGTCGCTGAATCTAATTTAGCGACCAATATTGATTTGGTTCTGGAAATTTTGTATCTGTCGTTAAATCGGTCGGTATTAACAACCAATTTTTTTAGTCTCTAAAATCAACAACTATTTCGGTATTTTTTGTAGTGAGGTTTTTGGAGACCAAACGCATAATTGTTTAAAAGTAATTAATAACTTTTTGAAAAGCACTTCCTTTTTTAAAATAGCTCATAAAATTTAACTTTTAAAAGATAAAACTTTAAAAATGGTAACATTTATATTTAATAAATCAAATTAAAAATAACTTTTAATAAGTATAAGTAATAATAATTATATTTGATAAAATAGTTTTTAAAATTTAAAATTACTATACTATACATAAATATAATAGTTAAATTTAAAATTAATTAATGTATGAGATTATATTAAACTTTTTAATCTTAATAAACATAAGTGAACTTTGAAAAATTTTCCCTTAAGACTTAGTTTGGTAAGTTTTTATTTTTTAAAAGCTCATTTTTAAAAGATAATTTTTTAAAATTGTAGCATTTATATTTGATAAATTAAATTAAAAAATAATTTTTTATAAACACAAACAATAATAAATACATTTAATAAAATAATTTTAAATTTTAAAAGTGTTATAACAGACATAAATATAAGGACTAAACAAAATATCTTTTGTAGATACACCATCACCTATTTAATTTTTGGTTTGACTTTAATCATAACTATTGAAGAGCTTTCAATGAATGAGACTCCAATTGATTTATCATTGCTTCACTTCGGCTATATGCTCCATGAAAAAAGCTTCGGACAACGAGCAACATGCTTAATGAGTGATACCCTGGAAAAATATTTCAACATCAGAACATTTTAACACCTACCAAGGACGCAAACAGTTTTCTATTTCCAAGATTCACAAGGCTTGAATTACTTTTAAATTTTTGAACCAATTTCAATAATCTTTTACAAGAATTTATTCAATATGTTTGAAAAAGTTTTCAAGTAACATCTATGTTTTTGTTTGCAATTTTCTGAAATCGCTTGTTAATCGACTTTACAATATTATAGTATGTTGATAATTTTTATCCCCAATAAAATTAATTAATGACTTTACAAATAATTCGATTAGTATGAAAAAGGAGCATGATAAAAAAAAAAAAAACCTTTGCTATCATCTGCTTCTATATTTTTGCATTTTTATATCCTCCATGACTAACTTTTGCTTTTTTATTATCAATTATCAGAAAGCTAATAATTTTGGCCGAGCTCTTATCGGAAAGAAATAGAAGCAAGCTAAGTAATCCATTTAGAGTTTTGTTTAGAAAACAAATAGGAAATCAAAGTAGAGGTGCTGGTATACAAAGTCATCTATTTAAAATAACGACATATAACAGCCATATAATAATTGAATTTTTATTTCATGCATCATATCATTAATACTTAATGAAACCGTGCGAAATAGTTCATGCATTATATCATTATTACTTAATGCTTTTTTTTCTATCATTTATGCAATTAAATGTAGGTAAAGACGAGTCCAAGCCTTGAAATCGGATTCTCTAAAAAGTTAGAACAAATTGCTCAACAACACTATATATTAATTCAATCTTTGATTTTTTGTTTCATTATTAACACTTAATTCTATTTTCCTACAGTATTTATAAAGTTAATATTGTAATTTGTTTGTTGAACTTCTCCTTGTCATATGATCCTCATTGCATGCATAATTGAATTTTTTATGAGCTTGTGTTTAGGTTTGATGCAAAGATCCTTTTATAAAAATTTATTTTTATCCATCATAAAACAGTAAAAGTTTTTACGTCGAATCTTCGTCAAAACTTCTTTTTCTTCAAAATCACTCATTAAACTTGATGTTATATCATGTAATATAATATATATTATGCAATGATATTTCTATTTGCTATGTTAAATTTATTACTTTTCAAAATACTAGTTGTCTTAATAATAGAAATTACATATTGTTGTTTGTCAAAACACATAAGCATACATACTTCCTTGGCCTTCTGCATAAGATCTGGCCACATTCGCCAAAAAAAATTAAAGTAAAATAAGAAATCAAAACTTAACATTGCAAATAATAATAACAATAATAATATATTAAAAAATAAAAAATAAAAACCTAGGATTGCAAAAAACCTCAGGAAAAAAGCAAGAAACTCAGGCTGCACGATGAGATCAATGAAGGAATTGACGACGTTGTGAACGCCGGTGGGAATAAACTGGTTGAAGGAATTGATCTGGTGGCTAATGAGGTCGTACTCCTCGAAGAAGAGCTCTGCAACCTTACAGAAGTTCTTCAATGGCTCTCACCTAACACTTGAGTATGCCGCGCCGTTTGAGGAAAAATCGCCGTCTTCATTAGAGTCAATGTCTTTGCATAACAATTAAAATGAATAATGGTAATGGAGGGATTATATAAAGGTGAAGGAATAACAATGAGAGAATGATCCTAGAAAATTTTAAATTTTGAAAATTCTGAAATGAGGGACAAAATTTGAAAAAATGGGGTGAATGAGGAACTTGTATATGATTTTAGACTGAAAAGTGGGGGGGGGGGGGAGGATATAAGCAATTAATCTTATTGGCTAAGATGAGAAACCAGCAGGTAAAACCATAAAACATTAAAAAAGCCTTGCATGGTGTGCATCAACTATTTAAACATGATACATGTGAATATTATGATGTTGAGAAATGTAGGTTGCCAATCCCTATGCATGTATACAATGATGGCATGTCATGTAGAATGATAGACATGAGATGAACAGTGCTACCATGCTTAAAAGGGTTGACAGCTTGGAATTTCACTACAGGATGCCGTCTTTTATAATTATGATATAGGATGGCGGCAGATGATTATCTAGGCTTGTGAAAATTAAGAGGTAACAACATTGATTAATCGAAGCCGAATTCGCTACCAAATCTGTTAGCCTTTCTTAGATCAATGGTACGCATCAAAATTAACCACTCATATAAAATATATATTAAAACTAAATTAATTAAATAATATATATTTATGTTATGAGAGTTATCTGAAACTTAGTTGTTTTTGGACTAAGACGCGAGATCCAGATATTTTTTGAGGCAGCGTTTGACTTATGTTGAAGCTAAGATGCTGCCGTCCGAATTTCTTGTGAAGAAGTGGAGATGGTACTTACAAGAGACTCCGACGCTTAAGTTAGCAAGGATTTAAGCAAATTTTTAGTAGATTGAGTTCTGAATATACATGAGAATGTCAATATATTTATAGTAGAAAAGATAATCACTTTTATAGTAGTTCCACCTTTAATGGTGGATGATCACTTTCTTTATCTTGGGAATTTGTTGAAATCTCCCTTCTAGATAAACTGAAGAGATAGAAGGAGATATTTCAGAAAATAGTTATTTATTCAGATAAATAGGGTTGAACCTCCATTGTCATAGAGGCCGGATAAGTAGATGAGGTCATCTTTTTTGGGTGGGCTTTTATTCTTATTAGGCCTGGCTTTATGTTTTTGGGTCAGGATATATACAGTGCCCCTACTTGAGTCCGGACCTTTATGAGGTCGGGCTTGAGCATTCGTGGCTTTAGTTCCATTCGTTGGGTGCACCGCCTTCAAGAGGTCAGGTACTCGACGTGTTTTGAAAGTTTTTGAAATGATGTGCCGCTTAATGACATGGCGTGTATTACGTTGCAGTTTCCTTGGGATCCGTGTGCATTATTAATGAGGGGTGCGGAATGTCACTTTTGCCCCTAGTGTCTTATAAATACCTCAGTTTTTCCCCTTTCTTCCTTTTTCTGTTTTCATTATACGTTTGCCTCTTTCTCTTCTTCTTCCTTCATTCTTCGTTCATGTAACTGTCTTCATTTCATGATTTCTTTATCTTGAGGTTTTCGAAGGTCTTGCTTCATTTTTTGGGAGAGAATCGTTCGTGTATTGCCGTTTGAAGTGCTCTTTGCTTTTGCGCTCCTTTAAGGTTGGTCCTTTACTCCAATTGTTCCTCAGTTCTGTTCTTGGTAGTATCCTTGTTTGAATGAATGGTGATTTTTGAAATGTTGCTTGTGATTTGCGACTTTCAGTTTGGAGTTTTGCATTCTGGGAATCTGAACGTGGGGTTTTGTATTGCCCCCAAATGATGCCATTTCTATATAGGAGAATGCCTCATTTCTATATCTTGAAGATATAGCATAACTGTTTGTGCTCAGGGAGGGATTCGTGACGTTGAGTTGTCCTGTTTTGAATATGTGAATGCTTGTGTTGCTTATGTTTTACGTTCGAGATTTCGGTGGAAATTTTTGAAATTGACCAGACCTTCTGATTGCTTGCCTTGTTTTGTCCTATTTTTAGTAATGGATTTTTGCTGTATAATAGGTGTAGCTTGTATGTCTCGTTCAGTAGTTCACAGCATGTCGTCTAAGGTCTCGTCCGACTTGAAATAGGTAGATTTAACTGTTCTTACCCCTGTCCCTGTAATTGATAACGAATATGTTGAAGCCTTTAGTAGACATGATAAGTTATGTTTAAGTCGAGAGGATGAGAGAAACTATGCCATTGTTGTTACTAACCCTGAGGAAAGGGTCTGCTTCCCCTTACTTGATAGGTCGGAACAACATTTTACATCTGTCTATGATTCTTTTTTACGAAATTAAGGGTTTCTGAGTTTGAGTCCGTGGTCTTTAAATTCTACAATGTTGCCCCTACCCAATTGCATCCCAATTCTTAGGGCTTCTTAAAAACATACCAACTTTTTTGTCGAGAACTTGATGTCCGACCTTCTCTTAAAGTTTTCTTTTATCTCTTCGTGCTCACGAAACTTTTTAGCTCTAAAAAACAAGGTTAGCTCTCTTTTCGTGCTATTCAGGGTAGAAAAATTTTTGTTATTTTTTATGAGTCTTTTCATGACTTTTAAAATTACTTCTTTAAGGTCTGAGTTGTAGAGGCTGTCTGACCCTTTTTTCCTGAATGATGAGGATGAGCCCCTTTTTTCTTTGTATTGGGAAGAAAACCTTGTGATAATCAAATATAACTCGGATGAGCGTTACGTATCGCCGTCCCCACCGAGCTATACCATCAATCTCAAGTTTAGTGGGCATTACGTATCACCATCCCCAGTAATCAAATGTGTTTCCTCTGTGAACTTTACATATCGCCGTCCTTATAGGAACCCTCCTTTAGGTCTCCCTATCTCAGAAATGTTGTTGGGTGCGAGCAACTAACCGACACGTGAGCTCATGGCCTGTTTAGGAATAGACATGCATCATCTGTATTTGTGTGTATTGATTGGGTGTGCATCTTGTATTTGGCTTGCCTTATTGAATAATTTTATCTATATGCTATCTGAGCTACTTACTTTATCTATTCTCTCTATTTGTGTATTTTTTATTATTTTTTATGTGTTTGAACAACTGAGAGATTTCTTATGCTGGCGGTGGTGACGCTAAGAGTTGTTATTGATGCAATGTGTTGACGAGAATTTATTATAGAAATAAGTTAAATTGATATTTGAGTTGCTTGTGTAAATGCAAAGGTTGTGGCTTTATTCCACTTAATCCAGGTTGATATCATAATTTTATTTTAGTTCTAAATAAAATTAGGTTAGATATATAAGGAAAAATATTCACTCTTTAGCGGAATCTCCTCACTTCCGCACTTTCACATTTTCTGAACCCTAGTTTTTCTCTCTAAAGCATGAGCCACTAAGCCTTCTTCCTTAAGGTTAGGAGCTCTGTTTATTTCTATAAATTAAGACTATTATTCTTCTATTTTAATTAATGTATTAATTCAGTTTCAAGGATTAATTTTGTTCTTCATCTTATGAATCTGGATAGATTAGAATAACCCTTATTCTATTTGCGCTCTTGTGATTCTTGGAAGGGTCATCTCACTTGAATAACAGCTTGAAAGTAAATTTCTCCTAAATTGCTAATTACTTGGACTTAACGAGATATGTGACATATAATCCTTTTATATCTGGATAATTAGGGTTTTGTGGCCTTAAACTAGAATTGAACTTAACCCTCTAATCGAAATTAAGTGACCAAGTCATTGACAGTTAATTAGGTTAGAAGATGTAACACCCTACCATACAGAGTTGGCAAGGTATTACGACCTCAAAAATAAAATTTAGTACGTATAGTAGTGTGAAAAATGTCTATAACTAAGAGCCTTTGAAGAAAAAGAGGTAAGACAAAATCGTTAAATTGAAAAGCGCAACACTCCGATCGATAACATAACGTAACGGATAAAGGATAAACTAACGCAAGAATATATACAAAAGAGTGCCAAAAGTGTGAATATCAAAACTCAAGATCCGGTTGCGAAGATAACCGGTCCGAGCATAGAAGTATATACATATATATAAATTAATGAATCTAAAGGAAAACCCAAAGGACCAAAAACAAAGCCTGTTCTCCAAGACAACCTCTAAGAGGAGTCAACACAGTATGTATTATTTAGTGGAGATAAAAAGTATCTAAGCAAAAACATAAAACCAAAATAAAGACCCGAGAACCAAAGATCTTCGCTAATACAGAAGACTCCAGCATGCCTCAGCGAGAAGCCTCACGACCTGCATCTAAAAACCACAAAATCTGCCTGGGTGAGAACTGAAGGTTCTCAGTATGGTAACATTGCCCACATATCTAACATGTAATGTCCTGGAAAAGCCGAAGACAATCCTAGAACTTCCAACAGATAAATCAAAGCTTATAAGCAGATTAAACCATAAATGGCAACTAACCAAAGATCTTCGATCTAACTAATACTTTACTTTCCAAAACCTTCAGACCTCCCAACCACCAGCAGTAGTATAATATCGCAAACACAATTATATCAGACAAGGAGATATACAAATAGGAAACAGATACGTCATTTAGACAATTAACAAGTAATATGCAGTCAATTAGGCAATTCCAAATAATTCGCATAATATACATATGATGTATGTCTATCCTAATGTATGATGAATCTCATCTATCGGTTATAAAGCCAACCCGACAAGTCCTGGTAGCTAACCATTGGAATACTTAACATAATTCATAATTCATATCTAACACACTCACTGGTGTATATTCATGGGGTCGAGCTCATCCGGATCTTTCACAATATCCGGCCACACTTACAACATAGGGTCAGCAGAGTATCGAGTCTCCACCTGGAGCACGTGGTGGCTAACCACTGGTTTCTCCTAGGGAAACCCGTATATCAGATAGTGGAAGTGCAATATTCACATTTTATTCAATAAGCATATATGCAATCATTCTCAGCTATAATTCATTAATGGCTCCGCCGTAATTCGGTAATAACTTAGCCAGCCGGCTCATAATTTAATCCATAACCAGCCAATTTATTAACAAATACAGCCCTTCGGCTCATGGCACATAAAGCACTTCCACCGCGATCCTCCGTATCTCATACAATCATCATTGATCATTAATTATCCCATTTCTTCATTCATAAGTTACCACATTCCCCAACTCCTTTCCCATTGCTAGGCATCTCATAAGGATTTATGACATAAGGGGTGAGATCGGACGCTTACAAGTCTGAAATTTGGCTTTGAAAACTCAAAAATCAACATTGGAGTGAAAATCGGGTCACGCGTGCGCGTCGCCCACGCACACGCGTGGAAAGTAAAAAAGTATAGTGACGCATATGCATCGCCCACACGTACGCGTGGATGGGAGAAAAGCTAAGTGATTCCTGCGCATCAACCACGCGTACGCATGGGTGCGTTTTGTGCCCCACGCACAAAGCCAGCGCAATTCTTGCACAACTCTCGGGAATTTGGCTGGGCAATTGGAGCAGCACATCGACGCGTACACATCGGCCAGGCGCACACGTGGGTAGTGAAAACAACGCGTACGCGTCGGCCATGCTTATGCGTGGGAATGTGTTCTGCCAAAATTTTTACTAAGTTAAAAGCTGCAGAATTCACAGTTTCAAACCCCAATCTTCCGACGAGCATAACTTCTCCGTTTCAAATCATTTTCACCCGTTCTTCAAACGGCATAAACATCCCAGCTCCAATTTCATTTCTAAATAAGTTTATCATAAATTGGGGATCCAGAGTCCAAGTTATGCCCCATCAAAGTATGCCCAAAAACCACATTTTCATACAAAACCACAAAGTGCCATTTTCAAAACAAACCAATTCCAACCCTTTTTAAAATCAACCATAACATACCAAAATCAACCTTAAACCTCTTCAACTCATACATTAAGATTTTTATCAATTTCACAAACCACCATCCCACCATTTTAACCCATCTTAATCTAATAACTCAATTTCAAACACATTATCATGTCATAAATTCTTCCTCATCCCAATTTCCAACAACACCATTTCCAATCAACCATTATCACATACAATTAATATCATCCTCACCATCAACATGATTTAACTCATAATTCAACATCAACCCATCATCAAACATGTATCAAAACATGCATATCTCTCATACATCATACCATCAAAATATCAATATTCATAACCACATATATGACCACACAATATGTCTCAACCATTCAACAACATCAACAATTCAATTCCTATCTTAGGACCTCTAGCCTAAGTTTTCACACCACATTACATTTTAGATATAGAAAACCGAGACCATACCTTAGCCGATTTTCCCACTCAACCCGGAGCACTTCCAAATCACTTTTCCACAAGCTCTCAAGGCTTCAACACCTCCAAGAAAGAAATAAAGTTGTGATCCAAGGCAAAAAGAGTGTGCTTAAGAACCCTGGACACCTCTAATTGGGGACTCTAGCAAAGCTGGGTCACAATCTGAAATGGTTCACCCAATTATGTGTCTGTGGCATGTATGTATCCGGTGGTAATACTGGAAAACAGAGTGCTTTGGGCCACAGCCAAGACTCATACACTAGCTATGTTCAAGAATCATTATACTTAACTAGGAGAATCAATAACACTATCTGAGTTCTGAGTTCCTATAGATGCTAATCATTCTGAACTTCAAAGGATAGAGTGAGATGCCAAAACTGTTCGGAGGCAAAAAGCTACTAGTCCCGCTCATCTAATTGGAGCTAAGTTTCCTTGATATTTTGGAGTCTATAGTATATTCTCTTCTTTTTATCCTATTTTGATTTTCAGTTGCTTGGGGACAAGCAACAATTTAAGTTTGGTGTTGTGATGAGCGGATAATTTATACGCTTTTTGGCATTGTTTTTAGTATGTTTTTAGTATGATCTAGTTAGTTTTTAGTATATTTTTATTAGTTTTTAGTTAAAATTCACTTCTCTGGACTTTACTATGAGTTTGTGTGTTTTTCTGTGATTTCAGGTATTTTCTGACTGAAATTGAGAGTCCTGAGCAAAAATCTGATTCAGAGACTGAAAAGGACTGCAGATGCTGTTGGATTCTGACCTCCCTGCACTCGAAGTGGATTTTCTGGAGCTACAGAAGCCCAATTGGCGCGCTCTCAACGGCGTTGGAAAGTAGACATCCTGAGCTTTCCAGCAATGTATAATAGTCCATACTTTGTCCAAGATTTGATGGCCCAAACCGGTGTGGCAAATCAGCCTCAGAAATCCCAGCGTTTAACGCCGGAACTGGCATAAAACTTGGAGTTAAACGCCCAAACTGGCATAAAAGCTGGCGTTTAACTCCAGAAAAGGTCTCTACACGAAAATGCTTCATTGCTCAGCCCAAGCACACACTAAGTGGACCCAGAAGTGGATTTTTACGTCATTTACTCATTTTTGTATACCCTAGGTTACTAGTTTACTATTAATAGGATCTTTTGACATTGTATCTGTACCTCATGACACTTTACACGTTTCTTTGTGTACCTTCCACGGCATGAGTCTCTAAACCCCATGGTTGGGGGTGAGGAGCTCTGCTGTGTCTTGATGGATTAATGCAATTACTACTGTTTTTTCATTCAATCATGCTTGCTTCCATTCCAAGATATTACTTGTTCTTAAACCGGATGAATGTGATGATCCGTGACAATCATCATCAATCTCAACTATGAACGTGTGCCTGACAACCACCTCCGTTCTACCTTAGATTAAGTAGATATCTCTTGGATTCTTTAATCGGAATCTTCGTGGTATAAGCTAGAACTGATGGCGGCATTCAAGAGAATCCGGAAGGTCTAAACCTTGTCTGTGGTATTCTGAGTAGGATTCAATGATTGAATGACTGTGATGAGCTTCAAACTCCTGAAGGCGGGGCGTTAGTGACAGACGCAAAAGAATCACTGGATTCTATTCCGGCCTGATTGAGAACCGACAGATGGATAGCCGTGCCGTGACAGGGTGCGTTGAACATTTCCACTGAGAGGATGGGAGGTAGCCACTGACAACGGTGAAACCCTTGCATATAGCTTGCCATGGAAGGAGCCTTGCGTGCTTGAAGAAGAAGACAGTAGGAAAGCAGAGATTCAGAAGATGGAGCATCTCCAAAACCTCAACCTGTTCTCCATCACTGCAAAACAAGTACTTATTTCATGTTCTTTTGCTTTTCACAATCAATCCTGATAATTTCTGATATCCTGACTAAGATTTACAAGATAACCATAGCTTGCTTCAAGCCGACAATCTCCGTGGGATCGACCCTTACTCACGTAAGGTATTACTTGGACGACCCAGTGCACTTGCTGGTTAGTTGTGCGGGGTTGCAAAAGTGTGATTGCAATTTCGTGCACCAAGTTTTTGGCGCCGTTGCCGGGGATTGTTCGAGTTTGGACAACTGACGGTTTATCTTGTTGCTTAGATTAGGACTGTTTTATTTTTGTTGGTTTAGAGTCTTTTAGTTGAGTCTAGTTCATATTTCAAGTTTGGTGTCAATTGCATGCTTTTGTTTTCTTTTAGATTTTCGAATTTGCATGTCTTTAGTCCCTTTTTGATCCGTAAAAATTCTAAGTTTGGTGTCCTCTTTGTGTTTTTCCTTTAAAATTTTCGAAAATTTGTGTTTGATGTTCTAAAAATTTTAAGTTTGGTGTCATTTTGTTGTTTTTCTCTTTCCTCATTTCAAAAATCAAATCTTTTTCATAAAAATTTTTCAATCATATCTTTCTAATTGCTAATCTCAAAATCTTTTTAATTAACCAATTGATTCAGTTTTCAATTTGCTTTGATCTTATTTTCTTTTAATATTTGAATTTTTATCTTAATTTCCTTTTGTTTTATTTTAATTTTTTCGGTTAATTCAAAAAAAAAAAAAAACAAAATTTATCTATTTGCAATTCATATCATTTCCCTTTATCCATTATGGACCTAAGTGGGATTGATCAGTCCAGAAGGACTCTGGGGTCATATGCTAACCCCATTACAGCTGCATATGGGAGTAGCATCTGTACACCTCCCATCAAAGCAAGCAGCTTTGAGCTAAATCCTCAACTCATTATCATAGTGCAGCAAAATTGCCAGTATTCCGGCCTTCCACAGGAAGAGCCTACTGAGTTTCTGGCACAGTTCTTACAAATTGCTGACACAGTACATGATAAAGAGGTGGATCAGGATGTCTACAGACTATTACTGTTTCCATTTGCTGTAAAAGATCAAGCTAAAAGGTGGTTGAATAACCAGCCTACAGCAAGCATAAAGACATGGAAACAGTTATCGGACAAATTCCTGAATCACTTTTACCCTCCAAAGAGGATGACATAGCTAAGGCTGGACATCCAAGGCTTTAAACAAGAGGATAATGAATCCCTTTATAATGCCTGGGAGAGGTATAGAGGTATGCTAAGAAAATGCCCCTCTGAAATGTTTTCAGAGTGGGTACAGTTAGACATCTTCTACTATGGGCTTACAGAAAAAGCTCAGATGTCTTTAGACCACTCAGCTGGTGGATCTATCCACATGAGGAAGACAATTGAAGAAGCTCAAGAGCTTATAGACACTGTTGCTAGAAATCAATATTTGTACTCTAGCAATGAGTTCTCTCCAAAAGAGGAAGTCATGACAGTAGTCACTGACCCTAATCCTCAAGAACAGATGATTGAGCTTAATCAACAATTGCTCCTGATGACAGAACAGTTAGCAGAATTTAAAGAGATGCTCCATGAAACTAAAGTTGCTAACAAGAACATAGAACTGCAGTTGAATCAAGCAAAACAGCAAATATCTAAACAGATAACAGAGGAATGTCAAGCAGTTCAACTGAGGAGTGGGAAGACACTGAATAACACTGCTCAAAAGAGCAAAAGGCCAATTAAGGAACAATTGACAGAGGATAACCAACCCACTGTTGAAAATCCCTCTGAGGACAGTAAGAGCCCAGAGAGGAATACTTTTGGCGTTCAAACGCCAGAGAGGGAAGGAAAGTTGGCGTTAAACGCCCATTCCTTGCCCAGTTCTGGCGTTCAAACGCCAAAAAAGGGGGAAAAGTTGGCGTTAAACGCCCATTTTCCACCCAATCCTGGCGTTCAGACGCCAAGGGAAGATCAGACACCTGAGAGTGCTGACAGTAATCCCTCTAACAAGGCTTCTTCAACCACTTCTGTAAGGAATAAACCTGCAGCATCTAAGGTTGAAGACTATAAAGCCAAGATGCCTTATCCTCAAAAACTCCGCCAAGCGGAATAGGATAAGCAATTTGCCCGCTTTGCAGACTATCTAAGGACTCTTGAAATAAAGATTCCGTTTGCAGAGGCACTTGAGCAAATACCTTCTTATGCTAAGTTCATGAAAGAAATCTTAAGTCATAAGAAGGATTGGAGAGAAACTGAAAAAGTGTTTCTCACTGAAGAATGCAGTGCAGTCATTCTGAAAAGTTTACCAGAAAAGCTTCAAGATCCAGGAAGCTTTATGATACCATGCACATTAGAAGGTGCTTGCACCAAGACAGCCCTATGTGATCTTGGAGCAAGCATCAATCTAATACCTACATCCACTATCAGAAAGCTTGGGTTGACTGGAGAAGTCAAACCAACCCGGATATGCCTCCAACTTGCTGATGGCTCCATTAAATATCCATCAGGCATAATAGAGGATATGATTGTCAAGGTTGGGCCATTCGCCTTTCCAACTGACTTTGTGGTGCTGGAAATGGAGGAGCACAAGAGTGCAACTCTCATTCTAGGAAGACCTTTCCTAGCAACTGGACGAACTCTCATTGATGTACAAAAAGGGGAAGTAACCCTGAGAGTCAATGAGGATGAATTCAAGTTGAATGCTGTAAAAGTTATGCAGCATCCAGACACACCAAATGACTGCATGGGCGCTGACATTATTGACTCTCTGGTAGAAGAGATCAATATGACTGAAAGCCTAGAATCAGAGCTTGAGGACATCTTCAAAGATGCTCAACCTGATCAAGAAGAACCAGAGGAAACAAAGGAATTTTCGAAAATTCCTCAGGAGGAGGATAAACCTCCCAAACCTGAACTCAAACCACTACCACCATCCCTGAAGTATGTATTTCTGGGAGAGGGTGACACTTTTCCAGTGATTATAAGCTCTGCTTTAAATCCACAAGAAGAGGAAGCACTGATTCAAGTGCTAAGGACACACAAGACAGCTCTTGGGTGGTCCATAAGTGATCTTAAGGGCATTAGCCCAGCTAGATGCATGCACAAGATCCTGTTGGAGGATAATGCCAAACCAGTGGTCCAACCACAAAGGAGGCTAAATCCAGCCATGAAGGAGGTGGTGCAGAAAGAGGTCACTAAATTGCTAGAGGCTGGGATTATTTATCCTATTTCTGATAGCCCCTGGGTGAGCCCTGTCCAAGTTGTCCCCAAAAAGGGAGGCATGACAGTGATTCATAATGAAAAAAATGAACTGGTTCCTACAAGAACAGTCACAGGGTGGCGTATGTGTATTGACTACAGAAGGCTCAATACAGCCACCAGAAAGGATCATTTTCCTTTACCATTCATAGACCAAATGCTAGAAAGACTAGCTGGTCATGATTATTACTGCTTTTTGGATGGCTATTCAGGCTACAACCAAATTGCAGTAGATCCTCAGGACCAAGAGAAAACAACATTTACTTGCCCTTCTGGCGTGTTTGCCTACAGGAGGATGCCTTTTGGTCTGTGCAATGCACCTGCAACCTTTCAGAGGTGCATGCTCTCTATCTTCTCAGATATGGTAGAGAAATTTCTGGAAGTCTTCATGGATGACTTCTCAGTATATGGAGACTCATTCAGCTCCTGTCTTAATCACTTAGCACTTGTCCTGAAAAGGTGCCAAGAGACTAACCTGGTTTTAAACTGGGAGAAATGTCACTTTATGGTGACTGAGGGAATTGTCCTTGGGCACAAAATTTCAAGCAAGGGAATAGAGGTGGATAAGGCAAAGGTAGAGGTAATTGAAAAATTACCACCACCTGCCAATGTTAAGGCAATCAGAAGCTTTTTGGGGCATGCAGGATTCTACAGAAGGTTTATAAAGGATTTTTCGAAAATTGCAAAATCTTTGAGTAACCTGCTAGCTGCTGACACACCATTTGTGTTTGACACACAGTGTCTGCAGGCATTTGAGACCCTAAAAGCTAAGCTGGTCACAGCACCAGTCATCTCTGCACCAGATTGGACATTGCCATTTGAACTAATGTGTGATGCCAGTGACCATGCCATTGGTGCAGTGTTGGGACAGAGGCATAACAAGCTTCTGCACGTCATTTATTATGCCAGCCGTGTTCTAAATGACGTACAGAAGAACTACACAACCACAGAAAAAGAGTTACTTGCAGTGGTCTATGCCATTGACAAGTTTAGATCCTATCTAGTGGGATCCAAAGTGGTTGTGTACACTGACCATGCTGCTCTTAAATACTTACTCACAAAGCAGGATTCAAAACCCAGGCTTATAAGATGGGTGTTGCTTCTGCAAGAGTTTGATATAGAAATAAGAGACAGAAAAGGGACAGAGAACCAAGTAGCTGATCATCTGTCCCGAATAGAACCAATAGCTGGGGCGTCCCTCCCTTCTACTGAGATCTCTGAGACCTTCCCAGATGAGCAACTCTTTGCCATTCAGGAAGCTCCATGGTTTGCAGATATTGCATATTATAAAGCTGTGAGGTTCATACCCCAGGAGTACAGCAGAGTGCAAAGAAAGAAATTAATTTCAGATGCCAAGTACTACCTCTGGGATGAACCATATCTCTTTAAGAGATGTGCAGACGGAATGATCCGCAGATGTGTACCTAGAGAAGAAGCACAAAGGATCCTATGGCACTGCCATGGATCACAGTATGGAGGACATTTTGGAAGTGAGCGAACAGCCACTAAAGTCCTCCAATGTGGCTTCTACTGGCCTACTCTCTATAAAGATTCCCGAGAGTTTGTGCGTAACTGTGACAGTTGCCAAAGAGCTGGTAACTTGCCTCACGGATATGCCATGCCTCAACAAGGGATATTAGAGATAGAATTATTTGATGTATGGGGCATTGACTTCATGGGGCCATTCCCACCATCATACTCAAACACTTACATTCTGGTGGCAGTGGACTATGTATCTAAGTGGGTAGAAGCAATTGCTACACCCACTAATGATACCAAGACCGTGCTGAAATTCCTCCAGAAACACATCTTCAGCAAGTTTGGTGTTCCCAGAGTACTAATCAGTGACGGGGGCACTCATTTCTGCAATAGACAGCTATACTCTGCTATGGTTAGATATGGAATTAGCCACAAAGTGGTAACTCCGTATCATCCACAGACAAATGGGCAAGCTGAGGTCTCTAACAGAGAGCTAAAAAGAATCCTGGAACGGACTGTGATAGCCTGAAGAAAGGATTGGGCAAAGAGCTTAGATGATGCTCTGTGGGCATACAGAACAGCATTCAAGACTCCTATAGGAACCTCTCCATACCAACTGGTGTATGGGAAGGCCTGTCATCTGCCCGTGGAACTGGAACATAAAGCCTACTGGGCAACCAGATTCCTAAACATGGATGCTCAGTTAGCTGGTGAAAAAAGACTGCTCCAGCTAAATGAGCTAGAGGAGTTCAGACTCAATGCCTTTGAAAATGCAAAAATTTATAAGGAAAAGGCAAAGAAGTGGCATGACAAGAAGTTGTCAACCAGAGTCTTTGAGCCAGGACAAAAAGTTCTGCTCTTCAACTCTAGGCTCCGATTGTTTCCAGGAAAACTTAAATCCCGGTGGAGGGGTCCGTATGTGATTACAGGAGTGTCACCATATGGATATGTTGAGCTTCAGGATATTGATTCTGACAAAAGGTTCATTGTTAATGGACAGAGAATCAAGCATTATCTTGAAGGCAATTTTGAGCAGGAATGCTCAAAACTGAGACTTGAGTGATTCTCAGTAAAGGTCCAGCTAAAGACAGTAAAGAAGCGCTTGCTGGGAGGCAACCCAGTCATTAGCAGGTTATATGTTTTGTTTTTACAAAGGCAAGTATCAAAAATGAAGGAATTCACAGAGTTACAGAAGGATTCAGCTCAAAAAGCAGAGAAAAAGAGCTTACTGGCGAAAAAATGCCAGTAAGGGGCATTTTGGGCGTTAAACGCCAGAATGGGCACCATTCTGGGCGTTTAACGCCAGGTGTGCAGCATCCTGGGCGTTGAGCAAAACGCCCAGTGATAAAGGAATTCTGGCGTTTAACGCCAGCCAGGGCACCTGGCTGGGCGTTAAACGCCCACAATGGGCAGCAATTGGGCGTTAAACGCCAGAATGGTTGCCATTCTGGGCGTTTAACGCCAGAAAGGTGGGGGGACCAAGATTTTGTTTTCAAATCAAATTTTTTCAAACTTTCCTTTTCTTACCCATACTTTTCTACATAAATGCATCTCAACCTTTCATCATTCACTTTCAAATTTTCAAAAATCTAAAATCATTCTTCAAATCTCTCAAATCAATCCCAAATCTTGTTCAAAAACTCACCCTTCTCTCAAATTCTTTCCATATCTTCTCAAATCTTCTTTCAAATTTTTCTTTTTTTCGAAATCTCTCCTCCCCACTTTATAAATACACGTTTGGCCCCCTAATTCCCCCACACCATTCGAATTTGCTCTTCTCTTCTCTCTCTTCTTTCCTTTCTTTTGCTTGAGGACAAGCAAACCTCTAAGTTTGGTGTGCTTTTCCATGATCACTAAGCCAAGATTCATCAAGATCATGGCTCCTAAGGGAAACCAAACCAATTTAAGAGGAAAGAAAGAGAATAATCCAAAGAATCTTTGGAATCAAGAGAAGTTCTTAACCAAAGAACATGAAGACCATTATCACAAAATAATGGGTCTGAGATCAGTAATCCCGGAAGTTAAATTTGATCTGAAAGAAGATGAATATCCGGGGATCCAAGAGCAAATTCGAAACAGAGGATGGGAAGTTCTAACCAATCCTGAAATAAAGGTTGGAAGGAATATGGTTCAGGAATTCTACTCAAATCTGTGGCTAACAGATAAGCAGAGAATGACTGGAACTGCTTACCATACCTACAGAACCATGGTCAGAGGGAAAGTTATGTACTTCCATCTGGACAAAATAAGAGAAATCTTCAAATTGCCTCAACTGCAAGATGATCCTGAATCCTTTAATAGGAGAATGGTGAGAGCAGATAAAGGGTTGGATCAAGTTCTAGAGGACATATGCCTCCCTGGAACTAAGTGGATAACCAATTCTAAGGGTGTCCCAAGCCAACTCAAGAGGGGAGACCTCGAACCAATTGCAAGAGGTTGGCTAGACTTTATTGGGCGTTCCATACTGCCCACTAGCAACCGTTCTGAGGTCACCATCAAGAGAGCAGTGATGATTCATTGCATTATGCTTGGAAAAGAAGTGGAGGTTCATCATGTGATTGCTTGTGAGATCTACACAATTGCAAATAAGAATTCCACTGAAGCCAAATTGGCTTACCCAAGCTTGATCTCCTTGCTCTGTAAAGAGGCTGGGGTGAAGATGGGAGTAGATGAATTCATACCCATTGAACATCCAATCACCAAGAAGTCAATGGAAGGACAAATGCAAGACAACTCTATCAAAAGGAGGGCGCAGGAGTTCCTCCCTGAATTCCCTGAAATTGGCTACTGGGCCAGCCTAGAAGCATCTATCACCAAGTTGCAAGAGACTATAGAGCAACTTAAGGAAGAACAGCAGAATCAGAACCGCATGCTCTGCAAATTGCTGAAGGAACAAGAGAAGCAGGGGCGTGAACTCCAAGAGCTGAAACGCCAGAAATTCTCCCCTCGATTTGAGGGAGCATCCACTTCTCAAAATCAAGGTTGTTGAGTCCTAACTCTGTGAAAACCTCTATTATTAGGAGCCTAGTTTAAATTTTTGTTTTCTATTTTTTTAGTCTCATCTTATATCTATCTTTGAGTCTTGTTCTTAATTCATAACTAATAAAATTTAAAATTCATGTCTTAAAGCTATGAATGTCCTATGAATCCATCACCTCTCTTAAATGAAAAATGCTTTAATCACAAAAGAACAAGAAGTACAGGATTTCGAAATTTATCCTTGAAACTAGTTGAATTAGTTTGATGTGGTGACAATAATTTTTGTTTTCCGAATGAATGCTTGAACAGTGCATATGTCTCTTGAATTTGTTGTTTTGAGAATGTTAAAAATTGTTGGCTCTTGAAAGAATGAGGAAAAAGAGAACTGTTGTTGAGGATCTAAAAAATCATCTAATTGATTCTTGAAGCAAGAAAAAGCAGTGGATACAAAAAAAAATTTTCGAAAAAGAAAAAAAAAAGAGAGAAGAAAGAAAGAGAAAGAAAAAGAAAGAAATAAAGTTGTGATCCAAGGCAAAAAGAGTGTGCTTAAGAACCCTGGACACCTCTAATTGGGGACTCTAGCAAAGCTGGGTCACAATCTGAAAAGGTTCACCCAATTATGTGTCTGTGGCATGTATGTATCCGGTGGTAATACTGGAAAACAGAGTGCTTTGGGCCACAGCCAAGACTCATACACTAGCTATGTTCAAGAATCATTATACTTAACTAGGAGAATCAATAACACTATCTGAGTTCTGAGTTCCTATAGATGCTAATCATTCTGAACTTCAAAGGATAGAGTGAGATGCCAAAACTGTTCGGAGGCAAAAAGCTACTAGTCCCGCTCATCTAATTGGAGCTAAGTTTCCTTGATATTTTGGAGTTTATAGTATATTCTCTTCTTTTTATCCTATTTTGATTTTCAGTTGCTTGGGGACAAGCAACAATTTAAGTTTGGTGTTGTGATGAGCGGATAATTTATACGCTTTTTGGTATTGTTTTTAGTATGTTTTTAGTATGATCTAGTTAGTTTTTAGTATATTTTTATTAGTTTTTAGTTAAAATTCACTTCTCTGGACTTTACTATGAGTTTGTGTGTTTTTCTGTGATTTCAGGTATTTTCTGACTGAAATTGAGAGTCCTGAGCAAAAATCTGATTCAGAGACTGAAAAGGACTGCAGATGTTGTTGGATTCTGACCTCCCTGCACTCAAAGTGGATTTTCTGGAGCTACAGAAGCCCAATTGGCGCGCTCTCAATGGCGTTGGAAAGTAGACATCCTGGGCTTTCCATCAATGTATAATAGTCCATACTTTGCCCAAGATTTGATGGCCCAAACCGGCGTGGCAAATCAGCCTCAGAAATCCCAGCGTTTAACGCCGGAACTGGCATAAAACTTGGAGTTAAACGCCCAAACTGGCATAAAAGCTGGCGTTTAACTCCAGAAAAGGTCTCTACATGAAAATGCTTCATTGCTCAGCCCAAGCACACACTAAGTGGACCCAGAAGTGGATTTTTACGTCATTTACTCATTTTTGTATACCCTAGGTTACTAGTTTACTATTAATAGGATCTTTTGACATTGTATCTGTACCTCATGACACTTTACACGTTTCTTTGTGTACCTTCCACGGCATGAGTCTCTAAACCCCATGGTTGGGGGTGAGGAGCTCTGCTGTGTCTTGATGGATTAATGCAATTACTACTGTTTTTTCATTCAATCATTCTTGCTTCCATTCCAAGATATTACTTGTTCTTAAACCGGATGAATGTGATGATCCGTGACAATCATCATCAATCTCAACTATGAACGTGTGCCTGACAACCACCTCCGTTCTACCTTAGATTAAGTAGATATCTCTTGGATTCTTTAATCGGAATCTTCGTGGTATAAGCTAGAACTGATGGCGGCATTCAAGAGAATCCGGAAGGTCTAAACCTTGTCTGTGGTATTCTGAGTAGGATTCAATGATTGAATGACTGTGACGAGCTTCAAACTCCTGAAGGCGGGGCGTTAGTGACAGACGCAAAAGAATCACTGGATTCTATTCCGGTCTGATTGAGAACCGACAGATGGATAGCCGTGCCGTGACAGGGTGCGTTGAACATTTCCACTGAGAGGATGGGAGGTAGCCACTGACAACGGTGAAACCCTTGCATATAGCTTGCCATGGAAGGAGCCTTGCGTGCTTGAAGAAGAAGACAGTAGGAAAGCAGAGATTCAGAAGATGGAGCATCTCCAAAACCTCAACCTGTTCTCCATCACTGCAAAACAAGTACTTATTTCATGTTCTTTTGCTTTTCACAATCAATCCTGATAATTTCTGATATCCTGACTAAGATTTACAAGATAACCATAGCTTGCTTCAAGCCGACAATCTCCGTGGGATCGACCCTTACTCACGTAAGGTATTACTTGGACGACCCAGTGCACTTGCTGGTTAGTTGTGCGGGGTTGCAAAAGTGTGATTGCAATTTCGTGCACCACACACCAAAGCCCTTTTTCATGTTTTCCAAAATCTCAATCAAGCTTCAATATTCAGATACACACTACCTAAGCCATAATTATCACATCCAAGCACAATAACTCAATACCCAAAACATCATAAACCAACAAATTCCACTAGGGTTGAGAATCTTACCACACCCAAGGATCAAGGAAATAAAATTAAGCTTCTCCTTCAAGCTAGTTGGGTCCTATATCATCAAAGAGTCCAAAATCTCAACACTTTTCACCCAAAAATTCGAATTTAAGGCTGAGAAAACTGGACTAAAATCGTGGCTTACATCAAGAACAAAATAATAGGTTTTGTAGAGCTTGTCGTGATAAACGCGTGGCCATAAACGGTGTGGCAATCGGAGCTCCGGATCAAAAGTTATGGTGGTTTAAAGATCAAACAAGGGTAGAACTTTGGAAGAGTATTCTTCTCCCTTCTTTTCTCATTTCAGCGTGTGTGAGGGTTTAGAGAGGAGAGAGAGTGCTGTTTTTAGGGTTTTAGGTTTAGTTTGGTTGGGCCAAGGGCCTAATATGGGTCCGGTTGGCCCGGTTTGGCCCGTTCGGTCTAATCTTGCGCCGATTTCAATAAAATTGGTATCAAAATTCTCGTTTCAATCTCCTCTATCATATTAAGCCATAAAAATCACATTTTGGATTTCTAGAATAAAGTCTAATTTATGGGTTAATTAGTCATTAATTAACCGGGTTTTACAAAGGAGACTAAATCACCAAGACATTAGGGTTTAGTCATTGACAGTTTGCCATGAAATGAATCTTGCATGATTAAAATAGTTGGTAAGAAAACTTAATCCAGAACAATAAACATCTCCGATACCTTAACTACCTTCTCTCATATATTCTACATCAAATCCACTGTTTGCTTTCGTATTCTCTGAATCATTGTTTAATGCTTTTGAACCCCAAAACAATCACTTTTCGCTTGTCTGACTGAGTAAGTCATTCGACCATTGTTGCTCAGTCCATCAATCCTCGTAAGATCGACCCTCACTCACCTGAGGTATTACTTGGTACAACCCAGTGCACTTGCCAGTTAATTTGTGGACTCTGAATTCTGCATCAATGCTCATGAACAATTATGCTATATTTTTCAAGCATACATCCTAAATAGCATGTACACACAACCCAGAGTCTGCACAGAAGCATAGTCAGTCCGTCCCTCAGGCTCTATAGGAACGAACTACTCTGATACTATAATATAACATCATACCACACAGAGCTTTACGCTTAAGTAGTAAACTAGAGGTGGTGAAGCGTTACGACATCTAAAAGCAATATATATATATATATATATATATATATGTGTGTGTGTGTGTGTGTGTGTGTGTGTGTGTGTGTGTGTATATATATGAAGGATAATTTAACCAGGAGCCTTCAAGGAAAAGATATACAAAACAGAAATATTGCGTCGCACACGAATGTGTTCGGAAAGGAAGTGTCAACAAACAGAATTATATATATATATATATATATATAACAAAGGATCTAAAAGAGATACATATCAAGTAACTAATCTCGACCTGCGAAGTAAAGACCAGCTAGAAAATATATATATATATACAACCCAAAAGTACAAAAGCATAAACATAAATCATGTTTCTCTATAATTGACTTTTAAGAGAGATATACAAGTTAAGATACAAAAGTGGAGAACATATATAGCTAAGTGCAAAATATACAAGTTCTAAGATAAAATCTTTACTTCCTAGAGAGAATCCAACACCAGATAGGAGGTTCACGTCCTGTATCTGTAAAATAAATAATTCCCAAAACTGGTGAGAACATCATCCTTTTGGGTTCTCAGTAGGATAACAGTTCCAAATAGAGACCATATAAAATTATACGAACCCGCTAGGTGATCTTATACTCCAATCAACCTAAAGTTTAAAACTAGGATCCTTTCTAAACCAAATAAGGTAATCAAAAACTAAATCTTAGCTAATAAACAATCTCAGATTCCTAATTCTTCTCAATATAAGTCATAAGTCTCCTCATTATCACAATGGTTCTAACCCAGTAATTTAGTGTTAAAACTCATTTAACCACAAGCCTCCACTCGTCACATCATATCAGGAACAACCCTCAGTGTCACTACTGCCAGTATGAGGGATCTCTCAATTATGCAAGCACAGACAAAACAATACAAGGAATATACAGATAGAGAGAATAGATAAAGCATTTAGATCAAGTAGCATATAGATACACTTAATCAAAAAGACAAACCAAAGACAAGATGCACACCAAAATAATACACATAAATGCAAATGATGCACACCAAATCCAACATGTCCTGGTAGCGAATCCTAGGTAGTCCCTCGGTATGCGCATCCCAAAAGAAATTCACATCCCTTGTAGAAATGATTCGGAAAGGTATAAATGTGCAGCCACATCTTGCGACGGAAGGTCAACAAAGTCTCGAGTCTCAACCTGAAGAAAATGGGGGTGAACCACTGTATCTACCCAGGGAGTCTCAATCCTCAACCTAGAGCAAGTGGGGCGAACCAAACCCTTGCATCTACGTAGAAAGGTATCATATCAATCATTATTCTATTTATTACACAAATGGGATAACATCCAGGCCTCGCCATAAATAGATATTCATTTAATACACAAGCAAGATTTCACCCAAACCTTACCATCTCAGCCAGTCAGGCCATACTCAGTCATCGTTAATCTCATCATTCATGTCTTATATCAATTTAGTATTCAGTAAACTCATTACTTACAGAATTTCCTCAATATTCATCAACTTTAATCCAAAATCTCCTCCAATTATCAATTTAATCAAATTCATATGTTCAAACTATTTCCCAAGCATAAAAACAAGTTGTTGGACCTTAATTAGGAGTTATAGAACTCTACAAGCTCGTTGGAAAAGCCAAACAATTAAAAAGACAGAGTTTAAGTGTGAAAATAGGGCTTATACATATGCATCACATTTATGCATATGCACGCACGTCCGAACGTAATTCTCAGCTTGTGCGTACGCATAACCCCTGTGTATACTCACAACTTATATTATTTAATTTGAATGATTAATATTTTGGGTTTAAACTATATTTTATAAAATGTGATTAATATATTTATTTTATAATTTAAAATAGAAATAATTATTTGAACTTTGTGACGGTGGTAATGCTGAAGGTTGTTTCTGATATGTAGTGATGGAGGTTGAATCAGAATGGACTAGGTATGGCTTTATTTCTCTAAATTATGTATTGGATTGATAGGAATGAGCGATGTAAATTGTTGGGTAGGAAGCCCTTAGGCACGTCTTTGGTCCTTTTTTATTTCTTTAAACTATTCACCTTACTAATTTGTAAATTAAAGGAATTTCTTTATGACCTTTCAAAGTAAGTTTTCTCACAAAGCTTTTCCAAAAGGTTATTTCAAGGATAAACTATTTTTATAAAGAAAATTCTTTTATTTGCATGTATTTCTTTACTTTGATGGTATTCCTTTCTTTATTGAGAACTTGCGAGAACGATGTTCTCACCCCCTATATATTTTATTTTTCAATGATAGGTTTAGAAAGCTTTGGCGCGAAGTCGGGATCGATCTATAGAGCTTTATATATGCTTGTATTTTCTGTTATTGATTTAGTTGAGTTTTTACCCCACGTCATTTGTCATTTTGATTTTTTAGAGGGACAGGACTTGTATTTGAGGAATTATTGAATAACGTTATATATATATATATATTATATATTATGTGATTATACTTATGTGATCACGTGGTTTAAAACAAAAGGCTTTTCATTTTCATAATTAAAAATCCAGTTTGTATTCTAATATATCCCAATTTTGTGGTTTATCCTGTGTAGAATTTGGAGGGTTTTATCAATATTTTCTGTATTTATCCATATAAATTACATGGTTTTGTGTTTCCTTCCTAATTTTGCTTCGTGGTTGAAAACATGCTTCTTTGACCCTAAAAATGCTATATTTTGATCCTCTTCTATCACCATTCGATGTCGAGATGTGTTTGTTAAGTGGATTCAGGATCTATGGGGCAAGGATGGCCTAGAAGATGGAAAGGAAGCATGCACAAGTGGAAGGAACATGAAGAATGGAGCTTTGGAGAATTGGCGCGACGCGCATGCGTGGCCGACGCGCATGCATGGGAGCATGTTGCTAGGATTGGCGCACAAGAGTTGACGCATTCGCGTTGTTGTCCAAAAATCCCACCGACGTGTACGCGTTCCTGACACGTACGCGTGGCTTGCAAAACTCAGTTGACGCGCACACGTGGCCGACGCGCACGCGTGACGCTCAGCACGTGACATCACTAATGAACTCGTGACTGGCAATTTCTGAGAGGCTCCAGGCCCAATTCCAACTTGATTCTACATGGAAAAGACCCAGGAATTTAAGGGGGAAAGGGGGAAATCATTCATACACACTTTTTACACACTTTTAGCTAGTTTTTGGTTCTTGTGTTCTAGAGAGAGAAACTCTTACCTCTCTCTAGATCTAGTTTGTTTTTATTCTCCTTTGTTGAAATTCTGAATTGGATTTTGTTAATTTCTAGTTTCAATTACTTAATTTGAGTTTTCTAGTTATAATTTTGTTTAGATCTTGTGTTGAATTTGAATTCTCTTGTTATTTCCCCTTTTCTTCTTATTTTATGAACTATGTGGATTTTGAATTTCTATTAGTGCATTGATGTTTTCCATGATTGATAGTGTTATTTGAGTTATTTTCTATTGATATTTGTTAGTGGGTACTTGTAATTATCAATTAATTTGCAATTTGAACATGTCTCTTGTTAGTGCATACCATGTGTTTGATGAAATATTTCCTTTGATCATGGAGTAGTCTTCTTTACTTTTGGCCTAGGCTAAGGGAATTGGGTAAACTCGAGTCATTGGATCTAATTGATTTGGTGATTTGAGAGCCATAGTGGTCAAATCGATACCCATTGACACCAATCTACTACTAAGTCAATTAGTAGTTGGATTAGGACTTATGAGTTGAGATTGATCAAGCCATTTAATGTACCTCAAGCTTAGAAGTAGACATTATATGTACTTCAAGTATAGAGGTAGACTTAATGAGTTTGGTTCCTCATAATTGTCAAGATATGGTTATTAGACAAGGATGGTGACCCCAATTCCTATGCCTAGCCAAGAGTTCCTTTTATTATTCATATTTGAAATCCAAAATTCCAATTGCTTGATTCTTGTTATAATTAGTTAATTGTTTACTTAGTTCTAGAATAGAAGTAGATTTATATGCTTTCTTATTAGATTGAAATTATTTATGCTTGGCTTTAGTTGCTCTGACTTAGCATCTTGCACTTTAAGGTTCCTTGCATGTTAAGTTTAGTAGTTTAAATTCTTATTTATGACTCCCAACCCCAAAATTCTAACCAATATTGATGCACATATTTTGCCATTCTCTTGAGGACGACCCGAGACCAATACTCTCAGTTACTTTATATTGGGGTTGACTTTGTGACAACCAAAATTCTATATTTGATTGGTAGGATTACATGTTGGTTTAGAACTATACGTACAACGCAACTATTTTTGGTGAAATTCTAGACCAACCATATTTGCGAAGGCTCAATACTAAATAAATATAGTACTAAATTAAAGGAGTAAAGGTAGGTAGAGCCTGGACTTTTAGTGCGATCATGAGGTACTAAAAGTTAGAGTGTTACATTATGATATTAGAGAAGTCCTTCCTATAGGGCCTTGGGAGTGGACTGACTATGCTTTACTGCATAGTCTGCGTGTCTGTCATGCCTTAAACTTGTCCTAGTGACGAGAGTTTAAGTTTTATATGCATGACAGTCTGTTGATTAACGCTATTAGCTTACTATTACATACCTCATGGTATTATGTTTGGCCAACTTAACACTAATGATTTATGTATAGGGAAAACATTAATGGGTTATCATAGACAAAATAGAAGTAATAGATAATGCGAATCACAGGGTTTGGAAACGTTAGAAGTTATGGAATTAGTTCCAGTTTGAAGTTCAATCTTTATTCATGCCACACAAACTCATGCCATCTCTTCCTTCATTGTTTTCATTGGAATTCTTTGTTTTGGATTTTCTCCTTAGAATGTGATTTATTTATTTCCCAACCATACCTTATCATTCATGTGTACCTTTGTTTGCCTATAAATCTAATTGCCTACCTGACTTCTTTTGAATATTATCTTAGACATTGCCTATACTTCTCCTCGTGGATCTTAGTTTCTTTGATTTGAGTTTAAACTTGTTTTAATGTAACAATTTTTTAGGACAACAAATTTTTGTAAGGTGGGAAGAATGTAACAACCTGAGTTTTTGAGAAATTAAATAACGAGTTATTTATGATTTATTATATTTGTTGATGATTTTATTCTAAGAAAATTATTTTATTAAGAGTAATTAAATAAAATTTTATGATACTTTGAATTTTGAAAGATAATTAGGAGTCATATGTATTTTTCATAATAATTGGAGTTTAAATTAACCAGAATTTTTACATAGTTTTTTTTATTATAATTGGATAATTGATATAATTGAAATTATAATTTTGATAATTGAAAAATAATAAAAAGTTATAACACTTAATTTGAATAATTAATATTTTAGATTTAAACTGTATTTTATAAAATGTGATTAATATGTTTATTTTATAATCTAAAATAGAAATAATTATTTGAATTCTGTGATATATTGATAAATAGTATTTTTAAAATATTTTAATGGAGTACATTTGGTTTTAAAAATTATTATTCTATCCACCAATTTTATCAAAATATCTATTCTATCCTTATTCCTTTATAAAATCCCTAATTCTAACCCTAAACCCAAATTTTCGAATCAAAACCCTAATTTTCACTAACCCTAACTCACCGCTGCCATCCCCATTCTCTTTACACACCCACACCTAAAGAATGAAGAAAAAAATCAGAAGGTAGAAATGAAGAGGGATTGAGAAAGTGAAGGCTGCGAAGAGAAGAAGGAGAAAAGAGGAGACAGAGACTACACCGACGGCACTAGACCTCGTCGTCGCTGTCAATTTTGTCGGGAAAAGATGCGTGCAGAGGAGGAGATCCGTGGGCTAGGCTAGAGATAGCCGAGGGGAAGAGAGCTGCCGTCACGTCTACTGCAGGCTCGCTGTCGTCACCATCGTGGAGTGATAGGCAAAATTGTGACTCATACTTTTCACAACTCGAACAATTCCTAGCAATGGCTCCAAAAACTTGGTGCACAATACTATGGTTTACACACATTCTTCAAAACTTCGCACAACTAACCAGCAAGTGCACTGGGTCGTCCAAGGAATAAACCTAACGTGAGTAAGGGTCGATCCTACGGAGATTGTTGGTATGAAGCAAGCTATGGTCATCTTGTAAATCTCAGTAAGGCGGATTCTAATGGTTATAATGGTTTTCGAATATAAAAATAAATAAAGCATAAAATAGCGATAGAGATACTTATGTAATTCATTGGTGGGAATTTCAGATAAGCGCATGAAGATACTGTGTTCCTTCTGAATCTTTGCTTTCCTACTACTTTCATCCAATCATTCTTACTCTTTTCCATGGCAAGATGTATGTTGGGAGATCACCGTTGTCAATGGCTACCGTCTGTCATCTCAGTGAAAATGGTCCAGGTGCGCTGTCACCACACGGCTAATCATCAGTCGGTTCTCGATCATGCAGAAATAGGATTTACTATCCTTTTGCGTTGTCACCACACCCTACAGTCGCGAGTTTGAAACTCGTCACAGTCATTTAATCCCTGAATCCTACTTGGAATACCACAGACAAGGTTTAGACTTTTCGGATTCTCAAGAATGCTGCCAATGAATTCTAGCTTATACCACGAAGATTCTGATTAAGGAATCCAAGAGATATTCATTCAAGCTTATTTGCATGTAGAACGGAAGTGGTTGTCAGGCACACGTTCATAAGTGAGAATGGTGATGAGCGTCACATAATCATCACATTCATCAGGTTCTTGGGTGCAAATGGATATCTTAGAATAATAATAAGCGTGAATTGAATAGAAAACAGTAGTAATTGCATTAATACTCGAGGAACAGTAGAGCTCCACACCCTTAATCTATGGTGTGTAGAAACTCCACCGTTGAAAATACATAAGTGATAAAGGTCCAGGCATGGCCGAATGACCAGCCCCCAAACGTGATCAAGAGATTAATCAAAAGACTAATTCATAGATGAAAACACAATAGTAAAAAATTCTATTTATACTAAACTAGTTACTAGGGTTTACAGAAATAAGTTTAAGTGCAGAAATCCACTTCTGGGGCTCACTTTGGTGTGTGCTTGGGCTGAGCTTGAGCTTTACACGTGCAGAGACTTCTCTTGGGGTTAAACGCCAAGTTGTAACGTGTTTTTGGCGTTTAACTCTGGTTTGTGACGTGTTTCTGGCGTTTTACTCCAGAATGCAGCATGGAGCTGGCGTTGAACGCCCGTTTGCATCGTCTAAACTCGAATAAAGTATAGTGATGAGCGGATAATTTATACGCTTTTTGGCATTGTTTTTAGATAGTTTTTAGTAAGTTTGAGCTACTTTTAGGGATGTTTTCATTAGTTTTTATGTTAAATTCACATTTCTGGACTTTACTATGAGTTTGTGTGTTTTGCTGTGATTTCAGGTAAATTCTGGCTGAAATTGAGGGACTTGAGCAAAACTCTGAAAAAGGCTGACAAAAGGACTGCTGATGCTGTTGGAATCTGACCTCCCTGCACTCGAAATGGATTTTCTGGAGCTACAGTACTCCAAATGGCGCGCTCTCAACAGTGTTGGAAAGTAGACATCCAGAGCTTTCCAGCAATATATAATAGTTCATACTTTGTTCGGAAATTGACGACGTAACTTGGCGTTGAACGCCAAGTACATGCTGCTGTCTGGAGTTAAACGCCAGAAAAACGTCATGATCCGGAGTTGAACGCCCAAAACACGTCATAACTTGGAGTTCAACTCCAAGAAAAGCCTCAGCTCGTGGATAGATCAAGCTCAGCCCAAGCATACACCAAGTGGGCCCCGGAAGTGGATTTATGCATCAATTACTTACTCATGTAAACCCTAGTAGCTAGTCTAGTATAAATAGGATAAGTTACTATTGTATTAGACATCTTTTGACAGTTTAATCTCTTGACTATTCAGCCTTTGATTATTCGGTCTCTTGATCACTCAAGGGGGCTGGCCATTCGGCCATGCCTGAACCTTTTACTTATGTATTTTCAACAGTGGAGTTTCTGCACACCATAGATTAAGGGTGTGGAGCTCTGCTGTACCTCAAGTTTCAATACAATCACTACTACTTTTTATCCAATTCTCTTTTATTCTTATTCCAAGATATACGTTATACTTAACTTGATGAATGTGATGATCCGTGACACTCATCATCATTCTCACCTATGAACACGCGTGATTGACAACCACTTTCGTTCTACCTTAGGCCGGGCGCATATCTCTTAGATTCCCCAACAGAATCTTCGTGGTATAAGCTAGATAGATGGCGGCATTCATGAGGATCCGGAAAGTCTCACCTAGTCTGTGGTATTCCGAGTAGGATCCTGGGAATCCGGAAAGTCTCACCTTGTCTGTGGTATTCCGAGTAGGATTCCGGTATTGAATGACTGTGACGAGCTTCAAACTCCTGAAGGCTGGGCGTTAGTGACAAACGCAAAAGAATCAATGGATTCTATTCCAACCTGATTGAGAACCGACAGATGATTAGCCGTGCAGTGACAGCGCATAGGACCATTTTCCCGAGAGGATTGAAAGTAGCCACCGATGATGGTGATGCCCTACATACAACTTGCCATGGAAAGGAGTAAGAAGGATTGAAGGAAGAGTGAGTAGTGAAGTAGAGTTTCAAGAGGAGAACAGCATCTCCATGCACCTATCTGAAATTCTCACTATTGATTTACATAAGTATTTCTATCCCTTTTTAGTCTCTTTTTATTATTAATTTTCGAAACCATAAACAAATTTAATCTGCCTAACTGAGATTTACAAGGTAACCATAGCTTGCTTCATACCAACAATCTCTGTGGGATCGACCTTACTCACGTAAGGTTTATTACTTGGACGACCCAGTACACTTGCTGGTTAGTTGAACGGAGTTGTGAATTCAACTGGTGTCACAATAATGATTTCATACAAGTACAAAAGAATATGGATCACAATTTCGTCCACCAAGTTTTTGGCGCCGTTGCCGAGGATTGTTCGAGTATGGACAACTGACGGTTCATCTTGTTGCTCAGATTAGGTAATTTTCTTTTCAAAAATCTTTTTCAAAATTTTTTCTTTTCTTTTTCGTTTTCTGACCATGTTTTTTCGAAAAAAATTAAAATAAAAATACAAAAAAATTAGAAAATCATAAAAATAAAAAATATTTTGTGTTTCTTGTTTGAGTCTTGTGTTAATTTTTAAGTTTGGTGTCAATTGCATGCTTTTAAAATTTTTCTTGCATTTTTTCAAAAATCTCATGCATTCATAGTGTTCTTCATGATCTTCAAGTTGTTCTTGATAAGTCCTCTTGTTTGATCTTGATGTTTTCTTGTTTTGTGTTGGTTGTTGTTTTTCATGTGCATCCTTGCATTCATACTTTCCAAGCATTAAAAATTTCTAAGTTTGGTGTCTTGCATGTTTTCTTTGCATCAAAAATTTTTCAAAATTATGTTCTTGATGTTCATCATGATCTTCAAAGTGTTCTTGGTGTTCATCTTGACATTCATAGCATACTTGCATGCATCTTGTGTCTTGATCCAAAATTTTCATGTTTTGGGTCATTTTTGTGTTTTTCTTTAAAAATTCAAAAATCAAAAAAATATCTTTTCCTTATTTCCCTCCAAATTTTCGAAATTTTGGGTTGACTTGGTCAAAAATTTTTAAAATTAGTTGTTTCTCACAAGTCAAGTCAAAATTTCAATTTTAAAAAAAAATCTTATCTTTTCAAAATCTTTTTCAAAAATCATATCTTTTTCATTTTTTTTTCTATTTTTCGAAAATTTCAAAAATCTTTTTCAAAAATATTTTCAAAATCTTTTTCTTATCTTTATATTAAATTTTCAAAAATTAGCTAACAATTAATGTGATTGGTTCAAAAATTTGAAGTTTGTTACTTTCTTGTTAAGAAAGGTTCAATCTTTAAGTTCTAGAATCTTATCTTGTAGTTTCTTGTTAGTAAAGTAAATAATTTCAAAATTTTTGAATTAAATCTTTTTATCTTTTATTTGATCTTTTTCAAAATTTTATCTTTTTCAAAATTAGATTTCAAAATATCTTATCCAACTTCTTATCTTCTTATCTTTTCAATTTCGATTTCAAATCTTTTTCAATCAACTAACTAACTTTTTGTTTGTTTCTTATCTTTTTCAAAACCACCTAACTACTTCTCCCTCTCTAATTTTCGAAAATATCTCATCTCTTTTTCAAAAATTCTTTTTGTCTTTAAATTTTAATTTTAATCTTATCTTATCTCTAATTTTCGAAAATTACTAACCCTTTTTTTTCAAATTTATTTTCGAAATTCTCCCTCTCTTTTTTTTATTATTCTATTTAATTATTTAATTACTAACACTTCTCTTCGCCATTCTTCATCTAAAAATCCGAACCATTCTTCTTCATTCTTCTACCCCCTTCTTCTTCTACTAACATAAAGGAATCTCTATACTGTGACATAGAGGATTCCTCTTTCTTTTCTTGTTTTCTTCTCTTTCATATGAGCAGGAACAGGGAAAAAGGCACTCTTGTTGAAATTGATCCAGAACCTAAAAGGACTCTGAAGAGGAAATTAAGAGAAGCTAAATTAAATTATTCTAAAGGTAACCTTTCAGAAATTTTAGAACAAGAGAAGGAGATGGCAGCCGAAAATAATAATAATGCAAGGAGAATGGTTGGTGACTTCACAAAGCCAACGTCCAAATTTGATGGAAGAAGCATCTCCATTCCTGCCATTGGAGCCAATAACTTTGAGCTGAAACCTCAGCTAGTTGCCTTAATGCAACAAAACTGCAAGTTTTATGGACTTCCATCTGAAGATCCTTATCAGTTTTTAACTGAGTTCTTGCAGATCTGTGAGACTGTAAAGACGAATGGAGTTGATCCTGAAGTCTACAGACTCATGCTTTTCCCTTTTGCTGTAAGAGACAGAGCTAGAATATGGTTGGATTCACAACCTAAGGATAGCCTGGACTCCTGGGATAAGCTGGTCACAGCCTTCTTGGATAAATTCTTTCTTCCTCAAAAGCTGAGCAAGCTGAGAGTGGATGTTCAAACCTTCAAACAAAAAGATGGTGAATCCCTCTATGAAGCTTGGGAAAGATACAAGCAGCTGACCAAAAGATGTCCATCTGACATGTTTTCAGAATGGACCATATTAGATATATTCTATTATGGTCTCTCTGAATTTTCGAAAATGTCACTGGACCATTCTGCAGGTGGATCTATTCACCTGAAGAAAACGCCTGAAGAGGCTCAAGAACTCATTGACATGGTTGCAAACAACCAATTCATGTACACCTCTGAGAGAAATTCCGTGAATAATGGGATACCTCAGAAGAAAGGAGTTCTTGAAATTGATGCTCTGAATGCCATATTGGCTCAGAACAAAGTGTTGACTCAGCAGGTCAACATGATCTCTCAAAGTCTGAATGGATGGCAACATGCATCCAACAGTACTAAAGAGGCAGCTTCTGAAGAAGCTTATGATCCTGAGAACCCTGCCATGGCAGAGGTTAATTACATGGGTGAACCTTATGGAAACACCTATAACTCATCATGGAGAAATCATCCAAATTTCTCATGGAAGGATCAACAAAAGCCTCAACAAGGCTTTAACAATGGTGGACGCAATAGGCTAAGCAATAGCAAGCCATATCCATCATCTTCTCAGCAACAGACAGAGAATTCTGAACAAAACACTTCTAATTTAGCCAATCTAGTCTCTGATCTGTCAAAGGCCACTTTCAGTTTCATGAATGAAACAAGATCCTCCATCAGAAATCTGGAGGCACAAGTGGGCCAGCTGAGTAAGAAAGTTATTGAAACTCCTCCCAGTATTCTCCCAAGCAATACAGAAGAAAATCCAAAAGGAGAGTGCAAGGCCATTGATGTGATCAATATGGCCGAATGCACAAGGGAGGAGGAGGACGAAAATCCTAGTGAGGAAGACCTCCTGGGACGTCCCTCAAGCAAGAAGGAGTTTCCTATTAAGGATCCAAAGGAATCTGAGGCTCATATAGAGACCACAGAGATTCCATTAAATCTCCTTCTGCCATTCATGAGCTCTGAAGACTATTCTTCCTCTGAAGAGGATGAAGATGTAACTGGGGAGCAAGTTGCTCAATATTTAGGAGCTATCATGAAGCTGAATGCCAAGTTGTTTGGTAATGAGACTTGGGAAAGTGAACCTCCCTTGCTTATTAGTGAACTGGATACTTGGATTCAGAAAACTCTACCTCAAAAGAAACAAGATCCTGGCAAGTTCTTAATACCTTGTACCATAGGCACCATGAGCTTTGAAAAAGCTCTATGTGATCTGGGGTCAGGGATAAATCTTATGCCACTCTCTATAATGGAGAAGCTGGGGATCATTGAGGTACAACCTGCCTTGTTCTCATTACAATTGGCAGACAAGTCCTTGAGACAAGCTTATGGAATAGTAGAGGACGTGTTAGTAAAGGTTGAAGGCCTTTACATCCCTGCTGATTTCATAATCTTAGACACTAGGAAGGAAGAGGATGATTGCATCATCCTTGGAAGACCTTTCCTAGCCACAGCAGGAGCTGTGATAGATATCAACAGAGGTGAATTAGTCCTTCAATTGAATGGGGACTACCTTGTGTTTAAGGCACATGGCCATCCCTCTGTGACAAAAGAGAGTAAGCATGAAGAGCTTCTCTCAGTTCAGAGTCAAGAAGAGCCCACACAGTCAAACTCTAAGTTTGGTGTTGTGAGGCCACAACCAAACTCCAAGTTTGGTGTTAAGACCCCATATCCAAACTCTAAGTTTGGTGTTGGAACTACACAAACATTGACCTGATCACCTTGTGGCTCCATGAGAGCCACTGGAAGCTATTGACACTAAAGAAGCGCTTGTTGGGAGGCAACCCAATTTTAATTATCTAATTTTTATTTTATTTTATTTTGTTTTATTGTTATTTTGTGTTTTATTAGGTACATGATCATGAGGAGTCACGAAAAAATCAAAAAAATTAAAAACAGAGTCAAAAACAGAAGAAAAAAATTTTCACACCCTGGAGGACGCACAGGCTGGCGTTCAACGCCAGTAAGATGCATCTGGCTGGCGTTCAACGCCAGAACAGAGCATCATTCTGGCGCTGAACGCCAGAAACAAGCAACATTCTGGCGCTGAACGCCAGGAATGTGCCCAGAGAAGAAAAGCTGGCGCTGAACGCCAGTAACAAGCATGAAACTGGCGTTCAACGCCAGAAACATGCTTTACATGGGCGTTGAACGCCCAGAATGTGCACCAATGGGCGTTTAAACGCCAGAATGGTGTGCCAAGGCATTTTACATGCCTATTTCGTGCAGGGATGGAATTCCTTGACACCTCAGGATCTGTGGACCTCACAGGATCCCCACCTAATATATTCCCACCTTACCTCCTAATCCTAATTACACTCTCCTAATCCTAATTACACTCTCCTACTCCCCATGTCACACTTCCCAACAACTTTCACCAATCACCTCAATTCCTCTTCCCAATTACCCCATTCACCACTCACATCAACCCACTCTTCCCCATAAACCCCACCTACCTTCATCAAATTCAAAATCAATTTCCCTCCCATTCCCACCCAAAATGGCCGAACATCCACCCTCCCCTCTCCCTATAAATACCCTTCCATTCTCCTTCATTTTCACACAACCCAAACCCCTCTTCTACCTCTTAACCGAACCTACATCTCTCCCTCTCTACCATATTTTCTTCTTCTTCTTCTTCTCTTCTTTTCTTTCTTGCTCGAGGGCGAGCAATATTTTAAGTTTGGTGTGGTAAAAGCATAAGCTTTTTGTTTTTCCATTACCATCAATGGCACCAAAGGCCGGAGTATCCTCTAGAAAAGGAAAAGGGAAGACAAAAGCTTCCACCTCCGAGTCATGGAAGATGGAAAGATTCATCTCCAAGAGCCATCAAGACCACTTCTATGATGTTGTGGCAAAGAAGAAGGTGATCCCTGAGGTCCCTTTCAAGCTCAAGAAGAATGAGTATCCGGAGATCCGACATGAGATCCAAAGAAGAGGTTGGGAAGTCCTAACCAACCCCATGCAACAAGTCGGAATCCTAATGGTTCAAGAGTTCTATGCCAATGCATGGATCACTAGGAACCATGATCAAAGTATGAACCCGAATCCAAAGAATTATCTCACAATGGTTCGGGGAAATACTTAGATTTTAGTCCGGAAAATGTGAGGTTGGCGTTTCACTTGCCCATGATGCAAGAAGATGAACGCCCCTACACTAGAAGGGTCAACTTTAATCAAAGGTTGGACCAAGTCCTAATGGACATATGTGTGGAAGGAGCCCAATGGAGAATAGACTCCAAAGGCAAGCCAGTTCAACTAAGAAGACTGGATCTCAAGCCTGTGGCTAGAGGATGGTTGGAGTTCATTCAACGCTCCATCATTCCTACTAGCAACCGATCTGAAGTTACTGTGGATCGGGCCATCATGATTCATAGCATCATGATTGGAGAGGAAGTAGAAGTTCATGAGGTCATCTCCAATGAACTCTACAAAATAGCCGACAAGTCCTCCACCATGGCAAGGCTAGCTTTTCCTCACCTTATTTGCCATCTGTGTTACTCAGCTGGAGTTATCATAGAAGGAGATATCCCCATTGAAGAGGATAAGCCCATCACCAAGAAGAGGATGGAGCAAGCAAGAGAGACCATGCACGGTTCTCAAGAGATGCATGAGGAAGCTCATCATCAAGAAATCCCTGAGATGCCTCAAGGGATGCACTTTCCTCCCAACAACTATTGGGAGCAACTCAACACCTCCTTAGAAGATTTGAGCCACAATGTGAAACAATTAAGGGTGGAACATCATGAGCACTCCATCATTCTCCAAGAAATAAGAGAAGACCAAAGAGCAATGAGGGAGGAGCAACAAAGGCAAGGAAGGGACATAGAAGAGCTTAAGGACATTGTTGGTCCTTCAAGAAGAAGACGCCACTAAAGGTGGATTCATTCCTTGTTCTTTATTTCTTTCTGTTTTCGGTTTTTAATGTTGTGTTTATTTATGTTTTGTATCTCTACTTTCATTAGTATGTGACCATGCCTTAAAGCTATGAATAAATTCCATTAATCCTTCACCTCTCTTAAACGAAAAATGTTTTAATTCAAAAGAACAAGAAGTACATGAATTTCGAATTTATCCTTGAATTTAATTTAATTATATTGATGTGGTGACAATACTTTTTGTTTTCTGAATAAATGATTGAACAGTGCATTTGTCTTTTGATATTGTTGTTAAAATTGTTGGCTCTTGAAAGAATGATGAACAAAGAGAAATGTTATTGATGATCTGAAAAATCATGAAATTGATTCTTGAAGCAAGAAAAAGCAGTGAAAAAGCAAAAGCTTACAAAAAAAATGGCGAAAAAAACCGAAAAAAAATAGAAAGAAAAAGAAAAAAAAGCAAGCAAAAAAAGCCAATAGCCCTTAAAACCACAAGGCAAGGGTAAAAAGGATCCAAGGCTTTGAGCATCAATGGATAGGAGGGCCCAAGGAAATAAAATCCAGGCCTAAGCGGCTAAGTCAAGCTGTCCCTAACCATGTGCTTGTGTCATGAAGGTCCAAGTGAAAAGCTTGAGACTGAGTGGTTAAAGTCGTGATCCAAAGCAAAAGAGTGTGCTTAAGAGCTCTGGACACCACTAACTTGGGACTCTAGCAAAGCTAAGTCACAATCTGAAAAGGTTCACCCAGTTATGTGTCTGTGGCATTTATGTATCCGGTGGTAATACTGGAAAACAAAGTGCTTAGGGCCACAGCCAAGACTCATAAGTAGCTGTGTTCAAGAATCAACATGCTTAACTAGGAAAGTCAATAACACTATACGAGATTCTAAGTTCCTAGAGAAGCCAATCATTCAAAACTTCAAAGGAAAAAGTGAGATGCCAAAACTGTTCAGAAGCAAAAAGCTACAAGTCCCGCTCATCTAATTATAATTAATATTCATTGATATTCTGGAATTTATAGTATATTCTCTTCTTTTATCCTATTTGATTTTCAGTTGCTTGGGGACAAGCAACAATTTAAGTTTGGTGTTGTGATGAGCGGATAATTTATACGCTTTTTGGCATTGTTTTTAGATAGTTTTTAGTAAGTTTGAGCTACTTTTAGGGATGTTTTCATTAGTTTTTATGTTAAATTCACATTTCTGGACTTTACTATGAGTTTGTGTGTTTTTCTGTGATTTCAGGTAAATTCTGGCTGAAATTGAGGGACTTGAGCAAAACTCTGAAAAAGGCTGACAAAAGGACTGCTGATGTTGTTGGAATCTGACCTCCCTGCACTCAAAATGGATTTTCTGGAGCTACAGAACTCCAAATGGCGCGCTCTCAACGGCGTTGAAAAGTAGACATCCAGAGATTTCCAGCAATATATAATAGTCCATACTTTGTTCGGAAATTGACGACGTAACTTGGCGTTGAACGCCAAGTACATGCTGCTGTCTGGAGTTAAACGCCAGAAAAACGTCATGATCCGGAGTTGAACGCCCAAAACACGTCATAACTTGGAGTTCAACTCCAAGAAAAGCCTCAGCTCGTGGATAGATCAAGCTCAGCCCAAGCATACACCAAGTGGGCCCCGGAAGTGGATTTATGCATCAATTACTTACTCATGTAAACCCTAGTAGCTAGTCTAGTATAAATAGGATAAGTTACTATTGTATTAGACATCTTTTGACAGTTTAATCTCTTGACTGTTTAGCCTTTGATTATTCAGTCTCTTGATCACTCAAGGGGCTGGCCATTCGGCCATGCCTGAACCTTTTACTTATGTATTTTCAACAGTGGAGTTTCTGCACACCATAGATTAAGGGTGTGGAGCTCTGCTGTACCTCAAGTTTCAATACAATCACTACTACTTTTTATCCAATTCTCTTTTATTCTTATTCCAAGATATACGTTATACTTAACTTGATGAATGTGATGATCCGTGACACTCATCATCATTCTCACCTATGAACGCGCGTGATTGACAACCACTTCCGTTCTACCTTAGGCCGGGCGCATATCTCTTAGATTCCCCAACAGAATCTTCGTGGTATAAGCTAGATAGATGGCGGCATTCATGAGGATCCGGAAAGTCTCACCTTGTCTGTGGTATTCCGAGTAGGATTCCGGTATTGAATGACTGTGACGAGCTTCAAACTCCTGAAGGCTGGGCGTTAGTGACAAACGCAAAAGAATCAATGGATTCTATTCCAACCTGATTGAGAACCGACAGATGATTAGCCGTGCTGTGACAGAGCATAGGAACATTTTCACTGAGAGGACGGGATGTAGCCATCAACCAAGGGTGATGCCTCCAGACGATTAGCCGTGCAGTGACAGCGCATAGGACTATTTTCCCGAGAGGATTGAAAGTAGCCACCGATGATGGTGATGCCCTACATACAGCTTGCCATGGAAAGGAGTAAGAAGGATTGAAGGAAGAGTGAGTAGTGAGGTAGAGTTTCAAGAGGAGAACAGCATCTCCATGCACCTATCTGAAATTCTCACTATTGATTTACACAAGTATTTCTATCCCTTTTTAGTCTCTTTTTATTATTAATTTTCGAAACCATAAACAAATTTAATCTGCCTAACTGAGATTTACAAGGTAACCATAGCTTGCTTCATACCAACAATCTCTGTGGGATCGACCCTTACTCACGTAAGGTTTATTACTTGGACGACCCAGTACACTTGCTGGTTAGTTGAACGGAGTTGTGAATTCAACTGGTGCCACAATAATGATTTCATACAAGTACAAAAGAATATGGATCACAATTTCGTCCACCATATAGACTATTATATATTGCTGGAAAGCCTTGGATGTCTAATTTCCAACGCAATTAAGAGCGTGCCATTTAGAGTTCTATATCTCCATTAAATCCATTTCGAGTGCAGGGAGGTCAGAATCCAACAACATCTGTAGTCCTTTTTCAGCCTCCTATCAGATTTTTGCTCAGGTCCCTCAATTTCAGCCAGAAAATACCTGAAATCACAAAAAAACACACAAACTCATAGTAAAGTCCAGAAATGTGAATTTTGCATAAAAACTAATAAAAACGTCCCTAAAAGTAGCTAGATCCTACTAAAAACTACCTAAAAATAATGCCAAAAAGCGTATAAATTATCCGCTCATCACAACACCAAACTTAAATTGTTGCTTGTTCCCAAGCAACTAAAAATCAAATAGGATAAAAAAGAAGAGAATATACTATAAATCCCAAAATATCAATGAATATTAGTTCTAATTAGATGAGCGGGACTTGTAGCTTTTTGCTTCTGAACAGTTTTGGCATCTCACTTTATCCTTAGAAGTTTAGAATGATTGGCATCCATAGGAATTCAGAGTTCAGATAGTGTTATTGATTCTCCTAGTTAAGTATGTTGATTCTTAAACACATCGACTTTTATGAGTCTTGGTCGTGGCCCTAAGCACTTTGTTTTCCAGTATTACCACCGGATACATAAATGCCACAGACGCATGACTAGGTGAACCTTTTCAGATTGTGACTCAGCTTTGCTAAAGTCCACAGTTAGAGATGTCCAGAGCTCTTAAGCACACTCTTTTTGCTTTGGATCACGACTTTAACCACTCAGTCTCACGCTTTTCACTTGGACCTTCATGACACAAGCACATGGTTAGGGACATCTTGATTTAGCCGCTTAGACCTGGATTTTATTTCCTTGGGCCCTCCGATCCTATCCATTGATGCTCAAACCTTGGATCCTTTTTACCCTTGCCTTTTGGTTTTAAGGGCTATTGGCTTTTTCTGCTTGCTTTTTTTTCGCAAGCTTTGTTCTTTACTGCTTTTTCTTGCTTCAAGAATCAATTTTATGATTTTTCAGATCATCAATAACATTTCTCTTTGTTCATCATTCTTTCAAGAGCCAACAATTTTAACATTCATAAACAACAAGATAAAAAATATGCATTGTTTAAGCATTCATTCAGAAAACAAAAAGTATTGTCACCACATCAATATAATTAAACTAATTTCAAGGATGAATTCGAAACTCATGTACTTCTTGTTCCTTTGTATTAGAAACATTTTTCATTTAAGAAAGGTGAAGGATTCATGGAATTATTCATAGCCTTAAGACATAGTTACTAAATACTAATGATCATGTAGTAGAGACTCCAAACATTGACATACATATAGCATAAAATTGAAAAACAGAGAGATAAGAACAAGGAAGTTAAGGAATGAGTCCACCTTAGTGAGGGTGGCGCCTTCTTCTTGAAGGACCAATGGTGTTCTTGAGCTCCTCTATGTCTCTTCCTTGCCTTTGTTGCTCCTCCCTCATAACTCTTTGATCTTCTCTAATCTCATTGAGAATGATGGAGTGCTCTTGGTGTTTCACCCTTAATTGGTTCATGTTATGACTCAATCCTTCTAGAGAAGTATTGAGTTGTTCCCAATAGTTGTTTGGAGGAAAATGCATCCCTTGAGGTATTTCAGGGATTTCTTGATGATGAGCTTCCTCATGTGTCTCTTGAGATCCATGAATGGGCTCTCTTGTTTGCTTCATCCTCTTCTTAGTGATGGGCTTGTCCTCTTCAATGGGGATGTCTCCTTCTATGATAACTCTAGCTAAGTTGCATAGATGGCAAATGAGATAAGGAAAAGCTACCCTTGCCAAGGTGGAGGGCTTTTCGGCTACTTTGTAGAGTTCTAGAGAGATGACTTCATGAACTTCTACTTCCTCTCCAATCATGATGCTATGGATCATGATGGCCCGATCCACAGTTACTTCAGATCGGTTGCTAGTGAGGATGATGGAGCGTTGGATGAACTCCAACCATCCACAGGCTAAGGTCCGTCTTCTCAATTGAACCGGCTTGCCTTTTGAGTCTCTTTTCCATTGAGCTCCTTCCACACATATGTCCATGAGGACTTGGTCCAACCTTTGATCAAAGTTGACCCTTCTAGTATAGGGGCGTGCGTCTTCTTGCATCATAGGCAAGTTGAACACCAACCTTACGTTCCCTGGACTGAAATCTAAGCATTTTCCTCGAACCATTGTAAGCCAATTCTTTGGGTTTGGGTTCATGCTTTGATCATGGTTCCTAGTGATCCATGCGTTTGCATAGAACTCTTGAACCGTTAAGATTCTGATTTATTGAATGGGATTGGAGAGAACTTCCCATCCTCTTCTTCCAATCTCTTGTCGGATCTCCGAATATTCGCCCTTTTTGAGCTTAAAAGGGACCTTAGGGATCACATTTTTCTTGGCCACAACTTCATAGAAGTGGTTTTGATGGGCTTTTGAGATGAATCTCTCCATCTTCCATGACTCAGAGGTGGAGGCAATTACCTTCCCTTTCCTCTTTCTTGAGGTTTCTCTGGCCTTAGGTGCCATCAATGGTTATGAAAAAACAAAAAAGCTATGCTTTTACCACACCAAACTTAGGATGTTGCTCGCCCTCAAGCAAAAGAAGAAAGAATAGAAGAAGAAGAAGAAGATATGGAGGAGAGGAATAGAGGTGTGGGTTTCGGCCAAGAGGGAGAAGAGAGGGTAGTGTTGTGTGAAAATGAAGAAGGATGGAGGGGTTTATATAGTGGCGGGAGAGGGGTTTGGGTTCGGTCATTTAGGGTGGGTTTGGGTGGGAAAGAGATTTTGAATTTGAAGGTAGGTGAGGTTTATGGGGAAGAGTGGATGGATGTGATTGGTGAAGGGGTAATGGGGAAGAGAGATTGAGGTGATTGATGAAGGGTATAGTGTTATTGGATTGTGTGAAGAAGAGAGAAGTGGGGTAGGTGGGGATCTTGTGGGGTCCACAGATCCTGATGTGATCTTGTGGGGCCCACAGATCTTGAGGTGTCAAGGATTTCTCATCCCTGCATCTTTTAGGCGTGTAAAATGCCTTCTGTATGCAATCCTGGCGTTTAACGCCAGACTGATGCTTGTTTCTGGTGTTAAACGCCCAAATGTAGCCTGTTTTTGGCGTTTAACGCCAGCCTGATGCTTGTTTATGGCGTTAAACGCCAGCTTGGTGCTTGTTTCTGGCGTTAAACGCCAGACAGATGCTTGTTTCTGGCGTTTAAACGCCAGACAGCTTTTCCTCCAGGGTGTGCTTTTTCTTCTGCTGTTTTTTATTTTGTTTTTAATTTTTACAATTGTTTTGTGACTCCACATGATCATAAACCTAATAAAACATAAAAGAACAATAGAAATATTAGATAAATAAAAATTGGGTTGCTTCCCAATAAGCGCTTCTTTAATGTCAATAGCTTGACAGTGAGCTCTCATGGAGCTTCACAGATGTTCAGAGCATGATGAGGGCCTCCCAACACCAAACTTAGAGTTTGAATGTGGGGGCTTCTCAACACCAAACTTAGAGTTTGGTTGTGGCCTCCCAACACCAAACTTAGAGTTTGATTGTGGGGGCTTTGTTTGACTCTATATTGAGAGAAGCTTTTCATGCTTCCTCTCCATGGTTACAGAGGAAGATCCTTGAGCTTTAAACACAAGGTAGTCCCCATTCAATTGAAGGACTAGCTCTCCTCTGTCAACATCAATCACAGCTCCTACTGTGGCTAGGAAGGGTCTTCCAAGGATGATGCATTCATCCTCATCCTTCCCAGTGTCTAGGATTATGAAATCAGCAGGGATGTAAAGGCCTTTAACCTTCACTAACACGTCCTCTACCAATCCATAAGCTTGTTTTATTGACTTTTCTACCATCTCTAATGAGATTCTTGCAGCTTGTACCTCAAAGGTCCCTAGTTTCTCTATTACAGAGAGTGGCATAAGATTTATACCTGACCCTAGGTCACACAGAGCCTTCTCAAAGGTCATGGTGCCTATGGTACATGGTATTAAGAATTTACCAGGATCTTGTTTCTTTTGAGGTAAAGTTTGCTAAACCCATGTATTTAGTTCACTAATGAGCAAGGGAGGTTCATCTTCCCAAGTCTCATTACCAAACAACTTGGCATTCAGCTTCATGATGGCTCCTAGATATTAAGCAACTTGCTCTTCAGTTACATCTTCATCCTCTTCAGAGGAAGAATAGTTCTCAGAGCTCATGAATGGCATAAGGAAGTTTAATGGAATCTCTATGGTCTCTATATGAGCCTTAGATTCCTTTAGATCCTCAATATGGAACTTCTTTCTGGCTGGAGGACGTCCCATGAGGTCTTCCTTATTGGGATTCACGTCCTCCCCTTCCTCTTTGGATTCGGCCATTTTGATAATATCAATGGCCTTGCACTCTCTTTTTGGATTCTCTTCTTGTATTGCTTGGGAGAGTACTAGGAAGAGTTTCAGTGATTTTCTTACTCAGCTGACCCACTTGTGCCTCCAAGTTTCTAATAGAGGACCTTGTTTCATTCATGAAACTTAAAGTGGCCTTAGATAGATCAGAGACTATGTTTGCTAAGCTAGAGGGGCTCTGCTCAGAATTCTCTGCCTGTTGTTGAGAAGATGATGGAAAAGGCTTGCTATTGCTAAACTTATTTCTTCCACCATTATTAAAGCCTTGTTGAGGCTTTTGTTGATCCTTCCATGAGAAATTTGGATGATTTCTCCATAAGGGATTATAGGTATTTCCATAGGCTTTACCCATGTAATTCACCTCTGCCAATGCAGGGTTCTCAGGATCATAAGCTTCTTCTTCAGAAGATGCTTCTTTAGTACTGTTGGATGCATTTTGCAATCCATTCAGACTCTGAGATATCATATTGACTTGTTGGGTCAATATTTTGTTCTGGGCCAATATGGCATTCTGAGCATCAATTTCAAGAACTCCCTTCTTCTGAGGCGTCCCATTACTCACAGGATTCCTCTCAGAGGTGTACATGAATTTGTTATTTACAACCATGTCAATGAGTTCTTGAGTTTCTGCAGGCGTTTTCTTTAGGTGAATGGATCCACCTGCAGAATGGTCCAGTGACATCTTAGAGAACTCAGATAGATCATCATAGAATATATCCAAAATGGTCCACTTTGAAAGCATGTCAGAAGGACACTTTTTGGTCAACTGCTTGTATCTTTTCCAAGCTTCATAGAGGGATTCACCATCTTTTTGCCTGAAGGTCTGAACATCCACTCTAAGCTTGTTCAGCTTTTGAGGAGGAAAGAACTTGGCCAAGAAGGCCGTGACCAACTTATCCCAAGAGTCCAGGCTATTTTTAGGTTGTGAGTCCAACCATGTTCTAGCTCTGTCTCTTACAGCAAAAGGGAAAAGCATGAGCCTGTAGACTTCAGGATCTACTCCATTAGTGTTAACAGTATCACAGATCTGCAAGAACTCAGTTAAAAACTGATAGGGATCTTCTGATTGAAGTCCATGAAACTTGCAGTTCTGTTATATTAGAGCAACTAGTTGAGGCTTCAGCTCAAAATTGTTTGCTCCAATGGCAGGGATTGAGATGCTTCTTCCATAAAAATTAGAAGTAGGTGTAGTATAATCACCAAGCATCTTCCTTGCATTATTGTTGGGTTCGACCATGTCTCCTTCTTTTTCGAGATTCTCTGTAAGGTTTTCTCTGGATTGTTGTGCTTTAGCTTCTCTTAGCTTCCTCTTCAGAGTCCTTTCAGGTTCAGGATCTGCTTCAACAAGAATGTCCTTGTCCTTGCTCCTGCTCATATAAAAAAGAATAGGACAGAAAAGGAAGAGGAATCCTCTATGTCACAATATAGAGATTTCTTTATGTGAGTAGAAGAAGAAAAAAATAGAAGAAGGAGAAGAGAAGTGTTAGTAAATAAATAAATAAATAGAAGAAGATGAGAGGGAGAGAATTTCAAAAATTATTTTTGAAAAAGGTTAGTGATTTTTGAAAATTAAGAGAAGAAATAAAATTAAAATTAAAACAATTAGTTAAATAAAAAGAATTTTGAAAAAGGGTGAGTAATTTTCGAAAATTAGAGAGAGAAAAGTAGTTAGGTAGTTTTGAAAAAGATAAGAATTAGTATAACAAACAAAAAGTCAATTAGTTAGTTGAGAAAGATTTGAAAATCAATTTTGAAAAGATAAGAAGTTAGAAAAGATTTTGAAATTAAAGTTTGAAAAAGATATGATTTCAAAAAGATATGTTTGAAAAGATATGATTAAAATTTGTTTTGAAAAAAGATTTGAAAAGGAAATTAAAAATATTTAATTTTTAAAATTAAAATTGATTACTTGACTAACAAGAAACTAAAAGATATGATTCTAGAATTTAAAGATTGAACCATTCTTAACAAGAAATTAACAAACTTCAAATTTTTGAATCAATCACATTAATTGTTAGTAAAGTTTTCGAAAATTTGAAATGAAATTAAAAAAAAGATTTTGAAAAACAATTTTTACAATTTTCGAAAATATTAATAAAAAGTGAAAAAAAGATTTGATTTTGAGAAGATAGGATTTTTAAAAATGAAATCTTGACTTGACTAACAAGAAACAACTAATTTTAAAATTTTTTGACTAAGTCAACCCAAAGATTTCAAATTTTTGAGTAAAATAAGGAAAATATATTTTTTTATTTTTGAATTTTAAATGAGGAGAGAGAAAAACACAAATATAACTCAAAACATAAAAATTATGAATCAAAACACATGATGCATGCAAGAACACTATGAATGTCAAGATGAACACCAAGAACACTTTGAAGATCAAGATGAACATGCAAGACACCAAACTTAGAAATTTTCAATTTAGACACTATGGATAAAAAAATACATATAAAAAACAACAAAAGACACAAAACAACAAAATATGAAGATCAAACAAGAAGACTTATTAAGAACAACTTGAAGATCATGAAGAACACCATGCATGAGTTTTTTTCGAAAAATGCACAAATTTTAAAAACATGAAATTGACACCAAACTTAAAAATTGACACTAGACTCAAACAAGAAACACAAAAATATATTTTTTTATGATTTTATAAATTTTTTGTAATTTTTTTTTCGAAAAATGAAAACAAAGAAAAATTTTGAAAGATTTTTGAAAAGTTTTTAAAAATAAAATAAAGGAAAATTACCTAATCTGAGCAACAAGATGAACCGTCAGTTGTCCAAACTCAAACAATCCCCGGCAACGGCGCCAAAAACTTGATAGGCAAAATTGTGACTCATACTTTTCACAACTCGAACAATTCCTAGCAATGGCTCCAAAAACTTGGTGCACAATACTATGGTTCACACACATTCTTCACAACTTCGCACAACTAACCAGCAAGTGCACTAGGTCGTCCAAGTAATAAACCTTACGTGAGTAAGGGTCGATCCTACGGAGATTGTTGGTATGAAGCAAGCTATGGTCATCTTGTAAATCTCAGTCAGGCGGATTCTAATGGTTATAGTGGTTTTCGAATATAAAGATAAATAAAGCATAAAATAGAGATAGAGATACTTATGTAATTCATTGGTGGGAATTTCAGATAAGCGCATGAAGATACTGTGTTCCTTCTGAATCTTTGCTTTCCTACTGCTTTCATCCAATCATTCTTACTCCTTTCCATTGCAAGCTGTATGTTGGGGGATCACCGTTGTCAATGGCTACCGTCTGTCCTCTCAGTAAAAATGGTCCAGGTGCACTGTCACCGCACGGCTAATCATCTGTCGGTTCTCGATCATGCAGGAATAGGATTTACTATCCTTTTGCGTTGTCACCACGCCCTATAGTCGCGAGTTTGAAGCTCGTCACAGTCATTCAATCCCTGAATCCTACTCGGAATACCACAGACAAGGTTTAGACTTTTCGGATTCTCAAGAATGCTACCAATGAATTCTAGCTTATACCACGAAGATTCTAATTAAGGAATCCAAGAGATATTCATTCAAGCTTATTTGTATGTAGAACGAAAGTGGTTGTCAGGCACACGTTCATAAGTGAGAATGGTGATGAGCGTCACATAATCATCACATTCATCAGGTTATTGGGTGCGAATGGATATCTTAGACTAAGAATAAGCGTGACTTGAATAGAAAACAGTAGTAATTACATTAATACCCGAGGAACAGCAGAGCTCCACACCCTTAATCTATGGTGTGTAGAAACTCCACCGTTAAAAATATATAATTGATAAAGGTCCAGGCATGGCTGAATGGCCAGCCCCCAAACATGATCAAGAGATTAATCAAAAGACTAATTCAAAGATGAAAACACAATAGTAAAAAGTTCTATTTATACTAAACTAGTTACTAGGGTTTACAGAAATAAGTTTAAGTGTATAAATCCACTTTCGGGGCCCACTTTGGTGTGTGCTTGGGCTGAGCTTGAGCTTTACACGTGCAAAGGCTTCTCTTGGGGTTAAGCGCCAAGTTATAACGTGTTTTTGGCATTTATCTCTGGTTTGTGACGTGTTTCTGGCGTTTTACTCCAGAATGCAGCATGGAGCTGGCGTTGAACGCGAGTTTGCGTCTTCTAAACTCGAATAAAGTATGGACTATTATATATTGCTAGAAAGCCCTGGATGTCTACTTTCCAACACAATTGAGAGCGTGCCATTTGGAGGTTTTTAGCTCCAGAAAATTTATTTCGAGTACAGGGAGGTCAGAATCCAACAACATCTGTAGTCCTTTTTCAGCCTCCTATCAGATTTTTGCTCAGGTCCCTCAATTTCAGCTAGAAAATACCTGAAATCACAGAAAACAGCAAACTCATAGTAAGTCCAGAAATGTGAATTTTGAATGAAAACTAATAAAAACATCCCTAAAAGTAGCTAGATCCTACTAAAAACTACCTAAAAATAATACCAAAAAGCGTATAAATTATCCGCTCATCATGGAGCTATGAGGAGGCCGTCACTCGTGCGAGCTTGTGGTGGGAGAGAGGGAGCCCACAAAGTCACTGCTATCCCGCACTGTCGCCGCCGCGCCTAGTCACTATTGTTAAAACCTCTATCATCACCGCTACTGTCCAAGGTACCATCAGAGAGAGCCACTGCTTGAATCGCGATCATCAGAGGAAAAGGACATGGTCCATTCTTGCACCATTCTTATACGCCGCTGCCACTATCGTTAGAATTCCTGGTCGCCGCCGTCATTCATATTGGAGCCTCTGGAAAAGGAGTTGCCGCTACCGGAAGCCAACGTCGGGGCTGTTATTGGTTCTGATTCTATTATCTTGGTACTGGTCTGTTCTTTTCCTTGGGTCTGATCTATTTGCATGTTCTATTTTGTCACTGCTGTAGTTGCCATGTTCTTGTTTTAATTCAATTCTTGTCATTGCTTAGTCTTGAATTCTCATGGCTGTTTATGCACTTGGTTACATTAAATTCGAAATCCTTTTTCTGCTGCGACTATCATCATGGCCGCAGAAGTGTTATCGGAATCATTGCTACTGCCACAAATTGTGGATAAAGGAGATTATTGCATTAACTTCTATGATTGCAACATCAAGGTAGGAGTTTGTTTAAAAATAATGGTTTTCATTTAAGAATGCCCACAAAGTTTATTGAATAACTGCAACTAGGTTTAATTGTTGTAAGTAATTAATTGGTAATATGGATATTGAATTATGATTTCGAATGTGATTGGAATTATTGACTTTGTGATATTGATTGATTATGTGTGGATTGTGAATTGTATGATGCGTGATTACTGAAAATTCTGAATTTTGATGGATTATATTGGATTGGTTGCTGTTAAGTTGGTTATTTGATATATTGTAATGCTGGTGGACTTGGTTGGTGACTGATTGGAATTTATTTTAAGACTTATTGAAGGATTGCATACTAAAATGTTGAATTGAAGGAACCCATGAAGGGTGGTAAACTCCGGTTTTTAGAGGAGGTTCTGCCAGAATTTTCTTAGAATTTGAACAGTTTTGGTTATGATTTCAAAAATGAGTTTGATTTGATTAACTTTATCATAAGAAATATGTTTTGAATACTTTTAAAGATTTTAAAGAAAATCGGATTCTCATTATTTTGTTAATTCGTGATTTTAACTCATTTGATTTTTAATAACAACGAAAAGAGATTTAATTAACTAAGTAAAGACTTTAAAAAGTAAATTATAAATTCAAGGGTTTGGGAATAGGAGAGTGAGTTTGATGTTTTAATGGAATTAAACATAAGAGTTTAGAGAAAAAGAGTTATTTTAAGAAATATGACGATGATTGAATTTGATTGAGGATGATGAGGTTGGCTATGACTATGAGAATGAATAATGACGAGGATTGATTTTAATTATAATTTTTTAATATAGTAGAATGATATTGAGAATAGATTTGAAAATGAGTTTGAATATAGTTGAGATATTGGGCAAGATGCAGTGGCGTTGTCCACTTGTTCCAAGTAAAAGTTTGAGACACCTAGGCAGTACGCAAGGATTATGATTCATCCCACTTGATCCAAGTTAGTAATTGAAATGCTTGGGGAGTATCAAGGATTGAGATTCATCTAACTGACTTCGGATTGACTTTATAAATGCCCGCTTGGGTAGTACGCAGGAGTCGTAGTTCATTCTACTTACATTGGGTTAAGCAGATAGTACCAAAGGGTTGTGGCTTAGTCCCACTTGCTCTGTAATGTGGTGTTTCTGTCCAAGTTTTGCCCCCAGAAATGTCGGGTTTGGCTGTATAACCGACAGATGATATTATCGGCTATAGGGCAAACATGCATCATATGCACTTGTATGTTTTGTTTGAGTATGCATTTATTTTGGCTTGCCTACTTGCTTAACTGTAATTAACTGCTACTTTATCTAATTGTTGTATCTATTTCCATATTTGTGTTTTTGTTATTTGTCTTGTTTGTGTTTGTTTCTGAGAGATCCCTCATGCTAGTGGTGGTGATGCTGAGGGTTATTTCTGATATATTGTGATGGAGGTTGAGGCAGGATGGACTAAGTATTGCTTTATTTCTCTAAATTATGTATTGGATGGATAGGAATGAGCAATGTAAATTGTTGGGTAGGAAGTTCTTAGGCACGTCTTTGGTCTTTTTCATTTCTTTAAATTATTCACCTTACTGATTTGTAAATTAAAGGAGTTTCTTTACGACCTTTCAAAGTAAGTTTTCTCACAAAACTTTTCCACAAGGTTATTTCAAGGGTAAATTGTTTTTATAAAGAAAATTCTTTCTATTTGCAAGTATTTTTTTTTTCTTTGATGGTATTCTTTTCCTTACTAAAAACCTACGAGGACGATGTTCTCACCTCCTACAGATTTTCTTTTTTAGTAACAACTTCAGGAAGCTTTGGCACGAAGTCGCGACCGATCTACAAAGCTTTATATATGTTTGTATTTTCTGTTGTTGGTTTAGTTGAGATTTTACCCCTTGTCATTTGTCATTTTAAGTTTTTAGACGGGAAGGACTTATATTTGAGGAATTGTTGAATAGCATTATATATATTATATATTATGTGATTACACGGTTTAAAGCAAAATGCTTTCCTTATCACTTTGAGGTTGCAATCACTCCTGCACCGAATTTGCACCAAACTAGTCCATTCCGCATCAATGCAAGCTAACCCAATCCAACTTCATCTGATTACATTCAATTGTTAATTGTGTCTAACTATTAATTGTGGTATTTGTAGTGTTTGCCTTGTACTGTTTGATGCCTGTGATTAATTTTGTTTTGAGGCTGAGTATTGGTGATGAATTGATGATAGTGTGGTTGGTTATGTTTAGGCCGGAGACCGTGGTTGATTGTGTTTGGGTCCGAAGCCGTGATTGGTAAGTGAGGTATGTATTGTTCATGTTATTGAGATTAAAATTTTGATAAGCAAAAGTGAATTAGAATTGTTGGTGGGGGTGAACGCGGATCGGATCGGATCGGATATGGCCAAAATTTTGATCCGATCCACACTAAAATCATCGGATCAGATTGGATCCAATATCCATAGTTTTTAAGATTGGATCCGATCCGCACATTTGTGGATCGAATCAGATCGAATATCGGATATATTTGCAAAACACAAAAATATTTTTAAAAGCTTATTTTTATTAAAAATATCAATAAAATTCATTTTTTTCTATTCTTTTAAATATGTTTACTCTTAAAATAATATCAAACATACATTTCTTAAATAATAAATTAAAATAATACAACATATATGATAATTATTAGTGAAAATAAATCATAAAAAGAATATTTACTTATTTATTTTTTTATTTTTGCGAATATGCGGATATGTGAATACCTACACAAAATCCGCAATCCGATCTGATAGCCTTGCGGATCGGATCTATATCCGTAACTTTCAGATCGAATTTGGATAAACACCGCGGATATATGGATCGGATCCGATCCATGAACCTCCCCTAATTGTTGGATATTTATTTGTTGCGGTTTAAAAAGATTCATTAGATGTACGATAATTGTTGTTGTTAGAATTTGTTCTCCTTTTTTTATATACGTATCCTCTTATGACAATTCTTAAATTTTCTACTGAAAACCTGCGAGAACGATGTTCTCACCCTCTATAGATTTCTCCTTTTAGGATAGACAAAAAAGCTTGCAGAGTTTTTACTAAGTTATTAGCTATGTTGGTTCTATTTGTATATATATGTTAAAGATTTTTTCTTGCCTTTATTATCACATTCTTGTAAGAGGAATATGAGTTGTGATTATAATAATATGTACGTATATTATATCTATAATTTACTTACGTAAGAAGTTTTGTATGTTTGTATGTGTGGAGTAAAAGAAAAATCACTTTCAATTTTTCAAAGAAAACAGCGATATGGTTTCGAGTGAAAGGTTCCTATTTTATTACTAAATATACAAAAATTATTTTTATATCCTCGCTATCAGAGTAGCACAGCCGAAAACATAATATTTCGGTAGTAAGAATGTTAAATATCAACTCTGCAATGATAGATGTTCTCGCCTCTAACTTCCAAGAAAAAGAGAATCTCATTAACATCTCTATAGCAAACCAAGGATTTGTGTAACCCCTTGAAAAATCAATCCAAAAATCTCATGTTTTTTCTCTTTGACTTGGCACAGAACTTATATACACAATTGCATAAGCCTATTCCACATATCCACAAGAGAATTCTGCACAGACCACCTTAGAATAGTGGCTCGAAACATTATCAGAAATTTCTAACCAAGAAAAAAGAATCCAAAATGCTATTACTATGCCCTTGAGGTTTCTTAATATGAACTGCATCATACCTTAATTTATTTTAAAATAATTTCATATTCTGAAAAGTGTGTCTCTAAGATAATAAAGTTATATATAATTTATATAACTTTATTAACTGTTTAAGATGTATCCAAACTAATTTATTGCTAACTTTTTTAATATTTTAAGCTATTATATGTGAACAATCCATATAAATAACAAGAAATATAACAAGAAATGAATCACGAACCTTAAAAAGTTAAGTAGTGATGCCATCGAGTGGATTTTCGCCATCCTAAGCTATCATCATTCAAGGATTTGTAGTGCTTTGACATTTTATAGATTTAATATATATATTATTATCATTTTAATGTTTTAATATAGGATATTAGTTATTATCGGTTTCGTTTAATATTAAATGTTTTAGAAACATATTATCACAATATTAGGAATACCAAATATATAAAAAAGATATTAGTTTATAAATAAATTATAAAAATTCCGTAGCAAACTTTTTCATGGTATGTGTTAGGTATATGATTATGAGAAGATAACAAAATTTTATATTTGTGTAGTGGTTTCAAGGCACGATTAGATCATTTTTTTTAGAGAAATATTTGTCCCCACACTTAGTTGCTATAGGGTTGATGACAACATTATCTCAGGATACAATGAAACCTAAGAATTTCTTAATTAATAATAATAAGAAATTCTCAACTCTATTGAACAAAGAAAATTTCTTAATAGTTGATTAAAATGTACACTTAGACTTGTATTTTTGAAATAGTAGACAAGGACTTATTTATACATATTGCACGTAGCAATTATGATTAGTTATGTATACAAATGGTTGTGTCTTTTCTATTGCCAATAGATACAATGTTTTGAACATACACAATTCTTAAAGAGTTGTGTCCCTTTAGCCAATAGACACAATGTTTTAAACTTACACAATCCTTAAAAGATTGTGTCCCTTCAACCAAATGGTACTAAACGGTTAATAACCGTTTATTAATATTAATAATAATATTAATAATGATATCAATAATATTAATAATATTAATTAATCAAATTTGTAAATACCCTTCAATCCCCCACTATTTACAAAATTTAAATGTCATACAAGTATATGCATAAAAAATGTGTCACTAAGATTAAACATTCTTTTAGTGTAAATTTTAAAGTTCTAACGAAGTAATATGTGTCTAATCGATTAAACCTATACTCCATATGCTAGTACCAAAAATCACGCACATTACTTATACCCTCCAAGTTCAAGAGTTTGCAATTTTAAGCACTTATTTGGCCTTGTGCTCATCCTGGTTTCATGAATATTTACGAGAATAAAACCTCTAAAATTCTCGATTAGAGCGGCACCACTCTTATATTCATATAGGTGGAATATTTTGGTAGATAATATTATCATTCCATCATTAAGAGTTTAAACTTACCCTCCTAATTTATTATAAATAGCACTAAATCCTATACCTTAATGCTCTAATTGCTAAATAACTTGTTATTACCCATTAAACCTTGCAACTAGTGGTCTACTAGAATAAGGTTGGGTTCCCAACATTTAGCAATAATAGGTTTTAATCCCATTTTAGCAGTAGTTTCTTTGATTTTATCCCTTGAAAAACCTTTAGTCAAAAGGTCTGCTAAATTTCCTAGAGATCTTACATAGGTGATGGTAATTACACCATCATCTATTAGTTGCCTCAAAAATTCATATCTAAAACTTATATGTCTAGACATTCCATTATAAACCTTATTATATGCTCGAGACATGGTTGATTCATTATCACAGAAGATTGAAATGGCTGTCGTCTGCTGTGGCCACAGATTTATATCATATAACAAATTTCTTAACCATTCCGCTTTTTTACCTGCGACTGATAAAGCTACAAACTCAACCTCCATAGTAGAATGTGTAATACATGTTTGTTTTTTTTAGGCCAACTTATTGCTCCACCACCTATAGTGAAAATCCATCCTGAAGTGGATTTGTTGTCACTAAGATTTGTAATCCAACTTGCATCGAAATAACCTTCTAAGACTACGGGATAATCACTATAATGTAATTCAAAGTTTATGGTTTTCTTGAGATAACCAAGAACTCTTGTTATAGCTTTCCAATGTTGATTGCTAGGCTTTCCTGTAAACCTTGATAATTTACACACAGCAAATGCTATATCCAGTCTAGTACAATGCATTGCATACATTAAACTTTCTATAGCACTAGCATATTCTAATTGTGCTATAAGTCTTCCCATGTTTCCTTCTAATTTAAGATTAGGATCATACAACGTATTGGATTCTTTAATTGTGAGATGATCAAACGTTTCCAATACCTTTTTGATATAATGAGATTGGCTTAAAGTAAAGCCAACTTCATTCTTATGCACCTTTATGCCAAATATTGTATCAACTTCATTTAAATCCTTCATCTTGAATTTAGAAGTTAGATACTCCTTCATTATACGAATTCCTTCTAAATTTGTTCCGATGATTAACATATCATCAACATATAAACAAATGATTACTCTATAATCTTTAGAAAATTTTGAGTAAATACATTTATCCACACTATTATGTGAGAAGCCATTTGATAACACCACTGAATCAAACTTCTGATGCCATTGTTTAGGCACTTGTTTTAGCCCATACAAAGATTTAATCAATTTGCAAGTTTTCTTTTCATTTCCGGGTAGCACATAGCCTTCCGGTTGCTCCATATAAATTTTTCCATTAAGATCTCTATATAGAAAAGCCGTTTTAACATCCATTTGATGTATATGAAGCTTATGTATGGATGCTAATGCTATAAGAGCCCTAATAGAAGTCATTCTTGCCACAGGTGCGTAGGTATCAAAATAGTCTAGACCTTCTTGTTATCTAAACCCCTTGGCCACTAACCTTGCTTTAAAGGTTTATCATGAAGCATCAGTATTATACTTTCTTCTAAATACCTACTTACATCCTATAAGCTTTGATCCTGGAGCCAAATCAACTAAGACCCAATTATTATTAGATAATATTGAGTCTATTTCATCATTTATTGCTTCTTTCCAAAAAGCAGAATCCCTTGAAGCCATAGCCTCTTTGAATGTTTGAGGATCATCCTCTATGTTCATAATAATAGGAATCTTGTTTGTTACAGAATTCCTAGTTTCTTCTACCAAAAAGGTGATAGCCTGAGAAGAAATAAAATCTGGACCCAAGTTCTTTTCTTTTCTTACTCTCAAGCTCTTCCTTGGTTCAATCAATTTTTTGTCACTTAGACGTTTATTATTTTGATTATTTATTTCTTGTGAAATATTAGTATCATTTTGGGGATACTCTGAATTAGAAGTTGAATCATTGATAAAATTATTTTCAATAAATTCTACTTCTCTTGATTCAACAACTACATTAGACTCTAAGTCTAATATTCTATATGCTTTAGAATTTTGAGCATATCCTATAAAAGTGTCTTTTATGGCTCTTGACCCCAATTTGGTTCTCTTTCGATCAGGAACTCGATGAAAGGCTAAACACCCCCACACTTTAAGATAATTTAAATTAGGTTTCCTTCCTTTCCAAATTTCATAAGGAGAAACCTTTCTATATCTTGATGGTATTCTATTATGGATATGACATGATGTTAATAATGCTTCACCCCACAAATTGTAAGGTAATTTTGAATTTAGTAACATTGAATTAACCATATCCACTAAGGTATGGTTTTTTCTTTCCGCCAAACCATTTTGTTGCGGAGTATATGGAGTGGAAGATTCATGCACAATACCATGTAATTCACAAAAGTGATCAAATTCATTAGAAAAATATTCTCCACCTCGATCACTACGAAGAACTTTTATTTTCTTATTATGCATATTTTCTACTTCCACTTTATATTTCTTAAACATTTCAAAAGCTTCAACTTTATTTCTAAGCAAATACAGATAAGTAAATTTAGAACAATCATCAATAAAAGTTATAAAATATCTTTTTTCTCCTCTAGTAATATTGCCATTTAGTTCACAAATATCACTATGAATAAACTCCAATAAATATGTATTTTTTCAACTTTAGAAAAAGGTTTCTTAGTAATTTTGGATTGTATGCAAATATCACATTTCTTATTAAAATCCTTATTACTAAAATCAATATAGTTATTCTTTTGCATATATTCAATTGATTTGTAATTTAAGTGTGCTAAACTACTATGCCATAAATCACAAGGATCAACAACATACAATGAAACATTCACTTTATTAATACTAAGTTTAAACATGCCTTCAGTACAATATTCTTTTCCTACGAATACATCATTCTTAAGCAAGATCACTTTATTGGATTCCATTATAACTTTGAATCCTTTCTTACACAAGAGATTAACAGAAACTAAATTTTTTCTCAAATCTAGAACATGAAGTACATTTATTAAATTTAATTTCTTTCCAAGTGTAAAATTCAATTCCACAGTTCCTTGACCACAAACGTTGGCTGAGTTGTCATTGCCCATTAAGACCTCTCTATTGTTCACTTCTTCATATGTTTTGAATTGGTTGCGATCATTGCTAACGTGAATAGTAGCCCCTGAATCTAACCACCATTCAAGTGATTTTCCTTGTGTTGCTATGTTAACTTCTTTAACCATGCCAATATGCATGTTTTGTACTTTTTCTACAACCATAGCAATTAGGTCATTCTCTTCCACTAAGTTGGTCTTTGGTGCTTCCTTTTTCAGAAGTCTACATTCTTTGATATAGTGTCCTTTCTTGTGACAATGATAACACTCTCTTTGTCTCTTCTTATCTTGCTTTGAATCTTTAGAGGACTTTCTTTTCTTCTTATTGGTGTTGTTTTCACCAATATGATTCACTTTAGAACTTTGAGAAAGATACACAGCATCGCGTTTTTTTAGTTTCCTCCTCTATACGTATATGCCTTAGTAATTTCTCAATTGTGAAGTCCTCACCAAGATGTAAAAGTTTCTTCCTATAACCATTCCAAGATGAAGGTAATTTTGAAATAATTGCTCCAACTTGTAATGATTTAGGGATCACCACTTGTAGATCACGAAGTCTACTTACAAGGATTTGTAATTCATGAATTTGATCCATGTCAAGCATAGTATCATTCATAATAAATTCAAAATATTTTATCATAATAAACTTATCTGTTCTTTGTCGTTCGGTATTGTACTTTTCTTCCAAAGATTTCCAAATCTCTAATGGTGATTGAATTGACATGTAGAGATCATAGAGTCGGTCGGATAAAGTATTGAGAATATGACCTCGACATGCAAAAGTATCTTCATCACGTTTCTTTTTAAATTGAACAATCTTTTCTTTCTCTTCCAATGTGGAATTTTCAGCGGCATCAGCAATTGGTGTAGTCTTTGGGTCAATCAAATATGCAAGATTGAGAACTGAAAGAAGAAACATCATCTTGTCTTTCCAACGGTTGAAGTTCGTTCCATCAAGACGATCTAATTTGACAAACTCTTGATTCATGACCTTGAACGTAGTGTTTTGATCTTGTGTCATATTCAAGAAATATCTCTCTAAAATTATTGGGTATATTATTATGAGAAGATGACAAAATCTTATATTTGTGTATTAGTTTCAAGGCACGATTAGATCGCTTTTTTTAGAGAGATATTTGTCCCCACACTTAGTTGCTATAGGGTTGATGATAATACTCTCCCAGAATACAATGAAACCTAAGAATTTCTTAATTAGCAATAGTAAGAAATTCTCAACTCTTTTGAACAAAGAAAAATTCTTAATAGTTGATTAAAATGTACACTTAGTACTTGTATTTTTGAAATAGTGGACAATAACTTATTTATACATATTGCACGTAGCAATTATGATTAGTTACGTATACAAATGGTTGTCTTTTCTATTACCAATAGATATAATATTTTGAATATACACAATCTTTAAAAGATTGTGTCCCTTCAACTAAATAGTACTAAACAGTTAATAACTATTTATTAATATTAATAATAATATTAATTAATATTAATAATAATATTAATAATAATATCAATAATATTAATAATATTAAGTAATCAAATTTATAAATACCTTTCTGTACGAGTAAAAAAGAATAAAATGTCATATTTAACTTTAGACAATTTGACGATAATAATGAGAATTTTTTGCCAACGACAATTATTTTTTAGGAAAATTTCAAAGATATTTTTGCGACAGATACAAATTTAAAAATTCAATAGTAATAATTTTTCGTCGTCAGTATTTTTTTTTGTTGAATTCAATCAGATAGTAAAATAATATTTTTTGTGGTGGTATCTTGATCTAGTAGTGCTCATTCTTAGTTTGAGTATATTTGAGAAAATAAAATCTAAAATTTTTAGATTCTACAATAATTTGAATCAAATTTAATCCAAAAATGATTAAAATAATAATATCTAAAATTTTTAATTTATTTATAATTTAACCTAACTTTAGTCTAATTAAAAGATTTGAAAAAATAATATCGTTTTTGAATAGTAGAATTCTGAATTATTATTTAATACTGGTGTAGGTAGATAAGTCTCATTATTCAAACCAAATATATCGTAGTGTTCTACCTTTTAAACATTTTTCTCATTATTTATTGTCCTTTTATAATTAACGAAAATCTCAAAGACTTCTTTAAAAAAAAAAGCTAAGACTTACTTAAAATCTGAATCTAAACTACTCATCACTTTCATTACTAACAAGCTCCGTGTTGTGTGTGCCTGTGTGTGTATATATATTATAGGGTAAAAAACCATAATAAGCCAACTGACTCAAAAAATTACGTAAATACGCCAAAGCAAAAATCGTTTCAGTGATAAGCCAGATCGTATTTTTATATAATTCAAACCAGGTTGGTTCGAACTCTAATTGTTAGTAAATCGAACCAGGTGAGTTCGAATTAGGTTTTTTTGGTTGGTAATAAATCGAACCAGCTTGGTTCGAATTAAGAATGAACGTAATTCGAACCAAGCTGGTTCGAATTATAGAGAGAGACGGTTTCCGTGTAATTCGAACCGGGCTGGTTCGAATTACACAAATCATAGTTCGAACCAGACCGGTTCGAATTAGTGTGAGACTGAGTTGTATATATATGGTTCCAAACGTGAGTTAGTCTCATTAGAGGGAGATGGCTAGTGAGGAGAGTTTTGTGGTTTTGGTGCACCATAGAGGATCTGTTAATAGAAAAACTCGTTCCGGAGTAACGTTCACAGATAAGAATCCTCTATGTATTGTCGTAACATCTACGACGAGTTATGATGACCTTGTTAGCGTTGTACTAATGAAGCTCGGTCTAGATGGTGCGAAGCGGGTAAAGAAGTTTTTCTATCGCATTCCAGTCACGGTGCTACAGAATACCGTGAAGTATGATTGCTTCACGATTAATAATGATGTGGACTTGCAAGTAATGTTTCTTTGTCGGCGGCAGTTTCCGGAGGTGAGGACACCGGAGTTGTTGGCACGGCTGGTTGATGTTGTATCCAGCTCCGGCGGTTCGAACAGGAATACGAACACTATAGCGAATCCAGCAGGTTCTAGTTCCCGGCCTGCCGTTGCTTCCTCGTCCGTCCCTGTGTACGAACCAGTGGTCCAACCTGTCGCCTCCCCGTCTTTTGCTGTTGACCTCAATGGCACCGAAGGCGACGAGGTAGTGGAAAGGGAAAATTTGCCGAACGCTTTAGTGGGAGTTGCACCTGTTGGTGTAGGAGACGGTTTTTTGGTTGATGAAGAGGAGGATGACGTTGAGCCGGATATGATTGACGATGACAGCGCTGATGATATTGGAGCGACTGGGCCTGCATTGGAGGTAGGTGGTTCTAGCTCTGGCACACAGCAGTATCCACCACATTTTTCCTCGTTGGACTTGGACGCCATGAGACATGAGGGGGTTTTAGGGCACGCTGTTGGATTCGGAGCTAGAGATGCGGAAGGGACTACTGGTCTGACAGAGTTCCAGGTTGGTCAGCAATTCCAGGATAAAGATGAGGCCCTTTTAAGTGTGAAGACTTACAGCATCTGGCGAGGGGTACAGTACAAGGTTGGTCACCTGGACCTCTTACGTTCACAGCGTCTATCAGATTAGCTCGGTGTTCAGTGTGTATCGGATGGGATTCACACCTCCGATCCCGGAGGACTTCTGGCCACCTTACGACGGGCCCACGGTGATTCCAGACCCTGACAAGAGGCGTGCCAGAGAGGGTCGTCCTAGATCCACTAGGATACGGACGAATATGGACGAGGCAGATCCGAATCGGCCAAAGAGGTACGGCCTATGTCGCCAACCCGGACACACACGACGTAGTTGCCCACAGGTTGGAGGCTCGTCTCAGACAGGACACCATTAGTATGCATGTTGTTAGTGTTAGCATTATTTACATTAGTGCGCATGTTGCTAGTCTTAGTGTTATTTACATTAGTTCGCATGTTGTTAGTGTCAGTATTATTTACATTAGTGCGCATGACTTTTAGTTTGATTGTTGCGAGTAGTAATGAATATGGCTTCTTTAATTATGAATAATGCTACATTTTCCGTAGATGCACAATTTAATAAGAAAAAATAAACACTAAACTGTTTCAAGATTCATTGATCATACATAATCAAAGTCCCACAACACAAATAAAAAAAACATAGGTGAACAGACTATAACATAACAAAAAAAGTACAAATCACTATCATACATGATTGAACTTTAAGGAAAAAAATACATGAAACGTGAATCATCTAAACAGATGCGACCCAGTACCACAGCGACGGGCTACCCGTGCCCTCTGACCTCGGCGGATAAATGGATCCTCATCCTCGATGTCATCCCCATCATCCGGTGGGGCAGGCTGTGCTGGTGGCGCAACATGCAGGGGTGCCGCCGAAATCCCTGCGACAGACTTTGATGCAGCGTATTCCGTTCCCCATGAGTAGAGTATTCCGTTCAGGTCTTCCTCAGAGAGAATCTGGGTCGTTTTCTCTGAGATTTTGTGGGGTAGGGGGTAGGAATAATAGTTCGAATGAGGGTGATTCGAACTCCTTATATAGCCGAATCACCCATAATTCGAACCACCTTGGTTCGAATTATGAAGGAGCACGCCAAGGGTAATTCGAACCAGCTTGGTTCGAATTACATGGTTTGGTTTCCAATGAATAATTCGAGCTAGGCCAGTTCGAATTACGTGCAAGAAGAGTTCGAACCACCTTGGTTCGAATTACGTTCAAACTTCCTCTCCCCTAATTCGAACCAACCTGGTTCGAATTATTAAGGTTTGTAGTTCGAACCACCTTGGTTCGAATTACATAAACATAGTGTTTGGCTTATTGCTGAAACGATTTTCGATTTGGCGTATTTACGTTAGACCCTTCTTGCCTTGGCTTATATAAGTTTTTTACCCTATATTATATTCCAAAATATTATCTATTGTTTATTGTTCATTTGTACTTAGTTATAGTAAATAAGATCCTAATTTAGTTTGCAATAGATAATATAAATTAATTTAATGTCTGGGTCCGATTTGTGACTATATCAAGTTTTCTTGTCTTACTTTATGTGATAGTTGATATCTATCCATTTTTATTTATTTATTTACCTTAGAAGATTCCAACGATTTTTTAAGGTGAGTATAAAAAAATTATATTATTTAAATTATATTAATTCATTGGTATTGATATTGATGTCTATTTCTTATATTTAAAATTTTCAAACAATTTAATTCATCTATTATATTATTTTTAACAAAAGAAATTTGTTTCTTTTTAAAAAGAATTAGAGACTAATCTATTTAATATTTTGAAAATCAAAATTAATATGATCTACCTACTAAATCGGTGTATTATTAAGCTTTATGATGAAACGTAATATACTTAGATAAAGCCTACGATTTATATATTAAAAAGAGAAAAAAAAAGGCAGTTGAATGTCATTTAATTTAGAACAAATAGATAAGGTTGTTTCTTGTTTAATTTATTTATGTAAATTATCCTAATTTGTATGAAACAAAAACTATCAAGAATCAATTCAAAAGGTTATTGAAATTTATAATTAATAAATATTCGGGCCTGCTACACATACAAGCCTACAAGCAAACAAGTTGGCCCAGCCCAAACAAAAATCACGCGCATGAAGAGAGATAAGATAGCGCGTCAAAATCACGCGCTCAACATTCGAACGGTTACGTATGGAAGACTCTTCCACTTCTTCCACTTCTTCCATTTCTCAAGGCGCTTTCAAAACAACGAAACCCTCTCATTTTCGAGCGAAAATCAAGTTTCAAAATATAGAAATCGTAGTTCGAAAACTGCATCAAAACACTATCAACCTCTCTGTGAAGAAACTGAAGAAAAAACAAACCAAGAATACTCAACGTAAGTCCATTAAAATACTGTATATTTTACTTTTCTTCTACGTCGTTCTTCTAGGGTTTACTATTACTGTTGCTTCTTTGTTACACTGTTCTAAGTTATACGTCGTTCTTCTAAGTTATACGTCGTTCTTCTAAGTTCTACGTCGTTCTACATTGTTATTCTAAGTTCTCCTGCTATTTTTGTTGATTTTTGGGGGTTTATTCCGTAGATTCGGGGGTGTAAACTGCTTAACCTTGTAATGTGGCTTGATATTGAAGCATGGTTGAGTGATATCTGACTGATATCTATATGGATGTATCTGAATAATATCTATGGGTGTATCTCACTGTAATAAATGGGTGTATCTTGTTTGACATCTTTGGGTGTATCTGAATAATATCTATGGGTGTATCTTACTGTTATCAATGGATGTATCTTAATTGTTATCAATGGGTGTATCTGAGTCATATATATATGGGTGTATATTACTGATATCTTTGGGTGTATTTTTAGTTTCAGAGAAAATGGCAGCAAGAAACCAAACTAAAGACCTGAAATGTGCCACACATCTCCTGAATGATAAGTTCAGAAACATGACTGAGGAGAAGAAGGCAATTGTGAGGGATCTTGGATTCGGTGGGTTGATGCACATCCCACCACTGAGGGTGGATCACCAACTCTTAAGGGAGCTGGCAAACAACTTCAAACTTGGGGAGAACAAACTGAAGACAGGATATGGTTCTTTCCATATAACCCCAAAAAAAATAGGTGATGCGCTTGGCATCAATGCAACAGGTAATTAGCTCAAAATTATACATGTATATTAAGTTGTTGCTTGGGTGTATATTAACCTGATGCTTGGGTGTATTTGAACCGACTTGGATGCTTTGTTGTCTTCCTTTTTGTAGGAGATCTATTTCCTGAGAAAGTTGACTATAAGAAACTTTCTGATGATGACAAAATAATTTATAGAAGATTCCAGGGTAAGACCCTCAAAAGTCTTACCGATGAAATGATGGAAATCGGCGTTGGCAACGAAGAGGAACGCCTGATGTTCAAGAGGATATTCATCCTCTACATACAAATGGCGTTCCTTTTGCCAACGACGATAAACAAAATATCGCCGGTGCACCTGGTCCCAATTTTTAAGATGGACGGCATAGAGGAGAGAAACTGGGGGGGGCATGTTCTGACCTTCATGATCAAGGGCATAACAGACTATCAAGAGAAGAAGAAGAAGGCAATCAATGGCTGCCTCTTCGCCCTGATGATAATCTACTTTCACCTTTCAAAAAACAAAGGCAAGAACAGGGTTGAAAGACCACCAAAGCCATGGATTGCCAACTGGACTAAGGAGCAGTTGGTGGAAAGAATGAATGCAGAGAGAGAGGAAATTTTGGTGAGTAATCATAATAAGTTGGTGTATTTTATTTACCCGAATGGTGCTAACTAAAATATCTCATGTTTCAGGGGATTCTGAATTTGGCAGATACAAAAGAAAAAATGTGAAAAAAACAAAAAAACAAAAAAACAAGAAATAAAAAAAACAAAAAAAAGGAAGGCGAGCTCAACATCGTCTTCGGAGACAGAAACTACTGACAGTGACACTTCTACCTCTGAGTCTGAGGCTCAAGAAGACTCGGAGGATTCGGGAATTAAACACCCCGGCAAAAAGGGGAAAAAGTAAGTACCATACTTGGGTGTAATTTATTTTTCGGTTTGGGTGTATTTTGTTTGTCCACATTGGGTGTATGTAGCTTATTAAGCAGGGTGTGTTTCGTTTGCTGTTTTGGGTGTATATTGTATATTTAGTTGGGTGTATCTCGTGAATCCATTTGGGTGTATTTTTAGTATGTTCTAAATGACAATTGTTTGCCTTGCAGAATGGACTCAAGAAAAAGAAAGCAGAGGCAAGAGGAGTCAGATTCTGATTCAGAATCTGAATCTGAACCAAGTGATGAGTAATGTCCTGAAATTATTACTCCTTTCTTTTGGCTTCTTTATAAAGATTTTGTGTATTAATTGAGGTGTCTTTTATTGACTTATAGGAGCGAAGAATCATCACCTGGGAAGAAGGAGAAGAAAAAAAAAAACAAAAACAACACCAAAAGAGTAAGCACTTCTTTCATTAATATTCTGTGATAAAATTAATTTTTTATTTCTGATTGGTACTGTTTTTTTTTTCCACCCAGAACACCACAAAAAAAGAAAAAAGTAGTTGTGGAGGATTCACCTCCTGAAGAAGATCAATACTTTTATGGGTACAGTACCTCGTAACCTATACTACGGTCTATCATCGTAATTATTTTTGTTAACGTCTTATTCTATGAATGTAGTGAGACATATGAAATATCGAGTGATGAACTTGATGAATTGCTAGGGGAAAACGTTCATAAATCTGCTGCAGAGGGGTATGTCTTGCTGTGCTGTGTATTTGAGATTTTGGTGTCTTTTGTTTGCTAATAATTGTATCTTGTTTCGCAGGGACAACCAAGCTGACCTGCGATCGACAGAAGGTCGTTATGTGTCCTCTGAAACGTAAGAAGCTTTATTATTTAATAAAATCTTGTTATCGTGATTTGGATGTATTCTGTGAAACAATATGGGTGTATTTTGTGGGTCAAGTTGGGTGTATCTTGTTTACTAAGTTGGATGTATATTTCCTTTGAATAACATGAAATCTGTTTAGACTACCGGCTGTGAACTTGGGAAGTGATGATCCTTCCTCTCAAGGACGCACAGAACAGAGTAGTGTAAACCAGCCGTCTCAGAGCATGTAATTTCTCTTTCAAATAACCGTTACTTTTCTTCTTCTAATAACTTCTACTTCTAATTCTGTATATATTTTTTTTAGAAAAAAAAGCCCTTTATTATTTTATTCAAGAAAAAAAAGGCAGCAAAAAAAAAGCAAAAACTGCAAGTATGTAAGTTCTCAAAAAACAAAGCCCGTCTTCTTTTTGAATTGTTCGGGTGTATTTTTTGACCTTCTTTGGGTGTATTTTAGGTTGACTCCGGATGATTCGAATATGATGGTTGTTAGGGAACAAACGCCGTCGGAAGCGCTTGCAATGTGTGTTTTCCAAGAATATTTCAACCTTATAAGCTTATTATTTTCAAATACGTTGTTAACCTTTCATTTTTATTCTTGTTTAGAGTCCCGATCCAGTTTTTTGTGCCGCCATCCCAGCAAACAACCACTGATGCAGATTCCGAACCAACCCCTATGCTACAGATTGAAGGGGCTAGAGAAACGTAAGAAAATAGTATTGGGTGTATATTTGTTTAGGGTTTGGGTGTATATTTGCTAAGAGTTTGGGTGTATACTCTTCCTGATCGATTTTGTGTAACTGTGCAGCACTCCTGAAACCCCCAAACAACTTCAAGAAACAACACCCAAGCTTCCCCCAGCTCCAACAAAAATGTAAGTTAATTAGACTAAAATCAATCTTTGCTTGTCATCCGTATATTCTTATTCTTATACATAATGATGCAGTCATCCAGACGCCGAGGACGCTGCTGCCCTGTTGATGATGGCACAGACAGCAGCCTATGTTCCTAAAACAGATCCGGGGATGCCATCATTCAGCCTCGGATTGACAGATTCAAGCCAGGAGGGGGCGTCGACGCAGGAGACAGAAAGGGAAAAATCTCCAGAAACTGCAACTATGCTAGAACAATTGGACAGTTTGGTCCAAAAGTTAGCAAGCAGTGCGTCAAAGGGAAAAGACGAAAGTCCACAAATTTGGAGGGAGACTGGGGGAGAAAGTTCTGCAAAGTTTGAAACCCCGGGGGGAATAAATCAAATTCCGGATGATATGAAACAAAAGTGCTACATCTGGGGGACGAGACTGAAGGAAGATGCAAAGGGCGATACTGACGAGTATGAGGAGATGTGCACTCTGATTGGCCAAGGAGAATACATTTTGATCAGAATGCACCTCGCATCCCTCCAGGCAAAAAGTGATATAGAATCTCAGGTAATATTAGAATAATATTAATGTTTTTACACCAAAGTCAACTGCAACATTTATTAATGTAAAATTGATTTCGGCATATATTTCTAGATTGTATCTGCCATCTGCCTCATCCTAAACCAGAAAAATGAAAAGAGGTTTCAGGAACAAATATACTGTCTCCCCCCTGATATTGTGGTAAGTGTTACTTCTACGAACTTTGGGTGTATTTTATACTTTGATTTGGGTGTATTTTGTGCTTTGATTTGGGTGTATGTTGTGTATTTTCGGTTTTTCATTTCTTGTATCGCAATTCTTGCAGAGCATGGCACTTTCGGATCACCCAAGGGGGGAATTCATATCCCCGAAAACGAACAAAGAATTCAGGGTGGAAGCCTACCCGAGTTTCATTGAATTCATAGATAGAAAAAAATTAAGTTCGCATCCATATGTAAGTTTTCATTTCCTAAATTTGTTAGTACGCTTATTTACTTATATGCCAAATAAAATAACAGACTGTTGAAATGTGGAAATCCTTCAGATTTTTGCTCCTGTTTGCCACTCGGGACATTGGTGGTTATGGCTGATAAATACAAGAACGCGGAAATGTCAAATACTTGACCCGCTACACAAAAAAGCCCCAAGCGATGAGAGAAAGGACATTAATAAATTCACTGTAGGTTGCCTCTGTCTTCTTTACTTTAATAGATAGGTCTATTTTGAAATTTGAGTTGGGTGTATATTCCATATTCAATTGGGTGTATATTCCATATTCAGTTGGGTGTATCTTGTCCATTCATTCGGGTGAATTACTGACTTCTTTTGGTATTTAAGGGATATGTATTTTCAAGATTGATAACATATGCCGGCGGAAAACCTCTCGAGAAAGGCGAGAAGGAGAAGGAAATTAAAGCACCATATGTTAAAATTTCAGGCCAAAAAACAAGGTATAAATTTGTGACTCTGAACATTAAACTTTCCTAAATGAGATTTGTAATTTATTTTCTTCGTTTTCAGCTATGACTGCGCTATCTACGTAATGAAGTGGCTTGAGTTAATAGAGTTGGAAAACATTAAAAAGGGGAAGTATGAATGGGATAATTGGACACAGGTAACTGTCTTTAGAACTATATAACTCTGTATTACTTTACTGAATTAATATTTCTGTTTAAACATAACATATTTTTTAATTGTAGGAGGAGGTGGACCACTATAGAGTGGAGTATGCTTCCCGGATACTATTCAGTGAGATGAATACACAGAGAGATCGGGCAATTAGAGAGAGTAGTGCTATAAGGCTGTCGAAGCCATCCTCTGTATTATTGAGTCCATTTTGTCAGATTAATTCTGCTGATATAGAAACTGGGTAGTTTGTAAATTGAACAAATGATGTAAATATTTGCCATTTATCAACAACTTCTATTCCATGTATATTTTTTCCCATAGTTAAACTATCTGTGCTGGTAAACTGTGTGTGATGTATTCAAAAACTGTATTACAGGTGGTAAAACATAAAGCAAAAAATCAAGGCATACGCATATTATAAACTATTACACCCAACGCAAGTCTAATAATACACCCGAGGTTGAATAAAATATACACCCAATTGTCTGTGCTGTATTCAAAATGAATGAATTACATGTACTAAAATATGAAAAAAAAATCAACTGAAATATACGCCCATAACCTGTGAATTTTTAAATCTTTTGTTCTATATGTATCTACATATGTGTCTATATGTAAATTGTCAATTAACAAAAATACACCCAAAAGTAACAGTGCTTTTACACCCATACTCTTTATAACTATACACCCAAAGAGTTATCCCCTGCTACTGGTACCCTGAACTGATAATTTATAACTTGTCCCTGATATTGGCTGCAACTTGAATGCCCCACTGATGCAGCATCAAACAGGTTTATCTGAATATAACACTCACGCATTAGCTAAACTATTAACTAGAAAAATAAACTCAATCGCCACAAATTTAAAGAACATTACATTTACCTCGCTTAAAACTTTCGTCTTCTTCTTCTTTGTGGAATTTGCAATCTGTTTCTCCAGCTTTGAACCTAGCCTGTTTTTTGGACGTCCTCTTGTTCGAATCCTTGGCGGGCTTTAAAGCTCGTTAACGGATTCCAAGTTGGCGTCTTCGTGGGATAAAGAAGATGTCCCCTTCCTTTTGCCTTTTAGTGCTTCCATCTCGGCCATGACGTTATCGTACGCACGGTGCAGAATTGCAGTCAGCTCTTCCGATTCGGAGGCAAATTCGCAAATATTTTGCGAACGAAAAACCAATTGGTCGAACCTCTTGCTTCTTGGCTCCATTAGTGGCTCGTCGTGGCTGCTCTTGATGTGTGTGTGTCGCCTCTTTACCTTCTTGCTCCATCGTTCCAGTATGTATCTAGGGGACACTTGGCTTACTTGTTCGAAGCTTAAAACGCTTAGTGCGTGACAGCACAGTATCCCTCTCGACTCGAATAATAAGCATTGGCATTTTACCTCGGCTGCAACTGAGTCGTAGGTAACCGCGAACTTGTCGAATATTGAGCTGGAAACTTGTTCTCCGACTTCGTATACTGAATAGCCTAGAGCGGAATTCTTTAATCTGGTGATGCAATTCGCCTTTCCTCTGAATTGGGCTTGGACTTCCCTAAACTTTGCGTGGGTGTACGCATCTTGAAACTGAGCTTCGATGGAGGATTTGGTTGCACACGGTATGACCGTATGAAAATCTGCAGCATCTGATTCTCTCTCTGCTTGCTCCCTGCTTCTGAGGCAATTATCGTACTGTTTGACGAACTGAATGAGCGAGCTGTTCCGGGTGATGTACTTGTTAAAAAATGAATGCATGCTCTCGCTCCTTTGTGTGCTTCTCATCCCTGCCCAGAAGTGGTGGTCCAGATAGATAGGAACCCATATGTGACGGTCTTCGTACAGATCTGCATAATACACCCAAACACACACAGTAAAATACACCCGAGTGATCGTACAATTTACACCTCTGCTGCAGATTTTAAAAACACATTACCTGAAAGCCACTTGTTGTCTGCAAGACCAAAATTCACCAGAAAATCGTTCCAATTCCTATCGAATGAGTCTTTGCTGTGAGAGTTCCAAACAACATGGCTCATTTGTTGTTCGATATCGGCATGTCCCTTGTACCCGTTTAATTTGCTTGGAATCTTCTTCATGATGTGCCAAATACACCAGCGGTGAACTGTTGTTGGCATACAGGCCTCTAAAGCCCTTTTCATTGATGCGCACTGATCCGTGAGAAACCCTTTCGGAGCATTTCCTCCCATGCAACGAAGCCAACATTGAAATAACCATTTGAATGAATCAATTTCTTCGTTCTTCATCAAAGAGCATCCGAGACGTGTTGACTGACCGTGGTGATTCACCCCGACAAAAGAACCACAGACCAAATTATACCTGAAACGAATTACCATGGTCCAGAATGCAAAATCATTAGGTACACCCCAACAAATGCTTAGAATACACCCAATGAAACGGCCAGTATACACCTCTGCTGCGGATTCGTAGAAATAAATTAATTTAGCATCATAAACAGGGACAGTTTGTTACCTGTTTGTATTGTAGGTGGTGTCGAATGAAATGACGTCTCCGAAATACTCAAAGGCGGCTCTGCTTCTTGCGTCGGCCCAAAAAGCCAACTTAATCGATTGATCCTCCTCGAGTTCGAGCTCAAAAAAGAAATTCGGATTCTTCTCTTTCATTCTTAAGAAATATTTCCCGAATTCCTTTGCATCTTCTTGTTCGGAAACATTCCGCACTTCCCTGGTAATGTAATTCCTCACGTCCTTTTCAATAAAATTTAACTCGCGGTGACCCCCGGTTGCCGCAACAAATGATTGGTACGTTTTGCTTGGTCTGATACCGGCCTCGTCGTTATTCTCTATCGTACGACGAATGGACATGCTTAGTTCCCTGTGCTGTTTGAGCATCTCTGCTTTGCTTGGACAGCAGGGGTGTGAATGATCCAGCACAACCTTTGAAATGATCCAAGCACCGACATCCTTCAATGTGCGTATATAAATTCTTGTAGGACAGTTTAAACTGGCTGTCGGATTGGTCTTCTCGGTTGGAGATATTTTAGATTTCCATTTTCCCTCTCTGCTACATGTAATCAGTTGATTCTTAATCTCGTTTCCCTTCCTATTTGTGCACCGAACTCTTGTAGAGAAACCTGCAGCCTTCGCGTAGTTCCTGTAAAATTTTCCGGCATCTTCAAGGGTCGTAAAGGTCATTCCGACCTTCGGAACAAGCTCGTCATCAACAACAGAGAGAGGCTGCAGAATACACCTGGTCAGAACTGTGAATACACCCATAGATATGATACAAATACACCCAATCATGTCTAATATGATACACCCGAACCGAAACAATTCAACTACAGAATGACCTTTAAAGCCATAAACTGTCAATACACAGGCTGCAGAATACACCATGTCAAAAACTAAAAACACACCCAATCATGTCTGATATAATACACCTGAACAACAACAACTCAATTAAAAATAACAAAAAACCAGTAAAGTGTATATACACCCACACTTATAGCTAAAATACACCCAAAGAAGAATTGATCTACACCCGAGCGTCTGCTATAAATTCCAGGTAATTAAACAATGTTCAGCAATTTTTAAACTACACAATGCTATACAAATTACTGTAAATCAAACCTCAGGAACTTCGTTAGATTCAAATTCATAATCCACATCGCCTGGATTCAGCACAGAATCTGAGCTTGAAGGATCCATCATCTTCAAAACGAGTTCGAACTTTGATTTCAGAAAACAACAAATCAAAAGAGAAAACGAAGCTCGAGTTGCAGAGAGAGAAAAAGAGAACGTAAACGAAGAACATACCAGTGAGAAAAGAAGATGAAAAGATCGATGAGGAAGAATGAGGGAAGACGCGCGAAAGAAGAACAACCAAATCTCAAAATAACGAAAACGAAGAAGGAAACAAATATTTTAAATTTGGAAGTTAGATATACGCGGCATATTATATAGCGCGTGTAATCAACGTAGGTGGAGGAGCGCGTATTTTAAGTTTATTGTTTAATAAACTTGTAAAGCATACAAGCCCTAATGGCTTGTATGCAGAGCTTTTCCGATAAATATTATGAGAAATTCTCCATATACAAGCATTTTTTTATACAAGTCTTTACAAGTTATTATATTAGCGCGCTTGAACGTTACTGCACGTTCTTCTTCCTCTTCCTCTTCTTCTTCTTTTCTTTCGTTTCTTACTTTCTCTTTCTCCTTCTTCAACCGTTACTGCACAATTTTACTGCACCGTCTTCTTCTTCTTGCTGCACATTCTTCTTCCTCTTCCTCCTCTTCTTCTTCTTCTTTTCTTTCGTTTTTTGCCTTCTCTTTCTCCTTCTTCATTTACGTGCTTTTCTCTTTGTTTTCTTTTTTCGTTATTGTTGAATTCCATTATTTTTTGATATCAAGCTCTGAAATCATTTTTGAAGAAGAAGAAGCAGCAGAATATGAGGAGGAGAAAGAGAAAGAGTTCTGAATTATGCATAAAGTGTCCTTTGGGTGTATTTTCTATAATCGTTTGGGTGTATTTCTGAAGTTTCATTATTTTCAAAACGATTTCAAAGCTTGATTTCAGAAACCATGAAAATCGAAAAAAAGAAGTAAGAATACCAGTAATAAACGAGTAAAACAACTAATGAAAAGGCAAAGAGAATAACAAAGAAATATCGTTTGGGTGTATTTTCTATAATCGTTTGGGTGTATTTCTGAAGTTCTATTATTTTCAAAACAATTTCAAAGTTTGATTTCAGAAACCATGAAAATCGAAAAAAAAGAAGTAAGAATACCAGTAATAAACGAGTAAAACAACTAATGAAAAGGCAAAGAGAATAACGAAGAAATATCGTTTGGGTGTATTTTCTATAATCGTTTGGGTGTATTTTCTATAATCGTTTGGGTGTATTTCTGAAGTTCTATTATTTTCAAAACGATTTCAAAGTTTGATTTCAGAAACCATGAAAATCGAAAAAAAAAGAAGTAAGAATACCAGTAATAAACGAGTAAAACAACTAATGAAAAGGCAAAGAGAATAACGAAGAAATATCGTTTGGGTGTATTTTCTATAATCGTTTGGGTGTATTTTCTATAATCGTTTGGGTGTATTTCTGAAGTTCTATTATTTTCAAAACGATTTCAAAGTTTGATTTCAGAAACCATGAAAATCGAAAAAAAAAGAAGTAAGAATACCAGTAATAAACGAGTAAAACAACTAATGAAAAGGCAAAGAGAATAACGAAGAAATATCGTTTGGGTGTATTTTCTATAATCGTTTGGGTGTATTTTCTATAATCGTTTGGGTGTATTTCTGAAGTTCTATTATTTTCAAAACGATTTCAAAGTTTGATTTCAGAAACCATGAAAATCGAAAAAAAAAGAAGCAAGAATACCAGTAATAAATGCAAGTAAAACAACTAATGAAAAGGCAAAGAGAATAACGAAGAAATATCGTTTGGGTGTATTTTCTATAATCGTTTGGGTGTATTTTCTATAATCGTTTGGGTGTATTTCTGAAGTTCCATTATCTTCAAAACGATTTCAAAGCTTGATTTCAGAAACCATGAAAATCGAAAAAAAAACGAAGCAAGAATACCAGTAATAAACGCAAATAAAACAACTAATGAAAAGGCAAAGAGAATAACGAAGAAATACATGGAGGAGGAGGAAGAAGAAGAAGAAGGAGAAGAAGAGGAAGAGGAAGAGGAAGAGGAAGATGAGTTTTTCATAATCCACGGTGTGTGAAGAAGAAGAAGAGGAAGAGGAAGAGGAAGAGGAAGAGGAGTCGTTCATAATTCACGGTGAGTGTAGCGCTTTGGAAACTAAATAACGCATTAAAAGACTCTAATGTGTAGCAACTTGTAAAACTTGTAAGTCAAAAAGACTTGTATGTGTAGCAAGCCTCAAATATTATATAAGAAAGAGACTGATAAATAATAATAATAATAATAATAATAATAATAATAATAATAATAATAATAAACTTCATGAATATTTATATTTATACATTGCAAGAATATATTTGTAGTGTGAAAAAGTGGCTCGCGAAGCATCCTTATCCTGAGAAAATGAGTTACTGAGTTAGTGCTGATCCTTTTGCGCTACACATCCTTCACAAAACTGTGGCCTTTGTTTCCCTGGATCTTTTATTCTGGGGAAGTTAAATTAGGCAAGTATCTCACTAGATAACTAACAAAGAATATAATTCATTGCAGTTAATTAATAATTTTTTTAAAATATTTTTTAAGAGAACATAAATTTATTAAAAAATAGTTAAAATTTGGAAAAAAAAATCTAAAACTAAACAATAACACCTAAAATTATTGTAAAATTATTTTAATTATTATAAAATTTATTTTAAAAATTCTAAAATTATTTTAAAAAATTTCTAATAAAAAATATTTAAAATATAACAAAAAGAAACATCTAAAATCTAACAAAAATAAGATATCTAACATTATTTTTTAAAATTTTAAAACTTAACAAAACAAAACATTCAACAAAATATTGAAAAAAATCTAAAAATTAAAGAAAAAAATACTTCTAAAACTATAAAAAAATATCTAAAATAAAAAAACATCCAAAATATAGAAAAAGGAACATCCGAAATTCAAGAGAAAAAAATCCAAAATTTAAACAAACATTTAAACTCAAATAATAACAAACATCTACAATCATTATAAAGTCATTTTAAATTTTTAAAAAACCATTTTAAAAATTTCAATTTCATTTTAAAATTTTAAAATTATTTTAAAAATTTTAATAAAAAAACAAAAATATTATTCGTATACTAAAATTAGTCATTAAAATCAGCTATTAATATATTTTTAGTGTAATTTATTTTTAATATGTATTTATATTCCAACATGTATTTTATACTAATGGCCAACTTTAATAGTTAATTTTAATATATACATAGTGTAATCAAAAATAGAAATATTTAAAACGTAACAAAAAAATATTCAATAAAATATTGAAAAAAAAATATTCGAAAATAAAAAAAATCTAAAATTATTAAAAAAATTATTTAAAATTCAAAAAAATCCAAAACATAAAAAAAACATTTAAAACTTTAAAAAAAATCTAAAATTAATAAAATGAATCATCTAAAACAAAAAAAAAAAAGAGCGACACCACCAGAAGACCTTACACATTGTTTGGATTGAGGGATTTTGAAGGGAAAGAAAATAGGATGAAAGAAAATGAATGGAAAAGGAAATTTTTTGTTGTTTGGATGAGAAGAGAAAATAGAGAAGAAAGAAAAAAATAGTGTGGGACCCATTAAATTATTTTCTCTCCACAAATGAGAAGAAAATGAAGAGAAATGGGAGCAATATGAATAAAATTACACATTTACTCTTATCATTAATAAATTATAATTTACATATAATATATATAAGGGTATTAATGTAATTTTATACTATTATGATTTTCTTTCTTCTCACTTTTCTTTCCGTCCAAACAAAAGAAAATTTTTTCTCTATTTTCTTTCCATCTATTTTCTCTTAATCCAAACAACATACAAATAACTCTACTTTTCCTTCTATTTTCTTTCCACTCATTTTCTTTCCTCTCATTTTCTTTCTTTCCATTTTCTTTTCTATATCCAAACAAAACCTTAGTGCGTTGGGATGTGATAGGCATCACTTCGATCGCGAGAAGAGGTGCGGCGTGCGGCGTGCGGCGGTTTTGGAAGAGAGGGGTGCAGCGTGCAATGGCTTTGAGAAAGAGGGATAAGGGGTGCCACTGTGCAAAAAGATACGGTTTAATTACTCTATCGGTCTCTATAGTTTCGCGAAATTTTCAATTAGGTCTTTATACTTTTTTTTCTTTTAATTGAGTCTTTGCACCAAATTTTTTTTTAATTGGATCTCTATACTTTTTTTCTTTTATTTAGGTCCCTATACTAATTCTTTTTTTTTAGTTAGGTCCCTATAAAATTAAGTTAATTACTACTAAAAAGGACTTAATTGAGAAAAAAAAAGTTAGTACAGAAACTCAATTAAAAAAAAATATAAAGACCTAATTAAAAATTTTACAAAATTATAGAGACCAACAAAATAATTAAACCAAAAGATAAATATTTGTATAGTTATTTTTTTATATTAAATGGAATATAAATATAAATAAAATTAGATCAACTGTTTGAATCTTATTTTTTTATCAATAAACCTATTTTTAACTAATTAATTATAGTTGACTGCACTACTAATTGATTTTTGTACATTTTCATTGGGCAATTAACTGTATTCCTTACACACAGCAAAAAGCTAAGTGCAATAAATAACAGAAACTTGCACTTAACCAATCATGTGGTATTTAACATGCGATTTTAATTATTAAAGGTTGTTTACATGCTCCAAATACCAAAAAAAATGGATTATTAGAAAAAATTTTGTTAATATATGTTTAAATTTATTATTAACAAAATTGTGATATTTTTATTTTGATGAATAAAATAATAAATGTATTAAAAATTAAAATTTTTTATCTTTTTTATTTTTTAATTAATAACCCTTAAACCATATTGGAAAAACGAAAAACCTTCGTCCTTCTCTTTTAATGCTAGCTGCACACTTAGCTTTTCTTTCGGCCCTTTCGTAACATCCTATGTTTCTAGTAACCACTAGAGGCTGGAACTATTCTAGAAGCTATGAAGTGGACATAAGGAAGGTGCTGAATTATTAAGGCCACATAGCAAAAATATCTAGGAATATAAAATGTCAAACCAAATTAGTCGGTTAGTATGGCAACAAGGGAACTTTAATTAGTGTCTTAAGTCTTTTTCTTTCATTAGTATATTAGCCTCTTTGGATTGTTTTTCTTATTGTCTAATTTGGTTTCATGACATTTTCTTTTTCTTGTGTAAGGTAGATGTAAATCTTTTGTACTTTCTTTTAAATTAGAAGTCAAGTATTATTATTTAATTATAAAAAAATTAAAAAAATTTATTACTGACATATCACAAGATAAAAATAATTAATAAGAATTGAAACTAGTTAATCAATTTTATGAGACTTTACAATCAATTAAGCTAACAATTAACAGAGAGATTTTGAGATTTGTAGGCTGCAATACTTTCGAAGAATATAACAAATTATAATTTTACTAATATTATTTGGAGAGATTTTGTCCCAACAAGAATTGAGTTGTTTGTTTGATTTGTTTTAATTGGCAAGGTAAATACAAAGAAAGACCATATAAATTGAATATTATAGATCAAAACGATAATATGTGTGTATTATGTAATAAGTTTGTTGAGAATACCTTTCACTTGTTTCTTAGTTTTAAGTTCATATAGCAAGTAGCGTGCTTGGTTGATTGTCTTTGGTAGACTATGGACTATTCCAAGTACACTTAAGCAATACTTTAAAAATTGGTAAAAAAGAACAAAAGATGTGGGTGATTGATTTTTTTGTTATCATCTAGAATGTTCGGCTAGAAAGGAATGATAGGATCTTCAAAAACAAATATTCGAGTGTAACGAAAATTATCAACAAGTCCTTTACAAGCTACGACGAGTGAAATGGTGTTGAACCCTTTAGTTGTTGATGACAATGTTGAAGATGACTATGAATTGATTTTTATGGTTGTTTATTTTTAGTTGTTAGTTGTTTTTGTTCTCTTCACTCTACTTTGTTATGTTGAACTCTTTTGTTTAAAAAAAAATAAGTTAGTTCTTCTCCACCATGTTCATTAATGCTTTTGTAAGGTAGCAATAAACTTGTTTTTAAACTATTTCTCTAGGTCTAATACCAAGAATTGAATTTAAGACTATCTAAAATTTCAAAGATTAAGTATGATGACAGAGAATTATCTCAAATTTTAACCAAAAAAAAGTTACACCTTAGAAGTATAGAAAAGAATAATCATGCCTCATCATTCAACTTGATATCTAAGAATTCGATTTTATGAGTTTGATGGCTGGTGCGGGTTCTAAAAACCACAAACTAACCGCAAGTGCAACTGATCGTACTAAGTAATACCTTAGGTGAGTGAGGATCGATCCCACGAGAATTGATGGATTGAGCAATAATAATTGTGTGATTCACTTAGTCAGACAAGCACAAAAGAGTGTTTTGGGTTCAAATTGTATTAAACAGTAATCAGAGAAATTGAGAAAGCAAACAGTAAATTGGTTGTGAGAATTATATGAGAAAACAGTTAAGATTTTGGAGATATTTACTTTTTCGAATTAACAATTCTTATTAATTACTTTGATTATGCAAGGATTTAATTCATAGCAACTTTAAGTGATTAGATTCCAATTCTTTTGTAATTTAATCCTCGTCTAACTCAATTAACCATCAATTCTCTGGTCACTTAATCTAATTAGAGGGTTTAAGTTTAAACCCTAGTTTATAGCCACACAAAACACTAACAATCCAGAGATAATATGATTATATCACGTATCACATTAAGTATAGATAGTCAGAGATTTATGAGAATTCAGTTTCAAGTTGTTATTCAAGTGAGATAACTTTTCCAAGAGTCAACAAGAATCCAAGTTAGAAAAGAGTTATTTTTCAATATACTCTAATCCGAAAGATGAACAAAACTGATTCTTGAATGTAAATCAATACATTAAGCAGAAGTAGAAAACAATAGTTATTGATCCATCCAAATAAACAAAGCTCCTAACCTTAACAATGGAGGTTTAGTTGCTCATGGTACGGATAACCCTAGCAGAGAAAAGTGTAAAGTGCGAAAGAGGAGAAGAAGAAACCCTAAACCAAGATATCTTCTCATTTTATATCTAATCCTAATTAATGTAAAAGTAAAATTTATAAAACCTAAAATATCTTTTCTAAATTCAAATCTAATTCTAAAAACTAAATAAAATTAAAATATATCCTAAAGATCATGCGAAAGTCCTTCCGAATCAGGAGTCTAGCGCCAAACTTGAGTTGCACCAAGTTTGGCGCCACGTTGTGTGTAACAAGGGCACCTATTCCAACGTCACGGCGCCAGACGCCAATGATGCGGCGTTTGAATATGTGACATATAGTTTGAATTATAACTACTTTTGTATATTATTTGAAACTAAATCAGAATGGTGTTAAACTTCTTTTCTTAATCGGTTGACCAAAAAATTGGCGATTGATTAATTAAAGATAAATTGAACTACCAAGGAATTGGAATTTAATTTAATATGATTTGTCGTGAAAATATCTTTGCATGCATAAAAAAAGATAAACATGAGAATTAATCTTTCTAAAAAATAAATATCTCTAAAGCTTTTAGTATTCCCAATTTTTTATTTCTTTCTAAATCTCTAAGTCCTCTTCCATTTACATTCTACAATCTTGACTGTTAGTTCTTCTACTCTACTAGCCAAATTCCTATTATCAAGGTTTGATCGATCTAATTAGAGATTCAATTAGACGTTGTTTATCTCAATCCATTAATCATCGTGGGAATTGTTCCCACTCACCGTCGTATTACTTGAACAATCTGGTGCACCTGCCAGTATCCGTGAAAATTTGTTTCCGCTCATCAAGTTTTTGGCGTCATTGCTGGAGATTAATTGAGATTGACAACATACGTCCGGTTAAATCACTAACTTAGATCTTATTTATTTTTCTGTTATTTTACGTTATTTTACTTTCTTTTATTTTCTTTATTTTGTTTAATTCTTCTTTCCTTGTTTCTTTTTCTTCTTTAATCCACACAGTGTGTTTTATTCTGTTTGATATTTGTGTATAAGAAAATGGTGAACCAGAAGAAAGCATGAAAGGTAAGTTGATATAAATGGAATATAAACTTCAAAAACAAAAAAGCCTCCATAAAAAATTTAAAGATATAAATGGAATATATTGCCCAGCAATAGGGGAAAAACAAAAACATTTCCTCCCAAATAAAACAATCCATGGATATAAGGGATCTATATGTCAGTGAACCAGAAGAAAGCATGAAAGGTAAGTTGATTGATTTATTGATTCAAGAAGCCCTTGATAAAAGAGCCTTTAAGAATTATCCACCGCACTCAAGATTTGAAGAAAGGGAAGAGCCAAAAGATGAGTTGCCAACAGAGAGGACACTCTCAAACAACACCAAGAAAATAAGTCCCACCATGTGCATGCACAAAATTTTACTGGAAAAAGATTTTAAACCTTTGGTGCAAACACAAAGAAGGCTTAATTTGACAATGAAGGAAGTTGTTCACAAAGAGGTAATAAAGTTGTGGGAGGCAATCCAATCAGTGAGTATCTTTTTCTTCTCTTTTTCATTAAAGTCTTTTTTTTAATTAATTGGAAAAAAATCTTTATCTTTTCTTTTTCATTAAGTATTCCATATTTGCATTCTTGTTCTTCTTGATCCTTTGCATTTTTCTTTTATTTTCTTCTTTTTGGTTTACGTTGTGTTTCAAAGGTTTTTTTTTAAATAATAAAAAATGAAAAAAGTCATTTTTGCATGCATGATCATCTTTGTTTTCTTTTCTTTTCATAACTACCACTATGTTATTTGTCTTCCTCTCACCATTTTGTTTGTCATCTTCCAACTATTTTTTGTCCTTCCTACCCAAGCAAACGCATACATCCTCATAGCACTTAAAAAATTTAAACTTAGAAATTTGACAAATCTCTAAGTTTGGTGTTAGTTGTTAAAGAAAAAATACTAAAAGAAATCTGAGTGTTAGTTGAAGCGAATTTAGCATCGGGATGTCATGGTTTGTGGGCAAGAAATCTGAGTTACGTTACCGGCGGAAAAAATCCGATGGTAACGTTGGTGTCATAAAATGAGTCTTCGCGCCATTTTATTGTCGGACATATCCGACGGAAAAAAATTTTATTTTTCAAAAAAAATATGAATAATCGCTACCGTTGAGATTTTTCATCGGTAAATCTGTTAGTAGCGTGAATGTTTTTTTTTATTTTCCAATATATGGTATACCCCGATAGTTAATAATTGATAGTAAAATCTCAATTAACATCGAATGAATTAGTATTTTATCTAAAAATGGTGATTAATATATGTTGTAAAATATCATATATACAGAATGTAAATATGAAACAAAAGTTTGATAATGAAAATCAAAAGATAGAACTATGTTTACATTAATCTTATTCAGATTCATCATCTTCTTTCTCTGGTTCATCATCCTCCTCTTCCGAGGTAATTTTTTTATCATCAAACTCGTCTTCTTCTTCTTCTTTGTCTCCATCAACCCCATCTTCTTGAAGATTGTTATCATCCAATGGTAGTGTGTTGTCATCTACCCTAAGGTCAATGATGTCATCATCCATAATAGATGACCTAAGGGTCATCAGAATGCTAGTATCAACCACCATTTTTGAAGAAGTTGGGTCATGAATTTGGAAAAGTTCCTAACTCTCTGTCCTATCAAATTTGATGTGACCTCTTGGCTTAGTCTTAAGCACAACCAACCCAACTAGAGTTGGATGACTCCAGATAAGGCAAATAGTATACTTGTCGTACATTTTGAGATAGAATAAAAGGATTGTAGTGCCTATATTTCCTGGTCACATTTACTTCAGTGATATTGTAGTCCTTGGGCTTTCATGTTCCTTGTTGTGAACTTAGATCATACAGTTGACATCTAAACACAAACATCTTCTATGTAGTGCGACCAAAATACTCTAATTAAATTATATTGTGTAACACACCATACCAATCAGAATGTCCACCGCCTGAATCCCCATGAACCTAGACCACGGTGTATCTATTTTTTTTCAACCAACCATTGTAAAGAATGAAAACGATATCTATTAACATTGTATATTCGGTAGCTTGTGTCATTATTCATTGGACCCCAACTAAGTACAAGTAGTTTCAAATCTGTTATGTTAGCTAGATGCACTCTAACGTATTCTCTGAACTAATTAGGAAAATTGTTCAGTGATGTCTCAGGATTTGTTGCTAGAATAACCTATGATACACTAGGATAAATAAGGAAATTTTAGTGTAATGAAGTTTTGATTAGATGAGGAAGATAGCATCTTACTAAGTGTAATAGTTATGAAGGCTTAAAAACTCACATCAAGTATGGTGAAACCTGGTCACAGTTAAGCAACACATGTAGATGTGAAGCATCAATTTTCTTTTTCTCTAACCATCCAATAGTCACTACCCGCGCCCAGTACAACTCCTTCCGGAATAAATATTGGATACATTAGTACTCCTGACGAGGTTTCTCCCCTTTCATCATTCCTTCTAACTCTTGTTCAACGTGACTCAACATGAGGCTCAAAATAGAAAGAGCAAAATGTAGATATTTCTTTAGCTAGGAATGCTTCACAGATACTATCCTCTATTCGAGCTCTATTCTTCACGGTGCGCTTAAATGATCGAATCATTCTCTTAAATGGGTACATCCACCAAAATTAAACTGGCCCACATACTCTTGCTTCGTACGGAAGGTGAATTGGTAAGTGTTCCATAATGTCAAAAATTCTAGGAGGGAATATCTTCTCTAACTTACAAAGTATGATTGGAATGTTCTTCTCCATTCCTATGAGATCATTTATGTTAAGTTTTGGAGCACATAAATCCCAAAAAAACTCACTTATTTCTATAAGTGGTTTCCATATGCTGGTAAGAAGTTCTCAGAATGCAGCAGGAAGTAATGGCTCTATAAATACATGACAATCATGACTCTTCAACCCAACAAGCCTATTTTGTGAGACGTTTGCATACCAAACCAAGTTAGAGGTGTAACCATAAAAAAACCTTACTCCTCTAATCCACCTACAAACATTTTAGTTACTTTTTATTACATTTTTATTAGTTTTTATGTAAAAATCACATTTTTGGACTTTACTATGAGTTTGTATATTTTTCTGTAATTTCAAGTATTTTCTGGCTGAAATTGAGGGACCTGAGCAAAAGTCTGATTTAGAGGCTGAGAAAGGACTGCAGATGCTGTTGGATTCTGAGCCTCCTGCACTCAAACTGGATTTTCTAGAGCTACAGAAGCCCAATTGGCGCGCTCTCAATTGCGTTGAAAACTAGACATCTTGGCCTTTCCAGAAATATACAATAGTTTATACTTTTCTCGAGATTTGATGGCCCAAACTGACGTTCAAACGCCCACCAGAGACCATTTTCTGGCGTAAAACGCCGGAACTGGTACCAGAGCTAGAGTTAAACGCCCAAACTGGCATCCAAGCTGGCATTAAACTCCAAAAAAGGCATATGCACGTGTAAAGCTCAATGATCAGCCCAAGCACACACCAAGTGGGCCCCAGAAGTGGATTTCTGCACTATCTGCACTTAGTTACTTATTTTCTGTAATCCCTAATAACTAGTTTAGTATAAATAGCACTTTTTACTACTGTATTAGGAACTTTACAGACCTTTTGATGAACTTCATGCTTGGCTGGCCTCACGGCCATGCCTAGGCTATTTTCTCTTATGTATTTTCCAACGGTGGAGTTTCTACACCTCATAGATTAAGGTGCGGGGCTCTGCTGTTCTTCATGAATTAATGCAAGTACTATTGTTTCTCTTTCAATTCACGCTTACTTATTCTCTAAGATATACTCTTGTACTTAATTCAGTTAAGTCAGAATGAAGGGGTGACCCGTGACAATCACCCACTATCTTCGTTACTCGCTTAGCCAAGATCCACGTGCCTGACAACCACAAGCGATCTGCATGATGTTCAACGTAGTCATTGGACGACAGCCAGAGTATAGTCTCTTGGGTCTCTGATCCACGGACCGAGTCCATGAGGTTAGAACCTTTGTGGTATCGGCTAGAACCAATTGGCAGCATTTCTGAGATCTGAAAAGTCTAAACCTTGTCTGTGGTATTCTGAGTAGGATCTGGGACGGGATGACGGTGACGAGCTTCAAACTCACGAATGTTGGGTGCAATGACAGTGTGCAAAAGGATAGAGAGATCCTATTCCGACACAAGTGAGAACTGACAGATGATTAGCCGTGCGGTAGCTGTACCTGGTATTTTTCATCCGAGACGAGAAATCCGACAGTTGATTAGCCGTACAGAAACCGTAGCTGGACCATTTTCACTGAGAGGATGGATGGTAGCCATTGACAACGGTGATCCACCAACATATAGCTTGCCATGGAAGGGATCACACATGATTGGATAAAGACAATAGGAAAGCAGAGGTTCAGAAGCAACAAAGCATCTCCAAACGCTTATCTGAAATTTTCACCAATGAATTACATAAGTATCTTTATTTTAATTTACGTTTTATTTATCTTTCAATTATCAAAACTCATGACCAATTGAATCCGCCTGACTAAGATTTACAGGATGACCATAGCTTGCTTCAAGCCGGAAATCTCCGTGGGATCGACCCTTACTCATGTAAGGTTTATTACTTGGACGACCCAGTGCACTTGTTGGTTAGTTGTACCAGAGTTGTGAAAAGTATGATCACAATTCCGTGCACCAAGTTTTTGGCGCCGTTGCCGGGGATTGTTCGAGTTTGGACAACTGACAGTTCATCTTGTTGCTTAGATTAGGTAACCTTCTTTCTTGTTTCAACCTTTATTTTATTTTCAGAAAAAAAAATTTAATAAAATCATAAAACCAAAAAAAAATTGTGTTTCTTGTTAGAGTCTAGTGTCAAATTTTAAGTTTGGTGTCAACTGCATGTTTTTAATTTTTCTTAGATTTTCGAAAATTCATGCATTATGTTCTTCTTTGATCTTCAAGTTGTTCTTGATGATTTTCCTTGTTTGATCTTTAATTTTTCTTGTTTTGTGTCTTTTCTTATTTTTCTGGTGCATTTTCGAATTGTTAGTGTCCATAGTACAAAAGTTCTTAAGTTTCGTGTCTTGCATGTCTTTCTTTTCTTAAAAATTTTCAAAAAATATGTTCTTGATGTTCATCATGATTTTTAAAGTGTTCTTAGTGTTCATCTTGACATTCAAAGTGTTCTTGCATGCATTATTTGTTTTGATCTCAAATTTTTATATTTTGTTTCATTTTGTTGTTTTTCTCTCTCCTTTTTAAAAATTTAAAAGTCAAAAAAATATCTTTTCCTTATTCTTCTCATAATTTTCAAAATTTTGAGTTGACTTGGTCAAAAATTTTTAAAATTTAGTTGTTTCTTGTTAGTCAAGTCAAAATTTCAATTTAAAAACTTTATCTTTTCAAATCTTTTTCAAAACCAATTCTTTTTCATTTTTTTTATGATTTTTGAATCTCATTCTTAAAATTTTTCAAAATCTTTTTCAATTTTCTTTTAATGTTTTCGAAAATTTTAAAACTAATTTTTCAAAATCTTTGTCTTAATTTTATTTCATATTTTCGAAAATTCTTGCTAACAATTAATGTTTTGATTCAAAAATTTCAAGTTTGTTACCTTCTTGTTAAGAAAGGTTCAATATTTGAATTCTAGAATCATATCTTTTAGTTTCTTGTCAGTCAAGTCATCAACTTTAATTTTAAAAATAAAATCTTTTTAATTTCTTTTTCAATTCTTTTTCAAAATAAATTTCAATCATATCTTTTTTTATTTTAATTTCAAAATCTTTTTCTAACTTCTTATCTTTTCAAAATTTATTTTCAAATCTCTTTCAACTAACTACTTGAATTGTTTGTTTTAATTTTAAAAAGTTTACTATTTCTTATCTTTTTCAAAACCACCTAACTACTTTTTCACTTCTAATTTTCGAAAATCACTAACCATTTTTTCAAAAATCTTTTTAATTAACTAATTGTTTTAGTTTTTAATTCTCTTTTATTTCTTTTTCAAATTTTTGAAACTAACATAATTAATTAAATAAAATAAAAATATTTTTCTTTTTCCTCTTCTTAAAATTCGAACACTCTCTCTCTCTCATCTCTTTCTATTTATTTTATTTAATTACTAACACTTCTCTTCTACTCATAATTTGAACCCCTCTCTCTCCTCTCTGTTTGAATTACTCATCTCCTCTCTCTTCTCATTCTTCTATCTTCTATTCTTATACTCACATAAAAGATTCTATGTACTGTGACATAGAGGATTCCACTACTCCCTTTGTTCTCTTCTTTTTTATATGAGTAGGAACAAGGATAAGGACATTCTTGTTGATGTTGATCCTGAACCTGAAAAGACTCTGAAGAGGAAGCTAAGAGAAGCTAAAGCACAACACTCTGGAGAGGACCTTACAGAAAATCTCAAAAAAGAAGCAGACATGGCAGCCGAATCCAACAACAATGCTAGAGATGCGAGGAAGATGCTTGGTGACTATACTGCACCAACTTCCAACTTCTATGGAAGAAGCATCTCAATTTCTGCCATTAGAGTAAACAACTTTGAGCTTAAGCCTCAATTAGTTTCTCTGATGCAGCAGAATTGCAAGTTTCATAGACTTCCATCGGAAGATCCTTATCAGTTCTTAGCTGAATTCTTGCAGATCTGTGATACTGTTAAGACCAATGGGGTTGATCCCGAGGTCTATAGACTTATGCTTTTCCCCTTTGCTGTAAGAGACAGAGCTAGGATATGGTTTGACTCACAACCTAGAGAAAGCCTGAACTCTTGGAACAAGTTGGTCACTGCTTTCTTGGAAAAATTCTTTCCACCTCAAAAGCTAAGCAAGCTTAGAGTGGACGTCCAAACCTTCAGACAGAAAGAAGGTGAATCCCTCTATGAAGCTTGAGAATGATACAAGCAATTGATCAGAAGGTGTCCTTCTGACATGCTTTCAGAATGGAGCATCTTAGATATATTTTATGATGGTTTGTCCGAATTGTCCAAGGTGTCATTGGATCACTCTTCTGGTGGGTCTCTTCATCTGAAGAGAACGCCTGCAGAAGCTCAGAAACTCATTGAGGTGGTTGCAAATAACCAGTTCATGTACACTTTTGAAAGAAATCCTGTGAGTAATGGGATGACTCAAAAAAAAAGGAGTTCTTTAGGTTGATACTCTAAATGTCATATTGGCTCAGAACAAAATATTGACTCAGCAAGTCAATATAATTTCTCAGAATCTGACTGGATTGCAAGCTACATCCGGCAGTACTAAAGAAGCTTCCTCGGAAGGAGAAGCTTATGACCTTGAGGATCCTGCAATGGAAGATGTGAATTACATGGGAGAATCCTATGAAAACACCTATAATCCTGCATGGAGAAATCATCCAATTTTCTCATAGAGGGATCAATAGAAGCCTCGACAAGGCTTTAATAATAATGGTGGGAGAAATAGGTTTGGCAATAGCAAGCCTTTTCCATCATCTTCCCATCAACAGACAAAGAATTTTGAGCTGAGCCTCTCTGGCTTAGCAACCATAGTCTCTGATCTATCTAAGGTCACTCTCAGTTTCATGACTGAAACAAGGTCCTCCATCAAAAATTTGGAAGCACAAGTGGGTCAGCTAAGTAAAAGAGTTACTGAAACTCCCCCTAGTACTCTCCCAAGCAATACAGAAGAGAATCCAAAGAGAGAGTGCAAGGCCATCAATATAACCAAAATGGCCGAACCTATAGAGGAGAAAGAGGTAGTGATTTCCAGTGAGGAAGACCTCAATGGACACCCACTAGCCAATAAGGAAGTCCCTAATGAGGAACCAAAGGAACCTGAGGCTCATATAGAGATCATAGAGATTCCACTGGACTTTCTATTACTAGTCATGAGCTCTGATGAGTATTCTTGCTCTGAAGAAGATGAAGATATTGTTGAAGAGCAAGTTGCTCGGTATCTAGGAGCAATCATGAAGCTGAATGCCAAGTTATTTGGTAATGAGACTTGGGAGGATGAATCTCCATTGCTCATTAGTGAACTGAATGCCTGGGTTCAGCAGATATTACCTCAAAGGAAACCGGATCCCGGAAGGTTCTTAATACCTTGTACCATAGGCACCATGACCTTTGAGACGGCTCTGTGTGACCTGGGGTCAGGTATAAACCTCATGCCACTCTCTGTAATGGAGAAACTAGGAATCTTTGAGGTACAAGCTGCAAGAATCTCACTAGAGATGGCAGACAAATCAATAAAACAAGCTTATAGACTTATAGAGGATGTCTTAGTGAAAGTTGAAAGCCTTTACATCCCTGCTGACTTCATAATCCTAGACACTGAGAAGGATGAGGATGAATCCATCATCCTTGGAATATCCTTCCTAGCCACAACAAGGGCTGTGATTGATGTGGATAGAGGAGAGTTAGTCCTTCAATTGAATGAGGACTACCTTGTGTTTAAGGCTCAAGGATCTTCTTCTGTAAACATGGAGAAGATTCATAAAAAGCTTCATCCAATTCTCCCCATACAGAGTCAAGCAGAGCCCGCACATTCAAATTCTAAGTTTGGTGTTGGGAGGCCACAATCATGCTCTGAGCATCTGTGAAGCTCTGTAAGAGCTTACTGACAAGCTATTGACATTAAAGAAGTGCTTATTGGGAGGAACCCAATCTTATTTATCTATGTTAATTACTTTTCCATTTCAATTTCCATTGTTAGTTTATGTTTTCTTTAGGTTGATGATCATGTGGAGTCACAAAAACAGCTACAAAATTACAGCAGAATAAAAAACAGCACACCTTAGAGGACAGGCTTACTGGTGTTTAAACGCCAGTAAGGATAGCAGAATGGGCGTTTAACACCCAGTCTGGCAGCATTCTGGGCGTTAAATGCCAGAATTAGCAGACAAACTGGCGTTTAACGCTAGAAAAGTGTGTCTGGTGTTTGGCTGGCGTTAAACGCCAGTAAGGGGCATCAGACCAGCGTTTAATGCCAGAAAAAGGTATCTGACTGGGGTTAAACACCAGAAAGGGGCATCAGCCTGGCATTTAACACCAGGAAAGGCAGCAGAATGGCGTTTAAACGCCAGAAAGGGCTGTCCAAGGGCGTTTACACGCCAGAAAGGTGCAGGGATGTGAAATCCTTGACACCTCAGGATCTGTGGACCCCACAGGATCCCCACCTACCCCAACTCACTCTCTCACATCTTCACACATTTCCATAACACTCTTTCCCAAACATCATTCACCTATCAAATCCTACCCTCTTCCCCATAATCTCTCCATCACTCACATCCATCCACTATTTCCCAAAAACCCATCATTAAACCCCACCTACCTCACCATTCAAATTCAAAACACTTCCCTCCCAAACCCACCCATTCTCACACGGATCCCCTCTCTCTCTTACCTTATAAATACCCCTCATCACTCCTTCATTTTCACACATCATAACCAATCAACCCCCTCTATCTCCTTAATTTCTTCTTCTTCTCCTCCTTTCTTTTTTCTTTTGCTCGAGGATGAGCAAACCTTTTAAGTTTGGTGTAAAAAAAGCTCTGTTTTTTGTTTTTCCATAACCATTAATGGCACCTAAGGCCGGAGAAACCTCTAGAAAGAGGAAAGGGAAGGCAGTTGCTTCCACCTCTGAGTCATGGGAGATGGAGAGATTCATCTCAAAGGTCCATCAAGACCACTTCTATGAAGTTATGGCCAAGAAAAGGGTGATCCCGGAAGTCCCCTTCATGCTCAAAAAGAGTGAATATTCGGAGATCCGATGTGAGGTTCGAAGAAGAGGTTAGGAAGCTCTCACCAACCCCATCTAACAAGTCCGAATCTTAATGGTTCAAGAGTTCTATGCTAATGCATGGATCACTAAGAACCATGATCAAAGTGCGAACCCGAACCCAAAGAATTAGCTCACAATGGTTCGGGGGAGATACTTGGATTTCAGTCCAGAAACTGTGAGATTGGCATTCAACATGCCAATAAATGCAAGGAGATCCTCATCCTTTCACTAGAAGGGTCAAATTTGATCAAAAGTTGGACCAAGTCCTTATGGACATCTGTGTGGAAGGAGTCCAATGGAAGAGAGACTCCAAAGGCAAGCCAGTTCAACTAAGAAGGCCTGACCTCAAACCCGTAGCTAGAGGATGGTTGGAGTTCATCCAACACTCTATCATTCCTACTAGCAACCGGTCCAAAGTAACTGTGGATCGGGCTATCATGATCCATAGTATCATGATTGGAGAGGAAGTGGAAGTTCATGAGATCATACCTCTAGAACTATACAAGGTGGCTGACAAGCCCTCCACTTTGGTAAGGTTAGCTTTTCCTCATCTCATCTATCACCTAGGCAATTCAGCTGGAATTGTCATAGAGAAAGACATCTTCATTGAAACAGACAATCCCATAACTAAAAAGAGGATGGAGCAAACAAGAGAGCCCACTCATGGACCTCAACAAGAGCATGAGGAAGTCCCACATCAAGAAATCCTTGAGATGCCTCAAGGGATGCACTTCCCTCCACACAACTATTGGGAGCAACTCAACACCTCCTTAGGAGAATTGAGTTCCAACATGCAGCAACTGAGAATAGAGCACCAAGAGCACTCCATCATCCTCTATGAAATTAGAGAGGACCAAAGAGCCATGAGGGAGGAGCAACAAAGGCAAGGAAGAGATATTGAGGAGCTTAAGCACTCCATAGGATCTTCAAGAGGAAGAACTAGCCGTCGTCACTAAGGTGGACCCGTTCTTTAATTTCCTTGTTCTTATTTTTCTGTTTTTTTTTTTCGTTTCCTATGTTTATGTTTGTCTATATTTGTGTCTTTATTACATGATCATTAGTGTTTAGAGTGTATGTCTTAAAGCTATGAATGTTCCATGAATCTTTCACCTTTCTTAAATAAAAAATGTTTCTATTTACAAAAGAATAAGAAGTACATGAATTTTGAAATTTATCTTGAAATTTGTTTAATTATTTTGAAGTGGTGGCAATACTTTTTATTTTTCTGAATGAATGCTTGGATAGTGCATATTTTTTATAGTGAAGTTTATGAATGTTAAAATTGTTGGCTCTTGAAAGAATGATGAAAAAAGAGAAATGTTATTGATAATTTGAAAAATCATAAAATTGATTCTTGAAACAAGAAAAAGCAGTGAAAAACACAAAGCTTGCGAAAAAAATGGTGAAAAATAAAGAAAAAGAAAGAAAAAGAAAAAGCAAGCAGAAAAAGCCAATAGCCCTTTAAACCATAAGGCAAGGGTAAAAAGGATCCAAGGCTTTGAGCATTAATGGATAGGAGGGCCCAAAGGAATAAAATCCTGGCCTAAGCGGCTAATTCAAGATGTCCCTAACCATGTGCTTGTGTCATGAAGGTCCAAGTGAAAAGCTTGAGACTGAGTGGTTAAAGTCGTGATCCAAAGTAAAAAGAGTGTGCTTAAGAACTCTAGGCACCTCTAACTGGGGACTCTAGCAAAGCTGAGTCATAATCTGAAAAGGTTCACCCAGTTATGTGTATGTGGCATTTATGTATCCGGTGGTAATACTGGAAAATAAGATGCTTAGGGTCACGGCCAAGACTCGTAAGTAGCTGTGTTCAAGAATCAACATACTAAACTAGGAGAATCAATAACACTATCTAATTTCTGAGTTTCTATGGATGCCAATCATTCTGAACTTCAAAGGATAAAGTGAGATGCCAAAACTATTCAGAAGCAAAAAGCTACTAGTCCCGCTCATCTAATTAGAACTAAGCCTCATTGATATTTTGAAATTTATTGTATATTCTCTTCTTTTTATCCTATTTTGTTTTTGGTTGCTTGGGGACAAGCAACAATTTAAGTTTGGTGTTGTGATGAGCGGATAATTTATACGCTTTTTGGCATTGTTTTTTACATAGTTTTTAGTATGTTTTAGTTACTTTTTATTACATTTTTATTAGTTTTTATGTAAAAATCACATTTTTGGACTTTACTATGAGTTTGTGTGTTTTTCTGTAATTTCAGGTATTTTCTGGCTGAAATTGAGAGAACTGAGCAAAAGTCTGATTCAGAGGCTGAGAAAGGACTGCAGATGCTGTTGGATTCTGACCTTCCTGCACTCAAAGTAGATTTTCTAGAGCTACAAAAGCCCAATTGGCGCTCCCTTAATTGCTTTGGAAATTAGACATCTTGGACTTTCCAGAAATGTATAATAGTTCATACTTTGCCTGAGATTTGATGGCCCAAACTGACGTTCAAACGCCTACCAGAGACCCTTTTCTATCGTAAAACGCCGGAACTGGCACCAGAGCTGGGGTAAAACCCCCAAACTGGCAACCAAGCTAGCGTTAAACTCCAAAAAAGGCCTATGCACGTGTAAAGCTCAATGCTCAGCCCAAGCACACACCAAGTGGGCCCCGAAAGTGGATTTCTGCACTATCTGCACTTAGTTACTTATTTTCTGTAATCCCTAGTAACTAGTTTAGTATAAATAGCACTTTTTACTACTGTATTAGGGACTTTACAGACCTTTTGATGAACTTCATGCTTGGCTGGCCTCACGGCCATGCCTAGGCTATTTTCTCTTATGTATTTTCCAACGGTGGAGTTTCTACACCTCATAGATTAAGGTGCAGGGCTCTGCTGTTCTTCATGAATTAATGCAAGTACTATTGTTTCTCTTTCAATTCACGCTTACTTCTTCTCTAAGATATACTTTCGTACTTAATTCAGTTAACTCAGAATGAAGGGGTGACCCGTGACAATCACCCACTATCTTCGTTACTCGCTTAGCCAAGATCTGCGTGCCTGATAACCACAAGCGGTCTACATGATGTTCAACGTAGTCATTGGACGACAGCCGGAGTATAGTCTCTTGGGTCTCTGATCCATGGACCGAGTCTGTGAGGTTAGAACCTTCATGGTATAGGCTAGAACCAATTGGCAGCATTCCTGAGATCCGGAAAGTCTAAACCTTGTTTGTGGTATTCCGAGTAGGATCTGGGACGGGATGACTGTGACGAGCTTCAAACTCACGAATGTTGGGCACAGTGACAGTGTGCAAAGGGATAGAGAGATCCTATTCCGACACAAGTGAGAACCGACAGATGATTAGCCGTGCGGTAGCTGTACCTGGTATTTTTCATCCGAGACGAGAAATCCGACAATTGATTAGCCGTACAGAAACCGTAGCTGGACTATTTTCACTGAGAGGACGGATGGTAGCTATTGACAACGGTGATCCACCAACATACAGCTTGCCATGGAAGAGAGCACGCATGATTGGATGAAGACAATAGGAAAGCAGAGGTTCAGAAGCAACAAAGCATCTCCAAACGCTTATCTTAAATTCACACCAATGAATTAAATAAGTATCTTTATTTTAATTTACGTTTTATTTATCTTTCAATTATCAAAACTCATAACCAATTGAATCCGCATGACTAAGATTTACAGGATGACCATAGCTTGCTTCAAGCCGGCAATCTCCGTGGGATCGACCCTTACTTGTGTAAGATTTATTACTTGGACGACCCAGTACACTTGATGGTTAGTTGTACCAGAGTTTTGAAAAGTGTGATCACAATTCCGTGCACCACCCACCAGCCATTATCAAGTCTTGTTAAGTTTAGATCTGGCCGTCTGAAAATGTCTATCAAGTTTAACATTGTCTTATCGTTATCCTTTGTCCTCTCATCGTTCATTACCATGTGCATAATATTATCAAACACGTTCTCTTCAGTGTACATCACGTCAAGACAATGTCGACCCAAATTGTCTTTTCAATAAGGCAAGTCCCAAAACATGCTTTGCTTGGTCCAATTATGCTTCTCACCATGTCCCAGAGGTCTCACACCTTCTCCGTTATCGACAATTCTTGGGATTCTATTAACATGATGCCAAACTTGCAAACCACTCAATCTCATGGGTGCCTTTTCTTGTTCAGTTCTATTCTTCCCAAACGAATCTTTGTTGCGCCAAAAAGGACAATCAATGTCGAAGAAGCTTCGATGAGAATCAAACCACAAATTCTTACCCTTATTCATCAACCAAAATACATTTTTATCTTCCATACAAACATGACACAACATTCTACCCTGGGTGGACCAAGCTGATAACATCGCGTATGTAGAAAGGTCATTAATGGTCCATATAAATGCAGCATGCTGTTGGAAGTTTGTCTTGGTTGAAATATTATACGTTTCTAAACCATTAACTGATAAACTCCAATTTTGTGGTTTATCTTATGCTTAATTTAGGGAATTTTATCAACTTTTCTCACATTTATTCAATGAAATAGCATGGTTTTGTAATTCTCCCTAAATTTGTGCTTAAGTGTGAAAACATGCTTTTTAGGCCTTAAAATAGCTAAATTTAATTCACTTTCATTCCATTCGATGCCTTGATATATTTGTTAAGTGATTCTAGGTTTAGAAGGCAAAGATTGGATTGAAGGAATGAAAGAAAAGCAAGCAAAGTGGGAGAACTCATGAAGAAAGAAAGGAACTGCAAAGCTGTCAATCCTGACCTCTTTGTACTAAATCGATCATAACTTGAGCTACAGAGATCCAAATGAAGCAATTTTAGTTGCGTAGGAAAGATAACATCCGGGACTTCAAATGATATAAAAGTTTTCATAGTTTCCTGGTTTTTAGAGATGCATACGCGTCGTTCCACGTGTACACATGGGTGGATCAGCGTGACTCACTAAAGGCAACTCGTGGCCAACGATTTCTGAAGCATTTTGGGCCCAATCCAACTCATTTTTGATGCTATGGAACCTAAGGATTGAAAGGAAATGAACCAAGTAGTCATAGTTTTAGTTTTCACCATGTTGTAGGTTAGAATTTTAGAGAGAGAGAAGCTCTCCCTTCTCTCTAGAATTTAGGATATTTTAGGTCAAATTCTCTTAAATCCAACTTTTAATTATTGTTTTGATTTAGTTTTCCCTTTCAATTTCTTGTTGTTACATCTTTACTCTTCTAGTTTTACTTGTCAATTCCTTTATTTAGCTCCCTTTTTTGTTGATGAACCATTGTTGGATCTTGATTTCTTTTAATTCAATTTTATGTTTCCATGTCCTCTTTGATGTTTATCTTCATTGTTATTGTTGATTTCTTGCTTATGTTAGTTATGTGTTTCATTAATTTTTGCATTTTGTGATGTTTACTTTTCTTGCACTCTAGGTATTTGATAAAATGTTTCCTCGAATTTTTTAGTAGTTTTCTTTACTCTTGGCCTAGGCTAAGGGAATTGAGTGACCTTGAGTCATTGGGTCTCATTAAATTGGTGATTTGAGAACCCTTAGTGGTCAATTTGATAACCATTAACTCTATCCTACTACTAAGTTAATTAGTAGCTAGGTTAGGACTTATGGATTGATGTTGATCAAGCCTATTTGACGTACTTAATGTGTTGAGGTAGACATTATACTTTCTTCAAGCATAAGAGTAGACTTAATCGGTTGGTCCCTCATAACTGTCAACATATGGTTTGTAGACAAGGATGGTGATCTCAATTACCTATGTCTAGCCAAGAGTTCTTTTCCTTTATTTTGTTAGTTCTTGTCATTCTACTTTCTTGTCATTTATTTTTCTTGCCAATTATAAATCAAACCCCCTTACCCCTTCATAGCCAATAATTGAGCACTTCATTGCAATTCCTTGTGAGACGACCCGAGGTTTAAATACTTCGGTTAATTTTCATTGGGATTTGTACTTGTGACAACCAAAACATAATTTAAATTTAATGTGAGAGTTACTTGTTGGTTTGGAGCTATATTTACAACGTGAATATTTTATGAAATTTTTTACCAATGATAATTCTCCTATCATTAACCCATAACTCCATCAACTCACCCACCAAGGGTTGCAAAAAGTCACCTATTGTGGCCTTTGGATTGCTTGGACTAAGTATCATACAAGTTAGAAACATGTATGGGCCCTTCATGCACATTTCAGAAGGTAAGTTATAAGGAGTTATCACTACAGGCCAACAAGAGTATCCGTTACCAAAATTAGAATTTGGTGTAAACCCGTAAGAGCACAAAGCTAATATAACATTTCTGGACTCGCTCACAAATGTAGGGTAGACCCTATCAAAGTACTTCCAAGCATCTCCATGTAATGGGTGCGTCATAAAATCATCATCTCTCTTGTTGTTACTATGTCAGGTCTTGTGAGGCGCCGAACTCACGTTGCATACAACCGTTTTACCCTAGGAATTAAGGACAAGTAGTGCATCTGTTTGTTTGGAATTCTCTTTAACCGCTGTTTACCAATCCATTCTCTCTCGACTTGAAATCACGATGCATCACAAAATCTACAAGCAGTTAGATCTATGTCCTCCTTGTAATACAGCATACAACCATTCAATCATTTGATTTTCACCAAATTTAGACCCAATTTCAAAACTAACTTCTTTACTTTGTAGTGGCTCCATGGGATGCCACTAGTCTTGACAAGTACTAAGTCGTTGCAAAGGGTGGCTCACTTATCAAAAGACTCTTGGGTGTGATTTGACTCAAATTTAATACTCATCATTTTATCACGTATAGACAATTTTGAATGATGAATCCCTCATACAAGGGTTTCACGACAGATTCTAACAGATAATAAAAGCTCTTTGCCTCAGGGTTAGGCTCTTGTTTAGCATCTTTTGTAGTAGTAACACCTATTGCATTAAACACCATCTCGTTCTATCTCTCTTGGTTACCCTCCCAATTTATTTCTTCCATATTTGGTTCTCTAACCACTTGGACCTTCATTGATCGACCCCCAGCCATATTGAAATTCAAGGCAAATTGGTTAATTCCCTGCTCATCCACTTCTCCGTGTTTTGTCCACATCCAATACCCATCCTTGAACCCATTACGGTAGAGGTGAAGTGTTATATCCAAAGGTCCTAACCACTTAGTCATCTGACGCTTATAGCATGGACACCTAGATACATTTTGGATCTAAACGGTTCTATGTTGAAGACATACGCAACAAACACATCAACCCCCTCAAAGAATTCAGGTTTTAAACCCCCGGCCATTGTTGTCCCTATCATACAATGATGACTTGGAATTATCTTGTAACAAACACCCTAGAATTCATCCAATAACACAACTTATTAAAGTTTTTAGAAAATTTGGCAGGGTGTCTCCTATAATTAGAATCTCCAACCAAATCCAATTATCGTTTTCTCACAACCAAACATGTTTTAAACAACAAAAAGAAAATTTTGACAGAATTTTTTATTAATTCAGAGACATCTATCAAATAACTTTAATAGTTTTCACAAAGAAAATAACTTCAGGCATAAATTAGAACAAACACAAATTCAATAATACATTAAATCCCAACTATTCTAGTACACAATCTCTAATAACTTCACAATATTTCAACAAACAAGAGTTTCGAGAAGGCACCTTTATGCGACCTTCTCCCACTTCTGTCCAAAAATTCTATCTTACAAAAAGTAAGTTCGGCATAAAACTTAAATAATTGATTATATTTAGAGATAGAAAACTTACCTGGGACACAGATGCACATAATACAGAAGAAGTAAACTCCAATTGATCTCAGAGAAATAGTACCATCCTAATAAAAAAAACTTATTAAATTTACAAGATGAAACTACTTCAACAAACTAAACAAATTCTTTCAACAACTCGAGCACTCTTAATCTCACTCTACTTAACCTACCATAATTTAATTTCTATTCATATTAAATTAACATAAAAAATCCAAATCACAAATTTTATTACACTAATTTAATCAATAATTTGATAATAAAATACCTATCAAAATTCTAAACTCACAAAAAAATCTAAAAAAATAAACCAAATCCTAATCACAAATTTTATTACACTAATTTAATTAATAATTTTTATTAATGTTATGACATGATTTGACTATGTGCTACCTGTTGAATTGGGAAATTACTTTTGCTTCGGTATAAACAATTGCAAGGGCATTGAACTTATTCCTTCGGTTATGTTAATTTGTCGCCGGATACAAATAAAAGACAATAGAGGAAGTATTAATTTCATTTTCATTGATCCTTCTCGATTGTCTACAGGATATATTAAAATCCTGTTATTGTTAAGGTTGCTACTAAAGCTTTCTGGACTTTTTGCCAAGTCAAATATTGATCAGTGTTAGATAGGTGTTTTCTTGTGGCCATATTCTAGTTAAGTCATGCCATTGTCTAAATTTAAAAACTGAAACTGTCATACGTTATTTTGATTCTATTATCAGTCACATTCCAATTTATATTATCCTCTCATACTTTTAGATGATGAAATTCATAAACAAAATTTATTTACATGCATGACTCGATCTGCACAATATTCGTTCCTTACAATTTTTCATAAATTATTTATAGCCCTCAATAGAGGCTGCAATTCTTATCACTATTTCAATTCAAAATTTTAGGTGAAAGAAACTCGTTTAGTTAACCAACTTGTTGGCCATAGTAATGCATGTACATTGAATTGTTATAATGTCAGCAAACTTTGGATTCAAACAAGTGTACCACCAAACTATGTGAATTGGTAATTTTCTTGCTTCTTATTGGCTATTAATTTAGAGGTAAGGAAGTACATTAATAATACAAAAGACCATGTCAATGTCCAACTTTAAAAATTTTATATTTATAGAAACTAATTCTAAATAAAAGTATTCAGCAATTTAGGAATTCAACTAAAGCTGACAACTTGACATTGACCATTGCATTAATTTATTATAGCCATTAGAGCTTTAATTTCTAGTGTATTTAGTATGAATCTTCAGTGCCATTACTATATGATATAAATGGATTGAAGACACATTCTGGACCTAAATTGTAACCCTCTTAGTTTATCTTTGTCTATGGGAAATATAATTTTTCTTTCTTTACAAAAAAAATATAATTTCCTTTTTTACTTTTTATAATAATATCCATGCTCTTCTTATTCATACTTTACAAAAAAAACTATGATGAGAATGAGGATATACTTGTGTAAAAGATATTGAAGTTTTGTGTAAATAATGACAAAATAGTTTCTTAATGTTCATATATCAACTTCTAATAGTACCCAATTCTTAAAGTGTGACCTTATACATTATTATTATTCTTTGATTTAAGTAATATAGTTTTTTCTTATTTATTTGATAAACTATGCAATGTGCATAATTTATTAACATGGAACCCTTTAATTATATGTCTTACTATGTTTTTACAGATACTAAGAGAAAGAGAGAAAAAAGACCAATGAAAAAGTATCAAAGTCCTAAAAAAATTTTTAAAGATGTTGAAGATGCTAAATTAGTGCCATCTCCTAATACAAGAGGAAATGATCATATCTCAATTTTCAATTTTATCAAATTCTTAAAGTGTGAACTTATACATGATTATTATTCTTTGATTTAAGTAATATAGTTTTCTCTTATTTCTTTTATGTTTTTACAGGTATGAAGAGAAGAAAGCTAATAAAGAAGTATCAAAGCCCTAAAAAATCCCTCAAAGTTGTTAAAAATACTAGACTAGTGTCATCCCCTAATGTAACAAAAAATGATCATATCTCAATTTTTAATTTTACCTAATTCTTAAAGTGTCATTCTCTAATATTGTTTTTTTCTTATTTTTTTATATTATTGCAGGTATTAAAAAGAGAAGGCTTATACAATTTGAAGATGAAGAAGATGAACATATTGAACCGAATATTGTATATGCTAGAGAAAATGTTCATCTCTAAAATGATGAAAATGGTAACTATCTCCTCTTTTAGCATACTATGATAAAAATATTGTGAAGTTTCTAATTCTTTTAATTAGGGTTTTAGTTTTTTTACTTTAAAGTTATTTTGGCACGAGAAAAAAGATATCTTCCAAGTCATTCTAGGTCATTATCTTCTAAAGGCACGAGTCAACAAGAACATATAGTTCAAAGTTCATCCATTCAAAATGATTGTAAGAGATTTGTAGTTTTTATTATTGCAGTTTATTATTGCAATTTTTAGTAACAATTAGGATAAAGTAACTCTGTATATATGGAAAGAGTGGAGTGCATGCAATTACTGCGTTTTCTTAAGGAAGGTACCTGTTTAAAGGATCATAAAGAAAATTAAGAATATGATATGATCCAGTCAAAATTAAAGTTACTCACTGTAGGAATAATTAAGTTCATTTAGGAATCTGTTGACATTGTTGAATGCTAAAACTTAAATCAGTTCATATATTTATATTATAGTACTCATTAATGTCACAGTTGGAATATATATATATATATATATATATATATATATATATATATATATATTAATTATAGTAAATGGTTTAATATTTTAACACTCCCATTGTTTGCTTATAGATGTCTTTTTTCAGAAAAAAAATTGTAAATTATGTGTATGAAATAACTCCCCCTGCTTGCAGGTTACATTACAATCAAAAATATTTACACGAACTTATATCAAAACACCAAAAGCTGAAAACTATCTTATGCTTATTTTATACTATTTTATTTTTTGACAGATGCTAAAAATCATAGTTATGACATCCTCCCCCTCAAAAAAAATGCAGGAATAATGCACTCCCATAAAAATTCTTGCAAGATAATACAAATTTTCCGTTAAATTTGAACAGCGGTTTGCATTAGTTACCGTATTAGGATGCCTTTTAAATGCAAGAAAGCTCAACATCATCTTATTTCTGAATCTGATTTAAGATTTCCAGTTATGAATCTCACTGTTTTAAGAAACAAGTTTTGAAACAAAAGTAATGGAAGAGTGATATATATATATATCCCGAAAAATTATTTTAAAAAGAATATTGATTAAACATAGTACAAAATAATAAGTACAACAGATTAACAAATGAAATGTGAACTAACTTGGTGCATATTAAGGATAATATTTGATTGGCCAATAAACACATATTTTTGTTTTTTCTTAAAGTGTCATTCCCTAATATTGTTTTTCCTTTTTTTATATTATTGCAGGTATTAAAAGGAGAAGGCTTGTACAATTCAAAGAGAAAGAAGATGAACATATTGAACCGAATGTTGTATATGCTAAAGAAAATGTTCATCTCTCAAATGATGAAAATGTTAACTATCTCCTCTTTTAACATACTATGATAAAAATATTATGAAGTTTCTAATTTCTTTAATTAGGTTTCTAATTCTTTTACTTTGAAGTTATCTTGGCATGAGAAAAAAGACATCTTCCAAGTCATTCTAGGTCAACATCTTCTAAAGGCACGAGTCAACAAGAGCATATAGCTCAAAGTTCATCCATTCAAAATGAAGTTCATAGCCATAACCTATTAGATGATGATTTTCTTAATAATGGAGAGGTAGATGGAGTTGCTATTTCTAGAAAGAAGTGGAACACCACATGGTCTGTTATTGTTGTAGGTATGTTATTTTTTCTTATTAATTTACTAGTTCAAATAATCTGTTGTCAATTACGAGTTGTATTAAATAATAGCTCTTTTATTTTCTTTTTAGATGAACAAGGGGTTGAAAAGAGTATGCATCTTAAGTTAAAAGATGATTTTCCCTTCATCATAGTAGGAAACATGTTCTTATAGAATGGAATGGAAGTAGTCAGCCAATTACAGAATCTGGTGGACTCTTGGGAGGTGTTTTGGGGCTCATTGCAAGTAATTTTAATAATTTTCTTATAATATACAAAACTTGGCATAAAGTTCCAATGCAATACAAAGATGTTGTTCTCGAGAATACTATTAAGGTATGCTATTTTTTATTATATTTTTGTTTTGAAAAATATTATTTGTTGTGTTTACCTTAAGTTTTACATACTAACTACATATTTATGTTTTTTTTTTTGAAGAAAATATTTGTTGTTAATAATGATGAACACAAAAGGTATATCTTGTCAAATCTTGGAAATAAGTGGAAGAATAATAGATGTAAGCTATTCAATGAGCATTGTAAATCGGAACTTAGTTGGGATGTAAATGTTAATTTGAATTCAATTGGAGTTTCCAAAGACCATTGGACTACATTTTTGGAATATAGATTGAGTCCAAAAACTCAGGTAAACACATGTATTATTTGTTAGTTTTTATTTGTGTTTAAGATCCATTAACTTTTATGTTTGTTAATATGCAGGAATTGTGTGAAAATAATGCTACAAATCGGTAACAACTAAAAATTCCTCACACTCTTGTCTCAAAAACACTTGCTAGGAAACGCCATGAACTTGTACATTTGTTTACTTTCTTAGTATTTTTGTTTTATTAATTTTATGTATTAGTTATATTTTAATTTGACCAATCTTATTATAATAATGTTAGGAAGTTGAAACTGGGCGACAATTTAGTAGAGAAGAAATATTTTCTATCACTCACAAGAAAAAAGATGGAACATTTGTCAATGAAAAAGCACAACAAAAAAATATAAGATAAGATTCTAATCTATATTTGTGCTCACAATGATATGAACATAGTGCCCTTTCCATCTTGTGGTTGAATTCATATGATTTAGTTAGTATAATATTTTATTAATTATTTTATGACAACTTGACAGTATATAGTTACAACTAACTCTCATTCATCATGGAAATTAGAGGCTATATAAACACATATATTTTTGGATCAATTAATAACTAACCAGTACGTGTAAGTTCATGGTGCTATTGTTTGACAATCAGGTTCAAATGGCTTTAAATATTTGTATATCTAACCAAGAGGCCAATCAAATAACATCTTCATTATAACAAAATGGAAAAGTCTAGGGGACCAGCAACTTTATTAAATTCTGGCCAGCATGTAACCAGTAAAGAAAAGTGAGTCATTGGATGAAATCTCACACCAATATCACACCATTAGATCATCATTGATGGCTATTTGATGGCTACAAATCACAAAAGTTACTGACCTCCTATCATTCCTCTAACAAAATAATGCACAAATAGAAAACAACTAATGCTGACTTTTGAGTTTTGATATAGCTCTAGTAAAATGTTAGGGTATTCTAGAACACTTCTGCTTTCATTTCTAGCAATCTTTCAGATAAATTCTGTTGAGTTTTATCATCAATGCCTCATTTACAAGTTTTTAATGCCTTGCTGTTCTTCTTTGCAAAATGATTGATAAATTCTGTTGGACTAATATTGCATATGTAACATTATTATTTGTCTATGAATCACTTCAGGAAGACTTACAAAAGAAAATTGGTGAGGGTGCTTCTGAAAATGAAGCATATGTTAAAGTATTTGGCAAAGAGAATACGTTAGAGGTATAGGATTTGGTGTTTGTCCATCTCAAGTGATTGGATCCTCATCCCACTGAAGAGAGTCTATGCAATCTACTACAACTAGTGGACCATCAAGAACTGAATATCAAAACTTGAAGTTACAAGTACAATTGCTACAGGAGCAAGTAAATTTTCTTGTGAATCGTCAAGAGGGTCAATTGCCACCCAGTTTTCCTATTGAGGTAAGATAAGGATATATGTTATACTTAATTTTATAGACTTGCATACTTAATTGTCGTCATCAACAACTTCTAAAATGATTGTAGTTTGTAATCATAGCCTCTTGTATAACACTTGTTGATCTGTTAAGTATCCTTCTAAAATATTTTCTAAATTTTTTTATTTTCAATTATAGGTTGCAGATTTTGAATCACCAACACATATAAGACCATATTCTTCTGCCAGTCATGAACCTCAACAACATAGGCCATCCAACGTTTAAAGGAGTTTTATGATTGAATTATTAGGTTTACAAGTTTGGATTAAGTTGAATTTTTTTGAATTTACATTTGGATTATGACTATGTAATTAAAACTTGTAGAATTCAACTTTTAAAATACATTGTTGCTATTTTTGTAAAACTTGTGGGATTGAATTTGGATTTGTTGAAAAACAATGTCATTTATGGAGAATTCAACTTTTGATAATAGAAATTTTGATGTTGGAGAGATTATGACAATTTAAAATAGTCACTAAATACAGGAAAAAACTATCATAGGAATAAATAACTTAGTAATGGTTTTAAATCGAAAAACTGTCACTAAAAATATTGTGACGGTTTAAATAGTCACTAAATATGCCTAAAAATTTTCATAAGAACTATTAACTAAGTGATGGTTTAAATAGTCACTAAATATGCCTAAAATTGTCACAGGATTTAGTAATTTAACGACGATTTCAAAACGTCGTGAAATACTGTATAAAAAATACATTTACAAGTGTTACAAATTAGTGACGGTTTTAAACTTTAAAAACTGTCACAAATAATTTAGCGACACTCCTTACCAACGGTGGTCCAAAACCATCACTATGCCAGCTGGTGACGCTCAAATCCGTGACGCTATTTTTATCCGTCGCAAAACCATTTAGTGACAGTTAAAACCGTCACCAAGCATTAAAAAAAATATCGTCAAAATGCTGTTTTGTTATAGTGAAGATGAGTAAAATATATATTACTTTTGAGTATGGTATGTGAACTTACACTATCCACAAAGCAAATATCTTCACTATATGTTCTTGCCATTTTCTTCAAAGACAAATAATAATAATAAGATCATAACATAAAATAAGTAAAGGTACATACACAGTAAAATTATATTCTTGATTGGGACTATTTGTTACTGTATATAAAAATAGTATCATATACTAAAAATTTTATTATTATTATTTCAGAACCTAACATATTTAGTGATTTTGAAATCCTTAAATATAAATATTAATATTTTATTAAACATTATTTATATACATCATACTTAAAATTCAAATGCATAGAAAATAAAACTTAACAAAAAATTTCTTATATTATTTATTTATATAAGTACTTAACGAACTTAAATATTAAATTTTTTTTATCATTGATTAAATGACTAATATTTATTTTAGGATTATCAAAGAATCAGATACTTCATAATGAGTGGTGTAATTTTTAGCAACATCCTTTGAAACAAAATTTGTCTCCTTTTCTTTTTTATCCTTTTATAAGGATGCTTGATAAAGATCAATTAAGTGTCTTGGGGTACGACAGGTACGTGGCCAATAGCCCTTTCTACCACAACTGAAATATTTATTCTCTGTTGATTTATTTTGCCCATTATTTCTTTCTTTATTCCACTTCTGGTGAGATCCTTTCTTGTGAACATAATATTTTATCCTAGTTGGGTGCACTTCATGATTTCTTAAAAGAAATTCATTGTTTCGTTCAGTAATAAGAATGCAAGAAATTAGTTCAGAATATTTTTTAAATTCTTTCTTCATACTACTGCTACAGGAGCCCATTCGAGGCATGGAAGATCGAAAAAATTTTCTCTAACATGTCACTATCAGTTATCTTTTTCCCACATAATTTCATTTGTGACGTAATTCGAAACATTGTTGAATTGTATTCATTTATAGATTTAAAATTCTATAGACACAAATGTCTCTACTCATATTGCGCTTGAGGAAGTATCACTGTCTTTTGATGATTATACATTTTTTCAAGGTTATTCCACAGATTTGTATGATCTTTTAGTGTGAGATATTCATTTTTCAATGTTTTGTCAAGATGATAACGAAGGAAGATTATGACTTGGCTTTATCCTTCTAAGATGCTTTATTTTCAGTTATAATGGTATCTCCAGGATCTATTGAATCAAGATGAATTTCGGGATCTAATATCCATGATAAGTAGTTATTTTCAGATATATCAAGAGCATTAAATTCAAGATGAGAGAGTTTTGACATAATAAAAATTTATTACCTGATGAGTCTTCCTAAATTTTGATCAGAGTCTCATGCTAATAACGTGCTGTGAAATATATAAATAAGAAAAAGAAAATAAATATAAAATAAAGAAGTATAAATAGCGAACTCTAGTATTAATATTTACCAATGTTATTATCTAACTAAAATAGAGATGATTCATATATATATTCACTAATAATATATATTGCAGTGTACATATATAAAAAAAGAGAGGAATGTTTTATATATTGTTGTGTGTGTAAGTTCTTTGCCTCATACCATGCTTCTATCTATATACGTATAGAAGTTATACTTTCAAACTTTATTAAGTTCAATCTATCTAGAGAAATTGAACTTCACTATTGAAAAAGTTAGTCGCCCAAATCATTAAATAGACATCCATCCATATCCAACAAGATATCCTTTTTTATATAAAATAAGAGATAAACAAAAAGATTAAAATTAAATAAAAAAATTAAAATTAAAATAAAAAATAAAAGGTGTTGAGTTAAGAAATTAACTAAATTAATTGATGATGAAATATATTATTTTTATTGGGTTAACTACCCAATTAGTATTGATCATGCTTGACTAAGTGATGTAGGCCACAATTAGTAAACATAACGGCAGCCCAAAATGGAATAAAGAAGTTGAATCTGCTCTTGTGGGCAACATTTACAAACAAATCTCAAATAAGAAATGACAAAAGAATCTCATGGGATAAAAGGTAAGTGAACAAAATCCAAGGCCAAGGTACTTCACTCAAACTGATGCCTTCCAAGCTCTTTACATCTGCTTCAATTAGACTCAAAGAAAAGAAAGAGAGAGCTCTATTCCTCGTTCATTCATCAAAGAAGAAAGAAAGAGAAAGCTTAATCAAAGAAAGCAAATATCTAATCACCCAAATCAGATCCATTTAAGCTAAGTCAGAAGATAAAGGTGATTTATTTCCATTTGCATGCATGTTAATTTCTTCACTCCTTCTCCAACTTTCTGCGATACCATTTTTGGTTAAATAAAGAAAGAAGTCTTTGATCTCTGCTGCTGTAAATCAATGGTTCACAAAGTTACTTGGAGCCAAAGCACATTATTAATGGTTCGGATGTAGGTTTACCACTGAACAACTTTCTCGTTGCTACTCTGATGTCTTCGGTTAAGTAAAAAGGACTAGCTTTGAAATTCCTAATTTGGGGGTTAATTGAAGAAAGTAAAATGACAAACTTGGGAAAGCACACAGCTCAAGGAGTTGACTTGGAAGAAGAGCAACTCAGCAACATAGAAGGAGATACAAAAAGAAAAATCTTCACGTTTCTGGAGACAAGGAGAAAGAACCAGAATCTGAGTTTCATAGAGAGCTTCTTGAGAAAGTTCAACGTTTTGAACAGTGCTATCTAAAGAAAGAAGCATTCCGCCAAGATGAAGAACTTGATTAGTGTTTGCTCAACTCGATTCATCTTATAGCAACAGAGGCTGTTGAAGCATCAATCTCTTCATGTTTTACAGATTGTAATTTCATTTTAATCTATATCTTTCTGTAATTTCTTAAGTGGTAAAAGGCTGAAAGAGAGAGATTAAGGAAAAGTCAAAGAGTGACAAAAGGTTGAGTGATACACTTGAGTGAAAAGTCTAGAGTGATTTCAGATTTTTTTATATTGTTTCATATGTCTTGTATCTTGTACCTGTGAGGTACCCCTTTCTATGTTGGGTTAACACTTAGAGTGGAGAGTTAGGTATTAGCATAACCAAGACAAGTTAGGATAGAACTTGAGAGGGAAATGATTGTGTCAATCCTGTGAAATAAATTAGTGTATGTAATACTTTAATTATAGTGAAAATTTCACCACTGTTGTGGTGGAGACTAGATGTAGATTGCATTGTACAAGGCAACTGAATCAAGATACATGCTGGTGTTATTTTTCTTCTCTTTCTCTGAATTCTGTTTTCTGATATTTATGAGACAAAACGAAATTGTCTCATAAAGTTTTCGCTGCACAGTTCAAACAGATTCTATGTCAAAGTCAATAATTAAAGGCTTATTTCATTAAAGTAAAAGAAGGTCATAGATCGAACCCCCCTTCTTTAAGCCTTTTACAACCTTCAAAAGTAATAAATTAAAATGAAATACAAAGAGAATCATTTTATTTTTTTTTATCAAATTTCTTGATGCAATAAAAAAGAAACTCGCTCAATTTAATTTGTCCACAATATAATTTAAAAATTGAATCGAAAAAATCACTCAATTTTTTAACTCAATTTTTTAACGCAACAAGAGAGACTCACTCAACCTCACTTGTCCATACCTGGTTTCATTACGGAACCAAAAAATGATTTTTCACACATCTAATCACTCTATGCTGACTATAACAATTTAAAAACTATTTATAATCTTATATTAGATTAAAATAAAAAAAACTTTAAACCTACTAACATAATATAAAGACTAATCTATTAACTAAATAAATAAATTTAAAATACATAAAATTAAACATTCTAATATTTAAAAATATAAATTAATAACTATTAAATAATATTTAAATTTTTTATCACGAGTATTAAACTATGTATTAATTTTTTTTAAAAATTATTTTTAAATTTTATAGATAAAAAATAATATATGAAAAAGACAAATAAATATTAAAAAAGATAAATTTTTTTGTGTTTTTTTTTTTACATTATATTCTTTTCCCTTAAAGAAACATAAAGGCTACTGCTCAATTTTTTTTAAATAAAAAAAAAAAAGACATCACGCTAAAAAGAAGAAAGACGCAAGAAAAGAGAATAAAAAAATAATAAGAGAAATAGCAAAGAAATTCACGTGAAGATAAGAATGATGATTTCCAAGAGAAGAGAATAAGGTAAGACTTACGAGGACATTTTGGTGGTATTTTTTATTTTAAACAATAAAATTAATAATAACAATAAAACAATAATAAAACAAAAACAAAAAAGAACAATAAGAATAAAGACGCGAGAGACGCTAGAAAAATTTTTTTTTATAGGACACAAAAAAATAAATATAGACTAATAAAAATTAATTTAATACTTAAAATTTGATATTAAATGATATAGAACGAATACAATAATTGATATTAAAAAAATAAATTAAAATTAAATTAAAATAAAAAACAAAAAAATTAGTTTAAATTAAATATAAAAAATTACTCTTATTTTATCTAATTTTTTAATATATATAGAGTAAATAATCATTTCTGACCACGAAAGATTCGAACGCTGACAAAATTAACCATAAAAGAATAAAATTAAAGTTGTACCTATAAAAAATGAATTATGTTTGCCAAAAATAATCAATTATTAATTTTTATTAAAACATTAATTATAATACTCAAATTACCCCAATCTTTTTTATTATCTTTAACCTTTCAAAATTTTTTAACTCAACTCTCTGTTAGCAACAAAATTACTATCTTTTTTTCAAATTTTGAATACCACCATCACTGTCAATACTACCGTCAACACAACATCAGTAAAATGAGATAGAATGAGACAAAAGAAGATAAACTGAAGGAAGACAAACAAAGCTAGAAAAAACAATGAAGAGCAAAAATTATCAACTCCGTCGTTTTTAGTAATCATTAAGCTCGAGAGAAGGAGGGGAAACGTTACTTCCGTCGTTGAGGCGGTTCTGCCGAAGGCGGCAACGGAGGAAAGATGCTATAACCCTAACTCTAGTGAATTCCCTGCAACTTTATTTTGCAACAGTGGATCCGTTGGGCTTGACGAGGAGAGGATCGAGTTGTCAAATATGGAGGTATGAGAAATTGAACAAGAGCTATAGCTCATTTCGATTTCTATTCAAATTCTCTTAACTGAACAAAAAAAAATAATAAATGTTGTTATTGGAGTTTATAGATTTTTATTGAACTTTCATTTTGTTTGTTCTTTAATTGTTTCTTCTTGCTTTATTTTCCATGATTCCTCTATTTGTGTGCGAAATAGAGTCTTTTAATGGCAAACTATTGAAGAGGATGATAAGAAGAGAATCAATGGTTACTAACAGTTTATCTTCTTTTGTCACACTCTCTCTATCTTTATTTATTGATGAATTTTGTTGAGGGTGGTGTTGATAGTGACGATTGTGGTGGTATTCAAAATTTGAGAACAAGAGGCAATGATTTTGCTGTTAACACAGTGAAATTGAAAAATTCAAAAAATTCAAATAGAGGTATTTTGATTATTTTAATTATTTTTTTAATAAAAATAATAAAAAATTAATAATTTATTATTTTTGTTGAACATAATTCATCTTTCATAGGTACAACTTTAATTTTATTCTTTTATGGTTAATTTTATCGGTGTTTAAATCTTTTGTGGTTAAAAATAATTATTTACTCATATATATAATAAAAAAATGACACACTTAATAACTAATTCACACTATAATTTTAAAATAAAATAAAAAAATTATTTAATTTTCTATCTGATTCTTTAATACAATAAGACAAAAATCCATTCAATCTTTTTTATCTACATCATAATTTTATCAAAATATTATAAAAAAATGTTTTTATACTTCAAATCATTCTATGACATTATAATAATTAAAAAGTATTTATAATTTTATATTAAATTTAAATAAAAATTTAAATCAATTAATATCAAATATAATTTATTAATTAAATAAATAAAATTAAAATACATAACAATAACTATTTTAATACTTAAAAATATAAATTAATAATTACTAAATAATACTTAAATTTTTTATATCACCAATACTTAAAATACTTATCGCTTTTGGTATGTAAGTTAATAAACCCATTTGCTACTCGAAGAGGCTGTAGCCTGTAGGATTAGGAATAGAAGGGAAACAATGGACTTCCAATAAATTAATTAATAATAATCCAATCATAAGGCAAAAGATAGAACAAATAATATTTTAGTCTTGAATGGCAGCTGTAATATATTACTCTTCGAAACTCCCGAATTCGGCACCTCTTCATTTATACACGTCATTAAGTGGGTAGCATAGGACAACTATAAATCAGCCATTCTCACTAGGAAGATTACTACTAACATAGTGCATCACAAGATTACTAGAATAGGAGTGCTTTATTTCTAGTTTTTATCATTCATTCACAAGAATAATGTGTATAGCTTTGTTTCTATGGCAAGCCCACCCACTCTACCCTTTTCTTCTCTTCAACAACAGAGATGAGTATCACAACAGGCAAGTTTTTATTTTTGGGAATTTATATTTGTTATATGATATACTAATTGATTTAATTTGGGTAAGGAGATATATAGGCCTACGAAGGAAGTGTCATGGTGGGAAGGAAGTGATATATTGGGAGGGAGGGATGAGATAGCAGGAGGAACATGGATGGGTTGTTCAAGAGAAGGAAGGATTGCTTTTCTTACAAATGTTTTGGAGCTTCATACCCTTCCTGAGGCCAAATCCCGGGGTGACTTACCCCTCTTATTTCTCAAGGTACGTGTATAGCTACTATTCTACTAACAATACTAATACTATTTGCTTCTTACATGCCAATTTTACTTGACTCAAGTGAAGAGTATTGATCGAGACTCTTAATTTATTTTTTTATTATTTTATTAATATTTAAAATTAAAAATTTTTAAAATAAATATTACTTTTTAAAACCATTAAAAATTAAGAGAAAAATAAAAAAGATGAGTTAGTATTTCAAATTATTTTGCAGTTTAAAATATTCAGAATAAGTGATATATGTAAGAATTTTTCTTAGGGATATACGATCGATATCACCAAAAGTTGTTAGTCTCTATCAAGTTATTTTCCAAATTTAGAGATAAAAAGATAGATGAGTAATAAAGATAAGTAAGGTCACTAAGCTCCATAAAATTTGATTAAGATTGTGTGTTAGAATGTCATTAAATGGTAAAAATTTTTTAAGTAAAAATGAAAGTATTGAAAAAATAAAAAATATATTTTTCAAAATTCTATAACTCTTGTTTTTTTAAAAAATCTTTTATTTTAAAGAAATTTTAACATAATAAATAAATAAAAATTATTTTGTATTACTATACCAAAATATAATTTATAACTAAAAAGTTAAAGATATTTAAATACTAAATTATTTTTATTTTTAAAAAAATATTTTTTTAGAAGTGCTCGAAACACTTCTTGAATAGAAGTAAAATCAAGTATAAAGGATAAAGTATATTTTATATTTGAAATTTGTTAACAAATTTAAAAATATTCTTAAATTTTATTTTTTTTAAAATTTTTTGATTTGCATCAAATATATCATTGCTGACAGCTAAATTTGAAAAAGTTTAAGATGAATTCAATAATAATGCATGATAATTATGTGTGATTTGTTTTTGTCAAAAATTATTTTGTGAAATTATTATTGAATTAATCATAATTTTTTTAAAAAAATTAGTCATTAAAAATAAATTTGATACAAATTAAAAATTTTAAAAAAAATAAAATAAAATAAAACTTAAAAAAAATTAAATTTTTAAACAAATTTTAAAAATAAAAAATATACTTTATCCATCTATAAATAAATACACTATCAATTTTTAATGCATAGAAAATGAATTGAATTGGTTTATGTGAAAAATCTAAAGTGTGTAGTGGATCATTTCTTGACCATTATTTTAATTATACTCTATTGCTCAAGACAAAAACGAAACCTTGCTCTTATCATAGGCATAATTCTCTCATTCCTCTGTTTGAATGGAAAATTGCAGAGCAACAAAAGTCCCAAAGAATTTGCAGAAAGCCTAAAAAGACAAGCTCATTATTACAATGGTTTCAACTTAATTGTGATCGATATTAAGTCAAAATCCATGGTATACATCTCCAACAGGCCCAAAGGACAACCTATTACCATTGAAGAGGTTTCTCCAGGACTCCATGTGCTTTCTAATGCCAAACTTGACACACCCTGGCACAAGGTTAGTTATGTATATATGTGTGTGTGTGTGGTTACGGCACTTTAAAAAATGTTACTAACAATTAAAAGTAATTTTTTATTATTTAATAATATTTTTTAATTTAAAATATACAAAATTATTATTAAAATATAAAAAAATATTACTTCAATTTCAACAAAAACTTAAACAGCCATCATAGTTACCGTATCATAAATTCATAACCACGTGTGTGTGTGTATATATTAGGTTGTGCGCCTATATATATATAATGTACTAACTGAAATCTATATCAGCGACATCAGACATGTAGACTGGCTTTAATTTATTAACATGTAGACTGGCTAAAATATGAAAATGAGAAATAAGAAATTGAATTTTTTTTTCATAATACAAAAGAGATAATTGAATATTTTAAATATTATAACTTCATTCTATTTTTTACAAGAAGATAACAATAAGTCAATAACATTCTTTCTTTGGAAAAAAAACACAAGTCTCTCTTGTATAGATAACTCTTTCAAAAAAAAATATCTTTTTAATTCTAATACAATGTGACTAGATGGTTTAATAAAATAAGAAAATAAATAATTTCTCAAAAATAATACTCAGTATATAAGATTGTAATCTAGGGAGTTATTGAATTTCGGTTTATAGACAAAAACCCCAAATAATTATTCTCTATCCAATCGTGGATGGATAAACTTATTCCTATTTCGAACCGTTCCCCGGCTAAAATCCGAAATTTTAATTTAACGAAATTCTAATTTCTGTTTTTCCCCTTTTTTTTCCTTCTCTCTATATTTTTCTAGACTCAGCGTCTTGAACAGAGTTTCAAAGAACAGCTTGCTAAGTATGGAAAAGGTGAGATTCCTGTTAAGGAAATGATCCAAAAGCTAATGAAGGACAAAGTTAAAGCTGACCAGAGTGGTTTACCTCATATTTGCTCTCTTGATTGGGAGCTTAGTTTGAGCTCCATTTTTGTTGAAGTACAAACGCCATTGGTAAATTAACAACATTTATTCTCTGATCTCTACTTTTTTTCTATTTGTCATTATTATGTTCTAGAGTAATTATCTAAACTAGTTTTATCAATATTTTTATTTCAGAAAAATTAGTTTTTAGGAAGAAAAAGAATTTAATTTTGATGCATTGACATGTAAAACAGTTTTATATGTGCATCTAGTTAAATATTATCGTGTCAACGAAAATAGTTACCTTTTACAATCGACAGATGAATAATCATCGAAGAAAATAGACGTGATTGAATCACTGTAAAATAGTTTAGACTGGTTTAAACTGTCATTGCATTAAAATTAACTTAAAAAAAGTTATTCATTTCACTTCTTAATTTGAGATGACTCATTCCACTTCTTTTATGCAGGGTCTTTATGGCACAAGGAGCAGTGCTGCATTAGTTATAAGATCAAGTGGGGAAGCAAGTTTCTTTGAGGAATACCTTGATGATGGCATTTGGAAGGAGCATGTTGTTGATTTCTATATTCCCAAATTGAAGTTCATCAAAGGACAAACATAGAGCTAACATCCTCCATCCTCAAAAGCAAGAATATTAATTCAGTTCTTATATAACTTCTACATTTTATGCTATCACTGAGCATTTTCGGTGTGCTCTTGTATAGTTGGGAACTTGTCAATAAAATAAAAAGCCATAAGGTAGAAGGCAGAAACTTGGCTATCCATAAGGTAACAGCAGTTTGAAGATTTTTCTGATCAATGGTTCACTGATCTGGCTCACTAAAGTGTGAACTTGTAATGGGGCTTCAAGAAAAGTAGTGAAATAAACCAATAAAGATCTTGTCCCTCCATGGAAAGTAAAGAAAACGGAAAAAATTATTTTCCTTTTTTGGTCATATGGAAACAATGACTATCAACTCTTATTCACAGTTGGAAATTACTTATTAGGCTATAACGAGTAAAAATTCGTAGAACCAAAAAAATATGCTCTCCCTCCATATGGAAAATAAAAATACATGATGCTTGTTGAGAAGTTTTTAATTTTGATATGGAGGGGTTGATGAAGTATAGCAGCGATATGGGGGTTTATGGTGTTTCACGGAGATATGATGGTTGGGTAAAAGAAATCGGACGGACCGATTTGGTGGACAGAAATCGGATGGACCGATTTCAAGACGCGGAAGGTGCACAAATCGGACCCACCGATTTGTGTTCCCTGTCCACACGTCACGTATGCAGCCTTCCTTGGTTGGCCCGTGATTCTCTCATCCAAAAGACCATTGATTTCCCCCTCCCAACAGTATACCTTTCACTCTCGTATCCCTCTCTTCAACACACATTTAACCTCACCATTTTCTTCCTTTATCACTATTGTTGGACCACAACAAACTTTCAAAAAAATTTAAAAAAAATGTCAAGAAGGCCAAAAATTAAAGAAGTAAATCAACCAGAGTTTCATATTGTTAATTATCTTGGGCATCTAAATTATGTAAGTTTTTATTTTTTAATAATCTAGTTTAATAATAATAATAGTGATAATATTAAATTTTATTAGCAATATACATTATAATGGCACTAAGTAGAGATTAATTATGTATGTGCGTATGATTTTATTGTTAGGTGGTTAGAAATAGAAATCAAAATAGGAATTAATCATGTATGTATGTATGTATGATATGGTGCTCTATGGAAGAATTGGGGTTTTTTTTTTTAATGGTTATTGGTTAAAATAAAATAATAAAAGAATGAATGAATGTAATGAAAGAAGAAGGAGAATGAGATGAGATCTGTACATATCAGATTAGAGTAGAGTAGATTAATATACTGTTGTTGTTATTATTATTATTAGCAGTAATAATTAAGTTTAATAAATTATTATGATTAATAATAAAAATTTAATAAATTATTTTATTTATGATCATTAAGAATTGAATTTAATTCAGTAAAATGTAGATAATAAATTAGTAATAACTAAACTTAGATTAGGAAATTATTATTATGATGCCGTGTTATTAATAATAATAATAATAATAATAATAAAATTAGTATGCTGTTTTATGAATAATAATAACAATAATAAAATTAGTATGCTGTTTTACGAATAAATAGTTTATCAGTCGTAAAATTATTCTAGTTAGTTATTTAAGGTTAAAAAATTTTTGTTATAAGGTAATGAATATGATTGAAGGATTTTTGTATAACAGATTTACTGTGTATGTTTGAAATGCAATTATGTTGGAATTAGTTATAATGGACATGTAAGGATAATTATGTTTTTGAGAATATAGTTATATTATACTGGTACTTATAGCAAAAATGTGATATTGTAGGGTTCACGGATGTTGATGTGTGATCATTTAAAGTCGCCGGATCCATACAACTAAATTGTTGAGTCACACTTACGCGAGACTGGATTTTATTATGTTTCACAAATTGGAATTATCCAATGTCAGTCAGCAATGATTAATGCTCTGATTGAGAGATGGCGGCCTGAAACTCATACATTTCATTTTCCGGTTGGTGAGTGTGCCGTGACCTTGGAGGATGTGGCGATAATTCTTGGTCTGCCGACAAATGGTCTTCCGGTTACAGGACCGACCATGAGTAGTTTTGAGGCATTGGAAGCCGAGTGCTTGCACCAATTTGGAGTTGCACTGAGGAAGACAGACTGTAGAGGGAGCTTTAGAAAATTAACATGGTTTAGGGGTTTGAAAGATCGTATAGTGTTGAATGATGATGTGCACATTCAGATGTATGTAAGGTGTCACATAATGTTGTTATTTGGGATAATTCTATTTGGAGATAAGTCAGGTGCAGCTGTGCATTGGAAATTTTTACTTTTGCTCCGTAACTTTGGTCAGATCATACAGTTTAGTTGGGGTTTGGCATGCCTGGAACACTTGTATAGATCATTGTGTAGGGCAACTCGTGTCGACTGCAAGGAGATGGACGATCCACTGACACTGTTGCTCACTTGGACTTGGATCCGGCTACCATTTCTAGCGCCAATTCCCGGCAATCCCCGAGTGTTTCCAATTGCAAACAGGTAATTTTGATTAAAGAATGCATTGAAAGAAATGATAGAAATTGTATTTTATTTTCCACAAGATAAGTTAACTAATGGATTATCCGACGGCAGGTGGCGTAACTAGGACCGTGAAAACTATGCCTACCGATATAAAATACTTGCGCACTACAGGAGGTTGTTAGATGAACTATAAGAAGGACAGATATGTTGTAAAATACAAGTACCGTATATAACTTGTTAAGTGAATTAATTGTTGTGTAATCGTCTGACTGGTTCGATGTGTCCAGTTTGTTTGGCAGGCTTATGGCATTGGAAACATCGATCCAGACGTTATTCCTTTAGCCATCCGTCATAATTCGGTTATCTGGAGTGCCACAGTGCCACTTATATCTTTTAAATGCATCGAGTGGTATGCATATGATAGAGTCAGGAGGCAATTTGGATTGAGATAAGGTGTTCCTAATCAAGAGCGGGATCTAGGTACATCACACGACAAAATTCTAACTGGGCCTAAGAATCAAGATTGGGCTAATACCCACTCTTTTTGGGTGATGCAGTGGACTAATCGGTATAGTCACACTCTCTCTGATGACTTGGTGCATTTACATTATCCATTGGAAATTTACATGAATTGGTACCGAGAAGCATTTGGTGACCACTTGCAATTGTCGAACCTTGTATTTGAAGAGAATCCATAAGGTCCTCTGATGCGTGAGCATCTTTCCTATCTTTTCCTAGTGAATTTGCATCTAATTTGTTGAGTTTAATAAATAATTAATTATCTTTTAGCCAATATGGATGCTACTTTGAGTCTTTTGCAATTCTATTTATTTTAGGTAGCATTCGGCTGGATTTGATGGAGTTTCTGCAGCATAAGAATCAAAGGAGATGGCAGCGAGGAGCGACGCGTACATGTGACTAACGCGTGCACGTGATTTGGAGCTTTCCATGGCGACGTGTGCGCGTGACTGACGCGTACGCGTGATTGGAAAATTTGCTCAGCGACGCGTGCGCGTAACCGAAGCGTCCGCGTGACTTGCGAAAAAGACCATCGACGCGTACGCATGACTGACGCGTACGCGTGACATGCGCCACGTGCAGAAAACACAGAAAATGCTGGGGTGATTTCTGGGCCCCATTTTAGCACCCAAGTTAGGCGTGGATCCAGTGAAGCCAAGTGGTCCCCACGTTACAAGACGCGGAGTAGTTAGTTAATTCTGATTTGAATTCAAATTTGATTTTAAAATAGGAAAATATATTATTTTAATTTTAGAAATTAGATTTTAAATTAATTAGGATTAGTTATAAAAAGGAGAGACTTCTCTTCTATGGAGGTGCCAGGAGGGGGATTCCATTAGGAAATTCTATACAAAATTTACATGCCATCAGATTGAAACTCTGTACATTTTTACTAGAATCCTATTTTTCTCTGAACCATGAGAAACTAATCCTCCATTGTTAAGGTTAGGAGCTCTGTCTATTGTATGGATTGATTCATTTGCTCTTTCTAATTTAATTTATGTTTTGATTTATATTTCAATAATTGTTTTCGTTCTTTATTTTATGAATTTGGGTGGAACGGAAGTATGACCCATGTTCTAATTGAGTTCTTGTATAACTTGGAAAAGCTCTTTACTTGAACAACAGCTTGAAAACATATTATCCTGAATTTCTAATTGTTTGTATTTAACGGGATACGTGACATATAATCCCCTTATTTTTGGATAATTAGGATTCTTGTGGCATATAAACTAGAATTTGATCATCACCTTCTAATTGGAATTAATTGACCAAGGAATTGGCAGTTAATGAATTTTAGAGGAGACTAGGAAGGTCTAAGGAATTAGGGTCTAGTCACATATAGTTTGCCATGAATTAAATCTTGCATGATTAAAATAGTTAGTAAGAAAAGTTAATCCGGAAAAATAGATAACTCTGAAGCCTTAACTATCTTTCCAATATTTTATTTTCAACTTACTTACTTGCGTACCTGCCTTCTGATATTTTCAAATTTAAACCTTTTGAATATCTCAAAACCCTTTTCTGCTTGCCTAACTAAGCCAGTCAATCAATCATTATTGCTTGATCCATCAATCCTCGTGGGATCGATCCTTACTCACGTAAGGTATTACTTGGTACAACCCAGTGCACTTGCCGGTTAGTCTGTGGTTGTTAAATCACCGCACCATCCTCCACTACCACCGGCACCGGAACCGAACCGGCACCGGTACCTCCACCACCACCGTCACTGGAACCACCACAACAGGGGGTTGACTATTTTGCACCATATGTTCCTGACACGCATCCGTCTGATTATTTTTCAGCGTCAGTCCCAGTACATCAACAATATTGGGGTGGTCCACAATTTGAGTATGGAGAGCAAACTTCATTCAGTCAAGTGCTTGGTTTCATGGCATCAGGGTCCCACCACTCACATTTAGGTAATTATGTTGACATTCCCACCGACCATCAAACACATTTGGGTGGTATTACTCCAGCTAGGAGGTCATTGGATTCGAGACCTCGGGTTCGCACTTCTTCTGATAATTCTGGTGCCAGAATGTCTGTTGACTCGAGCAGAAGTGCTGAAGGGGCGGGAGGGATTATATAGAGTGGAAACCTTAGACGTATTCCGATGAGTCTGATTCATAAGAGTAATAGGGCAGTTGATGATGAGACTGGTAACTACCAAGTAGACCACCCAGAGGATGTGGGTGAGGGTGAGCATAAGGATGAGGATGAGGATGAGGATGAGGGTGAGGATGAAGATGAGGATGAGAATGATGATGATGCTGTTGATGAGGATCCAGCGCCTAGTGCAAGTAAAATAAACTATTGGTAATGATTTAGGGCTTGATTATGAATTTTTGTTAGTAGCTTCATGGTGAACTTGTATTTATATTACATATTGAATTGCCATTTGAGTAATAGCATCCAACATTTGTTGTGTTTTCATAGGTATGGCCACAAGTGAAAAAGGTAAAGATTACAACCTTAGAGCTGATCCTCCACGTCGGAGTGCGAATCGGTATACACCATCCGGTTTTAACAGGATTGCCAAGAAGTGCAAAAAGTTATACAAAGATATGAAGTGGGCACCGAGGAAGTGAAGTTGTATGGATGAATTAAGTTTTTAATTAGGTAGTTATTACTATCTAAAAATGAAGCTGTAATTATTTAATTATTGAGTATGTTAATTAGGTTGTTATTACTATTTACTTATTGAGTATGTTAACCAGGTTGTTATTACTATTTAATTATCGAATATGTTAATTACGTTGTTATGATTATTTTTCTATCGAGTATGTTAATCAGGTTTGAAATGAATACAAGCACGAGTTGGTAAATTCAAATGTCAATGTCGTACATAAATGTAAATTCAAATGAAATGTAAAAAAAGGTAACTACTACTCTTCGGCTGGACCTGCACTTGGTCCACTGCCTTGGCGACATCTACTACGACTTTGGCCTTCGGAACCGCATTGCTTGCATTGCCTAGGGCAACACAACATACGAGTGTCCATCTCATTCAAGAAGTGGGTCATCTTCAGGCGACCTTTGGCTACACGTTTGAGAAACAAGTTTCCAATAAATCGAGGGCCATGATAAGCAGGCCACGTTGCAGGATTTCCCAGTGGTCTAAACCAAGCCCTATATACTCTTCAAACTTAGTCCATCTTGTATACATCATGAACATACACTTGCCAGTCCAACCGCTGATTTGCACAACAAGCAAACACATGTCAACACAGAATTCGGTCAACCTAGAATTCACCACAATTGCAACGACGGTGGCGTAAGTTAACTGCATACTCAACCCCACTCGGCATCTCGCGTACCTCAAATACTTCATGTTCTCTATCAAAATAACTAACCTGTATGTTACCCGATGCTCGTTGATTTGCATGCAGCTTGGAGGTCACCATCTCAGAGAGCACAAGTCCAGCATTAATTCGGGCTTCAGCCTCGGCTCTTTTTCTAGTGAACAACTCATTCAGTCTGTAAAATATAGCCTTAACAAGCACAGTCACTGGGAAATTGCGTGCACCCTTTAAGACAGAGTTGATGCACTCCACAAGATTGGTGGTCATATGACCCCATCGGTATCCATCATAAAATGCCAAAGCATACTGCTCACGTGGGATCCGATCAAGCCAGTTGGTGTAAGCCTCACCCCGTTCCTTTAATCGTTCATAGCACATCTGTTACTCCCTGATCGTCCTCGAGTATCCTATGAAAAACATTCAGTCAACAATGAACACCATTCTATTTGATCATACTTACAATAAATTCAAAGTTCATTGTATTTAAACTTACCAATGTTGACGATGAGCTTCTGCAAGTAAGGTGCCTTAAACTTCCTCAAGAAGTTGGACTTAATATGCCGGATACAAAACATATGGAATGCTCTAGGAGGAGACCAAGCCCCATTACTTCTCTCAATAGCTGACCTAATAGAATCGTGTCAATCAGAGATAAGTCCCACACCATCATGTGTCACCACATGTTAACGCAAGTTACTCAGGAAAAAGTACCATGCATCAGAAGTCTCTCCCTCTACTATGGCGAATGCAATAGGCACGATGTTGTTATTACCATCTTGTGAGACTGCAACCAATAAACAACCCTTGTATTTTTCATACAAATGAGTCCTGTCCACCTGCACTACTAGCTTGCAGTGTCTGAAGGCCCTTATACAAGAGTAATAACTCCAGAAGACTCTATGCAGTACACGTATATCAGGAACCAAATCATCCCCCTGGTAAGCAGGCATTATTTCAAAGTGAACCACTGCTGATGGCTCCTTGTGACACATGACCTCAAACCATATGGGCAAAGCTTCATACGATGCTTTCCAACCTCTGAAAATTGATTCCACCGCCTGCTGCTTTGCTAACCAAGCCTTGCGATAACTGATGGTGTAGTTAAACTTTGACTGGACTTCAGCAATGACTGATTTCACCTTTATAGATGGGTCAACCTCTACCAACGGCTTAATTGCTTCTGTAACTGTCTTAGAATCCATCTTTGAATGGTCTTGAGAAATAGTAGACCTAGTACAAGTGTGACTTCCATTGTACCTCCTTATCTCCCAACAGTACTTCTTTTGCATTTTGGTAACCCTGATCAACCAGTTACAACCATTGCCATATTCTGTACATTCGGCATAGAATGTCGTCGGTTCCGACTCATATACCCGATAGCCTACACCTCTCCGGATGGTATAATCTTTCATTGCCTTGATTATTGCCTCCCTTGAACTAAATTTCATCCCCACTGTGAACTCACCATCTGCCACAACAAGAAGCACTGCATACATCAAAAGAAATAAATCATGTATTATGTACTCGGTAATAAATCATTTATTACAACTCAATTAACAAACACACTTTACCATGTAAGATCATAATAGTCTTTTTTTTTCGCTATTCTATCTACGTAAAGAACAACTAAATATAATCCATAACAAAGAACTATTAATTAATAAAAAAATCAAATGCCATGGTCACAAATGACTATCCACATATCACATATATTACTCATCTGACTTATTAATCAGCTACTACAGAGTTTCACATAGCTGTCTAGCTTTACGCACCTGCATTTATATATTGCGGAAACTCCTGTGCGTGCATAGCCTCCAAATCCAACGACCGCATGAAAGAAGACTCCTGAAATGGATGCGGGTTTGCTAGTGCATTTGCAACTTCCGCCACATCTGCGTTCATGGCGCTGCCAGCTTCATCTTCATCTTCACCTGGACCAACCATCTCATAATTACTTTCAAATTCATCCTCGCTTTCACTATTATAATCTTCCAATTCAATGTTACAGTCCACTTCAGATTGCTCAAACTCAACATACAACTCGATGCACGATATTCGGTGGTGATTTTCCATATACATTGAAAATATTTCATGCATACTCGCTTCATCCGTCACGTACTTGGTCTGAAATTGAACAAACCCACCAAACACAGATAAATGATACCTGTACAAAATATACGATACTCTCCTAGATCTTTGAGAATCTATCTTCTCACAAATCACACCTTTCAATTCCTCAAATGACAATGTGAACGGAATAACAACATCTAATGAATTTTCACACACAAATTGAACTCCTTCATATGTTTGCAACAAAATCTGCCCGTAACAAAAAATTTTCAACACAACTCTATCATCCATATCAGTATACGTACTTGCCTATTCTCACACTCACTGAAATCTATTCTACAAGAATGAAGGAGAAGAATGAGAGAAGAGGAAGAACATCAGCTGAGACCGGTGATGACAAAATGAGGCTTCTGTGATTTTTTTTCATTTATGTATGCAGTTACAGGCAAATCGGACCGACTGACCGCGTGCCACACAAATCGCTTGGTCCGATTGGTGCACTCTTGGATTAAAAAAAAAATTTGGCCACCCAAAATCGGTGGGTCCGATTACTGCACTCTTCATTTTATAAAATTGGACTCCCACAAATCGGTGGGTCCAATTTGATGTTACTGAATCTCTCTCTCACACAAATCTGTGGGTTCGATTTGTGTTCCTTCCTCTCTCTGCTTGAAATCGGACCCACCAATTTCTTCTCTCCTAAATTCCTAAAAGCAACGCCGTCATAACAGTGTAATTCCTCCCTAATGATCATAACGCAGCATAACTCACACCACTAAATCATATAAAAAAATAAAAGTTTAATTACCTTTAAATTAATATAGTAAAACTATAAAATAAATCACAAATTTAAGTTGATTAACTTTTCAATTACTTTTTTTTCTTACTTCAAAAGATGTAAAAAAATAGCTTGTATATTTTTTTGGCTTTATGAAAATTTGTCATGCATAATGAAAATAGTTTATTTGGAGTAAATAATTATTTTTAATCATAAAAAATTTAGCCGTTAATAAATTTATCTAAAAAAATAAAATTAAGGTTATATCCATAAAAAATAAATTTTGATTGGCAAAACTATCTAAACTCTAAAAAATTATTCAAAATTTTAAAATTATCTCTTAACTTATTTAAACTTAAATTGCAAATATAATCTAATTCTGTCCTACCGTATTCTTAATCTCCAACCTTCCACTGTTACTTTGGTGGATACTCCTCAATAGTTTGGTGAATCAGTACTCTATATACTCTTTAAATTATTTGGTGAATCAATGCTCCATATATTTTTCAATTTTTAAATATTTCTAAATCAATTTTTTTAGTTAAAATATTTATTATACACTTTAATACTTATTTTATTTTTTATCTTTTAAATTAAAAACCTAATTTAAACTTTGCTCCCATTTACCGTTTACAAAAAGAGAAAAAAGTCTGAGTTATTCATAATCTCTTATTCCCTCCCTGTGTCATCTTAACCACTGACACCGCTAACTAGTCAACTCACCCTTGCTTCTTTTTGCCCTATCTCCTTCCTCCATCATTGTCATGGAGTGGCTGCTCTACCTTTTCACCTATTAGGAATTCATCATAACACATTTAACATAAATTCAATACTGACAAACTAAAATTAATGAAAAAAATCAATTTTTTTAGAGGCAGTGCAATAAAAGAGAAATGGTCGAAATAAAGAGGACGTTATTACAGATCTAAGAAGTAGAGGAAAAGGACAGCAAGGAGGGAAAGACAGTGGGTGACGATATTGCAATTGGAAGGATGAAAGATTCGGAGACTTCGTTGTTGTGTTAGATCAAGCAGACCAGAGAGAGAAGGGCAAATGATTGGTAGAGGTAGAGCCCAAGCGTGGTAGGAGAGGAGGCCATAGGTGAATAGGTGGTGGGCGAGAACAAATGCAGAAGCATGGTGGTGGCATGGTGGCTAACAGGTGTAATGAGCAGATGCAGAGGCGGAGGAGCAGTGGAAAAGAAAGGGGTAGGGGCCGAGAGCATGGTAGGGGAGGAGAGCAAAAGCGGAGGTGTACAGAAGAGAGGCGGAGGAAGCAATGGAGGCATGGTGGAGAAAAGGGAGATTCAGAGGGTGTAGAGAGGAGAGAACTGAGTATAATTAAAATAGCCTTAATTCTACGAGTAAAACCCTACCTCTGTCCCTAACCATTTACCAAAAGGACCTGGCACCCCCTGACCATTAGAAAATAAAAACGCGATCCTCATCTATTTTCTCCTTGTGACTGAAAAACCCCTCTTGTAGGTTTTCGGGTAAATGGTAACCAGAAAAGCCTATGTGTACCGGTCACTCTTATACGTGGACTGACTATATTTAATAGGACAAAAAGCCTGTACACAGTCATAAAAAACGTTATAGTTTTTATTCTAGTTCTTCAAAAGAGCTAACCCAAATGTTGATGTGAACCCTAGATATCAAACCCTACCCTTAGTGATGACATGGAAGATCATTCATCAGGTTCAATCTGTCATTCATGGAAAGAGAAGTCGATGGGCTCTTCAAGCAACAATTCTGGCAATGTTGGCATGGCAAGGAAGAAGTTCATACATCCAACTTACAATTGTGGAGCTTATGCAATTCTTTTTGAATCCACCACATCAAATAACCCAAATAGATTGTTCTTTGGTTGCAGTTATTTCAAGGTAAATTAGTATTCACTCCATCTTACAATCTTCTCTATAATTAGGTTGATTAAAAAATAATTGTTCATAATTGTAGACTTCTTCAATACATTGTAAATATTTTAAGTGGTTGGATGAGCTCATAACTGAGTCTAACTATACGATGGTGAAAGTGTTGAAGATGGAAGTTCATGGTAGATTAAAGGAGTTAGAGAAAAAAATTAAAGAAATTGAGATTAAGCTCTATGATGGAGTTTATAGAAGAAGTTACACAAGACAAAATGGATGTATCATCATAACATTTTTCATTGCTGTTGCTCTTGGATTCTTGTTTACTGCACTTCAACCTAATAGGATGTAAAAAATTATAACTTATTTTGGTTTTTAATGTTATAAGTTAGATACACATTAAGGATGGTGACTGAGATGTAAAAATTGTTGGATTTTGATGATGGAAAGATTATTGTGAGTTAAATTACAAGTAAGAATGTGATGGATGGTTTTTTAGTATTTTTCACTGTTTTGAGTTGAAGTGACAATTTTTCAGTATTTTGTTATTTGAAGTATGTTTTCATACAATTTCATTGAATCAAGAATAAACCAAATTCAATAAGCAATGAAAATCTTTAACTTGAAAAACAAATATCTAATATATAGAAAGTTGCAAACTACTTACGACATGTAACAACATCTCACAAAAGCAACACCTACATGCCAATACATACTAACCCTAGTAACTAAACAAAACAGAAAATATAAAGTATTTAAGTACTAGAAGTTCCAAAATATTTAACCAATACTATGCATAGTTTGCATTCAGATATCAGTTACAAAATACTATCCAACTTGATCGATACTATATATCTAAAATACTAGCCATAACTATCTAGTCCTCATTTTTTCTATAGAGCTTTGAAAGGTGATGCAGTGGAGCCAAATTCCTTAATGCTTGGTGGTGCTCCGAAACTTGGTCCCTTGATTCCTTGTTTGAGTCCTGGTGTTGGGATAAATTTTGGAACATCTTAACTGTTGTGCTAGCACTAGTTGATACCTATGTCTCGAGAAAAATTTCAATGGACTTAGTTGATCTCATAGCAATCTTTGGTTGGGTTAATGGGACTTGGTTTATGGGTACAATGGGTGGAAGTAACAGTCCATGAACTTGAGGTGTCAATGGCTTACGATTGGTTGCTTCTTCCTGAATCAAGCAGGAATCTATGGAACATTGATCATATTTTGCAAGACATGGTTGCTTGTAGCTGTGGTTGGGCCTGGGGTAGTCGGATTAGGTATGACTGGATTTAGTGCAAGTGATCCATTGCCATTTTTACTACTATGTCCATTGATGTTTTGAGCCTGTTTTTTTTTTATGAAATATAATGTGAATTAGAATCTGAACATGATACTAAAAATTCAATCACAATGTTAAGTTTTTCATTATTACTTCACTTGTAGGAGTAAATTGGGACACTGAAATTTTTTCTCCTATTTATTGAAGTGTCATTGGAGTAAAATTTCTTGGTAACTTCTTCTTTTGCTTCTTTACTTTGGCCTATAATTTTTGCACAGTGATAGATATCCTATTTTAAGTCACACCATAATTTGATAACATAAATGAGTCATGAACTGACCATAGAATCTAGTACTACAGATGGAGCAGCACCAGATTTGGGTGCAATATTAGTTGGGTTATCACCTTGTAAACAATAATAAGACATTTAGAAGACATATAAATTCCTCATTAAACCATTTCTAAGACACATGAACCCCTCATTAACCCATTTGCAAGACATATAAATCCCTTTGATACTTACATTATAAGACATTTAAATTCCTATAAATACTAATACTAGCCTAATTATTATATCTTTGATTTTTTTTGCCTTCTTCTTCTTTGGTTGTCAATTGGAATCCCTTGGAGCTCCCTTACATTTCTTATAATAATGATCTTTTTTCCCACACTTGCTACATGTCACCTCGAAGGCCTTCTTCACTTTGTTCCCTATTAATTGGCTCTCAAACACAGGATCAACAGTTCTTCTCTTCCTAGGACAACCAGGGGTCTCTTGATGGAAGGTGCCATTGGACTAAAGCATCTGATGTTAAGCCATAAGTGGCACAAAACTCCTCTCTATTTATAGTTTGAATTGTTATACCATAAGTGGCACGAATGGCATCCATGGTAAGCCACTCATGCACAAAATCTTCAGGCTTCAAGTTAAGCTTCCGTAGCTTAGAGATTGCAGCAACTTCATATTTAGATGGCATGCCTACAATAAATTGCCTTATTAGAAATCTCAACATTAATGTAGATAATAGTAACTACAAATTACTAGTACTAGAGAATTACTAGTAAGCTGCCATAGGTTACAAGTGCAGGTCTTTTTCTTTAGATTCACTCTAAGTTTGCTTTGGCGTCTTTGAACCTCAAAGATAATTCTTTTATCATCTCCAGTCCACTCAGCTGTCCACTTAGTGCTTTTAAACTTAATGAATTCATCCAACCTCTACTGTTGCACATGAGCCAATTTTTCATGATAGTTACTTAGCCTCTTCTTATGTCCAGCCATTTTTCTCATTATATAACACCTCAAATTCTTACACATTATCAAAATTGGCTTGCTCTTATATTCCACAATCTTAGCATTCCAAACCTCACACATATTGTTAGTAATATTATCAATATTTGGATACTGAGAGAATTGACTTTTAGTCTGTGTAGATTCACAAAATCTGGAGAGATACTCCCAAGCTGGTTGGTTCACCGATTTTAACTTGTCCATATTCGCACGAAACTCTAGAGTTGTTATACTCCTTGCACATTGTCACACTTGTCCCTTGGATTGTATGTCTTTCCATTGCTTAACAAATTTTTTCCAGATGTAGTAGAATAGTTTCTGTGATTCGCCCGTGGCATAACTTCTTGAAGAGCAATTGCCAATCCCTTCCACCCAATAGGCACACAATCATTGGATTAATAATTCAGATTGGGTATCAAATAAAATAACACATCAAATAAAATTTAGTATCAACACAAAAATAATTAACACATAAATACTTAACAAACCTTCTGCCGATCAAAAATAAAATTCCAGCCAAATTCAGTGCATGAGCTTAGGTCCTCCTGGAGGAGAGTTAGAAACCACCTCCATGTTTCAGTACATTCACTGTCAACCACAACATAAGCAATTATGAAGAAGTGGTTGTTAGCGTCTTGAGCCACGGCAGAAAGGAGGTGGCCACCAAAATAACCCTTTAGGTGACAGTCAACTAGCCCAATTAAAGGATGACATCCTACCTTGAATCCATGTTTGCATGCATCCAATGATATGTATAGCTTGTCAAACACAGGTGGGATGACATCCACTATAGTTGTTGACCCTGGATTATTCCTATGAAACTCACACAAGTAATCTCTAACATTCCCAAATTGCTCATTTTCATTTCCTATAACCTCCTCTCTAGCTGCCTTCAAAGCTCTGCTGATCATTTTAGGGTGGATATGGACATTGTAGTCCTCTTTCATGTGCTCTAAAGCTTCCTTAGGTGATAGTTACGACTATGTGACCAACCTCTTCACTAGCTTGCTTGTAACCCATGATCTACTTGCCATGTTGCTTGTAAGATTTCTACCACAAGTGTGCTCCTTAACATATGTTTTAACTTGAAAATACAATTCCTGACTGTTCTAGGAAGTTAGGATTAGCCAAGGATAACCCTCTTCAGCATACTTTACTCTCACTCTATACTTTTCATTTTTTATATACTTTAACTCTTTTCCTTTAAAAACAAACATGTCCTTCAATGATTGCTTGAATTGTGCCATAGTGTCAAAAATTTCTCCAACTTCGAAATTCACTTCACCGTAACTAATGTCTTCATCAAATTTATAAAATTTAGGCTTTCTGACCTCATCATCAGAAGAAATTTGAGAGTTGAATGCTTTTGATTCATATTGATATGGGTTGTCAACCTGCTCTAGGCACTTCATTTGGGCTTTCAACCTCACTCACAGCGTCATTACAATTTGAACCCTTGTCTCTATCATGTTGCCCTTGCCTTGGCCCATTCACAGCCTCATCCCTATTTAAAATATGCCTTCTTGTTCTGCCCCATATCTCTTATTTTTCTTATTCTTCTTGGTTTTTCTTTTTCTTTATGTTGATGTTATAGTCTTTGTGTTCTCTATTTACTGCTTATGGACTCATGTTATAATAAAGATTGATCATAAAAAGTGGAATATAGAACATCAATAAAAAAGGTCTGAATATATAACATAACATAACATAAACTATAAATATGATGAACATAACATCACTGCATGACAACGTGGAATACATGAAAATAAGGAATACATAACTGCATGGAATACATAACTACAATGATTACAAAACTAACACTGAAATACATACCATAAAACGAAATATGCGCTCCTCAAAACTCAAAAGAGATGCAATCCAGTGAAGCAGTGTCGAGGATGCCTGATCCGTCGTGCTCTCTGGGCTAGAGGGACCTCGTCCTCATCACTGTCTCCATCTCTAGCCTGCTCCACCTCGTCTAGTGTGCGCTCCTGCGATGTGGATGGACCAGGCTGTGATGTAGTAGGAGCTGCAAATGTCGAGGGAGGTGTCCTGCCCAATACAAATGTGTCGTCTACAAGTCGAGTAGGAGACTCATTCAGATCTAATCAACACGGGCCTGGGATCCAACTACCGGAGATCTGTGTCTGGCCAGCTCATCCTCTTACATGATCATGCTGATCTCGTCAAGGAAGCGTGACACCTCCAATGTGTGACCTGAGGCCCCCTGTCACTCAACGTCGGCTGGTAACATAACCATCTGAAAACCAAATTGATCAACAAAGAAGTAAATCGATGAATTCTTAAAAACATGATGCTGAACCCAAAAGAGAGTACCTCGACGCCAACGGCTAATGAAAGATATCAAATTCATCTAGCCAAAAACTAGGGAACCTCTAGAAGATCCAGGATTGCAGAAGCTGCAATGAACCGGCCAACTTGACGACATTCTTATTGGTCACACGACACATGCACATATATAACCATGAGAGTGTAGTAGACCCCCAACTATATTGACCCATGTCGTCTAGCCTGGCGATGTAGGATATCCAACGAATGTGACGACGTGCACTAGACTTATCCCCGAACAGTTTTGTCGGCAAGAGAATCATGATATACACACGGGCATACCTCTTAATCGTCTTATCGTCTGCCCCCTGTAGAAGCTCACCAAATGTGTCCTACATCCAAGTGCATTTCACTATGAACTTCTTGATACAGTTCGTAGGAGGCAAAACACCCAACAGCTCCTTAAATCATACCCATGTTGGGTGGCCGCCCACAATATGTTGCTCAAAGTCCATGAGGCATCCGCTGACATACTGACCGTCGATCAGAAGTCCTAGCTAGTACGCTACATCCTACAGCGTGATTGTTCACTCCCCGAACAACATGTAAAAATTATGCATCTCTAGACGTCATCTCTCCACGAATGCGCTCACTAATGCATGGGCAACTTTCTTATCTTTTCTTAGTAATTTGCATGTGAATTTGCTATATTATTCTGAGATTTAGGTGTTTTAAGCCACCATGAATGCTACTTTGATTTATTTTGTAATTTGATTTATTATAGGTAGCGTTCGGGTGAGTTTGGCAAAGTGCAAAGAGAATTCATGGATGTTGTCAACCCTGACCTCTTCACACTCTAATGAGTATAACTTGAGTTATAGAGATCCAATTTATGCAGTTTTAATGACATTGGAAAGCCAACTTCTAGGGCTTTCCAACGATATATAATAGTATATGTTTACGCACTACCTTTGGGGCGGAAGGTGGTGCCAAACACTATGGATCTCAAGTATGGCGCCACCCAATTGCCATATTCTCAAGTCAAACGCCACGACTCTAAGTAGGGCTCCATGAGTGATGCCAATTAGCTCCAAATGCCACCATTGGGGCAGCAAACACCTGGACTTCAAGTATGGCACCAAGCTCCTCGAGTTTTGTGCCTTTCCAATGCTTCAGGTGGTGCCAAACGCCACTTGCTCTGCGTTTGGCGCTAGTCTCTGGACCCAGGGTGGTCCCCACATCCTCAGAAATGTAATCTCGTGTATTTAACTTATATTTTAATTTATTTTTAATTAGAAAGATATTAATTAGGTTTTCGAATTTAATTTCTAGATGAATTATGTTAGATATAAAAGGAGAAAAGATTCAGCCCTTCGGGCTCTCTCCTCTCTCTCTCTTCTTCTCCTATTCCACACTTTACACTTTTCTCTGCTAGAGTTTTTCACACCATGAGCAACTAAACTTCCATTGTTAAGGTTAGGAGTTTTGTTTATTTGGATGGATTAATAACTATTGTTTTCTACTTCTGATTTATGCATTGATTTACATTCAAGAATTTGTTTCATTTTTCATCCTATGGATTAGAGTGTATTGGAAGATAACTCTTTTCTAACTTGAATTCTTGTTAAATCTTGGAAAAGTTATATCACCTGAATAACAGCTTGAAACTGAATTCTCATAACTCTCTAACTATCTATATTTAATTAATATGATACGTGACATATAATCATATCATCTTTGGGTTTTTAGGGTTTTGTGTGGCTTATAAACTAGGATTTGAACTTAAACCCTCTAATTAGATTAAGTGACTAAGGAATTGATGGTTGATTAAGCTAGAGGAGGATTAAATTACCAAAGAATTGGAGTCTAATCACTTAAAGTTTGCTATGAATTGAATCTTTACATAATCAAAGTAGTTACTAAGAATTGTTAATCCTAAAATTTGAACATCTCCAAAACCTTAATGTTTTTCTCTCATTAATTCTCACAACCAATTTATTGTTTGCTTTGTTAGATCTTTTGAATTAATGTTTAATGCAATTGAACCCAAAACACTCCTTTTTACTTGTCTGACTAAGTGAATCACTCAATTATTGTTGCTTGATCCATCAATCATCGTGGGATCGATCCTCACTCACCTGAGATATTACTTGATATGATGATAAACTCCAATTTTGTGATTTATCTCATGTTGAATTTAGTGGATTTTATCAACTTATCTCACATTTATTCAATAAAATAGCATAGTTTTGTGAATTTCTCCTAATTTGTGCTTAAGAGTGAAAATATGCTTTTTAGGCCTTAAAATTGCTAAATTTAATTCACTTTAATTCCATTTGATGTCTTGATATATTTGTTGAGTGGTTCCAGGTTTATAAGGTAAGGATTGGATTGAAAGAATGAAGAAAAAAGCATGCAAAGTGGAGAATTGATGAAGAAATGAGGATTTGAGAATCTGCCATGTGACACGTACGTGTGATCCACGTGTACGCATGACCTGAAAAATGCAATATGACGCGTACGCGTGACATCCTGTGTACGCGTGACAAGCGACACGTGACTTCATCAAAGAACACGTTGGGGCAATTTCTGAGGTCATCCAAGCCCATATTCAACTCATTTCTAAAGCTATTAGAGGCCAAATTCAAGATGGATCAAGGGGGGAGCAATTAGTGTAGCTTAGGACCATGTTTTAGGATAGTTTTCTAGAGAGAGAGGCTCCTTCTTCTCTCTAGAATTAGGGTTTTTAGGTTAATTTTCTCTTTAATTTCATATTTTATTTCTTATTTTAGTGTAGTTCTCTTTACATTTTCATGCTCTAGTAGTTTAATTCTCTTGTTTCCTCTTATTAGTTTCTCTTTTGAACTACTTTTTAGTTTTATGAACTATTGTTAATTTCATTTTTTTTAATGCAATTGATGCCTTTTTATGTTTCTTATTGTTTAATTGAGTTGTTATTGTTACTTTTTTGCATTTGGTAGTAATAGATTTTATTATTTTTGCAATTTGTGATGCATTTCTTTTGTTGCACACCAAGTGTTTGATAAAATGCTTGGCTTAGGTTTAGAGTAGATTTTGAGCATTCTTGGCTTGGAAAGAGAAATTAGGTGCTCTTGAGTCATTAATACCCAACTTATGTTGGTGATCTAGAGTTGTTGGTTAATATTGTTTCCATTGACGCTAATCTCTTGCTAATTCAATTAGTAAGTTGATTAAGACTTATGGATTGAGATTAACTAGTCTTGTTTGATTTTCTCCTGATGTTGGAGATAACGAAATAGGATTATCTCTTGGTAGTTATTGTGTTATGATTAATGACTAGAATAGAAAACCTTGATTCTCAATCCTTGCCATGAATGCCTCTCTTTAATATTTGCTATCTTTAGTTGTTTGCTTTATTTTCTTGCCATTTATATTCTTGTCCTCTTAATTGCAAACCACCCCTTTGGACCTCATAACCGATAACATGCATACCTCACTGTAATTCCTTTGAGAGACAACCTGAGATCTAATACTCTCGGTATTTTTATTGGTTTACACTTGTGACAAACAAAATTAAACTTTGATTGAAGGTTGTTTGTCGGTTTGGGACTATACTTGCAATGAAGTGATTTCTTTTATTGAGAAGAAAATCCTAACCGACGATAACCCTCTTTCAAGTTTTTGATGTATTACTTGGTATGACCCGATGCACTTGCCGGTTAGTTTGTGGTTTAAAATTTCGCATCACTCACCAATGACTCGTCCAATCGAAACCAAGTCTCGTTCAGTCATACAAGATGGTATAAAAAAATTATCTTTAGCGTATCAAAAATATCAAAAATTTTATATTTAACCCTAACCCTAAACTAAGTCTCGCTGAATATAAAAGTAATAACTTCAAATATCCTAACAAACCTTTTTAGGTACCATTTTAAGTTCTCAAAATCTAACCACATAATAGCTTATTAGTTCTAAAAAGCATTTATATTAAAAAGAAAAATAATTTTCTAATTCCTAATTAACGACTCTAAACAACTACTACACAAATTATGTTAACATTAGTAAGAAGACTAATTTATATTCAAAACAAAAATTTTTGTTCACTAACCTCGAGGTGGACGGCACTAGCAATATGCTGACTCCGTCTAACTGATAGAGACGATTCGGATCGTCGTCCATGTGTTCGGATTCGTTTTTTTGGGGTTGCTTTCCAAGATTTCGTTGCTGGGTGATAGGGATCGTGGAGGAGTTTGTGTGTTTTGTAATTCGAATGGACGGTTTTGAAATTGTATATATAGGCACATTCACACTAAATCTACCCCATTTGATTCGAATTAGTATGGAACATTTTTGCATGTAAATCCAATCTATGTGCATCGATTTACCAATACCTTTAAATCGAAATTATTGACTTTGATTTATTGTGGACGTGTTAAAACCATCTAGTTCATTATAAATCGAATCTTTTTCATTCGATTTACTATGAAGGAGCTAAATCGAATTTAGTAGTGGAGATAACATACAAGTAATTTGAATCTTATAAATTCAATTTACATATATATGTGAATTGAGGCATACACATAACTTTCTTTTATTTTGGAGAATACACGTAAATTTAATTTTCAAATGGTTTATTAGGGTGAATTACCCTAAATTTAATTAGATTCGAATTCTATTAGAATATTTTATTAGATCTATTTTAAATATTTAAATTCGACAATAGATTTTAATTTAATATAATCAAGTTAAATTAGGTCGCCTTTATTTATAATTAATGTATATAATTTTATATAAAAAATTAATAAAATTTTATCTTTAAAAATTAATATTAATAAAAATTATATAACATTTCTGCCAAATAAATTATTTAAACATAAACAACATCAGATAATATAAAAAATATTAATTGAAATAAATAAACAAAATATTTTGTTATTAATTTTAACATAAAACATATAGTGAAATTATAAAATATAATAATTTTGAATTGAGTTAAATCTACTTGAAGAATGACTCGAATTTAGTCCGAAAATCATCGTAAAAATAACAAACTTCAAAAAGAAGAGTCTTTGGCTCTATTAAAAAAAAAGTTATTTTATTAATTTTAGCCAATTTTAAATTTATTATTACTATTCTACTATTGTTATTTAATTTCTAAAAAAGTTGGAATACTATTAATGCTTTAATATTTATATAATTCTCATCGGTGCAGTCAGTCTCCACAAATGCATACAGTTCTAAAGAATAAAATACAAGAATAAATCGGAATCAGAATCAGAATCAGCATCACTTTCTCCAAAATCCACCTGCTCTTTTATGTTTTTATATTTAATTTTTAGTTTTTAATTATCTGCTCAACTGTACCATCTCAATTCTCAAAAGCCAAAAGCTCCCTTAATCAGTCATCACAAGTCACAACACAGAGAGAGGGAAAACGGAAGAGCTGTTGACTTCTCTCTCGCTCTCTGTCTCTCTCTCTCGCCAAAATCCAAACCTTTCGGAGTCAGGTAAACCATTGATCTCTTCGCTTCTATTCTATTCTTAGTCGTTCGTTTTCTCCTGATTTTCATAGTTTTTTCTTTTTATATTTACTTTATTTTATTTTGCTATATGTTTGACTCCGTTCTTCTTTTAGTCCTTATTATTACCATTTATTTATTTATATTATATTATTATGTAACGTGGTACTCTGCGAAGCAGGAAAAATATCATTTTTAATTTCGTATTTTTCAATCTTTGTTTTAAAGGTAATTTTTGGCAACAATCATAGTGGATCGTATAATTTGTGAATAACTGAAAGCTGTTGGTGTTTTTCGTTTTTGAAAAGCACAATTGCAGAAGCTGAGGTAAGATCCTTTCTATGAAGACCTTTCTTGAGCTTTTGTGTGGATAATTTTAATTTGTGTTAGATTTAGGAGCTTCTGATTATGAATTAGGATGAAATATGAAGTTTAGTGTTAGTTATGTGAAGGTCATACTATTCAGCAAAAAGTTTATTCAGTGGTCAATGTATGTTAGGGCAAGGGTGTATTAGCAATTCACAATCCTCACTAACCCCCTCAATTGCAGTTTTCTAAATTCCTGTTAATTAAATGTGATTGAAAAAAAATGGAAAAGCGGGGGGGGGGGGGGGGGGGGGGGGGCGCTGTTACTAATGTTGAAGACTTGTAGATTAGCTATGAAGGGCTTATTATAAGCCTTCTCTTTTGTTTGAGTTTGGTGACAAACTATGTTTATGCTAGAATATCGTGGCAGTCCGTGGATCATCCCACCTAATGTGGCATGAGTACAAAATGATTTGGGGAAAATTAGATAGTTGCAACTCAATTAAGCAGTTGGGAGTGTGAATAAACAAAGTTTTCCAATAGTAAGCCCTTACGTGATCTACATTTTCAAATGATAAAGTTTTAATCTCACTTTCTGAGTTCTGGGGTCTTCTAAATTCGAATGGTCCTATTTGCTTTAAGTTGCACATGGTGTGCTTCCTAGTTGAAGGTAAAACAAATGTGAATTGCAAATGAGCTGTTAAGCTTAAAAAACTATTTTGAATTAATATTCATTTCGTATCCTTCTTTACTCTCATTCGATTGGTTCTAAATAAATATTTGTATCTGTAACCCATTTCATCTGTCTATGGGCTTAAGGAAATCTCTAATTTTCGCACTTTCAAATAGCAACTCTTCATTATGGGAGTGTTTGGTATGGGGCTAAAGTAGGGGTGAAGATTTTATTCGTAATACTTGCCCACCACGGTGATAATGTGTGTTAAAGCATTCTCTTTATTATAATGTTAGCTTTTGTTATGCTTTCTAGCAGGGATGGAATGAGTAAAGTTGGTCTACTGGCTGCATGCATCCTATATCTCTTCTATATTAACAAATTTTCGGTTGAAAGGCTTTAGCTTTGAGGTTTTAGTCTCTTGTCCCCCCCATAAACCCCCGAACAAAACTACCTCAATGTAGTTCTGCCTGGCTTAAGTTTCATATGGATTAAAAATTGTATTTTAAACTTTACAATTGACCAACACTCCAATTTTTTCAACAAACAAAACAGTAAGAGTGAGTATGAATGAAATCTCACTGACCCCTTCAAAGCTTTTTTTCCCAGATCTTTTTACATAGTTTAGTGAATGGCATAATATAGTTGATATTAGTTACTCATATTTACAACTTGTAACTATATACGTCATGAATATAGTATCCATGAGAAAAAAAAATTATTTACAGATTTTAGACTGCATAAATGACGAGCTATTGGATTCAATGTATCATAGTGGCATAGTGCATAGCATTTTGTTTTACTTTAAATGATATGAGTAATTACATAGATGTATTGGTATTGTCTTCTCTTGCAGAACTCGCTATTTTCTTTCTGAGCGTCTCTAAACTGACACCATGAGTGTGGATTTAAAGAAAACTACCTCTAATGGCCATGAGAAAATGTTAAGCTTAGAAGAGCAGCAGTCCCTGGTATGTCCTGTACTTGTGAATTCTTGGTTTGAACCCATGAAGATTCATATGCTGTCGATTTTTTCGATACTTTGTATTTGACAATATGAAGCTGCAATCTTTGCAAGAAAGAAAACATGTTTTCTAGCTCATAATTATTTGCTTCTTTCTAGATCATGGAGGTCAGAAGGTTGATTGGACCACTGTCTGGTAAGGCATCTCTTTATTGTTCTGATGCATCCATTGCAAGGCATTTGAGGGCGCGGAATTGGAATGTCAAGAAGGCGGTTAAAATGTTGAAACAGACACTAAAATGGAGAGCAGAATACAAACCAGAAGAGATCCGATGGGTGAGTGATTGCATATTTGTGCCCGTCTCTTGCTGTCCTCTTGGTCACTCTTGTCTCTTAGGAGGAGTTAACTGTAGGACTGCGTAAACTTTAAAGATGCTCAGTCAGATCCAGTGGCCGTGTTTAACCATATCTGATCCTGCTTGAACTACCACCAATTTAATATCATGTAGTTCCTAGACTGAGTTAATGGATTCAGGATCCATCTAGTTATCTACTTCACCTGGAATTTTTGTGATCTGGGAATGTTTGATCAAATTATTAAACCCTGATATTATCTTCTGCCAAAATTTTAGTTGAAGTGCACTTCTGTTAATGCAGGAAGATGTTGCTCAGGAAGCGGATACTGGAAAGATCTACAGAACAGATTATGTTGACAAGCATGGGAGAACAGTCCTTGTCATGAGACCTAGTCGCCAGGTATCTTTCGAAAATAATTTATAAGTTATGATATGTAGTATGTCTATTCAAGTCAGTTTTTTTTGGGGGTGTTCTTGGAATAAGTGAAATCTGAAGGATGAGAATGTGGGGTGATTTTAAGCATACCCTGTGTTCACTGTCCAGCTACCTAGCCAGGTTCAGTTTCTATCATTTTGACACACTTTCTTACCCCTTGATTTGACATCAGGCAAGGTTTAGTAGATATACCTGCACAAATGGTTGAAATCTGATTTGTTGCTGATGTTGTAGAAGAATGTTATTCATGATTTCCAATTTGTTCTTCCTTGGAGTGCAGAACTCGAAGTCAATAAAAGGACAGGTTAAATATTTGGTATACTGCATGGAGAATGCTATTCTAAATCTTCCACCACAGCAGGAACAGATGGTCTGGCTAATTGACTTCCAGGGTTTCAATTTGTCACATATATCAGTCAGGGTGACCCGTGAAACTGCCCATGTATTGCAAGATCAGTATCCTGAACGTCTGGGTCTTGCAATACTGTACAATCCACCTAAGTTCTTTGAACCATTCTTCACGGTAATTAAGCTTTTTCCTGTTCTCAAATTTCATGCCTTTGATATCTTACACAATTGCATGCTGTTGTGAGGCTGACTATTTTAGATTCTGTAAGAGTGAGGCCAAAGTTGAATTGCATTCTTAGTTAGTAAGCTTTATGATATGCATCTAAGCCGCCAGATATGATATTTGGGATCAGGTCCAAGTTTTTCATTTTTCCTTTTTTTTTATATTATTGTTTTCCTAGTGCACATATCAATGCTATGATTAACAAAAGTATCTATTTAATTTGAGTAAATCTCCAGTTTGGTCCTTGAAATATTTTCTTTTTAAAACTTAATTCTTAGTCTAGCAGTCAAAGACAGAAAGAGAAAGGAGACGTAAGAACGTGTAAGTTATTAAAAGAAATTAAAGTATATAACGATAAAATCTTATACCTGGTAGGGTTTGCTACATAAGTCAAACAACATTATTGTTTCCTGTATCATGTTTGTAGTAAATGCTCATTTATGTTAAATCTTTGTTGACCACCTTATTCAGAGTTCTTAGGCTCCGTCTGGATTCCGTCCCAGACGGAAATATGGAGACAAACAAAATATGGAGATGAATCATGTTTGGATGTAGAGATGACTAAATCAATCATAATATTTTCTGTCTAGTCTATGAGCTAGGATAGTGAGATGGATTCTAGGGACATAAAATAAATTTTTTATTCCAAAACTATCCCTATTAAATTTTTCATAATCCAATTATACTCTTTATATTTTTCAAACCATCTTCCTAGAACTACACTCCCAAGCTTTCCCTTTTACTACAAATTGCACTACTGCCGCTGCCACCACCACTGCCGCGGCTGTTGCTGCTACTGCTACAACCACAAACACTACCGCCACCACTTTCTTCCTCAATCAACAAAATCAGATTTAAAATGAAGTACTGCAAATCTGGATCATGAAGAGCAAATAGCAATGGACCTTGCCTCCGATTTTGTTGTAGCAGCTACTTATCTCTTGCCTCTGCCTTTGTCACTGTGCTCTACAAATCACTTTTCTATTGATCTCTCTGTCCCCTGCGCCACCTTGAGATCCCATGGTCGCAACCCGTATTCACTCTGCCTCCTCCTTCTTCCACCTCTTCTTCTCTTGATCCTCTCTCAATCTCACTGTCCCTTCCTTTACCTCCAATCCTCTAGTTCCTGCCACTGATGATGCTGGATTCTGTTGATGCAGCCCCTGCCTCGTCTCCCTTGATCTCTGCTTCTCTCCTCTCTCTCTCTCTCTCTCAACAACGCGTGAGGATGGTAATAAAAAAAGAAAGAAGTGGAATGGCTCCCAAAATATTCAGAGTTTTCAATATCTTATCAATGGCTTCTCTTACATTGCCAGGCATGAGCAGTTTTGTTGCAATGGGATATTTCTTAGCAAAATTTGCTCAATTTTATATGTCCTACTGTCGCCAACTATCGATTTCAAAAAAAAAAAAAGTTTAGCTTTTGGTATGGGTGATGTTCATGGGTTTACCGGTTTGTCTCAGAATGAAATCCAAACAGAACGTTAGGTCTCTCAGTCTCCCTCTACCTTTAATGATTGGTCAATCTTACATTTAATCTACCTTCCTTATTGGATGTTTTGCTAGTCCACTCCCCACATGTCCAAACCACGTAAGACAGAATTCTATTATGCCCTCAATAATGGGGGCAACTCCGACTTTCTCTATCATGTTTTCGTTCTTTATTATGTTCAATTGCGTATGGTCACTCATCAATTTAAGCATCTTCACTTCGAACGCAGAAAACTTATATTCCTGTTCACTTTTTACTGCCCAACACGCCATTCCATGTATGTTGCATTTTAAAGGTACTTGTTGCAAATGATGTCCGATGCACTCCACCACTATGACAAACTCACTTGAATCCTATAATTTACATCATCCTTTTTTTTCTCCTTTGTCTTTTTTCTCTTGCTTCTCTTCATCTCCCTCTCCCATAACTTCATAGTATGACTTACGAGTTTGTCTCGTGATTTCCACAACTATATCTCGTTTTTGTAAATAAGGATCAAGGTGCTTCTTTTCTTAGATCTTCAAATCTAATTTAAAAGCTTGGTTAGCCGACTAACACCTTTTCCTCCTAAATCTTTCCAAACTTCAATCGGTATATTGTTCAAACCCGTTGATCTACCATTCTTCATCCATTTTAGGGCTCTTGATTTCAAAACCTTGAATTCTCTTGATTTCAAAACCTTGAATTCTTGAATAATAATTGTAGTTTGGGTTCTCCTTCCCCGTGTAGCCAATTCGTGCACGAAAGAATTTCATGTGCCCTGTATTGAATAATTTGTGAAAGTAATTCTTTCATCTTAGTATAAATGAGCTAAATGTAGAAAAACTCTGGTAGCCATGATGTTATTTGATTTACGTAGCTGAGCCACCTAGAGTGGGATATGATTTTGTTATTATATGCTGTTGTTTTTCATGTTGTTACTCTGTGGTGCTTAAAAGATCAAATGCATATGTAGTTCTCAAAAGGCTTTCCTTACCTGTTGATAATTCTACCGTTACCCTTCACCATTTTATGGTTATGTATAATTTGTTGCTGCAGATGGTAAAGCCCCTATTGGAGCCTAAGACTTACAATAAAGTGAAGTTTGTTTACGCTGATGATAACAATACCAAGAAGATCATGGAGGATTTATTTGATTTGGACCAACTTGAATCTGCATTTGGCGGGAAGAATGACACAGGGTTTGACATAAACAGGTATGCGGAGAGGATGAAAGAGGACGACAAGAAGATTCCCTCTTTCTGGACAGGGGAGAACTCTCTATCATCAGTTCCAGTTGCTCCTCCATCGTTAGATTCAATTAAGTTAGATTCTGATTCTGACCCATCTGACTACGAGAAGAGAGAATCTTCCCCTGACTTAGACCCTGACCCTAGAATGGACACCGAGATCGTTAACCATAATGATGAGAATGTCTTGGTTAATCAAGAGTATGGAAACGCCAGAGTTGATACGCATTAAAATGACAAATTAAGCAACACAGCACCTTTTTCCTGGAGTGCTGTTCAACTGTAATTAGCAGATGCTATAACATGCTAGTTTAAAACTGAAAATCACACCATCTTGGGACTATTTTTTTATGTCTTTTACCCCAACTTTATGTTGGATTTTGATGACAACTGATTATACCCTTTGAGATGCTTGATTGTGCACCTAGCAGGCCTTTGGTGTCCTGTGATTGATACTAGTTCTGTTTTCAGGTCCATCTATTTTCTGGTATATTGCACCAGATTTTCACCACTTATTTCCGAATAAAATGACAGCACTGTAGTATATAGTGAATACAATAAAATGTCCATTTACTATAAAATAATGTATGTTATCTCAGACACTAGAACTGAGCTAGTGGCGAGAAATTTGGAAGTTATCTTCAGTAGCTTATTTCTTTTGCCACAAGGGAGGAACATTTATTATTGTTATTATCATTATGTTATTTCTTTTCTTTTTTATTTTAAAATGAAGCAAAGAGTGTATTTACTTTTCATTATTTGATAAGCTATGGATATGTTTTATTGAATTCCAATTGGGGTTACATTCAACGATTATAACAACGAAGCATCAGTTACACAGAGACGCCAACGTGTCTTAAATATCCATAGTGAGATTTACCACTCTAATTTGTTAATTCTGTTGACTATTTTAGTACTGTACTCAATTCATTTCTTTTGATTTGTCATTTGATAGAGTACCCATTTATTTTTCAATCCTACAACTTCGTTGAAATATGAGTTAATTGATTTAATCAAAGGGGAATAAAAATGCATCTATTTTGTTAAGTAGATTCAATCTTTTGTACCTCAAACATCCCTTCCATTACAAAATATTCGGACTATTAAATTCTCTTAAATTTTATCCATTATTTAAATTAGTTTCAACTTCTGTTCTAATCAAACTAGTCTTTTCAAACTTTCCAGTCTTTCTCTCTATTTAGTTTTTTTTGTTAGGTTTTTATTTCTCTCTCAAATCTGAACTAAGTCCAAACAGTTCTCTGTAAGAAAGCTTATCTCAGGATACTGACATCAAGAAGTTCCCTGTCCTAAACCTAATCTAAGGACACAGAGTTAACTGACAGACCTGTAAGAAACCTCATCTAAGTCCAATTCATTCCAATAGTTTATTAAGGTTTTCCTTTTTCTCTGTCTCAAATCTCTTTCATCCAAGTAACCCCAGATTTCCAGATATTAGGAACTACGGAATGAAGTCTTATTGGAACTAGCGGGACTCATACAATCTCAGGCTTGGCTCGCTCCTCGCTTAAGTTTTTAGTTAATTTTTATTTGAATGTCCTTTTAGTTTTTATTGTCGATCATTTTTGGATAAGTTTTAGATGCATTTGCATAATCTTTTAGTACACCTTAAAGTATATACTTTTCTCTCGAGGCATAGTAGTCAAATTTTCAGGTATTAAATTTTTTGAATTATTCCTACCAAGATGCAATTTGAGGTTTAATTACACTTGTTAGCTAAGACTATGTTGTGTTTGTGTGAAATTCCTCCTCTAATTTATGTCAAATCCTAATATAAGCATTATCTAGATTCTTATCTATAAATAAATTTGATTCAGTATTTGCATTCTTTTACAAATTTGGTAACTAAATGATCACATAACACAAGATTGAATAATATAACTAGTAATTGCATATGATCTAGATAAATATAACTCGATATTATTATATATACAACTTTGTACCTTCCACCAATACATGATCAAAATTTCATTGTGATGATGGCAACACAAAGTTTAAGACACTAACACAAATTTTTTTTGGTGACTCACTAACACCTAAATTTTATATGCTAGGACGACGCATTAAACATTCCAACAATGGAAACCAAAAGGATTACCCAAATGCAAGAATATTTAAAACAAAAAAAAATCCTAAAAGGTAAAGTACACTTCGTCTCAATAATTTTAAAATTTTTTGAATTACGCCCTGACGTTTTTAAATAAGTTTAATAGAATGGCAAAATTGAAACTCTTTAAAAATGTTAGGATAAAATTGAAATAATCTAACATGAAAAATGTTTCGCGCACCACTTTTATGTCTACTTCTCTTATACACTTTAATTTTGGTAGTAAAAATAATTGAAAAAAATATAAAAATATTTGTCTTCTGTACCATAAAAAAATATATACAAGAGAGGTGTACATAAAAAGTGGTACAAATTTTATTTCTGGTTTGAACATTAGTACTAAGTTTAAAAACTTTGAAAAAAATGGTTAGACAGAGGAAAACAAGTGCACTTTACCTACTAAAAAACAGAGTAGCTTTTTCCTGAAACTAATTCTTAGAACCGAACTTGTAGTACTTCCTTAGAATATCGGCACAACCCGACAAAGCTTCATTCTTCATGAAACCCAAGTTATTAACAAACCTATCATTGGTGGCAATGCCATTGAAACGGTTGAGTATGACACGAGATTGGTCACGACCTAATGCAGGTTCTTTGCAATCATCTTGTGAACTGCTTAAAAGCTTCACATCACAAACTTGGTTTTCAAAATCTGCGTCGACATCTATTGTATATGCTCCTGATGAATCAGTTTGGCTTTGTTTGCTGAAAACAATGTCATTTGTGATCCTGTCCTTGCATTGTAAAATAACCTCCGCACCTAGGAAGGATCATTTGATTGCAATATAACACAGGTTACCAACTATAAATGATAACAATTCATAAAATTGGAGATATATATAGTAGTTTATGATTTCTTAATTAGATCTCTACTGCTTCAAAATTTAAAATCTAATTTTCTAGAAAAATCTTATTAAAAATTATTCTTCTATAAATACATGAACTAAATTTTTATCTACAGTTTTTCTAGGAAATCAATAATAAGTCATTATAGGGAGAGAAAGAAAGATTCAAAAGAAAATGTGTGAAACAACGTGTATACATATATGTATACAAATAAATTTCATGCACTTAAGATCGAGTTTTCTTACGAACAATACTTTTAAAGGGTAGTAGTATTAATAAATTGTAATTTTTTACAAATTTAGAGTAGAAATTTATAGCTGCCAATTGCCACATTTTGTGCATGTTTAGTGGACATAAAATTAGTGTACCAAAGTTCAAATTAAAACTATCATTTTTTTGCATAAAAGATTTCAGCACCTATAATTCTAATCATAAAAGATGTAAATTAATTCGATAGTCATTAAAGATTGAATTATTTTAAAAAAGTTCCACAAAATGTTCAACAAAACGACTTAATAAATTAGGATAATTTTGTCGAACTAACTCGATCTTTGATAAGTATCGAGTTAGTTTATTTTTGTGATGGTGAAAATGTTTTATTGTTAGAAACCATAATATACTCGCATTTAATAAGGACAACAATATTGCATATAATAACAAAAATATCAAAAGACAATACTTTGTCAATGAGTTATAACTCAAATGGTATAGTCTCCGTACAGTACTTTTTTCTATATTATACTTTACCAAACAGATATGATATGAATATAATAAAGTGGTGTTATATATGGATTATTACCAGCAATGTATGTGGTGGCAAGGCTCTCAAAACTAAAACGGCAAGGGTCACAATAAACTCGACCCTTCACAGAGAAAGGGTTGTTATTATTTATGCGTATGAAGCGTATTCCTGAAACCATTGCAGGAAGAATAATGCACAAAAGCAAAAGAAATTGCACTTTAAGGCCCATCTTCAAACTAAAAAAGTTACAAGGTTTTTTGTGTATGGAGATCGATTGGAGAGGAAATTAAAATTGTAATAAAGCAAAAGTGTATGTAGAATAAGTAGTGAGTGTGAGTGTGAAGAGTGTTTGTAATTTGGATGAGGAATCGTGTAAATGTAAGTGCTTGAAGTGTGTGTTTATTTGCAGCACTAGCTTGTTCCCTTTTGTAGTAGTTGTTTCCATGAAACTAAACGCGAGTAAAAATTGGCGCGTCATATGGTTATAGTCAACTGAGTAATGCATGAAAAATTCTTGCATATATTTAGGACAATGAGAATCTTTCAAAGTTCAAAATTAACACACCATGAGAATAGTGAATAATATTAATGGATAATACTTCCTAATAGAATCTTCCAATTCGTGCAACAATTATTTTTCATGTTGGCATAATTTTTCATAATTTTTACAAGTTTCTGATTCTTAAAAAAAATGGAAAAGGGAAGACGGTGTGGAAGTGAAGAACGAAGAACTATAGCATAATAGAAAGTGCGTTATGGTTTTGGATTGCTATAAAATAAAACTTTTGTTTGAGTTGAATAAGTTTTGAACTCCACTTCTTATCTAAAACCTTAAGCCGCTGGACCATTGATGAGTGCTAAATATTAGTTTAGAAATTTACAAATTATAAAGATCAAATTTGTTGTAGATAGTTCTAAACCAGCATTCAATATTCTTCAAAGTTTAGTTTAAAAAGATATCACAAATCAAATCAATAATCAAGAGTTTAATTTCGGGCCGTTCTTTTTTAGAATCACAATCGAAGTGCTCTATCATTAGCTATTAGCTATGAAAAAATCGAAGGTTTTGATCGCAATTAATAAAAATTTAAATTGCAAGAAATTAAACTAAAACAACTAGTAAAAGAAATTAAATCCAATTGCATAAAAGATCTTGACAAGAATTGAGGATTAAGGATCATTATCCTTATCACTAAGCTTAACATAATAATTACAAAAAACAAACCCAATTCGTCAACCTTTACATATTGGGAAAAGTCAATTAGACTTAATTAATTCCAATCCACAAGTCCTAATCAACTTAATAATTAAAATTAGTAAAAGATTAATTTTATTAGAAACAAGACTAACTAACATCTCTAAATTATCAACCAACTTGGACATAGCAACTCAAGATCACCTAAGTTCCCAACTCAAGCTAAGAATGTAAAAATCTACTCTATAACTAGTTCAAGTATTTTATCAAACACTTGGAAGGTATAAAAATAAAATATCATAAATTGCAAGAACTAGTAAAATCTACAATTACGCAATTAAAAAAAACAACAATAACATATTAAATAAGATAGAATAAAATATCAAATATCAAATTCATTAAAGAAAATTGAGAATTCAACAAGAATTCATAAACTAAAATAATATAAACGTAAAAGCTAACAAGAGAATCTATCAAACTAAGATAGTAGAAAAAGAAAAAGTAAATAAAACTAAACTAAAATAAGATTAAAAACTAAAACAAGAGAGAATTGAATTAGAAATCCTAAGAATTTTAAAGAGAAGTTGGAGCTTCTCTCTCTAAAATTTACTAAAACATTCTAAAAACTAAAACTATAGACTACGTAGCGTGATCTCTTTAAGACTTGCTTGAAATAAAGCTCCAAAATGGTTTGAAATGGGCCAAAATGGCCCCATCGCAAGTCACATTCTATTTTAAATAAGGCACGCAACCAAACATGTGTGTGCACATATATGGGTGCCCATACACCCAAAAAGAAATTTTACTGACTCGTGCCTGGGCACTAGTGGGTGCGTGGGCACCAGACATGATTGCTTCTTCTTTCGTTTCTTTGTGAAATCTCCACTTCTACATGCTTTTTTTCTATTTTTCCAAATTATTCGTACCTTCTAAATTTTAAACAACTTAAACAAGCATATCAAGACATCGAATATAACAAAAATAAAATTAATTTGATCATTTTAAAGTATAAAAAATCTATTTTAATCAATTAAGTTCAATTATGAGAAATCTCAAAAAACATGCAATTAAAAGGACTAAATACAAGTTAAATTGATAAATTTTACTTTTTCTCAACCCAAAAATTATAGTACAATGAAAATTTATCAACCATATTCAACTTTCTTACATTTTATGTTACTAGATTTATTAATGTGATGATGATTATATTTGCATGCAATATAATTTTTTCGCATAAATGTTGATACATGATTCATTGAGAAATAGTTATAACATCTTTGATAATAATTACATTTAAATAAATTACATAAAGATTAATATGATATATTTATAATTATTGTGAATGATATAGTGAACTCATAGGAATTTATTATGTTATTCATATATAAATAGGTTGAAATAGAAAATATTCTACTTCTTAGCCCACAAGTATTGAAAAGTAGTATCTTATGTTCTACTTTTATCACTTTAGTAAATATAGTAAACATTATGTATATTAAAGTCTTTGCTCATAAATAGATTTTGATGACATGACTTGCATACAGTTATGTCTTTTGAATTGACAAATGCTCCTGTAGTATTCATGGATTATATGAACTGTATCTTTCGTCCATATTAAGATCAGTTTGTGGTAGTCTTTATAGATGACATTCTCATCTATTCTAAAATAGGGGAAGAACATAAAGAACATATGAGGATTGTACTACAGATATTAAGGAAGCAAAAGTTACATGCAAAGTTATCGGAATATGAGTTTTGGACAACCAATGTGGCATTTTTAGGACATATTATTTCAAAGGGAGGAATAGCAGTAGATCCTTCAAAGATTGAAGTGGTATTGCAGTGGAAGCAGCCTTTGATAGTTACTTAAGTTCGGAGTTTTCTAGGGCTGGTTAGATACTACCAAAGGTTTATCAAAAAATTTTCACAGATAGCTTTGCCTTTGACACGACTTACACGCAAGGAAGTTCCATTTGAGTGGACAGAGGAATGTGAAAAAATTTTGTATACTTTAAAAGAGAAGCTGACGACAGCACCAATTTTGACATTACCGGATCCACAAAAAACTTTTGAAATGTATTGTGATACTTCTTTTAAAGGTTTATGATATGTGCTGATGCAATATAAGAATGTGGTAGCTTATGCTTCACAACAGCTGAGACCTTATGAGAAGAACTACCCAACGCATGACTTGGAATTAGCTGCGGTGATTTTTGCACTCAAGATATGAAGGCATTATATGTATGGAGCACAGTTTGAAGTTTTTTCTGATCACAAGAGTTTGAAATATATTTTTTTATCAGAAGGACCTCAACATTAGATAGAGGCAATGGATAGAATTCCTAAAATACTACGAGTATAAGTTGAGTTATCATCATGAAAAGGCGAATGTAGTTGCGGACACTTTAAGTCGGAAGAGTTTAAGTATTTCTTGGATGATAATGAGGGAAAAGGAGTTGATTTCGGTTTTTGAGAATCTAAATTTGGGAATGAAGGAGACGTCAAAAGGAGTTGTTATGGCTCAATTGTACCTGACATCTGATTTCAAGACAGCTATTCAGAAAGCACAAGCTCAAGATACAGAAAATATCAGCACTATTAACATAGCTAAAAGAAGATCAACCAGAGGAAATATATCAAAATTGAGATGGTTTGTGGAGATACAAAAACAGAATTTGTGTACCTGCTCAACAAAGTTTACGATAGAGAATTTTGACAAAAACCCACTGGTGCGGTATTTTATAACCCACAAACTAATCGGCAAGTGTATCGGGTCGTACCAAGTAATACCTTACGTGAGTAAGGGTCGATCCCACGAGGATTGACGGACTAAGCAACAATGGTTAAGTGATTGGCTTAGTTAGGCAAACAGAAAAGAGTGTTTAGGTATTCAAAGAGCATTAAACAGTAAATTAAGAATTTCAGAAAGCAAGCAGCAATGAGTTGGGAATAAAATATGGAGAAAATAGTTAAAGTTTCAGAGTTATCTATTTTCTAGATTGATTTTTCTTACTAACTATTTTAATCATGAAAGATTTAATTCATGGCAAACTATATGTGACTAGGCCCTAATTCCTTAGACCTTCCTAGTCTCCTCTAAAATTCATTAACTACCAATTCCTTGGTCAATTAATTCCAATTAGAAGGTGATGATCAAATTCCAGTTTATATGCCACAAGAATCCTAATTATCCAAAAATAAGGGGATTATATGTCACGTATCCCATTAAATACAAACAATTAGAAATTCAGAATAATATGTTTTCAAGCTATTGTTCAAGTAAAGAGCTTTTCCAAGTTTTACAAGAACTCAATTAGAACATGGGTCATACTTCCGTTCCACCCAAATTCATAAAATAAAGAACGAAAACAATTATTGAAATATAAATCAAAACATGAGTTAAATTAGAAAGATCAAACGAATCAATCCATACAAATAGACAGAACTCCTAACCTTAACAATGAAGGATTAGTTGCTCATGGTTCAGAGAAGAAAACTAGGATTCTGGTAAAATGTACCGAGTTCCAATCTGATGGCATCTAAATTCCTATTTATAACTAATCCTAATAAATTTAAAATCTAATTATCTAAAATTAAAAATAATATCTTTTCCTAAAAATAAGATTTGAATTTAAATTTGAATTAATTAACAAGTCTTCAGCTGATGGGTGGGGACCACTTGATTTGTCTCTTCTGCATCTTCTAATATGTGTTTTCTGGGCTGAAAACTGGGTCAAAACAGCCCAGAAATCTCTCCCTGCATTTTTCTGCATTTTTTTACACGTGGCGCATGTCACACGTACACGTCAGTTACGCGTACACGTCGCTGGTCTTCTTCGCAAGTCACGCGGACGCATCGGTCACGTAGACGCGTCGCTGAGCAAATCTTCAATTCACGTGTGCGCGTCAGTCACACGCACGCATCGCCATGGATACCTCCAATTCACGCGCTCGCGTCAGGCTCGCGTGCGCGTCACTCCTCGCAGCCATCTCCTTTGATTCTCGTGCTGAAGAAACTCCATCAAATTCTGCCGAACGCTACCTAAAATAAACAAAATTGCAAAAGACTCAAAGTAGCATCCATAGTGGCTAAAATATAATTAATTCTTGATTAAACTCAACAAATTAGATGCAAATTCACTAGGAAAAGATAGAAAAGATTCTCACGCATCTCCCACCAGATATATTTTTTATGTATTCTGGTGTAACTAAGATGTACCAAGACCTGAAGCGTATGTTTTTGGTGGCCAAGGTTGAAGAAGGATGTAGCTGAGCCTGTTTCAAAGTGCCTAACCCATTAGAATATAAAAGTGGAACATCAGAGACCCTCGATGACTTTACAACCTTTAGATATAGCTCAGTGGAAATGGAAAAGATCACCATGGATTTCATAACTTGTTTACCAAGAACATCGTCAGGACATGACGTTATTTGGGTACTAGTGAATAGATTGACTAAGTCAGCGAATTTCCTCCCGATACAAGTTGATTATACATTGAAAAGACTTTTCCGGTTATATATTCAAGAGATAGTGCGATTGCATGGAGTGCCTTTATCAATTGTTTCTGATTAAAACCCGAGATTTACGTCTAGATTTTGGAGAGTGGTGGACGAAATTGTGATCACTATTCTTTGAGTTGTACTCATTGTAAAATTATGGAATTTAGAAATTGGCACGAGTGGACACAACTCCGTTCAACTAACCAGCAAGTGTACTGGGTCGTCCAAGTAATAAACCTTACGTGAGTAAGGGTCGATCCCACAGAGATTGTTGGTATGAAGCAAGCTATGGTCATCTTGTAGATCTCAGTTAGTGAGTGGAATCATAGAGTCAAATGGAATTAAATTGGATAAATAAAATAAATAAAAGGGATAGAATACTTATGTAGATTCATTGGTGGGAATTTCAGATAAGCATATGGAGATACTGTATGGCTCAAGGACGCCTGCTCTCCCACTGCTTCAACTCAATCCTTCTTACTCCTTCCCATGGCAAGCTGTATGTAGGGCATCACCGTTGTCAATGGCTACATCCCATCCTCTCAGTGAAAACGTTCCTATGCTCTGTCACAGCACGGCTAATCATCTGTCGGTTCTCAATCAGGTTGGAATAGAATCACTTGATTCTTTTGCGCTTGTCATCACGCCCAGCCTTCAGGAGTTTGAAGCTCGTCACAGTCATTCAATCCCAGAATCCTACTCGGAATACCACAGACAAGGTTTAGACTTTCCGGATCCTCATGAATGCCGCCATCTATCTAACTTATACCACGAAGATTCTGTTGGGGAATCTAAGAGATACACATTCAAGCTCTGTTGCATGTAGAACGGAAGTGGTTGTCAATCACGTGCGTTCATAAGTGAGAATGATAATGAGGGTTACTTATCATCACATTCATCATGTTCTTGGGTACGAATGAATATCTTGGAATAAGAATAAGAGAGATTTGAATAAAAGAAAATAGAATTGCATTAATACTTGAGGTACAGCAGAACTCCACACCCTTAATCTATGGTGTGCAGAAACTCCACCGTTGAAAATACACAAGCAAAAGGTTCAGGCATGGCCGAATGGCCAGCCCCCAAAACGTGATCACAGGATTCAAAATACAATCCAGGATATCTAATACATTAGTTAAATGTTCTATTTATAATAAACTAGCTCCTAGGGTTTACATGAGTAAGTAATTGATGCATAAATCCACTTCCGGGGCCCACTTGGTGTATGCTTGGGCTGAGCTTGATTAATCCACGAGCTGAGGCTTCTCTTGGAGTTGAACTCCGAGTTATGACGTGTTTTGGGCGTTCAACTCCGGATCATGACGTTTTTCTGGCGTTTAACTCCAGACAGCAGCATGTACTTGGCGTTCAACGCCAAGTTACGTCGTCAATCTTCGAATAAAGTATGAACTATTATATATTGCTGGAAGCCCTGGATGTCTACTTTCCAACGCCGTTGAGAGCGCGCCAATTGGAGTTCTGTAGCTCCAGAAAATCCATTTCGAGTGCAGGGAGGTCAGATTCCAACAGCATCAGCAGTCCTTTTGTCAGCCTTCTTCAGAGTTTTGCTCAAGTCCCTCAATTTCAGCCAGAATTTACCTGAAATCACAGAAAAACACACAAACTCATAGTAAAGTCCAGAAATGTGAATTTAACATAAAAACTAATGAAAACATCCCTAAAAGTAGCTTAAACTTACTAAAAACTATCTAAAAACAATGCCAAAAAGCGTATAAATTATCCGCTCATCACAACACCAAACTTAAATTGTTGCTTGTCCCCAAGCAACTGAAAATCAAATAGGATAAAAAGAAGAGAATATACTATAAATTCCAAAAAATCAATGAATATTAATTATAATTAGATGAGCGGGACTTGTAGCTTTTTGCTTCTGAATAGTTTTGGCATCTCACTTTTTCCTTTGAAGTTTAGAATGATTGGTTTCTCTAGGAACTTAGAATTTCGGATAGTGTTATTGACTTTCTTAGTTACGCATGTTGATTCTTGAACACAGCTACTTATGAGTCTTGGCTGTGGCCCTAAGCACTTTGTTTTCCAGTATTACCACCAGATACATAAATGCCACAGACACATAACTGGGTGAACCTTTTCAGATTGTGACTCAGCTTTGCTAGAGTCCCCAGTTAGTGGTGTCCAGAGCTCTTAAGCACACTCTTTTGCTTTGGATCACGACTTTAACCACTCAGTCTCAAGCTTTTTACTTGGACCTTCATGACACAAGCACATGGTTAGGGACAGCTTGATTTAGCCGCTTAGGCCTGGATTTAATTTCCTTGGGCCCTCCTATCCATTGATGCTCAAAGCCTTGGATCCTTTTTACCCTTGCCTTTTGGTTTTAAGGGCTATTGGCTTTTTCTACTGCTCCTTCTTTTTCTTTCTATTTTTTTTTGCCACTTTTTTTTTTCGCAAGCTTCCTTTTTCACTGCTTTTTCTTGCTTCAAGAATCAATTTCATGATTTTTCAGATCATCAATAACATTTCTCTTTGTTCATCATTCTTTCAAGAGCCAACAATTTTAACACTCATAAACAACAAGATCAAAAATATGCACTGTTCAAGCATTCATTCAGAAAACAAAAGTATTGCCACCACATCAATATAATTAAATTAAATTCAAGGATAAATTCGAAATTCATGTAATTCTTGTTCTTTTGAATTAAAACATTTTTCATTTAAGAGAGGTGAAGGATTAATGGATTTTATTCATAGCTTTAAGGCATGGTTACATACTAATGATCATGAAGTAGAGACACAAAACATAGATAAACACAACATTAAAAACCGAAAACAGAAAGAAATAAAGAACAAGGAATGAATCCACCTGAGTGAGGGTGGCGCCTTCTTGAAGGTCCAATGGTGCTTTTTGAGCTCCTCTATGTCTCTTCCTTGCTTCTGTTGAATGATTCCTAGTAATTTTGGTGTTTCTACCCTTAGTTGCTTCCAATATTTGTGTGGAGGATAACTTATTCCCTGAGGTATCTCAGGGATCTCTTGATTTGCAGCCACATGTTCTACCACTGAGCTATGACGGCTTATAGTCTTTCCATCTCCCAAGACTCAGAGGTGGAAGCTTTTGTCTTCCCTTTGAGGTTTCTCTGGCCTTAGGTGCCATTAATGGTAATGGAAAAGCAAAAAAGCTATGCTTTTACCACACCAAACTTAAAATATTGCTCGCCCTCGAGCAAGAGAAGAAAGAAGAGAGGAAGAAGAAGAAGAAGAAAATGGAGGTGAGTGAGGGGAGATGGATTCGGCTATATAGGTGGGATTGGGTGGGAAAGAGAAGTTGAATTGTAAAGTAGGTGGGGTGTATGGGGAAGAGTGGATAGATGTAGGTGGTGAATGAAAAATAGAAGGAATGACCATGAATGGAAAGAGAGAGGGCGAGGTAGGTGGGGATCCTGTGAGGTCCACAGATCCTGAGATGATCCTGTGGGGTCCACAGGTCCTGAGGTGTCAAGGAATTCCATCCCTGCACCAAATAGGCATGTAAATTGCCTTGGCACACCATTCTGGCATTTAAACGCCCATTGGTGCACGTTCTGGGCGTTCAACGCCCATGTAAAGCATGTTTCTGGCGTTGAACGCCAGTTTCATGCTTGTTACTGGCGTTCAGCGCCAGTTTTTCCTCTCTGGGCACATTCCTGGCATTCAGCGCTAGGATGTTGCTTGTTTCCGGCGTTCAGCGCCAGAATGGTGCTCTGTTCTGGCGTTGAACGCCGGCCAGATGCACCTTACTGGCGTTGAACGCCAGCCCGTGCGTCCTCCAAGGTGAAAAATTTTTTTCTTCTGTTTTTGACTCTGCTTTTTAATTTTTTTGATTTTTTCGTGACTCCTCATGATCATGTACCTAATAAAACACAAAATAACAATATAATAAAAATTAGATAAATAAACTTGGGTTGCCTCCCAACAAGCGCTTCTTTAATGTCAATAGCTTGACAGTGGCTCTCATGGAGCCACAAGGTGATCAGGTCAATGTTAGTGTAGTCCCAACACCAAACTTAGAGTTTGGATATGGGGTCTTAACACCAAACTTAGAGTTTGGTTGTGGCCTCACAACACCAAACTTAGAGTTTGACTGTGTGGGTTCTTCTTGACTCTGAACTGAGAGAAGCTCTTCATGCTTACTCTCTTCTGTCACAGAGGGGTGGCCATGTGCCTTAAACACAAGGTAGTCCTCATTCAATTGAAGGACTAACTCACCTCTATTGACATCTATCACAGCTTCTGCTGTGGCTAGGAAAGGTCTTCTAAGGATGATGCAATCATCCTCTTCCTTCCTAGTGTCTAAGATTATGAAATCAGCAGGAATGTAAAGGCCTTCAACCTTTACTAGCATGTCCTCTACTATTCCATAAGCTTGTCTCAATGACTTATCTGCCAATTGCAATGAGAACAAGGCAGGTTGTACCTCAATGATCCCTAACTTCTCCATTACAGAGAGTGGCATAAGATTTATCCCTGACCCTAGATCACATAGAGCTTTGAAAAAGCTCATGGTGCCAATGGTACAAGGTATTAAGAACTTGCCAGGATCTTGTTTCTTTTGAGGTAGAGTTTTCTGAATCCAAGTATCTAGTTCACTAATGAGCAAGGGAGGTTCACTTTCCCAAGTCTCATTACCAAACAGCTTGGCATTCAGCTTCATGATAGCTCCTAAATATTGAGCAACTTGCTCTCCAGTCACATCTTCATCCTCTTCAGAGGAAGAATAGTCTTCAGAGCTCATGAATGGTAGAAGGAGATTTAATGGAATCTCTATGGTCTCTGTATGGGCCTCAGATTCCCTTGGATCCTTAATGGGAAACTCCTTCTTGCTTGAGGGACGTCCCAGGAGGTCTTCCTCACTAGGATTTTCGTCCTCCTCCTCCCTTGTGCATTCGGCCACATTGATCACATCAATGGCCTTGCACTCTCCTTTTGGATTTTCTTCTGTATTGCTTGGGAGAATACTGGGAGGAGTTTCAATGACTTTCTTACTCAGCTGGCCCACTTGTGCCTCCAAATTTCTGATGGAGGATCTTGTTTCATTCATGAAACTGAAAGTGGCCTTTGACAGATCAGAGACAATATTGGCTAAATTAGAAGTGTTTTGTTCAGAATTCTCTGTCTGTTGCTGAGAAGATGATGGATATGGCTTGCTATTGCTTAGCCTATTGCGTCCACCATTGTTAAAGCCTTGTTGAGGCTTTTGTTGATCCTTCCAGGAGAAATTTGGATGATTTCTCCATGATGGATTATAGGTGTTTCCATAAGGTTCACCCATATAATTAACCTCTGCCATGGCAGGGTTCTCAGGATCATAAGCTTCTTCAGAAGCTGCCTCTCTAGTGTTGTTGGATGCATGTTGCAGCCCATTCAGATTTTGAGAGATCATGTTGACCTGTTGAGTCAACACTTTGTTCTGAGCCAATATGGCATTCAGAGCATCAATTTCAAGAACTTCTTTTTTTCTGAGGTATTCCATTATTCACGGAATTCCTCTCAGAGGTGTACATGAATTGGTTGTTGGCAAGCATGTCAATGAGTTCTTGAGCCTCTTCAGGCGTTTTCTTCAGGTGAATAGATCCACCTGCAGAATGGTCCAATGACATTTTCGAAAATTCAGAGAGACCATAATAGAATATATCTAATAGGGTCCATTCTGAAAACATGTCAGATGGACATCTTTTGGTCAACTGCTTATATCTTTCCCAAGCTTCATAGAGGGATTCACCATCTTTTTGTTTGAAGGTTTGAACATCCACTCTCAGCTTGCTCAGCTTTTGAGGAGGAAAGAATTTATCCAAGAAGGCAGTGACCAGCTTATCCCAGGAGTCCAGGCTATCCTTAGGTTGTGAATCCAACCATATTCTAGCTCTGTCTCTTACAGCAAAAGGGAAAAGCATGAGTCTGTAGACTTCAGGATCAACTCCATTCGTCTTTACAGTCTCACAGATCTGCAAGAACTCAGTTAAAAACTGATAAGGATCTTCAGATGGAAGTCCATAAAACTTGCAGTTTTGTTGCATTAATGCAACTAGTTGAGGCTTAAGCTCAAAGTTATTGGCTCCAATGGCAGGAATGGAGATGCTTCTTCCATCAAACTTGGACGTTGGCTTTGTGAAGTCACCAAGCATTCTCCTTGCATTATTATTATTATTTTCGGCTGCCATGTCCTTCTCTTGTTCGAAAATTTCTGAAAGGTTGTTTCTGGATTGTTGTAATTTAGCTTCTCTTAATTTTCTCTTCAGAGTCCTTTCAGGTTCTGGATCAATTTCAACAAGAGTGTCTTTTTCCCTGTTCCTGCTCATATGAAAGAGAAGAAAACAAGAAAAGAAAGAGGAATCCTCTATGTCACAGTATAGAGATTCCCTTATGTTAGTAGAAGAAGAAAGGGGTTAGAAGAATGGAGATGGGGATTCGGATTTTTGGATGAAGAGAGGTGAAGAGAAGTGTTAGTAATTAAATAATTAAATAGAAGAAGAAAAGAGAAGGAAGATTTCGAAAATAATTTTTGAAAAAGATAAGATAAAAGATAAAAAGATAAGATAAAAATTTTAATAAAAAGATATTTTGAAAAAGATTTAATAGAAAAGACTCAACTAACAAGAAACTACAGGATAAGATTCTAGAACTTAAAGATTGAACCTTTCTTAACAAGAAAGTAACAAACTTCAAATTTTTGAACCAATCACATTAATTGTTAGCTAATTTTCGAAAATTTGATAAAAAGATAAGAAAAAGATTTTGAAAATATTTTGAAAAAGATTTTTGAAATTTTCGAAATTTATAAAAAAAAATGAAAAAGATATGATTTTTGAAAAAGATTTTGAAAAGATAAGATTTTTAAAATTGAAATTTTGACTTGACTTGTAAGAAACAACTAATTTTAAAAATTTTTTGACCAAGTCAACCCAAAATTTCGAAATTTTGGAGGGAAATAAGGAAAAGACATTTTTTTTATTTTTGAATTTTTAAAGAAAAACACAAAAATGACCCAAAACATGAAAATTTTGGATCAAGACACAAGATGCATGCAAGAATGCTATGAATATCAAGATGAACACCAAGAACACTTTGAAGATCATGATGAACATCAAGAACATAATTTTGAAAAATTTTTTATGCAAAGAAAACATGCAAGACACCAAACTTAGAAATCTTTAATGCATGGAAGATATGAATGCAAAAGTGCACATGAAAAACAACAAAAGACACAAAACAAGAAATCATCAAGATCAAACAAGAAGACTTGTCAAGAACAACTTGAAGATCATGAAGAACACTATGAATGCATGAAATTTTCGAAAAAATGCAAGAAAAATTTTAAAAGCATGTAATTGACACCAAACTTAAAAATTAACACAAGACTCAAACAAGAAACACAAAATATTTTTTTTGATTTTTATGATTTTCTAATTTTTTTTTTGTTTTATTTTTTTTTCGAAAAGCATTTTTGGAAAAACGAAAAATAAAAGAAAAATTTTGAAAAATATTTTTGAAAAGAAAATTACCTAATCTGAGCAACAAGACGAACCGTCAGTTGTCCATACTCGAACAATCCCCGGCAACAGCGCCAAAAACTTGGTGGACGAAATTGTGATCACTATTCTTTGAGTTGTACTCATTGTAAAATTATGGAATTTAGAAATTGGCACGAGTGGACACAACTCCGTTCAACTAACCAGCAAGTGTACTGGGTCGTCCAAGTAATAAACCTTACGTGAGTAAGGGTCGATCCCACAGAGATTGTTGGTATGAAGCAAGCTATGGTCATCTTGTAGATCTCAGTTAGTGAGTGGAATCATAGAGTCAAATGGAATTAAATTGGATAAATAAAATAAATAAAAGGGATAGAATACTTATGTAGATTCATTGGTGGGAATTTCAGATAAGCATATGGAGATACTGTATGGCTCAAGGACGCCTGCTCTCCCACTGTTTCAACTCAATCCTTCTTACTCCTTCCCATGGCAAGCTGTATGTAGGGCATCACCGTTGTCAATGGCTACATCCCATCCTCTCAGTGAAAACGTTCCTATGCTCTGTCACAGCACGGCTAATCATCTGTCGGTTCTCAATCAGGTTGGAATAGAATCCCTTGATTCTTTTGCGCTTGTCATCACGCCCAGCCTTCAGGAGTTTGAAGCTCGTCACAGTCATTCAATCCCAGAATCCTACTCGGAATACCACAGACAAGGTTTAGACTTTCCGGATCCTCATGAATGCCGCCATCTATCTAACTTATACCACGAAGATTCTATTGGGGAATCTAAGAGATACACATTCAAGCTCTGTTGCATGTAGAACGGAAGTGGTTGTCAATCACGTGCGTTCATAAGTGAGAATGATAATGAGGGTTACTTATCATCACATTCATCATGTTCTTGGGTACGAATGAATATCTTGGAATAAGAATAAGAGAGATTTGAATAAAAGAAAATAGAATTGCATTAATACTTGAGGTACAGCAGAACTCCACACCCTTAATCTATGGTGTGCAGAAACTCCACCGTTGAAAATACACAAGCAAAAGGTTCAGGCATGGCCGAATGGCCAGCCCCCAAAACGTGATCACAGGATTCAAAATACAATCCAGGATATCTAATACATTAGTTAAATGTTCTATTTATAATAAACTAGCTCCTAGGGTTTACATGAGTAAGTAATTGATGCATAAATCCACTTCCGGGGCCCACTTGGTGTATGCTTGGGTTGAGCTTGATTAATCCACGAGCTGAGGCTTCTCTTGGAGTTGAACTCCGAGTTATGACGTGTTTTGGGCGTTCAACTCCGAATCATGACGTTTTTCTGGCGTTTAACTCCAGACAGCAGCATGTACTTGGCGTTCAACGCCAAGTTACGTTGTCAATCTTCGAATAAAGTATGGACTATTATATATTGCTGGAAAGCTCTGGATGTCTAATTTCCAACGCCGTTGAGAGCGCGCCAATTGGAGTTCTGTAGCTCCAGAAAATCCATTTCGAGTGCAGGGAGGTCAGATTCCAACAGCATCAGCAGTCCTTTTGTCAGCCTTCTTCAGAGTTTTGCTCAAGTCCCTCAATTTCAGCCAGAATTTACCTGAAATCACAGAAAAACACACAAACTCATAGTAAAGTCCAGAAATGTGAATTTAACATAAAAACTAATGAAAACATCCCTAAAAGTAGCTTAAACTTACTAAAAACTATCTAAAAACAATGCCAAAAAGCGTATAAATTATCCGCTCATCAGAGAGCTTTTCAGAAAGCATTTGGAATAGAGCTACACATGAGTACAACGTATCATCCCTAAACAGATGGATAATCGGAGCGAAAAATCCAAACATTGAAAGATATGTTGAGATCTTGCATGATGGATCATCAAGAAAATTGGGACAAGTATCTGCTGTTTATTGAGTTTGCCTACAACTACAGTTTTCAACAATATATTGGAATGATGCCATATGAAGCTCTTTTTGCTAGGAGGTGTCAATTGCCATTATGTTGGTATGACAGAGGAGAAGCTAGTGTATTGGGACTAGACTTGGTACAGGAAACAACTGAGAAGATTAAGAAGATCCGTGGAAAGATTCAAGCAGCGCAAAGTTGATAGAAGAGCTATGCCGATAATAAATGTAAGGTTCTAGAGTTTAGTGAGAGTGACCATGTTTTCCTGAAAGTAACCCCTGCTACCAGAATAGGTCTAGTATTACATTATGGTATCAGAGCAGTTCGTTCCCGTAGAGCTTGAGAAACGGACTGGCTATGCTTTTGAGCATACTCTGGGTATGTGTACATGCTATTTAGGATGTCTGCTTGACATATATAGCATAGATGTTCATGAGCGTACTTTTGGAGATTCAAATCACTAGACTTGAGATATTAAGACTGATCACCTTAATATCAATTGTTCGGTGTGGACAAGATCCAAAGGGCATCTCGTGGATGCGAGCAAGGTGATACAATTGAGAATATGGCTGCTACTGTCGAAGATACTACTGAAAGGATAGAACAAACAAACTAGGAACTGTGATGGAGGTGGTAATGGACCTGGTGGTGGAGACAAATAAGGAAATTAGAACTCGTACAGTTGAAGTAAAGGTTAATGATGCTTAGTCAGTGAGATAAAGAGATTCAAGGAGAGTTCCGGCCGAGTAGATGGATGATTAAGTTCTTAATGGTTTACAATCAGAGTGGTTCTGTGGAAGTGCGGTGATTTTAGTGGCTTTAGAATTGTAATGACGTGAGAAAGGAGTTTTGGGATATGAAATTGTTTCGAGGATTGACGAAGAATCGAGGAATAGGAAGTGAGTGCGTGGTCTAGGTTACAATGGATTGATTTAGACTAAGAGGTTGAAGAATTGTTTAGTTTTTGAGAAAGTTGAGAAGGATTTAAGATTGATTTGATTTAGATGGAACCCTTAAAGGGTAGGGAAGTTTAACTAGGAATGACATGAACTTGATATTTTGTAGCTGTTGAGAAAGAGTTAGACGAAGTTAAGAGTGAAATATATAGGTATGTCTTAGGCTTGAATTAGGTTAAGTTTATGACCTTGTACATGAGAGTGAAGGATGTGAAATAGAATTTAAATTAATTTTGGGAATGGTAGAACGAATGGTTTGAGGGTGGTTGAATTTGAGATATGAAGATTGGAGAGCAAATTTTGGGGACAAAATTCCTAATTAGGTGTGTAAGATGTAAACTTTGGGTAATTAATAAATAATTAACCAATAAATTAACTATTATTCAAAGAAATTATAAAATTAAGTTTGATAAGTTAAAAAAGTAAAAATATTTAAAATACAAATTTTAACACTAATTTTAAAGATTTTGACCCAAAATTTCATTAACACTTGAGAAAGTGAAAGAGAGCATGATGGAGGAGAGATTGAAGGAGAGAACCCTAACCCCAAATCACTTCTACTTTCAAATTTTTCTAACTTTAAATCTGAAACGCTGATTAATGAGTTGTTCTTGGCCACGTGTTTGTTTCATCGAGCTCTTTGATTCTATTTGATTGATTTGGTAAGGAATCTTTAAATTCATGCCCAGTTTCCCCTTCCCTATAATTTTACATTTTTGGTTTTGGAGATGTTGAATTACTATGATTTTGATTGTTTAGGGGTACTCCATCGTGAATTATAAGTGGGTTTCATCCCAATTTTGAGTGGTTAAGGTAAGAAACCTTTGAACCCTTGTAAATTATTGAAATTAATGAACCCTATATTGATTATAGTGAAATTGTATGGTATTAGATTGAATTGTATGAATTGGAGTCAAATTAATAGATGTTGGATGCTTGAATTGAGCTTTGGAAGCTGAAAATTCATTTGGTGAGGAATTAGAGACTTGGAAATGTGGGACGAAGAAAGGTTTTGAGGTGTTTTCGGGCTTGGAAAAAAATCGGCCAAGGTATGGTTTTGGTTTCTCATAGTTAATATATAATGTTGCATGAAAACTTAGGCTAATTGTCCGTAAGATAGGTTGAACGGTGTGGAATTATGCATTATTATTGAGAATTGAATTGTATGTTGACTGAGTGTGAAGTGAACTGGATTGATAGAGCTTTGATATGATGCTATGGAATGATGATAATTGTTGATTTTAATAATGATTGGTTTTAAAATGAGAGTTTTGAAAAACTAGAGGTTTGTAAACTTTGGTAAAAACTGATTTTTGACATCTCCGTCTCTGTGGTCATCTCCACCACCATGTCCATTACCGCCCAGATTACTAATTTCCACTTGTTGTCCCATCATTTTCACTGCTCGGTTGGTAGCAGCAACACTAGCGTTCATGGAAGCAGCCATGTTTACCATAGTAGTCACGAAATCAATCGAATTATTCACCAAATCGGTTCCCTCATTACCTATCCGCCTCGTTTACGTCCACGGGATGCCATTTTGGTCTTGTCCATACCAAATAATTGATATTAAGGTGATCAGTCTCAACATATCAAGTCTAGTACTTCAAATTTCCAAAAGTATATTAATGAATAGTTATGTTATATTTATCAAGCAAATATCTTAAACAGCATAAAAACACAACTTAGAATATGCACAGAAGTATAATCAATCCATCCCTCAGGCTCTACAAGGATGAATTGCTTTGATACCATAAATTTAACACCCTACTATACAAACCTTTACGCTATAGTCGTAAATCAAAGGTGGTGAGGTATTACGACACTTAAAAAGAGGAATACACGCATATTAATAGAAGAATAATAATATAACTAGGAGCTCATGAAGAAAGTTAAACATCGTCAGTTTTTAATTACACATGAATGCGTTAAGGTGACCAGCATCGTATACAAAAGTAGGATATAGCATGAGTTCAAAGTGAAAATACATAATAACGCATATACATAATAGTTACTAGTCTCGACCCATGAAGAAAAGACCAGCTATAATATACATCACTAGAGAAGTACAAATATACACCTATCTCTCCATTAAAAGCCTCTAAGAGTAAATTAAAGTCATATATAATATACTTCCAAAAAGGAAGAGAAAATCTCTAGACATCAAATAAAACTCTTCAAAATAAATCCTCTTCACTTTATCACCTGAAATCCCGCACACTCAACGAGGTGCGTTGCGTCCTATACCTGAAAAATAGAATAATAATAACGGGTAAGAACCCGAAGGTTTCCAGTAGGGTACCAGTTCCAAATAAAAACTACATAAGGATATATGAACCTACTAGACAATCTTGATCTCCAACATCACAGGAATTCAAACATAGGGTCTTAACTAATCCATATAGGGTTAGATTTGGTAAACTCTCAACTCTATAAACTACCTCTAGTCTCAATGTTTCCCAATACATTATCATCTTTATCCTCAGTCTTAAGATTTCTCAGTTTAGTAGGATCAATCACTTATACAAATCAAATACAAGACAATCACAAATAAGTACGATTTGAAAAAGTAGTACAACTAGAAATTAGGCAAGATTATCAATTAGGAAAACCAAAATAATTATGAACACCCAAGAAATATCAAACATGTGCAATATGATGCATGCCTGTCCTACTATCCGTGAGCTCACGTGTTGATTAAAGTAATAGACCTGACACATCCAGTGGCTAACCGGGACATTGTCTCTCTGCTACGCATCCTAAGAGGAATATAATCGAAGGAGAGTGCCTTTTCACCATCTTTTGGAGGTATCATCAGGGAGAATAATACAAAGGAGTGTGTCTTTCCACAAAAATACGAAGGAGTGTGCCTTTCCACCTTCTGTGAGGCCGTGTCATCTAAAACGAAAGAGAGTGCCTTTTCACCTTACAACTAGAGAAAATGTGGGGGAATAACACGAAGAAGCGTGCCTTTACATAAAATTACGAAGGAGTGTGTCTTTCCACCTTTCCCATATCCACATCGCAACTCTGAAAAAGCATAACAAAACCCCCCATCCTTGCCTGGTGTCGATGCCTCATCAACAACGCAAGCGAGACAAAACCCACGTCCTTGCCAATTTAGTTTTTAAATCACATTCAATTATAATCGCCGGATTAATCAATTTCATAAGTTATGATATATCGTAACCCTATTTGTTCATTGAAATATTCAACCTTATCATTCCATGAGCGGGAATAAGCCACCATCCTTACCGTGGGTGGGACGAACCACCATCCCCACAATATTTTCTATCCAATTCATAAAGTTTGATCCGGTCATTACTCAATTGAATTCAATATATTCACCTCCAGTATATTTAAAGATTTAAAAATAGCTCTCAAACACCATACAAAGATTATAGGGGGTTATAGGCTTGCCAGAAGGGCTAAACAATTCAAAACAACATTTTCAGCAATAACATGATGCGGTGCATACACATGGCTTGTGCATACGCACAGAACTTGGTTCAGTTCTCGCAAGAAATTGTCATCGTGTGTATGCACAAATCCAATGATGTGTACGGATGCAAGGTGCGTACGCACGGAACTTGGTTCTGCCACCAATTCTGCAAAATCTGCATAATTCAATTTTAAACACTAATTTTTAAATACCTATAAATTTTGATACAAAAATTCTTTTCCCTCTATTTTTGAGGATCTTAAAGTAGACATTTCCAGTTTTAATTCAAGATAAATTTCTTTGATTTCCAAGCTTCAGGGGCTAAGTTATGCCCCGTCGAAGTTGGCCAAAATGACCAAATTACCCAATTTACTGCATTATTAAGTTTTACCATTTCTTAATTCTTTCTCTTTTGAAACCCTTATCAACAAGCCTCATCTATCATTTACACTTCATCAACTCATGAAACACTAAATTTTTCTCCCAATTCTTCATTTAACGTTTCGTTAGCCAAACTTACACATTTTCTCCAAATTCAAGAAATTAATCATTCCACATTCAATCTCACATGTTATCAACAAGGATTTCAACCTCAACAAATATATCTCAATACAATCAATGCATGCTCATAACCCACACAACATAATCAACCTTTACAACACATTGATAGATGCTCATAACTTACCAAGGGGTGTATCACACCCAATCACGACCTCTGGCCCAAAATTTATCCAACGATCAATGTCAAATCAATTTCACACATTTATCAACCATCGAAAATCATATATTCACACTAAGTCATTATCACCAACCACATCAACTCATCTATATTTTAAAGTCAACTAGATTAGAATTTCACATAGCATTACATAGTAATTACTTGAAACCGAAACCCGTACCTTTGTTGACGGCAATTTCAACCTCTTGGATCCCTCTCCGACCAATTCAAAGCCTCAATTCAAGCCCCAATCCACAGCAACTAAGCCAAGTATCCAAGCAACTCTACTCAATCTAATTTCATTCAAATTTTCACATTATTCATACTAAGGATTTTATACAAATTAGCGAGAAAATAGAGGGAAAGGATTTTCTTACCTTGTTCTACATGATCTTAGGTCAAAAGTCTGTTAGAATGTGAATTTGAGATTTTCCTAAAGCATCAAAATCACAAGTTTTCAACACCCACAACTCAAAACACAAAAATAGAGGAAAATGAAAAAATAGGGTAGGGTTCTCGTGATTATTCACCACAAAGGTTGTATAGAAATGTAGATGGAGTTGAGAGCAATGCATATCCACAAACAAATCATTGATCGGAGCTCCGATTTGTAAAAAAATTGAATTTGAAGGAAAAGGTGAATAGTATTTTGTGGGTGTGGTTTCTCTCTTCTCCTCTATGTCTCGAGCCCCCTGTAATGACCCACATTTTTTAAAACCTAAATATAAATAAGTTATCATTATTTTATTAATTGGAGTTCCTTATTTTTAGAAATTATTTTATTAAAAATAATTAAATTAATTTTATAATTATTTTAGTTTAATTAAATTTAGATTCTTATATATATTTTTATTATGATGAAATATTTTACATAATTAAAACTATAATTTTAGTAATTTATAAATAATGAAAATTATATATATTTTCATTTGAGTAATTTGATATTTTTAATTTTAAAATAAAGTTTAGTTAATATTATTATCGAGCTTAATATCCACTGAAATGAGTAAATATTGGTAGTCTTCGGTGAACTTAGCTTTGCTAATGCTTCACCATATATCTTTTATTGTTATGTTGGTAATGTCATTTATATTAGTAACTCATATATATTATTAATTGTGTTTTAATATATCCAGTTTTCATAATTATCCATTTAGAAAATTTATAACTTGAATTGCTGACTCAACAGCTTGATTTTGTAAGGTCCCACATCGGTTGGGGAGGAAACGAAGAATGCCTTATAAGGGTGTGGATACCTCTCCCTAGCATGACGCATTTTGACGAGTGAGTGTGGGGGATTTCGGCTATCATCCCTATCGTCAAAGACAAAAGCGTGAGGCCTTGTGTGCCAAAGCAGACAATATCGTGCTAGAGGGTGGTCTGGACTGTTATAGATGGTATCAGAGCCAGAGCCCAGATCGATGTGCTAGCGAGGGTGCTGGGCTCCCTTAGGGGGTAGATTGTAAGGTCTCACATCTGTTGGGAGGGGAACGAACCATGCCTTATAAGGGTGTTGATACCTCTCCCTAGCATGACGCGTTTTGACGAGTGAGTGTGGGGGGTTTTGGTTATCATCCCTATCATCAAAGGCAAAACCGTGAGGCCTTGTGTGCCAAAGCGGACAATATCGTGCTAGTGGATGGTCTGAACTATTACAGATGGTATCAGAGCCAGAGCCCGGATCGATGTTCCAGTGAGGGCGCTGGGCTCCCTTATGGGGGTGGATTGTAAGGTCCCACATCGGTTGGGGAGAGGAACGAAGCATGCCTTATAAGGGTGTGCATACCTCTCCCTTGCATGACGCGTTTTGACGAGTGAGTTGGGGGGGGCTTAGGCATTCATCCTTATCGTCAAAGGCAAAACTGTGAGGCCTTGTGTACCAAAGCGGACAATATCGTGCTAGCGGGTGGTCTGGGCTGTTACAGGTTTCGTGACACCCAACCTCCTACGTGTCACCAAACCATTCAAAACCATCCTCATCATTATTAATCACAATCATCGGCATCTCATCTTCTTCCTTTAATGTTACAAGAAGGAAGGAAAAAAAAGAAAGAGGCAACGTAAATTCCATGGAACCCGAGAGCATCTGATTTTGATTTTTTGAGATCCGTAACTCCAATAAAAAATATAATCCAATAAAAGTGTTCGTATCCTCCTCCTCTACATATTGACATTACTTTTGTTCGGTAGAATTTGACAGTGACGTAGCTCTCCTTCCCCTTGAGTTTGGCCGATTGGAGTTCTAGGAGGCACAAACGATTTCTGACGTTTTCTTCTTCAACAGCTCAGTCAGAATGCTTCTCCAGAGTTTTTGTTATTTTTATTTTGTATGGAGGTATAGTTTGATATTTTTATAGTAATTAAATGTGAATTTGATAAGTAAATATTGGTTTGATTGATTATTGTGTGAGTTTCATTAAGTTTATGTTGAATTATTATTGAATTATTGTTGTTTGCTTGAGATCTTGATTTGGTTATGTATGAACATATATTTAGGGTATTTTTATGATTTTGGGGATATTGTGATGTGATATTTTGAGATAAATTTGATGGCTACGAGACTAAATTAAAAGTTGTGAAAAAATAAAAAACCGTAAAACTAAAAAATAGATTAAAATTTAAATGTATATTTTGAAACAAAAATAAGAAAGGTTCGATTCTTTGTGAAGAAAGAAATCACCAAGAAAAATTATTTTTTGGGGATATCAAGATATTTTTATGAAAAGATTGAGTCTAATATCATAATTATATAAGTTTTTCGGGTATGTTGGGTAAAAAATAAAGTTCAGGGATAAAATAGGTATTTTATAAAAGTTCAGGGTTATTTTATTAATATGAAACAAAGAGTTAAGGTTTAAATATAATTCTATAAAATATTGAGGAATTCGTGATTTAGAAAGTAGTTAATAAAAGTTTGAAAATAGATTTATAAAATAAGTTTTAAGAGTATTATAAATATTAATTTAAATATTTATTTAAATTACTCATTTATATTAGAGTAAATTATAATTATAATTATAATTTATCAATATATTATTTTATAAGAATATTATTGTATGCATTATCAAAAATAAATAGAGAGTGATAAACAGACAAGTTTTTCTAAAAGTTTTAGAAAGACAAATCTAGGCTAATGATCTTTATAAAATATTTAGGAAAAGATGAGAAAAGAGTGTGAAGATAGTTTCTTTCATTGTTTTAATTAGAATTTTTTGTTCCAGATTCCTTCCTTAAAATGTGATGTGATTACTTTTTTTCAACCATACCTTATTGTTCATGTATATCTTTGCCTAATTGTGATCCTATCTGTTCACTTGAATCTTTTCGAATATTCATCCTTGATGTTGCCTGTATTTTTCACGTGAATCTAGTTTCTTTTTCATAGATTTCGAATTTATTTTATTGTATCAATTTTCGAGGGCGAAAATTTTTATAAGATGGGTAAAATGTAACGACCCACATTTTTTTAAATCTAAATAAAAATAAGTTATAATTTATTTTATTAATTAGAACTTCTTATTTTTAGAAATTATTTTATTAAAAATAAATAAATTAATTTTATAACTATTTGAGTTCAATTAAATTCAGATTCTTATATATATTTTTATTATGATAAAATATTTTACATAATTAAAACTATAATTTAGTAATTTATAAATAATAAAAATTATATATATATATATATTTTTAATTTGAGTAATTGATATTTTTAATTTAAAAATAAATTTTAGTTAATAATATTATTATCGAGCTCAATATTTGCCGATATGAGTAAATATTCTTCGTTGAACTTAACTTTGCTAATGCTTCACCATATATCTTTTATCGTTATATTGCTAATGTTATTTATATTAGTAACTCATATATATTATTACTTGTGTTTTAATATACACAGTTTTCATAATTATCTATTTAGGGTATTTATAACTTGAATCGTTGACTCAACAGTTTGGTTTCGTGACACCCAACACCTTACGTGTCACTAAACCATTCAAAACCATCCTCATCATTATTAATCACCATCATCGGCATCTCATCTTCTTCCTTTAATGTTACAAGAAGAAAGGAAAAAAAGAGAGAGGGAACGTAAATTCCATGGAACCCGAAAGCTTTTGATTTCGATTTATTGAGATCCGTAACTCGAATAAAAAATCTAATCCGATAAAAGTGTTTGTGTCTTCATTCTCTACACATTGACATTACTTTTGTTTGGTAGAAATTGACAGTGACGTAGTTTTCTTTCTCCTTGAGTTCGGCCAATTGGAGTTTTAGAAGGTACAGACAATTTCTGACGTTTTCTTCTTTAGCAGCTCGATCGAAAAGCTTCTCCGGAGTTTCCATTGTTTTGATTTTGTATGGAAGTAGGGTTTGTAATTTTATAGTAATTAAATATGAATTAATAAGTAAATTTTGGTTTGATTGATTATTGTTTGAGCTTGATTAAGTTTATCTTGAATTTTTGTTGAATTATTGTTGTTTGCTTGAGATTTTGGTTTGGTTATGTATGAACAGCTAGCTGAGGTGTTTTGATGATTTTGGAGTTGTTGTGATTTGGCATTTTGAGATAAATTTAATGAGATTTGATAGTCACGAGATTAAATTAAAAGTTGTGAAAAAATCAGTAACTGTAAAACTCAAAAACAGATTAAAATTTAAATGTATATTTTGAAACAAAAATAAGAAGGGTTCGATTCTTTGTGAAGAAAGCAACCGCCATGAAAAATTATTTTTTGGGGGATATAAATATATTTTTATGAAAAGATTGAGTCTAATATCATAATTATATAAGTTTTTTGGGTATGTTGGGTAATAAATAAAGTTCAGGGATAAAATGAGTATTTTATAAAAGTTCAGAGTTATTTTTATAAATATGAAACAAAGAGTTAAGGTTTAAATATAATTCTATAAAATATTAAGGAATTTGTGATTTAGAAAGTAGTTAATAAAAGTTTGAAAATTAGATTTTATAAAATAAATTTTAAGAGTATTATAAATATTATTTTAAATACTTATTTAAAATTAATCATTTACATTAGAGTAAATTAGTATTATAATTATTATTTATTAAGATATTATTTTATAAGAATATTATTGTAAGTATTATGAAAAATAAATAGAGAGTGGTAAACAGACAAGATTTTCTAAAAGTTTTAGAAAGACAAATCTAAGATAAGGATCTCATGATTCTCTCTTTATAAAATCTTTAGAAAAAGATGAGGGAAGAGTGTGAAGATAGTTTGTGATGTTGAAAATAAGGAATTAAAAGAATGATGAGAAAGAAAAGAAAAGAAAAGAAAATGATTAAAGAACTTCTGTCACAGGAGAGCAGAGAACAAAAAAAAAATATATTAGTTAAAAGAATCTCTGCCACAAGAGAGTAGAGACCAAAGACTAAAAGAATCTAACGAACCTCTGCTACAGGAGAATATAGCACAGAAAAGAAAAGAATGTATTAACTAAAGGGATATTTGGCACAGGAGAGCAGAGGACAAAGATAAAAAGACTTTAAAAGACTGTCTGCCACATGAGGCAGATGCAACCTTATTTGGGTCTTAGGGCCAAATGTGTAGTGGGGACGCCCACACACTGTGAACGGTTTTTCAAATATAAGCATATTACAACATGTTTAAAAGTCACATTGTATGCGGCCTGGCCGTAAGACTTATATGCACACTGTATGCATTTGGAAAGCCATATACGGGACTTGTGCCCGAGTAATGTCGGGAGCGGGTAGGCAACCGACATATGAGTTCATGGCCTACACAGGATAGACATGTATCATACTTGTTTGTGCATACTTCTCTGTGATATGTGTTTTTTTGATTGTGTGTGTGTGCTTCTTGACTTGTGATTTTCTCTGTATCTCTGGTTTATTAAAGTTGTTTGTATTTGTGAGGTTTGTTGCTATTAGCCATCTGTTGAAGATTGTAAGTATTATGTTGTGGAATTCTTATGTAACAAATATTAGAATGAACATAACAATACACCCTAACCCTACAAAGAACTTTTCAATTTTTACCCCATATTTCTACCCATTTTAGCTATAGGTGCGAAGGTTTAGTGCGGAGCTACAGGAGCATAGAAGATTATGTTTACGAGTTGACTTGTTAGAGTTTATTTTTTCTCACCTTGTTAGTTAGAGTTTTATTCAGAGGGGTAGGTTTTCTAATTGATTTTGTATGTAATACTATAATGTATTATTAATATTAAGTATGTCAATATGTATTGTTTGTTTTTGTTGAAAAAGTTTTAAATATTTAGTAAAACCATCGGTAGATTTATTTTTTTTTAGTTATTTCTACTTTTTTATTTTTTTTATATGCAGTATAGCCCGTACAGTTAATTATAACACCAGCACGCATTTTTTCACAATTAATTATATTTTTGCGTTCTAAGTAATTTTTTGAGTTAAATTTTTATCTGTAAATTTTTAAATTTTGAATTTTAAATTTATAGCGCAGACCGGAGTGTTTAAACGCTCTTAACTCACTTTTAATTAATTAATTAACTAGTTAATATTTTTGCAGGTCTTACATCAATCATGATTCACGACCTGCGACTATGCACAGGGAAGAAGAATATGGAGAAGAAGAAGAATGAGATGAACATTATTTGCTATAAGTTATAAAAAGGGGAAAGGACCAAATTGGTTCAATCTCATTTTTTCCTACGTCATCTACTCGTTTTTCTTGTCAGCATGGCAATAACTAAATCAAGTTACTCAGATAACGAAAAATGTATTTGGAACTAACGTGGTGCACTTTTTTAAATCTAAACGACTAATTTAGAGCAATTGAAATCTCAGAAACTAAATTATTGTAAATTACCATTTTTAAAGACTAAAATGGAACTCAACTCAAGAGCATGTATAGATTCTTTTCTTTTTCTTTTACAAACAGACTTTCATATGCTGCTAGCAATTTAAAAATTGGAGAACATGGATGCCGTTCAATAGATCAGTGTGGATTCAATGAGCTTTTGACATTGGCAGGCTAATGCCTGCTTTGGTAAATTTTTTTCAAAGAAATAGGTGTGCTTCTCAAAACCCATAAGTATCTCACTTGTCGTTTGGTAAATAAAAAATTATGTCTTTATAGCATTTAAAAAAGAGACATTTTTAAAAATATTTAAACATTTTAAAATTTATTTGTATTTATCAAATTTAAAACAATTTAACTATAATATAAATAAATATTCAAATTTATTCTCAATAAATTATTGATACCAAATTCTATTGATGATCTAAATTCTCTCTACTTATATCTATGGTTATTTTAAATTTTAAAATTTATTCTACTAAACATAATTATTATTTATATTTATTAAAAATTACTTTTAATTTGATTTGTATTACATAGATAATACAACTTTTAAGAAATTATTTTTCAAAGACCAATTTTAATAAACTACTTGTGAAAAATGAAAACTTTACCTAAATAAACCTACGGATATGTTTAGTTTGAAACGAGGAAAATTAACACATGCAACTCGTCAAATTTTTTCATCCTATAGCAGTGTGTTGTCGGAAGGCACTGTTACATACACTGACCCAAATAAGAAATTATCATTCTTATCCTTTGAACAAAGATTGCGTAATTGATTAATTCGACGCATAATCAATGAACTCTTTCCACTACATACATGACTATCATGTCACTACATACATGACTATCGTGTTAAAAGTGACAATCATCTGCTAGCATCAGAGTGCCAACTCTCAATTCACAGTCAGGTATCTCCCATATGCTGGTATTTTCTTTACATACACTGATAAACGTGCTTGCTTGCTAGCAGCTACAGAATGTTTCCGCCGATTCCTCCTCTCTTACACGGGTACTCGCCGGCCTCTATAACGTTCCAACAACTGCAGAGAATACCAGAAAATTAGCAGACTCAAGTTGAAAATTCCACCATTTTCCACAATATCTAAGCAAAGCCTGGAAAAACTCATATTGTATCATTCTACATTGTCTACATAGATAGATACACAGATAAAATTAACCATTAATCTTCCCCTGCATTGCCTAATTTGTAGCTCAATACAACCTTATTGAACAAGGGAAAGTTTTTTGTACTCAAAATTCAAGTTTTTTTCCATGTTTATTATCCGAATTCACAATACTTTAGCTTGATGCACTGTGTGTAGGTGTTGTTTTTACACCCTCCATTGACATTATCTTTACATCTATCAATGGAAATTAAAATCAAATTGCTCCAAACAATCAGAGACACTGTAAATTTTTCGCTGATTGACCAGAACATAAATTTTTTAGAGTAATACTCCAAACCACTCTCCAATAAACTTTTAGTAGGACGCTCTAATCCAAATTTTAATCACCAAATCAATTTCTAACCTTCTATTTTATTAAACAAATCAATCATATAAAATTCTCGTAAAAAGTTTGGCATATTAATCCCTATCGATATTTTATAAAGACAACAACAATATCTAAACAATTTTGAAGTTCTCAAACTGGTTCTTCCATATAGACGAACAATTTGATACGGGAACTAATTTATCTAACAAAAAATTTAGGGACTGATTTGGTGATTAAAATTTATTGAGAACTAAAGTGTGATTAAAAATTTTCTTAGGGATTGATTTAGGGTATTAGGCATTTTTTAATATAGCAGCTACGATAAATCACAAAAGTGTCGGCTGCTTCTACTTAAGTCTAGTTGGTTGGCAGGTGGTAAGGCATTTCAATTACATTACATTACAAATACCTACCGATCGGACATATGGCTGTTGAAACAACCAACCAAGAATTGGAATCTTCTGTAAGAAAACAGCCAGTGTGGGCCAGAAACCACTGCAAATGAATACATGGTTAGCTTCAATTACAGATATACAATTCAACAGAACACACGAGTCTCAATTCCATTAAACCTGAATAGTACTATGAATCCATAAGCCTCAATGATCATGCCCAAAATAGGCCATCCCATGATGAGAATCAAGAATCCAATGCCAAACGAGATTGATCCCTTAAGAGAAAAGACAAAAATTATTGTTGAAAGTTTACTACAATACAGAGAGAGAGGGGTACACATGTAACAAATATACCTTGAAATTACTTCGTTTCGTGAAGAATTGCATAGTGGATTTCACACCAATGGTTAAGGACACTCCAGAAATAAACAGGATCTGATTTGAGTGACAAGAAAACAAGGCATTAGAGATGACGATAGCAAAATCCCAAATTAAGCTTCAAAGTGGTCTTTGAAGTTTCCTAAATTTAAAATTACGTTAATTTGGAGCCATGAATCACGTTAGTCCCTCAAGCGTTTTCACGTTAGTGTCATAGGTCAAAACATGATTCAGTTGTGCTTAATGGAATTATGACACGTCAATTAGTGACACATGGCATATTGGCGCAGACGGTAATGCCACGTGTCATTTTGGTACATGTGATGTAACATGATTTGTCTATATATCACTAGGATGTTATCATTACAAATGGTTTAAATTGGGTTAGGGTTTAAAATATTATTAAGAATTTTGAATTTATGAAACAAAATAAGAGAGACTATCTCAATAACTAATTGTTTCAAATATTCTTAGCATCCCCAGAGAGATACATTGTAACTTAGTCGTCAAAAGGTGCTTTCTATTTGATTCCCGTCCCTTAATTTTAGAAACTAAAATGAGTTATGAGTGAAAATTTAGGAACCTATTAGAGTCACTTGATGACATGTGTAAACAAATCATATTGCTATACGTGACACGTGGACAAACTGTCATGACGGATGGCATTACCATTCATGTCAAAATGCTGTGTCACTAACCAACACGTCATCACTCCATTACACATAGCCTAACCATGTTCTGACATTCGATACTGACTTTCAACATTAGTATGTCATGCCACCCCATCGTTAACAAAAAGTTCTCGAGGAACTAATGTAAGTTACCAAGTGAAAATTTGGGGTCCAAATTAAAGCAACTGAAAATCCGGAGACCAATTTGAGGCTAGGGTCAAATCCAAATTCAATGACCACTTCCAAGCTTAACTATAAAAACCATAATAAGAAGTTTTACTTAAGCAAGGGACTCAAAATAGAATAGAAACTTACATTTCCCATAGCTAGTAATCCCTTGTCGAAGAAGAAGATAATCCCAAGGAATGAGAAAAATATACCAAATCCAGTTAACCCTAAACCGATCTCTGTATCATATGCCCATCCCATAAACATATTCAGATGGAGGAATTGTAAATAAGGTAAAAAATATGACAGAAGTAGATTCCGACTACGTAACTTAGATATGTCCAATAGACAGTTTTGTCAAATTAATCCTTGTGCCAGGAATAATGGAAAAATGTGAGAGCAAAACAAAGGAACTAATAGATATCTTGGAAACTATATCATATTAGCCAAATCCAATTAGTTCCAAGAAGTGAAATTAATTTCGAGTAATCAATTTATTACTCGAAAAAATATTTGGGTACAATTTCTTTTGACCATGAAAAGAACTGAAGATAAATTCAAGGTATAGACAGAAAAGAAAACACCAGAAAAGGAAATAAAATGCAGAGCCTTAAAATAAACCAAAGCCCATTGACCAAATAACTGAATATCTAAGTAACTTAAGGAACTACTAGCTTAATCTACAACAATCTACTCTTAAGTCTCAAACACAAGCATTAGATGCAGTAGACCACATAATATAACACCATTAGTACAGCTACAACAACAAAAAGTATCACATTCCACTTACTTTTGCGATCATTCATCTCAAAGGAAACCATTTTACTAACAACTCTTATGTCCTTGCGTTATCTGAAACATATAATAAAGTAACCAAACTAGGTTAGTAGAAGTAACCAAACTAGGTTAATAGAAGCATGTAGATCATTTATCTACAGAAAATGTAATTCTAAGATAACATTGCAACATCACCATTTAGGAAAATGATAATCCAGCAAAAAAAAAATCCCAGGAAAAAAAAATTTTCTTTATTTATTTATTTTCCATGTCCAACGAGAGTAATCTATTCCACATTCACTCAGAGAACTATAATAAAGGAAACTATTCCTAAGAGCTATAGCCGAAAGTATACACCAACCTTCTATCAGTGGTGTCTAATATTTTGAGAATAACCATTCAAAATCCAAATCCAAAGCCAAGAGGCTGAAAAGCCACTCTGGACCAAAAATCCATATGCATCCATAAACCATCACATTGTGTCAAGCTTTTAAATAATAATACTGAAGAACATATTGATGTAAGAGACCCTTCCAAGAAAAAATGAAATTGTAGTATCTCAAAGAGACTTTTGAATCAAACTTTTGTAACATGAGAAGCGGCAATGAGCCCCATGGGAGAGGGTAGAAAGATTCTAAAAATCTTAGTGTCCAATAGCCAAATCAGCGAAAAAGAATACACAACCTATACTCCTAAATGAAAACTAACCCTAAATAACAAGCATATTCATTGACAACAAAATTAACAGATCTTCTAATTGAGCCTTTTCATACACTATCCCTGATTGATTCACATCATTGATCCAAATAGATATACCCGATCACAGGGTCTAGTTTTCAAGGATGTTCTGCTCCAGAATGCTACAACATGCTTTCCTCGGCAATGAACAATTAACAGAACAACTTAACACTAAATCAGATCATTTATACAAGTACCAATACCAGCGGCGAAATCAGCAGGTGAGAGAACGGAGGCGAGGAAGAGGACGGCGGGACAAGTGGAAGATGGCAGCAACGGATCTGACGACGAGAAAAGCAGAGGACAGCGGCAAACGGGTGGAACAGCAGAGACAGAGAAAAGGGTTAGTGTGCGGCGTGACGGCGGCAGACGGTGGGCCGGTGGCGAGGATGAGAAGAAGAGAATCGGAGATTTAGAGTAGTGAATGCAGAGGTTGGGGCGGAGGAGATTGTAAAGGTCAGGTCTAGGGGTATTTTGACTATTTTCAGATTATGCGAGGATAATTTTGTAAATTCATTCTATATAAGTAGTTAAGTGCTTAATGAGTACAGCGGACACGGGGAAGGTACCTTAATCCCCCGCACCGAAGGCAACGGGTACTTGTTAGTTGTTACGACCTTTTTGTTTTAGATAAACTAGTTTATTTTTCCGCGTCTTACAGCCAAAAATCAGCCATTGATATAGAATACATCTTGTGCTTTGTTGTGGAAATATGTTAAACCAACAATGTTTTCTGAATATATAGATATATATTGAATGAAATCAAATCAATCATTTACAATATTTTGTCTCCCTAGCTTTAAGTATTTGTACAAGCATTCCTATATTATCCTTTTGTATTGTAAATTATAGATTTTGCAATACTTACAATGCCATTTTTCCCACTTTTCTATTAAATGGAATGCTTCCTTTGAAATTTTGTGATTACAGATATGTCTCTGCCTCATAATGTTTTAATATTAGCTATTTATGAAAGCAATTGGTGTAATGTTACAGGTTTATGTTTGGATGAACAACAAACCAGAGAGGTTTAGTGTATCTTCAAGTGATGCAGCAATTCAATTAGATCTGATTTCCAAGGTTCATGGAGTTTCTAGTGCAGAAGAGTATTTTCTGAGTCTGGCTGATAAGTTAACAGATAGAAGGACCTATGGAGCTCTTTTGAATGTATACGTGCGATATAGAATGAAGGAAAAGGCAGAGGCATTATTTGACAAAATGAGGAGTAAAGGTTATGCAGTACATTCGCTACCATTTAATGTAATGATGACTTTGTATGTGAACCTTAAGGTTTATGATAAAGTTGATATGTTGGCTTCAGAAATGAGAGAGAAAAACATACGGCTCGATATCTATTCATATAATATCTGTCTATCTTCATGTGGTTCTCGAGGATCAATAGAAAAGATGGAGGAGGTGTTTGACCAGATGGTGAAGGACCCGAAGATTTTTCCTAATTGGACTACATTCAGCACAATGGCTACAATGTATATAAATATGAATATGTTTGAAAAAGCAGTAGGCTGCTTAAGAAAGGTTGAGAGTAGAATCAAAGGCCGGGATAGAGTACCATTTCATTATCTTCTGAGCTTATATGGAAGTGTTGGAAAGAAAGACGACGTTTATCGTGTGTGGAGTACTTATAAATCATTGTTTGCCACTATACCAAACTTGGGATACCATGCTATTATTGCTTCTCTGGTTAAACTGGATGATATTGAGGGTGCAGAAAAAATTTATGAGGAATGGCTTTCAACAAGTTCGACTTATGATCCGAGAATAACAAACCTTCTGATAGGCTGTTATGTCAAGAAAGGAAATACTGACAAAGCTCTGGGTTTCTTTAGACAAATAACTGAAGGTGGTGGAATTCCGAATTCAAAAACTTGGGAGATTATTTGTTCTGGGCATATCGCTGATGAGAGGATTTCGGAGGCTCTGTCCTGCTTTAAAGAAGCTTTTGTGGCCGATGTTTCAAACAAATGGAGACCAAGGGCGACAAACTTATCTGCATTCTTTAAACTTTGTCAGGACAAAGATGATACTACAAGTGCTGAAGTGTTAACTGGGTTGTTGAGACAGTCTAGATTTATCAAGAATGAAGTTTGTGTGCACTCATTGGCTTGTCAGAATCCGATGGTACCATCAACAATGACGAATTGTCGACCGAAGTTGATACCGCGGATATAACTGATGATAACGATGATGGTGAAAATGCAGTTGATGACGCTCAAATGTTCAACCAATTGGAGAGTACCCTGTGATACATAATGTCTTTTTCCATTTGAAAAATGCAGAAAATGCATTGCTAGAAGTGTAAGTCATTGAAGATGATCTTGTTCAGGATGCATAGTTTACGTGACTAACCATGATAATGATGAGCAGTGATAATGATGAGGAGGTAGCTAATGCTTAAAGTAGAGAGCATGGAATTTATGTTGGCTTTTCAATTTCAAATTATTCAGAAGGAAAGAGGCTTTATTAAACTGGTATCCGTTTCTATCAAGGCCATTATAAACAAACTAATAATATATGACCCTCCACCACCTTCTCAATTAGGTAGCGTTTGTTTTGAAGTACTGATATAGAGATTGATAGACTGAGATTCAATATCATATTTATTGGCTGAGAGATTAGTACTAAAATTTTTGTCTCTGTTCTTAAAATTTCAGTATCTCCAAAAAATGAGAACACAAGAGACTGAAATTTTTAGAGCCAGAGACTGAAACTTTAATAACATTTTATACCTAAAATATCCTCATTTCAATTAATTAATTCCAATTTTATCTTTTGTACAAATTAAATTAGAATTTCATTCTTATTTTAATTTCTGTCTCCTATTTTACACTAAACAGAATACTAAAATTTGTTTCTGTCTCTGTCTCTTAACCTCAGTCTCTCAGTCTTTCAGTGTATGTCTCTCCACCAAAACGCTACATTTATGTTTGAAGAGAAATTCTTATTTATGGTGTTTTCTACAGATTTAGACAATTTTTGTAAATTGTATCTTTAAGGGGATCATGCCTGCTAGGTTGGTGGAAATTATATTATTATTTTTTTTAAAAAGTTTAGCTATATAGAATTAATAATATTTAGGGTCTGTTTGGATAAATTTATAAGTAATTTTTTAACTTTTAAATTACAGGAAAGATTAAATTTAATTTAAATTATAAATTATATATAATTATTAAAGTAGGTTATAATTTGTGATTTTACGGTATTTATTTTTTATTATTTTTGTTATTTTTATTTGTGAGTTGATTTATTTTAATTTTTAAAATTATTAATAATTTTGCTACTAAAATTTTGAGTTGTATAAAAATATTCAATTTTGATTTAGTTTTTGTTCTTACCAGCTCCGGCCGAGGTATAGGTCGCTTCTTAGATAGGTCGGCAGACTCCCAAGATACGATCCGAAACCTCGTCCACCAGAAGGAACACGGGGGTGGGTACCTGCAAAGGCACTCCGACGATCAAGTTAATAAGAGAATATGTACGAAGGTTGTTTTTTGTGAAAGATTTCTTACCTTCTCCTCTCTTTGCCTTTCCTTTTAAATCTGTTTATTGCCGAACGTTAGACTTGGGTCGTAACGTTTGGAGAGGTGATTTATTGCTTATCCGACGTTATTGAGTGAGAATAAATGCTGATTGTAACCGAAGATCGGTTGTGATGGCGAATACGTTGCCGAGCTTATAACTCGTAACCGACCATACAGCTCATATCACAGCCCCCAAGCTTGGCCTGACTTAGAGGAGACAGGTTGAGCTTTTAATTGGCGAGTTATAGCTCGGTGTATGGAGCCCCCAGGTCAACGTGTCTCGTTTCCGCACTTACTGTTGACATAGGTATAGATGGGATTGCCCATTGGGTGTTGTGTAGTGTAATTATTACTGCTTGGTTCAACTTCCCATGAGACTTGATAACCGTTTAGTGTGGCTTTTAAGTTAACGATCAGGATGTTATAATTGAACTGAAGAGTTAAATTAAAATTAGTGGCTAGGGAAGCTTGTGGAATTCTTAAGGTTTTTGAGTGGGAGGCAGAAACTGTTATAGCAGAAATGAGTACTAGAGGTCAGTAAAAACTGCTTCTTCTTCTTCTTCTCTAATACTTTTGCTTTCTGTTTTGTTCTTTGAAAATGAGTGACAAAAAGAAAAAATTTTTTGTTGGTTTTAAAAATGACGAAAGTTATGGTTGGGTTGATCAGGATGTACACATTCGTGCGTCCTTATTTTCTGATATGGAGAGTGTAAATAGGGTGAACTTGGGAAGGATAGTTAGAAGTGGGTTTCGGGTGGAGATGCTGCCATGCAGTCGGTCTGACCGGGTTTTCCACAGAAAAACAGATTTTGAATACTTTTACATGTATAGTTGCGTAATGGAGGAACTGCGAGTTAAGCTTCCTTTTTCTGTTTTCGAATGTGATGTGATGAGACAGATGAATTGTGCTCCGTCTCAAATACACCCGAATGGGTGGGCTTTCATCAGGTGCTTCCAGGCTCTGATGGATTTCCTTGAGATTGAACTGGAGTTAGAGTTGTTTTTTTGTCTGTTCCAAGCCAAGGGGGTTTGGAAGGGTTTGTGGATTAATCTAAACAGTATTCCAGGGTTTTCAATTTTCAAACTTTACAAATCCTCTTTTAAGGATTTCAAAGAGATGTTTTTGAAAGTGAAATCGAAAGATGAAGATTTTCCTTTTTATCTAGACGAAAATTTGGGGGAAAAATTTCCCATGTACTGGTGCTGTCAACCGCAGCATATACTGGGTCCGGAACTCATTAATTCCCGAAATGAGTGTATTATCTCATTTCTAATGGAGATGGTTGATAGGGGAGGGTTAATATCTGTGTCCGACCTACTTGTGTGGGAGGAAAATAAATCGGCTGTTATAGAGTATTTTGGTAAGGTATTTTGATTATGAGGGTTTTTTCGAGATTTTAGCTGCTCAATATATGTACTGAAGAATTTTGTCTCTATGTTGTAGCTGGAAATTTCCCTGGGGTTACTGCTTCGAGCTTGAGATCACGTTTTAAGGCAAAGAATTTTGATGGCTCCTCATCGAACGCTGATAAGGCGGATGGTGGCACCGAGGTTAACCAACCTCAGCCAAAGAAGAAGGGGATTGTTTTCAAAAAGAGGAAGTCAGAGTCTGGTACTGCCGAGGAGGTGGTGGCTAAAGACAACAACATTCCTCTTGAGGATTTATCGAGTTTTATTGTGAATCAAGAAAAGCTTCATGTTTTCGAAGAGGAAGGGGAGTCTGGTTCAGTATGGAGTAAGAAATTCCCTTTTAATGTGGTAGCTGATGAGGTTGTACAAACTGTGTCGGATATGAATCGGGTGGGAGAGGTTGGAGATGTGGCAGTAGATCAGTTTCTACAGGTTTGTTACCGAACATATTTGTGATATTCAGGTCTTGTTTTTTTTTTTTGTGATATTTATTTTTGGTTTTCAGGTGTTAGGTTTCCGACTCGCCAGTATTGGGCGTAGTCAAGAGAAAAAACATAGGAGGCTGGCTTCTGAACATAGCAAATTTACTGAACTGAAAGATCAGTTATCAGTAAAAGAGTCGAATTTGACTGACCTGAAAAAGAAGCTTTCTGATGTTGAAACTGATCTGAAGGTTGAACGAGAGTGTCGTGAAAACCTTTCTGGTTTGCTGAAAAAGAAAGAAGGTGACCTACTAGGCTTTACTGACCGAGTTATTGATTTGTCGGCGAAAATTAAAGAGCTTGAGAGTAGCAAACAGGGTGACATTTTGGATGCGTTTGCTGAAGGGTTTCAGAGGGCTGTGAACCAGGCAAAGCACCTTGCTCCTGATGTTGATTTTTCTGCTATGGATCCCGGGAAAGTAGTTCAGGATAGGAAACTTGTTGATGATGAAGAAACTGCTGAAGAGGGTGATGATAATCTGGCTGACTGATTTTTATTTATTTTCTGTTAAAAGACACTTAGACGTGCTTTCTGTAGTCTGTATGATTAGGGATTTTCTGTTTCCTAATCGTTTGTTCTGTAGCCTTTTGTTGGCGTGATAACTGATATGTCTGTTTGCGCATCCGTAGTTAAATGATGCGACTTTTTGTGTTAAATGGTACTTTTTGTTAATGACTGGTAGTTTGTTTGGAACTTCAAATAGAAATTGACGCTTACTGAAATTACTTGAAAAGATTTAGACTTTATTGATAGTACCTGTACAACTTTGCACCAGCCTCATTAAAACCTCTTTGAGTAAAAACCTTTCGGAAAAAATCCTCAAAGTAGGAAAAAGAGTGCTGGTTTATTTTCTAACTGTAATATCGTTTCAAAGAGTTGACATTCCATGTGCTTGGAATTTTTGTTCCGTCTAATTGCTCCAACTTATAGGCTCCTCGTCCGAGGACTTCGTATACTCGGTAGGGGCCGTCCCAGTTTGCGGCGAGCTTTCCATGGGAAGGAGGTCGGCGGGCTTGCTCAGTTTTCCTTAAGATCAAGTCGCCGACGTTGAATGTTCTCGGCTGAACTATTCGTGAATATCGTCGGCTTAACTGTTGTTGTAGTGCTCGGTGTCGGATAGCTGATGTTTCTCGAATTTCTTCAATCAGGTCAAGCTCTGCCTGCCGAGCTTCATTTTGATGCTCGGACTGTGTTCTGAGGGAACTTTGTGATATTTCCATAGGGATCATTGCTTCGGATCCATAGACTAAGCGGAATGGCGTTTCTTTTGTCGTTGAATGTACTGTGGTGTTGTACGCCCATAGCACTTCTGGTACAAGTTCGGCCCATACTCCCTTTGCGTCGTCAAGTTTCTTTCGTAATGCCTGAAGGACGACCTTATTAGCGGCCTCTGCTAGGCCGTTTGATTGTGGGTGCTCCACCGACGAAAAATGCTGCTTTATTTTTAAGTTCTGCAAAAATTCCTTAAAATTGTGGTCAGTGAACTGCCGACCATTGTCAGTAACAATATGGTGTGGTACACCGAATCTACAAATTATGTTTTTCCAAACAAAACTTATCATTTGGGATGATGTGATTTTTGCCAAGGGTTGTGCTTCAATCCATTTTGAAAAATAGTCTATTGCAACCACTAAATATTTCACCTGTCTTGGGGCCGTGGGGAATGGTCCAAGAATGTCCATTCCCCATCTGTTGAACGGCCAGCTTACCTCGGCCTGATGAAGATGTTCTGCTGGCATATTAATCATCGGTGAGTGTTTCTGACATTTGTCACAAGATTTGACTTTCTGTTTACTATCGTCCCATATCGTCGGCCAATAAAAGCCTGCCCGGAGTACCTTTCGTGCTAAGGTCCGAGCACCGCAATGTATTCCGCAGATGCCCTCATGGGCTTCTGCCAAGACAATATCAGCTTCTTCCCTGTTCAAGCATTTTAGCAAAGGTCGAGAATATCCTCGCCTATAAAGAGTGTTATTCATCAGTGTAAAAAAGGAGGCTTGTCGTTTAAATTTACTCTTTTCCTGAATTTCTTCTGGAATAGTACCGTTTTGAAGATAATGTATGTAGGGTTGTTGCCAACCCTCTTCATTACTTGTGCTTAGGATATTAAGTATATCAATGCTTGGTCTGGTTAGAGTTGATTGGAATAGGGTTGAAGTTTGTGTTTGTGTTGTGGCCAATTTTGACAAAATATCGGCTCTGTTGTTCTGTTCTCTAGGTATATGGCTGATCTCAACTTTTGAAAAATCGTGTAATAACCTTTGGACAATATCTAGGTATTTCAATAATATCTGATCTTTTGTTTGAAAACCATTGTTTACTTGCTGCACAACTAGTAATGAATCGCAGTGAATTTTTAGAAATTTGACATGTAAATCTTTGGCTAACCTGAGCCCGGCGATGGGGGCCTCATATTCGGCCTGGTTGTTACTTGCTTTGAATGAGAATTTGAGAGAGTGCTCGACTACTATGCCTTCCGAGCTTTCAAGTAGTATGCCTGCGCCTGCGCCCTGGGGATTCGAAGCTCCATCAACGAATAACGTCCAAGTTTGTTCTTTATCGTCGGGCTCTGAGGATGTAAGTTCGGCTACAAAGTCTGCTAAATATTGAGATTTGACCGACCCTCTGGGCTGATACTGAATGTCAAATTCGGATATCTCTATGGACCACTTAACTAATCGTCCTGCTAACTCAGGTTTAGAAAGTATCTGACGAAGCGGGTGAGATGTCCGAACAATGATCGTGTGACTCTGAAAGTAGGGTCGGAGTCGCCTGGCGGAGAAGATTAGTGCGAGGGCTAGCTTCTCGAGCATTGGGTAACGTAGCTCGGCATTCTGCAGGGACTTGCTCACGAAGTAAACCGGCTGTTGTTCCTTGTTGCTCTCTGTAATAAGAACAGAACTAATAGTCGTATCAGTCACAGATAAGTATAGATATAAGGGTTCGCCGAGCTTTGGCTTTTGCAAAACAGGTGGTTTAGATAGAAATTGTTTTAAATTTGAGAATGCCTCTTCACATTGTTGATCCCAAGAAAATTGTTTTGTTGTTTTCTTTAAGCATTGAAAAAAGTTAAAGGATTTAGCTGCCAAACACGGCAAGAATCTGGATAATGCGGCCAGGCGGCCTGTTAGACGTTGAACCTCCTTTACTGTAGTGGGACTGTGCATGTCGAGGATAGCTTTGCATTTCTCTGGGTTGGCCTCTATTCCTCGGCTTGTCAGAATAAACCCGAGGAATTTTCCGCCACGGACGCCAAAGGCACATTTCTCAGGATTTAACCTCATATTGTATTTTCTGACTTGGGCGAATATTTCATCAAGGTCGTCAGTATGCTCGTGGCCGACCTTTGTTTTGACGACCATGTCGTCCACATAGACTTCGAGGTTCCTGCCTATCTGTTGTTCAAAGATCTTATTCATTAATCTTTGATATGTTGCACCTGCATTCTTTAAACCAAAAGGCATGACATTATAGCAGTAATTACCATATTCAGTTATGAAAGCTGTTTTTTCCTGGTCTGATGGATGCATAAAAATCTGGTTGTAACCAGAATATGCATCCATGAAACTCAGTGTACCGTAACCGCATGAGTTATCTACTAAGCTATCTATGCAGGGTAAAGGATAAGCATCTTTAGGACATGCTTTATTTAAATCAGTGAAGTCGACGCACATGCGCCATTTACCATTGTGTTTTTTTACCATAACGATGTTAGCTAACCATGTCGTGAATCTGAGTTCCCGTATGAATTGAGCATCGATGAGCTTTTTGACTTCTATCATGGAGGCTTCTCTCTTTTCGTTTCCGAGATTTCGCTTTTTCTGAGAAATTGGTCGGGCTGATGGATTGACTGCTAATCCGTGTGTTATTACTGATGGGTTAATTCCCGGCATATCTCCTGAGGTCCAAGCGAATAGATCGGCATTCTGACGTAAGAATTTGGTCAGCTTTTCCTTCGCGTCTTTATGCATTGACGCTCCGATAAAGGTGAACTTTGCTTGATCATCAGTCAAGGTGATCTTAATTAGATCTTCATTTGGCGTAGGTCGTTCTTGAAAGTCGGTTCTTGGATCCAGCTCGGCTAAGGCTGGCTGCTCGGATTGTATAGAATTGACGTGAACCTCGGCAGTTTTCCTTGTCGGCTTTAGGCTTATATTGTAGCAGCGGCGAGCTTCATGTAAATCACTGTGGATGGTTGCGATGATGTTATCCTGCACAGGAAACTTAACACAAAGGTGAAATGTTGAAACTATTGCAGTGAATTTATTGAGAAATGGCCTTCCTAATATAGCATTATAGGGACTGAAACAATCGACCACCAGATACTGGATGTCTTGTGTTTTAGACAAGGGATGTTCTCCGAGGGTGGTTTGTAACCATACCGATCCCATCACCGGGACTCGCTCTCCTGAGAAACCAACTAATTCTCCCGAGTATTGCTGTAAAATGTTAGTGCTCAGTTTCATTTTTTGAAATGTACTAAAGAAAAGGATATCAGCGCTACTTCCCGGATCAAGTAGTACTTTTTTTACTATAAGGTCGGCCAGTTGGATGGAAATGACGACGGGATCGTCATAGTTGGTGTGGGCAGCATTAAGGTCGGCGTGTCCGAAGGTCAGCTCGGGGATGTTGTGCACCGGAGTGGGGTTATGAGGAGTATCTTCGACTGCTAACATGGCCCTGTAAGTTCTTTTTCTAGCCGAGCTTGTATGGCCACCACCAGCATAACCGCCAGAAATGCAATTGATCACCCCTCGAGGGTGAGTAGGAGCTTTCTCTTTGTCCTTTGATAACGGACCTGGCGTTAGTTGTTCGGAGCTCGATGCCGCTCTCTTTTGCATATGTCCTGTAATAAATTTATCAAGATGCCCCTGGCGTGCTAAGCGCTCTAGTAGATCTTTGGCGATGACACATTCGTCTGTTGTGTGGCCATGCTTCTGGTGAAAACTGCAGTATCGGGTTTTGTCCACGTTCTTTGCTTCTGGATAGGTGCCTGCTTTCCGAGGGGGTTTGATCAATTTAGAGTTCAGTATCTCCTTGATTATATCGTCCCGTTTTGTATTAAACTGGGTGTAAGATTCATATCGCGGGACAGGCTTAAAACTCTTTTTGTTGTCTCTTGGCTTTTCATCATCTTTTGTGGCCGACTTGTCTGCCTTTCGTGCCTGGCGAAGCTCCTCAATATCAATCTGCCCCTTGGCTTTTTCTCAAAACTCGGCCAATGTTTTGGGTTTGGCAACGGCGATGGTCTCCTGAAATTTTCCTGGGCGTAGGCCGCTCTTAATTGCGTGCAAATGAACCTCAGGATGAAGGTCAGGAATCTGCATGGCCACTTTTGTGAATCGAGTTATATAATCTTTTAAGCTTTCTTGTGGTCCCTGCTTAATAGTCGTCAGATAGTCTGAATCGTGGAGGTATATCGCAGACGCTGCAAAATGATCCTCGAACTGACTGGCTAGCTCCTGGAAGCGGGAAATTGAATCTGCAGGCAAAGAACAAAACCAGTCAAGCGCAGGACCGTCTAAAAAAGATGGAAAACATCGACAAAGAATTGGATCGGATGCACCGTTAACAATCATGATGGACCGGAATTTTTTGACGTGTTGCTTTGGGTCACCCAATCCGTCGTATGGCACTAAGGTGGTCGGAAGGGTGAATTGTCTGGGGAGTTGGAAGTTCATTATATCGGCTGTAAACGGTCCTGCCGAGTTGTCGGGTTGCTCTTCCTCATTATCAGGGTGAGCTTCTTCATTTCGTCGGTTTTCTTCATTATTGCTCTGTGGCGTCTCAGAGACATGAGTTCTTTCGTTGTTCTCATGATCATTGTTGTGATGTTCTAAGCGAGCTTGCTCCAGTTGCGCAATTTGGTTCTGCATTCTCTGATTGTCCTCCGCTATCCGTTGATTTGCCTGTTGAAGCTCGGTCACCATCCTTAAAAGCTCGGATGGGATAGGTGGGGGGACATCAGCCATAGGGGCGCGTGAAGATTTCAGGGTTTAGTTTTAATGATGTCTCGAACTTCGGGCCCCACGGTGGGCGCCAAATGTTCTTACCAGCTCCGGCCGAGGTATAGGTCGCTTCTTAGATAGGTCGGCAGACTCCCAAGATACGATCCGAAACCTCGTCCACCAGAAGGAACACGGGGGGTGGGTACCTGCAAAGGCACTCCGACGATCAAGTTAATAAGAGAATATGTACGAAGGTTGTTTTTTGTGAAAGATTTCTTACCTTCTCCTCTCTTTGCCTTTCCTTTTAAATCTGTTTATTGCCGAACGTTAGACTTGGGTCGTAACGTTTGGAGAGGTGATTTATTGCTTATCCGACGTTATTGAGTGAGAATAAATGCTGATTGTAACCGAAGATCGGTTGTGATGGCGAATATGTTGCCGAGCTTATAACTCGTAACCGACCATACAGCTCATATCAGTTTTCATATTTACAATAAAAATAAAAATAAAAATATATTTATATTTAATTTTTTAAATATAAATATATTTATATTTATATTTGGTTTACAACTTTTTTAATTTTAAAAATATATTTTTATATTTAATTTTTTCTAATAAAAATTATAAATATATTTAATTATTTTAAATCAAATTTAATGTCAGTATTTATCTACTATTATTAAAATTGGATATTTTATGTTTGACTTTAAGCTTTTAATTTTATTAAAAAAATTTCATGATTTTAAAAACTAATTATTAAATAAATTAACAAATTATCAATTTATATACATTGATTTGAGTAAATTTTTTTCTCCGAATAAAATATATTAGTGTTATTTTCTATTTTAATCATAATATAATATATAGTGTAAATTTAAATAGGACAAATTAGCATATTTACAATTTTGTTGTGTGTGTGAAATTTTTAACTAAAGTAGAATGACAATATACTTTGCAACAAAAAAAGCTAAAATAACCATAAATTTTGTATCAAAAGTAGGGATTGGATGTCAATGGCGTGGGACAGAAGTGGGAATGCCTCTCAATTTTTCCTCCGCAAATCCTGACATTTTTTCACTTTCATCTTCAATCTCTATTGTGGAAAAATGTTAATTTTTTTCTCTGTTTTTTGTGTTTTTCGAAGTTCTCGTAAGATCTTGATTTTTATTTAATAAAATTTAAAAATAAAATAAAAAAACATAAAACGTTAAAACAACATATAAATATATTTTATCTAAAATTATAAATTAAGTAAAATTTTATATCATGTCCAAATAAATAAAATAACATACCATAAACTTACTAAAATATATATGAGAGATGAAATTACTAAAATATAGCTCTAAAATTTTAAAGACAATTAAATATATTTACTTAATTCTAAAATTATGAAAAACTGGGCGAGAATCTCCATTTACGAATTTGTAGTTGTCTTTTTGGAGAATTTTATTTCCTACTTTTGTCCCACAAAAAAAAAATTCATATTCGAATTTTCATTTTCGCCAATTTTTATGGTGATTCTCATGGTCTTGAAAAGTTTTGCCACACCTAATAGAAAATATATTTTTTTTCAAATTTTGTAAGTGGTAGCTGGTATATAAATTTACAATACAAATGAATGATAATTAAAGTACACTAGAATAATATAATAATAATGATCAATAAAAACATAAAATTTAAGTAAGACTAGAAGTAATCATCATAGTAAAAATAAAATAAAATACAAAAATGTTATGTACACATAAATAATTAGTTACTATATAATTGTGTATAAATATATGTGTTATTAAATTTATTTTTAATGTATATTTTATATTCTAAAAAAAAAAATATATATATATATATATATATATGACTAATTTAGTGGCTGGCGGTTAAATAAAAAAGTATACAATTGAGTTGCTTAATTCAGATAATTTAAATTATCAAAATTTAATAAATTAATATTTTATAATTTTAATTGAAAGAGTAAAAAAAATTATTTAAAAGAAAAGTCATCATCACAAAACTATCAAATATGTAACAACAAAATATGTAATAAATTAGTTTTATATCTGTACAAGATGTCTCTGGTACGGGTTGAGAGGAGGATCGGGGACCTGCGGTTCGAGGCGGATGTCGGACTATTCGAGTAGAGCGGCGGGGGGAGGTACCTGCAAAGACACTCCGACGCTCAAGTCAGGATGGATCTAAGAGGTATAAGGTGAGTGGAATGAATGAATACTTGGAGGGACGTGGGTCCTCTTATTTATAGGTGATGGTAGTTATTTTATCTTATCTTGTTGGGATAAGATAAAGGAGACGTTTGAATTCGAAAGTCGGTTATGAGCTCTAAAGGGCCGGTTCGGGGCCTTCTGGAAGGGGGAATGGGTCGAACCCGGGGAACCGGGTTTGGGTTTGGATCCGGGACGGTGGGCCGGATCCGTAACAGTTGCCCCCGCAGCGGGAGAGCGAGCGAGGTCGGTCTGTCGCTGGAAGGTATGATGCCTGACCGTGGGCTAGGTCCTTAGTTCTTCTCAGGTGTTCGTTTGGTTCTTCGGAGGGAGATCGGTATCTCGGCTCCGGTTTTGCTGAAGGTTCGTCTGACCGTTTTGGTTTTGACGTGACTCTTCCGATTTCACTGCGTCCGTTGCGCTCTTCGAGGCTTTATTAGCTTCTCTTTTCGAGGGGTTATTTAATGCGAGGGGACGTTTTCCTCCTTTACCCCTATGAGTCCTAACTGTGCCTAGGGTTAATTGTGTCCTTTTGCTCCCTTTTGAAACCGTTTTTAGCTTTTTGTTTCAGTTCCCTCGTTCGTTTCATTTTCTTCTCCATTTTCTCTTCTGAAAGAAAAAACTCTTCATCTAAAAAGAAGCCCCTCTTCTCTCTGTGGTTTTTGCTTTTTTGGTGCTGCTTTGCTTCTTCTGTTTTTCTAGCTTTCCTCAAGCTTTCTTCTGCATTACCAGGTTGGCATGCTTCGCTTTCCTTCTTTTTACTTTGTAAATACTTGTTCTGTCTTTGCCATGCGTTGTTCTGCCTGTTTACTATTTGTTACTGTGTTTGGTGTCTTTGGGGGGTAGTATTTTGAGTTTTGGAAGGGCTGAGCACCGCCGTGTTTGCTTAATAGTGGTGGTGAGCCACCGCGTTGGTTTGGTAGTGGTGTTAGGTTTCTGTCTTGCTTCTGCGTAGGGTTAGTAGGCTGATGGTGGTGCTCCTCCCTGTTTTAGGTATGCAACGACGGAGAAATGAGGGTGTGGGAGCCCCAGTAGCCCCCTCCAGGGGCGTTCCCAATCGCTACGGTTGGGTTGGGTGACTAGCGATGTGTGGGGTGTTCTGTCACGGATGACGGAGGACGATCCTCAGCGGCTCCGTGATCAGGGGGCAATCTGTGGTGGTGGTGATGAGGAGGGGCGGTATGAGCTCGTCCTCCCTGATGCCGACGAGCGCGTCTGTTACCTGAACCTTCATTCGCCCACCGTGCCGGACTGGATGTGGGTTTACGAGTCGATGTTCACTCGGCTCGGCGTGCGGTTCCCTTTTTCACCGTTTGTTCAGGATCTACTGAGTCGGTGTTCCGTAGCGCCGTCTCAGCTTCACCCGAACAGTTGGGCTGCCGTGCGGTCGTTTGAACTGGTGTGCCGGTATCTCGATCTTCCGGCTTCTGTTCCTGTTTTTCTTTTTCTTTTCTTATGCACTCTTCCGACTAAGGAGGGGAAGCATAAGAAAGGATATATGTCTTTCCGTGCTCAACCTCATCGCTGGACTTTTGGGTTGTTTGAGGATTCTTTTCATGGTTTCAAGTGGGAGTATTTTAAGGTGTGTCCCGTTCAGGGGCATCGTCCGTTTTGGCTGACACTGGAGGGCGAGCACCGGTTTCCGACGTATTGGAACTTCGGTGCTGGCCCGTCGGTTTTGACTAAGTTTACTTATGATGGTTTATCTCGGGAGGATAAGGACATTGCCAGCGTTTTGTGGCATTTGTTCGGCGAGCATCCGTTGAATCCTCGAGATGTTATGGGGGATCCCGAGGCTTGTCGGACGTATATTGGTGTGTGCTTTGTCCTCTTTTTTTTTTTTACATTTTGACTTGATTTTTCTTTGGCTTCTTTTCAGTTGAGATGGCCGGTGGGTTGACTTCTTTGGCGAGGCTGAAGGTGGCGATGGGTCGGGAGGAAGGGTCGTCGTCTCCTGCTACTCCCGTCTCCAACCCGGCTGTGGGTTCTCAGGCCGTCTCCCATGAGGTAGTTTGTCGGGGGTGAGGGCCGATGCTCGGGCTTCGCCGGGTCCTGTGAACTCGCCTGAGGTTGTCGTGGTTTCGGCTGCTGAGGCTTCCCGAAAGAGAAAGAGGCCCGAGGATCCTAGCAGCGAAACTTTTGAGGAGGAGGGTGCTGTGCCCAGTGTGATGGATCGTCGTTTTAATGCTTCTGGGTTTATCGATCAGCACCTGATGCCTGGGACAGAGCTGTTTTTTGATGATTGCGATGTCTCGTTTCAAGCTAAATCGGTGTATCGCGCCCTCCTTCGTTCTCTTGTTGTTGTTCGAAAGGCTGAACCCGTGATGGCTCAGGTTGGCTTACTGGACAAGAAGCTCCGACATTCGCAGGCCGAGGTAGCTAAGTTGAAAGAGCAGTGATGAGCGGATAATTTATACGCTTTTTGGCATTGTTTTTAGTTTGTTTTTAGTATGTTTTAGTTAGTTTTTAGTATATTTCTATTAGTTTTTAGTTAAAATTCACTTTTCTGGACTTTACTATGTGTTTGTGTGTTTTTCTGTGATTTCAGGTATTTTCTGGTTGAAATTGAGGGACTTGAGCAAAAATTTGATTCAGAGGCTGAAAAGGACTGCAGATGCTGTTGGATTCTAACCTCCCTTCACTCGAAGTGGATTTTCTGAAGCTACAGAAGCCCAATTGGCGCGCTCTCAACGGCGTTGAAAAGTAGACATCCTGAGCTTTCCAGCAATATATAATAGTCCATACTTTGCCCGAGATTTGATGGCCCAAACTGGCGTTTCAAATCAGCTCAAAACTGCCTAGCGTTAAACGCCGGAACTGGCACAAGAATGGGAGTTAAACGTCCAAACTGGCACAAAAGCTGGCGTTTAACTCCAAGAGAAGTCTCTACACGAAAATGCTTCAATGCTCAGCCCAAGCACACACCAAGTGGGCCCGGAAGTGGATTTTTATGTCATTTACTCATCTTTGTAAACCTTAGGCTACTAGTTCCTTATAAATAAGACCTTTTGCTATTGTATTTTTATCTTGGTAGCTATCTTTATTCTTATGCTATCTTAGATCATTGGGAGGCTGGCCTCACAGCCATGCCTAGACCTTGTTCTTATGTATCTTCAACGGTGGAGTTTCTACACACCATAGATTAAGGTGTGGAGCTCTGCTGTACCTCGAGTATTAATGCAATTACTATTGTTCTTCTATTCAATTCGGCTTATTCTTGTTCTAAGATATTCATTTGCACCCAAGAACATGATGAATGTGATGATTATGTGACACTCATCATCATTCTCACTTATGAACGAGTGCCTGACAACCACTTCTGTTCTACAAGCAAACAAGGCTTGAATGTTTATCTCTTGGATTTCTTAATCGGAATCTTCGTGGTATAAGCTAGAACTGATGGCGGCATTCAAGAGAATCCGGAAGGTCTAAACCTTGTCTGTGGTATTCTGAGTAGGATTCAATGATTGAATGACTGTGACGAGTTTCAAACTCCTGAAGGCTGGGCGTTAGTGACAGACGCAAAAGAATCACTGGATTCTATTCCAACCTGATTGAGAACCGACAGATGATTAGCCGTGCCGTGACAGGGTGCGTAGAACATTTTCACTGAGAGGATGGGAGGTAGCCACTGACAACGGTGAAACTTTACATACAGCTTGCCATGGAAAGGAGTAAGAAGGATTGGATGAAGACAGTAGGAAAGCAGAGAGACGGAAGGGACAAAGCATCTCCATTCGCTTATCTGAAATTCTCACCAATGAATTACATAAGTATCTCTATCTTTATCTTTATGCTTTATTCATACATCATCTATAACCAATTGAGTTTGCCTGACTAAGATTTACAAGGTGACCATAGCTTGCTTCATACCAACAATCTCTGTGGGATCGACCCTTACTCGCGTAAGGTTTATTACTTGGACGACCCAGTACACTTGCTGGTTAGTTGTGTGAAGTTGTGATAAATAGTTGAGATTACAATTGTGCGTACCATGTTGATGGCGCCATTGATGATCACAATTTCGCGCACCAAGCAGCTTGAGGCCGCCGAGGCTGCGAGGGAGAAAGCAGTGAAGTCTTCCGAGGAGGCCGGGGCGGAGATCCTCCGTCTCTCCGAGGTAGAGACTTCACTCCTCTCCCAGCTGGGTGCGGAGCGGCAACGGGCTTTCGACGCAAGTTCTCAAGCTGCTGTGTTTCTGAGCGAGCTGGAAGGCTTGAAGGCCGAGGTGGCTATTTTAAAGAAGGAGAAGGGGGAGCTGCTGGCCGACGCTAAGGGTGCGATTGCGGCTACCGAGGAGACGATGAGGGCACAAGCTTTGGTGTTAGCTCCAGGGGTGGATGTGTCTGTGATGGGGGCCTTCAAGACTGTTCGTGATGGCCAGATTGTCGACCTTGAGTAGTTTCCTGCTTTGTTATTTTTTGGATATTTGTTATGTTTTGGATAAACTATTTTGGATATTTTGGTTGGCCGTGGGCCGTGTAACCGTGATTTGTAGTTTTTTGGGTATTTTGTTTGATAACTGTTTCGGCCGTTCGGGCCTTTTTGTATATTTTTCTTTGTAGCTATTCCGTTTGTTTGTTTATTCCGTTTAGGACGAGCGGACCGTCGTTTGGTCGGGTTCATGGATATCCGTGTTATTGGGCCTGGGGGGTGATCGGTCCCCCAGTCGTGGCCGCGTTTTTGTTCCGTACTTGGGACAGTTTTGGAGAATAGAAATAGCTTTTAATAGAATTTTATTGATGGTCGGGTCTCATTAAAACCCTCCGTTTCTGGCGGGAAAGAGTACCCGTAATTGATACTTAAACAAAAATTTGAAACGTAACTTTGCAAAGTGTCAAATGCGAATAAAAAAAAGAAAAGTGGGGGCGGCCTAGGGAGGTTGGTCTAGGAGTAGTATCGCCGTAAGTTGGCGGCGTTCCACGTTCTCGGGACTTCATCGCCGTTAAGTCGTTCGAGCTTGTATGCTCCTTTTCCAATTGTGGCCTTGATTCTGTATGGTCCCTCCTAGTTGGGGGTGAGCTTCCCTTCTCCCGGGGTTGGGGGACCGATGTCGTTTCGTTGTAGTATGAGGTCGTCAGTTGCGAATTCTCGCCGAATGACTTCGTGGTTGTATCTTAGGCTGATTCTTTGTTTTAGGGCTAGCTCTCTGAGATGGGCTATGCTTCTTATTTCATCCGTGAGGTCTCGTTCTGCTTCTTCGTCATTACCCCCGACGTTCTTCGTGGACTCGGGTCGCCGATTTCGACTAGGATAACGGCTTCCGTGCCGTAAGTTAACCGGAAGGGGGTTTCCCCGGTAGATGTCTGGGGGGTTGTGCGGTACGATCATAAGACCGATCCGAGTTCGTCTGCCCACAGCCCTTTGGCTTCGTCAAGTCGTTTTTTGAGATCTTTGACTATTATTTTGTTTGCTGATTCCACCTGTCCGTTTGTTTGGGGGTGTTCTACTGAGCTGAAGCGGTGTGATATGCATAGTCCATTTAGGAATTCCCTGAATTTTTTGTCGGCGAACTGGGTTCCGTTGTCCGAGATAACGATCTCGGGGATCCCGAATCGGGTAATAATCTGTCGCCAAAGGAATTTTCGACATTGGGTTGCTGTAATAGAGGCCAGTGGCTCGGCTTCGATCCACTTAGTGAAATAGTCTATGGCGACGATGAGATATCAGAGCTGGCCTGGTGCCGTGGGAAAAGGTCCGACAAGGTCGATCCCCCAAGTACCGAATGGACGTTCTGCGGATATAATGCTGAGTTGGTGTGGAGCGGCTTGGTGGATGTTGGCGTGCCTTTGGCATTTGTCGCAATTTTTTACTAGCTGCATGGAATCCCGGATGATCGTGGGTCAGAAGTAGCCGGCACGGATGACTTTTTGGGCGAGGGTTTTACCTCTGATGTGGTGGCCGCAACAGCCTTCATGGATTTCGCGGAGTATGTACTCCGTGTTCCCGGGCTCGACGCATTTGAGCAGGGGTTGCGAGAGTCCGCGTTTGTATAGTTGGTCTGCGACGATTGTATATTTGGCGGCTTCCCTTTTTGTTCGTTTTTCCTCTTTGGGATCTTTGGGCAATGTTCCATTGAGGAGGTACTGTAGGATTGGGTAGGTCCATGATTCGTGGTGGGAGAGTGTCAGGTAGGCATCAGCCGTTAGGGATATGGACGGGGTTTTGACGACCTCCTGAATCAGCGACTTGTTGCCGTGTCCTGGTTAGGTGCTGGCTAGTTTAGAGAGGAGGTCGGCCCTGGCATTTCGTTCCCTGGGGACGTGCCGTATGGTTATCTGGTCAAATTCTTCTTTGAGTTTGTTAACTTGGGCAAGGTATTGTTGCAGCAGGGGATCTCGCGTTTGGTAGTCTCCGTTAATTTGGGAACTGACTACTTGCGAATCCGTGTTTATTTCCAGGATCTTTGCCCCGACCTCTCTGGCTAGGGTTAAGCCTGCTAGGAGGGCCTCATATTCTGCTTGGTTATTTGAGATCGGGAATTCGTATCGCACCGACTGTTCGATCACGACGCCGTTTTGACTTTCGAGAATGACTCCGGCGCCTCCGGCAGTGACGTTCGAGGAGCCGTCGACGTGTAATTTCCATGACTCGGGAGGTGAGTTTCCCGGGGTCATTTCAGCGATGAAGTCGGCCATGACTTGTGCTTTGATTGCGTATTAGGGTTCGAACTTGATATCAAATTGGGATAGTTCGATGGACCATGCCAGCATTCTACCCGCTAGGTCGGGTTTCTGTAATACTTGCTTGACCGCCTGGTCGGTTCGGACCGTCACGGGGTGAGCTTGGAAGTATTGCTGCAGGCGCCGGGAGGCTGTAAGGAGTGCAAAAGCTAGCTTTTCTAAGCGTGAATAGCGAGTTTCTGCATCCTGTAAGACTTTGCTTATGAAGTATACGGGTTTTTGCTCCTTTTTCTCGTTTTCATGGATGAGAGCTGCTGCGAGTGCCTCTTCCGTTATGGAGAGGTACAGGTAAAGTGCTTCCCCTGTTTGGGGTTTGGCGAGGATTGGTGGTTCCACTAGGACCCTCTTGAAGTGTTGGAATGCTTCTTCGCACTCCGTCTCCCATTTAAAAGGGGCTCCTTTTTTCATTAGTTTGAAGAAAGGGATCGCTTTTTGAGCCGATGCCCCGAGAAAGCGTGATAACGCGGTCAGTCGGCCGGTGAGCTTTTGGATGTCTTTAAGGTTTTTGGGGCTCGTCATCTCGAGGACGGCACGACATTTCTCCGGGTTTGTTTCAACTCCGCGTTGCGTAATCATGAAGCCGAGGAACTTCCCTGCCTCCATTTCGAAGGCGCATTTTGCCAGGTTGAGCCGCATTTGGTGCTTTCGTAGGGTGTTCATTATGACCTTGAGGTCGTCGGTTAGTTGTTCGCCGGATTCAGTCTTGGCGAGCATATCGTCTATGTAGACTTCTAACTTGTTTCCGGACAGGTCTCGAAAAATCTTGTTAACAAGTCTTTGATAAGTGGCTCCAGCATTTTTCAAGCCGAAGGGCATCACTGTGTAGCAGTATGTTCCGTCCGGGGTGATGAACGCCGTTTTTTCTTCGTCTGGACGGTGCATCGGGATCTGGTTGTAGCCAGAATATGCGTCCATGAAGCTGAGGTATCGGTGGCCGGATGTTGCGTCTACTAATCCGTCGATGTTTGGTAGGGGGAAGGCGTCCTTCGGTCAAGCTTTGTTGAGGTCCGTGTAGTCGACGCACATTCGCCATTTCCTGTTAGATTTCCTTACTAGTACGACGTTGGCTAGCCAGGTCGTGTAGGGGAGTTCCCGGATGAAGTTGGCTTTGAGTAGGGCTTTGACTTGTTTTTTGACTTCGGCTGCTCGGTCTGGTGACATTTTTCGTCTCCTTTGTGCCACTAGCTTAGCTTGGGGGTCCACAGCTAGATGGTGGGACATTAGGTCGGGGTTAATTCCCGGCATATCGGCTGGTGTAAATGCGAACAAGTCTTTGTTCTGTTTCAGGAGTTGGGAGAGTTCTTCTTTAAGATCGTATGGGAGGTTTCTATTAATGAAGGTGTATTCCTCTTTGGTTGGCCCTATTTGTAGCTTTTCCATGTCTCCTTCTGGTTCTGGCCTAGGTTGGCCGTCTTGTCGCGCATCTAGGTCGGCTAGGAATATTCCGGCCGCATCCCGGGATTTTTTCCTTAGGGCTAGGCTGGTGTTGTCGCATTCGGCTGCGACCTCTCGGTCTCCGTGAATGGTACCGACGGAGCCGTCGTCGGTTCTGAACTTCATGAGGAGGTATTTGGTAAAGATGACTGCAGAGAAGTCATTGATTGTTTTTCTTCCGAGAATCACGTTATAGGCTGTGGAGTCTTTTAGGACTACGAATTCAGATAGGATTGTCTTTTTCTAATTGCTTGTTCCTATGGTGATGGGGAGGGTAATTGAGCCATCTGGTTTGAGAAAGTTGTCTCCGAGTCCCGTGACGCCGTGGCGGTGTGTTTGGAGGTTGTCGTTGCGGAGCCCGAGCTTGTCGAAGGCTCCTCAGAAAAGGATGTTGGAGTCTGCGCCGGTGTCTACCAGTATCCTTCGTACTAGTCCTGTTCCGATTCTGGCTGAGATGACGAAGGGGGCATCTTCGACTGAGGTGCCGTGTTGGCAGTCCTCTGGCAAGAACGTTATCGTATTGTCAGCCGCGGCGATTGGGGCTTGGTTTCTGACAGCCATTACCTTGAGATCTTTTTTCATTGTTAGTTTTGACTTGCTCGATACATCCTTGCCTGTGATGACGTTCACTATGATGGTTGGGTCTTCCTCCGGGGTCTCCCTGGGGGCTTGCTTTTGTGTTCTCGGGTTACGCCCTTCTCTTTCCGGCGACTTGTCTCTCTCCGTGCGTCTCGGTTCTCTGATGATTTTGGTAAATTCCGGGAGTTTGCCGTCTCGTATGGCCTGTTCAAGAGCGTCTTTAAGGTCGAAACAATCTTGTGTTTTGTGGCCGTAACCTCGGTGGTAGTCACAGTAGAGGGTTTTGTTGCCTCCCGTCCTTTCTTTGAGTTGTCGGGCTCTTGGAATGATGCCTCGATCTGCTATTTGATGGTATATCTCCGTAATTGGTGCTGTTAGGGGCGTGTAATTAGAGAATTTGCCTATTCTCGGTGGCCGGTTGGTCGGCCTGGGGTGGTCCCGTTGATTCTCTTTGGGTGTTGGGTTATGACGGGGAGCCGAATTTCCGTGTTGGGTGTTGGCGTGCTGCCGCTTGTTGGCAGCGACGACCTGGCTGACTTCTTCGTCGTTGATGTAGTCTTTGGCGATGTTCTGGATTCCGTGCATGGTCCATACTGGTTTAGTAGTGAGGTGCTTGCGAAAATCTTCATTCATGAGTCCGTTAGTCAGGCAAAGGCTTGCAACGGAATCCGTGAGTCCATCGACCGTTAGGCATTCATCATTGAAGCAGTCGAGGTATTTCCTTGTGGATTCTTCTTGATTTTGTGTGACCCCTAATAAGCTGATGGGGTGTTTGGCTTTGGTGATTCTGGTCGTGAACTGGACCATGAATTTTTGTGCTATGTCGTGGAAGCTGGCTATGGATCCGTTCGGGAGGGCGTTGAACCATTTGATCGCCGGTCCAGCAAGGGTTACCAGGAATGCTCTACATCGGACTGCGTCGGCCGCTCCTTCTAGGTTCATTCTGGCCTCGAAGACCGTTAGATGTTCCTGAGGGTCCTTGGTTCCATCATACTTCATGTCGGTGGGTTTGTCGAAACCTTTGGGAAGTTTCGCTCTTAAGATTCTTTCTGTGAAGGGTGTAGCTCCCATTATGGTGTGGTCATTTCTCGTGCGTTTGGTGTTTCGGTATCTCCGATCCTCGTCTGAATCGTGTTGACGACTTAGATCACGGGAAGCGCTGCGGTGGTGTTTCTTGTTGTATCGCCGTTCCGGAGATTTCTCGTGTCGGTGGTCGCGTGAGACACTGCGACCGTCTTTCCTATCGTGTTGTCGGGTTGGCGACCTGCCGTGGTGGGATCTTGACCTGGAAGTCGCCTGGCTTCCGTGTTCGTTGTTGCGTTTTTCTCTGTTGGTTAGTTTGCCTTCAGGTTCCTGGACCCGGAGGTAGAGATCCTGGATGATCTGTGCCGCTTTGTCCCTGGCTTTCTCAGGATGTCGCGGGTCCGTGACGACGTGTTCGTTCGTGTGGTGGATAGTACTTGCTATTCTTGCTTGGTTTGTGACTTTCTGGTGTTCTGAGGTCGGACGACGCGGTTGGGAGTCATCCTGGCTTGAAGGGTTTTCCTCTAGGACGCCCTCCATCCGGATCGACTGTCGCAAGTCCCCACAGACGGCGCCAATGTACAAGATGTCTCTGGTACGGGTTGAGAGGAGGATCGGGGACCTGCGGGTCGAGGCGGATGTCGGACTATTCGAGTAAAGCGGCGGGGGGGGGGGGGGTACCTGCAAAGACACTCCGACGCTCAAGTCAGGATGGATCTAAGAGGTATAAGGTGAGTGGAATGAATGAATACTTGGAGGGACGTGGGTCCTCTTATTTATAGGTGATGGTAGTTATTTTATCTTATCTTGTTGGGATAAGATAAAGGAGACGTTTGAATTTGAAAGTCGGTTAGGAGCTCTAGAGGGCCGGTTCGGGGCCTTCTGGAAGGGGGGAATGGGTCGAACCCAAGAAACCGGGTTTGGGTTTGGATCCGGGACGGTGGGCCAGATCCGTAACAATATCGAAAGAAAAAAATTGAGATTGATGAATAATAAAAATTATAATTCTAATGTTTTTCATAACTACATTAAAGTATCATATATAATATAATTAGAAATACGTTGTATTTCTATTAGTATAATATCTTTTATATTAAATTAAATAATAGTTAGAATTTATTTAGAATTGATTATTCAAAATTTGTTAAGTTAGTTAATAAAAAACATCACCAAAAACATACTATTTCAATACAAAATTAATGGTAAAAATAATCATATTTTAAGTATATATAAAATTAATGATTATTAAACTCGGCATAAAATAACATTAGTTTTATCTAAATATAAAAATTATAAATAAAATCTAATTATTTGTAACTATTTCATTCATTTTTTACATTAATTCAATTGATTCATATTATCTACATATGCCTTTTTAAAAAGAGAAATAAATAAACCTAATATAATACATAAAAACAAACAGCCACACTAAGAATAACTTAATATAAGAGATTGTTTCATAATATATAATTAAAAAAATAAAACTCTTTAAATATATAATATAATTTATAATTTAAAAACAATAAGATAAAAATATCGAAAATTTTATAATAGTATTTGAAATTTTCAATACCAATAATACATAGAGTTTAAATTTATCAAAATGAATTCTAAATCTCAATTTAATAGTTATTTTTTGCATATTTTAAATAAAATTAAATTTTAAAATTTAATTTGTATCTTCTCTTTTTTTTCTTAATATATATTATTTTTGACAAAAGAATAGAAAAAATAAATCTATCAAACTAAAAAAATATTCTATCAAATAATTATTATTATTATAATAAGATTTATAATTGAAGAAAAAATAATAAAAATATTAATAATAATAAAATATAAGAAATGAAGCTTATACTAAAGAAATACTTTTTTATTTAAATGAATTAAATAAATATTTTATTTATTGAAACAAACAATTATAAATATTATTACGAAAATACGTCCCCTAATCTTATCTCGTTTATTATATATATGAAATTTGAAAAATTAATACTCAGGAGAGTACATAAAACATTTAAAAATTTTGTCAGTTAAAATTATATCTCAGTTAAAAATTTAATAAATAAATTATATTTTAGTTAAAAATTTGAAATATTATTTGAATTGATTTAGTGTAAATCCTAATAAAAAATGGTCGGTGTGGGTTAGAGTGAGTGAAAAAAACAATAGTATTAATAGTGTGTAATTAGAAAAAAAGGTAACCGTGTTAATAGTGGGCAGTTTAACGGTGTCACTTATAGTTTTACTTATTTCAATGGTTGGGAGAAATAAACGTGTTAATAATGGTGATAGTGAAAAGTTTAAATTTAAATTGGTTTCTAAGAAAATAATGTGCTGATTTTAAATGGAGAGTTTTAAATTACGTGATACATCTATTAATTAGTTAGTTAAAATCACATATTTTTTTGGTGACTAGTTAAAACCACATATGTTATTTTGAAATCGTCCATCTTTCCTATTATTTAAAACCTATAATCTTTTTTATTATTTGAAACGTTCAAATTTTAAGAATTTGATTTAATTTAAATTATTAATATTTTTTATTATTTTTAAAATTATATTTTTAAATTTATAAATATACATATCTCGTTTACAGTGTAAATGAGATAATTATGAATGTATATTGTTTACACTGTAAATGAGATATATGTATTTTTTCAAATTTCATATATCTCGTTTACAGTGTAAATGAGATACATTCATAATTATCTCATTTACAATGTAAATGAGATAAGATTTATGGACGTATTTTTGTGATAATTTTTATAATTATTTATTTCAGTAAATACATATATCTCGTTTACAGTATAAACGAGATATATTCATAATTATCTCGTTTACAATGTAAATGAGATAAGATTTAGGAACGTATTTTTGTGATAATTTTTATAATTATTTATTTCAGTAAATAAAATATTTATTTAAATAAAAAATCCTACTAAAGAATGCTAGAAAATAAATAATGAAGTTTATATTAATAATAATAATGCTGAGGAATGATCTTGCTGCCTTAGCCTCTTAGTTTCTGTCTTTGGCCATCGTGTTTTCTTTTTCCTTTTTTTCTCTATTTGCTTTCTTTTTTTAGGTTTAACTAGTGTATGTTCCCGTGTCCTACACGGGATAATACATAAAATTATATAAATTTTTTTATTAAAATTTAAATAAAAAATATACATAGTAATTATTATTATAAATATTTTATAACTTAAAAATATTAAAAATAATTAATATTTATTTTAATCAATTTAAATTTATTGAATGATCATCTTATTTGCCCGCTTAAGCAAGTATTTAGAGTTCGAATCTCACCTTGTGTGTATCACAATTCATTAGTTAGCGACAGACCCTTAATAAATAGAGCATCAATATGTGGTAGATTAATTCTCGACTTGTCAAGTTAGGAAATCCATAGAAAAAAATTGTATTTGTCTTTAAAATAGATTAATTTTTCATTAATAGAAATACTTATGAATTTTTGTCTTTGTTGAAATTTACTTGAGACAATTTTATTTATTGCTATCGTATTCATTCTTGAAATCAAAACAATATGATCAACATTGTTACTTGTTAAAACTTCACATTTTATGAAATAATTTTTAAATTTTCAAATTCATAAACTTATGTCATTACAAAAGTTATTAGATCGATTAATATTTTTTTGGTAATATGGTGTATCGAAAGCTGTTTATATGATGTCAATACAAAAGGTTTACAAATGATCCAAAGATGTTTCCAAAAGATATATGATGTCAATACAATAGTAAAAAGTCCTATTTATACTAAACTAGTTACTAGGGTTTACAGAGATAAGTAAATGATGTAGAAATCCACTTCCGGGCCCACTTGGTGTGTGCTTGGGCTGAGCATTAAAGCTTTCATGTGTAGAGACTTTTCTTGGAGTTAAACGCCAGTTTTTATGTCAGTTTGGACGTTTAACTGCAGCTTCTATCCTGTTTCTGGCGTTTAACGCCAGAATAGGGCAGGAAGTTGGCGTTTGAACACCAGTTTGCATCGTCAAAACTTGAGCAAAGTATGGACTATTATATATTGAGAGCGCGCCAATTGGGCTTCTGTAGCTTCAGAAAATCCATTTCGAGTACAGGGAGGTCAGAATCCAACAGCATCTGCAGTCCTTTTTCAGCCTCTGAATAAGATTTTTGCTCAAGTCTCTCAATTTTAGCCAGAAAATACCTGAAATCACAAAAAAACACACAAACTCATAGTAAAATCCAGAAATGTGAATTTTGCTTAAAAACTAATAAAAATATACTAAAAAGTAGCTAGATTCTACTAAAAACTATCTAAAAATAATGCCAAAAAGCGTATAAATTATCCGCTCATCACAACACCAAACTTAAGTTGTTGCTTGTCCCCAAGCAACTGAAAATCAAATAGGATAAAAAGAAGAGAACATACAATGAATCTCACAATATCATAGTCCCAATTAGATGAGTGGGGCTAGTAGCTTTTTGCTTCTGAACAGTTTTGGCATCTCACTTTATCCTTTGAAATTCAGAATGATTGGCATCTATAGGAATCAGAATTTTAGATAGTGTTATTGATTCTCCTAGTTTAGTATGTTGATTCTTGAACACAGCTACTTTATGAGTCTTGGCCGTGGGCCTAAGCACTTTGTTTTCCAGTATTACCACTGGACATATAAATGCCACAGACACATAACTGGGTGAACCTTTTCAGATTGTGACTCAACTTTGCTAAAGTTCCTAGTTAGAGGTGTCCAGAGTTCTTAAGCACACTCTTTTTGCTTTGGATCACGACTTTAACCACTCATTCTCAAACTTTTCACGTGGACCTTCATGCCACAAGCACATGGTTAGGGAGAGCTTGATTTAGCCGCTTAGGCCAGGATTTTATTCCTTTAGGCCCTCCTATCCATTAATGCTCAAAGCCTTGGATCCTCTTTACCCTTGCCTTTTAATTTAAAGAGCTATTGGCTTTTTCTGCTTGCTTTTTCTTTTTCTTTCTTTTCCCCTTTTTTTGCCTTTTTTTTCGCAATCTTTGTTATTCACTGCTTTTTCTTGCTTCAAGAATTAATTTCATGATTTTTCAGATTACCAACAATATTTCTCTTTGTTCATCATTCTTTCAAGAGCCAACAATTTTAACATTCATAAACTTCACTATAAAAAATATGCACTGTTCAAGCATTCATTTAGAGAACAAAAAGTATTACCACCACATCAAAATAATTAAACTAATTTTAAGATAAAATTTGAAATTCAAGTACTTCTTGTTCTTTTGTAATTAGGCACATTTTTCATTTAAGAGAGGTGAAGGATTCATGGAATTATTCTTAGCTTTAAGACATAGACACTAGACACTAATGATAATGTAATGAAGACACAAACATAGACAAACATAAAGCATCAAATTCGAAAAATAGAAAAATAAGAACAAGGAAATCAAAGAACGGGTCCACCTTAGTGATGGCGGCTAGTTCTTCTTCTTGAAGATCCAATGGAACACCTGAGCTCATCTATGTCTCTTCCTTGCCTTTGTTGCTCCTCCCTCATAGCTCTTTGATCTTCTCTAATCTCATGGAGAATGATGGAGTGCTCTTGTTGCTCCACCCTTAGTTGGTCCATGTTGTAACTCAAGCCTTCTAAAGAGGTATTGAGTTGCTCCCAATAGTTGTGTGGAGGAAAATGCATCCCTTGAGGCATCTCAGGAATTTCTTGATGAGGAATTTCCTTATGCTCTTGTTGAGGTCCAAGAGTGGGCTCTCTTGTTTGCTCCATCCTCTTTTTAGTGATGGGCTTGTCCTCTTCAATGAGGATGTCTTCCTCTATGACAATTCCAGCTAAACTGCATAGGTGACAAATGAGATAAGGAAAGGCTAACCTTGCCAAAGTGGAGGACTTGTCAGGCACCTTGTAGAGTTCTAGAGGTATGATCTCCTGAACTTCCACTTCCTCCCCGATCATGATACTATGGATCATGATGGCCCGATCCACAGTTACTTCAGATCGGTTGCTAGTAGGAACGATGGAGCGTTGAATGAACTCCAACCATCCTCTAGCCATAGGCTTAAGGTCCGGTCTTCTCAATTGAACCGGCTTGCCTCTTGAGTCTCTTTTTCATTGAGCTCCTTCCACACATATGTCCATGAGAACTTGGTCCAACCTTTAATCAAAGTTGACCCTTCTAGTGTAGGGGCGTGTTGAATGCCAACCTTACATTTTTCGGACTGAAATCTAAGTATTTCTCCCAAACCATTGTAAGCTAATTATTTGGATTCGGATTCATACTTTGATCATGGTTCCTAGTGATCCATGTATTGGCATAAAACTCTTGAACCATTAAGATTCCGACTTGTTGAATGGAGTTGGTGAGAACTTTCCAACCTCTTCTTCGGATCTCATGTCGGATCTCCGGATACTCATTCTTCTTGAGCATGAAAGGAACCTCAAGGATCACTTTCTTCTTGGCCACAACTTCATAGAAGTGGTCTTGATGGACCTTTGAGATGAACCTCTCCATCTCTCATGACTCAGAAGTGGAAGCATTTGCCTTCCCTTTCCTCTTTCTAGAGGTTTCTCCGGCCTTAGGTGCCATAAATGGTTATAGAAAAATAAAAAGCAATATTTTACCACACCAAACTTAAAAGGTTTGCTCGTCCTCGAGCAAAAGAAGAAAGACAAATGGGAAGAAGAGGAAAATGGATGAGATGGAGGCAGAGATAGGTTCGGCCAAGGGGGTAGGAGAGGGTTTGTGATGTGTGAAAAGGAAGGAGTGAAAAGGGGTATTTATAGGGAAAGAGAGGGATAGTGGCCGAATGAAATTGGGTGGGTTTGGGAGGGAAAAGTATTTGAATTTGAAAGTGAGGTAGGTGGGGGTTTTTGGGGAAGAGGGATGGAGGTGATTGGTGAAGAGAATATGGGGAAGAGAATAGGATTTGATAGGTCAATGGTGTTTTGGGTAGAGTGTTATAGAGATGTGTGAGGGGGAAAGAGAGAGGTGGGATAGGTGGGATCCTGTGGGCATGGTTGTCAAACTCGCGAGTTAACTCGTAAACTCGTACGAGTTTACGAGTTTAGGTAGTGGAATCGAGTTGACTCGGACACAAACTTATTTCTGGGTAGACTCGGGTTGACTCGGCTAGACTCGGACAGAATCGCTCAAACTCGCGAGTTTGCTAGCGAGTTAGCGAGTTTGAATTCGGTTCTCATTTTCGCCAAAATGGTGTCGTTTTGGGCCAAAAAAACACCCTATAGCTAACACAGACCCAGTAAGTGAGTAACCCTAATTCGAAAGCCTCCCACTCCACTACTCCAGTGACTCCACCAAGCCCTCACGGCCTCACTGCTCACTCTCGTCCCAACGTCGCTGAATCGCCACCTACCATCTACCGGAGGCCGGACGCCACGCAGAGGCTGGAGGTCGGACGGATCCCTCATCCATCGCCTAGTCGCCTGTCGCCTCACCTCATCCCTCATCCCTCATCCCACGCAGAGTCGCAGAGCCCACCATGCCACCACCACGCGGTGAAGTTTCCTCGTCGACACCACCCCACCACCACGCAGAGGCCACGCAGAGTCGCAGAGCCCACCACAATGCAGTGAAGGTTCCTCGTCGACACCAGCCCACCACCACACAGAGTTGCAGAGCCCACCACCAGTCCACCACGCAGTGAAGGTTCACCACCACTGTTCTGCGGTCGTCGGCCGTCGCACTCCTTCGTGTTCTGCTTCACTCTGTTTGCCTCCCCTCCCCTATTCATCGCCCTTGTTCAGTTGTTCTTCACTGCCGATCTGCTTCAATTCTACAATCTCCAAGGTAATTTTTTAAACAAATTCAAATATTAACAATTTTGGTATTAATTCTGCAATTTTGGTTCTACCCTGATCTACGTTTTTGTTGAAAAAAAAATTAAACTGATGCTGCTTCATGGTTAAAATGTGTGATTTACTGGTTGTCTGGTTTAAACTGTTAGTTACTTAGTTAGTGGTTTTTTTTGTTAATGTGACTGAATATCTAACTGAAACTCTAAAGTCTGAAATGTTAGTGTTACTGTGCTAGTTTAGTTAGTGTTAGTTATGAATTTAGTTAGTGGATAATCTAAATCTGAATTTGTTAGTGGATAATCTAAATATGTGGACTCTGCATGGCATGCAACTCTGATTTCATAGTTTCAGTTTGCTTGTTATGCAATTGAAGTACATTCATTTTAGGTTAACACTTTAAATAGGGTCAGCAATAATTTTTTAAAAATTATTTTAAGTTTGCTTTGTTTATTTGAGTTTCTATTTTTGTTGGAAGACTGGTTCTTACTGCCTGCTCTAATCTCAAAATTGAACATTTTTTTAAATGATTAATTTTGTTTCCGCTTCACCTTTAATCAGGTCCAGTTTAGTGTGCTTTGCAGCCATCCATGGCATATTTTTAAAGGTGTTCAAAATCTGCAACCACTGTGGAGTCTCCAAATAATGTTGCACAGATGGGGGTTTTCAACTTTTCTATGCTCTGTATTAAAAAGGCTCTTAAGAAGTTGAAGATGGAAGGTCTCTGGTGTCTGGTACCGAAATTAAACTCCAATTTTTTAATAAATTATTTTCAGAGAATATTGCACAGATGTGTGATTTCAACTCAGTTTCGCAAACATCTAAATTTGATACTATGATCATGATGTAATAAGTTATGGCAATGTGCTTGCATGACTATTGAGATTTCACTGTAATTTTCTTCTTTCCATGTTTGTGTTCCTCAGAGAACTAGTAAGTTGTAACACCATGTCTCTATAATTTTGTAGTATTTTCAGTTTGAAGTAAAATTGGTGGCTGTTCTCTTTTCTTTCTTTTTTTTTTTAATAAAAAAAGTAGTAAAATTGGTGTATAGTATTTATATTATTTTTTGTATACACATCTCTTATACGATATATATAGACATCCCTTACCTGAGTAAATATATATATTATACATGATATATATATTTTTTTATAAAAAATGTATAACAGGTAAACACATATGAGTCTACGAGTCGAGTCTAGGTCAGCTCCACGAGTTTACCTAGACTCGCGAGTTTGACAACCTTGCATGTGGGGTCCACAGATCCTGAGGAGTCAATGACTTCACATTCCTGCTCCATTTAGGCATGCAAAAACGCCCTTAGAGTACAATTCTGGCATTTAACGCCATACTACTGCTTGTTTCTGGCATTAAACGCCAGCTTTTATACCTTTCCTGGCGTTTAACGCCAAGCTGTAGCCTATTTCTGGCGTTAAACGCCAGTCTGGTGCTTCTTTCTGGCATTAAACGCCAGTCTGGTGCCCATTTCTGGTGTTAAACGCCCAGAATGGTGCCAGACTGGGCGTTTAACGCCCATCCTGCTACCCTTATGGTGTTTAAACGCCAGTAAGTTTTTCCTCCATGGTGTGCTATTTTTAATGCTGTTTTTTATTTTGCTTTGATTTTTGCAGTTGTTTTTGTGACTCCACATGATCATTAACCTAAAGAAAACATAAATTAACATAGATAAATAAAAATTGGGTTGCCTCCCAATAAGCGCTTCTTTAATGTCAATAGCTTAACAGTGGGCTCTCATGGAGCCTCACAGATATTCAGAGCATAGTTGGGCCTCCCAACACCAAACTTAGAGTTTGAATGTGGGGGCTTTGTTTGACTCTATATTGGGAGAAGCTTTTCATGCTTCTTCTCCATGTGTACAGAAGGAGAACCTTGAGTCTTGAATACAAGGTAGTCCTCATTCAATTGTCAGGAGAGGCAACCATGCGTCGCGGACCAGGAATCCAAGAGATATACATTCAAGCTGGTGATGAGCGTCACATAATCATCATATTCATCATGTTCTTGGGTACGAATGAATATCTTAGAATAAGAATAAGTGTAAATTGAATAGAAAAACATTAGTACTTTGCATTAATACTCGAGGAACAGCAGAGCTCCACACCTTAAGCTATGGTGTGTAGAAACTCCACCGTTGAAAATACATAAGTGATGATGGTCCAGGCATGGCCGTGAGGCCAGCCCCCAATGTCTAAGGACTAAAAATAATCCAAAGATGTTTCCAAAAGATATATGATGTCAATACAATAGTAAAAGTCCTATTTATACTAAACTAGTTATTAGGGTTTACAGAGATAAGTAAATGATGCAAAAATCTACTTCCGGGCCCACTTGGTGTGTGCTTTGGCTGAGCATTGAAGCTTTCATGTGTAAAGACTTTTCTTGAAGTTAAACACCAGTTTTTATGCCAGTTTGGGCATTTAACTGCAGCTTCTATCCTGTTTCTGGCGTTTAACACCAGAATAGGGTAGGAAATTGGCGTTTGAATGCCAGTTTTCGTCGTCAAAACTCGAGCAACGTATGAACTATTATATGTTGCTAGAAAGCCCAAGATGTCTACTTTCCAACGCAATTGAGAGTGTGCCAATTGGTCTTCTATAGCTCCAGAAAATCTATTTCGAGTGCATGGAGGTCAGAATCCAACAGCATCTGCAGTCCTTTTTCATCCTCTGAATCAGATTTTTGCTCAGGTCCCTCAATTTCAGCCAGAAAATACCTGAAATCATAGAAAAATACAGAAACTCATAGTAAAGTCCAGAAATATGAATTTTGCTTAAAAACTAATAAAAAATATACTAAAATGTAGCTAGATTCTACTAAAAACTATCTAAAAACAATTCCAAAAAGCATATAAATTATCCACTCATCAAGTTCTCATCAACAGGGAACTTAAAAGAAGCACATCTTCATATTAAGTCATCAACTAGGAAATCATTTTATCATAGCTTCATACTAGAAAGAGAAATAACATACACAAGTTCTGTTGTTGGTTAAGAAGTCAATCCTGAAACGCGATATTTCCTTCTTACACTTTCTCTGTGTGTTACTTCAACCTTCACTCCTCTAAACAGAGTGATTGTCCCAATCAAGTTGTTGTTATAATACAGTAACGGTTTCTTCACACTTTCACCTACTGTTTTTAGTCCCCCAAAATGTATAACCATCAAACATTAAAATTGGTCTAATAAGTCAATTTTTCTATTTCAAGACTTGTAGCGGCTCTAATTCTATGTCAAGGACTATAGGTAAAAGAACATAAAATAATTTTATATCTCTACACAATAGACTTCTATAAGAATCTGCAACTTGCTCAACAATTATGAATCATTTTCAAATATATTTCATGCCATCGGGCTAAAGCAATTTACAGTTATATCATGATGATATGTGTTCAGAAACAAACCTGTCCAAGAGTTATAGGAAGGAGTCTTTCGGTGGGAGGTCCAAGCTGGCTGCCGCCTAGAGTACGAGATGAGAATGCACTGCTATATATTAGTCTCCATCTTCCTTGCAATTTATCGAGGTCAGCCGAGAGATCAACTAGTCCTCTGGCAGCTTTAAGTTCCTTAGCCGCAGCATCCGCCTTTCTCAGATCATCCTCATTTGCAACAAGACCTCTATTCAGCCCAGAAATAGCACTCTGCATAATAATTCCGCAAGTATTAAAAGCCAAATCCTAGAACAAACATAATTTTTTCTTTTTTTTCCTTTTCTTCTTTTGTCATTTTACCATGTTACCACTTCTGGCCAACTCAGTAACCCTTGCATTATTCAGTGGTTGCAATAATCCTAATGGCCACCCCTCAATATCCTACCATACAAACATCAAAATCAAATCAATTGTGTTCAGAAAAATAGTTAATGTCCATTTTTGGTAGCAGACAATGGATAATGAAAACAAATCTCATCAATGCATATAAAATAAATAAAATTATAGACCCACATCCTCGGAATCATTACAATATAATAGAAAAAAATAAATAGATAATTCATGAGGATAGTTCCAAAAACAAGAACAAGCTAATGGGTTATTAAATTTAAAATGTACCTGTTGATGAGCCATGTTTGCAGTGATGTTGTTCAATATTTTGGGCGCAAAGGCTAAGCTCAGATGTTAGACAAGACTGAAGGATTCGTCATTGTTTCAGTTTGCTCTAAATCTCTGTGTATTGTAACACTCTGATTATTTGAAATCTATAGCAAGAGGCAAGGGCTATGATAGAAAGAAAGCTTTGGTGAGATGAAATCTGAGTTTGATAAGAACAAGAGAGAGGCATATCAACAAAGAAGAATAATGGGGTCAAAAAATGAGTGGCAAAATGTTGATCATTTGTAAGAACCCATCTTTTCTGCTTTTTTTTTTACTACTGTTGACCATAAATGGAACCATACTTATTGTGTCCGTATACTAAAGTGTCCCTAGAATAAAAATAAAAGCGAAAATTATACCTCTAATCAAATTATGAAAATTATTCTTTTATTATATATTCTTGCATGATAAATTTAATTATATACATATTTGAAACATAAGAATAAGCTTTGTTACATATTTTATTCTATATTTGAATTAAACTCTGATAATTACCTTTATGTCATTGTTTTTACCATAATAGGTACTTTATTAAAAGGTTATTTTTGTCCAGATTTTAACTATAATTTGAATTACAGGAGTCATAGAACTTGGTTCCTACATATTAGACATACATCAAATGAGATTAGTAAAATGCAAGAGGGGATAGATGCAACAACAATAACAATAACAATAATAATAGTAATTCATAATAACAATTTGTTAAATATAAAAACTATACAAAGACCTTAGGATAGTTTTTCTTCCCCATATATCAATGCATATATAACGGCCTTGATTTTTTCAAAAGAAAAAGCTTCTCTCGGAAAAAGAAATTCTACTCTTCACCCCATTACTTTCGGCGATAAAATATTTACAGAAAAAAGCTACCATTCTTACTTTGCTTAATTGCTTCCCCAAAATAAATCTTCACTCATTCCTTCCCCAACTTAAAATAACTCCAATTCCATCCCCACTTTTCTTTCTATCATTCTATGCACAATAAAATTGGCAAAATTTAACTATCTGATATATTTGACCACATAAAAATCATAGAATACCTGAATAAGTAATTAATAAATTTAACTATCTGATATATTTAGCCTATTTAAACATGAAACTCCAATTTTTTTCTTTTAATCAAAACAAGTTAATCAAATTTCAACAGTATTTTAGTTTTAAAAAGTTAAAAAAAATAATTGAGAGCTAAAAACTGGTGCTTATAAGAAAGTAGCAACCATAAAAAGCTTCCATGGTTGCTCAAAGCAAGAGTTTACCTTAGTTTACAATTCAAAAATTATGCAAGGACACAAAATTAGTGAAAACTATGAAGCAACAATTATTTTAAACCATACCTCTTATTTAAAAACTAATTAACAGAACAAGAACACTGACGATTTTCAAGATTTAGAATAAAGGACGAGCTAAAATTTAAACTTCATAGTAATATACATAAATCAAATAAATTATGAAATATTCAGAAAAAAAATACAAAATTGTCAATGACTACAACCACGTTTAGAAGTAGCTTTTGCAACTCTTTGTACCTCATGCAAGACTCGTCAAAGATCCCCAAATGTTAATGCATAAATTAATTTATTTGAAGAAACAATTTCTTGAACTTTATTCGAAGAATCGAAACCACATCTTCCAATAATTTCAGAGTAAGAAGCCCTAGAAAATCTCCCCCAAAAAAAGTGAATCGAAGCCCTTGAAAGAATTGAAGAATGAAAAATGGAGAAATCAAAAGTCTTAGACTAAAATTTGTCTGAATTCCATAGTGCTAAACATAGAGAATTTAATTTCTTGAAAATCAACTCCAGTAATCATAATTTATAATCAAAATCAATGCATATATTAACATATTCCAAAATTAAAAAACACTAAATTAGGGGTTGACCACAAATTCGTAACATGAATTAACACATTGAAAATCAAAGGATGACCTATTTGCAAGACGACGGCGACAACAACTGCAAGCAGCAATCAGAGACACTTACAACGAGGAGGACAGAGGAGCAGTGATGACTTAGAGCAACTTCAATGGATGGATCTTGAGGCCCTATTTTCTGACAAAAGCAGAAAAACACCGTTGGAGGGAAAGAAGGGTTGAGTTGCTGCACGGGTCTCAAGATGAGAGAGTCCCTCTAAACAGAGACTCAAATCAACCAATAATAACTTGCCACTTGGCAAGTTATTATAAAAAAATAATAATATAAAATTTGAAATAATTAAATAATTATATTAAATAATTATATTTTATTTAATTAATAATTTATATTAATTATTTAAATAATAATTAATTAAATAATTAAATCATAATTAATTTATTAATAATTTTAATAATTAATTAGATTAAATAATTAAATTTTTATTTAATTAATAATTTATATTAATTATTTATATCATAAGTAATATTAAATATTATTTATATTATTATATTAAATTATAATTAATTAAATTTACTTATATTAAAAAATAAATTTAATTTTTACACCTTACAAAATTATTTTTAGTTGAGTTGGTTATTTTTAATTTTAAAATTTAAAATGCTAACGATATTATTAAAATTAGTCGTTGTAAACACAAAACTATAAATTAGTGTAATCCCGAATTATATATTATGTATTATTTTTATATATGAATTTATTTAATATTAATATCTTTTAATAGTGAATTATTTTTAAATTTATAAATTTAAATAATATTATTAAAAAATCAATTACATTAATTTTAAGTCTTTTAATTAATTAATCAAGTGGGATCATAACATGGACGAAAGTTAGTTCCTTTTAATGAAGAAAAAAGAGATGCTTTGAGTTCCTATTTACTGTTTATGACGCAAAAATTTATGTGAGGTTACTTTTTATGACAGGTGGGTCATAAATAGGAACTGAGATGAATTTCCTATTGAATATGGTCTTAGGAGAATTGAGAGAGTTCAAAGATTGCAGCCTCACCAGAGAGATATCGAGAATCGAGATCGAGCCAAAACGAGATCGAAAAGAGAGCGAGAGCATATCGAACAAGAGTCAGATTGAGATTGAAATTCAGTGAAATGAAGCTCGAAGCAAACGCACGAAGGAATAAGTGATTAGATTGAACAGTGAACGAGATTTGAATCTGAGAAGTCAGAAATTTTGATTTTGTGAGCAATGAGTTTTACTTGTTTCTGTAAATGTGAATAAGTAATCAGGAAAAAGTAACACTTTTTAAAAAATCAAATATATTTACTAACATTTATAAATAAATGTTACTTAATATTTAATTTTATGACCATTACTAACAATTTAATAAATATTAAAAGAGAAATATTACTAAATCTTCACCATGTAGTAGTGCTCGCATTTGTTGGTTTGTAAACTATGAATCAAATTGATAAAAATTTTCCATCTCTAAGTGAAATTTTGAAATGTGCTTTTTTTTTTGTTTATTTATGATTATGGTCCAAATTTACATTGAGTTAAACTTCAATTTAAGCGCCTTAATAGTTTATAACTTTATATTAATTGAGATTGAAGCTCATTTCTTAGATCTATGTCACCGCAATCGCGTTCAGACTTAAAATGTGACATATATAGTAGAAAATTGAAGATAATAATAGAAGGCATAATTTAAAAATTTAATGTGCTTTTTTTACAAAATAAAAAAATATCATTGGATATTTTGTCGAATATTTATCGTTTGAGTATATACTATATAATTAGTTTAATTCTTTAGTAGTCAATTTTATCATAATTTTTATGGTGAAAATTTATTATTTATTCATTACAAATGATAAAATATTATTTTGATTTTCAGTTCAAATATTTGGATCAAAATAATATTTTATCATATAAATTTAATGTCAATTTTCCAAACAATAACGTTAGTTTTAGTAGTGTTTTGTTTTGTTTTTTTTTTTTTTTTCTTTTGATTAGAAAAAAACAATGATTCGTAATTAAACAACTTTCCCAAAGAAAAAACGAAAAGAATGTTGTTGTTATCATCACCTTCAGACGATTCCTTAATGCACCCATACCCACCCAAATTTTCCACTATATATCGAAAATCTAGAAGCATTTATTAACTGGCAAACGAAATATTACCCAAGTGGGTTCCTGGGATAGCCTGTTCCCCACTGCATAGATCTCCACTAGACCACTATATTTACTTTGAGATTTATGCTATTTATACATTATGTTTCTTATTGGGAGTGGGTGTGGCAATAAAAATAAACAATAAAAAAGGCATAAATGAGAATGACATTATTAAATTAGAGGGACAATTTTCATTCTTATATTTATAGATATTTTCTTTCTTAGACTTCTAAATTGTCTAAAAAAATAATACTTGTCAGAGAAAAATAATTATGAGATTCAAATATTCATTATGCAACGGTTTGTACTTAAAATTATGTATATATTTATATTTTAATATGTATTTACACGTTATATATTTTTTAAAAGTATTATTTGTATATTAAAATTAGTCACTAAAATTAATTATTATATAATATTTATATAAATACATACGTAATTTAATTTATTTTCAATATATATTTTATATTTTAATATATATATTTTTTATGATAATTGATTTTAATATATACAAAACATAGTTATATATTTTTATATTGTTATATAGATAAAATTTTATAATTATACTCTCTCTCTCTCTATATACTAAGATCAACTATTAAAATAAATTAATATAAAATATATATTAAAAATAAACTAAACAACATATATATTATACACAATTATATTATAGTTAATTTTAATATATAAATAATATTTTAAAAATTTTTAACAGTAGTTTAATATTTAATTTAACAATATATTAAACAAAATTTTTATGTAAAAATTAATTAATAAGATTAAGTATCTCTACAACAACAAATATATCATAAGTTAGGGATATTTATTTTATCTATATTTGACTTATATATTATGTGCCATAATTAGTATGTCCAAAAAATTAAATAACATTTGTCTAAACATAGTATCAATAATATATACGAGAGTCTAGTTTTATTATCTCAAAAATTTAGAGTAGTTCAAAGTTGAGACGATCGGTCAGTGACGAAGAAGCAAAGATGAATAGATCATCTATGACCTATAAATTGAACAGTAAGGCAATAATTATGTCTTTGAACATTTTTATTAGGCAAATAACAGGCATGATATAACTTTTTATTAATTTATCATTTAAAACTTATTAGCAGTGTTTATCTGTATTATTAATTATTGTAACATGCATGACTATTATAAAAGTTCGTTACTTAGATAATTAATTTTGAAATAAAACTTCATCTAATTTAATAAAATTTATGGTAAATAAAAAATAATTAATAAATATTATATAAAAACTTAAAAGATAATACATATTTTACTTTGGTGAATGCTATGATACCTAAGACATGGTGCCTAACTTATTAAAAAAGGTAAAGAAATAATATTTAATAAATTTTAAATATTTTACTTTTACTTTATACATTTTATTTTTTACTTATAAAAGTAAGTTAGACAATTTAGGCACCACAATGAAAGGCGCCATAGAATCCACATTTTACTATTCCTTATTAATAAGATTGATTCTCTGGTCGTTAATGGCAGACTAGTAAGAACCAAGCTAAAATAAAAATAGTTATTAGAGAGTTTTATAAAGAGCTATATCATCAGGAAGGTTCTCCTTTGTTGGGGTTCAGAGATAGTTTGATGGAGAAGATAGATGAGGTAGACTCTGTGGTCTTGGAGGTGATGCCATCGACTGAGGAGATTAGGGAGGCAGTATGAGATTGTGAGTCTTCAAGAGCGCCAAGTGTGATGGATACAACATGAATTTCATTAAGAGGTGATGGGATGAGATTGGGTCAGATTTTACGGCAGTTATGACGAGGTTCTTTTAGACATCCAGACTACCGGCGAATTTCAATATTACTTGGATGGCGCTGGCACCTAAGTTTATTGGTGCGAAATAAATTAAAGACTTGAGATCCATTAGTATGGTTGGATGTGTATACAAGGTTATTTCAAAGGTGCTAGTTAGGAGGATGAGATCAGTAATGTTGGGGTTCGTAGAAGAGACTCAGAGTGCTTTTGTGAAGGGTAAGAAAATTCATGATGGGGCTCTCATAGCATGTGAAACGGTGCACTGGCTCAAAAGGAGGAAAAAGGAGGCAGCCATAATCAAACTCGATTTCCAAAAAGCATATGACAGAGTAAAGTGGAGCTTTGTCGATGTAGTATTGCAAATGATGGGGTCTGGGTGCAGATGGAGGGCGTGGGTTATGGAGTTGTGACCACAGCTTCTATGTCGGTCTTGATTAATGGTTCGCCATCTAAACCGTTCAGAATAGAAAGGGGATTGAGACAAGGTGACCCGCTCTCTCCTTTTTTTTGTGCTGGTTGTAGATGTTCTGCATAGGATGGTTGGTGAGGCAGTTAGGAATAGGCGTATTTCTCCCTTGGTGGTTGGTCGAGACAGTGTGGAGCTATCACATCTTCAGTTTGCTGATGACACCATTCTATTTTGCCCACCAAAAGAAGAGAATATGAAGAATTACAAGCGGCTGCTGCGGTAGTTTGAGTTGATGTCCGAACTTAGTATTAATTTTGATAAGTCCAGTTTGATTCCTGTCAATTGTGATGAGCAGTGGATACAATGTATTTGTAGACTATGGGGTTTTAAGGAAGGTACCCTCCCAGTTATTGGAATCCCTCTAGGAGCAAATCCGAAATTGGTCAAGACCTGGAAGCCTATTATCGACAACGTGGAAGAGAAACTAAGCCTTTGGAAAGCTATGGTGCTAAACAAAGTTGGGAAGTTGGTGCTCATCAAATCAGTTCTAAATAGCTTACCAGTGTATTATTTGAGCTTATATAAGATGTCGAAGGCTGTTGCTGAGAAATTGATTTTCTTACAGAAAAGATTTCTATGGAGCAAGGAGGATGGGAGGAATGGTACGGTTTTGGTGAGATGGGATTTAGTGCAGGTCCCAAAGAAATTAGGTGGGTTAGGAGTTGGAGATGCTATGGTTCGTAATACTGCACTATTGTTTAAGTGGCGGTGGCAGTTTGCAAAGGAAGAGTGCCCACTATAGAAGAAGGTAGTCTGTTTCTGTAATAATTTGAAGTCGAGTGAGTTACTGTCCACTCAAGTGCTACCCACAAGAGGAGGACCTTGGAAGGACATTTGCCACGTGCAGATTAAGGAGCAACATTAAGGGATAAGATGATTACAGGCCTATCCATGGAGATTGGGGATGGATGACGGACTCAATTTTGGGAGGATGTATGGTTATGTTGTGGATCCTTGAAAGATCGGTTTTCCAAGCTCTTCTCTGTTTCAAACCAATCTGGTTCGATTACTGGATATTATGGGTTTTGCGATGGGCTAGAGTGGATCTGGAAATTTCAGTGGAGGCGAGAGCTTTTTCAGGGGGAGTTGGATCTCCTGAGCCAATTACATGAGGCTTTGAGACCTGTGAGGCTAGTAAATAATAGAGAGGATAGAATTGTGTGGAAATATGATAGACTAGGGATCTTTTCGGCTAACTCTTTTGTGCAGGTGCTACAAGAAAGAATGCTAGCAGAGGATATAACTAGTTACAGCTTCACTCAGACCATCTGGAAAGGTTTAGTTCCACCAAAAGTGGAGCTGTTTGCTTGGTTTGTCTTGATAGGCAGGGTAAATACTAAGAAAAGGCTAAGTCGATTCGGGATTATTAGTCAGGATGATAAAGGTTGTGTTTTTCGTTACAAGGATGTTGAGCAGGTCCATCACTTGTTTCTTGGCTGTGATTTTGCTTGGCAGGTGTAAAATGCTTGGATATTAGCGTTTGGGCGGCTATGGACTGTCCTGGGGTTGATGAAGGACCATTATCTAAGTTGGACAGAAGAGCCGTGTAGAATAGAAGATCGAAAGCAGCAATTGAGATGCTTCTATGTGGTCATTTGGAACATTTGGATGGAAAGGAATAGGAGAATATTTCAGAATAAAAGCAAAGGTGTAGAAGAAATCATCAACATGACCATGTTTAGCTGTGATGAGTGGAAATGTGTACTTCCCTTGTGTTGTTGATGGTTATGCCGGAGATGACATGGGAATTTTCGTTTGGTTTTGTTATCTACTAGGAGTTGGATGAGAATTTTGGTTGGTTGATCCTGTTTGCTCCACTCTAGTGTGTTAAGCTCCTTCATTTAAAAAAAAAACTACTATAAATAATGAAACACATAAAATATTTTGTTTTATTTCACACTATTTATTAGTAAAAAATATACATGTGTAATATTTACTGTCATAAAGAACCTAATTAAAACACTTTTTTTTTCAATGACTAATAAATTTGAAGTCAAAATCCTTGATGAGTATCTAACTGTCATTTAATTTTAAATTAAATTTGATTAGAGGCTTCAATTGACAAAAACAAAGGCAATTTTTGGATAAGAACATTGAAAGCAGTAACAAAGATAGTGGGCGAAAATTCAGAGATCATTCGATAAAAGTTTTGAAATCTAAATTTAGTAATTTCTATAAAAAATTGTCTATAAATACAAAATGGAATCTGGGGTCAAGCATGCATGCTTTGATCCTAACACAAAATGACATACACACTGAGAATTTTCAAGCGTGTTGATCTCAGAACATGAGTTGCAAGTATACGCTAGTATTTGGAGCTTAGCTGGTTTAATTTTTATCATTTACATTTTTGCACTTTAGGTTTTATGTCATTATAATTTCTGCAGTCTATCATTCTACCAGTTTTATATTTCTAACTTTTTTTAAATACTTTTATATTTTTGCACCTTTTAAATACCAGTATTTACCATTCATGTTCTCTAGATGATTTTCTTGCTCACTAAGGCATATTTTGAAGCCTCATTTTATTACTTTGTGCAATTTAACACTATTATATTTAAATCCTTTGTACTACTCACAAATCAAAATCATATATGCTTGATAAGGAAATTAATGAAACAAGAATGAACGATAAGAAAAGACACACATCAGAAATACAAAAACATAAATAAAGATTTTTTTACTAAAACTCTAAAAAATTTGTTCTTAACAACTTAGGTCATCAGAAGAGTTATTTCAACTAGACTTTCAAACAACCTATCATTGACAACTTAAATTAAAGGGATAAAAATTGAAAGAACTAACGCTAAGAATTATTGTGTGTTGCGTTGAGAATAGATAATTTGATGTATTGTGATATATAAGGTATAATTAGGTTGATTTGGTTTGGAATGGTTATATATTGGCAATAAGTTGTGGAGGAATGTTTTGGGTGCTATTTCGATAGGAATTGGATGAAGGAGTATGTGGAAATGTGGATTTAATAAAAATTGGTAAAAACAGAATTTTAACCATCTTCGACATGCTATAACTTGGTTCTCGAATCTTCAAATTTTATGAAACTTATCTTAGATGAAAATTGGGTCTGTTTAGTTTATGACGCTCGAAGAACGGATGGAAAATGATTTATAACGAAAAAGTTATGCGCATTTAAAATTTATGGTTAAAAACTGAATTCTGCAGAAGTTGCGAAAAATTGAAGTTATGCGTATGCATGACCCATGCATACGCATGAGGGTTGTTACAGAATTGAAAGAGTTTTGTGTGATTTTTGTGTGCATACCATGCGTATGTACAAAATCAAAGTCATGCGTACGCACGACCCATGCGTACGCACAACTTGCATTCCAGAAATGAATCTTTTTTCGTACCAGTTCTACGTGTTCGCGTGAAAAGAGAGTTCGTGCATACGCATAATTGTCCAATTTTCCAAGAAATGTCATTTTCAACTATTTTTGCCTATGCATCCTGCTTTTTCACCTTTGTAACCCCTCTTTCAGGTCCGATAACTCGTTTTAGACTTGAGAAGGAGTGTGAGCATAATTAGGGAATGAATTTGATGAAATTGAAAAAGATTGTGGATTGAAGTGTCAAAGATAATGATGGGTTGATGACAGCTTATGAGTAATGAACTTACTGAATATTAAATTGACTTGAAACATGAACGATGAGATTGATGATGATTGAGTATGGCCTGATTGGATAGATTGGCAAGGTCTGGGTGATATCCCACTTGTATATTAATTAAATATCTGTTTATAGCAAGGTCTGGGTGTTATCCTGTTTGCGTAATGAATTGAATTTGATTGATATGATACCTCCCTGAGTAGCAAGGGTGTGGTTTGCCCCTCTTGCTCCGGGTTGAGACTTGAGACTTTGTTGACCCTCCGTCGCAAGATGTGGCCGGACACTTATACCTTTCCGAATATTTCCTTCAAGGTAAGTGAATACCTCTTGGGGATGCGTGATAAACTCCATTTTTATGGTTTATCCTGTGCTTAATCTAGTGAATTTTATCCATTATTCTCACACTTATTCATACAATTTGCATGTTTTACGTTTTCCTTTCTGATTTTGTGCTATGATTGAAAACATGCTTCTTTGGCATTATATTTGCTAATATTAATCCTCTCTTATTACCATTCGATGCCGTGATATGTGCGTTAAGTGATTTCAGGGATTACAGGGCAGGAATGGCTTGGAGGATGGAAAGGAAGCATGCAAAAGTGGAAGGAATACAAGAAATTAAAGGAACTGTGACGATTGGATTTTTGCTAGTAAAAAATTTTATAAAAATATGATCGCGTTGTAAGTATAGCTTCTAAACCAACAGAAAATCCTTTCGTACAAATGTTTGGTTGTCACAAGTAACAAAACCCTAAATAAATTAATAACCGAAGTATTCAAACCTCGGGTCGTCTTCTCAAGAAATTGCAGGGAGGTGTTCTTATTATTAGTTATGCAAAGGTATATTTTGGGGTTTTCAAAAGGGTTGAGCAAGTAATGTAAAATAACAAGTTGTCAAAATAATAACTAATAAAGCTCTTGGCAAGGTATGAGAACTGGAAGTCCTATCCTGGTTATCCTTATCAATGGTGATGAGAATTATATGTTTGCTACCACTAAGTCAACCTCTAACTATGAAGGTTAGTTAAGTGGACAAATCAATTTAACACCTAAAGTCCTAGTCAACTCCTCAAGGAAAGACTAGATTTATAGGAATCTAAATTAATCAGCAAAGATAACAATTATCACTCATGATGAGTTTGACAACTCAAGAGTTACCAATTAATCAACCAAAGCCAATAGTAAATAATCTAAATTAAAAATAAGGAAAAGCAATCATGAGTCTGAAATACCTCAAATTATATTAAATAAAGATATCAATTCTAACATGGACAAGTTTCATAAATTAGATTGAAAAGAGAAATAAAAGGAACATTGAACCTGTGATGAAGAAGAAAAACTGGAAGTTGAAATAATAAGAAATCCTAATCCTTTAAAAGGAATCCTAATCCTAATCCTAAGAGAGAGGAGAGAGCCTATCTCTATAAAAACTATATCTAAATTGCGAAAATCGAATTATGAGTTATCTCTCTTCATTCCTCCACTTTGCAGCCTTTAATCTGTATTTTCTGGGATTGAAACTGGGCCGGAAATAACCCAGGATTCGCTGGAAACGAATTCTGCCACGCTGATTTTCGCAGATGCGACGCATCCGCGTGGAGCACGCATTCACGTTGCTTAAATGTATGGCCACTATAGTGAATTATATATCAAATCGAAGCTCCGGACGTTAGCTTTCCAACGCAAGTGGAATCTCATCATTTGGACCTCTGTAGCTCAAGTTATGATCGTTTTAGTGCGAGAGGGTCAGGCTGACAGCTTTGCAGTTCCTTCAACTTCTTGTATTCCTTCCACTTTTGCATGCTTCATTTCCATCCTCTAAGCCATTCCTGCCCTGTAATCCTTGAAATCACTTAACACACATATCAAGGCATCTAATGGCAATAAAAGAGGATTAAATAAAAGAAAATAAAAGCCAAAGAAGCATGTTTTCAATCATAGAACAAATTCTAGGAAGGAATTGTAAAACATGCAAATTATATGAATAAATGTATGAAAGATTGATAAAATCCACTCAACTAAGCACAAGATAAACCATAAAATAGTGGTTTATCAATCTCTCCACACTTAAATATTAGCATGTCCTCATGCTAAACTCAAGAGAAGCTATAAAGGAGTGAAGAGGAATGATAGAGATTATGTAATGCAACCTATCTATGTGATTGCAACTACAAAATGTTTCTACCTACTTGGTTAAAAGTAAATAAGTTCTTCAAGACAAATATGAATCAAATTCCACTAATTCAAATTATATAATAAAAAGTAAGTAAACTTGTAAGAAGATAGCTAATGAAAGCAGGGAACATAGAATCAAGCATTGAACCCTCACTGGTAGTGTATATCACTCTAATCGCTCAAGTGTCTAGGGTCAATCACTCTACTCTTCCCTAGTCATGCTTTCTAAACCTTGTTTTTCATCTAACCAATCAACAAATATTTAGCATACCAATGCAAACATCATGAGGTCTTTTCAGGGTTGTAATGGGGTTGAGGTAAAGGTAAGGATATATATATATATATATATATATATATATATATATATATATAAGGCTAAGTGAGCTAACAAAGTGAATCCTTGATTAGTCTAAGATCTCACCTAACATATACATACTTTATATAATTTCAAGGTTCTTTACCTAGTTACCCAAATTTTTCCACTTTTGTATTGCATGCTCATGTATCAAACTTATTTTTGAATTTTGTCCCATGTGCATTGATTCTTTTTATTTTGTAATTGGGGTAATATTTTTTTTGTATCCCCTTATTTAATTACTTAATAAATTTTTTTTCTTTCTTTTTTTTTCAATGCACATGGTAATTTAATTATTTTGATTTCACATGAGCATGCTTCCCAAATTTTCAAATAACTTATTCAATTTAATTCCCTACTTTTTTTTCATCCCATGTTCCCATAAAATTCCCCACACTTAAATTATACACAATATCTATCTTAAGCTTACCAAGGATTCAACTTGGGATTTTTATTTTGTTTTTCTGCTTAAGGCTAGTAATGTGGTTATCAAACAGAAGAGGGGGTAAAAAGGCTCAAGAGGGCTAACAAAGGTGGCATAAAAGGGTAGGCTTTATTTGGGATAAGTGAGTTAATAATCAAATATGGCCTCAATCATATGCAAGCATGTAAATATACTAAATAATGGACATATAGATTGAAACAAAGTAAAGATTGCAATTATAGAGAAGAAAACACACAAGAATAAAAATTTATGGTTAAATAATGTAACCATGGAAATAAGCTTAAGATCTCACAGGTTATGTGTTCTTTGGCTCAAAAACCATGTTCCAAATACAATTTCAAACAAATTTAACACAAAAATTTTTTATTTTAAATTAGTGAAATTTTTCAAAAATAGGGTCTTTAGAAGAAACTTATTATATTTCAACCAAGTAGTATTCAAATGCAAACAATCAACTACACATGCAAACTATTATGCAATGCAACAATGAACTAATAAAGAAAATAGAATATTGGTGTTGAGAAGAGAATAACTAACCCGTGGAGATCGGTATCGACCTCCCCACACTTAAATATTGCACCGTCCTCGGTGCATGCTAAGATGTACAGGTGGACGGGCTGCTCCAACTGATACCTTTCTCTATAGATTGTGCAGATTGACTTGCCTGTCTCCCCATTAAGAAGCTTTTTCTCTCTCTTCGTGGTGGCCATCCTGAAAGAAGAGGAAAAGAAGGAAAGTGACCTAGAAATAAAGATAAGAACATAAATAAAATATGGGTGTTAATGCCAAATAATAAAGGTCTTAATTACATGGTAGCTACAACATGCAAGTGAGAAAATAGTAAGAGCAAATGGCATATCAATAGTGCAAAAAGTGCAACAAAGGGGAAGAGAGTGTGGGTAATGTAAGATAGTGTAAGTGCATATCAATACAAAAGGAATATCAGTATTATAAAAATTAGCATTGATTTATGAAAAATAATACCCAATCAGAATAGAACAAGTCATGAAACACCAGAATAATTCAAGAAAAGATGCAATAGTTGAAAAAGAAAATTTAACACCAATGAAAAAAGAAAAAGAAAGTAAGAAAGGAGGAAGAAAGAAATAAGAAGGAAAGAAAAGATTTAGATATGGGAAAGAAAAAGATAAGATATTTGGCTGATTTGGATAAGCTGTGCGCCGCTTGTGATGCGGACGCGTGAGGCACGTGGTCGCGTGGATAGCGCTTCGATAAAGTGACGCGAACGCGTGGTTCATGCGTTCGCGTGAAGTGACTCGTGCCTACAGCGCGAGTGCAGCCTCGCGGCCGTGCAACTCTATTGTAAAAAACTTATTTTGCCAAAACTTTGGGTGACGCGATCGCGTGATTGACGCTTTCACGTGGTTGGCCTTAATTTGAAAATGGCGCGGACGCGTGGGGCACGCGTATGCGTGGCAGGGCTTATGCTTCTAGCACGAGTCCAGCCCAATTCTAGCTCAACTTTCGGCCATACACCTTTTTTACGTCGATTTTGAGGCACGTGTTCGCGTGGGTGACGCGGACACGTGGGAGGCGTTTTTCCCACATGATGCGGACGTGTCATCGACGCGGTCGCGTGGACCAATTTGTGCCAAAGGCATGCCTCCAGCCGCGCTTTCGCGTGACTCTATGTTCAATTTTGTTTTCTTCCCAACGCACCTATGACGCGGACGCGTCGGCTACGCTGTCGCGTCGCGTGCGAATTTCTTTTTTTCTTTTTTTTTGATGCAGTATGCAGAATGCAATTAATGTTATGCAAAATTCCAGGTTCAATCAAAACTCAAAAACAGACTAAAATTTAAACTAAAAAAAGGAACGATCATACCATGGTGGGTTGTCTCCCACCTAGCACTTTTAGTTAAAGTCCTTAAGTTGGACATTCTGGTGAGCTTCTTGTCATGGTGGCTTGTGCTTGAACTCATCTTGAAACTTCCACCAATGCTTGGTCTTTGATGAGCGGATAAGTTGTACGCTTTTTGGCATTGTTTTTAGTATATTTTTAGTATGTTTTAGTTAGTTTTTAGTATATTTCTATTAGTTTTTAGTTAAAATTCACTTTTCTGGACTTTACTATGAGTTTGGGTGTTTTTCTATGATTTCAGGTATTTTCTGGCTGAAATTGAGGGACTTGAGCAAAAATCTGATTCAGAGGCTGAAAAGGACTGTAGATGCTGTTGGATTCTGACCTCCCTGCACTCGAAGTAGATTTTCTGGAGCTACAGAAGCCCAATTGGTGCGCTTTTAACGGCGTTGGAAAGTAGACATCCTGGGCTTTCCAGCAATGTATAATAGTCTATACTTTTCCCGAGATTTGATGGCTCAAACCGGTGTCCCAAATCAGCTCAAAACTGCCCGGCGTTAAACGCCGGAACTGGCACAAGAATGGGAGTTAAACGCCCAAACTGGCACAAAAGCTGGCGTTTAACTCCAAGAGAAGTCTCTACATGAAAATGCTTCAATGATGAGCCCAAGCACACACCAAGTGGGCCCGGAAGTGGATTTTTATGTCATTTACTCATCTTTGTAAACCCTAGGCTACTAGTTCTCTACAAATAGGACCTTTTGCTATTGTATTTTCATCTTTGGATCACTTTAGATCCTTTGATCATCTTTGGACGTTTAGTTCTTAGATCATGGGGGCTGGCCTCTCGGCCATGCCTAGACCTTGTTCTTATGTATTTTCAATGGTGGAGTTTCTACACACCATAGATTAAGGTGTGGAGCTCTGCTGTACCTCGAGTATTAATGCAATTACTATTGTTCTTCTATTCAATTCAGCTTATTCTTGTTCTAAGATATTCATTTGCACCCAAGAACATGATGAATGTGATGATTATGTGACACTCATCATCATTCTCACTTATGAACGAGTGCCTGACAACCACTTCTGTTCTACAAGCAAACAAGGCTTGAATGTTTATCTCTTGGATCCCTTGATCGGAATCTTCATGGTATAAGCTAGAATTGATGGCGGCATTCAAGAGAATCCGGAAGATCTAAACCTTGTCTGTGGTATTCTGAGTAGGATTCAATGATTGAATGACTGTGACGAGCTTCAAACTCCTGAAGGCTGGGCGTTAGTGACAGACGCAAAAGAATCAATGGATTCTATTCCAACCTGATTGAGAACCGACAGATGATTAGCCGTGCCGTGACAGGGTGAGTTGAACATTTTCACTGAGAGGACGGGATTGTAGCCACTGACAATGGTGATGCCCAACATACAGCTTGCCATGGAAAGGAGTAAGAAGGATTGGATGAAGACAGTAGGAAAGCAGAGAGACGGAAGGGACAAAGCATCTCCATTCGCTTATCTGAAGTTCTCACCAATGAATTACATAAGTATCTCTATCTTTATTTTATGCTTTATTCGTATATCATCCATAACCATTTGAATCTGCCTGACTGAGATTTACAAGGTAACCATAGCTTGCTTCATACCAACAATCTCCGTGGGATCGACCCTTACTCGCGTAAGGTTTATTACTTGGACGACCCAGTACACTTGCTGGTTAGTTGTGCGAAGTTGTGATAAATAGTTGAGATTGCAATTGAGCATACCATGTTGATGGCGCCATTGATGATCACAATTTCGTGCACCAAGTTTTTGGCGCCGTTGCCGGGGATTGTTTGAGTTTGGACAACTGACGGTTCATCTTGTTGCTTAGATTAGGTACTTTTCTTCAGAGTTCTTAAGAATGGATTCTAGTGTTTCAAGGTGATGTTCTTATCATCACCAAAGCTGATTGATCTTCATCAATTTAGCTCTTGAATGCAATGTCCTGCTGAAGCTTGGCTAGCCATGTCTAATTCCTTTAGACTGAAGCTTTAGACTAACATTGCATGATTCCTGGATTTCTCATTAAGAATTTTGATATCTTTATTTTCTTTTCCACTTAATTTTCGAAAAAAACAAAAAAAAACCAAAAATATTTTATGTTTCTTATTGAGACACTAGTCTCATTTTAAGTTTGGTGTCAATTGCATGTTCTGTTCTTCTTGCATTTTTCGAATTCATGCATGTGTCTTCATTATTCTTCAAGTTGTTCTTGATGATTTCCTTGTTCTGATCTTTAAATTCTCTTGTCTTGAGTGTTTTGTTGTGTCAATGGTATACAAACTGCTAAGTTTGGTGTCTTGCATGCATTGTTATTTGATTTTAGTTGCATTTTGATTATTCCTCATTATTAAAAATCCAAAAAAAATATTTTTAATTTGTGTCTTTTCAAGTCAATAATACAGAGAATTGAAGATTCAGAACATACAGCAGAGGAATTACACAGAAAAAGTTGGGCGTTCAAAACGCCCAGTGAAGAAGGCAAACTGGCGTTTAAATGCCAGCCAGGGTGCCTGGCTGGGCGTTTAACGCCCAAAAGGGTAGTGCTTTGGGCGTTAAACGCCAGAATGTGCACCATTCTGGGCGTTTAACGCCAGGATGGCACAAGAGGGAAGATTCTGTTTTCAATTCAAATTTTTTTCAAGTTTTCAACATTTTTCAAAATCAAATCTTTTTCTAATCAAATCTTTTCAATCAAATCTTTTTCAAAATCAATTTCTTCCCATTTTCAAAAATACTTGCTATCAATTAATGATTTGATTCAATATTTCAAGTATGTTGCCTTTTCTGTTGAGAAAGGTTTAATGTTTGAATCATATCTTTTCTTGTTAGCCAAGTCATTAATTTTCAAAATCAAATCTTTTTAAATTGTTTTTCAATTCATATCTTCTCAATCACATCTTTTTAAAACCATAACTTTTCAATCATATCTTCTTGATACACATCTTTTTCAAAATAGTTTTCAATCATATCTTTTTAATTTCTTATTTCAAAATCTTTTTCAAAAATCACTTGATTTCTTTTCCACTCTTAGTTTTCGAAAATCAATTAGTATTTTTCAAAATGTTTTTAAAATCTTTTTAATTAATTTTCAAAAATTTCTTCCCTCTTCTCACATCCTTCTATTTATGGACTAACACTCATCCTCAATGCACAATTCGAACTCCATCTTTCCTTGATAAGTTCGAATTTTCTACCTCTTTCTTCTATTTTTCTTTTCCTCTGACACCTCAAGGAATCTCTATACTGTGACATAGAAGATTCTATATTTTCTTGTTCTTTTCTCTTTCATATGAGCAGGAGCAAAGACAAAAGCATTCTTGTTGAGGCTGACCCTGAACCTGAAAGGACCTTGAAGCGAAAGCTAAGAGAAGCTAAAGCACAATTCTCTGTAGAGGACCTAACAGAAATCCTCAAAGAAGAAGACATGGCAGCCGAAAACAACAACAATGCCAACAATGCAAGGAAGGTGCTGGGTGACTTTATTGCACCTACTCCCGACTTCTATGGGAGAAGCATCTCTATCCCTGCCATTGGAGCAAACAACTTTGAGCTTAAGCCTCAATTAGTTTCTCTAATGCAACAGAATTGCAAGTTCCATGGACTTCCATTGGAAGATCCTCATCAGTTTTTAGCTGAATTCTTGCAAATCTGTGACACTGTCAAGACCAATGGGGTTGACCCTGAGGTCTACAGACTTATGCTATTCCCTTTTGCTGTAAGAGACAGAGCTAGGATATGGTTGGACTCACAACCTAAAGAAAGCCTGAACTCTTGGAAAAAGCTAGTCAATGCCTTCTTGGCAAAGTTCTTTTCACCTCAAAAATTGAGTAAGCTTAGAGTGGAAGTCCAAACCTTCAGACAGAAGGAAGGTGAATCCCTCTATAAAGCTTGGGAAAGATACAAACAATTGATCAGAAAATATCCTTCTGACATGCTATCTAAATGGAGCATCATAGGTATCTTCTATGATGGTCTGTCTGAACTGTCCAAGTTGTCATTGGACAGCTCTGCTGGAGGATCTCTTCATCTGAAGAAGACGCCTACAGAAGCTCAAGAACTCATTGAAATGGTTGCAAATAACCAATTCATGTACACTTCTGAAAGAAATCCTGTGAACAATGGGACGAATCAGAAGAAAGGAGTTCTTGAGATTGATACTCTGAATGCCATACTGGCTCAGAACAAAATATTGACTCAACAAGTCAATATGATTTCTCAAAGTCTGTCTGGAATGCAAGCTGCACCAGGCAGTACTAAGGACGCTTCATCTGAAGAAGAAGCTTATGATCCTGAGAACCCTTCAATGGAAGAGGTGAACTACATGGGAGAACCCTATAGAAACACCTATAATCCTTCATAGAGAAATCATCCAAATCTCTCATGGAAGGATCAACAGAGACCTCAACAAGGTTTCAACAACAATAATGGTGGAAGAAACAGGTTTAGCAATGGCAAGCCTTTTCCATCATCTTCTCAGCAACAGACAGAGAATTCTAAGCAGAGCCACTCTGACTTAGCAACCATGGTCTCTGATCTAATCAAAACCACTCAAAGTTTCATGACTGAAACAAGGTCCTCCATTAGAAACTTGGAGGCACAAGTGGGTCAGCTGAGTAAGAAAATTACTGAACTCCCTCCTAGCACTCTTCCAAGCAATACAGAAGAGAATCCAAAAGGAGAGTGCAAGGCCATTGACATGACCTACATGTCCGAATTTGGAGAGGAGGAAGAGGCATTGAGCGCCACTGAGGAAGGCCTCAATGGACGTTCACTGGCCTCCAATGAGTTCCCTAATGAGGAACCATGGGAATCTGAGGCTCACACTGAGACCATAGAGATTCCAATGGATTTACTTCTGCCATTCATGAGCTCTGATGAGTATTCTTCCTCTGAAGAGGATGAGTATGTCACTGAAGAGCAAGTTGCTAAATACCTTGGAGCAATCATGAAGCTAAATGACAAGTTATTTAGTAATGAGACTTGGGAGGATGAACCCCCTTTGCTCACGAAAGAACTGGATGACTTGTCTAGGCCGAGATTACCTCAAAAGAGACAAGATCCTGGGAAGTTCTTAATACCTTGCGCCATAGGCACCATGACCTTCAAGAAGGCCTTGTGTGACCTAGGGTCAAGCATAAACCTCATGCCTCTCTCTGTAATGGAGAAGCTAGGGATCTTTGAGGTACAAGCTGCAAGAATCTCACTAGAGATGGCAGACAATTCAAGAAAACAAGCTTATGGGCTTGTAGAGGATGTTCTGGTAAAGATTGAAGACCATTACATCCCTGCTAATTTCATTGTCCTAGAGACTGGGAAGTGCATGGATGAATCCATCATCCTTGGCAGACCCTTCCTAGCCACAGCAAAGGCTGTGATTGATGTGGACAGAGGAGAATTGATCATTCAAGTGAATGAAGAATCCTTTGTGTTTAAGGCTCAAGGATATCCCTCTGTCACCATGGAGAGGAAGCATGAAGAGCTTCTCTCAAAACAGAGTCAAACAGAGCCCCCACATTCAAACTCTAAGTTTGGTGTTGGGAGGCCACAACCAAATTCTAAGTTTGGTGTTAAACCCCCACATTCAAACTCTAAGTTTGGTGTTGGGAGGTTCCAACATTGCTCTGAGTATCTTTGAGGCTCCATGAGAGCCCACTGTCAAGCTACTGACATTAAAGAAGCGCTTGTTGGGAGGCAACCCAATGTTATATTTTATCTATTTTCCTTTGTTATTTTATGTTTTCTGTAGGTTGATGATCATGAGAAGTCACAAAATCAGTTGAAAAAACAAAAACAGAATGAAAAACAGAAAGAAAAATAGCACACCCTGGAGGAAGACTTTGCTGGCGTTTAAACGCCAGTAAGGGTAGCAAATGGGCGTTTAACGCCCAGTCTGGCACCATTCTGGGTGTTTAACGCCAGAAAGGGGCACCCGACTGGTGTTAAACGCCAGGAAAGGGCAAGAAGTTGGTGTTAAACGCCAGAAATGGGCACCAGCCCGGCGTTTAACGCCAGAATTGGCACAGAGAGCATTTTTGCTCGCCACTTGGTGTAGGGATGACTTTTCCTTGACACCTCAGGATCTGTGGACCCCACAGGATCCCCACCTACCCCACCACCCTCTCTCTTCTTCTTCACCCATTCACCAATCACCTCAACACCTCTTTCCCAAAAAACCCCTCACCTATCAAATCCCATCTTTCTCTTCACCACTCACATCCATCCTTCATAAAACCTCACCTACCTCACCATTCAAATTCAAACCACTTTCCCTCCCAAACCCACCTTCCCGTAACCGAACCCTACCCCTCTCTCCACCCCTATATAAACCCATCTTCACTCCTTCATTTTCACACAACCTAAACACTACTTCTCCCCCTTTGGCCGAACCACAAAGCCATCTCAATCTCCTCTATTTCTTCTTCTTCTACTCTCTTCTTTCTTTTTTTGCTCGAGGACAAGCAAATCTTTTAAGTTTGGTGTGGTAAAAGTATTGCTTTTTGTTTTTCCATAACCATTTATGGCATCCAAGGCCGGAGAAACCTCTAGAAAGAGGAAAGGGAAGGCAAAAGCTTTCACCTCCAAGTCATGGGAGATGGAGAGATTCATCTCAAGGGTGCATCAAGACCACTTCTATGAAGTTGTGGCCTTGAAGAAGGTGATCCCCGAGGTCCCTTTCAAACTCAAAAAGAGTGAATATCCGGAGATCCGACATGAGATTCGAAGAAGAGGTTGGGAAGTTCTTACCAACCCTATTCAACAAGTCGGAATCTTAATGGTTCAAGAGTTCTATGCCAATGCATGGATCACCAAGAACCATGATCAAAGTGTGAACCCGGACCTAAAGAATTGGCTTACAATGGTTTGGGGGAAATACTTAGATTTTAGTCCGGAAAATGTAAGGTTGGCATTCAACTTGCCCATGATGCAAGGAGATGAACACCCTTACACTAGAAGGGTCAACTTTGATCAAAGGTTGGACCAAGTCCTCACAGTCATTTGTGAAGAGGGCGCCCAATGGAAGAGAGATTAAAGAGGAAAGCCGGTTCAATTGAGAAGGCATGACCTCAAGCCCGTAGCTAGGGGATGGTTGGAGTTTATCCAACGCTCAATCATTCCCACTAGCAACCGGTCTGAAGTTACTCTAGACCGGGCCATCATGATTCATAGCATCATGATTGGAGAGGAAGTAGAAGTTCATGAGGTTATAGCCCAAGAACTTTATAAGGTGGCGGACAAGTCCTCTACCTTGGCAAGGTTAGCCTTTCCTCATCTCATTTGTCACCTCTGTTATTCAGTTGGAATTGACATAGAGGGAGACATCCCCATTGATGAGGACAAGCCCATCACTAAGAAAAGGATGGAGCAAACAAGAGATCCTACTCATCATGAAATCCCTGAGATGCCTCAAGGGATGCACCTTCCTCCACAAAACTATTAGGAGCAAATCAACACCTCCCTAGGAGAATTAAGTTCCAACATGGGACAACTAAGGGTGGAGCACCAAGAACATTCCATCCTCCTCCATGAAATTAGAGAAGATCAAAGAATCATGAGAGAGGAGCAACAAAGACAAGGAAGAGACATTGAGGAGCTCAAGCACTCCATAAGATCTTCAAGAGGAAGAACAAGCCACCATCACTAAGGTGGACCCGTTCTTTAATTTCCTTGTTCTCTATTTTCTTATTTTTCGAATTTTCATGCTTATGTTTATCTATGTTTGTGTCTCATGATCATTAGTGTCTTAGTGTCTATGCCTTAAAGTTATGAATGTCCTATGAATTCATCACCTTTCTTGAATGAAAAATGTTCTTAATTGAAAAAGAGAAGAATTGCATGAATTTTAAATTTTATAACAGATTAATTATTTTGATGTGGTGGCAATACTTTTGTTTTCTGAATGTATGCTTAAACAGTGCATATGTCTTTTGAATTTGTTGTTCATGAATGGTTGGCTCTTGAAAGAATGATGAAAAAGGAGACATGTTACTGAGGATCTGAAAAATCATAAAAATGATTCTTGAAGCAAGAAAAAGCAGTGAATACAAAAAAAAGGGAGAAAGAGAAAAAGAAAGAAAAAGAAAGAAATAAAAATGTGATCCAAGGCAAAAAGAGTGTGCTTAAGAACCCTGGACACCTCTAATTGGGGACTCTAGCAAAGCTGAGTCACAATCTGAAAAGGTTCACCCAATTATGTGTCTGTGGCATGTATGTATCCGGTGGTAATACTGGAAGACAAAGTGCTTTGGGCCACGACCAAGACTCATAAAGTAGCTGTGTTCAAGAATCATCATACTTAACTAGAAGAATCAATAACACTATCTGGATTCTGAGTTCCTATAGAAGCCAATCATTCTGAATTTCAAAGGATAGAGTGAGATGCCAAAACTATTGAGAGGCAAAAAGCTAAAAGCCCCGCTCATCTTATTAATACTGATCTTCATAGATGTTTTTGGAATTCAGTGCATATTCTCTTCTCTTTATCTTATTTTATTTCCAGTTGCTTGGGGACAAGCAACAATTTAAGTTTGGTGTTGTGATGAGCGGATAAGTTGTACGCTTTTTGGCATTGTTTTGAGTATGTTTTTAGTATGTTTTAGTTAGTTTTTAGTATATTTCTATTAGTTTTTAGTTAAAATTCACTTTTCTGGACTTTACTATGAGTTTGGGTGTTTTTCTATGATTTCAGGTATTTTCTGGCTGAAATTGAGGGACTTGAGCAAAAATCTGATTCAGAGGCTGAAAAGGACTGCAGATGCTGTTGGATTCTGACCTCCCTGCACTCGAAGTGGATTTTCTAGAGCTACAGAAGCCAAATTGGCGCGCTCTCAACGGCGTTGGAAAGTAGACATCCTGGGCTTTCCAGAAATGTATAATAGTCCATACTTTGCCTGAGATTTGATGGCCCAAACCGGTGTCCCAAATCAGCTCAACACTGCCCGGCGTTAAACGCCGGAACTGGCACAAGAATGGGAGTTAAACACCCAAACTGGCACAAAAGCTGGCGTTTAACTCCAAGAGAAGTCTCTACACGAAAATGCTTCAATGCTCAGCCCAAGCACACACCAAGTGGGCCCGGAAGTGGATTTTTATGTCATTTACTCATCTCTGTAAACCCTAGGCTACTAGTTCTCTACAAATAGGACGTTTTGCTATTGTATTTTCATCTTTGGATCACTTTAGATCCTTTGATCATCTTTGGATGTTTAGTTCTTAGATCATGGGGGCTAGCCTCTCGGCCATGCCTAGACCTTGTTCTTATGTATTTTCAACGGTGGAGTTTCTACACACCATAGATTAAGGTGTGGAGCTCTGCTGTACCTCGAGTATTAATGCAATTACTATTGTTCTTCTATTCAATTCAGCTTATTCTTGTTCTAAGATATTCATTTGCACCCAAGAACATGATGAATGTGATGATTATGTGACACTCATCATCATTCTCACTTATGAACGAGTGCCTGACAACCACTTCTGTTCTACAAGCAAACAAGGCTTGAATGTTTATCTCTTGGATCCCTTGATCGGAATCTTCCTGGTATAAGCTAGAATTGATGGCGGCGTTTAAGAGAATCCGGAAGGTCTAAACCTTGTCTGTGGTATTCTGAGTAGGATTCAATGATTGAATGACTGTGACGAGCTTCAAACTCCTGAAGGCTGGGCGTTAGTGACAGACGCAAAAGAATCAATGGATTCTATTCCAACCTGATTGAGAACCGACAAATGATTAGCCGTTCCGTGACAGGGTGCGTTGAACTTTTCGCTGAGAGGACGGGATTGTAGCCACTGACTACGGTAATGCCCAACATACAGCTTGCCATGGAAAGGAGTAAGAAGGATTTGATGAAGACAGTAGGAAAGCAGAGAGACGGAAGGGACAAAGCATCTCCATTCGCTTATCTGAAGTTCTCACCAATGAATTACATAAGTATCTCTATCTTTATTTTATGCTTTATTCGTATATCATCCATAACCATTTGAATCTGCCTGACTGAGATTTACAACGCGAATATTTTTATAAAATTCTTTACTAGCAAAAATCCTAACGTCAGACCACTCCCCATGTAATTCACCTGTTCAAAAGAAGGTTGAGCATAATTATAATTATCATTTTGCATAGAGTTACCTACCATGTCATATGAGACTTCCTGTGGTGGATTTTGTGTGTTGATAGCTGATATTTGTATGCCACTCATCTGGTGACTAAGTAGATTTATTTGCTGAGACATCAGCTTGTTCTGAGCGAGAAGAGCATTAATAGCTTCTACTTCTAACACGCCTCTCTTCTGAGGGGTTTTAGAGTTCACTGGATTTCTGTTAGATGAGTATAAATATTGGTTGCTAGCAACCAATTCAATAAGCTCAATAGTCTCCTCCGGTGTCTTCTTCTTGTGCAATGAACCTCATACAGAATTGTCTAAGCACATCTTGGACATTTAACCCAAGCCTTCATAAAAGATATCAAGTTGAGTCCATTTGGAGAACATGTCTGGAGGACATTGCATAGTCAGTAGCTTGTATCTCTCCCAAGCTTCATACAGAGTTTCACCATCCTTCTATCTGAAGGTCTGAACCTCCACCCTAAGCTTAGTCAGTTTCTTTGGTGGGAAAAATTTAGTGAGAAACTCAATAACCACCTTGTTCCAAGTGTCCAAACTCTCCTTGGGTTGAGAATCTAGCCATAGCTTTGCTCCATCCCTCAAAACAAATGGGAAGAGCATGAGTTTGTACACATCTAGGTTTACTCCATTTGTCTTCACATTATCACAAATTTGCAGAAAACTAGAACTAAACTGATTTGGGTCTTCGTGGGAAAGACCGTGATACTGGTAGTTTTGTTGCACCAGAGTGACCAGTTGAGGCTTCAACTCAAAGTTGTTCGCAGCAATGGGAGGCACCACAATGCTCTTTCCATACAGATCCGCTGTAGGAGCGGAGAAAGAACCAAGTACTCTCCTTTGTTATTCATCCCCATTCGGGTTTGCCGCATTGGTATTCTCAGTATTATTTGGATCACAGTGGATTCTGCAGCCTTGTAAAGTCTTGCTTGTTGTAAACGCCGCCTGAAAGTCTTTTCAGGTTCAGGATCAAAGTCTAAGAGATGTTCTTTGTCTCTGTTCCTACGCATAAACAACAAGAAAACAAGAAAGAATGGAAATCTCTACGTCAGAGTGCAGAGAATTCCTAGTGAGGTAACATGTGTAAAGAAATAAAAATAATACTAAATAAATAAATAAATAAATAGAACAAATAACCAGGTAACACCAAATTTAATTTCAGAAATTAAGAAAGATATTAGTGCTATTTATTTATTTAAAAATTTATTATTTTTTTCGAAATTTTTTTTTTGAAAATTTAAAATTTAATTAAAATATATATTTTTTTCGAAAATCAAGTAATAAAAGAAAAAAAATTAAAACGAAACAAGGGGAGGGGGTTCACGTAAAATAAGAGAAAAAAATATTTTTAAAATTTTTTTTCGAAATTATTTTTTTTAAATATATTTTTAATAAAATTAAAAATAAAATGCCTAATCTAAGCAATCAAACAACTAATAGTTGTTAATCACTATCGATCCCCGGCAACGGCGTTAAAGAACCACCTTCCTACCATGCACCCTTTCTCCAAAATAATGAACCCTCCTATCCACCCCAACCTCCACTAGATGACAACACCCTTGGTGCTATTCACCAAGGGAAAACAGAGCTTCATACCACACTTGCCTCTATCACTAGTCTCACATCTACTCTTCAAGCTCTTATATCCTGCATGGACCAATCGTCTACCTCGAATACTCAACCCTCAAGCTCTAGTGCACTTCTTTTTCAACCACATAATGATCTCTCAATTCCATCACCACCCTCTATGGACGAGCACCCACATCCATCATTCCAAGAGTAAGATGATCCCAGTTATACTATGGACATAGAACAAGAGAGAAGGGATCGTCTTAGGGACGCAATAGATCGGTTACACGCGGCCTTATTTCCAGAGGAGCAAGAGGAGGCCCAAAATGTGGAGGTAAGAGAGACCCTTGAAGATGAAGGAGTAGTTGAAGGGAGTTGTCATAGAAAGGAAATCATCAAGGAGGAGTACAATTTTATGCTAAAACAACTGGAGGAAGCCGTAATTATTGAAGAGAATGAAGTGGTTGAAGACTTAGGAGATGCTGAACCTCCATGGGAAAGTCAAGTTATAGAGCCTCCTACAAAGATGTTTGAAATTGATGTTGAGTAGGGTGTACAACCTCTAAGGCATAGCCTAGTTGAAGACTTTGAAGAGGTTGATCAAGAGATGGACTCAATCATTGATGAATCCTTATCTATAATTGAATCCTCTCCTATTGGACTTGACATGGAGATTAAAGAAGAAGAAGCACAACCTCCCATGCCCTTGGTAGGCAATGAAGAGGAGATTGAATTGGAAGAAAGCTACCAAGAAGAAGAGGTTGAAATTGAAGAGGCTTGCAAGGAGGTGGAAGTTGTCAAAGAAGAGCACAAGGGAGTGGAGCTTGCAAGACCATTAGAAACACCTCTCCCAAGGCCATTACCATCCAACACAATGTTCAAGTGGATAAAATTCTTATCCTTGACCTTTACTTTCCCACTTGAATATGGGATAATGGAGACGGATGGTCAACTTAGAGCTCTTTGTGGCTTTAAGAGTAAGAGGGACATGGTTAGTGGAAAGAGTTGTCCTGCAAGGTTCAATATGGTTGCATGCTCCAAGTTGAAATGCAAGGGTTGGTGTAGTGCTCGAATGAATGGGTCTAGGAAGCTGTTTGGATGCCTTAGTGAGAATTTGGATTGCTTACCACCCGGATACAATCATGATGATCAACTTGAAGACGGGTGTAGAATCAAGATTTGGGATCCGGGAATATATGAGGATTAATTTTGGGAGCTCAAAGTTTGTGAAGAACTCCTTCAAAGCTTGAGAAATTTACCTAGTATTGATAGAGCTTATTGGAGGTCCAAGCATTGGTGGAAGTTTCGAGACGAGTTCAAGCACAAGCCACCATGACAAGGAGCTCACCAAATATCCAACTTAAGGACAATAACTAAAAGTGCTAGGTGGGAGACAACCCACCATGGTATGATCGTTCTTTTCTCTCTTCTTAGTTTTCTTTTTCAGTGACTCTTCCCATTATTAGTACATATAGTTTTCATCTTCATCTGCATATTGCATAAAAAAATTTGAGAAAAATTGGATAGAAAGTTGCATGGGAGCTGTGCAGGAAGTGTTCTTTACACACAAACAACACCACGCGTACGCGTACTCCACGCGTGCGTGTCAATTGCGATTTTGGCAAAACACGCGTACACGTCACTGACGCGCACGCGTGGCCCTGAAAATTGACGTAAAAAGGTGTTTGTCCGAAAGTTGTGATGGCCTGGCACTGGCATCGTGCTAGAAGCACAAATTCACCCACGCGTACGCGTCACTTTCACTTTATGGTCATCCACGCGTGCGCGTGCCTGACGTGCACACGTCGCATACAATTTTGGCCACAGCTCGAAGAAAACAGAGAGTTGTGCATGCGTGGGGCTGGCCTCGCGTGTCTAGCACGACGAGTGGTCACACGTACTGATGAGCGGATAATTTATATGCTTTTTGGCATTGTTTTTAGGTAATTTTTAGTATGATTTAGTTAGTTTTTAGTATATTTTTATTAGTTTTTATGCAAAAATCACATTTCTGGACTTTACTATGAGTTTGTGTGTTTTTTTGTGATTTCAGATATTTTCTGGCTGAAATTGAGGGACCTGAGCAAAAATCTGATTCAGAGGCTGAAAAAGGACTGCAGATGCTGTTGGATTCTAACCTCCCTGCACTCAAAATGGATTTTCTGGAGCTACAGAAGCTCAATTAGGGCGCTCTTAATTGTGTTGAAAAGTAGACATCTTGGGCTTTCCATCAATGTCTAATAGTCTATACTTTTCCTGAGATTTGATGGCCCAAATTGGTGTCAAAACGCCGGTCAAAGACCCTTTTCTGGCGTAAAACGCCAGAACGTGCATAAAAGCTTGAGTTAAACGCCCAAACTGGCACCAGAGCTGACGTTTAACTCCAAGAAAAGCCTATGCATGTGAAAGCTTCAATGTTCAACCCAAGCACACACCAAGTGGGCTCCGAAAGTGGATTTCTGCATCATTTACTTATTTCTGTAAACCCTAGGTTACTAGTTCATTATAAATATGACCTTTTACTATTGTATTTTCATCTTTTGATCATCTTTGATCTTGGGATCAGGTCTTTGAACCCTTTTTCGTTTGTTTCATTCTATTTAGGAGGCATGGCCATTTTGACCATGTTCTTATGTATTTTCAACAGTGGAGTTTCTACACATCATAGATTAAGGTGTGAAGCCCTACTGTTCCTCATGAATTAATGCAATTACTACTATTTTCTATTCAATTCAAGCTTATTCTTGTTCTAAGATATTCACTCGTACTTCAACCTGATGGATGTGATGATCGGTGACACTCATCATCATCCTCCCTTTTGAACGCGTGCCTGACAACCACTTCCGTTCTATCTGCGAAAGCTTGAGTGTGTATCTCTTGGCCTCCTGGTTCACGACGCATGGTTGCCTCTCCTGACAACAGAGCTTCCATTCTGTGCAATCAGAGTCTTCGTGGTATAAGCTAGAATCAAATGGGCAACATTCTTTAAATCTGAAAAGTCTAAACCTTGTCTGTGGTATTCCGAGTAGGATTTGGGATGGGATGACTGTGACAGTGTGCAAAAGGATCAATGGATCTTATTCCGACACGATCGAGAACCGACAGCTGATTAGCCATGCAGGAAACCGTAGAGGACCATTTTCACTGAGAGGATAGATGGTAGCCATTGACAACGGTGATCCACCTACATACAGCTTGCTATGGAAAGGAGTATGAATGATTGGATGAAGGCAATAAGAAAGCAGAGGCTCAGAGGGAACAAAGCATCTTCATAAGCTTATCTGAAATTTCCACCAATGAATTGCATAAGTATTTCTATCCTATTTTATGTTCTATTTCGTTCTTTTAATTATCAAAACTCCATAACCATTTGAATCCGCCTGACTGAGATTTACAAGATGACCATAGCTTGTTTCAAGCCGACAATCTCCGTGGGATCGACCCTTACTCACGTAAGGTATTACTTGGACGACCCAGTGCACTTGCTGGTCAGCTGCACGAAGTTGTGTATCACGAGCGTGACCGACGCTTACGCGTCATTCGTGATTCTGCTCACCCACGTGTACGCGTGAGTGACGCGTACGCGTCGCGTCCCGTTTTCCATCTTACTCCTTTCTTCTCTCTTTTCTTATTCTTTCCTCGTTCCTTTCTTCTTCCTTTTCTTCTCCTTTTCTTTTCTATACTTGTTGTTTTCACATTGGTATTAAAATTCTCTTACTCAACTGTTGCATATTTTTTGCATTATTTTAGGTGTACCTTGACTTGTTTGCTATTTAGTTGACATGCCCTGTACTTCTATTATTTTCTCACTTACATGTTGTAGCTACCATGTAGTTGAGAACCTTATTATTTGGCACTAGTCTACATATGTTTTATTTCTTTTCATATCTTTACTTGTGGGTTCTTTTCCTTCCTTTTTCTCTTCTTTCAGGATGGCCACCAAGAGGAAAAAGGAAAAGTTTCTAACTGGAGCAATAAACAAGTCTGCCGCACAATCTTTGGAGAAAAAGCATCAGTTGGAGCAACCCTTCCACTTGCACATCTTAGCATGCACCGAGGACGGTGCAATCTTTAAGTGTGGGGAGCTCGATACCGATCTCCGTGGGTTAGTCACTTTCTTCATAACACCAATTTTTATTTTTTTTTTCTTTGTTAAGTTCATTGTTGCATTTGCATGTTTGATTGCATGTTTGCTTGATTTTGTGCATATTTTACCACTCCTTGGTTGAAGTGACATTTTCTTTTCAAGAAACTTTTTATAGCATTTCACTAATTTGAATTGAAATTTTTATTGAACTCGTTTGAAGAAATATTATTTTGGAACATGGTTTAGAGCTCGAACACACAAAACCTGTGAGATTTTGAGCCTATTTGATTGGTTGCATTTTACCAACCAATATATTTTATTTTTGGTGTGTGTTGTTCTCTCTAAAATTATGATCTATATCTTGCTTGATTCTATATTTCCATGGTTTAATGTATGCATATACTTATATGATTGAGGCCTTGTTTCACTTAGCTTACATACCCATATGGCCTTACCCTTTCATTATCCTTTGTAAACCAATGTTGAGCCTATTTTACCCCTTTGTTCTTTACTTTAGCTCATCACTAACTCTAAACGAAAAACAATAATGTCCTTAATTTGAATCCTTGATTAGCTTAGACTAGTGAAAGTGCTCATGAATTAAGTGTGGAAAAAGTGAGTTTGGAATCGTTTGGTTTGGAAATTGAGTATGTTAGACTTTGTGTGAAAATGTGAAAAATGTTGAGGATATGTTTATGCATTCAATACCTTAATCATATGCATTGGGAAAAACAAAGAAAAGAAAAAAAATAATACAAGAAAAAAAAGAAAAAAGAGCAAATAAAAAAAGGGGGGACAAAATTCCCAAAGTAAATGGTGATATCAATGCATATGAGTTGTACTTAAATTTAGAATGTATGAATATGTGAAAAATACAGTCAATGGGTAGTTAGATTTTGCATTTTAATTACATGGATTATCTTAAGTTAGGTGGAAAGTTCAGGTTAATTAAGGATTCAGATTTTAGTCCACTTGACCAAACACAATCCTACCTTGACCCTAACCCCATTACAACCCTCAAAAGACCTCTTGATATGTGTATTTTGTGCATTAAATCTTTGTTGATTGGTAGAAGAAGAGCAAGTCTTAGAAAGAAAGATTAGTAGAGAATTGAGAGAATCGAACCTCAAACACCTGAGCGATTAGAGTGTATACACTTCCAGTGAGGGTTCGATGCTCGATTCTTTGTTCCCGGCTTTCATGAGCTATTTTCTTCTGCAAGTCTATTTGTACTTCATTTTTATGATTTAAATTAGTGAAATCCAGTTCATATTTGTTCTTGAAGGGTTTATTTACTTTTCACCAAGTAGGTAGAATCATTTTCTTTGCATGTAGTTACATTCATATAGATAGGTTGCATCTCATACTTTCTACCATTCCTCTTCACTCTTTTAGTTCTCTTGAGCTTAGCATGAGGACATGCTAATGTTTAAGTGTGGGGAGGTTGATAAACCTCATTTTTAGGGTTTATCTGTGCTTAATCTAGTGGATTTTATCCATTATTCTCACACTTATTCATACAATTCGCATGTTTTACGTTTTCCTTCCTGATTTTATGCTATGATTGAAAATATGCTTCTTTGGCCTTATATTTGCTAATATTAATCATCTCTTATTACCATTCGATATCGTGATATGTGCGTTAAGTGATTTCAGGGATTATAGGGCAGGAATGGCTTGGAGGATGGAAAGGAAGCATGCAAAAGTGGAAGGAATACAAGAAATTGAAGAAATTGGCCAGCTCTCTAGTTACTAACGCTAATCCTTCTCAAGGGAGAGGATTAGGACTTGTGAATAGAAATTGGCTTCCAACTTACTTGACTTTCTTTTACTCAGTAAAGGATAACTAAGTAGAACAACAACCTCCATCGGCTTCGGATTGTTCTTTTGCTAATACTAATTAATCTTGGAAAATCCAACAAGGATAGAACTTCAGATCAATCTTCTCCTAGTCAAGGCTTTTTATTGTTATTAATTTATTTTCTTTGGAATTTTCTCTTCTTATTTCTCAATCCAAAAACCCCAATTTACACAACTCATAACCAATAATAAGAACACCTCCCTACAATTCCTTGAGAGACGACCCGAGGTTTAAATACTTCGGTTATCAATTTTATTAGGCGTTTGTTATTTGTGACAACCAAAACTTTTGCACGAAAGGATTCTTTATCGGTCTAGAAGCTATACTTTCAACGAGGATTTATTTGTGAAAATTCTAGACCGCGAGAGAAACCCGCTCGTCAATGCGTGCACTGAGGGAATGTCCAGGGTTCATGATGTAGGCCAAACCATCGGTTAGGAATTTTCTTAATGAGAATTGCATTGTGAGTATAGCCCCAACCAACAATTATAGTCCACAATCAAAGTTTAGAATAAAGATTGTCACAATCCAAACAAAATAACTAAGAGTTTTCAATCTCGGGTTGTCTTTTCTTGGACTAGCAATTAGATGTCACACTTTTGGTTGTGAAATAAGTGGGTTTCAAGTTTAGAACGGAAATTAAAAAGAACTAAAGAATAAATGAACTAATAATGGGTCAAAAGACAATTAATGCCAATTAAAAGAAAATAAGATTAAAACTAGAGAAAATGTGATAAATGCATAAAAGAGCCTTGACTTAGGAATGAGAGTTAAGGAATTTTATCCTTGTCATAACCACAACTATGACAATTATAATGAGTCAATCTCACTTCGTCAACCCTAACATCGAGGATATGTCAAGCGAGCATAATTGGCCTTAATCCACAAATCCTAGCTAACTTACTTATTAACTTAGTAAAAAGCTAGCGTTAGTGGAAACAATAGTAACTAACAACCCAAAATTACCACTAAATGTCGGACATTATAACTTTAGAATCCTAGTTATTCATTTCCCAAGTCAAGGGATGAAAATGTACTCAAAATTCATAATTGCCGTTTTCACTAACACTTGGTGGGCATGGAAGCAAAACATAGGAAATTACAAAAGATAATGAAAAATATAACCAATCTATGAACAAAATCAATAATAAAAACTCAATCGAGCATGTATAGATTATAAAACATCAAATTCATCAACAAGAAATTCAAAATTCACAAGTAATTAAACTAAACAAAGTAACTTCAATTATAAGAAAGTGTAGCAATAGTAGTGTAATTAAAGAGAGAGTTAAAAGCTACTTACAATAGAAGCAAGCAAATATCCAAAATAAAAAATGTAAAACTAAAGTTTTACCATGAACCCTAATTAAAATCCTAAGAGAATTGAAAGAAAACTATTCTAAAACATACTCCTACTCCTAATAATGTTGTAATGTGTGTAATGGTGCCTCCTTTGTTATGGAATGCTGCCCCTTTGATATAGCCTTCTAGTCAGCTTCATGAACTCCGAAATTGGGCCAAAAGCCTCCAAAATCATGAACCACATGACTTTTTAATGAAGTCACGCATCAAGACTTGTGCGTACGCATTCCCCACCTAACCTATATCAACCTAATCACTAATAATGCATTCTAACTACCCATTCCTCTCTATTTACACACATTCATGCATATTTTCCTATTCAAATTACATATGCATTCTTTATTCATTTTTCTTTTCTTTGGGGCAACTTTTGTCCCCTTTTGGTGTTATATATTTTAATATATATTTTTTTATTTTACTTTTCTTTTCTATTTATTTTTTTATTTTTCTTCTCTAAGACAAATGCATATGGTTAAAATAATTGACGCATGAATGTGCACCCATTTTTTCAAAATTTTCAAATGAATACCCAAAATAAACTTTTTATTCACTACCAATATTTTTCAAAATTCTCCCACACTTAAATGACACACACACCTCAACCTAAACTAATCAAAGATGCAATTCAAGATTATTCATGGTTTTTCACTTAGGGTCAGTGATGTGGTAACAATTAGAACAAAAGGGAATTAAAAAGCTCAAAAGTGGTTCACAATGGTAGATATAAGGGTATGGCTATATTGGTTAGTAAGATTTAATTGAAAAAATGACCTCAATCATGCTAAATGCATTCAAACATCAAATATCGGAAATAAAGAATTAAGCAAATCTAAGATCAGAATCATAGAAGGAGCATAGCACACAAGAATAAAGATTGTGTTTGAAATATGCACGCACGCAATATAAGCTCAACAACTCACAAGGTTGTTTGTTCTATCTCCCTTTTATGTTCCACAAAAAATATTCAAGCAAGTTTAAGAAATAATTTTCCGAATCAAATCAAAATTTGTTCCTGTTCTAATCACTCTGCATGAATAAAAGGCATATAAAACAAAGAAAAAACTACGAAATTATCATTAAAAGACACACATAAATAAAAAGTAAAGTAAACTGAGCACAAAATCAAAAGGATACTATGGTTGGGTTGTCTCCCAACAAGTGCTTCTTTACCGCACTAGCTTGACGGTCAGCTCCACTAGGGAGGAGAGTGATCATAGGGGCTTAGTTCTTTGCCCCTTACTGTGAACTTCTTTCTTGTGCTCTCATGGATCAACTCTATATGCTTAAGAGAAAGGATCCGGCTCACTGTATGAGGCAACACGGGATTACTAGTCAACACCACCTTCATTCTTGAGGAGAAACCTTCAGTGGGGATCTTTTTGTTTCTTCATCCTCTGAGTACTTTCTTCTTGGGGACCTCCTCCTTCGTGGATGATGCATTTCCAACACCGAACTTAGGTTTGGTGTCAGGAGAAATTTTGTTGATTGTTACCAAAGGAGGTTTGAGCTGCAGATCCTATTGTGCATCATCATGGGGTTCTAGAAAGTTTGGATCAATAAGCTCAGTCTGCATGCACTTTTCCTCTTCACCTGATGAATGCATATTTTTAAAGACAAGAAAGACCAGTTGCTTATCATATACTCTAAGTACTAATTCACCTACTTCTACATCAATTAGAGCTCTCTCAGTGGCTAGAAATGGTCTTTCTAGGATTATGGAGGTGTTTTCATCCTCCCCTATGTCAAGAATTACAAAATCTGTTAGGAGGAAGAACTCACCCACTTTGACCAAGATATTCTCCACTAATCCATATGCAGGCTTCAGAGATTTGTCTACCATTTGTAATGCTATCCTTGTGGGTTGTACCTCTTGGATTTGTAACTTCTTCATCATAGACAAGGACGTTAAATTTATGCTTGCACCCAGATTACATAGGGCTTTCTCAAAGGTAAATGGTACATAGAATTTGAAAGCTCCCTGGATCTGGCATCTTCCTTGGCAAGTCATTTTGAATTATGGCACTACATTCCTTCGTCAAGACCACTGTCTCATCTCCCTTTAAAGGCTTCCTCTTTGATAAAAACTCCTTTATGAATTTAACATAGAGAGGCATTTGCTCCAAAACTTGCTTGTCTTGGTCTCCTTTTGAAGTCTCTGAGGATATGACATCTTAGGCTTGTACTCAGGAGCCTTAGGTAATACCGGATGTATGTCAAGAGTGACTGGAAAAGGATTGTCTGCACGCCTAGGTGGGGCGTGTTCGACCTCCTCCTTTTTCTCCTCCGAAGCTTCTTTTTCAACCGGCTCCTCAGTAACTTGTGTTTCCGTACTTACACTTGTCTACCTATCAAGGTGATAGCCTTGCACTCCTATCTTGGATTTAGAATTATGTTACTAGGAAGGGAATTGGTGGACCTCTGATCAATTTCAGCAACTTTTGTGGCTATTTGATCCATCTGAACCTCCAAGTTCCTAAGTGATACTCTGGTTTCCTGCATAAAACTTGCAACTAGTGATTCCAAGTCAGTGGTCTTCTAAGGTTGAGGAGTTGCTTGCTAAGACTGAGAGGGTTGGAACTGGCGGTTATTGAAGTTGTTTTGATTAAAACCGCCATGAGAATTATTGAAATTCTGCTGACTCAAGGTTGATCTCTTCACCCAAAGTTTGGGTGATTCCTCCACCCCTGATTAAAGGTCTTGGCATATAGATCATTGTTGGGGTTTCTAGGAGCATTCCCCATAAAGTTGGCCTGTTCAGGATAAAATTGATCATATTCATAATTGAGTGAAGCCACCATTCATGTCATATGGAGCCTCTTGAGGGGCATTCTAAGAACTAACAGCTGAAGCTTGCATCCCACTCAAGTGCTGAGTAATCATACTGATTTGTTGAGACATGGCTTTATTCTGAGCAAGAATAGCATCCAAGGTATCCAACTCCAAGACTCCTTTCTTTACAGAGGACCTCTCATAAGAGTATAAATATTGGTTGTTAGCAACCATCTCAATCAACTCATTAGCCTCTTTAGGAGTCTTCTTCATATGCAGAGATCCACCTGCAGAATTATCCAGAGACATTTTAGCCATCTCAGATAGTCCATCATAGAAAATCTGCAACCAGATCCAATCTAAGAACATATCTGGAGGACACTTCCTAATCATCATCTTGTATCTCTCCCAGGCTTCATAGAGGGATTCACCATCTCTTTGTATGAAAGTCTGAACTTTCATCCTTAGCTTAGTTAGCTTTTGAGGAGGAAAAATTTTGGTCAGAAACTTGTTGACCAACGTATCCCAAGTATCCAAGCTCTCCTTGGACTGAGTGTCAAGCCACTGCTTTGCTCTATCCCTTACAACAAATGGGAAGAGAAATAGCTTGTAGACATCGGGATTCACTCTGTTAGTATTCACAGTATCACAGATCTGCAGGAAATTTGAGATAAACAAGTTTGGGTATTTCTGCGGGAGTCCATGAAACTAACATTTTTGTTGCACTAGAGTGATCAACTGAGGCTTCAGCTCAAAGTTGTTTGTAGCAACAGGAGATACTATAATACTATTCCCATAGAAATCTGGGCTAGGTGTGGTGTATGAGCCAAGGCCCTCCTAGGTTGCCCATTCGCATTCGGATTAAGAACATTTGCATTAACCGCATTGTTATGGTTAGGATCCATCGTGAGCTCCTCAGTTTCCCTCTCAAAATTATCCCTGAGTTTTTACCGGCTTTGTAAGCTCTAACTTGTTGTAAATGCCTTCTCAAGGTTCGTTCAATCTCAGGATCAAATTCAAGAAGGTACTTATTCCTGTTCCTACTCATAAATAAACAGAAAACAAAAAAAAAGATGGAAATCTCTATGTCAGAGTGAAGAGAATTCTTCTGAGGAAACCTAAGTAAAAAAAATACTAGAAAGCAACCAAATAAATAAAGCACTAAAATTCAAAAATTATAAGCGAAAATTAGAAAAGAAATTTTGAAATTTATAAGAAAAATAAACAAGAAAATTATAATAAAAATAACTAGGGGACACCAAACTTAGTTTCAGAAATTAAGAAAAAAGACTAGATGCAAAATTCAAAAATTAAAGCTAAAAAGCCTAATCTAAGCAATCAAACAACTAATAGTTGTCAATCACAGTCAATCCCTGGCAACGGCACCAAAAAATTGGTGTGGAATTAGAATCTTTACAAACTAATCGGCAAGTGCACCGGGTCGTACCAAATGAGGGTTGATCCTACGAGGATTGATGGATCAAGCAACAATGATTGAGTGATTTGCTTAGTCAGACAAACAGAAAATGATGTTTGAGGGTCTAATAGCATTAAACAGTAAAATTAGAGAATTAGAAAGTAAGCAGTAAATTTGTGTGAAGAATATAGGAGAAAACATTTGGGCTTCGAAGTTGTTTATCTTCTGGAGTAACTTTTCTTACCAACTATTTTAATCATGCAAGATTCAATTCATGGAAAACTATATTTGACTAAACCCTAATTCCTTAGTAATTCAGTCTCCTCTAACCTAGTGAACCGCCGATTCCTTGGTCACTTAAGTTCAATTAGAAGGTTAAGTCCAATTGTAGTTTACATACCACAAAAACCCTAATTACCCAAATATAAGAGGATTATATGTCACGTATCCTGTTAAGTCCAGATAATTAGTGATTTAGAAAAAATTGTTTTCAAGCTATTGTTTAAGTAAATTACTTTTCCAAGATTTAACAAGAACACAATTAGAATAAGGGTTATTCTTTCGATCTACCCAAATCCTTAAGATGAAGAACGAAAACAAATTCTTGAAATTTAAATCAATACATTAATTAAAATAGAAGAGTAATAATATTAATCCATAGAATAAACAGAGCTCCTAAGCTAAACAGTGGAGGTTTAGTTGCTCATGGTTCAGAGAGAAAACTAGGGTTCTAAAAACTGTAAAAGTGAGGAATGATTTAGTTCACCACCAACTTCCGATGGCCATAACTTCAAAATTTTACATTTGAGTATTGAGTAAATTTTGTGTTTTTGATTTATTAGGTGGTATCTATGGTTGGATTATTGGTGGTTTGTACCCCAAACATAATTCGAGGAAGGTAAGAAAATTCTTTACCTTTGTGAATTTGTGAATTTGATAAACACTAGGTTAATTTATGGTGATTTATATGATTTTAGCTTGGTAAATTATGGAGTTGTCTTAGCTATTTGGGATCATTTGGACTTGAATTACTGGCTTGGTTTTAGTTGAAAGCTTGATTGGAATCAAATTTGGTATTTTGTGCATATTGAGAATCGGCCAAGGTATGGTTTCACTTTTCTCTATGTAATATGTAATAGTTCCAGACACTTAGGCTAGTGGACCTTAGGATAGGATTGAATTGGTTGTTGAAATTTGATGAAATGATGATGTGTAACTATTTGATGATTTTGATAATTTTGATAAACTATTATGTTGATGTTGATAAATGATATTGAATATTGAGATTGAGGTTAAATGATGCTAATTATGATGATTGGTAGTGATAGAATGATGATTGATGAGTGTGTTGGTTGAGAAATGGTTTTAGTATGATGACTTTGATGATTGGGGTTGAAGATTAGGAGGATAATGTATTATAAGTGAAAATTTGGTAAGAGTGGTGGCTTGAGACAAAATGGTAAGTTCTGATGTGAATTGATGTGTGTTGTGATTTTGAGTTGGTTTGGTTTAAAGTTTTGAAATTTAGAGAACCTTGATGAATTTTTGTAAAACTTGGTTTTTGATGTACTTTGACGGATCATAACTTGAGCCTCGATTTTTGAAATTGATTGAATTTTATTTTAAAATGAAGAAGATTTAAAGATCTATAAAATGGTATAAAGTTTGAGGAAAATGGAGTTTTGTAGAGGAAGTTATGAGTGTTTAAATTTTGGTGTTTAAAATTAAAATTTTTCAGCTTTAAAAATTTTACAAGTCTGCTGCAATTCACATACGCGAACCTATGTACGCGACACGGGCATTCTCCACAGCCTGAGGGTCTCGGGTTAGGAGTCTCGCATACGCGAGAGAGGAGTCACGTACGCAGCCCTCACTTTTTCAACGCGTGCGTATGCATGGCAGGGGTGTGCGTATGTACAAACTCTGTTTTGCTAAAAAAGGATTTTTCTTCGTTTTTCAAGAGTTCTCTAGCTTTCTAAGCATCTTTAAACTGCTGTTTGAGATTGCTACCTAGTAATTATGCCGTAAGACTAATAGAGAAGAGTTAGTGACTTAAATAGGTGAATTTCTGTATGAATTTAGAAGACGGAAACTTAGGTTTCTATAGTACTGAGGATGTAACTAGTTGAGTGAGATGGCAGAGTACTGTAATGATGATTAATGTGATGAGTTGTGGAATTATGGACTGAGGATGTTTAAGACGAGCTTAGGACTCAGAGTTACATGATGAATTTACTGAGTACTGAAAATTATTTCTGAAAACCACCTATATAATATTTTATGTTTATATTGTTGAGACGCTATGCGCTAAGGACGGTAGTTAATCCCGCTTGTCGAAGTTGCGGTGGTGGCATAAGGATGGTGGATAATCTCACTTACGTTGAGATGTGAGGTCTGTGGCAAAGTATCCTGCTCACATCCTTTTGGATCACAAGAGTGTGCCCGTGATAAACCACTATTTTATGGTTTATCTTGTGCTCAATTGAGTGATTTTTATCAAGTCCTTGCCCATTTATTCATATGATTTGCATATTTTACATTTTCCTTCCTGATTCTGTGCTATGATTGAAAACATGCTTCTTTGATCTTAATTTTGCTATGTTTAATTCTCTCTTACTACCATTCGATGCCTTGATATCTGTGTTAAGTGATTTCAGAGATTACAGGGCAGGAATGGCTTAGAGGATGGAAAGGAAGCATGCAAAACTGGAAGGAATACAAGGGAATGAAGGAACTGCTCAAGTTGTCCAGCCTGACCTCTTGATACTAAATCGACCATAACTTGAGCTACAGAGGTCCGAATGAGATGGTTTTAGTTGCATTGGAAAGCTAACATCTAGGGCTTCAGAACGATATATAATTTTCAATAGCTGCCCTGAAGTTAGGCGACGCGAACGCATGGATGACGCGCCCGCATCGCATCTGCGAATTTCAATCCACGCAAACGCGTGGACGACGCTTCCGCGTCACTTTCCCGCGACCTGTACGTACCAGATTTCAAAATCAATGATTTCTGGGCTATTTCTGACCCAGTTTTTGGCCTAGAAAGCACATATTAGAGGTTATAAAGTGGGGGAATCCATTCATTCAATATATACATCATACAACATATCATTCATTCATAATACACACTTTTTACAATTTAGATGTAGGCTTTAGAGAGAGAGGTTCTCTCCTCTCTTTTAGGTTTTAGGATTAGAATTTCTTTTAGTCATTAGGATTGTTTCTTCATACCAGGTTCAATAATTTATGTTTCTCTTCTATTTTTGTTTACTCTGAAGCTTTTATTTGTATTTGATTTATGTTGCCCAATTGGCTTATGAACTTTTCCATGTTAGAATTGACATCTTCATTCAATTTGAGGTATTCCATATATTTATGATTTTAATTTAGCTTTCTATATTTTTGGCTTTGGTTGATTAATTGGTAACTCTTGAGTTGTCAAACTTATCGTGATTGATAATTGTTATCTTTGCTGATTGATTTAGACTCCTATAACTCTAGTCTTTCCTTGAGGAGTTGACTATGACTTTAGGTGTTAAATTAATTTGTCCACTTAACTGACCTTCATAGTTAGAGGTTGACTTAGTGGTAGCGAAAATATAATTCTCATCACCATTGATAAGGATAACTAGGATAGGACTTCCAATTTTCATACCTTGCCAAGAGTTTTTCTTTGCTATCGATTTATTAATTCCTGCAATCTATTTTTCTCATTCAAACCTTTTTCAAAACCCAAAAACACTGTTTTCCATAATCAATAATAAAATACACCTCCCTGCAATTTCTTGAGAAGACGACCCGAGATTTGAATACTTCGGTTTATAAATTTTATTGGGTTTGTTACTTGTGACAACCAAATGTTTGTAAGAAAGGTTGATTGCTTGGTTTAGAAACTATACTTGCAAAGAGAATTTTATAACTTCTAAATCATCAATCTTCCGTTCTTCAACCCATCACTATATCCGTGGGTAGTTTGCCCGGTACTATATTCGTGGGGGAATCCCACATATATTCGTGAACGAAAGGCGATATTCCCATGGAAATGTGTCGGGTTGGCAGTTGAACCGACAATGTAATATCACAGCCAGACAGGACAAATATTCATCATGTGCATATTCTATATGTTTGCTTGCTTTACCAACTTGCATTGTTTTGCCTAATTGTATAACGTGCTTAATTGCTTCTTGATTTACTTGCTATATATAATAATTACTTGTGCTTTGCTTGTATGAATTACTTGTGTTTTATTATAACTTCTAAATCATCAATCTTCCGTTCTTCAAAATGGCGCCGTTGCCGGGGAATTGCAAACGTGTGCCTTTTTATTGGTTATTGTAAATATTTTTCAAAAAAAAATTCAGATTTTTATTTTAAAATTTTTATCTTATCTTATCTTATTTCAAAATCAAATTTCAAATTTCAAATCTTTTTTAAAAAAAATCATATCTTTTCTTTTTTTTAAAAAAAATCATATCTTTTTCAAAATATTTTCCTATTTTTTTCAAAAATCATATCTATTTTTTTTTCAAAAATTATATTAATTTTTGTTTTTATTTTCTCTCACTACTATGAACTCTCACCCCTTTGGCTATGAGTCTGGTTATAATTATGTTGCAGGAAGAGGAGATTATAATGACAACATGCACCATGGTTGGAACAATCAAAGATGGGAGGAGCCACAAGGATTTGATCAACCCTCATGGCAACAACCACCTCCAATGGACTATCAACAACCATTCTGTGATGCATACCAAGATGATGGCTATGGTGAGCGCTCTTTTGATTATCAACAACCACCACCATATGCCTATGAACCCTCTCCTCAACATGACTTTGGACCACCATACTCACAAGCCCCTTTCCGCCATTCACCTTCATATGACCCCAACCCAAATCCACCATACCAACCACCCTATGCACCGTATGAACCATATATAGAACCACCCCAATTCCACCTCCATTACTCCCAAGAACCACCACCTCAATATACACCATCTCCATATCCATCAATCCAAGAGCACTATGATCCTACTTATGATAGCCGAGCATAACAAGAATCAAGGGATCGTCTCAAGGAAACAGTGGAAAAATTTCATGCAACCCTTCGCCAACTGGATCAAGCGATAAGTCAATTACCTTCCCGACGTTCGGACATTCAAGGAACCCCGTGGCTTCATGTGGAGAATTAAAAGAACTGAAGATTGATGGTTTAGAAGTTATAGTAAACTCTCGTTGTAAGTATAGTTACTAAACCAAGCAATCAACCTTTCTTACAAACGTTTTGGTTGTCACAAGTAACAAACCCCTAAATAAATTGATAACCGAAGTATTTAAACCTCGGGTTGTCTTCTCAAGGAATTGCAGGGAGGTGTTCTTATTATTGGTTATGAGTTTTGTGTAAGATCCAGAATCTTTGAAAAGTCTTTTTCTGAGCAAGTCTCAAATCATATAGTTATTTATAGCCTTAATTTCAGAAATTATTTTATTAAAGGTAATTAAGGCAAGTTTTGATTTATTGGATTTGAGATGAGTTATGATTATTATCCAATTTTATAATTATTGGATTATTTTCTATATTTAAAGTATAAAGTTGATAGTTGTGAAATAATAAAGATTTTCATATGGTTTGGATTAAATAATTAATATTTTAAAATAGTAATACTACTGTTTTGGGAAAATAAAGGATTTAAGTATATTATTTGTAATTTTTAGATTTGGGCATTTTGTTGAAAATAATTTGTAAAAATTGATGAGCAAATAGTATTTTTCTATATACAAATAGTGTTGGATTTAAATTGGGTTTCGATTACTATATTATCCCTATTTTAAGTGAAATTACTAAAATGCCCTTAACCCTAATTTTTTGAAAAAATGAAACCATACTCCCTAACCTTAACAAGAGCGGCTGTCATTTCCCCTTTCATCCTCTGTAATGCAAATCTTCAGAAGAAACAGAAAATCTTAGAGGGATCTTGAGGAGGGGGATCGGACAGAGAGGGAAGGGCTGCACTGTGACCACCGCCATCTGTCGCCGCTGTCCCACACAACAGTCACCACGCTACCCACTCATCCCCGTCGCTGGAGGAGCTTCGTGCGCCGCCGTCGTCCTCACCGCGCCTCACCACAAGCTGCGTTTCATAGCCACCCCGTCGCGTCCTTCCTGTGCCGTCATTCACGTTCATCACCGCCAGCTGAAGGGAGATCGATGCGAGGGAGAATGCGCGTGCTCGCTGATGAGAGAGGGCGGCGCTGCTATCGCCGCTGTGAAACGCGGCCAGAGGGGGAAAGCAAGAGATCAAGAGAGGGGCGTGTCACGCTCTGCTGCAGTTGAGTCAGCCTTGCTGCCTCTGTTGCTGGGGGTTGCCTCCGTCACTATCGCCGGTGAGGGGAGGGCAGCGCGGGAAGAACAAGGCGCGATGGAGAAGCCGGTCCGCCATTGAGTTGCCGCCGTCAGAAGAGGGGTTCATGCCGCCGAAATTCTTCTGCCACCGCCGGAACTCCTGGTCACTGCCGGGGTTTACGTTGGAGCTTGTCATCGGAGAAGACAAGCTGCTGTACCATCCTCTCTCATTCTGACATTGGGTTCTCCCGTTCATAACGCTGTAATGCTTCCACTCCTGTTCTGTTTAGCATTTTGTTTCTCTGCTATATTCTTATTTTAATTACATAGCCGATATCCTTGTTTTAATACTGATGTGTTTTGTTGGGAGTGTCAAATTTCGTTGCTGCTATTTCTGGAATCCCAAATCGGAGGGGAGAAGAGGCTCTTAAACTTGTCACGGTTGCTGCCATAGGAACAGGTTCTAGAAACTATTAACCGAGTAGGCTGAGTCACTATGATTCTGGCTGCTGAGGACGGTTCTGTGGCTATCGGAACCACTGCTGAAGTTTCTGTCCTTTGGTTCAGTTAGTATTCTTTAGTTACCGTAAGTACCTCTGCCTCGAAACCTTGCCCGTTCATATTCCGTGATGTGTTTTAAGGTTTTTGAAATATTTATGTCTTTAGGATTAAGTGAACGGGGCCACATGTTGCGAGTAAAGGTTGTTTCTGCTGCTGTGAAATTGAGCAAAGTTGTGATTCAAGCTGTTGTGGATTTCGGGTAGAGGCGGAAAGGATTCTGTGACGCGTTTGAGTTATGGATTCGCGTTTTGAGGTAGGGCGCTTTCCAAAAACTATGTTTTATGTATTGGAATTATTACATATGGATATTGATGTGAGATATTGTGTATTTGGTGATTGTATCTGCCTTATGTATTATTTGACTGACTCGAATGATTATGGATGTTGGTTTGGCTGAATTGTTGTGCGGCTTTGTGAAATGTAATGTTTTGAAGTTGATTCTTTAAAGATTTGAAATCTGAGTTTAATCCGCTAAGGATTGATTTGATTTGAGTTAATTGTTTTGATGATTTGCAAAGTCGAATGCACTTTTGAATTCATCCTGGTTTACTTTAATTGATTTGGTTTTGGACAAATGATTTGTTATTGAGCCATTTCTTTAAAGCTTTAGAAATGAATTAAATCGGTTGATATTGAGTTGATTTTTGAAATGGTTTCCTTGATATATGCCACTGAGGCGACGGTTGGATTTAGCTTGCTTTTGAATTGATTTCTGGTTTTGAGCTGTTGAAAAGGAATGAGAAACGGTTTAGTTGGGACCCGAACCAGGTGGCAAAAGTCCAAGTTTTATGGGAGGTGCTGTCGAAATTTCTACAAAATCCTACACTTGTTTGTAAAGTTATTTAAAAAGGGTTGAATTTGAGAAATTGTATTATTTGATTTATTAAGAGAATATTTATGTTTTCAAGCTTAATTTATTTAATGAACTTTATGCGTTGAGTTCGGCTTATTTAGAAATGAACTATTTGTACAGTTTGAATCACTGAAGGAAAGAATGACGCTCTAATATTTATTTCAATATAAAAAGGAGCTTTTAGTGATTTTAAAAGAATCTAGACTTTTGATTGAGTAATTAAGTTTGATGCATTTTGGAAGAGTTAGAAAAATGGGTTCCAAAAAGAAACCTGAAAGTGGTTTGATACCAATGAACCGGTTCCGTTTCAAATGAGTTGATTTTTGGACCGGGTTGGAACTTGTGATTTTGTATGATCGGTTTCATAATAAATTCAGTTTTATTTACTTGAACCGAGAATCTATGATTTTAAGAGTTTCAATGAATGTTAAGGAATTTATATAAGTTGACCTTCCTAAAGACTTGGGACTCTTGCGAGGAACTTTCGTTATAAAATTCCATTGTTGGATGGGTGATTTTGAATGTTCCCAAAATGAATCTTTAACTTTCCATGGTTTTGGAAGTTTTGGAAAGAGAATGCCGAGAGTGGCTTTGTTTTAAAAAGGGAACTCACTTTGAGTAAATTTGGCTTATGAGCCTGAGATGAATTGAGAAATGAGATCTTTAAAGCCAAGGCTAAAAAGAGTTGAAATTTGATTTCAAAGTGAAATGGCTTGAGAAAAGTGATTTATGGCTTAAATGCTGATTTTATGAATTTGATGATGTTGAATGGTGGAAGTGCTGCTTTGTTATGGGCCGGAATGGCTGTGTATGATTATAAATATTGGCTGGTTCTGGATTGAACCGTGAGCCGAAATGGCTGTGTATGATATTGATTTATGGCTGATTGCCGAATGAATTATGGGCTGTATGGCTGACTATGAATTATGAATTTAAGCCGGATGGCTGAGATGGATGTTTATCCATGGTTGGGACTGAATGAATATATGCTTGAGATACCTGGGTAGTAGCAAGGGTTGTGGTTCGTCCCACTTGCTCCAGGTCAGAGACTGTGACGCCTGGGTAGTAGCGGTAGTAGTGGTGATTCCACTCGCTCCAGGTTGAGCTTTTAAACACCCGCATGGGTAGTAGCCGCAGTAGTGGTTATTCCACTGGCTCTGGGTTGAGCGGGTAGTAGCAAGGGGGTTGTAGCTCAAACCTACTTGCTCCGCGATGGGTGTTTCTGTCCATGGTTAGCTACCAGGACGTGTCGGGTTGGCTATATAACCGACAGATAATATCATCAGCCACTAGGGACAAGCATGCATCATATGCATCTATGTGACATTGTTTGGGTGTGCATATTGTACTTGGTTTGCCTATGTGATTACTTGTGATTACCTGCTACTTGTTCTACTTGCTGTAACTGTTTGTTTGTGCTTGAACTCCCTATCTGTGTTTGCAACTGGGACTCTGTTGGATTGTGCTGATTTGATTGATGGTTGGATTGCTTGGGCCTAGGGCCGTGGTTGGATTGAGATGGACCGACGGTTGGTTTCGGTTTTGTGTTTCTAGTTTGGAGAAATATAAAAGGCTATTTTGGTTCAGTATAGATAAACCTTTTGAAAGGCTTTTGATGTTTTTGAGAATTGAACGGTTCCTCTTTTAGAAAAGATTTCTGACTTTACTTTTAAAGTAAACCGTTATTTTTGAAAAGAGGCATAAGATGATTATTAATCACTGGTACGATTTATCTTCACGTATCCTATTACAGTAATTCCCAAAAACCCTCTACTGAGAACCCTTTCGAGGATGATGTTCTCACCCCCCTACATTTTTCCCCTTTCAGGATATGGGTGCAGAAGTCTTGAAGAATGTAGTTAGTTGTGGTTAAAATGTTATGTATTGCTTTAGATTATTATTTATTGTACCCTCGCCTCTATCTTGAGATATTCTGTAAGAGGGATAGGAATTGTATTGGATACTGCTTGTAATATTATTTATAAATATCTATATCTATATGGATGTATCCTTTATGAGTTTTTGTAAGTTGTATGGTATATATGGATGTATGTTATCGAATGAAAGTATTTCTGGGAGTGGTTTTGCGGTTTAAAAGATTTAATCAGGCTTATATTTTAGTATTAAATAGTATAAGTGTCGTCGTAATGTCCGAGCTATCAAAGTTGCGCAGCCGGAAGCGTGAGCTTTGGTAGTTAGGGTGTTACATTTTGTAAATTGAGGGTTTTGGAATTTGGGCAATGCGCACAGATATAACGGAAAATAAATTAATAATTATAAAATCTATTGGCAAGGCATGAGAAATTGGAAGTTCTATCCCAGTTATCCTTATCAATTGTGATGAGAATTGGATTTTTCTCCCACTATGTTAACCTCTAACTATGAAGGTAAGTTAAGTGGATGAATTAATTCGAATCCTCAAATTCCAGTCTTTCCCTTGGGAAAAGTTAGAGTTATTGGATCTCGAATTAATTCTTGAAGAATTCCAATTTTTAGTCAACACCTCGAGTTTGATAACTCAAGCATCACCAATTATTTAACCCAAGCCAAAAGGGAAAATTCTAATTTAAATTAAAAGCATTCATGTAAATAAAGCAATCATAAATCTGACACCTATCAAATTATGTCTAAACATAAATTCAAGTCATAACATGGAAAGGTTCATAAGCCAATTGGGCAACATAATTCAAATACAAATAAAAGTTTTAGAGTAAATAAAAGTAGAAAATAAATACTGAAGGAACATAGAACCTGGAATGAAGATGAATTGAAATAAACTAATAGAAATCCTAAAATCCTAAATCCTAAGACAGAGGAGAGAGCCTCTCTCTCTCTAAAAACTACATCTAAAACCTAAAATTGTGAACTATGAAAGCCTGTTGAGTCTCTGCATGTTCCCTGACTTTAATCTGTGTTTCTTTGCCAAAAACTAGGTTGAAATGCGGCCCAAAATCTTTGCCAGTGACTTTTGTAATTCTTTAGATCGCACACGTCACGCGTCCGCGTCGTCCACGCGATCGCGTCACTCAGCGTTTTTCTTTTCCATACGGGTGCGTCATCCATGCCTCCGCGTCGTTCGTGCAACTTCCAATCCACGCGGTTGCGTCAGGCACGCGATCGCGCCACTCTGATTTCTTCCATTTCACGCGGTCGCGTGAGCCATGCGACCGCGTGACTTCTCGCTGGTCATCTCCTCAATTCCTTGTGTTCCTTCCATTTTTGCACGCTTCCTCTTTATTCTCTAAGCTATTCCTGCCCTATGAAGTCTGAAACACTTAACACACAGATCAAGACATCGAATGCTAATAGGAGAGGATTAAGATTAGCTAAATTAAGACCAAAGAAGCATGTTTTCAATCATAGAACTAAACTAGGAAGGAATTGTAAAATCATGCAAATCATATGAATAAGTGGGTGAAAAGCTTGATAAAACCACTCAATTAAATACAATATAAACCATAAAATAGTGGTGAGTAGTCTGAATTCTCACTGCAGTGACCAAACAGCTTCCGAGATCCTTTCAATTAAGCTTGACACCAATCCTTGCACCTCAAATTGAAGTGCGAAGCCTCATTGAATCTTGTATACTAGCTCTGAGTGCGAGTCATTTCCCTTTTGCTCTTAAAGCCGCAAAGAGCTCTAAGCTGGCCATCTATTTCAAGTAAACCATATTCAAGTAAAAAAGTAAAGATAAAAGCTAAAGATTTTACCCACTTGAGGTTTGTATTGGGTAGTAGTGGCCTTGGGATAGGTATTCCCAGTGGTTCTGCAAGCTTTACTCCCTTGTGGTCTTCAGTGAATTCCTCCACTTCCTTGCAAACCTTTTTAATTCCAGCAATGTCCTAGTCGAAGTTTTCCATATCTTCCTCATCACTTGAGTCATAATTAGGAGGTTGAGAAAAGTCGACCTCTGTATCATCTTCGTATTTACTTGGGGAAGATTCTTCTGTCTCAAAGAATTCACTTGCGGGTGCAAGTTCATCGCTAGGAGGACTTGACTGGTGACTATCATCATCAAGGAAACATGCGTCTTGAGTTACTCCATCCAGTTCTTCATAAGATATCTGCAATGGAGGCTGTGCAACATCCTCTTTAGCATCAATTGTAATATCCATGACGGAATTCTCCATAACTCTAGATTCAGGTGGCGGTTCGGCATCTCCTAAATCTTCAACCAACTCTTCTTCTTCTACAATGACAGCGTCCTCTACTTGTTCTAGTACGAAGTTATGCTCTATGCTGTCCACTGGAGTTTCTAGTGGCTTCTTCACACTACGTTCTTCATTAGATTCTCCACATGAAGCCATGGGAGTCTGTTGAGTGCCTGAACGTCTGGAAGATAATTGATTTATTGCTTGCTCCACTTGATGAAGGGTTGCATTAAATTGTTTTACTGATTCTTCGAGGCGAACCTGTGATTCTGGGTTTGATGGATATGAACATGGTGTATAGGGGAGTGGTGGTTCTTGGGAGTAATTGGATTGGTGTTGGGGTGGATAAGGATCATGTGGTAGTGAATGGTAAAAAGAAGCTTGTGAGTATGGTGGATTGAGATTGTGTTGAAGGGATGGTCTTTGAGCACAGGGTGGGGCTTGTTGGTAGCTACAAGAGGGTCCACCAAATCTATCAGTTGGGTATGCATTGTAGAATGATCTCTGTCCATGATATATAGGAGGATGTTGTTGCCTAAAGGGGTGATCAGATCCTCTTGGCTCCGTCCATCTTTAATTGCTTTGACCTTGATGCATATTCCTGTTATAGCTTCCATTCCTTGCAACAAAATTAGAACCAAACTCAAAGCGAGAGGGGTGAGAATTCATAGTAGCTATCAGAAATAAGAGGAAAGAGAGAGAAAACAAATAAACAAGTAAAAGAAAAATATATTTTTTTTGAAAAATATTTACAATAACCAATAATAAGGCACACGTTTGTAATTCCCCGGCAACGGCGCCATTTTGAAAGAACTGAAGATTGATGGTTTAGAAGTTATAGTAAACTCTCGTTGTAAGTATAGTTACTAAACCAAGCAATCAACCTTTCTTACAAACGTTTTGGTTGTCACAAGTAACAAACCCCTAAATAAATTGATAACTGAAGTATTTAAATCTCGGGTTATCTTCTCAAGGAATTGCAGGGAGGTGTTCTTATTATTGGTTATGAGTTTTGTAAATTGGGGGTCTTGGAATTTGGGCAATGCGCACAGATATAACGGAAAATAAATTAATAATTATAAAATCTCTTGGCAAGGCATGAGAAATTGGAAGTTCTATCCCAGTTATCCTTATCAATTGTGATGAGAATTGGATTTTTCTCCCACTATGTTAACCTCTAACTATGAAGGTAAGTTAAGTGGATGAATTAATTCGAATCCTCAAATTCCAGTCTTTCTTTGGGAAAAGTTAGAGTTATTGGATCTCGAATTAATTCTTGAAGAATTCCAATTTTCAGTCAACACCTCGAGTTTGATAACTCAAGCATCACCAATTATTTAACCCAAGCCGAAAGGGAAAATTCTAAATTAAATTAAAAGCATTCATGTAAATAAAGCAATCATAAATCTGACACATATCAAATTACGTCTAAACATAAATTCAAGTCATAACATGGAAAGGTTCATAAGCCAATTGGGCAACATAATTCAAATACAAATAAAAGTATTAGAGTAAATAAAAGTAGAAAATAAATACTGAAGGAACATAGAACCTGGAATAAAGATGAATTAAACTAAACTAATAGAAATCCTAAAATCCTAAATCCTAAGACAGAAAAGAGAGCCTGTCTCTCTAAAAACTACATCTAATACCTAAAATTGTGAATTATGAAAGCCTGTTGAGTCTCTGCATGTTCCCTGACTTTAATATGTGTTTCTGGGTCGAAAACTAGGTTGAAATGCGGCCAAGAATCTCTGCCAGCGACTTTTGTAATTCTGCAGATCACGCACGTCACGCGTCCACGTCGTCCACGCGATCGCGTCACTCAGCATTTTTCTTTTCCATGCGGGCGCATTGTCCATGCCTCCGCGTCATTCATGCAGCTTCCAATCCGTGCGGTCGCGTCAGGCACGCAATCGCGTTACTCTAATTTCTTCCATTTCACGCAGTCGCGTGAGCCATGCGACCGCGTGACTTCTCGCTGGTCATCTCCTCAATTCCTTGTGTTCCTTCTATTTTTGCACGCTTCCTCTTTATTCTCTAAGCCATTCCTGCCCTATGAAGCCTGAAACACTTAGCACACAGATCAAGGCATCGAATGGTAATAGGAGAGGATTAAGATTAGCTAAATTAAGACCAAAGAAGCATGTTTTCAATCATAGAACTAAACTAGGAAGGAATTGTAAAATCATGCAAATCATATGAATAAGTGGGTGAAAAGCTTGATAAAATCACTCAATTAAATACAATATAAACCATAAAATAGTGGTTTATCAAGAATCTACTGAAAAATGTGGCAGGAAGGAGAAGTTAAACACTCCGGTGGACAGTGAGCAGCACGATTTGGTATTGGAATAATTGGAAGAAGCTATGCCTGCCATTGAAGAGGAAGCAGTGGTTGAAGACTTAGGAGATGCGGAACCTCCATGGGAAACTCAAGTCACAGAGCCCCCTTCTAAGGAGTTTGAATTTGATGTTGAGGAGGGTGTACAACCTCCAAGGCACATCATGGTTGAAGACTTTGAAGGGGACGATCAAGAGATGGATTCAATTATTAATGAATTCTTATCTATATTTGAATCCTCTCCTATTGGACTTGACATGGAGATTAAAAAAGAAGAAGCACAACCTCCCATGCCCTTGGTGAACAATGAAGAAGAAATTGAATCAGAAGAAAGCTACCAAGAGGAAGAGGTTGAAATTGAAGAAGCTTGCCAAGAGGTGGAAGACGTCAAAGAAGAGCACAAAGGAGTAGAGCTTGCAAGTTCATTAGAAACCCCTCCCCATAAGTTGCCATCATCCTTCACAATATTCAAGTGGGTAAAATTCATATCCCTTAGCTTTCTAATATCACTTGAATATGGGCTACTGGAGACGGATGGTCAACTTAGAGCTCTTTGTGGCATTAAGAGTAAGAGGAAGATGGTTAGTGGTTGGAGTTGTCAAGCAAGGTTCAACATGGTTGTGTGCTCAAAGTTTAAATTCAAGGGTTGGTGCAAAGCTCAACTGAATAGGTCTAGGAAGTTGTTTGGCCGCTTAAGTGAGAATTCAGATTGCTTGCTACCCGGATGGAACATTATTGCTCAACAAGAAGACGGGTGCAAAAGCAAGGTTTGGGACCCCGAAATTCAATCTAGAAATCAATACTCTGGGGGCCTTGTCACTTGCTTTAGCTTGCTTGAAGGCTTTTTGCGCCTAGTTTGGGATCCCGAAGGCTGTGAGAATTCCAAATACTGGTGGAGATTCTTGGATGAATACAAGCACAAGCCGCCATAACAAGAAGCTCACCAGAATGTCCAACTTAAGGATTTTAACTAAAAGTGCTAGGTGGGAGACAACCCACCATGATATGATCGTTCCTCTTCCATTTTAGTCTATTTTTTACTTTTGATTGAACCTGAAATTTTTGCATGATATTCATTGCATTTTGCATTCTGCATACTGCATCAAAAAAAAAATTTACGCGACGCGTCCGCGTCATAGGTGCGTTGGGAAGAAAATAAATTGACCAGAGAGTCACGCGAGATTGTGGCTGGAGGCGTGCCTTTGGCACAAATTGGTCCACGCGACCGCGTCGATGACGCGTCTACGTCATGTGGGATAAATGCCTCCCACACGTCCGTGTCACCCACGCGAACGCGTGCCTCAAAATCGACGTAAAAAGGGTGTATGGCTGAAAGTTAAGCTAGAATTGGGCTGGACTCATGCTAGAAGCACAAGCCCTGCCACGCGTCCGCGTGCCCCATGCGTCTGCGCCGTTTTCAAATTTAGGCCATCCACGCGATCGCGTCAACCACAAGACCGCGTCACCCAAAGATTTGGCAATATGAGTTTCAAACAGAGAGTTGTGCGACCACGAGGCTGCCCTCGCGCTAATGGCACAAATCGATCCACGCGACCGCGTGGATGACATGTCCGCGTCATTTCATATAAGCGCTATCCACGCGACCGCGTCACTCACACGTCCGCGTCACAAGCGGCGCACAGCTTATCCAAATCAGCCAAATATCTTATCTTTTTCTTCCCCATATCTAAATCTTTTCTTTCCTTCTTATTTCTTTCTTCCTCCTTTCTTACTTTCTTTTTCTTTTCCATTGGTGTTATAATTCTCTTCTTCAACTATTGCATCTTTTCTTGATTTATTCTAGTGCTTCATGACTTGTTTTATTCTGATTGGGTATTATTCTTAAGTCAATGCTAATTTTTATAATACTGATATTCCTTTTGCATTGATATGCACTTACACTTTCTTGCATTACCCACACTCTCTTCTCCATTGTTGCATCTTTTGCACTATTGATATGCCATCTGCTTCCACTATTTTCTCACTTGTATGTTGTAGCTACCATGCAATTGAGACCTTTATTACTTGGCATTAACACCCATATTTTATTTATGTTCTTATCTTTATTTTTGGGTTACTTTCCTTCCTTTTTCTCTTCTTTCAGGATGGCCACAACGAAGAGAGAGAAAAAGCTTCTTAATGGGGAGACAGGCAAGTCAATCTGCACAATCTATAGAGAAAGGCATCAATTGGAGCAGCCCGTCCACCTGTACATCTTAGCATGCACTGAGGACGGTGCAGTCTTTAAGTGTGGGGAGGTCGATACCGATCTCCATGGGTTAGTTATTCTCTTCTCAACACCAATATTCTATTTTCTTTGTTTGTTCATTGTTGCATTGCATAATAGATTGCATGTGTAGTTGATTTTTTGCATTTAATTACTACTTGGTTGAAAAATAATAAGTTTCTTTTTAAGACCCTATTTTTGAATAATTTCACTAATGTAAATTAAAAAGTAAAATTTTTCATGTGTTAAATTTGTTTGAAGTTGTATTTGGAACATGGTCTTTGAGCCAAAGAACACACAACCTGCGAGATTTTGAGCTTATTTATATGGTTACATTATATAACCATACATTTTTATTCTTGTGTGTTTTCTTCTCTATGATTGTAATCTTTATTTTGTTCCAATCTATATGTCCAATATTTAGTGTATTTACATGCTTGCATATGATTGAGGCCATTACTTGTTTTTGCTCACTTATCCCAAATAAGCCTACCCTTTTATGTCACCCTTGTTAGCCACTTTGAGCTTTTTAATCCCCTTCTGTTCTATAACCACATCACTAGCCTTAAGCAGAAAAACAAATTAAATATCCCAATTGAATCTTTGGTTAGCTTAAGATAGAGGTTGTGCATCAACTAAGTGTGGGGAAACTGTGGGAACATGGGTTAATAAGGGAATGTATCATGTTTCTAATTCTGAATATTGGAAAATTTGGGTATCTACTCATGTAAAACAGAAAATTAAAAATTCCATATGCATTGATATGTTATTTTAGTTTTTATGTCTCTATAAAAAAAGAAAAAAAAGAAAAAGAAAAAAATATATATATAATATAAATAAATAAATAAGGGGACAAAATTACCCCAATGTTAAGTTAATAAAAGATCAATGCATATGTGACACAAATTAAAAGAAAAGTTGATACATGAGTATGTGATACAAAAGTGGGAATGATGGGTAGCTACGCATGATTTTAGAAGTTATATAGAATGTATGTAAGTTAGGTGATAGCCCAGGTTACTCAAAGATTCAATTTATAGCTCACTTAGCCATACATATATCCTCACCCTTGCCTTGGCCCCATTACAACCTTGAAAAGACCTCATGATGTTTGCATTGGTACATTAAATATTTGTTGATTGGTTAGATGAAGAACAAAGTTTTAGAAAGCATGATTAGAGAAGAATAGAGTGATTGACCCTAGACACTTGAGAGATTAGAGTGCATATACACTACCAGTGAGGGTTCAATGCTTGATTCTATGTTCCCTGCTTTCATGAGCTATCTTCTTACAAATTTACTTGCTTTTTATTGTACGATTTGAATTGGTGGAATTTGGTTCATATTTGTCTTGGAGAACTTATTTACTTTTAACCAAGTAGGTAGAAACATTTTGCATGTAATTGCATTCATATAGATAGGCTGCATTGCATACTCTCTATCATTCCTCTTCACTTCTTTATAGCTTCTCTTGAGCTTAGCATGAGAATATGCTAATGTTTAAGTGTGGGGAGGTTGATAAACCACTATTTTATGGTTTATCTTGTGCTCAATTGAGTGGTTTTTATCAAGTCCTTGCCCACTTATTCATATGATTTGCATGTTTTACATTTTCCTTCCTGATTCTTTGCTATGATTGAAAACATGCTTCTTTGATCTTAATTTTGCTATGTTTAATCCTCTCTTATTACCATTCAATGCCTTGATATGTGTGTTAAGTGATTTCAGAGATTACAGGGCAGGAATGGCTTAGAGGATGGAAAGGAAGCATGCAAAACTGGAAGGAATACAAGGGACTGAAGGAACTGCTAAAATTGTCCAGCCTGACCTCTTGGTACTAAATCGACTATAACTTGAGCTACAGAGGTCCAAATGAGATGGTTCTAGTTGCGTTGGAAAGATAACGTCCGGAGCTTCGCAACGATATATAATTTTCCATAGCTGCCCCGAAGTTAGGTGACGCAAACGCGTAGATGATGTGCCCGCGTCGCATCTGCGAATTTCAATCCACGCAAACGCGTGGACGACGCTTCCGCGTCACTTTCCCGCGACTTGTATGTACCAAATTTCAAAATCAACGATTTCTGGGCTGTTTTTGACCCAATTTTCGGCCCAGAAAGCACATATTAGAGGCTATAAAGTGGGGGAATCCATTCATTCAATATATACATCATACAACATATCATTCACTCATAATACCTACTTTTTACAATTTAGATGTAGTTTTTAGAGAGAGAGGTTCTCTCCTATCTCTTAGGTTTTAGGATTAGGATTTCTTTTAGTCATTAGGATTGTTTCTTCGTACCAGGTTTAATAATTTATGTTTCTCTTCTATTTTTGTTTACTCTGAAGCTTTTATTTGTATTTGATTTATGTTTCCCAATTGGCTTATGAACTTTTCCATGTTAGAATTGACATCTTCATTCAATTTGAGGTATTCCAGATATTTATGATTTTAATTTAGCTTTCTATATTTTTGGCTTTGGTTGATTAATTGGTAACTCTTGAGTTGTCAAACTCATCGTGATTGATAATTGTTATCTTTGCTGATTGATTTAGACTCCTATAACTCTAGTCTTTCCTTGAGGAGTTGACTAGGACTTTAGGTGTTAAATTAATTTGTCCACTTAACTGACCTTCATAGTTAGAGGTTGACTTAGTGGTAGCAAAAATATAATTCTCATCACCATTGATAAGGATAACTAGGATAGGACTTCCAGTTTTTATACCTTGCTAAGAGTTTTTCTTCGCTATCAATTTATTAATTCCTGCAATCTATTTTTCTCATTCAAACCTTTTTCAAAACCCAAAAACACTGTTTTCCATAATCAATAATAAAACACACCTCCCTGCAAATTCTTGAGAAGACGACCCGAGGTTTGAATACTTCGGTTTATAAATTTTATTAGGTTTGTTACTTGTGACAACCAAACGTTTGTAAGAAAGGTTGATTGCTTGGTTTAGAAACTATACTTGCAACGAGAATTTATTATAACTTCTAAATCATCAATCTTCCATTCTTCAGCCCATCACTATATCCATGGGTAGTTTGCCCTGTACTATATCCGTGGGGGAATCCCACATATATTCGTGAACAAAAGGCGATATTCCCATGGAAATGTGTCGGGTTGGCAGCTGAACCGACAATGTGATATCACAGCCAGACAGGACAAACATTCATCATGTGCATATTCTATATGTTTGCTTGCTTTACCGACTTGCATTGTTTTGCCTAATTGTATAACGTGCTTAATTGCTTCTTGATTTACTTGCTATATATAACAATTACTTTTGCTTTGCTTGTATGAATTACTTATGTTTTCTACTGGGATTGAGGAGGCTTGGTAGGAGGTGGCGATGGGATCGCATGGAGGTTAGGCTGGTGAAGGCTGTAGGACAGTGGTGAATTGATAGTTTAGAAATCCCCTAAGTTAGATAACCTGTTTAAGGATTTTTTTTAATTATTTTATAAGTTTGATGTGAATTTCTAGGGTTGCCTTTGGTGTCTCGGAACCTTATATACATTATTGGGCACTGTTACCATGCTGATAACGTCCGGTTCTCATACCATATATTGTTATTATTTTTCAAATGCAGGTCATAACTCACCTCGGTGAGTTGCGGGATGGTGACAGAACGGAGAATCTCTTTATAGTTCTTTTGTGTATTTTGGATATTTTGTTGTAGTTTTCTCTATCTTTTGTATATTTATACTTCGTTGCCTTAGAGGCATGACTTTGAGATATAAGTTATATAAGCTGTTTTAACTCAAAACTCAGTTACGTCTGTATGTAACTAGTTGGTCTAAACTCCGCGGACTGCGGCTAGTATTCTATAACTATTGCGCTTATATATATCTACATATACCTTTATTATCTTGTATATGTGCTTCGCACATTTCTGCTTCTGTTTTGAGCTGTAATTCCTTCATTGGGCTTCTCATATTATTATTATTTCTTTATATATATATATATATATATATATATATATATATATATATATATATAATCGTAGAACCCTTAAAATTGTCGTGACACTTAGTTATCCTTTATTTTACGGTATGAAGTAAGACTTAAAATAATTAGGATTTTACACTAACTAATTATTTTTTCCCCTACTACCGTCTTTATTCTTCTCATTTTTTTTCACCGTCACAACATATTAATGTTCTTCTTCATTCTTCTTAAATTTCATTGTTATTTTTTTTATGGGTTATGTTAGGTAATCAATGACTTTCTTGAACAACATGAACAACGGGCCTTATAATTGGTCCAATTCAAGTAAAATACACTACACTCCAAATTACTCACCTAAATCTTAATATTAGAATAACCATCCACACACCTAGTGAATTAAACATCTGATATATCCATTATTCACATTATTTAATATTTTCATGGTCTACTGATACACCACTATTTTATGATATATTTTGGACTGAATTGAGTGGGATTTATCAACTAATCTCACATTTATTCATGTAAATTGCATGTTTTTCATTTCCTTTCTAATTTTACGCTATGATTGAAAACATGCTTCCTAGGTCTTAAAAGCATTAATTCTTAATTCTCCCTTATTACCATTCAATGTCGTGATGTGTTTGTGAAGTGTTTTCAGGTTTACAGGGCATGAATGACTTAAAGGATGAAGGTGAGGCATGTTAAAGTAGAAGGAACACAAGAACTTAAAGAGCTTAGAAGCGAGGAGCGATGTGCATGCATGACTGACACGTGCATGTGAGTTGGAGCGTCTTTCAGCGATGTATACGTGTGGCTGACACGTACGTGTGACCAATGCAGAAGTTTAGTGATGCGTATGCGTGACTGAATGTTACGTGCTGCACTTAACAGAACTCACTGGGGGCGATTTCAGGGCTGATTTGGACCCAGTTTCAAGCCCGAAAACACATACTAGAGGCAGGAGTAGAGCTGAGACTGAAAAGACTTCACCTTTCACTTAGTTTTAGTTTTAGTTTTGAATTCTAGGGAGAGAAACACCTACCTTTCTTTAGGGTTTTGATTTCTTAGTTTTACTTTGAATTGGATCTAGGGAGAGCTACTGCTACCTTCAATTAGAGTCATTGTTATTACAGTTTTCTTCTCTATCACTTCTATTACTTTTGTTTTTTCCATTTAATTACCTTGAATTCTTGTTTGGATTTTGTTGTTTTTAAATTTTATTAATGTAATGAATTATTTTTATGTTTAATTTTAGTACGTGTTTGATTCGTGTTAATCATTGTTCACGCCAATTTTTATTTAATTAATTTCTCAGAATTACCATGTCTTTTATTTATTCCTATTATATGTTATTGAAATGGGCATTCATGTTAATGACTTAAAGGTCTCAACTTAGTTTAGGAGTTGATTAATTGGGATCCCTTGAGTTGTGATACTCAAGTGTTGATCTATAATTGGGAATTGCTAGCTAACTCAATTTTCACCAACTCAATTTTCTTATCTTATTTTATTTTCAAATTATTATCTTATCTTGTTTATCTTTTCTACTTCTAATTTTTCTCCTCTCTTTATTCGAATTCTTCTTCTCCTTCTTCTATCTTCATTCTTCTTTCTCTTCTTTCTTCACATCTCACAGGGAGTCCTCTGTTCTTGAACATAGAGCTCCCATTCTCTTCTTTCCTTAGTTTCTTCTTTTCTTATTTATGACTAGGAATAGGGATAAAGAACCTCTCTTTAATCTTGATCCTGAACCCGAAAGGACTTTATGGAGGAGCTTACAACAAGTTAAAGCACAACACTCGAGAAGAAACCTTTCAAAAAATTTCAAATAAGAAGCTGAGGACATGGCCGAGCCTAATCATGAAGGAGATGTAGGAAAGGTTCTTGGTGACTTCACCATGCATACCTCTGATTTCTATGGCAGAACCATCTCTGTACCTGCCATTGGAGCTAACAACTTTGAGCTTAAGCCTCAGTTAGTCTCTTTTTTGCAAGAGAATTGCAAGTTCCATGGACTTCCACTGGAAGATCCACATCAGTTCCTAGCTGAATTCTTGTAAATCAGTGACACAGTAAAGACCAATGGAGTGAATCCTAAGGTCTACATACTTATGCTCTTTCCTTTTGCTGTAAGAGATAGAGCTAAGATATGGTTAGATTCTCAACCAAAAGAGATCCTAGACTCTTGGGAAAAGCTGGTCAACGCTTTCTTGGCTAAATTCTTTCTTCCTTAAAAAATGAGCAAAATTAGAGTGAAAGTTTAAACCTTCAGACAAGAGAATGTGAATTTATAAACCACTATTTTATGGTTTATCTTGTGCTAAATTGAGTGGTTTTTATCAGTTCTTTGCACACTTATTCATACAAACTACATGGTTTTACAATTCCTTCCCAATTTTGTTCTATGATTGAAAACTTGCTTCCTAAGCCTTTAAATTGTCTACCTTTAATTCCCCTTTATACCATTCAATGTTGTAATCTATGTGTTAAGTTTTTTCAGGCTTATAGGGCTGGAATGACTTAGAGAATGGAAGGGAAGCTTGTAGAAATGGAAGGATCACAAGGAACTAAAGAGCTGACCAGCGAGGATTGACGCGCACGCAAGGCTCATGCGTGCGCGTGACTTGGCACATTCCACAGCGACGCGTATGCATATCTGACGCACACGCGTGACACGCACAGAAGACCATCGACGCATACGCGTGACTGACGCATATGTGTGACGTGCGTAACATGCTGCAATTGCAAAAAATGCTGTGGGCGATTTTGGACTGAGTTTGGACCTAGTTTTTGGCCTAGAAACACATACTAGAGCCAGGGAACAGCAGAGACTCAGGGGAGATCCTCATTCAGTAGTTTTAGTTTTAGTTTTTGAAATCTTAGAGGGAGAATACCACTTCCTCTAGGGTTCTTCATATTCATAGATTCATAGATTTTCTAGTTTTATGCTTTTGGATTGGATATTGAGAAGAGTTACTACCTCTGTTGAAGTCTCTATCATTATAGTTTGTTTTCTTATTCCCTCACTCTTTTATTTCCCATTTATCTTATTCAGAGCTACATATGGATACCTTCGATTTTGGAATTTATTAATGCAAGGATATTTTTCTATTTAATTCCATTATTTGTTTGATTATCTCCAATTAATTTTAATTACCATGTCTTCTTCCTACTCCCTTTACATGTATGCAAAAATGGCATCTATGTCAATAAAGTAGGCTCTCAACTTGACTTTGGAGTTGGTTAATAGGAGACCTTTGAGTTGGAATACTCAAGAGTTAATTTGTAATTGGAAGTTGTTGGCTGGCTTTCTAGTCACTAACGCTAATCCTTCCCAAGGGAGAGGATTAGGACTTATGAATCAGAGTTGGCTCAATTACTTGACTTTTCTTTATTCGGTAAGGGTTAACTAAGTAAAAACAACAACCACTTATTATTACTCTTGGGAAAATCCAACAAGGATAGAACTTCCGATCAATCTTCTCCTAGTCAAGGCTTTTTATTTTAATCATATAAAAATCTTTCATTAATTTCCACTGCTTTAATTTATAATCATTTATTTTTCCATTCTCCAATTCTAAAATTTCTGAGAAAACTCCTGACCAATAAATTGCACTCTTTTTTTAACTCGTTGGGAGACGACCTGGGAATTCTACTCCCAGTATTTTATTCTTAAATTGTGACAACTCTTTTTAAATTGATAAGCGGGATTTTCGTCGGTTAAGAACTGTACTTGCAATGTTATTTCATTCTAATTTCTTAATCGGCAAATTTTCAATCGTCATGAATCTCTCTATGAAGCTTGAGAAAGATACAAGCAACTTATAAGGAGGTGTCCTCCTAACATGCTCTCAGAATGGTCCATCATAGGAATTTTCTATGATGGTCTGTCTGAGATGTCCAAAATATCATTGGACAGCTCTGTAGGTGGATCACTCTACTTGAAGAAAATGCCGGCAGAAGCAAGAGAACTCATTGAGATGGTTGCAAGCAACCAATTTATGTACACTTCTAAATGAAATCCTATGAAAAATGGGCTCTCTCAGAAGAAAAGAGTTCTTGAAGTTGATACTCTGAATGCCATATTGGCTCAGAACAAGATCTTAACCCAGCAGGTCAATATGATCTCTCAGCATTTGACTGGAATGCAAGCTGCAGCTGGCAGCACTCAGGAAGCTTCTTCTAAAGTAGAAGCTTATGATCCTAATCAACCCACCATGGAGGAGGTGAATTACATGGGAGAACCCTATGAAAACACCTACAACCCTTCATGGAAGAATCATCCTAACCTTTCATGGAAGGATCAACAGAAGTCTCAGCAAGGCTTCAATAATAATCAAGGTGGAAGGAACCAGAATAGGTTCAACAACAGGCCACCATTCCCATCTTCTCAAGGAAATATGGAGACTCATAAGCAGAGCCTTTCTGACTTAGCCATTCTAGTCTCCAGCCTCTCTAAGACCACTCATAGTTTCATAACTGAAACAAGATCCTCCATCAGAAATTTGGAGATACAAGTTGGTAAGTTGAGCAAGAGGATCCCTGAGACCCCTCCTAACACTCTTCCTAGTAACACTGAAGTGAACCCAAGAGAAGAGTGCAAGGCCATAACCACTGAGGTTGAGGCCGAAACTGGAGAGACTGAGAGCCTGGCACTGAATGCCAATGAGAAAGCCTTCACTGGGCATTCAACACCCTAATAGGCAGGGAAGATGGCGTTGAATGCTAGCCAGGACATCCCTGCTAGGCGTTCAATGCCCAAAATGGTAAGGGAACTGGCGTTTAATGCCAGTAAGGGTATACATCATGGGCGTTCAACGCCCAAATTGCCATCAGAGCTGGCATTGAATGCCATTAAAGGCACACCCTTTGAGTGCTCAATACCTACTCAAGAAATCCCTATCCAAGAACTAAAGGAAGCCAAGGCTCATATAGAGACCATAGAGGTTCCTTTGCATGCACTTTTGCAATGCATGAGTTCTGATGGATACTCATTCTCTGATGAGGATGAAGACACTAGGGAAGAGCAAGTTGCTCGGTACCTAGGAGCTCTCATGAAGCTGAATGCCAAGCTATTTTGTACAAAGTCTTTGGAGGAAGAACCTCCAGTTCTTTCTAAAGAACTCAACGCTTTGGTTCAGCAGAAGCTACCTCAAAAGCTTCCAGATCCTAGACGCTTCCTGATTCCTTCCACCATAGGCACTGGTGCACGAAATTGCAATCACACTTTTGCAACTCCGCACAACTAACCAGCAAGTGCACTGGGTCGTCCAAGTAATACCTTGCGTGAGCAAGGGTCGATCCCACGGAGATTGTCGGCTTGAAGCAAGCTATGGTTATCTTGTAAATCTTAGTCAGGATATCAGAAATTATCAGGATTGATTATGAAAAGCAAAAGAACATGAAATGATTACTTGTTTTGCAGTAATGGAGAATAGGTTGAGGTTTTGGAGATGCTCCATCTTCTGAATCTCTGCTTTCCTACTGTCTTCTTCTTCAAGCACGCAAGGCTCCTTCCATGGCAAGCTGTATGTAGGGTTTCACCGTTGTCAATGGCTACCTCCCATCCTCTCAGTGAAAATGTTCCTATGCTCTGTCACAGCATGGCTAATCATCTGTCGGTTCTCAATCAGGCCGGAATAGAATCCAGTGATTCTTTTGCGTCTGTCACTAACGCCCCGCCTTCAGGAGTTTGAAGCTCGTCACAGTCATTCAATCATTGAATCCTACTCAGAATACCACAGACAAGGTTTAGACCTTCCGGATTCTCTTGAATGCCGCCATCAGTTCTAGCTTATACCACGAAGATTCCGATTAAAGAATCCAAGAGATAACTACTTAATCTAAGGTAGAACGGAGGTGGTTGTCAGGCACGCGTTCATAGTTGAGAATGATGATGATTGTCACGGGTCATCACATTCATCCGGGTTAAGAACAAGTATTATCTTAGAATGGAAGCAAGCATGATTGAATGAGAAACAGTAGTAATTGCATTAATCCATCAAGACACAGCAGAGCTCCTCACCCCCAACCATGGGGTTTAGAGACTCATGCCGTGGAAAGTACACAAAGAAACGTGTAAAGTGTCATGAGGTACAGATACAATGTTAAAAGATCCTATTAATAGTAAACTAGTAGCCTAGGGTATACAGAAATGAGTAAATGACGTAAAAATCCACTTCTGGGTCCACTTGGTGTGTGTTTGGGCTGAGCAATGAAGCATTTTCGTGTAGAGACCTTTTTTGGAGTTAAACGCCAGCTTTTATGCCAGTTTGGGCGTTTAACTCCAAGTTTTATGCCAGTTCCAGCGTTAAACGCTGGAATTTCTGAGGCTGATTTGCCACGCCGGTTTGGGCCATCAAATCTTGGGCAAAGTATGGACTATCATATATTGCTGGAAAGCCCAGGATGTCTACTTTCCAACGCCGTTAAGAGCGCGCCAATTGAGCTTCTGTAGCTCCAGAAAATCCACTTCGAGTGCAGGGAGGTCAGAATCCAACAGCATCTGCAGTCCATTTCAGTCTCTGAATCAGATTTTTGCTCAGGACCCTTAATTTCAGCCAGAAAATACCTGAAATCACAGAAAAACACACAAACTCATAGTAAAGTCCAGAAAAGTGAATTTTAACTAAAAACTAATAAAAATATACTAAAAACTAACTAAAATATACTAAAAACATACTAAAAACAATGCCAAAAAGCGTACAAATTATCCGCTCATCAGGCACCATGACCTTTGAGAAGGCTCTGTGTAACCTAGGATCAAGCATAAACCTCATGCCACTCTCTGTAATGGAGAAACTGGAAATCTTTGACGTACAAGCTGCAAATATCTCACTAGAGATGGCAGACAAGTCAATGAAGAAGCCATATGGGTTAGTAGAGGATGTCTTGGTAAAGGTTGAAGACCACTACATCCCTGCAAACTTCATAGTCTTGGATATTGGAGAAGATGAGGATGACTCTATCATTATCAAAGACCTTTCATAGCCACTGCAAAAGCCATGATTAATGTGGCAAAGGGAGAAATGGTCTTCCAACTAGGAGAGGACTACATCTTGTTCAAGATGTCCAATCCCAATTCTCCCTCTGATAAGCAAGAGACAATGGTGCAACACCTAGTGTTTCAACCATCTCTTTCAGTGCAGAGCTTTACTAAGCCCCCAAACATCAATTCTAAGTTTGGTTTTGGGCAGTCATCAATATGTATTGAGATCAAAGGTACTAGGAAGAAAGTACCTAAAGGCTGGAGGGACAAGAGAATCCCAACTGAAGGCCTCTCACCTAGAATGAGAGTTGGCTTCACCAAGAAACTAGTCATACCACATACAGTGAGTCGTATCCTGTCTCTAGATCATGTGGAGCTCATTCATGAGAAGATAGGAAGAAAGTTCACTGTAAGGGGCAAAATTTTGATCCCATACTTATACATGAGTATCTTTCCTATCTTTTCCTAGTGAATTTGCATCTAATTTGTTGAGTTTAAAAAAGAATTAATTATCTTTTAGCCAATATGGATGCTACTTTGAGTCTTTTGTAATTTTTTTATTTTAGGTAGCATTTGGCAGAATTTAATGGAGTTTCGACAGCACAAGAATCAAAGGAGATGCCAGCAAGGAGCAACGCATACGCGTGATTTGGAGCTTTCCATGGTGACGCGTGCACGTGACGGACGCGTACGCGTGATTTGAAGATTCGCACGGCAACGCGTCTGCGTCACCGATGCGTCCGCGTGACTTGCAAAAAAGACCATCGACGCGTACGCATGATTGACGCGTACGCGTGACATGCACCACGTGCAGAAAACGCAGAAAAATGCTGGGGCGATTTCTGGCTATTTTAACTCAGTTTTCAGCCCAGAAAATAAAGATTAGAAGCTACAAAATGGACGAAACATGTGGTCCCCATCCATCAGCTAAAGACTTGTTAATTAATTCAAATTTAAATTCAAATCTTATTTTTTAGGAAAAGATATTATTTTAGTTTTAGATAGATTTTAAATTAATTAGGATTAATTATAAAAGGAATGCCAACAGGGTTATTCCAACACAACATTATTCCATTCCAATTTACAATCCTAGGTTTTGACTCTTAACCATGAGCAACTAATCCTCCATTGTTAAGGTTAGGAGCTCTGTCTATTTGTATGGATTGATTCGTTTGATCTTTCTAATTTAATCCATGTTTTTATTTATATTTCAATAATTGTTTTCGCTCTTTATTTTATGAATTTGCGTGGAACGGAAGTATGACCCATGTTCTAAATGAGTTCTTGTAAAACTTGGAAAAGCTCTTTACTTGAACAACTGCTTGAAAACATATCATCCTGAATTTCTAATTGTTTGTATTTAACGGGATACGTGACATATAATCCCCTTATTTTTGGATAATTAGGATTCTTGTGGCATATAAACTAGAAATTGATCATCACCCTCTAATTGGAATTAATTGACCAAGGAATTGGCAGTAAATGAATTTTAGATGAGACTAGAAAGGTCTAAGGAATTAGGGTCTAGTCATATATAGTTTGCCATGAATTAAATCTTGCATGATTAAAATAGTTAGTAAGAAAAATCAATCCGGAAAATAGATAACTCTGAAACCTTAACTGTTTTCTCCATATTTTATTCCCAACTCATTGCTGCTTGCTTTCTGAAAATCTTAATTTACTGTTTAATGCTCTTTGAATATCAAAACACTCTATCTGCTTGCCTAACTAAGCCTATCACTCAATAACTGTTGTTTAATCCATCAATCCTCGTGGGATCGACCCTTACTCACGTAAGGTATTACTTGGTACAACCCGGTGCACTTGCCGGTTAGTTTGTGTGTTGTAAAATACCGCACCAAGTTTTTGGCGCCGTTGCCGGGGATTGACTGTGATTAACAACTATTAGTTGTTTGATCGCTTAGACTAGGCGTTTTATTTTTAATTTTATTAAAATATATTTTTAATATTTTTGAAAAAAAAATATTTTAAAAAAAGTAATAATAAATAAATAATATATAGCGCTAATATTTTTCCTTAATTTCTGAAATTAAGTTTGGTGTTACCTGGTTAATTTTGTCTTAATTTTTCTATCTAATTTTTTTAAATTTTTTATTTTTTAAAGAATAGTTAGTATTTTTATTTCTTTACACAGGTTACCTCACTGGGAATTTTCTATACTTTGACATAGAGATTCCTGTCTTCTCTTGTTTTCTGTTTGTTTATGCGCAGGAACAGAGACAAAGAACATCACTTAGACTTTGATCCTGAACCTGAAAGGACTTTCAGGTGACGTTTACAACAAGCAAGACGCTACAAGGCTGCGGAATCCATTATGGATCCTAATGATGCTGATAATGCCAATGTGGCAAACCCGAATGGGAATGAACAACAAAGGAGAGTACTTGGCTCTTTCTCCGCTCCTACAGCAGATCTGTATGGAAAGAGCATTGTGGTGCCTCCTATAGCTGCGAACAACTTTGAGTTGAAGCCATAACTAGTTATCCTGGTGCAACAAAACTGCCAGTATCACGGTCTTCCCCATGAAGACCTAAATCAATTTATTTCCAATTTTTTGCAAATCTGTGATACTATGAAGACGAATGGAGTAAACCCAGAGGTGTAAAAACTCATGCTCTTCTCGTTTGCTTTGAGGGATAGAGCAAAGCTTTGGCTAGATTCCCAACCCAATGAGAGTTTGGACACTTGGAACAAGGTGGTTACTGAATTTCTCACTAAATTTTTTCCACCAAAGAAGCTGACTAAGCTTAGGGTGGAGGTTCAGACCTTCAGGCAGAAGGATGGTGAGACTCTGTATGAAGCTTGGGAGAGATACAAGCTACTGACCAAGTAATGCCCTCCGGACATGTTCTCCCAATGTACTCAACTAGATATCTTTTATGAAAGCTTGGGTGAAATGTCCAAGATGTGCTTAGACAATTCTGCAGGAGGTTCATTGCACAAGAAGAAGACACCGGAGGAGACTATTGAGCGTATTAAATTGGTTGCTAGTAACCAATATTTATACTCATCTAACAGGAATCCTGTGAACTCTGAGGCTCCTCAGAAGAAGGGTGTCATGGAAGTGGAAGCACTTAATGCTATTCTTGCTCAGAACAAGCTTATGTCTCAACAAATAAATCTACTTACTCAACACATGGGTGGCATGCAAGTCTCAGCTATCAACATCTAAAATCCACCTCAAGAGATCTCCTATGACATGGGAGGAAATTTAGTGCAAAATGATAATTATGATTATGCTCAATCCTCTTCTGAATAGGTCAATTACATGGGGAGTGGTTCTAGAAATCCCAATAATGACCCATATTCTCAGACATACAATCAAGGATGAAGAAATCACCCAAATTTTGGGTGGAGGGACCAACCCCAGAGACCTCAGAATTTCAACAATAATTCTCAGGACAGTTTCTAACAGAAAAATTACAATAACCGCCAATCTCAGCCTCAGCAGGCTAACTCTAAATCCAAGGAAGATTATAATTGGGAGATGATGAGGAGTTTTATACAGAAAACCAAAGCCTCCATTAGAAACTTGGAAGTCCAAATGGGCCAGCTGAGCAAGCAAATACCGGAGAGGTTGCGAGTACATTTCCAAGTGATACAGTGGTGAACCCAAGAGAAGACTGCAAGGTTATTCAATTGAGAAGTGGTAAAATAGCTGGCTTTGAGACAAGGGCCAATGAAGAGCTAGTTGAAAGGAAATCTCCAGAGCAGAAAAAAGAAGAAGTGGAGTATGCACCTCCAAAGCGTGCAGACAACCCATTCCCTGACTCTCTAGACACGTATCCTACATTGCCAAAGGCTCCTGAATACAAGCCAAAAATGCCATATCCTCAGAGACTTCAAAAGGCTTCCAAAGAAAAGCACTTCTCTAAATTTTTAGATGTCTTCAAGAAGCTACAGATCAACATTCCCTTTGTAGAGGCTCTTGAGAAAATGCCTCTCTATGCTAAATTTATGAAAGAACTGTTGACCCACAAGAGGAATTGGAAGGAACAAGAAACAGTGGTGTTAACTAAGGAATGTAGTGCAATTATTCAACACAACCTTCCTGAGAAGATGCCCGACCCTGGGAGCTTTGTCATTCCTTGCACCATTGGAGATGTCATCATTTAGAGAGCTTTATGTGACCTTGGAGCTAGCATCAATCTAATGCGACTTTAAGTAATGAAAAAGCTTCAAATTGAGGAGGTAAAACCCACTCGTATTTCTCTTCAACTTTCTGATCTTTCTATTAAATTACCTGTGGGTGTTGTTGAGGATTTACTTGTTAAAGTAGGACCATTCATCTTTCCTGTTGATTTTGTTATATTAGACATGGAAGAGGAGGTAAAATCCTCTATTATACTTGGTAGACCCTTTTTAGCTACAGGTAGAGCTCTGATTGATGTACAAAATGGTGAGTTAACCCTGAGAGTCAATGAAGAACAGGTGGTTCTTCATGTATTTGAAGCTCTCAAGCACCCTAATGATTCTGAAGGGTGTATGAAAATAGATGTTATTGAACCACTTGTTCAAGAGGTACTGAAAGCTGAGGTGCTTGATGACATTCTGGATCCTATCTCTGAGTATAAATTAGTTGAAATTGATAATTCACCACCCCAGAAGACTATGGTTCACACGCCTAGAGCAGAGGAGGAAGCCCCTAAGCTTGAGCTCAAATCCTTACCCCTTCTCTGAAATATGTGTTCTTGGGTGAAAATGACTTATATCCAATGATTATTAGCTCTTCCCTGAAGCTTGAAGAGGAAGAGGCGCTTATTTCAGTGCTCAAAAGTCATAAAACCGCTCTTGGGTGGACCATTAGTGACTTGAAGGGGATTAGTCCAACCAAGTGTATGCATAAGATCCTTCTTGAAGATGATGCTAAACCAGTTGTGCAACCACAAAGGAGACTCAATCCAACCATGAAAGAGGTAGTCCAAAAAGAGGTAATGAAATTATGAGAAGCAAGAATTATTTATCCTATTTCTGACAGTCCTTGGGTAAGTCCTGTGCAGGTAGTTCCCAAGAAAGGAAGGATGACAGTGATCAAGAATGAAAAGAATGAGCTTATCCCCACAAGAACAGTCACAGGATAGAGAATGTATATAAACTACAGGAGGCTCAACACTGCTACAAGGAAGGATCATTTCCCCTGCCTTTCATTGATCAAATGCTTGAGAAGTTAGCTGGTCATACATTTTATTGCTTTCTAGATGGATACTCTGGATATAACCAAATTGCAGTGGACCCTCAAGATCAAGAGAATACAGCATTCACATACCCCTTTGGAGTATTTGCCTACAGAAGAATGCCTTTTAGACTTTGTAATACTCCAGCAACTTTTCAGAGGTGTATGCTTTCAATTTTTTCTGATATGGTTGAAAAGTTTATTGAGGTATTTATGGATTACTTTTCTGATTTTGGTAATTCTTTTGAATCCTGCCTTAAGCATTTATCACTTGTCTTAAAACGGTGTCAAGAATCAAACCTATTTTAAATTGGGAAAAATGTCATTTTATGGTTACAAAAGGTATTGTTCTTGGACACCGGATTTCAAGTAAGGGAATTGAGGTTGATAGAGCAAAGGTGGAGGTAATTGAAAAATAACCACCACCAACTAATGTTAAGGAAGTCAGGAGTTTCTTGGGTCATGCAGGATTTTATAGAAAATTTATAAAGGATTTTTCTAAAATTGCTAAACCTCTAAGCAACCTGTTAGTTGTTGATGTTCCTTTTGTCTTTGATTCTGATTGTTTGCATGCTTTTGAAACTCTGAAAGCAAACCTTACCTCTGCTCCCATTATAGCTCCCCCTGACTGAGATCTACCATTTGAATTAATGTGTGATGCTAGTGACTTTGCTATAGGAGCTGTTTTAGGACAGAGGCATGGTAAGCTTGTACATGTCATTTATTATGCCAGTCTTGTGTTAAATGATGCCCAAAAGAATTACACAACTACAGAAAAGGAATGATTAGCTGTTGTGTATGTTGTTGACAAGTTTAGGTCCTATTTACTTGGTTCTAAGGTTATTATTTATACTGATCATGCTGCTTTGAAGTACCTTCTAACCAAATAGGATTCTAAACCAAGATTAATCAGATGGGTGTTGCTCTTTCAGGAGTTTGATATTGAGATAAAAGACAGAAAAGGGTCAGAGAATCAAGTAGCTAACCATCTTTCCAAAATTGAGCCTGAAGCAGGAGTACAACCACCCACAGCTGTGACTGAGACGTTTCCGGATGAACAATTGTTCCTCATTCAACAGGCTCCATAGTTTGCAGACATTGCAAATTATAAGGCCATGAATTTTATTCCAAGGGAGTATAGTAGGCAACAAGTGAAGAAGCTATTGACTGATGCAAAGTACTACATTTGGGAAGAACCATATCTTTTTAAAAAGCGTTCAGATGGAATCAACCGGAGGTGTGTCCCAGATGAAAAAAATAGCAGATTCTTTGGCACTGTCATGGTTCTGAGTATGGAGGCCATGTTGGTGGTGAAAGAACAGCTACAAAGGTCCTTCAGAGCGGGTTTTACTGGCCGGCTCTCTTCAGGGACTCAAGAACATTTGTAAAGCACTGTGACAGATGTGAAAAAGCCACGAATCTCCCTGCCAACCATGAAATGCCACAGCAGGAGATTCTTGAGGTTGAGTTGTTTGATGTGTGGGGTATTGATTTCATGGGACCTTTTCCACCCTCACATTCAAATAACTATATTCTAGTGGCAGTTGACTATGTGTCCAAGTGGGTGGAAGCTGTGGCTTTTCCCACCAATGATGCCAAAGTGGTAATGAGCTTTCTTCAGAGATATATCTTTAGTCAGTTTGGTGTCCCAAGGACACTCATTAGTGATGGAGGAAGCCATTTCTGCAACAGACAGCTGGACTCTCTTCTGTAGAGATATGGAGTCCATCATAAAGTGGCAACCCCCTATCACCCTCAGACAAGTGGACAGGTTGAAGTTTTCAACAGGGAACTTAAGAGGATTCTAGATAAGACCGTCAGTGTTTCAAGAAATAACTGGTCTAGGAAGCTTGATGATGCTCTCTGGGCATACCGGATAGCGTACAAGACTCCCATTGGCATGTCCCCTTACCAGTCGGTCTATGGGAAAGCCTGTCACTTGCCAGTTGAGCTGGAGCATAAAGCTTACTGGGCAATCAGGTATCTGAACCTTGATTCAGAAGCTGCAGAAATTAAGCGAATGCTTCAGCTGAATGAGCTTGATGAATTCAGATATTCCGCCTATGAGAATGCCAAGCTCTATAAGGAGAGAACCAAGCTACTGCATGACAAGAAGATTTCAATCAGAGTCTTTTAGCCAGGACAAAGAGTGCTTCTATATAATTCAAGGCTCAAATTCTTTCCTGGGAAGCTGAAATCCCGATGGTCATGACCATTTGTGGTTACCAGAGCTTCACCATATGGTCATGTGGAAATACAGGAAATTTACAGTGAATGGCCAGAGGTTGAAACACTATCTAGGAGGCGAGATTGATCACCAGAGGTCCACTCATCTGCTGAACTAGCAGAACTGACCATCAAGCTAGTGACGTTAAAGAAGCGCTTGTCGGGAGGCAACCCGATAAATTCGTATCCTTAGCTATTTTTCATAATAGTAGTTTTCCTTTTATATTTTTATTGAGTTTTTACTATTTCTCTGATCATGCAGCTATGTTATTCCAGGAACCGAACACCTCAAGTAAAAAAAAAAGAGAAGAAAAGAGCACACGACGGCAAGCGTCGCTGACGCGAACGCATCAATCATGTGTGCATGAAAAACAAAATTTGACAGAGAGTTGCGTGGGAGTGGCGATGGACCCATGCTTGGCGCACAAACATGACCGCGCGTATGCATACCCCATGCGTGCGCGTCGTTTGTCATTATCGCCATCCACACGTGCGCGTCATTGACGCGTACGCGTGACCTGCAAAATCAACGTAAAGGAGTGTTTGGGCAGAGAGTTGTGTTGGCTTGGGACTAGAAGCGTGCTATAGGCACAAATTTACTCACACGTACGCGTCTCCGACGCGTGCACGTCATTTGCAAAAATGGTCCTACACGCGTGCGCATGCACGACGCGCATGCGTCGTCTGAGAATATTGGTTCCCAAGACTTCGAATAGAGAGTTGCGCATGCGCGCAGCTGACTTCGCGGGAATCGCACAAAACCCATGGCACGCGGATGCATGCCTGACGCTAACGCATCATTAAGAAAATTCACGACCCACGCGTACACGTGCTGCACCCGTACGCGTCGCCTTCGCCGCACAACAACACTTGTTCGCCGCACAGTTTTCACTTTTCTTTCTCTCTCTCCCAATCCTAATTCTCTCTTGTTCTTTTATCTTTATATCTTCTTTCCTCTCACTATTTGTTTTTATTTTCAGTTCTTCTTTGCTTGAGGACAAGCAAACCTTTAAGTTTGGTGTTGACGCTGCGCTTATGGGTTTTCTGGCATAAAAGGGAGCCGAATCATCTTCATGGAGGAGCACAACCTAAAGAATAAAGTGACCACTAGGATAACTAAGGTGGTTGAGTTCCTTTCATTTTATATTCCTTCCCTCTTTTTATATGTTATGTTCCGGTTTCCTGTTATTTTTCTTTGTTTGTTGCATGATCCTTTATTAGTTAGAATCCTAGGACTAGTTTAATTTTCTCCTAATTGCTTTAATTCTAAAAAGATGTCTCATGTATACTCACTGAACTTGAATTCAAATAAAAAATACAGAAGTGATGTATTGCATGAGAAATTGAGTTAATTTTAAGAGTAGTCTTATTTACCTAAAGGTGGTGGTATTTTCTGTGATTTTTTAATGCATGGTATGAACAGTGCATATTTGAATTTGAATCAAGGGATGTTGATGTATAAAGAATAGGAATTTAGAGAATTATTATGACTTCTCTAAAATAAACAAAAATTTAATCCTTGAAGCAAAAGAAATAGCAAAAGAAAAAAAATAATAAATAAATAAATAATAAAAGCAAGGTCCAAGGCTCTGAGCATCAATGACTAGGGAGGTCAGACATGATTAAAATCTCAAAGAGTTGTTCCCCTAGTCATATGCTTGTGGTGTGATTGTGTTAAGTAAATCCTTGAGATAGAACACTTAGAGTCGAGACCAAGTGCGTTTAACAAAGTATGCCAAAGGCTTTGAGCACCACTGTCTGGGAGTAACTGAAAGAAAAATCAAGACTCAAAGAGAGTCCCCCAATTAAGTGCTTGTGGTGTTTCTGTGTCAAGTAATCCTTGAGACAAAACATTTAAAGTCACAGCTAGGCTCAAGGTGCAAAGCACCAAAGAAACATAAATTAAACTAAATTTTGCTGTGTTCAAGGATTAAACAGAAATATAAAGATCAGAGAATTTATAATATTAACTGGATTCTAATTCCGAATGACAATGGCATCCTTCTGATTCAAAGGAGAGTGAGATGCCAAAACTATTCAGAATTGCAGTTGTAAACCCCACTATAAGAAGAGACATGGGCTTAATCGAACTCTCATTCTCATGCAAATTCACATCCTAAGCCTATATTAATTTTGGTTGCTTGAGGATAAGCAACAATTCAAGTTTGGTGTTGTGATGCATGAGCATCTTTCCTATCTTTTTCTAGTGAATTTGCATCTAATTTGTTGAGTTTAGTAAAGAATTAATTATCTTTTAGCCAATATGGATGCTACTTTGAGTCTTTTGCAATTTTGTTTATTTTAGGTAGCATTTAGCGAAATTTGATAGAGTTTCGGCAGCACAAGAATCAAAGGATATGGCAGCGAGGAGCGACGCGTACGCGTGACTGACACGTACGCGTGATTTGGAGCTTTCCATGGCGACGCGTGCGCGTGACTGACGCGTACGTGTGATTTGAATATTTGCACTGCGATGCATCTGCGTGACTTGCGAAAAAGACCATCGACGCGTACGCGTGACTGCGCCACGTGCAGAAAACGCAGAAAAATGCTGGGGACAATTTCTGGACTATTTTTACTCAGTTTTCAGCCCAGAAAACACAGATTAAAAGCTGCAAAATGGACAAAACATGTGGTCCCCACCCATCAGCTGAAGACTTTTTAATTAATTTGAATTTAAGTTCAAATCTTATTTTTTAGGAAAAGATACTTTTTAGTTTTAGATAGATTTTAAATTAATTAGGATTAATTATAAAAAGAATGCCAACAGGGTTATTCCAACACAACATTATTCCATTTCAATTTACAATCCTAGTTTTTGACTCTAAACCATGAGCAACTAATCCTCTATTGTTAAGGTTAGGAGCTCTGTCTATTTGTATGGATTGATTCGTTTGATCTTTCTAATTTAATCCATGTTTTGATTTATATTTCAATAATTGTTTTCGCTCTTTATTTTATGAATTTGGGTGGAAGGGAAGTATGACCCATATTCTAAATGAGTTCTTGTAAAACTTGGAAAAACTCTTTACTTGAACAACAGCTTGAAAACATATTATCCTAAATTTCTAATTGTTTGTATTCAACGAGATACGTGACATATAATCCCCTTATTTTTGGATAATTAGGATTATTGTGGCATATAAACTAGAAATTGATCATCACCCTCTAATTGGAATTAATTGACCAAGGAATTGGCAGTTAATGAATTTTAGAGGAGACTAGGAAGGCCTAAGGAATTAGGGTCTAGTCATATATAGTTTGCCATGAATTAAATCTTGCATGATTAAAATAGTTAGTAAGAAAAATCAATCCGAAAAATAGATAACTCTGAAACCTTAACTGTTTTCTCCATATTTTATTTCCAACTCATTGCTGCTTGCTTTCTGAAATTCTTAATTTACTGTTTAATGCTCTTTGAATACCAAAACACTCTTTTCTGCTTGCCTAACTAAGCCTATCACTCAATAACTGTTGCTTAATCTATCAATCCTCGTGGGATCGATCCTTACTCACGTAAGGTATTACTTGGTACGACCCGGTGCACTTGCCGGTTAGTTTGTGGGCTGTAAAATACCGCACCACATACTCACCTCCGTAAGGAGCTAATCGTCAAGCTAATGATGTTAAAGAAGTGCTTGTTGTGAGGCAACCCAACCTTAATTAATTATTTCTATTTCTTTTAATTCCTTAATTTTATTTTTCTTTAAATTTTTTTTAGGTTCATGATCATATGCAGCATTCAGAACAGAGATAGAATTGCAGCAGTGAAAACAGAACACTCTGGATGGAGTGTTATTGGAGTTGAATGCCAACCAGGGAGTAGACCCTAGGCATTCAACTCCAATGCAGAGGGCAAGCAATCTGAATTCCCTAGCCTCTCAGGATCAGTGGGTCCCACAGCATCTTTACCTACCCCACTCCTTCCCTCTTTCTTTCACACTTCCCTATAAACCCTAGCCCAATCACATCCATATTCAAAATCAAATTTGCCTCCCATTTACCCCACCCATGACCGAACCTACCCTAGCCCACTCTTATACATACCCCTCATTCTAACCCATCATACAGACACCTCTCACACACATCAAAACCACCCTTGGCCGAATTAACTTCTCCCTCCATCTCCTTCTATTTTCTTCTTCTTCTACCCCATTCTTCTCTTTTCTTTATTTTTGCTCGAGGACGGGCAAAGCTTTTAAGTTTGCTGTGGGAAAAGCATTGCTTTTTGCTTTCCATTACCACTTATGGAACCTAAGGTTGGAGAATCATCTAGAAAGAGGAAAGGAGGCAATGGCCGCCACCTCTGAATCTTGGGAGATTGAGAGATTCATCAGTAAAGCACACCAACACCACTTCTATGAAGTAGTGGCAGAGAAGAAGGTAATCTCTGAGGTCCCTTTCAGGCTCAAGAAGAATGAATATCCAAAAATTCGAAGAGAGATCCGGAGAAGAGGTTGGGAAGTCCTAACCAATCCCATCGAAGAGGTTGGGATCTTAATGGTGCAAGAGTTCTATGCTAATGCATGGGTCACAAAAAACCATGATATTAGTGTGATCCAAAATCCCCAGAATTGGAGCACCATGGTCCGAGGGAGAATCTTAGATTTTAGCCCGGAATGTGTGAGGTTGGCGTTCAACTTGCCTTTGATGCAAAGAGACCCAAATCCTTACACTAGAAGAGTCAACTTTGATCAGAGACTGGATCAAATGCTCTTAGACATCTGTGTGGAAGGAGCACAGTGGAAAAGGGATTCCCAAGGCAAGCCCATTCAACTAAGAAGGCTTGACCTCAAGCCCATAGCTAGAGGATGGCTGAAATTCATCCAATGCTCTATCATTCCTACTAGCAATCGGTCAGAAGTGACTATTGAAAGAGCTATCATGATCCATTGCATCATGATTGGAAGTGAGGTAAAAGTACATGAGGTGATTCCTCGAGAATTGTACAAGACAGCTGAGAAGCCTTCCAACAAAGCAAGGTTGGCATTCCCACATGGTGCGCGAAATTGTGAACAATACTTTTCACAACTCTCATAATCCCCGGTCATGAACCCCAAAACTTGGTGTTCAATACCATGGCATCAACACAACTTCGCACAACTAACCAGCAAGTGTACTGGGTCGTCCAAGTAATAAACCTTACGCGAGTAAGGGTCGATCCCACAGAGATTGTTGGTATGAAGCAAGCTATGGTCACCTTGTAAATCTTAGTCAGGCAAACTCAAATGGGTATGGTGATAAACGAATAAAGCATAAAGATAAAGATAGAGATACTTATGTAATCCATTGGTAGGAACTTCAGATAAGCATATGAAGATGCCTTCCCTTCCGTCTCTCTGCTTTCCTACTGTCTTCATCCAATCCTTCTTACTCCTTTCCATGGCAAGCTTATGCAAGGGTTTCACCGTTGTCAGTGGCTACCTCCCATCCTCTCAGTGAAAATGTTCCTATGCTCTATCACAGCATGGCTAATCATCTGTCGGTTCTCGGTCAGGCCGGAATAGAATCCAGTGATTCTTTTGCGTCTGTCACTAACGCCCCGCCTGCTAGGAGTTTGAAGCACGTCACAGTCATTCAATCATTGAATCCTACTCAGAATACCACAGACAAGGTTAGACCTTCCGGATTCTCTTGAATGCCGCCATCAGTTCTAGCCTATACCACGAAGACTCTGATCTCACGGAATGGTTGGCTCGGTTGTCAGGCGAGCACTCGGTTGTCAGGCGATCAACCATGCATCGTGCAATCAGGAATCCAAGAGATATTCACCCAATCGAAGGTAGAACGGAGGTGGTTGTCAGTCACACGTTCATAGGTGAGAATGATGATGAGTGTCACGGATCATCACATTCATCAAGTTGAAGAACAAGTGATATCTTAGAACAAGAACAAGCGGAATTGAATGGAAGAACAATAGTAATTGCATTAATACTCGAGGTACAACAGAGCTCCACACCTTAATCTATGGTGTGTAGAAACTCCACCGTTGAAAATACATAAGAACAAGGTCTAGGCATGGCCATGAGGCCAGCCTCCCAATGATCTAAGATAGCATAACAATGAAGATAGCTACCTCTCGATGTCTCAATACAATAGTAAAAGGTCCTACTTATAGAAAACTAGTAGCCTAAGGTTTACAGAAATGAGTAAATGACATAAAAATCCACTTCCGGGCCCACTTGGTGTGTGCTTGGGCTGAGCAATGAAGCATTTACGTGCAGAGACTTCTCTTGGAGTTAAACGCCAGCTTTTATGCCAGTTTGGGCGTTTAACTCCCATTTTGGTGCCAGTTCCAGCGTTTAACGCTGGGATTTCTAAGGGTGACTTTGAACGCCGGTTTGGGCCATCAAATCTTGGGCAAAGTATGGACTATCATATATTGCTGGAAAGCCCAGGATGTCTACTTTCCAACGCCGTTGAGAGCGCGCCAATTGGGCTTCTGTAGCTCCAGAAAATCCGCTTCGAGTGCAGGGAGGTCAGAATCCAACAGCATCTGCAGTCCTTTTCAGTCTCTGAATCAGATTTTTGCTCAGGTCCCTCAATTTCAGCCAGAAAATACCTGAAATCACAGAAAAACACACAAACTCATAGTAAAGTCCAGAAAAGTGAATTTTAACTAAAAACTAATAAAAATATACTAAAAACTAACTAGATCATACTAAAAACATACTAAAAACAATGCCAAAAAGCGTACAAATTATCCGCTCATCACAACACCAAACTTAAATTGTTGCTTGTCCTCAAGCAACTGAAAATCAAATAAGATAAAAAGAAGAGAATATGCAATGAATTCCAAAAACATCTATGAAGATCAGTATTAATTAGATGAGTGGGGCTTTTAGCTTTTTGCCTCTGAATAGTTTTGGCATCTCACTCTATCCTTTGAAATTCAGAATGATTGGCTTCTTTAGGAACTTAGAATCCAGATAGTGTTATTGATTCTCCTAGTAGAGTATGATGATTCTTGAACAAAGCTACTTATTGAGTCTTGGCTGTGGCCCAAAGCACTCTGTCTTCCAGTATTACCACCGAATACATACATGCCACAGACACATAATTGGGTGAACCTTTTCAGATTGTGACTCAGCTTTGCTAGAGTCCCCAATTAGAGGTGTCCAGGGTTCTTAAGCACACTCTTTTTGCCTTGGATCACAACTTTATTTCTTTTTCTTTCTTTTTCTCCCCTTTTCTCTATTTTTTTCGATTTTTTTTTCTTTTTTTTTCATTGCTTTTTCTTGCTTCAAGAATCATTTTTATGATTTTTCAGATCCTCAGTAACATGTCTCCTTTTTCATCATTCTTTCAAGAGCCAACATTCATGAACCACAAATTCAAGATACATATGCACTGTTTAAGCATACATTCAGAAGACAAAAGTAATGCCACCACATTAAACTGTTATAAAATTCAAAATTCATGCAATTCTTTTTCTTTTTCAATTAAGCACGTTTTTATTTAAGAGAGGTGATGGATTCATAGGACATTCATAACTTTAAGGCATAGACACTAAGACACTAATGATCACAAGACACAAACATAGATAAACATAAGCATGAAATTCGAAAAACAGAAGAATAAAGAACAAGGAAATCAAGGAACGGGTCCACCTTAGTGATGGCGGCTCTTTCTTCCTCTTGAAGACCCTATGGAGTGCTTGAGCTCCTCAATGTCTCTTCCTTGTCTTTGTTGCTCCTCTCTCATGATTTTTTGATCTTCTCTAATTTCATGGAGGATGATGGAGTGTTCTTGATGCTCCACCCTTAGTTGTCCCATGTTGGAACTCAATTCTCCTAGGGAGGTATTTAGTTGCTCCCAATAGTTTTGTGGAGGAAAGTGCATCCCTTGAGGTATCTCAGGGATCTCATGATGAGTGGGGTCTCTTGTGTGCTCCATCCTCTTCTTAGTGATGGGCTTGTCCTCATCAATAGGGATGTCTCCCTCTATGTCAACTCCAACTGAATAACAGAGGTGACAAATGAGATTAGGGAAGGCTAACCTTGCCAAGGTAGAGGACTTGTCCGCCACCTTATAGAGCTCTTGAGCTATAACCTCATGAACTTCTATTCCTTCTCCAATCATGATGCTATGAATCATGATAGCCCGGTCTATGGTAACTTCGGACCGGTTGCTAGTGGGAATGATTGAGCGTTGGATAAACTCCAACCATCCTCTAGCCACGGGTTTGAGGTCATGCCTTCTCAATTGAACCGGCTTCCCTCTTGAATCTCTCTTCCATTGGGCGCCCTCTTCACATATGATTGTGAGGACTTGGTCCAACCTTTGATCAAAGTTGACCCTTCTAGTGTAAGGGTGTTCATTTCCTTGCATCATGGGCAAATTGAATGCCAACCTTACACTTTCCGGACTAAAATTCAAGTATTTCCCCCGAACCATAGTAAGATAATTCTTTGGATCCGGGTTCACACTTTGATCATGGTTCTTGGTGATCCATGCATTGGCATAGAACTCTTGAACCATCAAGATTCCGACTTGTTGAATGGGGTTGGTAAGAACTTCCCAACCTCTTCTTCGGATCTCATGTTGGATCTCCGGATATTCACCCTTTTTGAGTGAAAAAGGGACCTCGGGGATCACCTTCTTCAAGGCCACAACTTCATAGAAGTGGTCTTGATGCACCCTTGAGATGAATCTCTCCATCTCCCATGACTCGGAGGTGGAAGCTTTTGCCTTCCCTTTCCTCTTTCTAGAGGTTTCTCCGGCCTTGGATGCCATAAATGGTTATGGAAAAACAAAAAGCAATGCTTTTACCACACCAAACTTAAAATGTTTGCTCGTCCTCGAGCAAAAGAAGGAAGAAGAGAGGAGAAGAAGAAGAAATGAGGAGAAAGGGAATGGCTTTGTGTTTGGCCAAAGGGGGGAGAAATGGTGTTTAGGTTGTGTGGAAAGGAAGGAGTGAAGGAGGGTTTATATAGGAGAGGGAGAAGGGTAGGGTTCGGTCATTGGAGGGTGGGTTTGGGTGGGAAAGTGGTTTGAATTTGAATGGTGAGGTAGGTGAGGTTTTATGAAGGATGGATGTGAGTGGTGAAGAGAAAGATGGGATTTGATAGGTGAAGGGTTTTTGGGGAAGAGGTGTTGAGGTGATTGGTGAATGGGTGAAGAAGAGAGAGAGTGGTGGGGTAGGTGGGGATCCTGTGGGGTCCACATATCCTGAGGTGTCAAGGAAAAGTCATCCCTGCACCAAATAGCAAGCAAAATCTCGTTTTGTGCCAATTCTGGCGTTAAACGCTGGGCTGGTGCCCATTTCTGGCGTTTAACGCCAGCTTCTTGTCCTTTTCTGGCGTTTAACGCCAGTCTGGTGCCCCTTTCTGGCGTTAAACGCCCAGAATGGTGCCAGACTGGGCGTTAAACGCCCAACAGCTAGCCTCACTGGCGTTTAAACGCCAGTAGGTGTGTCCTCCAGGGTGTGCTGTTTTTCTTCCTGTTTTTCATTCTGTTTTTGCTTTTTTCATTGATTTTGTGACTTCTTATGATCATCAACCTACAAAAAATATAAAATAACAAAAGAAAATAGTTAATTATAAAACATTGGGTTGCCTCCCAACAAGCACTTCTTTAATGTCATTAGCTTGACAGAGGACTCTTATGGAGCCTCAGAAATGCTCAGAGATATGTTGGAACCTCCCAACACCAAACTTAGAGTTTGAATGTGGGGGTTCAACACCAAACTTAGAGTTTGGTTGTGGCCTCCCAACACCAAACTTAGAGTTTGACTGTGGGGGCTCTGTTTGGCTCTGTTTTGAGAGAAGCTCTTCATGCTTCCTCTCCATGATGACAGAGGGATATCCTTGGGCCTTAAACACCAAGGATTCTTCATTCACTTGAATGATCAACTCTCCTCTATCAACATCAATCACAGCCCTTGCTGTGGCTAGGAAGGGTCTGCCAAGGATGATGGATTCATCCATGCACTTCCCAGTCTTTAGGACTATGAAATCAGTAGGGATGTAATGGTCTTCAACTTTAACCAGAACATCCTCTACAAGTCCATGGGCTTGTTTTCTTGAGTTGTCTGCCATCTCAAGTGAGATTTTTACAGCTTGTACCTCAGAGATCCCTAACTTCTCCATTACAGAGAGAGGCATGAGGTTTACACTTGACCCTAAGTCACACAAGGCCTTCTTGAAGGTCATGGTGCGTATGGTACAAGGTATTGAAAACTTCCCAGGATCCTGTCTCTTTTGAGGCAGTTTTCTGCCTAGACAAGTCATCCAGTTCCTTGGTGAGCAAAGGGGATTCATCCTCCCAAGTCTCATTTCCAAACAACTTGTCATTTAGCTTCATGATTGCTCCAAGGTATTTAGCAACTTGCTCTTCAGTGACATACTCATCCTCTTCAGAGGAAGAATACTCATCAGAGCTCATGAATGGCAGAAGTAAGTCCAATAGAATCTCTATGGTCTCAGTTTGAGCCTCAGATTCCCATGGTTCCTCATTGGGGAACTCATTGGAGGCCAGTGGACGCCCAGTGAGGCCTTCCTCAGTGGCGTTCACTGCCTCTCCTTCCTCCCAAAATTCGGCCATGTTGATGGCCTTGCACTCTCCTTTTGGATTTTCTTCTGTATTGCTTGGGAGAGTACTAAGAGGGAGTTCAGTAATTTTCTTGTTCAGCTGACCCACTTGTGCCTCCAAATTTCTAATGGAGGATCTTGTTTCAGTCATGAAACTTTGAGTGGTTTTGATCAGATCAGAGACCATGGTTGCTAAGTCAGAGTTATTCTGCTTAGAACTCTCTGTCTGTTGCTGAGAAGATGATGGAAAAGGCTTGCTATTGCTAAACCTGTTTCTTCCACCATTATTATTGTTGAAACCTTGTTGGGGTCTCTGTTGATCCTTCCATGAAAAATTTGGATGATTTCTCCATGAAGGATTATAGGTGTTTCCATAGGGTTCTCCCATGTAATTCACCTCTTCCATTGAAGGGTTCTCTGGATCATAAGCTTCTTCCTCAGATGAAGCCTCCTTAGTACTGCTTGGTGCATTTTGCATTCCAGACAGGCTTTGAGAAATCATATTGACTTGTTGAGTCAATATTTTATTCTGAGCCAATATGGCATTCAGAGTGTCAATCTCAAGAATTCCTTTCTTCTGACTAGTCCCATTGTTCACATGATTTCTTTCAGAAGTGTACATGAATTGGTTATTTGCAACCATTTCAATCAGTTCTTGAGCTTCAGTAGGCGTCTTCTTCAGATGAAGAGATCCTCCTGCAGAGCTATCCAAAGACATCTTGGATAGTTCAGAGAGACCATCATAGAAAATACCTATGATGCTCCATTCAGAAAGCATATCAGAAGGACACTTTCTGATTAATTGTTTGTATCTTTCCCAAGCTTCATAGAGGGATTCTCCTTCCTTCTGTCTGAAGGTTTGGACTTCCACTCTAAGCTTACTCAATTTTTGAGGTGGAAAGAACTTTGCCAAGAAGGCATTGACTAGCTTTTCCCAAGAGTCCAGGCTTTCTTTAGGTTGAGAGTCCAACCATGTTCTAGCTCTGTCTCTTACAGCAAAAGGGAATAGCATAAGTCTGTAGACCTCAGGGTCAACCCCATTACTCTTGACAGTGTCACAGATTTGCAAAAACTCAGCTAAGAACTGATGAGGATCTTCCAATGGAAGTCCATGGAACTTGCAATTCTGTTGCATTAGAGAAACTAATTGAGGCGTAAGCTCAAAGTTGTTTGCTCCAATGGCAGGGATAGAGATGCTTCTCCCATAGAAATCGGGAGTAGGTGCAGTAAAGTCACCCAGCACCTTCCTTGCATTGTTGGCATTGTTGTTTTCGGCTGCCATGTGTTCTTCTTCTTTGAAGAATTCGGTCAGGTCCTCTAAAGAGAGTTGTGCTTTGGCTTCTCTTAGCTTTCTCTTCAAGGTCCTTTCAGGTTCAGGATCAGCCTCAACAAGAATGCCTTTGTCTTTGCTCCTGCTCATATGAAAGAGAAGAGAACAAGAAAATGTGGAATCCTCTATGTCACAGTATAGAGATTCCTTGAAGTAGAAGAGTAGAAGACAGAAGTAGAAAATTCGAACTTATCAAAGAAGATGGAGTTCGAATTTTGCAATAAGGGATAGTGTTAGTCCATAAATAGAAGGATGTGAGAAGGAGGGAAGTAATTTTCGAAAATTAAGTAAAAGATTTTGAAAACATTTTTGAAAACACTATTTGATTTTCGAAAATGAAAGTGGAAAAGAAATCAAGTGATTTTTGAAAAAGATTTTAAAATTAGAAATCAAAAAGATTTGATTGAAAACTATTTTGAAAAAGATGTGGTTAAGAAAATATGATTAGTTTTAAAAAGATGTGATTGAGAAGGTATGATTTGAAAAATATTTTAAAAAGATTTGATTTTGAAAATTAAAAACTTGACTAACAAGAAAAGATATGATTCAAACATTAAACCTTCCTCAACAGAAAAGGCAACATACTTGAAGTGTTGAATCAAATCATTAATTGATAGTAAGTATCTTTGAAAATGAAAAGAAATTGATTTTGAAAACACATGATTGAAAAGATATGATTTGAAAAAGATTTGATTTTGAAAAACTTTGAAAATCTGAAAAAAAAATTGCATTGAAAAACAGAATCTTCCCTCTTGTGCCATCCTGGCGTTAAACGCCCAGAATGGTGCACATTCTGGCGTTTAACGCCCAAAACTATACCCTTTTGGGCGTTAAACGCCCAACCAGGTACCCTGGCTGGCGTTTAAACGCCAGTCTGTCCTTCTTCACTGGGCGTTTTGAACGCCCAGCTTTTCTGTGTAATTCCTCTGCTGTATGTTCTGAATCTTTAATTTCTCTGTAGTATTGACTTGAGAAGACACAAATAAAAAATATTTTTGGATTTTTAATAATAAGGAAAAATCAAAATGCAACAAGAATCAAATAACTATGCATGCAAGACACCAAACTTAGCAGTTTGTATACTACTGACACTAATGAGAATGCATATGAGACACATAAAACACTCAAGTCAAGAGAATTCAAAGATCAGAGTAAGAAATCATCAAGAATTATTTGAAGATCCTTAAGAACACATGAATGGATGCATGCAATTGACACCAAACTTAAGATGAGACACTAGACTCAAACAAGAAATTTTTGGATTTTATGATTTTTTTGATTTTTTTTGTGCTTTTTTTTTCGAAAATTAAGTGGAAAAAGAAAATAAAGGTATCAAAATTCTTAATGAGAATTCCAGGAATCATGCAATGTTAGTCTAAAGCTTCAGTCTAAAGGAATTAGACATGGTCAGCCAAGCTTCAGCAGAACATTGCATTCAAGAGCTAAATTGATGAAGATCAATCAGCTTTGGTGATGATAAGAACATCACCTTGAAACACTAGAATTCATTCCTAAGAACTCTGAAGAAAAAATACCTAATCTAAGCAACAAGATGAACCGTCAGTTGTCCAAACTCAACAATCCCCGGCAACGGCGCCAAAAACTTGGTGCGCGAAATTGTGAACAATACTTTTCACAACTCTCATAATCCCCGGTCATGAACCCCAAAACTTGGTGTTCAATACCATGGCATCAACACAACTTCGCACAACTAACCAGCAAGTGTACTGGGTCGTCCAAGTAATAAACCTTACGCGAGTAAGGGTCGATCCCACAGAGATTGTTGGTATGAAGCAAGCTATGGTCACCTTGTAAATCTTAGTCAGGCAAACTCAAATGGGTATGGTGATAAACGAATAAAGCATAAAGATAAAGATAGAGATACTTATGTAATCCATTGGTAGGAACTTCAGATAAGCGTATGAAGATGCCTTCCCTTCCGTCTCTCTGCTTTCCTACTGTCTTCATCCAATCCTTCTTACTCCTTTCCATGGCAAGCTTATGCAAGGGTTTCACCGTTGTCAGTGGCTACCTCCCATCCTCTCAGTGAAAATGTTCCTATGCTCTATCACAGCATGGCTAATCATCTGTCGGTTCTCGGTCAGGCCGGAATAGAATCCAGTGATTCTTTTGCGTCTGTCACTAACGCCCCGCCTGCTAGGAGTTTGAAGCACGTCACAGTCATTCAATCATTGAATCCTACTCAGAATACCACAGACAAGGTTAGACCTTCCGGATTCTCTTGAATGCCGCCATCAGTTCTAGCCTATACCACGAAGACTCTGATCTCACGGAATGGTTGGCTCGGTTGTCAGGCGAGCACTCGGTTGTCAGGCGATCAACCATGCATCGTGCAATCAGGAATCCAAGAGATATTCACCCAATCGAAGGTAGAACGGAGGTGGTTGTCAGTCACACGTTCATAGGTGAGAATGATGATGAGTGTCACGGATCATCACATTCATCAAGTTGAAGAACAAGTGATATCTTAGAACAAGAACAAGCGGAATTGAATGGAAGAACAATAGTAATTGCATTAATACTCGAGGTACAGCAGAGCTCCACACCTTAATCTATGGTGTGTAGAAACTCCACCGTTGAAAATACATAAGAACAAGGTCTAGGCATGGCCATGAGGCCAGCCTCCCAATGATCTAAGATAGCATAACAATGAAGATAGCTACCTCTCGATGTCTCAATACAATAGTAAAAGGTCCTACTTATAGAAAACTAGTAGCCTAAGGTTTACAGAAATGAGTAAATGACATAAAAATCCACTTCCGGGCCCACTTGGTGTGTGCTTGGGCTGAGCAATGAAGCATTTTCGTGCAGAGACTTCTCTTGGAGTTAAACGCCAGCTTTTATGCCAGTTTGGGCGTTTAACTCCCATTTTGGTGCCAGTTCCAGCGTTTAACGCTGGGATTTCTGAGGGTGACTTTGAACGCCGGTTTGGGCCATCAAATCTTGGGCAAAGTATGGACTATCATATATTGCTGGAAAGCCCAGGATGTCTACTTTCCAACGCGGTTGAGAGCGCACCAATTGGGCTTCTGTAGCTCCAGAAAATCCGCTTCGAGTGCAGGGAGGTCAGAATCCAACAGCATCTGCAGTCCTTTTCAGTCTCTGAATCAGATTTTTGCTCAGGTCCCTCAATTTCAGCCAGAAAATACCTGAAATCACAGAAAAACACACAAACTCATAGTAAAGTCCAGAAAAGTGAATTTTAACTAAAAACTAATAAAAATATACTAAAAACTAACTAGATCATACTAAAAACAATGCCAAAAAGTGTACAAATTATCCGCTCATCACCACACCTCATCTGTCATCTATGTAATTCAGCTAGAATTGTCATAGAGGGAGATATCTCCATTGAGGAGGACAAGCCCATCACTAAGAAGAGGATGGAGCAAACTAGAGAGCATCCATAAGAGCCTGTGCACCTGCCTCAACATGAGATCCCTGAGAATACCTCAAGGGATGCATTTTCCTCCTCAAGGCTATTGGGACCAATTGCATAATTCTCTTGGAGAATTAAACACTAACATGGAGTAGTTGAGGATGGAGCATCAAGAGCATTCCACCATCCTCAATGAAATAAGGGAAGACCAAAGGGCTATGAGGAAAGAACAACAAAGACAAAGGAGTGACATTGAAGAGATCAAGCACTACATTGGGTCCTCATGGAGGAGTAATAGCCGCCACCATTAAAGGTGGATTCATTCTCTTAATCTCCTTTTCTTATGTTATTTTTCTATTTTCTATCTGTTCTCTTATTCTTATTGCATGATCATTTCTATCTATGTCTTAAAATTATAAAAGGTTCCATATGTTTCTCACCTTGCTTAAAAAGAAAATTTTATTTGAAAAGAATTGAGAGATGCATGAATTTCAAGTTTATAATAAGAATAGTTCAATTATCTTGATGTGGTGGCATTGCTTTTCTTTTCTGAATGTATGAATAAAGAGTGCATATTTGAAATTGGGATTTTAGAATGTTGGCTCTTGAAAGAATGATGAAAAAGGAAAAGTATTATTGGTAATCTGAAAAATATAAAAAATTGATTCTTGAAGCAAGAAAAAGCAGCAAAAAGAAAAAGAAAAAGAAAAAGCATGTTGCAAAAGAAAAAACTTATATATGCATGCGAAAAAAATAATATAAAAAAAGAAAGAAACAGAAAAAGCCAATAGCTCTTTAAACCAAAAGGCAAGAGCAAAAAGCCAATAATCCTTTAAACTAAAAGGCAAGGGTAAAATGATCCAAGGTTTTGAGCATCAATGGTTAGGAGGACCAACAAGGAATAAAATTCTGGCCTCTAAGCGGCTCAACCAAGTTGTCCCTAACCATATGCTTGTGGTGTGAAGGTGTCAAGTGAAAAACTTGAGACTGAGCAGTTAAAGTCATGGTCCAAAGCTAAAAGAGTGTGCTGAAGAACTCTGGACACCTCTATCTGAAGATTCTAGCAAAGCTGAATCACAATCCGAAAGGGTTCACCCAGTTAAAGTGTCTGTGGCATTTATGTATCAGGTGGTAATACTGGAAAATAAAGTGCTTAGGGTCACGGCCAAGACTCTGAAAGCTATGATCAAGAATAAAAAAGAACCGAACTAGGAGAATCAATAATATCATCTGGATTATAAGTTTCTAAAGAGACCAACATTTCTAAGTTTCAATAGATAGTGAGATGCCAAAACTATTCAGAAGCAAAAAGCTACTAAGTCCCACTTATCTAATTAAAACTGAGCTTCATTGGAAACTATGAGATTTATTGTAACTTACTCTTCTTTTTATCCTACTATGTTTTTATTTGCTTGGGGAAAAGCAACAATTTAATTTTGGTGTTGTGATGAGCGAATATTTTATACGCTTTTTGGCATCATTTTCATATAATTTTTAGCATGTTTTGTCTAAGTTTTATTAAGTTTTCATAGATTTTAGTGCAAAATTCACATTTTTTTATTCTACTTTGAGTTTGTGTATTTTTGTACAAATTCAGGTATTTTCTGGCTGAAATTGAGGAGTTGGAGCAGAAGTCTGATTTAGAGACAGAGAAAGCACAGCAGATGTTGTCCGGATCTAATCTCCTTGCACTCAAAAGAGCTTTTCTGGAGCTACAAAAAACCAAATGGAGCGTTCTTAATGGATATGGAAAGCTAACGTCAAGATCTTTCCAGAAATGTATAATAGTTCATACTTTGCATCAGAATTAAAGGCCCAAAACTGGTATCCAACACCAGCCTCCTGCCCCAGTCCAGGCGTCCAGCGCCCAAAAGAGGATACTAGCATCCAAACGCCCAAAGAGGATCCCCTAGCCAACGTTCATCACCCTAGAGGCCTCCTAGCACGTGGATCTCATCAAAGCTCAACCCAAACACTCACCAAGTGAGCCCCAGAAGTGTATTTTAGTACTAAAAGACTGTTTTACCCTTTCTTATGTAATCCTTAGTCATTAGCTTAGTATTTAAAGAACTTTTACACAATCTTCAAAGGGGAGATATGCCATATATTATTTTTCATATTGTATTTTCTATCAGCATGAGTTTCTAAACCTCATAGGTTGAGAGGAGAAGCCCTGCTGAGTTTTATGGATTAATAAAAGTATTACTGTTTCTTTTCAATCCGTGTTTGATTCAATTCTAAGATGTATCTTCGTTCTTCAACTTGATGAATGGGATGACCCGTGACAATCATCTTCGTTCTTCATACTAAGACCACGTGCCTGACAACCACCCGTGTTCTTCTTGGGTTTGTGTGAATACATAACTGGAAAGCATCGAACCACCAGCTTGATTATACATATCTTAGACGGCTAATCCACGACTTCGTTGGGGACTTCTCGAGACACCAGTTCAGCCCAGGTATAGGGATATTAGGGTCTCTGTGGTAGAGGCTAGAACCCAAAGGCGCATCATTCTCTGATCCGGAAGATCCGACCTTGTCTGTGGCATTTTGAGTAGGATCATTAAGGAGAATGGACTGCAGGAGCTTTACCCTCAATCAGAATGGATCCACACTAACCCTAAGATTCAGATCTGGAGGAGCATTGGCGGCCTCTCAACCGGCAACAATCACATACAGCGTACCATAGAAGAAATCATTCACAATTGAAGAAGACATTAAGACCAGAGTTAATCCAAAAGGACAAAGCATCTCCAAGCCTTAACCATCTTCTTATCATTGTAAACAGGTCAACCTAGTTCAGATCTCATTATTCCTTTTATGCAATTAAACAACATACCAACATCTCCTACTCACCTAACTAAGATTTGCAAGATAATCTTAGCTTGCTTCAAACCACAATCCTCGTGGGATCGACCCTGATTTGCTCAGGTATTACTTGGACAACCCATTGCACTTGCTGGTACATGTGTATGAAGTGTGGGGATTCGTGCACCATCTCTTGAGCATATTGAGTTCATCCATGAGAGAACAGGAAACAGACTCATAGTGATGGGTGAAGACCTAAGCCCCTATGACTACCCTCCTCCTTAGAGGAGCTGACCGTCAAACTAGTGACGGTAAAGAAGCGCTTGTTGGGAGACAATCCAACCAAGAGTATCCTTTAGTTTTATTTCAGTTTGACTTTCATTTATTTTTCATTGCTTTTCATAGTTTTTTCTTGGTTTTATTTTGTTTGTGATCATGCACAGTGCCTAGAACAGGGACAGAAAGACTCCGAAGGAAAAATGGAACACCCTGGAGCAAGGTTGATTCGAAGTGCTTGGGCACTAAATACCAGGCATGGCGTTTAGCGCAAGGAATGGGGCAAGGGGAGTTGGCATTAAACGCAGGGATGGCGTTAAACGCAGGGATGGGATTTAACACCAAGAAGAGGAAGCAGAAGTTGGTGTTAAACACCAAGTGGGTGTTTAACACCCACAAAGGATCCTTCTTCACACCTCCAATGGCACTAAACACCAACTGTGTGTTTAGCTCCAATGACTCGTCCACAAAAAAAAGGGGCCATTACTGGTGCTAAACACCAAGGCTGGCATTCGCTTCCACTTTGACCATTCAAACACACCTTCTCAACCCCCTAGCCATATTTTCATCCCCTTCAATTCCCAACATCACTTTCCATCAACCTATTGAATTCTATATATCTTTCAACTCACCCCCACTTCATCCAATCACCACTCATCATTTCCATCAATCTCTCTTTTCCATTAACCACATTTAAATTTTATTTCCTTCCTACCCTTACCCACACTACCTGAACCCTCCCCCACCTCCTATATATACCCCAACTCTTCACTCTTTTCCCCACACCTCCATTATACTTTCCTATATCAATCCTCTAGCTTTCATTATTCCTACCCCCTTTCTATTCTTTTTTAGCCGTGACCACTCCCCCTACCTCCATATATCTTCTTCTTCTTCAATTCCACTTTACCAACCCTTCCTTCACCCCCTTCTTTCTCTTAACTTTGCTCGGGGACAAACAAACCTTATAAGTTTGGTGTTAGATGCTCCACTTTTTTCTCATTTTTTATTATCCATATGGCACCTAAAACTGGTGAATCCTCTTTAAGGAATAGGAAAGAGAAGGCCATTGCCTCCGATCCTTATGACTTCACCCGATTCCTCTCCAAGACCCATGAGGATCACTTCTACGAAGTTGTGAACAAGAAGAAAGTAATCCCCAAGGTTTGGTTTGAGCTTCAACCGGAGGACTACCCAAAAATCCGGGAGCAGATTCTGAGACGGTGTTGGAAAGTTCTGACTAACCCTGTGACCAAGGTGGGTATACTTATAGTCAGGGAGTTCTACGCCAATGCTTGGGTGACTTTTAAGCATGCACAAGGTGTAAAACCAGACTCAAAGAACTGGCACACTGTGGTCCGAGGGACGATCATGGAGTTCAGTCCTGAGAGTGTGAGGGAGATACTTCATCTGCCACCATCCAGAAATGACCCTCATTCTTACACTTACAGGGTCAATACTGACCAGAGGCTGGACCAGGTTCTTACAGACATATGCCTCCCTGAAGCTCAGTGGAGGAGGGACACTAGAGGTCAGCCATACCAGCTGGGTAGTTATGAGCGGATATTTTATACGCTTTTTGGGGGTATTTTCATGTAGATTTTAGCATGTTTTAATTAGCTTTTAATATAATTTTATTAGTTTTTAGGCAAAAATTATATTTCTGGAATTTACTATGAGTTTGTGTATTTTTCTGTGATTTCAGGTATTTTCTGGCTGAAATTGAGGGAGCTGAGCAAAAATCTGAGTTAGGCTGAAAAAGGATTGCTGATGTTGTTGGATCCTGACCTCCCCTCACTCGGAATGGATTTTTTGGAGCTACAGAAGTCCAATTGACGCGCTCTCAATCGGGTTGGAAGGTAGACATCCAGGGCTTTCCAGAAATATATAATAGTCCATACTTTGCGCGAAGATAGATGACGTAAACTGGCGTTCAATGCCAGTTCCATGCTGCAGTCTGGCGTCCAACGCCAGAAACAGGTTACAAGTTGGAGTTCAACGCCCAAAACACGTTACAACTTGGCGTTCAACTCCAGAAACAGCCCAAGCACGTGAGAGGCTTAAGTCTCAGCCCCAGCACACACCAAGTGGGTCCCAGAAGTGGATCTCTGCACCAATTATCTTAGTTTACTCATTCTCTGTAGACCTAGGTTACTAGTTTAGTATTTAAACAACTTTTAGAGTCTTATTTTGCATCTCATGACATTTTTAGATCTGAATTTTATAATCCTTGACGGCATGAGTCTCTAAACTCCATTGTTGGGGGTGAGGAGCTCTGCAGCATCTCGATGAATTAATGTAATTACTTCTGTTTTCCATTCAAACACGCTTGTTCTTATCTAAGATGTTCATTCGCGCTTCACTATGAAGAAGGTGATGATCCATGACACTCATCACCTTCCTCAATCTATGAACGTGTGCCTGACAACCACCTCCGTTCTACATCAGATTGAATGAGTATCTCTTAGATTCCTTAATCAGAATCTTCGTGGTATAAGTTGGAATTGATGGCGGCATTCATGAGAATCCGGAAAGTCTAAATCTTGTATGTGGTATTCCGAGTAGGATTCTGGGATTGGATGACTGTGACGAGCTTTGAACTCGCGAGTGTTGGGCGTGATGACAAACGCAAAAGAATCAATGGATTCTATTCCGACATGATCGAGAACCAACAGCTGATTAGCCGTGCTGTGATAGAGCATTTGGACCATTTTCACTGAGAGGATGGGAAGTAGCCATTGACAACGGTGACACCCTATATATAGCTTGCCATGGAAGGAGCCTTGCGTGTGGGAAGAGGATTACAAGAGAAAAGCTGAAATAAAGCAAACAAAGCATCTCCAAAACTCCAACATATTCTCCATTATTAAAGTAACAATTATTTATTTTATGCTCTTTTCACTTAATACGAAACTAAAGAACCTTATTGGTATCCTAACTAAGAATAATAAAATAACCATAGCTTGCTTCAAGCCAACAATCTCCATGGAATTCGACCCTTACTCACGTAAGGTATTACTTGGACGACCCAGTGCACTTGCTGGTTAGTTGTGCGAAGCTGTGTTAAATAGTCCATTAATATTGGCATACACAATTTCGTGCACCAAGTTTTTGGCGCCGTTGCCAGGGATTGTTCGAGTTTGAACAACTAAAGGTTTATTTTATTGCTTAGATTAGGAATAATTTATTTTTGTTGCTATAGAGTCATTAAATTCTGAGTCCTTTATTCCCTTTTCAAAAATTTTTCAAAAATATTATTTTTCTTTATCAAATTTTTAATTTTTCGTGATTTTAGTGTTTTGTTCTAAGTTTGGTGTCAATTACATATTTCATATTTTCCCTTTAAATTTTCGAATTTGTGCTCTTTGATCTTCAAGTTGTTCTTGTTGATTTTTCTTGTTGATCTTTATTTTTTCTTGTTCTGTGTCTTTTCTTGTTTCGCTTGTGTTTTTCCAAAGCATTAGTCTTCCAAAAGGAATATACCTATTCAAAACAAGTGTTACATTTACTGCCCAATTGGCTAGAGCGTTGGTCTACGTTCTTGGTAATTGGGTATCTTCTTTTTAAAATCTTTTTCAAAAATAATTTTTCTTGATTTAATCTTGTGCCAAACTTTAAGTTCGGTGTTTTCTTGTCAATCTTTTTATAGTTTTCGAAAATTTTATTGAAGTTTTCTGAAAATTTTAAGTTTGGTGTTCTTTCTTTTGTTTGTGTTCTTGTGAATCTTCAAGGTGTTCTTGAGTCTTTCTTGTGTTTTGATCTTAAAATTGTTAAGTTTGGTGTTCCTTGGTGTTTTCCCTCCAAAATTTTCAAAAATAAGGAGCATTAGATCTAAAAATTTTAAGTCTTGTGTCTTTTGTGTGTTTTTCTCTTTCATCATAAAATTCAAAATTCAAAAAAAAATATATCTTTTCTAACTATTTTTAAGCTATTTTTTTTCTTTTTCGAAATTTTTTTATAAAAATTCAGATTTCAATTTCAAAATTTTTCAAATCTTACCCTCCTAAGATTTTAAAAAAATTATATTTTATTATCTTTTTCAAAAATATCCTAACCACTTTCTCTCTCCTCAATTTTTTTCGAAAATCTTCACAAAACATTTTCAAATTTTTTATTTTTATTTCGTTTTTATTTTATCTTATTTTATTTTATTTTACTATTTCGAAAATAAATTTTTATATTTAATAAAATAAATAATATCAACATCCATATCATCTCCCTTGCTCCATCATGGAACTAAGTGGAAATGAACAGTCCAGAAGGACTCTGGGGTCCTATGCTAACCCCACTACTACTTCATATGGGAGTAGTATCTATATACCCTCCATCGAAGTCAGTAGTTTTGAGTTGAATCCTCAGCTCATCATCATGGTGTAGCAAAGTTGCCAGTATTCCGGTCTTCCACAGGAAGAACCTACAGAGTTTCTGGCACAATTTCTACAAATTGTTGACACAGTACATGATAAGGGAGTAGATCAGGATGTCTATAGATTATTACTGTTTTCATTTGCTATAAAGGACCAAGCTAAGAGATGGTTAAATAACCAACCTAAGGACAACATAAAGACATGGAAACAGCTGTCAGAAAAATTCCTGAATCACTATTTTCCTCCCAAAAGGATGACACGGCTAAGGCTAAGCATCCAAGGCTTCAAACAAGGAGATAATGAATCTCTTTATGATGCCTGGGAGAGATATAGAGAGATGCTAAGAAAATGCCCCTTTGAAATATTTTCAGAGTGGGTGCAGTTAGACATCTTCTACTATGGGCTTATAGAAAGAGCTCAGATTTCTCTAGACCACTCAGCTGGTGGTTCTATACACATGAGAAAAACAATTGAAGAAGCTTAAGAGCTCATTGATACAGTTGCCAGGAATCAGCACCTGTACCTAAGCAGTGAACTTCCCAAGAAGGAAGATGCTAAAACAGCAACTGCTGAACTCAGTCCTACAGATCAAGCTGCTGAATTCAATCAGCAACTAGATTTTCTAACAAAACAGTTAGCCGAATTCAAGGAGATACTACAAGAAACAAGAATGGCTAATATAAATATGGAAGTGCAATTGAAGCAAACAGAACAACAGTTATCAAAACAAATAACAGAAGAGTGTCAAGCAGTTCAATTAAGAAGTGGAAAAACATTAAATACCTCACTTCAAGACAGCAGGAAGCCAAGAAATGAGCAAACTACCCAAAATTCCTCTGAGGACAGTAAGAGCCCAGAGAGGAATAATTCTGGCGCTCAAACGCCAAAGAATTGGAGGAAAGCTGGCGTTGAACGCCCAAACCATGCTCAGTCCTGGCGTTCAACGCCAGAAACAAGCAATGATTTGGCGTTGAATGCCCAAAGGGAGCACAGTTCTGGCGTTCAGACGCCAGAAACAAGTAAGAAGTTGGCGTTTAACGCCACTCCAGCTTCCACCCCTGGCATTCAAATGCCAGTGGGGATCAGACACATACAAGTGCTGATAATAACCCATCTAAAAGGGCTTCTCAACCCACATCTGTAGGCAGTAAACCTGCAACAACTAAGGTTGAGGAATACAAAGCCAAAATGCCTTATCCTCAGAAACTCTGCCAAGCGGAACAGGATAAGCAATTTGTCCACTTTGCAGACTATCTCAGGACTCTTGAAATAACGATTCTGTTTGCAGAGGCACTTGAGCAGATACCCTCTTATGCTAAGTTCATGAAAGAGATCTTAAGTCATAAGAAGGATTGGAGGGAAACTAAAAAAGTTTACCTCACTGAAGAATGCAGTGCAGTCATTCTGAAAAGCTTACCTAAGAAGCTTAAAGATCCCGGAAGCTTTATGATACCATGCACATTAGAGGGTACTTGTACCAAGCAAGCTCTATGTGATCTTGGGGCAAGTATCAACCTAATACCTGCATCTATTATCACAAAGCTTGGTTTGACTGAAGAAGTCAAACCAACCCGAATATGTCTCCAACTTGCTGATGGCTCCATTAAATACCCATCAGGCGTGATTGAAGACATAATTGTCAAGGTTGGGCCATTTGCCTTTCCTACTGACTTTGTGGTGCTGGAAATGGAGGAGCACAAGAGTGCAACTCTCATTCTAGGAAGACCTTTCCTAGCAACTAGACAAACCCTTATTGATGTCCAAAAAGGGGAAGTAACCCTGAGGGTCAATGAGGAGGAGTTCAAGTTGAATGTTGTCAAAGCTATGCAGCATCCAGACACCCCAAATGACTGCATGAGTGTTGATATTATTGACTCTGGTAAAAGAAGTCAATATGGCTGAGAATCTCGAATCAGAGCTGGAGAATATCTTTAAAGATGTTCAGCCTGATCTGGAGGAATTAGAGAGAATAATAGAACCTCTGAAAATACCTCAGGAAGAGGAGAAACCTCCTAAACCCGAGCTCAAACCGTTACCACCATCCCTGAAATATGCATTTCTGGGAGAAGGTGATACCTTTCCTATAATCATAAGCTATATCTTAGAGCCACAGGAAGAGGAAGCACTAATTCAAGTGCTAAAGACACACAAGACAGCTCTTAGGTGGTCCATCAGTGATCTTAAGGGCATTAGCCCAGCCAGATGCATGCACAAGATTTTATTGGAGGGTGACGCTAAGCCAGTGGTTCAACCACAAAGGCGGCTGAATCCAGCCATGAAGGAGGTGGTGCAAAAGGAGGTCACTAAATTACTAGAGGCTGGGATTATTTATCCTATTTCTGATAGCCCCTGGGTAAGCCCTGTCCAAGTCGTTCCTAAAAAGGATGGCATGACAGTGGTTCATAATGAAAAAAATGAACTGGTTCCTACAAGAACAGTTACAGGGTGACGTATGTGTATTGATTACAGAAGGCTCAATACAGCCACCAGAAAGGATCATTTTCCTTTACCATTCATAGACCAGATGCTAGAAAGACTGGCAGGTCATTAATACTACTACTTCCTGGATGGATATTCAGGTTATAATCAAATTGCAGTAGATCCCCAGGATCAAGAGAAAACGGCATTCACATGTCCATCAGGAGTATTTGCATACAAAAGGATGCCATTTGGTCTATGTAATGCACCTGCAACTTTTCAAAGGTGCATGCTCTCTATTTTCTCTGATATGGTGGAAAAATTTCTAGAAGTCTTCATAGATGACTTTTCAGTATTTGGAGACTCATTCAGCTCCTGTCTTGACCATCTAGCACTTGTTCTAAAGAGGTGCCAAGAGACTAACCTGGTTTTAAACTGGGAAAAATGTCACTTTATGGTGACTAAAGGAATTGTCCTTGGGCACAAAATTTCGAACAAGGGCATAGAAGTGGATCAAGCTAAGGTAGAGGTAATTGAAAAATTACCACCACCAGCCAATGTTAAGGCAATCAGAAGCTTTCTGGGGCATGCAGGTTTCTATAGGAGGTTTATAAAGGATTTTTCAAAAATCGCCAAACCTCTAAGTAATCTGCTAGCTGCTGACACGCCATTTATCTTTGATAAGGAGTGTCTGCAGGCATTTGAGACTCTGAAAGCTAAATTGGTCACAGCACCAATCATCTCTGCACCAAATTGGACATTACCATTTGAACTGATATGTGATGCCAGCGACCATGCCATTGGTGCAGTGTTGGGACAGAGACATGACAAGCTTCTGCACGTCATTTACTATGCCAGTCGTGTTTTAAATGACGCATAGAAGAACTACACAACCACAGAAAAAGAGCTACTTGCAGTGGTTTATGCCATTGACAAATTCAGATCCTATTTAGTAGGATCAAAAGTGATTGTGTACAATGACCATGCTGCTCTTAAATATCTACTCACAAAGCAGGATTCAAAACCCAGACTCATAAGATGGGTGTTGCTTCTGCAAGAGTTTGATATAGAAATAAGAGACAGAAAAGGGACAGAAAATCAAGTAGCAGGTCACCTGTCCCGAATAGAACCAGTAGAAGGGACGTCCCTCCCTCTTACTAAGATCTCTGAAAACTTTCTGGATGAGCAACTCTTTGCCATCCAGGAAGTGCCATGGTTTGCAGACATTGCAAACTACAAGACAGTGAGATTCATACCCAAAGAATACAGTAGGCAGCAATCAAAGAAGCTGATCACGGATGCAAAGTATTATCTTTGGGATGAGCCGTATCTCTTCAAGAGATGTGCAGAAGGAGTAATCTGTAGATGTGTGCCTAAAGAAAAAGCACAAAAGATCCTATGGCATTGCCATGGATCACAATATGGAGGACATTTTGGAAGTGAGCGAACAGCCACAAGAGTCCTCCAATGTGGCTTCTACTGGCCTACTCTCTATAAAGATTCCCGAGTGTTTGTACTTAATTGTGACAGTTGCCAAAGATCTGGTAATCTGCCTCACAGTTATGCCATGCCTCAACAAGGGATCTTGGAGATTGAGTTGTTTGATGTATGGGGTATTGACTTCATGGGGCCTTTCCCACCATCATACACAAACACTTATATTCTGGTGGTAGTAGATTATGTATCCAAATGGGTTGAAGCTATTGCAACACCCACTAACGACACTAAGACAATGTTAAAATTCCTCCAGAAACACATCTTCAGCAGATTTGGTACCCCTAGAGTATTAATCAGTGATGGGGGCACTCATTTCTACAATAAACAGCTTTACTCTGCTTTGATTCGATACGGAGTTAGCCATAGGGTGGCCACTTCATATCATCCACAGACAAATGGGCAAGCTGAAGTCTCTAATAGAGAACTTAAAAGAATCCTGGAACGGACTGTGATTAACCGTAGAAGGGATTGGGCAAGAAGCTTGGATGATGCTCTGTGGGCATACAGAACAGCATTCAAGACCTCTATAGGGACCTCTCCATACCAGCTCGTGTATGGAAAGACATGTCACTTGCCAGTGGAACTGGAACATAAGGCCTACTGGGCAACCAGATTCCTAAACCTTGATGCCAAGTTAGCTGGAGAAAAATGATTGCTCCAGTTAAATGAGCTAGAGGAATTTAGACTCAATGCTTTTGAGAATGCAAAAATTTACAAAGAAAAAGCAAAAAGATGGCATGATAAGAAACTGTCGTCCAGAGTCTTTGAGCCAGGGCAGAAAGTTCTGCTATTTAATTCTAGGCTCAGATTATTCCCCGGGAAATTGAAATCCCGATGGAGAGGTCCATATGTGACTACAAGTGTGTCACCATATGGATAAGTAGAGCTTCAGGATAATGATTCTAACAAAAAGTTCATTGTTAATGGACAAAGAGTTAAACATTATCTTGAAAGCAATTTTGAGCAAGAATGCTCAAAACTGAGACTTGATTAAAGCTCAGCAATTTTGTTAATTAATTGATTTTTATAGGTATATGTCAAGTATCTTCAAGGTAAAATAGCAATTGCTCACTAGCGTGAAAAAGCCAGTAAGAAATATTTTGGGCGTTGAACGCCCAAAAGAAGCATCCACTAGGCGTTCAACGCCAGTAAGGATAGCCATCTGGGCGTTCAACGCCAGAAAGAAGCAACAGCTGGGAGTTGAACACCCAGGAGAAGCAGCAATTGGGTGTTAAACGCCCAAAACATGCAGCGTTTGGGCGTTTAACGCGAGAATGGTGGGGAGGAGGTAAAATTTGTTTTTCTTCACAAATTTTCTAATTTTTATGTTTCAATTCATGATTTCTTGCATAAACATGTTTCAAAATATCATCCTTCAATTCCAAAAATTCTAATCCTAATTTCTAAAAACCCTAATTTCTAAAATCCCTTTTTCAAAAATATCAAATGTATCTTAATCCATAAAGACAAATCTTTTTCCAATCCAATCCAAATTTTTTTTAAGTTTTTCAAAACTCAATTATCTTTTAAAATCTTCTTTCAAAATAAAAATTCAAATTTATCTTTTTCAAATATAATTAACATCTTTTTATTTTTAAATTATATCTTTTTCTTATCATATTTATCTTTTATAAATCATATCTTCTATCTTATCTTTTTTTTCTTATTTTTGAAACCTACCCTCCCCCCTTTTATATCCACATTTGGTGCCCCTCCCATCATCCACCATTCAACACTTGCTCTCCTCCTATCCCTCTCCTTTCTTTTCTTTTGCTTGAGGACAAGCAAACCTCTAAGTTTGGTGTGTTTATCCGTGATCACAAAAACATACTCACTAAGATCATGGCTCCTAAAGGAAAACAACCCACTCCAAGAGGCAAGAAAGAGAGTATTCCAAAACCACTTTGGAATCAAGGGAAGTTCTTAACCAAAGAACATTCAGACCATTACTACAAAATAATGAGTCTAAGATCAGTGATCTCGGAAGTCAAGTTCGATCTGAAAGAAGATAAATATTCGGAGATCCAAGAGAAAATTCAAAATAGGAACTGAGAAATTCTAGCTAATCCTGAAACAAAAGTGGGAAGGAATATGGTTCAGGAGTTCTACGCTAATCTGTGGCAGACAGACAGGCAAAGAATAACTGGAACTGCCCTCTATGACTATCGAACCTTGGTCGGAGGAAAGATTGTTCACATCCACCCTGACAAAATCAGGGAGATCTTTAAGCTTCCTCAACTGAAAGATGACCCAGACTCCTTTAATAGGAGAATGATGAGGGTAAACAAAGGCCTGGACAAGATTTTAGAGGATATATGTATCCCTGGAGCCAGGTGGACCACCAGCACCACTGGCATCCCAAATCAACTCAAGAGAGAAGATCTCAAACCAGTTGCTAGAGGCTGGCTGGACTTCATTGGGCGTTCTATATTGCCCACCAGCAACCGTTCTGAAGTCACTGTTAAAAGAGCAGTGATGATTCACTGCATCATGTTGGGAAGAGAAGTAGAAGTTCATCAATTAATCTCGTGTGCACTCTACAAAATAGCAAACAAGAACTCCAAAGATGCCAAATTGAACTATCCAAGCTTAATTTCTATGATCTGCAGAGATGGTGGAGTGAGGATGGGAATAACTGAGTATATCTCAGTTGAGCGGCCAATCACTAAAATATCAATGGATAGACAACAGTTGCAGGATGACCCAATCAAGAGGAGAGCACAAGAATTCCTCCCAGAACTCCCTCAATTCAAATATTGGGAGCATCTTGAGGCATCTGTTTCCAAGTTGCAAGAAGCTATGAACCAAATAAAGGAAGAACAGAATAATCAAAGTAGCATGCTTTGCAAATTGCTTAGGGAACAAGAGGAGCAAGGGCGTGACTTGAGGGAGCTGAAACGTCAGAAATTAATTCTTGAAGGACCAAGCACCCCATAGACTAGAGGAACATCTACTTCCCAAAATACAAGTTGTTGAGTTCTAATTTTAGCTTTAACTCTGTGATAGTGTTATTATAGGAATTTACCTTAGAAGTTATATAGGAGTAGTAGTAATTAGCATATCTATTTTGGTTTTATCTCCAATTAAGTGATAATTTATTTTTCTCATCATCATCAAACATGAATAAAATAGTAGATTTTTAGAATAAAGAAGTAATTTATATTTTTCGAGTTCTTAATAAGGAAAATTATAATTAATTATATGTGGTGGCAATACTTTTTGTTCTCTGAATGAATGCTTGAACAGTGCATATTTTTTATCTTGAATTTTATGAATATTGGCTCTTGAAAGAATGAGGAACACGAAAAATATTATTGCTGATCTGAAAAATCATGAATTTAATTCTTGAAGCAAGAAAAAGCAGAAAAAAATTTAAAAATTACAATATTTCATTGGATCAAGAAAAAGAAAAAAGCCAATAGCCCTTAAAACCAAAAGGCAAGGGTAAAAAGGATCCAAGGCTTTGAGCATCAGTGGATAGGAGGGCCCAAGGAAGTAAATACAGGCCTAAGCGGCTAAACCAAGCTGTCCCTAACCATGTGCTTGTGGCATGCAGGTCCAAGTGAAAAGCTTGAGACTGAGTGGTTAAAGTCGTGATCCAAAGCAAAAAGAGTGTGCTTAAGAACTCTGGACACCTCTAATTGGGGACTTTAGCAAAGCTAAGTCACAATCTGAAAAGGTCCACCCAGTTATGTGTCTGTGGCATTCGTGTATCCGGTGGTAATACTGCAAAACAAAGTGCTTAGGGCCACGGCCAAGACTCATAAAGTAACTGTGTTCAAGAATCAACATACTACACTAGGAGAATCAATAATACTATCTGAATTCTGAGTTCCTATAGATGCCAATCATTCTGAATTTCAGAGGATAAAGTGAGATGCCAAAACTGTTCAGAAGCAAAAAGCTACCAGCCCCGCTCATCTAACTAAAATCTGAGCTTCACTTGAAACTCTGAGATATTATTGCTTCTTAATTTCTTTTCATCCTGTTTTATTTATCTAGTTGCTTGAGGACAAGCAACAGTTTAAGTTTGGTGTTGTGATGAGCGGATATTTGCTTCTTAATTTCAGATTTTAGCTTGTTTTAATTAGCTTTTAATATAATTTTATTAGTTTTTAGGAAAAAATCATATTTTTGGACTTTACTATGAGTTTGTGTGTTTTTCTGTGATTTCAGGTATTTTCTGGCTGAAATTGAGGGAGCTGAGCAAAAATCTGAGTCACGCTGAAAAAGGACTGCTGATTCTGTTGGATCTTGACCTCCGTGCACTCGGAATAGATTTTTTGGAGCTACAGGAGTCCAATTGACGCGCTCTCAATTGGGTTAGAAAGTAGACATCTAGGGCTTTCCAGCAATATATAATAATCCATACTTTGCGCGAAGATAGATGATGTAAACTGGCATTCAACGCCAGTTCCATGCTGCAGTATGGCATCCAGCGCCAGAAACAGGTTACAAGTTGGAGTTCAACGCCCAAAACACGTTACAACCTCCAGAAACAGCCCAAGCATGTGAGAGGCTTAAGTCTCAGCCTCAGCACACATCAAGTGGGCCCCAGAAGTGGATCTCTGCACCAATTATCTTAGTTTACTCATTCTCTGTAAACCTAGGTTACTAGTTTAGTATTTAAACAACTTTTAGAGACTTATTTTGCATCTCATGACAATTTTAGATCTGAATTTTATAATCCTTAAGGGCATGAGTCTCTAAACTCCATTGTTGGGGGTGAGGAGCTCTGCAGCGTCTCGATGAATTAATGTAATTACTTCTGTTTTCCATTCAAACACGCTTGTTCTTATCTAAGATGTTCATTCGCAATTCACTATGAAGAAGGTGATGATCCGTGACACTCATCACCTTCCTCAATCCATGAACGTGTGCCTGACAACCACCTCCGTTCTACATCAGATTGAATGAGTATCTCTTAGATTCCTTAATCAGAATCTTCGTGGTATAAGCTGGAATTGATGGCGGCATTCATGAGAATCCGGAAAGTCTAAACCTTGTCTGAGGTATTCCGAGTAGGATTGTGGGATTGGATGACTGTGACGAGCTTCAAACTCGCGAGTGTTGGGCGTGATGACAAACGCAAAAGAATCAATGGATTCTATTCTGACATGATCGAGAAGCAACAGCTGATTAGCCGTGCTGTGACAAAGCATTTGGACCATTTTCACTGAGAGGATGGGAAGTAGCCATTGACAACGGTGACACCCTACATATAGCTTGCCATGGAAGGAGCCTTACGTGTGGGAAGAGGATTACAAGAGAAAAGCTGAAATAAAGCAGACAAAGCATCTCCAAAACTCCAACATATTCTCCATTATTAAAGTAACAATTATTTATTTTATGCTCTTTTCACTTAATACGAAACTAAAGAACCCTATTAGTATCCTGACTAAGAATAATAAAATAACCATAGCTTGCTTCAAGCCAACAATCTTCGTGGGATTCGACCCTTACTCACGTAAGGTATTACTTGGACGACCCAGTGCACTTGCTGGTTAGTTGTGCGAAGCTGTGTTAATAGTCCATTAATATTGGCATACACAATTTCGTGCACCAGGTAGGCATGACCTAAAGCTGGTTGCTCGAGGTTGGTTGGAGTTCATTCAGCGCTCTATCATCCCCACAAGCAACCGGTCTAAGGTTACAGTGGACCGAGCAATGATGATCTATTGCATCATGCTCAGCAATGAGGTGGAGGTTCACTGCGTGATTCCTCGGGAGCTGTACCACATAGCCGCGAAGGCCTCTTCCTCTGCTAGACTAGCCTTTCCTCATCTCATCTTCGTCCTGTGTGAGGCAGCCATAGTTCTTATTGATGGAGATATTCCAATTGAGGTTGACAGACCAATCACTAGGAAGGGTATGGAGCATGCTAGGGAGCTTGGGCATGCAGCACCACAGGAGCCAGTTCTACCTCCTCAGCAGGACTTTCTAGAGATGCCTCAGGAATTTTATTTTCCTTCCCGTGACTACTGAGACCATTTGACCACATCCATTGGAGATCTGACATCTTCTGTGGATCAGCTGAGGATTGAGCACCAGGACCATTTAGCCTTCCTCCATTAGCTGGTAGAGGAGTAGTTGAAGCAGAGGCGCGACATAGATGAGCTGAAGCACAGAGAGGATTCCTAGGAGGGAGCAGCAGTCGCCATGACTGAGGTGGTTGAGTTTCTTTATCTTCTACTTTCCTTATTTTTTTTTCTTCAGTATTTCTATCTTATTTCCTGTTTTCTATTTAAGCTTTTTCATGATCACTAGTAGTCATTTATTGCATTCTAGTTTAGTTCGATCCCATCACCCCCTTGGCCAGCGAGTCCTCGATCCATCTCACACTTACCAGTGACATCTTGTACATTGGCTCCATCTGTGGGGACTTGCCAAGTCTTAGTGACAAGACGGAGAATTTCGAGGAGCAATCCCCAAGCCATCACCATGAGTTAGAGCCAAACGACCCAACACCCGAACCACAGAGCAACGTCCCCCTAACTCTCGGGAGGATAACCAGCACCGTACAACGTTAGCTAACCTCTAACAGGCAACCACCGAAAGAAGACAACTACCACCTTGAAAAGGCTCGAGCACCCGACAGCCTTGGAGAGAAAGCATTCCAGATAATCCAAGAACTCTACCAAAGAGTACAAACTCTTGAGGGCCGGGTTGCATCCAAAGAGCGATACCAGCTGGAACACCCAACTCAAGTGACCTCCAGGAGTTGATCACAGCGAGAAACCAAGAAAGAAAGGTCTCCCGAATGATGACACGGGAAACGACGAGATCGCAACTTTTCCCATGGACCGAAGCACCGACTTGACAACGACGACAGAAGACACCGGCGAGATCCCAAGAGGACAAGGAGCAAACACGTGATAATGGAAACCAACCTGTTGATCGAAAAGATCCTGAATCCAGGTTACCAAAAGGTTTCGACAAACCAACCAATATGAAGTATGACGACATCAAAGACCCTCAAGAACACCTAATGGCCTTCGAGGCCAGGTTAAACCTGGAAGGAGCTGCCGATGCAGTTCGATGCAGGGTTTTCCCGTTAACGCTAGTCGGCTTAGCCATCAAGTGGTTCAATGCTCTCCCAGATGGTTCCATCACCAGTTTTGACAATATCTACAGAAAGTTCATGGTGCAATTCACCACTAAGATCACCAAAGCCAAACACTCGATCAGCCTAATCAGAGTCACCCAACAACAAGACGAGCCCACGAGAAAATACCTCAATAGATTCAACGGCAAATGCCTAATGGTCAACGGGCTCATGGGACTCCATGGCCAGCCTTTACTTGACCAAGGGTCTCATGAATGAAGACTTCCGAAAATACCTCACCACAAAATCGGTCTGGACTATGCACAAAATTCAAAACATCGCAAGAGAATATATAAATGACGAGGAGATGAGCCAAGTCATGGCAGCCAATAAATGACAGCACGCCAACAGAAAATATAAATATAAGTATAAAATTGATTGTAATATTTTTGAAGAGTAATTTTATACATTGGCACTATTTGTGGGGACTTGTCAAGTCTTGGCGGCATGACAAAAAATTTCGAGGAGCAATCCTCAAGCCATCATCCTAAGTCAGAGCGAAACGACCCAACGCCCGAACCATGGAGCAATGTCCCCCTGATCCTTGGAAGGATAAGCAGCACCGTGTACTGTCAACTAATCCCTGATAGGCAACCACCGAAAGAAGACAACTGCTATCTTGAAAAGGCTCTCGCACTCGTGGCCTAGGAGAGAAAGCAATCCAAGAACTCTATCAAAGAGTATAAACTCTTGAGGAATGGGTCACATCCAAAGAGCGATACCAACCAGAACACACAAGTCAAGTGACCTCCAAAAGCTGATTGCGACGAAAAACCAAGAACGAAAGGTCACTGGAACGATGACACTGGAAACGACGAGATCGAAGCATTTTTCATTGATCGGAGCACCGACATGACGACGACGACAAAAGACACCGGCGAGATCCCATAAGGACAAGAAGCGAACACGTGATAATGGTTACGAAAAGGTTTCGACAAACCAACCCATATAAAGTATGACGATACCAAAGACCCCAAGAACATCTAACGGCCTTCGATGCTAAAAGTATTACAATCAATTAGAAAATTTAAACAAAAAATAAATAAATATAAGTATAAAATAATTCCTCCTACCAAGGTGCCTTTCTGATCTTGACAAATGATCTATTAAATTTGAATTTTTGGACTATCACAGTAAATTTAAGTTTTGAGTAAATTATATTTTTTGTCTTTGAACTATATTAAAATTTTTTAAAATATCTCTCAGCTTCATTTTATTTTAATTTTATTTTAAAAATTTTTTATTTGTATCAAATATATTTTTAACTAATTTTAGATCAATTCAGCAATAATTTTACAAGAATAATCATCAACATAAATAAATTAAAAATAATTGATTAGTTGTCATATATTATTATTATTGGATTGTTTTAAATTTTTTAAAAATTTAGTTAATAAAATTATATTTGAACCATTCAAAAATTTTTGGAACAAAATTAAATTAAAATAAAATTAAGATATTTTTAAAATTTTAATAAATAAAAAAAATAGTGTACCCTTTAAGTTTTTATCGGCCTAACCAATCTAGTCACCTTTCCACAAGTCCAATATTGCTGCAGGTTTATACATAGAGATTGAGGACCCCTATTTGTGTATATTTTTAAAAGATTGGACAATTGAGACTTCCTTCTTTAGCAGCCTATCAAGTATCAAATCCAGTCAATTAATTTTGTTCATTTTATAATCAGCAATTAACATTTTATCTTTCAGTTTAATTTTAAAGTTCTAACGAAGATGCTTTTTGGGGTGTTGGATATAATGGTGTTCGATGGAAATTATTTCCCCCAAAAAGTAGTGGTACATTACAAACTATTTACTTTTAAAAGATATAAACATTTTAGATATAGTGTTTGCTGTCAAATACATACATTTTTACCTATATTTTTTTACACATTGCAAGACATATTGCAATCTCTTACAATGTGTGATTAATTTCAATATCTCTTTTATTTGATATATCATCACTTGTTTTTAACTTTTATCTTTGGCATTTGTTTAAACAGAGAAGTGAATTAACTACTCGATTAATTTAATTTGATTTATCAATTTTATTATTTGTACATTAAAAATATTTGTTAAAGTTAACTACTAATATAAAATATAGATAACTACTCAAATGACTATATAAAAAAATCTTTTTATGAAAATACTTTATTTAAAAATGTGACTTATTTATTTAGTCATATTTTAAATAAAGACCACATTTTTATAAATATCAAAATTTAACCATATAATTCATTATCCAAAAGTTGAAAAAATATTTTTACATGAAAATAATTATAAAATCTTTACTGTAGTATTTATCTAAAATATATATTATAATATAAATATATATTAAAAATAAATAAACAACACATCTATTTATATATAAATATATTAACGACTGATTTAGTGACTAATTTTAATATTTGAATATTATTTCTATTGATCTATTTACTATTTATTTTAATTACTCTAATTTTATACATACATATCTTTTGTTTGCTATATATAGTTGGTCGGACTCACTTCAAAGCAGAGAGAGGAAGAGGTTAAGACTTAAGACAAATAAGAAACACATCTAAAGATGAGTATCTGTCTCAACCTCAGAACATTGCTTCTTAACTTTGTTATTACCTTGACAATGCTTTCTCTATCTCATGAAGCAAGACAAAATCTCGATTCCCCTGTGAGAGCAGTTAGTCTTGGTGGTTGGCTCGTTACTGAAGGTTGGATCAAACCTTCTCTCTTCGATGGAATTCCAAACAAGGATTTCTTGGTTAGAAAATATTATTTATATAACATTCGTAATAATCATCATATTTATTCATGTTGTTATTAATATTAGTACAAGTTTATATAATTGTTGATCTTCAATTTTGGTTAGGATGGAACTGGTCTTCAGTTCAAGTCTGTGACAACAGGGAAGTATCTGTGTGCAGAGTCTGGAGGAGGAACGATCCTAGTTGCAAACCGCACTGCCGCTTCGGGCTGGGAAACATTCAGGGTGAGTTAGCCATGTCTAAAAGAATCAACACTCAAATTGGTCCTGAACTTTCCAATAAAATATTATTCTCTATAAATTCTTAAGAATTACTTACACGAGACAGATTAGTTTTTTTTTTGGGTTGTGAAGGGAGACCAATTTGTTCTAGGTGAAAACTCAATTATTAACTTCACCTGCACTGTACTTGAGTTTTCACCTTTGTTTTATGGGTATATTTTTTGGAATTTTACTGTCTTATAATGAAATTTGTTAAAGAACTTATTTGTTTAATACCTATATTAAAAATTTGATTAAAAACAACAGAAATACGAATATATTTTACAAAAGTAATTTTGATAGATGTTTGATAAATAAAAATTTATTAAAGATCAAAATGTCTAATTTAAAATTTTATGAGAGACCAATTTGAAAGTTTACTTAATCTTCTTTCCATAAGTATAACTAAGCTATCTTATAATTTTGTTTGTTTGTGTAGTTATGGAGGCTGAACGAGACCACTTTCAGATTCAGGGTGTTCAACAAGCAGTTTGTGGGATTAGATGGGATCAACGTTGTAGCTCTTACCAATATTTCAACTGATTCTTTAACTTTCAATATTGTTAAGGAAAGTAATAAATCTAACCGCGTTCGAATCAAAACAACTAGTGGTACCTATTTGCAGGTAATTTACTAACAGATAAAGTATATTTTTTATTTTTAATATTTATAAGTTTTTTAAAAATATTTTTAATGTTTAATTTTATTTTTAATATTTTTTATTTATTTGTTTTGTACTCAAAATTTTAGTTTAGGTTAAAATTATCTCTCAAAAGTTTTAATTTTATTTCTAATATTTTATATAAAATTAATTTTTAGAGATAATTTAGACACAAATTAAAAATATTAAAAACAAATTAAATATAACTAAACGTTAGCAAAAAAAAGATACACTTCATCCTTTACTAACTTATTAGGTAACATGGTAGTTATTACCTTTTATATTTACTTTGTTTTAGCTAAATTAAACAGTGGAAACAAAAATGATAAAATAACCAAAGAAATTCAAAATGTTTTGTTTGTTTGTTTGTCCCCACTTGGGTGTTTGGAGTAGTGCAGATTCTTAACAAGTTGACATTAAAATAATAGGAGAATGTTGGATTACGTTAAATGATTTGGGCATGTGCTGTTGGGGTTTATTGATATTTATAATGTTAGACTGAATAGTCTATTTCGGTACAATTGAACTTTTTTGTTTTGTTAAGTGTTGGAAAATAGGCTAAATGTTCATATCATACATTTTTTTCATGTCAATATTTAAATGTATCAAGTCAACACTTAATAAAATAAACTGATAGATGAGATTAAAATAAATTATTTGCAAATCTTATTGGATTAAAATAAAAATAAATATTTTATAAAGACAAAAGAAAAAAAACCTAGTATTTTATAAGAATAAGAAACTTATTTCCTTTTATATTTAGATCTAGAATCTCATGACACATATAAGTTTAACTTCATATTACATATTTTATATTGCTTTTTAAAGTTAATTTATCGATCTAACAATTAATTTAAAATCATCTATCATAAAAAGTATTTGTATTAAAAGTTTTTATTCTTTTTTCTTCTTATCTTTTGCTGATTTTTTTTTTATAATTATTTTTTTATTTATCGTTTTCTTTTTTTTTACTTTTTAAAATTTTTTTATTTTTTTAATAAATATAAAAACAAAAAAATCAAATAAAAAACATATAATGCTACAAAATTATTAGAAAGAGAATGAACCTACATTCATTCAACTAAAAGAAAAAAATAAAAAAAGAAAAATACAATATTAAAAAAATATTTTTGTGTCTTTATAGCAAAATTTTAGTATATTCTTATTCTGATAATAAGTTTTGTATAATTCAAAATTTTTTCTCTTTTTCCTCTTTATATTCTGCTGCTTCATCTTCATCTTCCTCTTCTTATTTCATTTTTTCATAATTTTTGTTGTTTTATTTTTTTAAAATGAACAAAATAAAAAAAATTAATGTTATAAAATTACTAGAAAAAAATGAAAGAAAAAATGCAATAACAACAGTAGTAATAAAAGAACGATGATAAAGAAAAAACATACTAAAAAGAAGAAGGAACGTGATAAAAAAGAAGGAGAAATGTGAAATAGAAGAAAAAGAAACACGAAAAAAAAGGATGTGAAGACGAGAAAAGATATGTTTGCGTTAGTGAAGCTCATATCTGTACACATTGCTGTAAGGAAAATGATTTTTGTTGAATTTAAAAAGAATTAAATATATAACATGTTGTTAACATTAATAATAAAAAATTAAAAATAAAATTAAAAAGAAATATCAAAGAATCAGGAACTATATATGTAAAATTATGTGAATTGTTATTTTCCGAATTCAATTCGTTCACGGTTTAAAAGAAGTACGAAAGAATTAATAATGAGGTTGATGGAATGCTAGTTTGAATAGTCCTAGGAATAAGAGAAGGGCATTTTAAATGGTGGTGTGAATTTGCAGGCAAAGTCGGAGGTGATGGTGAGTGCAGACATTTCAAAGGTAAGCGGATGGAGAGACGATGACCCAACAGTTTTCCAACTCACAATTGGTGGAAGGATGCAAGGTGAGTTCCAGGTCACCAATGGTTATGGCCCACTCAAGGCTCCCCAAGTCATGAAGGTATCTATAACTCAATCTCTCAACTTTTATTTACATAAATCCCCTTTCAATATTGCTTACCAAGTTTCCAACCTCTCATTGAATTGATTGGGTTAAAAATTAAAAAATTTAATAAAGATTTAATTAAAATGAAATGGAATATATTAAAATAATATATTTATATATAAAATATATTTTTTTAAATAAAATAATTTTTTGTATTATATTATTTTAAAATAATAAATTTCTAAAAATTCATACGAGTTCAACTAATTAACTCGTTTTTTATTAACTTTTATAATTTTTTACTCGATTAGTTATCAATTAATTTTTTAATTGAGTCAGATTCGTTTAATTCAATTCTCAAAATTATATTAATTATAAGATATAAAATATATTAATTTATGTATTCTTTTTTGTACGGAAATATATTTTGATATGTGTGATTATAATTGCAAACAACCAAAATTTAATTTTCAAGTCAGATTTGGGTGGTCGTAATGCATGGGTTTCAAATCAGGAGAATTATAAAGTGATAAAATAAAGAATTAATTATTATTAAATATGAAATTTTTCATCGTGGGTAGGTCTTATTATTTTGATTTAAGAAAAATTAGACTATTATTTTTTTTATAAACTTTTTTATTTAAAAAAACTTAATCCACATGCATGAATATGAGTACGAGAAGCGAGATACGTGTATATGAGGTGTGTTGACACTTGACACCCTTAAGATGGTGGAGACACGCTATGTATTCACAAAAAATATTGAATTTGTCACTTTAAAATTTTTTGCATACTAAAAAAAAAAATAAAAAAAAAGACTTCTTGCAAAATTATAAAATTAAATAATAAAATAAAATATCGTTTCACAAATTATGAGATGCTTAAAAAAAACAATAAAATTGCTTCCAGAATGCAAAAAACAATACACATAATTTCAAATTTTACTACAATTTTCATTTTGGAATATTACAACAAAAATATTTTCATATATAAATTTTTTACCCTATAATAATGCATGTGTATGTGGTGTCAATTTATAAATAGAATAAATATTTTTATGAATTCATTCACCCAATAATTATATTAGTTGTATACTTTCAAAGCAATATGATGACTATCTGTATTCTTTTACAATTTATTGAACAATAAAAAATAAGTTAAATCTTAATAATTCTTGAAGTTGCAATTGAATTTAAAACTTTTCTGTAAATTAAAGATTGTTCTAAATTTATTTCCGAAATTAATAATAGTCATTCTTAAAATATTATTTGGTAAATATTCTGTAAAGTGAGTAATGATGTATATAGAGAAAAGCCACGATGTATAACCAACGATTATATTACATGATAATTATAAGATTTTGATTCAATTTATTAGTTTCTATTATTGATTTATAATCCTAGTTTCAATTTGAGGTCTAAAAAATGTGATTCTTTGTCTTCGATAGTTTTATTAGATTGATCACCACTCTTTGTTCATAACCTCCATCCTATTATAGGATTTTTCTAAGTTCACCTTCAACTTAAACTTCCTCTCTCTCTTCCTCTTTCTTTCCTCGAATTTTACCATAGCGAGTTCTCCTCTCTCCTCGACAGCACCATTTCCGTAGTAGGCGACCAGTACAGAAGTGGAAGAAGGTGGAGCGAACATCAAATTTTGAATCTTTCTTAATAAACCGTTTCAGATAATCGATGTTTACACAATTTTCAGCATTTCCAAGATCGTTGAAAGGAAGAGAAGGTAGCTTAACAGCAGAAAAAAGGCTAGTAACATGACATCGGCAGCCGATGAAAGAGGACTTGGGATGATGAGAATGAGAGTATATGTCTAACAGTGAGATCCAGAACTCTCATTGAAGGGGTCAATTTTGGGAGTGATAAGGTGGCAACAAGTGGAGTGGAGATCGAAGACGGAGAAGAAGGAGAAAGACAAGGCATGAAACTCCGACAGTGAGAGAGTTATCATGTCTATTCAAGGCAGGGATTCTATGTTGAGAAATTGCTGTTGCTCCTGCAGTGGAGGCATTGACAGCTATGAGGTAGCTGCAGGGATTAAGAGAAGAAAAAGAGACTTCATGAGAGATAGAGACATAGTAACTCCAACGCATTAAACCTGTCTCAATACTCAAAACAATGTTGTTTTAGTTGTATTTGGAAGCTAGAAAGAAAACGACGATGTTTACAACTTCAGCGTAGTCTTATCCAACTACGTTATTAATTTGTTATCGAAAAATATCTCAGAAATGATTATTGGTAAATTCAGGAATAAATTTAAAACAATTTTAAATTAAAGGACTAGTTTAAAATTCGATTACAAGTTTAGAAACCACTTTAATATTTAACTCATTAAAAATCTCATAATTTCTATAACTCATAAAAAATCTCATAATTTTTACTCTAAGTTAAAAAAAATTTATTAACAAAAGGAGCTACTCCAATAAAGACGTCTAAAACGTCTTTTTTTAAAGATGTTTTTTAGTAACTAAAATTTAACACATATAATCAATTAAATCATCTTATTTTTGTCAAAGTTAGGCCAAACAAATTAATTTGACCGGAAAAATGGTGAATCAAATCTTAAACCAGTCTAAATTAATATTATTTTTATAAAAAATAACTACAATACCTTTATTATAGAAAATGACTAAAATATTCCTACTAATATATATATATATATATATATATATATATATATATATATATATATTTTTTTTTTTTTTGAAAACTCTAAATTCTAACCTTATAACGACAGAGACAGAGAAGTAAACGAGTAGAATTTAGGATTTTCAAAATTAATATATGTAATAGGAATATTTTAGTCATTTTTTTATAATAAGAATATTGTTGTCACTTTTTATAAAAAAAAATAATATTAATTTAGACCAATTCAAAAATTGATTCACCATTTTTTTATCAAATTAATTTGTTTGGTCTAATTTTAATAAAAATAATACAATTTAATTGATTATATGAGTTAAAAAAATAATATCAACTAAAATACATTTAAAAAAAGATATTTTAAATGTCTTTATCTAAATAGTTGTATAACAAAAAGACATATGCAAAATGTGTATATGTCAACTTTCTCTTTTTACATGTAATAATAATGGGTGAATAATTTTTTTAGATTATTAATTTAAAATAATCTCGAAAAAACTAGATATAAATTTAATTAGTCTAACAAAATTCAAATGTCTTAAACTAATTTTTTTTCTTTTTTTGTTAGTATAAAAGAATGTAAAAATATGAGAAGGAAATGTCTTAACCACTCTTAAGTTTGGTTTAGTAAAGCTTTTTAAAAAGGTGTTTATATTTTTTAAATGCTCAAAGTTCTTCATTTTGTATTTGTAATTTTTAAAAGATTAAAATACTTTTAAAGACATCTAAGATAGAATTTTCTTAAAGTTGGCTTGTACTTTTTAAAATTTAAAAGTCTAATATAATTTCATATATTAACTAATTTTTAAATTTAATGTTTATATTTATGTTTATTATAGTATTTTTAAATTTTAAAAACTATTTTACTAAACACAATTATTATTACTTGTGTTTATTTAAAGCTATTTTTAATTTGATTTATCACACATAAATACTACAACTTTTAAAAGATCATCTTTTAAAAATTAATTTTTATAAATTACTTTTAAAAAATAAAAATTTTATCAAATTAAGCCTTAATCTGCCAATAAACTTATAGAATGACAAGAAAAATAATACCATACTCACACCCACTATATAAAAACATATATTTTATATAAATTATAAAATGAATAATAATTAACTTATTATTTTACTAATATTTTTACTTTTAAATATCTAAATTCTTATTTTTGATATTTTGAAGATAATGAAATTGATTTTATTTTAATTCGACCACCAAATTGGACCATGGAAGAGAGGATCACCTAATTGAGAGCAAACCGACACTTTGTCGTTTTTAGGTGAGGAGAAAATAAAGAAATAAGGAAAATAAAAAGATTAAACACGGATCTCTTCATTTGAAAAAGCTACATTTTTTTAGAAATAAAATATATAATTAAGTCTTTAAAAATTCTAGAATAGATCCATAAGATTTGTTAGAAATAATAGACTGGACTAGAAAAAAAATTTGTGTATTATTGACTGTATTTAAATTGTTTATTCAAGTTGTCTATTTAAGTTGTCTTGAATGATACAATATAGAAGAGTATTTATAAATATTAAGAGAATCCTAATAATAAAGACATAATCTCCTATAATAAATATTCAGATATACTAAATAATACTAATTGATCCTAATTGATCCTAATTATATTCTAACATTCCCCCTCAAACTCAAGTTACAACTTGAGTTTAAAACTTAATTAAACAAGAAAAAAAATGCATAAACTAATAGAATGGATGCAGATGGAACTGTCGGAAGTAAGCGCAGATGGAACTGCCGCGGGTGCAGACGGAACTGTCAGAAGAAAGCACAGAGGGAACTGCCGCTGTCTGAAGGAACTAGGAAGCGCAGACGGAACTGCCGCTTGTCTGAAGGAAGCGCATACGGAACTGCCGGAAAGAAACGCAGATGAAACTGCCACAAGGAGATGAAACCCTGACGGAACTGCCATGAGAAAACACAGACGGAACTGCCACGAGAGAACGCTCACGAAACTGCCACGAGAGAATGCAGACGGAACTGCCACGAGAAAACGCACACGGAACTAAGAGAGCAAAAACTATATGATTTCTTCATGAGAATAGGAAAATAACGGATGACATTGGTGTTTGATCATTTGACTCGAGAATATACAAGACGGAGAGAATAGGCTAGTCGGTGAGGTGAAAAAAAAAAAAGAAAAGAAGAATGATATAGAAAAAATGCAAAAACTACGGTGATTTCACCGCAAGGAAAACAACCTATCCTCCTCAAGGAGGATACCATGGCTCTGATATTATGTTAGAAATAATAGACTGGACTAGAGAAAGGATTTATGTATTATTGACTGTATTCAAATTGTCTACTCAAGTTGTCTATTGAAGTTGTCTGGAATGATACAATATAGAAGAGTATTTATAAATATTAAGAGAATCCTAATAATAAAGACATAATCTCCTATAATAAATATTCAAATATACTAAATAATACTAATTGATCCTAATTAATCCTAATTATATTCTAACAAGATTGTTTAAAAAACATATAATGTATATAGAGCTAGTTATTGAAAAGAATTTTACTATTTATTTGTAGGTTTTCGAGGGAAAAAATTACTGATAAGTAACTCTTTAAAAAATTATATTAGTGAATTCATATATTCTTAATAAAAAGATAAATTATGTTTAATATTGTAATTATTTAGGGACTTATAAGTCTAGTATTTCAATTTTTAAAGACATACTTAATATTTCTTTAAGGATTTATAAATTTACCACAAAATTATTTTAAAAAATTATTTAATACTTTATTTTCTTTAAAAATTTATAAATCCATCTCAATTTTTTTTAAAATCTACTTGTTCTTTTTATTTTTTTATATATATTTATCATTATAACACAGACTCATAAAAAAATATTATGTGTTTCAAAATGTCAGACTATATATATTATTATATATTAAACTTAAGATAATACTTTTTTTTCTTTTTTATCCTTTTTCCAGTTCCTTATTAATATTAGCATGCGGTTTTGAAGTTATTAGAATTGGTCTGCTAGCAGTAAAAGGTTTAAATAATATGAATGATATTTCAAATTTAAAAATTGATATGTAGTTTAATTTTCCCCTCCATTTAAGTCATGGACCGAGTCTTGTTTGTAACAGAAAGGGCAAAGAAAAATGTGTGTATACAATTATCTGTTTTAATAAAAAAAAAAAGTTGTTGATTAATTATTTACTGGAAAAATTGTTCTTTATTATTATTTTTTTTTTTCATTTTTATTGTTCCTTGGCAAACTTGCTAGTTGTGTGAGCCTGTGAGGATGTGCAGAAAGTCAGAAACGAAGCATTATTGCATGAATTATTAGATTAGCTGTCTCGATTTGTATTTGCAAAATTTTCCCGGAAATCATTTATGGTCTTGTGTGATATGTAGCAAGTTATTTATTGGAATTAATAATGATGAATGACGGTGGGAGTGTTTAATTTTGTTAATTTATTTGCTTGTTAGGACCACTGGAACAGTTTCATTGTTGAAAATGATTTGAAGATGATAGCGAGTAAGGGAATAAATGCACTTAGAATTCCTGTTGGATGGTGGATAGCAAGTGATCCAACTCCACCCTCCCCTTATGTTGCTGGTTCCTTGCATGCTCTAGACAATGCCTTCTTCTGGGCTCAGTAAGTTCCATATCTACTTAAATTCTACTCTTTACATTTCTTTTAAATAAATATAGTATTTATCTATATAGACCCAAAACAAAAAATTAAGTTTTTTCCTACATTCTTTTTCTTGCTTGCAGTGAAAACGATTGAGATAGTTATCAATATATCTTGTCTTTAGTAACCACAAAATATGTATATATATAACATCTACAAACATATCACATCATATCTTATTTGATATTTCTCATGCATCTCGTGTTTATTATATTGAGGGTCAAAATACATTCGTAAGTGTCTCCTACTTGCAAACAAGATAAGTAAAATTGATAAAAAAGAAACATAATTTTTTTAGTTTATGCGGATATATTTAAATATTATATTTAGTTTATCTATTTAAAAAAAAAAATCCACTACTCTCCTCTACTCATCCCTCTTTGCTCTGGTAGTTATAGTTATGCATTTTAATTTTAGAAAATGATTAAGAAGTGTTTGTGCAAAATTATTTTTACTAATTATTTTATTCTTTACATCGTTGGATTTAATTTGATATCTTTTTTATTTGTTTAATGAATAATGCTACACATAAAATCTTTTTTTTTAAACTAAGTCTAACTAAATTAAACAATAAAACTTAAAAATAATGCTAATTATAACTGATTTTTGTTATATTAGATTAATTTGGCTAGACTTAGTTAACAAGATTTTTTTTTGTTTGTCTTTAATATTTATGATTTTCTTTAAAAATATTTTTAAATTATATTTAATTTTATCTTTGACCATTTCATTTTGTATCAAAATTATTCCTACATATTAATTCTATCTAAAATATTGTTGATAAAATTAAAAATGTTTATCGATAATTTTAAAATAAATAAAAAATGTTAAGAACAAAATTAAAATAAATAAAAAACATATTATATTAAATGTTGCTAAAATTATATAGCTACTATAGTCATAAGTCATAACTATATACTTAAACTATTACTAAGACTAACGAGCTAAGTGTAGGAAATATGGGTTGAAAATTATCATTGATCTTCACGCTGCACCTGGTTCCCAAAATGGGTATGAGCATAGCTCCTCCAGAGACACTTCTCAAGAATGGGGGAAAACAGATGAGAACATCCAACAAACCGTTAATGTTATAGAGTTCTTAGCTGCAAGGTTGTGTATTTCTATTTCTTACATACATACTTATTCGCTTTTAAATTAATTAAGGAAAGCATGAAATATGGTTAATTATTACAGGTACGCAAAAAGCCCAAGCCTGTATGCGGTTGAGCTGATAAACGAGCCTCTATCACCAGGTGCCACCTTAGAGGCTTTGAACAAGTATTACAAAGCTGGGTATGAAGCAGTGCGCAAACACTCAAAAACAGCTTATGTTGTTTTGTCAAATAGGTTAGCGTCCTCGGACCCAAGGGAATTCTTCCCTGTTGCCACTGGCCTCATGAAAACAGTGATTGATGTCCACTACTACAGCCTCTATGAATCCAAATTTGACAACTTAACCGTCCAACAGAACATTGATTTCATCCAAACAAACCGCTCTTCGGACTTGACTTTTGTTACAACCTCAAATGGCCCTCTTACTTTTGTCGGTCAGTCTTCTAATCACACTTCTTCCGCCGTTCACAATTACTGCTATACAATCAACACCTCTTTCACATAATCATGTGGGACTAACATTTTTTGTGAATCACACGTGTTTATGTCTAGGTAGATATAACATTATTGAATATTGAATGATTCCTTTCCCTCACCATTTTTTTTTATTTACTAGACCATTTTTCAAGCAAAACAGTTTTCTACTTTTCTATGCTATTGCTCTTAGTAAGATGATAAGCCATTTTCAAAAAACAAAAAGATGATAAGCCATTTTCAAATTCATATTGACATTCTTTTTAAGGTTTTGTTAGTTAGACAATAACTTTTTTGTAAACAATGTGAATAATGGGTTCTAGAATTAACGCAATAAAATAAAAAATACTCCACCTCCAAATTATTTCCTAAATTTTAACATTAGGATAACCATCTATACATCTATTGAATTGAACATCTACCTATTGTTAACTATATACATGAGTAAATCGAATCAAAAGAAATAACTATCCAATTAAAAATAATAAACATAATCCTCTACATGCCTATTGAATTGAACATTTGACATATCAATTTTTCACATTGTTTAGTATTCTTATTGTCTACATATACTTTTTCTTTTTTTTAATTATATCTTTTTAATATTTTTAAAAATTATCCACGATCTTTATAAATATGGCAAAAAATATAAAAAAAATATTGATAGTCAAATAAAGTTTGTGAGTAGCTAACATCTAACAATCATTTAGTTATTTTTTTTGTTTATTTAAAAAAAAATCAATACAATAATGTGAAGTAAATTTCAAGTGAAAAATAACTAATTTAAATAAAATAAATCCAACAAATACAAAACATCCTATTTCAATAAACACAAACACAATCTCTTGGTTTTATTCATAATTGTTAAAAATAATGAAAGTTACGATAAAAATTAAGAATAAATAATTACAACTAATATTAAAATGCATATTAAATATATCAAAAGTATTTATGTCATCTAAAATATGATGTTATTTTGATGGTATTTTAGATTTAATTCAATATAAATATTAGTTTAAATTGCCTATATTACACTTTTTGAGGGCGATGCTAGCTCAGATCGTGCATTAATTTGAGATGCATATGCACGCGCGGATTAACTCTTTTAGTGATTGGAAGACCTCTTTTATAATTTCTATTGATAATATAAGGGGAAAAAAATCGAATGCACAATGTTTTGAATATTCACTACTATTGATTACGTGGCTTTTGTTTTTGTTTTTGGCCAAGATAATTTCATTTATTAGAATTAAAAGTTCAATCAGATATATATCTCGATTCATACATAATGTATTAGGATATAGGAGCACGCATATGCTAAACCATTGATCATTTTACTTTGTTTATGTTAAGATACACGATAGTTAGAAACTATTATAAGGCATAAAAATAGTTCAAAGCACACAAATTATGTTGGCCATAAAAATATAGAAAGAAACATCACCGTGTTGGGGATTTTTTTTTTCTTAAATAATTTGATGTTGAATAAGTTTATGGGTCTTACAAACACACAATTTTTTATTTTATTACTTTGGTTATTTCTCTCCCCTAAACATTTATGTGACAGGCTGCAAATTTATTTTATCTTGCCAAATCAGTATTTAATTTGGCATATTATTTAATCTAAGAACTTATTTAATTACCTCAGTCTTTTTGTTTTGTTATTTTTTTTTTTTGGTCAAGTTTGTTTTATTATGAATTGGTCTAATATTAATTGGAATTCTAGGTGAATGGGTTTCTGAATGGAAAGTTAATGGAGCCACGAAAGAGGATTACCAAAGATTTGCAAAAGCCCAATTAGATGTTTATGGAAGAGCAACGTTTGGATGGTCTTATTGGACCTTAAAGAACGTCAACAACCATTGGAGTTTGGAATGGATGATCAACAATGGTTACATTAAGCTATAAACAGCAGCTGAGGCATTAGTGGCTCACTAGTCTATCATCATGTATCTTAATATATTTCATCTGTATGAGTATGAATGTGTGTGTGAGTTGTATGAATAAAAAAAAAAATTATAGATTGACGCATGAAAAAGGTGGGAAAAATATAAAATGGGTGTGTGATCTCCAAAAATTTTTCACATTTTAAAGAATTTCATTTGAAAACATATTCTGATTGTGAGGTTTTAGTTTTGGATTCTCAATCAGAGTTTTCTCTTGTATTCAGCCACTGATCTCGTGATCCTTGATAATTGTATATGAACATAATTATATCAAGGTTTATGTGTCTTTTAATCACTATAGAGCCAAAAAGATATAATCGTTTCATATATAAAGAAACTTATAAATAATAAAAGCTAGTGTGTGTGACTCATCGATCAATGATTTTGAAAGACGAAAGAATTGTGAACAAATCTGGAAATTATGCAAATAAATACTGTATATACATAAAAAAAATCAACTACTAAATCAATTACTATTTATTTGTGTATATATATGTGTATATGTACAGTTTAATTTATTTATAATATATATTTTATATATTATAATATATATTTTATAATATATATTTTAATTTATTTATAATATATATTTTATACAGATAATTAATTTCGTAATTAATTTTTCACATACATATAATATAGTTATATTATTATATATGTAAACAAATCATAAACGAATAACTTTTTAGAATAATATATTATAAAGAATTAAAAAGATATATAACGACACTATATACGAATTAGACACTACTTAAAAATAAATATATTTGGTTTAATATATATTAAACTACTCTTTTACTTTATTTCATGACAATAATAAAAAAGTTTCGTAATTTATAAATTCAGCCTATCAAAATACACTTCAATACAATTCAATCAATCAACAATCAATAAATTTTTTTCATCTATTCTTTTTCTATTCTTTCATCATTTTATCATGATATCAGAGCATTGGTATCTTCCTTAAAAAGGATACATAAATTATCATCTTTCCATGAAAAATCACCTTACTTCTTTTTCAACTTCCTCTCACAATGAATAATCAATCTTCTAATTTAACTCAGAATTCAACCAACCTCTATTACATCCATCGAAGTAAAAATTCAATATCAGTCTTGGTTATCCTTGTTCTAACAGGAAACAACTATCATTCATGTAATAGTCACTATGGTCTGTGTGCGTCTTTTTCCAACAGTTCTGTATGCATTCTGTTTCAGCAGTTTAATTAGCATTCTGTTTTAGCAGTTCCATCTGCACTCTTATCGCGCTCTATGCGCCCTCTTTCTTATCGCCCTCACTTATTGCGCTCTAGGCGCCCTCTTTTATTGCGCTCGATGCGCCTTCTGAAGACCACTCTTATTGCGCCATACACGCCTCTAAAAAATCAATCTTATTGCGCTCTACGCTCTTATTTTTTCATTTTTCTTTTGAAGATCGCTGCTCAAGCACAGTATCTCCTTTTATATTTTTGCTGTCGGCAGTTCAAGTTCCGCCGCACGCATCTTCCTCCGCGTCACCACGACGCACAACAACTTCATCGGAACTTATCCAAGCCGTGGATTATTGACATCTTCCATCCACTAGTTTGCGGGGCATATTAAACTACTCTTCCACCTTAACCCATGACAACAATAAAGAAGTCTCGTGACCTATAAATTCAGCCCAACAGAATACACTTCAATACAATTCAATCAATCAACAATCAATAAAATTTCTTCATCTATTCTTTTCCTATTCTTTCATAATTTTATCAATATATAATAACCCGAATTTTTAAAAATTAAATAATACGTTATTTATGATTTATTATATTCATTAAAAATTTTATTAAAAATTTATTTTTTTAAAAGTAATTAAATAAAATTTTATGATATTTTAAATCTAAAATCTATTAAAATTTTTAAATAATTTTTATTATAATAAAATGTTTTAAAAAAGATAAAAAATTATTAATATTATTATTATTATTATTATTATTATTATTATTATTATTATTATTATTATTATTATTATTATTATTATTATTATTATTTCTTTCCTTGGTCGAAGCTATAAAGGAACAAAAGAAAGAAATGAAACAACGTAGGTTATATATAGGTGTTTATTACGATAATAAATTCATACGTAACAATACATTTAAAATATGGATAAGAAGTAATAAGGCATGTAAAATTTATTTTTCACATTAGTATTTAATTTTTTTTAAAGATTACCACTTTTACTAAAACACATTTTTAATTAAATAAAAATAAAATAATATTTATTTAATTTTATAAAAAGACTTAAATACTCTTTTTTGTATATATTAGATAAAAATTATTCTTTTAGATTAATTAAATTGTTTAATTTTATAATTTTAAAATTTAAATAATCTAAAAAATAAAAACAAAAACAAAAAATACATTTCACAAAATCATTTGTCTCTTCATAAATCCTAATCAATTATTCATACCAAAAAAATTAAATAAATTTAAAAAGTGTTGTGAAATAAATAAAAGATATAAAATAGAGATATATAAATAGAAGACTCTATTATTAATATAATTAGCTCAATAATAATTTATATATATATAATAATATTATATGTTGTAATGTGTATATATATACAAAGATAGAAAGAAGTATTAAAAATAAAGAGAGAGAGAATTGCATATGTTTATTGTTACTATCTCAATATAATAAAGATGATTAATATTGCTATTAATATTATATGTAAAGAGTAATAGAAAAGAGAATTTAAAATACTAATAAAATAAAAGAAGAGAAGGAATTGTAGTAGAAATATAAAGAGAAGAGTATTTGATTGCAACATAAAGAGAGAATTGATCTTTATTTTGTATTATTGTTGTGTTATACGTAAAGGCTATGAAGCCTTATTTATAGTAGTACAAAATCAACCTTCATTAAAGGTTGGTCTTCAAATTTCTTCCTTGAAAATAAATCTCTTTGCATGGGAAAGATTATTAGCCGCCCAATTGATAAATGGGCATTCATTTCATGTTTATCCCAACACTCCCCCTTGAATGCCCATTAAGGATTATGCCTCGTTAAAACCTTACTAAAGAAAATCCAGTGGGAAAAAACCTTAGTGAAGGAAAAAGAGTAAAATATCCTTTGTGATGGGGACTGCCTCATTAAAAACCTTGTCAAGAAAAACCCAATGGGAAAAAAACCTGACCAAGGAAAAAAGAATACAGTCTCCCCCTCTTGCCGACATCATTTAATGTCTCGAAATCGGCGCATCCCAATCTCATGTACCAATCTTTCAAAGGAGGATCTTGGGAGTGACTTTGTGAATAAATCTGCCAGATTGTCACTTGAACGGATCTGTTGGACATCAATCGTCCCTTGATTTTGAAGATCATGGGTGAAGAAGAATTTGGGAGAAATATGCTTAGTTCTATCACCTTTGATGTATCCGCCTTTAAGTTGAGCAATGCACGCTGTATTATCTTCAAACAAGACAGTTGGAGCTATCTTATGATTAATCAGTCCACATGATGACAGAATATATTGAATCAGACTCCTCAGCCAAAAGCACTCGCGACTAGCTTCATGAATCGCCAGTATTTCGGCATGATTAGAGGATGTTGCAGCAATCGTCTGTTTCGTGGATCTCCATGATATAGCTGTTCCACCATATGTAAATAGGTATCCTGTCTGAGATCTCCCTTTATGTGGATCAGACAAGTATCCAGCATCTGCATAGCCAACTAATCGTGACTTGGATCCATAGGGATAAAACAATCCCATATCAATCGTCCCATGAAGATATCGAAAGATTTGTTTGATTCCACTCCAATGTCTTCTGGTTGGAGAGGAACTATATCTTGCTAGTAAATTCACAGCAAATGATATATCGGGTCGCGTATTATTAGCAAAATACATTAGCGCTCCAATGGCACTAAGATATGGTACTTCAGGACCAAGGATATCTTCATTTTCTTCTTTAGGACGGAATTGATCCTTTTCCACATCCAAAGATCTTACTATCATTGGGGTACTTAATGGATGTGACTTATCCATATAAAATCTTTTCAAGATCTTTTCTGTGTATGTGGTTTGATGAATAAAGATCCCACCTTTTATATGCTCGATCTGCAGGCCGAGACAAAACTTAGTCTTTCCAAGATCTTTCATCTCAAACTCTTCTTTTAGAGTTTTTATAATTGTTGGAATCTCTTCAGGAGTCCCAATGATATTTAAATCATCAACGTACACAGCAATTATAATGAACCCAGATGTAGTTTTCTTTATGAAAACACATGGACAGATATCATCATTCTTGAATCCGTTTTTGGCCAGATACTCAGTAAGACGATTATACCACATTCGCCCAGATTGCTTTAGACCATATAAAGATCTTTGCAATTTGACTGAGTATAACCCTTGTGAATATTCACTGGATGATTTAGATATCTTTAGTCCTTCAGGGACTTTCATATATATATATATATATATATATATATATATATATATATATATATATATATATATATATATATATATATATATATATATATATATATATATATATATATCCCGATCTAATGAGCCGTATAAATAGGCTGTTACCACATCCATTAAATGCATATGCAGTTTATGTTATGCAGCTAAACTGACCAAATAACGCAATGTTATCGCATCCACTACAGGGGAATACGTTTCTTCATAATCTATACTGGGCCTTTGTGAAAAACCTTGTGCCACAAGTCGGGCTTTATAGCGCACATCTTCATTTTTCTCATTTCATTTTCTCACAAATACCCATTTGTATCCAACAGGTTTTACATCTGCAGGTGTACGGACTACAGGTCCAAAGACTTCACGTTTTGCAAGTGAGTCTAATTCAGCCTTCATGGCTGCTTCCCATTTTGGCCAATCATTTCTTTGTCGACATTCTTCAACTGATCTTGGCTCAAGATCCTTACTTTCATGCATGATATTTAATGCCACATTATATGCAAATATTTCATTGACAATTGCCTTATTTCGGTTCCATTTCTTTCTTGTAAAGACATAATTTATCGAGATCTCGTCATTTTCACAAATTTCAGGTACCTGAATGTTTTCTGGCGTTAAATCAGAATTTTGGACAACTGCAGGTGTCTCTACTATGTCTTTTTCAACAGGAATAGTATTTACCTCTTTTCTCTTTCGAGAATTTTTGTCTTTAGAACCGACAGGCCTGCCACGCTTCTGGCGTGAATTTGCTTCAGTGGCTACTTGTCCTACTGGGACATCAATTCGAATTGGGGCATTTTCCGCTGGTATATAAGATTTAGTTATCCTCTTTGTGTCGGAAAATGCATCAGGCAATTCATTAGCTATTCTTTGCAAATGTATAATCTTTTGAACTTCTAGTTCACATTGCCCTGATCGAGGATCTAAATGCATCAACGATGATGCATTCCAATTAAGTTCCTTTTCAGGAAGCTTATTCTCTCCCCTTAATGTTGGAAATTTTGATTCATCAAAATGACAATCCGCAAACCGGGCTTTAAATACATCTCCAGTTTGTATCTCAAGATACCTCATTATAGAGGGAGAATCATATCCAACATATATCCCCAATTTTCTTTGGGGTCCCATTTTGGTGCGATTAGGTGGTGCAATAGGAACATATATCGCACACCCAAATATTCTTAAATGGGAAACATTTGGCTGCTGGCCAAAAGCTAATTGTATAGGAGAGAATTGATGATAACTCGTTGGCCTCAAACGAATAAGTGCTGCGGCATGTAAAATAGCATGCCCCCAAACCGAGGTTGGAAGATTTGTTCTCATAAGCAAGGGTCTAGCAATTAATTGGAGGCGCTTAATAAGTGATTCTACTAACCCATTTTGTGTGTGAACATAAGCTACTGGATGTTCAACACTTATTCCATTAGCCATACAATAAGCATCAAAAGCTTGAGAAGTAAATTCACCAGCATTATCAAGACGAATTGCTTTAATTGGATTTTCTAGAAATTGTGCTTTTAATCGAATAATTTGAGCCAGTAATCTCGCAAACGCCAGGTTGTGAGAAGATAATAAGCACACATGTGACCATCTCGAAGATGCGTCTATCAGGACCATAAAATATCTAAAAGATCCACATGGTGGATGTATAGGTCCACATATATCACCTTGAATCCTTTCTAGGAATTCAGGGGACTCAAATCCAATCTTTACTGGTGATGGCCTTAAAATTAACTTCCCTCGAGAACATGCAACACAACAAAATTCACTAGTTTTAAGAATCTTCTGGTTCTTTAGTGAATGTCCATGATAGTTTTCAATAATTCTTCTCATCATGGTTGTTCCCGGATGACCCAAACGGTCGTGCCAAGTTATGAATTTATTTGGGCTAGTAAACTTCTGGTTTACAGTGGCATGTGATTCAATTGCACTAATCTTAGTATAATACAACCCAGATGAAAGAGAGGGCAATTTTTCTAATATAACTTTCTTATTTGAATCATGAGTTGTGATACATAAATACTCATGATTTCCCTCATTCATCGTCTCAACATGATATCCATTTCGGCGAATATCTTTGAAACTCAACAAGTTCCTCAGAGACTTGGTAGATAATAGTGCATTATTTATTATAAATTTTGTTCCTCCAGGAAACAAAATTATAGCTCTTCCGGAGCCTTCTATCACATTGCTTGAGCCAATAATAGTATTAACATATTCCTCTTTTGGCACAAGATGGGTAAAATATATATCACTTTTGAGAATAGTGTGCGAACTTGCACTATCCGCAAGGCATACATCTTCATTACATATCCTTGCCATTCTCTTAAAAAACAAATAATAATAAAATGAGTAGTGTGCACAGTTAAATTGAATACTTGATCAGAATTATTTTTCTAATAAACACTATACATAAAATAATGTCATATACTAAAATTTTATTTTAAAATTTGACACATTTAATAATTTCAAAATTCATAAACATTAATATTTCATTATTTATGTACATCACATTTGAAACTTAAATACATAGAAAATAAAACTTAACAATAAGTTCTTTACATTATTTATTTACATAGATACTTCACAATCCCACATATTAAACTATTCCATCATTAATCAAATGACCAATATTTCCTTCAGGATCCTCAAAGAAATCAGATACATCATAATGAGTGGTGGAGTTCTCAGCATCATTTGAAATAAAATTTGTTTCCTTTCCTTTGTCGTCCTTTTTCAAAGATGCCTGGTAAAGATCGACTAGGTGCCTTGGGGTACGACAGGTACGTGACCAATGGCCTTTTCCACCACAACGGAAACACTTATCCTCTGTTGATTTATTCTGCCCGATATTCCTTTCTTTATCCCACTTCTGGTGAGATCCTCTCTTTTGAACATAATTCTTTTTCCTTCCATAATTTTTCTTATTATTAAAACCTTGCCATTTACCTCTTCTGGGGTAATTTGCCACATTTACTTCAGGAAATGGGGCAGCGCCAGCAGGGCGCGCTTCATGATTTTTCAATAACAACTCATTGTTGCGTTCAGCAACAAGAAGGCACGAAATTAACTCAGAATATTTTTTAAACCCTTTCTCTCGATACTGCTGCTGCAGGAGCACATTCGAGACATGGAAGGTTGAGAAAGTTTTCTCCAACATATCATGATCAGTTAATTTTTCCCCACACAATTTCATTCGTGAGGTGATTCGAAACATTGCAGAATTATATTCATTTATAGATTTAAAATCTTGTAAACGCAAATGCGTCCATTCATATCGGGCTTGAGAAAGTATCACCGTTTTCTGATGATTATACCTTTCTTCAAGGTCTTTCCAAAGATCTGCAGGATCTTTTAATGTGAGATATTCATTTTTCAATCCCTCGTCAAGATGACGACGAAGAAAAATCATGGCTTTGGATATATTAGATAAAAATTATTCTTTTAGATTAATTAAATTGTTTAATTTTATAATTTTAAAATTTAAATAATCTAAAAAATAAAAACAAAAACAAAAATACATTTCACAAAATCATTTGTCTCTTCATAAATCCTAATCAATTATTCATACCAAAAAAATTAAATAAATTTAAAAAGTGTTGTGAAATAAATAAAATATATAAAATAGAGATATATAAATAGAAGACTCTATTATTAATATAATTAGCTCAATAATAATTTATATATATATAATAATATTATATGTTGTAATGTGTATATATATACAAAGATAGAAAGAAGTATTAAAAATAAAGAGAGAGAGAATTGCATATGTTTATTGTTACTATCTCAATATAATAAAGATGATTAATATTGCTATTAATATTATATGTAAAGAGTAATAGAAAAGAGAATTTAAAATACTAATAAAATAAAAGAAGAGAAGGAATTGTAGTAGAAATATAAAGAGAAGAATATTTGATTGCAACATAAAGAGAGAATTGATCTTTATTTTGTATTATTGTTGTGTTATACGTAAAGGCTATGAAGCCTTATTTATAGTAGTACAAAATCAACCTTCATTAAAGGTTGGTCTTCAAATTTCTTCCTTGAAAATAAATCTCTTTGCGTGGGAAAGATTATTAGCCGCCCAATTGATAAATGGGCATTCATTTCATGTTTATCCCAACAAAAAGTACTAAACAAAATCACTTTATTCTTTGTTTGCTGGGTTCTCACGCAAACTCTCATCTCTAATTGTTCATACCAAAAAAAATATCATCTGAAAAACTGAGAAAAAAATAATAGAACAGAGCTTTATGTCTTCATCTTTTTGGGTTTCTCACCAACACACTCTCAACGAACGTCTCTCTCATTCCCAATTCTGAAACTCAAACTCTCTCTTCTCTCTTACTGCCACTAGAGTCTCTCTCGGTCTCACTAGAGTCTCTACTCGTTCATACTCACCGGCGTCTCGTTGCACCTCTCCTCTCGTCGCCGGCGTTTTAACGTCTCACCGGCGATAGAAGCACTCGTCGGATCGTCGTCGCTCGTGGTCTTCTGGTTTCATGTACTCGCCGTCGCGAGTCGCAGTGGATCGTAGACCGTCGTAGGGTCGTCACTTGCTTCGTCGCTCGTCTTCTTCTGGGGTCGAGTTCTCTTCGTCACCCAGTCGCCCTTGGTAAGTCCATGCATCATCACTTCCCCTGTTCTCCTTTCCCAGATTCCCTTCTCCCTGTATTTTGAGGTGATGTTTAATTGGTAATCAATTAATTTGTTAGTGATTGAATCTTGAATTTGTTGCTGTCTTGCTGAATAATTACCAAGTTTATTTTTTTCTTTGCTAAAAATTATCAGAGTTAAATTTGTTACTGATTATAATCGAACCTTGAATTTGTTGCTGGCTTGCTCAAACACCCCTATTATGTTTTCTATGCACTACTTGTGTATGTTACAGTTTTCATATGACCGGACTAACAATTTGTTTCTGTCTTACTCAAACACCCCCTATTATATTTATCTCTACAGTTTTCATATTGTACATTGCTTCATGATTTCAGTTTGTTTTTGCATGATATACTTCAACTGATAGTTTGTTTCCCTTGAATGAATTAAAATAAAAACTGTAAACTAAACATATACCCGATTTGGGTATTTGGATCAAATAAAAACAAGCTAAACCCCCAATTGACAAAAAGAAAATACAGCTAGTCTTATAATTGGACCAAGAGCAAGAATGTTCATTTGTTTCACATTTTTATAGGAACCTGCAGGTCTTAATACACTGTGATCTGCGGAGCCATTTTATATGATTACATTCTATTTTATGTAATCCTTTTACCAAAAAAGGAAAAAATATCTGTATTCCTCAACCATTTCTTAATGGATGCAGCGCTTTGAGATAGTTAATGGTGTCACTGAAGTTGAAGGAATAGCAGAGGAGAAAACTGCAAGTGCTGAAGAGGATGAAGGTACTAATTACAAGATCACACCTTTTCTTTAAATAGCATTTCAATTCATTCACTGATAACATTTTGATTTGGTTTTGTAGAAAAAGAAGTACATGCTTTTTGGCTCAATGCAGTGAAAAACAATAAAGTGTTAGTTGAAGAGGTTAGTTGGTTCTATCAATAGTAACTCCTTTTTTTTAAATGTTTATTTTATATCTTACAACCAAGTCCTAGTATTAGCTTAAGAGGTTAGTTAGTTCTATTCAATAGTAACTCCTTTTTTCTTTTAAATGTTTATTTTATGTCTTGCAACCAAGCTAATTTTAAGTCTTTGTGAAACAGATTTCAGAGCGTGATGAAGGTGCTCTCAAGTTTCTCAAAGATATCAAGTGGAGCAGGATAGATAACCCAAAAGGATTCAAGCTTGAGTTTTATTTTGATACTAATCCTTATTTCACAAACACTGTTTTGACAAAAACATATTACATAATTGATGAGGATGAGCCAATATTGGAAAAAGCAATTGGGTGAAGACCCCTTAATGGAAATAATCAAATCCATCTCAGGCATCAAGGTTATTCCTCTTTTAGGCCTTCATTTACTTTATAGCAAAGTGAGTACTAGAAGGCTGTTCAATTGTATTTGACTTTTTTTTATTGTATTTTTGAATATATTAAATGCTTAAAATCATAGACACATGTCTAGTGCATCAGTGAATTCTTTACTATAGTTGATGATTTACAATGCCCGTTTCTTCTCTTCCTTACCTTTTGTATTCAGGCTAAGGGAGGGGGACTTGCGTTTTTGAAAGGTATTCTGTCTGAACGAGCAGTTATTGATGGAAAAACGTTGCAGATACTACTTGTATATATAAACAGAGATCGTGAATATGTCATCTTCGATCCATACGAAAAAGAAGGTCACAAACTCAGCATAATTAGGCAGAATGTTGCACTTGAAGAACCTGAACTTACAAGAACTAGAAGAAGAGGAATTGCTGTAAAAGAAGGCCTTGATTCTGGATCGAAACAATGGGAATTGAGGCTCTTCTAGAATTAGGCTTCTGAGGCCACACTTGTGGTGCCTTTTCACTCTTGTACACCTTCTATGCTGCTTTTCAGTGATGGAAAAAGGAGGAAAGTTTGTGTTTTGAGGGAGAAGTGCCAAACGGGTTCCTCTGGGAATATGGGTTCCTTTAATGATGCAGCACTAATCGAAGAAGGACCTCTTCTTTAGCTTTCTCTCTCTATCTCTCTCTCAAACTTCATATCTTTTTGCCTTGTCTATGATGTTAGTTAGAAAAACAAAGGGGCTCAGAGGAGGAGGCATATTTCGCTGTATTCAAACTTTTTTCTATTTTTGACTTAGTTCAAATTTCCATTAGTCTCTTGGCAGTTTGGTTTTATTTTTCCTACCGGCCATCTATGATTCTTACATCTCCATTAGTATCCTTAAGTGAAATTGGTGCATTATGCATATGCCATAAACAGCACCATGTGCATTACTTTGAAATAAGGGAAGCAACTTTGCTGTGACATTAGACTTAGACTGAAGCCCTTGCCCTATACTGCATTTGATAGAAAAAAAATATATAAAATAAAATAAAATAAAGAAAAACACACTTTATTATATGCATTCCATGTATATTGCAGTTTCTTGGTATTATTGTTTTAATACATACACTTCAAGTTATACTGAAACTCAGTGAAACAGAAGAGTATTCATTAACAGTATTTATGGTAAGAGGATACATTTATAGATAATTATTGAAAAATAGTTTCCATCTTTTTTAAAAGCCTACACAATAATCTAGAGGAGTTTAAGAAAAATGATTCAATTTGATTGCATCTATCACTGTTGGGAATCCTTGGGATATTGATTTCGATACATACGATTATCAAAGCTAACTACTATGGCCCAAGGACTTTAATACCAGGTTACAACATTTGTTCTTAACCACTCGTGAATTAGATGGTGTAGTGAGAATTAGTTACTAATAAAATTGTAAGAATTAGCTGGAATCCAATTAATGATTGTTTCTATGTACAGATTCATCATTCCCCTATTTCATCACGTGAAGAGTGCAAATCATACTGGTGTTTCCATGCTACATGGTCAATTTCGGATGAAGAAATTGCTTTGATGTTGAATTATTTGATGAAAATCAGAGTGGAGATGAGGACACTGTGATCACGTTGTATAAAGGGCAAATCATCAATGCCTAAATTACAGAGAAAATTAACGTTGTATGCTTAACTTGTATGCAAAAATAAACCAAATGTATGTTGTACACATGGAAAATATCATAAGCATTATTGATGATTGAAATTACCAACAAAATTCATGTAATCTACGGGCACATATAATTAAAAACATACCTTATAGTGAATATATAACTAAAACCATAGTACTTAGAACACAACATCATGCATAATCCAGACACATACATAAACTCTAGCAATACTTCAACCACACAAGGGGCCAAAACAAGACCCTTTATTCAAAATAAAAGGACACAACAGTAAAGAAAATCAACAAATTGAGGACAATAACAGTAAGTAAACGTGATATCATAATCTTCAATATTCTAAATCGAGCACAAACGTTTCTCATTCTTCCTCCGATTTTGATTCAGCATTCTGAGGCCAATCAATGAATGGTTGAGCACTCTTCCATATCTGAGAGTCCTTCTTATCACCCTTCAGTCCCTTTGAATACCAATGCATGACGTGCTATTTTTCCACCAAATCAACATCATAGAGGGCTTTCAGAATAAGTGCAACCTCCTTCAACGCATTGCTACCTTTCTTGTAACAGAACTCCTCAACAGCATTGAGCAATAACAGCTGTGATCCCTCATCATCTCCAGCAACTGCAGCAGCAAGGTGATAAAATTTATTTTATCCTAAACATCATCATTAAAAATACTAAATTACCTAACTCAAATTCTAGAGACTACTAGTTCAAATTTTAGAGACTAATAGTTTAAATATTTACGCCTGATTCCAGATGCAAAATCAAAATAGACAAGGGGATCAAAATCAATAAACTGGGGAGAAAACTAATCAATACATTATTTATATATAAATAAAGCAAGGAGATCAACAATCTTCAAGTGGGCAAAGAGCAATAATACTGAAGCAAAGCAGAAATCTTCAAATCAAAGCATCAATATTGAAAGCATTTGCACTTATGTAGTTATGTTAGCAAATGATAAATATCAAAAGGTAGCTTCATCCACAAGGATCCACCAAAACCCAGATCAAATCACAGTAAAAGAAAGCATTTTTAGACAACCCAGATGAAAAGATAAGACCCACAAAAGGAACACAGGTAGAAGTAAGAACCTTGCTGGGTACAAAGGATAATGGGAGAGTAACTTGTGATTACACTAATACATAAGTCCCTCCTCTTCTCCCACAAATTGGGACTATCTTCTACATGATCATCATGCAGTTTGAAGGTTATCACAGTCAAAGAAATACTCATTCTTCTCTCTCTCTCTCTCTCTCTCTTTTCACTTTCCTCTCTCTATATGACCGTGTTTTCCTCTATTTAGTTCTCTTTGCTTTTGTTAATGCTCCATAAAATGGTGTCCACTATACCATGATTTCCTACTTTGTAGAAAATACAACAGCAAGATTAGAAAAAGTTCCATTTGAAAATTTTTATTTAGTGTGAATTTTCTTAAAAATCATTATCGATTGAATACTTGTGTTGAATATGTGAAGAGAATTTTTAATGCCAGCAAAGACATGAGAGGGAGACAACTGCATGAGATTGCAGATCAAATGCTACCAAGGCTGGTAAACAAGTCGAACCTTCCTGAGGTTTTGAGGCACGTAATATCTTTTCTTGTTGGTGAGTAACATATTTCTTGATAGTTATATTATTGATAAATTATAACGCTTTGTTATTTCAATACTTTTAGCAGAATTCTACACTGTATATTGGTAAAATTTCCACAAGAACATATGGATAAATCTTATAATACTGAGTTATATTTGCTGTCTGAATGACATACACGAAAAGGTTTTGGTTGTCAGATTTGAGTGAATTCTGAAAACTTGAGAACGTGATGAATCTGAGTATGATAATTCATTTTGCTGCAGTGTGTCATTCTGTTATACACTTAGATATGTATTTTATGTAATTTGAACTCTATTCATGAATTTAAGTCGAAGGCAGGAAATCTAATACTGTAGTTTTTCGTATTTGTATCATGCCTAATTGCCTATAAAGCATACTATTTCAGATCTCATATTGTGCTATTTCCTAAGTTTGATTTTATTTTTTCATGTTTAAATTCCTAGTGCTTTCAAGCTAAATTGTGTTTGCATCTTTTTACCCTACATGTTGTCCATATTTCAGATGGGGGTTCTTCCAAATTAGTAATGGCTACAAACTTATCTGGGAAGGAACGAAGTAAGGAAATCAATGGGGTAGCTGGGCCAAGCCAGGAAGCTTCTTGGCTGGAATCTATTTATTTGGATAAGAAACATGTGTTAGAAAGGCCAACGAACATCCTTACAAGCTTTGATCAAAATGATAAAAGGACTCTGGCGCCTGAGCTGTAAATGAGTATTGTCCCAAAAGACTTCTGTTTTGATGAATTGGAGAGTGTGGTTAAAATCAAACAACCAGAGGCTAAAATGTTTCAGTCACATGCTGATGATGCAAGAAGAGAAGTTGAAGGGTTGAAACGTATTGCCCTTGTAAAGAGTGAGAAAGTTGATGAAGAGTATACTCAACAAATTGCGAAGCTGCGATTGGGTGAGACAGAGGAAATGCGTAGGCAGAAACTCGAAGAACTTCAAGCATTAGAACGGGCACATCTGGAGTATTTCAACATGAAAAGGAGAATGGATGCATACATTAAAGATCTTTTATCTAATATGGAAGCTACTAAAAGGAGTATTGCCTTGTGAAACTGACAACACTCTAGAATAGTTCTTTCAGGTAAATGTAATCTTCCATCTTATAATTTGTAGGTTTCAATTTCATCTTAATGTTATGAGTTACTGTAGTTTCTGATCCATAGATTGATGTATCTATCTACTGTTGTAGTTCATTTGGGATTCAAGCTCCTAACCAAGATCTTGTACAGAGATTTCAATAGTTAATTACTCTTATTAAACAATTGGAATTACAAAAGCTATTTAAACTAGATTACTATTAAAACACCCTTGCAAGAATTCCCACTATTTGGCTACATTTGCTAAGCAGAATTTTTCTACTGACTCACAATAGAAAAAGGATCAACTTAGCTACATATTGTGCTTTAGAAGTTTGCCTATAGTCGAGACCTTAATCTTCGGTGTGTTATTTTTATCTCAAATACTCCACGAAATTTCTCAGAGGATTTTTTACTATTTTATTTCATGTGTTGGTCTATCGTAATGCTCACTAAAATTGAATTTTTGAAGAGATTTATTTTTTGAATTGTTCTATTTTTGTCCTGTTCAGGTGGATTCTATTAGTACCAAAATTTTTAGAAACTTTGTTTTTTTCAGAGATTTTGTTCATAATTGAAAATAGCTAGGTGGCATCTTGCAGTGCATCACTTAGAATTTGTGAAATTAGATGTGCATTAAGACACTATGCAGCATTTAAAAAATGAAACTATTGTGATCTAAATTAAGTTTTCTATTAAAAAAATTGCATTCATAGTTTTAGAAACATATACAGATAAAATAAGAATTCAACAATTCGTCATAATTAACAACAACTAATATCAAATCACATAAATCAAGCCAAATTACTCTAATTATAGAAATCACACCAATGTTATAATAATTCAAATCACAGAAATCATAGGGAGGGAATTACCGAAACGGAGAGACTGACAACGGTGATAAAGAATAAGGAAGACGACAAAGAAGACGGCGAGAAAGATGGAACCAGGAGGAAGGCGACGCTCTTTGGAACGCACAAGATGGCGATGCTCTATGACGCGACGATGACCTTGATTGCAAGACAAGAGAGGAGAGAGGGAGAGATCTTACGTGCAACACACAGTGAGACAGATGAGGGAGATTGAGCTCCAGCGAGAGAGAGAGAGAGAGAGAGAGAGAGAAAGAGAGAGAGAGAGAGAGAGAGAGAGAGAGAGAGTAGGAAGAGGAGAAAAGTAGATGAAGAATACTGGAAAAGGCGTGATTCAACGAATTTTGAACCTAGATGAAGAACAATTTTGATTTTTTGTTTTGTTGTTTAAATTATTTGAAACTATAAAGTTAGGATTAATTGAATTTTAAATTTTGATTAATTTAAAAGGGTATTTTTGTCTAGTCAAATAAAGGAATGATGTTTAAGATTTTTTATAAAATTAAATAAAAAATATTTTTTATTTTTATTTAATTAAAGGGTTGTATTAGTAAAAGTGGTGATATAATATATATTTAAAAAAAATTAAATACTGATGTGAAAAATAAATTTTACGTGACTTATTATTGTTTGTCCATATTTTAAATATATCGGTACGTATAAATTTATTATCATACCATAGCAAATACTATATATATATATATATATATATATATATATATATATATATAATTTACTTATCATTATAAAGGTTTCATGCATTCATTTTCATCGAATGGAATTTGGAAAAAAAAAAAGGAAAGAAGGAGTCGAAGCAAAGAAAATAAAGATTTGTGATTAATATAACAATGACACTTAATCCTTGTCCTGACAAATCACCTTTCCATTAAACAAATATCTTTCCTAATCATCATCATCAATACATTCGCAATTGGGTTCATTTCTCACTTACGGGGAAAAAGAGAGAAAAGGACCGTGGATGAAAGAGAGGTTTTCATGGCACCGTTGAAGCCAACTTCGATTTCTATAACTATAATAAAAAATTTAATCCGATAAAAGTGTTTGTATCCTCTTTTTTGATACGTCAGCGTTATTTTTATCTGATAAAAGTTGACAGTTATATAGTTTCTTTTCTCTTTAAATTTGACTAATTGGAATTTTAGGAGGCATAGACGATTCATGACGTTTTCTTCTTTAGTAGATCGGTCAAAAAACTTTTTCAAATATCCCATTGATTTGATTTTGTATGAAAGTAGGGTTTGATAATTTTATAATAATTAAATATAAATTTGATAAATAAATGTTGATTAAATTGATTATTATTTGAGTTTGATTGAGTTTATGTTGAATTTATGTAATATATTAATGTATTTGTGAAGTTCATGGCTTGGATGTGATGAAACCGTAGGGACTGAATTGTTTTGGTAATTTTTGGGGTTGAAATATCGTTGAGAATAAATTATAAATTGGTGGAGTGAGATGGCCAAGAGATTAAATTAAAAATTACGAAAAATTGGTAACCGAAAAATTCGAGAAAAGATTAAAGTACAAGTAATATTTTGAAATGAAAGGGTTAAGGGTTTTGGTTTTGGTATAAGAGTAAATTTAATATTTAAACTTTATTTTCGAAGGATAACATTGTATTTATATATAAAAATCGAGGTACAATTTGTAATTATATAAGTTTTCTGGTATTTTGGGTAATAAATAAAGTACGGAGAGTAAAAATGGATATTTTATAAAGTTTAGGGTTATTTTTATAAATATGAAAATAAATAAGAGTTCCAAATAATATAATTTTATAAATATTAAGTTTTAAAAAATATTAAAAAATTCATGATTTAGAAAATAATTAATAAAAGTTTAAAAATAAGGTTTCATAAACTAAGTTTTAAGAAAATAGGTATATATATTATTTATTTACCATTTAACTCTATTTATATTATTGTTAATATTTTATTACGAATATTAATTAGTAGAGATATTATTAATATTATTATAAGTCAGAGAAGAGTAAATAAGTGGTTTTAAAAGCTTTAAAAAACATAAATTTAATTAAAGTATTATATAATTCTTTTTCATAAGACACTTAGGAAAAGGCGGGAGAATAATACAGAGATAAATTATATTATGGAATGATAAGGAAAGAAAAGAATAAGAAAGAAAAGAAAAGGAAAGAAAAATATTAAAGAATCTCTGCCACAAGAGAATAAAGAGCAAATTTTAAAAGAATTTAAAAGAATCCGTGCCAAAGGAGGGGAAAGCACAGAAAAGAAAGAAAGAAAGAACGAAAAGAAAATGAGATAAGCAGAGATCTGGTGGTGAGTCCACCGAGATTTGCTTTCCAGAGATATATCAGCCATTTCAAGGGATGGTCGCACTTGTAAGATAGAGGTTTCTTACAGAGGTTATTAATACATACATTGGCTAGAGAGAGCCTCAGCTGTAAGACCGAGGTTGCTTACAAAGGTTATGCTTGTAACATCGGCTCAAGAAAGTTGCACCTGTAAGACAGAGGTTGCTTATATAGGTTACGACACTGGAAACCAAACTCAGACAAAGGTTGCTGAGTTATGTTGGAAGCGGGTCGAAACTGACAAATGAGCTCATTACCTGCACTAGGGATAGACATGCATCATATTTGTTTGCGCATATTTATTTGTGGTGTGTTCTTCTGTGATTGTGGGTGTACTAAATGATTGTTTGAATTCTGTGTTCTATTATTGTTGAATTGGATTATCCTTTGTTGACTGTTAATGCTGACCAAGTATATACAAAATGAACTAAACTTCTAACCCCGATCCTATTAAGAACACCCCAATTCTTACCCCATATTTCCATCTCTTTCAGCTACATGTGCGGAGGTTTAGTGCGGAGTTACATGAGTATAGAAGATTATGTTCACAAGTTGAGTTGTTAGAATTTATTTTCCCCTCGTCATTTATTATTTTAGTTTTTAGAGGGGTAGAATTTGTATTTGATGATCTTTGAGTAAGTCTATATATATAATGCTACGTGGATATATATAATTTTGTGATTAAATGATTTAAAGTACCGACTCTTCATTTTATTGGTAAAAGTTTCGGTTCGTATTTGTAAAATCTCAATATTAAATAAATATAATATGAAATTGAAAGTTTAGAGGTAAATAACGTCTGAGCTTTTAGTGCGATCATGAAGTACTAAATATTAGGGTGTTACATTATGGTATCAGAGCAGTTCGTTCCTGTTAGAACCTTGGAAATGGACTGACTATACCTCACTGTATACTCTAAGTGCCTATCATGCAATAGGACTTGTCTTAATGATAAGAGTTAGAGTTTCACATGCATGATTGTCTATTGATTAATGGTGTTAGTCGACCATTGCGTTTCTCATGGTATTAGGTCTAGCCAACTTAATACTAATGATTTATGTATATGGGAGCACTAGTGGATTATCATAGACGAGATAGAAATAATAGGTTATGCGAATCACGGGGTTAGTTTGGGAACGTTAGAAGTTACATTTTAAGGATTCGTTTCGACGTATACTCTTTATTCGTGCTGTGTGACTTAGTGTCTTCTCTTCTTTCATTATTTTCATTAAAATTCTTCGTTCTAGATTCCTTTCTTAAAATATGATTTGATTACTTCATTCGACCACATCTTATCGTTCATATGTTTCTTTGCCTGATTGTGATCCTATCTATTCACTTGAGTCTTTTCGAACATTTATTCTTGGTATTGCCTGTATCATTCTTCATAAATCCTGTTTTCTTTTAGTAGAGATTGAACTTATTATATTATAACAATTTTCGACGGCAAAAAATTTTATAAATTGGATAGGATATAATAATCCGAATGTTTAAAAATTAAATAATATATTATTTATAATTTATTATATTTATTGAGAATTTTAATTAAAAAATTTATTTTTTTAAAAGTAATTAAATTAAATTTTATGATATTTTAAATCTAAAATCTATTAGAATTTTTAAATAATTTTTATTATAATAAAATATTTTAAAAAAGATAAAAGAATTATTATTATTATTATTATTATTATTATTATTATTATTATTATTATTATTATTATTATTATTATTTTCTTCCATGCCCGAAACCATAAAGGAACAAAAGGAAAGAAATGAAACAACAAGGAAAGAAATGAAACAACGTGGGTTTTGTATAAGCATATATATATATATATATATATATATATATATATATATATATATATATATATATATATATATATATATATATATATAATTTACTTATTATTATAAAGGTTTCATGCATTTATTTTCACCGAATGGAATTTGGAAAAAAAAGGAAAGAAGGAGCCGAAGTAAAGAAAATAAAGATTTGTGATTAATATAACAATGACACTTAAACTTTGCCGTGACAAATCACCCTTCCACTGAATAAATATCTTTCCTAATCATCATCATTAATACATTTGCAATTGGGTTCATTTCTCATTTACGGGGAAAAAGAGAGATAAGGACCGTGAATGGGAGAGAGGTTTTGATGGCACCGTTGAGGTTCCGCCTTCGATTTTTTATGATCCGTAACAATAATAAAAAATTTAATCTAATAAAGATATTTGTATCCTATTTTTTTATACATTATCATTATTTTTGTCCGATAAAAATTGACAATAATAAAATTGTTTTTCCCCTTAAATTCAATCAATTAGAATTTTAGGAGGTACAGATAATTTATGATGTTTTTTTTTTTGTAGATCAGTCAAAAAACTTCTCTGAATATCCCATTAGTTTGTCGTACGAAGGTAGAGTTTGATAACTTTATAATAATTAAATATAAATTTAATAAGTGAATGTTGATTGGATTGATTATTATTTGAGTTTGATTGAATTTATGTTGAATTTTTGTGATATATTTATGTATTTGTGAAGTTCATGACTTGGCTGTGAAAAATTCGTAGGGACTGATTTTTTTGGTAATTTTTGAGGTTAGAATATCGTTGAGAATAAATTATAAATTGGTGGGGTGTGATGGCCAAGAAATTAAATTAAAATTTAAAAAGAATCCGTAAACTATTTTCTAAGGATAACATTGTATTTGTATATAAAAATCGAGGTATAATTTATAATTATATAAATTTTTGGGTATTTTGGGTAATAAATAAAGTACGGGGAGTAAAAATGAGTATTTTATAAAAGTTCAGAGTTATTTTTATAAATATAAAAATAAGTAAGAGTTCTAAATATAATTTTTTAAAATATTAAGGTTAAAAAAATTCGTGATTTAGAAAATAATTAATAAAAGTTTAGAAATAAGATTTATAAACTAAGTTTTAAGAAAAGATGTATATATATTATTTATTTACCATTTAAATTACTCTATTTATATTATTGTTAATATTTTATTACGAATAAATTTGTAGAGATATTATTAATATTATTATAAGTTAGAGAAGAGCAAATATAGTGGTTTTAAAAGCTTTAGAAAACGTAAACTTAATTAAAGTATTATATAATTCTTTTTCATAAGACACTTAGGGAAAGGCGAGGGAATAATGTAGAGATAAATTATATTATGGAATGATAAGGAAAGAAAAGAAAAAGAAATAAAAGAAGAAGAAATAAAAATATTAAAGAACCTCTACCATAGGAGAGCAGAGAGCAAATATTAAAAGAATTTAAAAGAATCCCTGCCAAAGGAGGATAGAGCACAGAAAAGAAAGAAAGAAGGAAAAGAAAATGAGATAAGTAGAGATATGGTGGTGAGTCCACCGAGATTTGCTCTCTAGAGATACATCGGCCACTCCAGGGGATGGTCGCACCTGTAAGACAGAGGTTGTTTATAGAGGTTATTAATACATACATTGGCTAGAGAAAGCCTCACCTGTAAGGCCGAGGTTGCTTACAAAGGTTATGTTTGTATACATCGGCTCAAGAGAGTCGCATCTGTAAGATAGAGGTTGCTTACAAAGGTTATGACATTGGAAACCAAACTTAGACAAAGGTTGTTGAATTACATTGGGAGCGGGTCGAAACCGAAAGATGAGCTCATTACTTGTACTAGGGATAGACATGTATCATACTTGTTTGCGCATATTTATTTGTGAGTGTATCTTTTTGTGATTGTTGGTGTGTTAGATGATTGTTTGAATTCTGTGTTCTATAATTATTGAATTGGATTGTCCTTTGTTGATTGTTAATGCTAACCAAGTATATATAAAATGAACTAAACTTCTAACCCCGATCCTACTAAGAACTCCCCAATTCTTACCCCCTATCTCCATCCCTTTCAGCTACAGCTGCGGAGGTTTAGTGCGGAGCTACAGGAGCATAGAAGATTATATTCACAAGTTGAGTTGTTAGAATTTATTTTCCACCCATCGTTTATTATTTTAGTTTTTAGAGGGGTAGAATTTGTATTTGAGGATCTTTGAGTAAGTCTTTGAGCGGATAATTTATACGCTTTTTGGCATTGTTTTTAGGAAGTTTTTAGTAAGTTCAAGCTACTTTTAGGGATGTTTTCATTAGTTTTTATGTTAAATTCACATTTCTGGACTTTACTATGAGTTTGTGTGTTTTTCTGTGATTTCAGGTAATTTCTGGCTGAAATTGAGAGACTTGAGCAAAACTCTGAAAAAGGCTGACAAAAGGACTGCTGATGCTGTTGGAATCTGACCTCCCTGCACTCGAAATGAATTTTCTGGAGCTACAGAACTCCAAATGGCGCGCTCTCAATGGCGTTGGAAAGTAGACATCTAGAGCTTTCTAGCAATATATAATAGTCCATATTTTATTCGGAAATTGATGACGTAACTTGGCGTTGAACGCCAAGTACATGCTGCTGTCTGGAGTTAAACGCCAGAAACACGTCATGATCCAGAGTTGAACGCCCAAAACACGTTATAACTTGGCGTTCAACTCCAAGAGAAGCCTCAGCTGGTGGATAGATCAAGCTCAGCCCAAGCACACACCAAGTGGGCCCCGGAAGTGGATTTATGCTTCAATTACTTACTCATGTAAACCCTAGTAGCTAGTCTAGTATATATAGGACATTTAACTATTGTATTAGAGGATCTTTTGATCACTTTAGATCTGAGGAACATCTGGGGGCGCATAGTCCTTAGACCATAGGGGCTGGCCATTCGGCCATGCCTGAACCTTTCACTTATGTATTTTCAACGGTGGAGTTTCTGCACACCATAGATTAAGGGTGTGGAGCTCTGCTGTACCTCAAGTTTCAATACAATTATTATTACTTTCTATTCAATTCTTTTTTATTCTTATTCCAAGATATACGTTGCACAACACTTTGATGAATGTGATGATCCGTGACACTCATCATCATTCTCACCTATGAACGCGCGTGATTGACAACCACATCCGTTCTACTCTAGGCCGGGCGCATATCTCTTAGATTTTCCAACAGAATCTTCATGGTATAAGCTAGATAGATGGCGGCATTCATGGGGATCCGGAAAGTCTAACCTTGTCTGTGGTATTCCGAGTAGGATCCCGGGAATCCGGAAAGTCTAACCTTGTCTGTGGTATTCCGAGTAACTGTGACGAGCTTCAAACTCCTGAAGGCTGGGCGTGATGACAAACGCAAAAGAATCAATGGATTCTACTCCAACCTGATTGAGAATCGACAGATGATTAGCCGTGCTATGACAGAGCATTTGGACCATTTTCACTGAGAGGATGGGATGTAGCTATCAACAAGGGTGATGCCTCCAGACGATTAGCCGTGTAGTGACAGCGCATAGGACCATTTTCCCGAGAGGATTAAAAGTAGCCATTGATGATGGTGATGCCCTACATACAGCTTGCCATGGAAAGGAGTAAGAAGGATTGGATGAGAGCAATAAGAAAGTAGAGAGTCGAAAGGATTCTAGCATCTCCACACGCCTATCTGAAATTCCCACTATTGATTTACATAAGTATTTCTATCCCTTTTTATTTTATTTTATCTTTTAAATTATCTAATCCAATTACATTTGACCCTATGAATCCACTTAACTGAGATTTACAAGGTGACCATAGCTTGCTTCATACCAACAATCTCTGTGGGATCGACCCTTACTCACATAAGGTATTACTTGGATGACCCAGTACACTTGCTGGTTAAGTTGAACGGAGTTGTGAGCTTCTCTAACAGTGCCTGGAACTCTTTTATCACAATTTCATCCACCATTACCTCACTGGAAATTCTCTTCACTCTGACGTAGAGATTCCCATCTTTTCTTGTTTTCTATTTGTTTATGCGAAGGAACAGAGACAAAGAACATCTCTTAGACTTTGATCCTGAACCTGAAAGGACTTCCAGGCGACGTTTACAACAGGCAAGACTTTACAAGGCTGCAGAACCCACTATGGATCCTAATAATGTTGATAATGTCAATGTGGCAAATCCGAATGGGAATGAGCAACAAAGAAGAGTACTCGGCTCTTACTCTGCTCCTTCTGCAGATCTTTATGGAAAAAGCATTGTGGTGCCTCCTATAGCTGCGAACAACTTTGAGTTGAAGCTACAACTAGTCACCCTGGTGCAACAAAACTGCCAGTATCATGGTCTTCCCCACGAAGACCCAAATCAATTTATTTCTAGTTTTCTGCAGATTTGTGATATTGTGAAGACAAATGAAGTGAACCCAGAGGTGTACAAACTTATGCTCTTCCCATTTGCTCTGAGGGATGGAACAAAGCTATGGCTAGATTCCCAACCCAAGGAGAGTTTGGATACTTGGAACAAGGTTGTTACTAAGTTTCTTACTAATTTTTTCCCACCAAAGAAGCTAACTAAGCTTAGGGTAGAGGTTTAGACCTTTAGACAAAAGGATGGTGAAACTCTTTATGAAGTTTGGGAGAGATACAAGCTACTAACTAGGCAATGTCCTCCGGACATGTTCTCCAAGTGGACCCAACTAGATATCTTTTATGAAGGTTTGGGTGAAATGTCCAAGATGTGCTTAGATAATTCTGCAGGAGGTTCATTGCACAAGAAGAAGACATCAGAGGAGACTATTGAGCTTATTGAATTGGTTGCTAGTAACCAATATTTATACTCATCTAACAGGAATCCTGTGAACTCTAAGACTCCTCAGAAGAAGGGTGTCATGGAAGTAGAAACTCTTAATGCTCTTCTTGCTCAGAACAAGCTTAAGTCTCAGCAAATAAGTCTACTTACTCAACAGATGGGTAGCATGCAAGTCTCAGCTATCAACACCCAAAATCTACCTCAAGAAGTCTCTTATGACATGACAGGTAATTTTGTGCAAAACGATAATTATGATTATGCTCAATTTTCTTCTGAAACAGGTCAATTACATAGGGAGTACTCCTAGAAATCTCAATAATGATCCCTATTCTCAAACCTACAACCAAGGATGGAGAAATCACCCAAATTTTGGGTGGAGAGACCAACCTCAGAGACCTCAGAACTTTAACAATAATTCTCAGGGTGACTTCCAACAGAACAATTACAATAACCGCCAATTTCAATATCATCAACAACAACCACCTCCACAGGCAAATTCTAAATCCCAAGAGGATTCTAATTGGGAAATGATGATGAGTTTTGCGCAGAAAGCCAAAGCATCAATCAAGAATTTGGAGATTCAGATGGGTCAAATAGCCACCAGAGTTAACGAAATTGATCAGAGGACCACTAATAGCCTTCCTGGTAACACAATTCCAAATCCAAGAGAGGAATGCAAGGCTATCACCTTGATAAGTGGACAAGTGGCAAGTATGGAAGCACAAGTTGATGAGGAGCCAGTTGAAAAAGATTGCAAGGTTATTCAACTGAGAAGTGGTAAAGTAGCCGGCTCTGAGACCAAGGTCAATGAAGAGTTAGTTGAAAAAGAAGCTCCAAAGGAGAAGAAGGAAGAAGTAGAGCACGCCCCTCCAAAGCGTGCGGACAACCCATTCCCAGACTCTCTTGACACTTATCCTACAATGCCAAAGGCTCCTGAGTACAAGCCTAAGATGCCGTATCCTCAGAGACTTCAAAAGGAGACCAAGGACAAGCAGTTTTCAAAGTTCTTAGAAGTCTTCAGAAAGTTACAAATCAATATTCCTTTTGTTGAGGTTTTGGAGCAAATGCCTATCTATGTCAAGTTCATAAAGGAGCTGTTGTCAAAGAAGAAGCGTTTAAACGGAGATGAGACAGTGGTCCTGACTAAGGAATGTAGTGCCATCATTCAGAATAACTTGCCAAGGAAGATGCCAGATCCAGGGAGCTTCCAAATTCCATGCACCATTTGGAGCACAACTTTTGAGAAAGCATTATGTGATCTGGAAGCAAGCATCAATTTAATGCCCTTGTTTGTGAGGAAGAAGCTGCAAATCCAAGAGGCACAACCCACAAGGATAGCATTACAGATGGCAGATAAATCTATGAAGCCTGCATATGGTTTAGTAGAAAATATCTTGGTCAAAGTGGGTAAGTTCTTTCTCCCAGCAGATTTTGTGATTCTTGACACAGGAGAGGATGAGAATGCCTCTATAATTCTAGGAAGGCCATTTCTAGCCACTGGGAGAGCTCTAATTGATGTAAAAGTGGGTGAATTAGTGCTCAGAGTGCATAATGAGCAACTGGTCTTTTATGTCTTTAAAGATATACATCAGCAAGTAAAGAAGAGAGGTGCATGCAGACTGAGGTTATTGATCCAAACCTTCAAAAATCCCTGATGACAAACAGCAGAATCTGCAGCTCAAACCCCCTTTGGTGACAATCAATAAAATTTCCCCTGACATCAAACCTAAGTTTGGTGTTGGGAATGCATCATCCACCAAGGAGGAGGTTCCCAAAAAGAAGAAAGTACCCAGAGGATGCAAAAACAAAAAGATTCCTACTGAAGGTTTCTCCCCAGGAATGAAGGTGGTGTTGACTAGGAACCCAATATGGATTTATACAGTAAACAGAATCCTCTCTCTGGAGCATACTGAGCTAATTTATGGAGACACAGGAAAGAAGTTCAAAGTAAGGGGTAAAGAGCTGAGCCCCTATGATCCTCCTCCTTAGAGGAGCTGACTGTCAAGCTAGTGACGGTAAAGAAGCGCTTGTCGGGAGGGAACACAATAATTTCGTATCCTTAGTTATTTTTCGTAGTAATAGTTTTCTTACTTATTTGATTTTTATTGAGTTCTTACTAATTTTCTGATCATGTAGCTATTTTAGAACAGGAACCGGATAATAAATTAAAAAAGGAGCATATGACGCGCAAGCGTCGCTGACGCGTACGCGTCATATGCATGTGCGTAAAAAATAAAATTTGCCAGAGAGTTGAGCGGGAGTAGCACTGGAAGCATGCTTGAAGCACAAGCCGCATCACACGTACGCGTAACCCACGCGTGCGCGTCGTTTGCACTTCTCGCCTTCCACGTGTGTGCGTCAGTGACGCATATGCGTGACCTTGAAATTCGACGTAAATATGTGTTTGGGCATAGAGTTGTGCTGGTTTGGGGCTGAAAGTGTGCTAGACGCACAAAATTGACCACGCGTACACGTCCCTGACGCGTGTGCGTCATTTGCACAAATGTTCATCCATGCGTGCACGTGCATGACGCGCATGTGTTGTATGAAAATATTGGTGCCCAAGCCATGTGAACAGAGAGTTATGCGTGCGCGCGGCTGGCTTCGCGCGAATCGCACAAAACCAAGGGCACGCGGACGCGTGCCTGATGCTAACTCGTCATTATGAAATTTTTGCGCCCCACGAGTACGCGTGCCGTACACATACGCGTCGCTTGCACCGCACAATTACACTAGTTCGCCACCCATTTTTAATTTTCTTTCTCTCTCTCCCAATCCTAATTCTCTCTTGTTCTCTTATCCTCTTTTTCTTCTTTCATTATAATAATTGTTTCTTTCTGTTTTCAGTTTTTCTTTGCTTGAGGACAAGCAAACCTTTAAGTTTGGTGTTAACGCTTCGCTTAGAAGTTTTCTGTTTATTCTTATGGCACCAAAGGGAGCGAATCATCTTCACGAAGGAGCACAACCTGAAGAATAAAATGACTGCTAGGATAACTAAGGTGGTTGAGTTCCTTTCATTCTATATTCCTTCCCGCTTTTACTATATTATGTTCCGGTTTTCTGCTATTTTGCTTTGTTTGTTGCATGATTCTTTAATAGTTAGAATCCTAGGTCTAGTTTAGTTTTCTCTTAATTGCTTTAATTCTAAAAATATGTCTCATGTATTACTCACTGAACTTGAATTCAAATCAAAAATACAGAAGTGATGTATTGCATGAGAAAGTGAGTTTATATTGAAGAATAGTCTTATTTACTTAGATGTGGTGGTATTTTTTATAATTCTGAATGTATGATATGAACAATGCATATTTAAATTTGAATCAAAGAATATTAATGTATAAGGAATGGGAATTTAGAAAGTTATTATGATTTCTCTGAAATTAATGAAAGTTTAATCCTTGAAGCAAAAGAAACAGCAAAAGAAAAATAAGAGCAAGGTCCAAGACTCTGAGCATCAATGACTAGTTAGGTCAGACATGATTAAAAGATCAAAGAGTTGTTTTCCTAGTCACATGCTTATGGTGTTCTTGTGTCAAGTAATCCTTGAGACAAAACATTTAGAGTCGAGATCAATTGCAGAGTACGCCAAAGGCTTTGAGTACCACTGTCTGGGAGTAAAAAAAATAAATATAATAAAAAAATAAATAAATAAATAAAAATTAAAATATTTAGAACTTAAAGATAGTTCCCCAGTTAAGTGCTTGTGGTGTTTCTGTGTCAAGTAAAGCTTGAGACAAAATATTTAAAGTCACGGCTAGACTCAAGGTGCAAAGCACTAGAAAAAATTGATGTGTTCAAGGATTAAATTGAGTTGTAAAAGATCAGAGAATTCATAATATTATCTGGATTCTAATTCCAAATGACAGTGACATCCTTCTGATTCGAATGAGAGTGAGATGCCAAAACTATTCAGGATTGCAGTTGTAAACCCCACTATAAGAAAAGACATAAGCTTAATCGAACTCTCATTCTCATGCAAATTCACATCCTAAGCTTATATTAGTTCTGGTTGCTTGAGGACAAGTAACATTTCAAGTTTAGTGTTGTGATGCGTGAGCATCTTTCCTATCTTTTTCTAGTGAATTTGCATATAAATTTTTGAGTTTAATAAAGAATTAATTATCTTTTAGCCACTTTAGATGCTACTTTGAGTCTTGTGCAAATTCTGTTTATCTTAGATAGTATTCGGCTGGATTTGATGTAGTTTCTGCAGCACAAGAACAAAAGGAAATGGCAGCGAGGAGCGACGCTTATGCGTGACTGACGCGTGCGCGTGATTTGGAGCTTTCCATGGCGAAGCGTGCGCGTGACTGACTCGTACGCGTGATTTGAAGATTTGCTCAGCGACGCGTGCGCGTGACACGCGATGAAGACCAGCGACACGTACGCGTGACTGACGCGTACGCGTGATATACGCCACGTGCAAAAAATGCAGAAAAACACTGGGGGCGATTTCTAGGCTGTTTTGACTCAGTTTTCAGTCCAGAAAACACAGATTAGAAGCTACAGAATGGACAAAACGAGTGGTCCCCACCCATCAACTGAAGACTTGTTAATTAATTCTAATTTAAATTCAAATATTTTTTTTAGGAAAAGATATTATTTTAGTTTTAGAAGATAGATTTTAAATTTATTAGGATTAGATATAAAAGGATATGCAACATTGAAACTTTTCATTCAATACCAGACTACCAAAATATATTTTATCAGAATCCTTATTTTCTTCCCTGAACCATGAGCAACTAATCCTCCATTATTAAGGTTAGGAGCTCTGTCTATTTGTATGGATTGATTTTATTGCTTTTTCTATTTTAATTCATGTATGAATTTATAATTTAAGAATTGTTTTCGCTCTCCATCTTATGAATTTGGGTGGAACAGAAGTATGACCCATGTTCTAATTGAGTTCTTGTATAACTTGGAAAAGCTCTTTACTTGAACAACAGTTTGAAAACAATTTCTTCTAAATTTTAATTATTTGTATTTAACGGGATACGTGACATATAATCCCTTTATTTTTGGGTAATTAGAATTTTTGTGGCATACAAACTGGAATTTGATCATCACCCTCTAATTGGAATTAATTGACCAAGAAATTGGCAGTTGATGAATTTTAGGGGAGACTAGAAAGGTCTAAGAAATTAGGGTCTAGTCACATATAGTTTCCCATAAATTAAATCCTACATGATTAAAATAGTTAGTAAGAAAAGTTAATCCGGAAAAATAGATAACTTTGAGACCTTAACTGTTTTCTCCATATTTTATTTCTAAACCATTTACTTTACTATTTTAGTTTCTGCACGATTGTTTAATGCTCTTTGAACATCCAACACTCTTTTATACTTGCCTAACTAAGTAAGTCATTTAACCATTGTTGCTTGATCCATCAATTCTCGTGGGATCGATCCTCACTCACCTGAGGTATTACTTGGTACGACCCGGTGCACTTGCCGGTTAGTCTGTGGTTGTTAAATCACCGCACCAATAAACAAAAAGCTCTCTATAGCAAATAGAAGCTTCCCTGAAAGCACAAGAAAGGAACGTGCAATATGAACACCATCACATACCACGTTGGGACAATTCACCTCATGCGTATGCACAAGTTGGTTTTCATGTGGTACGTGAAATTCACCACGTACAACGTTGGGAAGCATTCATAAGCCAAATTGAACGAAATTGGCTCACGTACAACGTAGCCTAGTTCACGTGGTATGTGAGCCCAACAGAGAGCATTCCAAACCAAGAAATTGCTTCACGTGGCACGCAAGACATCTCACATGGTACGTGGGATTATGTACACTTCCCAGGACTTCAATTAAAGACCAACATTTCTCCAATTTCTCAACCTTTTTGGAAGATCAATCACAAGCCCATTGATGATGACATTAATTGAAGATTGCAAGCAATTAAAGAGGAGATCTTTTTGGAGGAAAATAATTAGAAAAAAGATTTGATTTTATTTTAGTTTTGATTCAGTTTTAAAGTTTGAATGTGAATTTTATTTTCTAGGGTTAGTATATAAGAAAAGAGGGTTCAGACCTCTTCTCTTCTTTGCAGTTTTAAGTTTTTGACAATTAAGGATTTCTTGAAGAATATGAGAAATTAATTCTCCTTGGTTAAGAGGTTAGAAGCTCTGTTAGTTCCATAGATTAATGCAATAACTTTTATACCTCAAATTTGTGTAACTGATTTATTCTTAAAAAAAGGTTTTCATTCTTCATCTTAAAGTGTTTGAATGTGTTGGGAAATAATTCTTCTCTTACATGAATTCTCTTAACCTCTTGGAAAAGTTGATTAATTGAATTAAGCTTGAAAACCAATTCTCATAATTCTTAAGTTTTGAAACTAGACTTGATATGTGACATCGAATCAACTAGGTTAAATTCTTAGGAATTGTGTGGCCTTATAAATCAGAGACGTACTTAACTCTTTTCTTGATTAAGTGACTAAGGGATTAGCGTTTAATTAGGTTAAAGAGAAATTGAATCACCAAGGGATTGAGGTTTGATTACTAATGATTTGCCATAAACGTATCATTGCATGATTAAAGTGGAAGGTGAAAAGTGTTAATCCGAAAGTTCTAACATCTCTAAAACCTTAACTTTCTTAATCATACTACTCTTCACACCCTCTATTGCTTTTGTTTGCTTGATGTTTATGCTTAAAGCTTTCCAAAACCCTAATTTGATTGTTTGACTAGATTAATCGATTGACCATTGTTTTCTTGATCCGTTAATCATCATGGGATCGACACTCACTCACCATGAGTTATTACTTGATCCGACCCAGTGCACTTGCCGATGTTTTGGGGGTTGTAAAATCTGCATCAAGGTTTTTGGTGTCATTGCCGAGAATTAATCGTGGTTAACAAACTGCCAATCAATTGATTACCTGAATTAGACTTTTTTACTTTTTGTTTATTTACTATTGTCATTTATTTTCCGTGGGAATTATCTTCACAATATGAAGAGAGTTCCAATTTGATTTTCTTGTTATTTTTGTCTATGCAAAATAACATGGAGAAAAAACCTCTTCAATACGATCCTGAGATGGAAAGAACTCTGTTGCAACAAAGGAAACAAGATAGAAATCAAAGAGTTGAAGAAGAGATTGAAGAAGTGGTTGAAGAGGAAATTAAGCTAACTATGGCAGAGAACAACAATGCTAATGTTCCTCTACCTAGGAGGACACTTGGTTCTTTTACTACTCCTAATCCAGGGAGTTGTGGAAGTAGCATTTTGACACCTACTATCAATGCCAACAATTTTGAGTTGAAACCTCTACTTGTCACATTGGTTCAAAAAAATTGTCAATTCAATGGGGCCCCCAAGAAAATCCAAAAATGCAACCATTAGTAACTGATATTATAACTAAAACTAAAGGCATTCATGATATATAGTAAGGATAAATGAATATCTGAAGTATTTACAATATTTCTTTAGGCAAGCTGATTTCTTGTTGCATCTTTCTCTTGTCTTTTAGCTTCAAACTCTTTCTCAACTGTTTGTTCTTTGTCCAACTATTTTATATATGAAATAATGCCTTTAGCTTTATGATTGTTGGTCTCTCCGCATTCTTCATTTTCACAATAAACCAAGTGAGAAAAGAAAAAATCTCAATAAGATCAGTAGATCGCAAACATGCTTTGCAGTTACAATTTTTGTGGCTCACAGGACATAAAGCAAAATCATATGGCTTCATAGTAAGTTACCTTTGCAAGACACCAAAAAATATAGAATATTTTTAAAAAAATTAATAAGCTAACAGCAACACTAGTGAAGCTTTTGTTAGACAACATCTCAGAGTATTCCTTCGAAGAAAATAAAGGAAGTTAGCTTATTGTTAGGATTACTAATAGTTAGTGAGTTTGTTATTATCCTAGTCAGCATTCTCTATAACTATATATTATGAGTTATACATGTAATTACCCTAATTCAGTTTGTTATTAATTCATTCCTAACACACTTCCAGAACTTTACTCTTTCCCTATTCTTTCTCTCTCTCTCTCTCTCTCTCTCTCTCTCTCTCTCTCTCTCTCTCTCTCTCTCTCTCTCTCTCTCTCTCTCTCTCTCTCTCTCTCTCTCTCTCTGGCCTGATAACCATATGATATCAAAGCTTTCTCTCTCCCATGGCTTCCGCAACAATGTCTCTGTTACAAGTAGCGGAAGCCTTCTCTAGTCCAATAGCTATGAAATTGGATGAGGATAACTATCTACCATGAAAGGATCAAGTAGAATCCATGATCGAAGGATATGAGATGCTTGACCACATCACAGGACAATCAATTCCGGTGAAGTATCTCTCCAACAGAGATGAAGCTGCCGATGTGATAAATCCAGCGTATTCGAAGTGGAAGAAGCAGGATGCATTGTTGAAGACTTAGTTACTAGTGTCGATGAGCAAGCGGTTGACGACGAGAATGGTCAGTTGTGTCTTTTCGCATGAAATATGGTGCAGGTCAGAAACATTCTTCGCATCTCAAATTACAGCAAAAATTAGGAAATTAAAGAACAAGTTAGTCAATACGAAGAAGGAAGGATCTGTTTCATATTATTTGCTTGAAATCAAGAAAATAGTTGATTCATTAGTATGTGTTGGAGCTACAATTAGTGATGCTGATCATGTTGAAGCTGTGTTAAATGGTTTTCCTGAGGAGTATACCTCTTTTATCACAACAATCACGGCAAGATCCAAGCCTGTGTCAGTAGAAAAATTAGAAGCTTTGCTGATAGCACATGAGGAGTTGTTAGAAAAGTAAAGAAACCAGATAATCTTGTGCAAGCACACTTGGCTCATGCTCAATCAAACTTCTATCACTCAAGAGGTGATTTCTGTGGAAGCAGAGGTGTTTTTCGTGGCAGAGATGGTGCACGATTTATGAGAGGAGCAAGAACGGCGCAGTCTCAATTTCAAAATTACGGAAGAGGTGGTCCAAGACCGTCACAAAGTTACGTTTGCAACAAGCTTGGGCACACGACTCTCAATTATTGGTACAGGTATGATGGCTATAGTAATGGAAGAGCTGAAGCTCCGTCACATTCGCACAGCCCTAGCACAAATTTGTCATACACAAATGCCTTGGTTTAGAATGATGTTGAATTTGCTACTCCAACAACGCTGCAAGATCTGGATTAGTTTCTAGATTCAGAAGCCACGCACCACATGACTGTCGATGCTCACAACTTTGGGGAAAAGGCTGAGTACGCTGGTTCAGATAGAATCACCATCGGCAATGGTTTAGGTTTGCCAATTAGTCATATTGGAAGTTCAATTTTCATTTTAGATCTGAATAGAAAACAATTCTTGCTTAGCAAACTACTGCTAGATCCAGAAATTTCAAAAAATTTGTTAAGTGTCTATTAGTTTGCAAAAGATAATAGGATATTTTTTGAATTTCATGATGATTATTGTGTTGTCAAATGCAAGGTTTCCAAGGAGGTCATACTCCAAGAAACAGTTGATAAAGGATTGTACAAATTCTCTGGATTCCGTCCAAATTTAAGAGATGATGTTGCTGTTGCCTTACTATCTCAGTACCTATGTCAGGAAATAACGACTGCTTGTTATAGCATGCTCGTCTTGGGCATCCATCAGTTTTGGTAATTAGTCAAGTTATTAAGTCATGTCATATTCCTTTGAAATCAATAAGTTTTGTCTGTTCTTCTTGTTGTATTGGAAAGGTACATCAACTTCATTTCCCTAAATCTGATTTCTTTTACACAAAACATTTAGGATTGGTCTTTACAGATGTTTGGGGACCTATCCTGTTTGCTTCAGTCAATAATTACAAATACTATGTTCATTTTATTGATGCTTTCTCACGTTTCATTTGGATTTATCTGCTATCCTCTAAGTCCCAACTCAGATATGCATTTAAAAATTTTCAATCAATGGCTGAGTTGCAACTTGGAACTAAGATTAAATGTGTGCAAAATGATAACGCTAAAGAATATGTTAGTTTGGCTAAGTCTTTGCCGGATATAGGTATTATGTGGAGGTTTTTCTGTTCATATGAACACCAATAAAATGGTGCCATTGAGCGCAAACACAGACATGTTGCAGAGATTGGGTTGACATTATTGGCAGTTGCGTCTATGCCAAAAAGGTTCCGGGGGTTGCCTTCATGACTACCGTCAGGTTGATAAATTCTCTATTAACTCCGATGCTAAACAATGTTACACCTTATGAAAGACTCTTAAACTCCAAGCATGATTACCTGTCTTTTAAAATCTTTGGATGTGTATGCTTTCCTTATACCAGGCCCTACAACTCCTATAAAATTGATGACCGATCTAAACCTTGTGTATTTCTTGGTTATGGAGTGCAACACAAAGGCTACAAATATTTGACTGCCACATGAAAAATTATCCTCAGCACTCATGTCTTTTTTATGAAACAAAATTTTCCTTCAAGACTGGTTTTGCTTCATCCGATGATGTCTCACCCTCCTCTAACTCCCCTTCGGCAAATTCTCCTTTTCCTATTATTTCTAGTAACCCTATGTCACAACCCCAAATTGCTTTACCAGACACAACTAACTCCTTCACTATCACGCCTTCATCAATCAACTCCAACAATCTATCACCACTTGCACCTATCCTTGCCCCTTCTCAGCAACCTATTCAGGCCTCTCCTACACCTCCTCAACCCCAACATTCCATGCTCACATGGTCAAAGAATGGTATTTTTAAAACCAAAATATATCAAGCTAAGCTCACCCCTTTTTTGGAGCCAAAGAATTACAAAGAGGCTCTCACCATACCTCATTGAAAGCAAGCAATGAATGAAGACTATAGAGCTCTTATGCGAACCAGAACCTAGAGTTTGGTACCGTTGCCAGAGGGAAAAGAACCGCTTAGGTGTCGATGGGTGTTTCGAGTTAAGTACAACTCGGATGGCTCTTTACAGAAGTACAAAGCCCGCTCAGTTGCTCAGGGCTTTAGTCAGTGACCTAGGATGGATTTCAAAGAGAATTTTAGCCCTGTCATTCACCCTACATCAATTCGAATGGTGTTATCTCTTGCTGTCTCCAAAGGGTGGAATATTCGGCAATTGGATGTGAACAACATCTTCCTTAATGGTGATCTCTTTGAGAAAGTTTATATTAAACAACCCCCTGGTTACGAAGAAAATTCGACTTTAGTTTGCAAACTATCCGATAGGGACTCAAACAAGCTCCTCAAGTTTGGTACACAAAGGTCTCTAGGGTACTACAATAGCATGTGTTTACTACCACAAAGGCTGATACATCCCTGTTTACAAAACTCTTTATTGGACATTTGACTTATGTGCTCATATACGTTGATGGCATCATTGTTATTGGCAGCTCAAATCAGTGTATCGCTGAGGTAATTACTCAACTCAGCTATCATTTTTCCTTGAAAGACATGGAGAACCTGCATTATTTTCTTGGAATAGAAGTATCACACACTACTGATGGCAGTCTTCTGTTATCTCAAACTAAATATGTCAATGACATCTTAAGGAAAGCCAATATGGTTGGCTGCAAGCCATATGCGACTCCAATCCCTTCCTCTCTGAAACTTAGCAAAATTGGCAATCCTCCCTTCGGTGATCCAACCCAGTATCGTGTAGTTGTTGGGAGTCTTCGGTTCCTCACAAGCATGCGATCAGAATTACCTTATTGCATAAATCGAGTGTGTCAATTCATGCAGTAGCCCTTTGAAGCACATTGGAAGGTGGTTAAGTGCATTCTGCGGAACATCAGTGGCATTGCTAGCTTTGGTTTGTGGATTCAACCAGCTAAAGAGCTCACTCTCACAATTTATACCGATTCTAATTAGGGGTTTGATCCTGATGATCAGAAATCAACCAACGGTTACTGTGTATTTCTGGGATCCAATTTAATTTTCTAGTCTTCAAAGAAACAGCATGCAGTCTCTCGATCGAGCACAGAGGCCGAACATCGGGGTGTGGCTGATGTAGTTATAGAAGCAGTCTCCATTCAGAATTTGCTACATACTATTCATGCCCCAGTGACCAAACTGCTTGTGTTTTACTGTGATAATCTCAGTGCGGTTATGTTAGCTGCGAATCCAGTTTTGCACTCCAAATATAATCATGTTGAGTTAGACATTCATTTTGCTAGGGCTGATGTCATGAAAGGTCGAATTCAGGTTGTTTATGTCCTTGCTGTGTAGCAGATTGCAGATATTTTCACGAAACCCATTTCCTCTTCCTTGTTCAGTGAATTTCGAAGCAAACTCAGGATTGTTGACAAAACAACCCTTCGTTGTGGGGGAATATAATGAAGGAGATAAAGGAAGTTAGCTTATTGTTAGGATTACTAATAGTTTGTTCGTGAGTTTGTTATATCCTAGTCAGCATTCCCTATAACTATATATTATAAGATACACATGTAATTACCCTAATTAAGTTTGTTAACAATTCATTCCTAACGCACTTCCAAAATCTTACTCTTTCCCTATTCTCTTTATCTCTCTCTGGCCTGATACCTATATCCTTAAAAATGGGGTGCGGTTAGACATGAGATTTTTTTCCCGATAGCATGGAGCTTTGATTTTGAAATTAGGAGAAATGGTAAGGTTTACAATTGATGAGAAGTGAATTTTTTGTTTGTCACAGTAGGAGAAAAAGGAGGTGATAGTGGTGCTTTGTGTCAGAATGAGGTCGGTGCCTTCCAGGAAGAAAATGATTGTACAAAGTAGCTCAGTTTTCTACCCAGATTTCGGCAAATGATTATGAGCTCACGCGCTGTGACTTTCGGTGTCGCAGTTTACAGGCAGGTGTTGATTTTAGAGGACATGACAATGGACAATGACTAGAGACAATCCTAGAATTGGTCATCATCCACTTGTTTCTGCAACACTGACCTTGAAATCTACTTTGAGATAGAGATAAAGAGAGACTGAAAGTTTAGTTTAAAATTGAAAACTATAGATTTCTTATTACGCAAAGAAAATCGACATCAAAGTTAGCTTTCAATCTAAAATATGTTAGGATATAAATATGTATTAAAAATAAATTAAATCATATATATATATTGATAATTAATTTTAATAGCTAATTTTACTATACAAATAAATTATTCGCCAGCTTTGATTTTTTTTTCTTTTTTTTTTTTTTTTGCGTCTAGTGTAGGAAGCAACCAATGGATTTGAATCCCTTGTCCCCTTGCATATGTGCTGTGATGATTGCACACGACTCCCTATGCATCTCTTTTCATTCATTTATTATTTGATTTTCTTTTTCCAAATTAGATAGCAAAATGAATTCCCGCCCATCCCATAACAAAACCTCTATAAAAGCTTCTCTCTCCACCAGTCCACCCACAACTCACTTGTGGGGCTTCTGTGAACATGAAAATGGTTTGCCGCCTAGACACAAACTACGGACACGTGCCTTTGTCATGGCTTTGCTATAACTTGACTATATTTTAGAAGATAGTTGAACCAATGACTTGCAAAACAAAAAATAAAGTATCATATCATTAATTAAGCAAACATCCAAATGAATCATCCGCAGGAGAATACATCATCACAAAACTAATATTTCTGATACAATATTTGGGGTTCTAAATAAAATGAAATAATAGAACTCTACTCAAATGAAACTGTTCCAACTTCCAATCCAAAAAGAAGCCAGACTCTAAAATTTTAAGTGACTACTAGCAGCAATGACTAATTTGGTTTATGATGTTTCACTCAGCACGGGATTGGCCTGCTCTGGATGAGAGGATGATACCGACGATAAGGCCATAGAGAGCAAGAGCTTCAGCAAAAATCAATATCAGAATCATTCCGACAAACAACTTCGGCTGCTGAGCATTAGCCCTGAAAAAGTCGGAGTAAGTGAGTAACCTTAGTCGGCGTCAAAGGATTCTCTAATATATTTGCATATATATTCATGCACAACTCTGTTAGATAACCCACGGGTGGTGTAGCCGATTGCAGCCAACTAGTGAAAAAAAGAAATCTATTAAGGGAAAAAAAAACAGCACCACAACTCAAGAGTAGGGGTGGAAAAAGGCCAGGCGGCCTGCCAGGGCCTGCAGCCTGGCCTATGTTTGGCCTGGCCTGTTATAAAATAGGTACAGGCCTAGGTTCTTTTAAAAGCCTTAATACATTAATAGACCAAGTCCAAACTTACTAATTAGCCTTATAGGCCTGTCAGACCTGTCTGAGCCTGTTAAAATATAATTAAATATATAAATAATTATTTATTATTAAAAAATTATGAGATATTTTTTTAAATTTATTATATTTTATTATAAAGAGTAAAGTATTGTTTTTGTCCCCAACGTTTGGGGTAAATCTCAAAATTGTCCCTAACGTTTCAATCGTCCTATTTACATCCCTAACGTTTTAAAATTGACTCAATGTTGTCCTGCCGTTAGGGATCCGTTAATAAAATTAACGGCGGGACAAAATTGAGACGATTTTGAAACGTTAGGGACGTAAATATGACTAAAACGTTAGGGACAAAAACGATACATAGAAATAAATTTTAATTTTATTCTTCAATAATATCAATTTTTTATTATACATAGTATTCAATTAACTCCGCCTATGTTACACTTGCGGTACATAGCCGGTCCCAAGCCCGGATAAAGGAGGAGGGTTGTGTTAGGTCTTCGGCAACCAACGTAAAAATATAGCCGAACCCCCCATGACAGTATTCAATTATTTTTAATCATATTTACACTTAATCACCTTATTTTCATTCTAAATAAATTAATTTTTTTTATAATTTTACGCTTAAAGTAATATAATTTTTTATAAATAAATAAATTTTATACTTTCATTCTAAATAAATAATGTAATTTTACTTTCATTACTTAATCACATTACTTATATTTTTTTATAGTTTTACACTTTCATTCTAATCACATTACATTATTTATTTAGAATAAAAGTGTAAAATTTATTTATTTATAAAAAATACATTACTTTAAGTGTAAAATTAAAAAAATAAATTTATTTAGAATGAAAATAAGGTGATTAAGTGTAAATATGATTAAAAATAATTGAATACTATGTACAGTAACAAATTGATATTATTGAAAAATAAAATTAAAATTTATTTCTATGTATCATTTTTGTCCCCAACGTTTTAGTCCTATTTACGTCCCTAACGTTTCAAAATTGTCTCAGTTTTGTCCCACCGTTAATTTTATTAACGGATCCCTAACGGCAGGACAACATTGAGTCAATTTTAAAACGTTAGGGACGTAAATAGGACGATTGAAACGTTAGGGACAATTTTGAGATTTACCCCAAACGTTGGGGACAAAAACAATACTTTACTCTATTATAAATATTTTTGTATATTTTAAATATGTTAAAAGTTTAAATTTTTTTATAAATATTAAATATATGACATATTACATATAACTATTTTTATTAAAAATAATTTTTTTAAATAATATTTTTATTTTTGTAAAAAAAAAAATTTATCAGGCCTTTTAACAGACTTTAGGTCAGGCCAAACTGAATAATAGGCCAGGCCTAGTACTTTATAAAGAGTCTATAACAAGCTGCAGGACAGGCTCAGGCCAATCAACTGTATGACAGGCCAGGCCTGTTAAAAGCAAAGCCTGGCCTGACTTGGCCTGTTTCCACCCCTACTCAGGAGTCACCCTAATTTTCCGAAATATGAAAAAATCCACAAAAAACAAAAACAAACATATGAAACGTAACAAAAAAAAACATCCAAAATTATTGTAAAAAATTATCAAAAACTCTTTCAATTATGGTAAAGAACAACGCATTACTTTCGGATATAGAAACATCTAAAACCTAACAAAAGAGAGATATCTAAAATCATTTTACAAAATTAAAAACCTAACAAAAAGAGACATCCAAAATTATTGAAAAAAATCTGAAAACTAAGAAATATCCAAAACATAAGAAAAAGAAACATCTAAAACATATAACAAAAAAAACCACAAAAAAATCCAAAACTCTTTCAATTATGGTAAAGAAGAACGCATCATTTTTGAAAATAAAAATATCCAAAATCTAACAAAAAAGAGATATCTAAATTCATTTTAAAAAATCTAAAACCTAACAAAATGCGACCTTCAACATTATTGGAAAAAGAACATCTGAAAACTAAAAAAAGAAACCTCAAAACTATTTAAAAAATATCCAAAATCTAAAAAGAAGAAACATCCGAAACATATAAAACAGATATATTCGAAAACTACAGAAAAGAAACATCCCAAATTAGAAAAAAGAATCTTCTAAAACCTACAAGAAGAACGCGACGAGAGGTGTTGCATGGAGAGGTGCAGTGTCGCGGCGATCAGGGTTCGATGGAGAGGGGCCCAACGCCGCGGAGAGAAGAGTTGGGGGGGAGGACGCGGCAACGCGCGAGTGACAATGGACCTTGAGGGCCCTCAAGGGAGGTCACGGCGTAGCAAGGAGAGGAATTGGAGGGCGAGGTCGCGCCAGGGGGTTGAGGTTGGATGGCACATGTTTCTGAACCTAATCCTAGTTTTTTGGAAATTCAAAATTAGATCTTTTGAAAAGTTGTTCAAGTTTGTTGCACATAGAATTGGTTACCTATACTTTCTCATTCATGTATGCTATGGTAAGTTTAACAGACAAGCAGCATGCATTGGAGACTTGCACACATTGGGATTATGAAAGAAAAAAAATGGACAGGACTCAATAAGTGAAGAAGCTATACGTGGACACATCAATATTTACCATTCAAATGACAACCATTGGATAAACCAGTGAAATGATGCAACAATATTCATCTAGTTATACTAAGCTCATTGGACTAACAAAAGTTCACCTTTTCTGCCTAACTAATATTGACGGAAACAAGACCCAAGAAATTTCTTAAAATCAAGAACTTGTACAGCAGCACTGGAAGCAATTCATCGAAAAGAAAATATGCAAAAAAAGCTTTAAAGAACAAAATAAAGACAACATATGATCATCAGAAATTTGATATAAATAAAAATAGGAACAGGGAAATTCACAGCATAATGCAGCATGAACGTCCACATGAAACATTCAAGCGTATGTTATGCTTATTTAGACAACATTAGCATTCAGCAATCACTGAATAACCAAAGTAATGCTCAAGAGTAAGCATGTACAGAAATGACTTTTCACAATCCATACAAGCTTAGAGAAATATATAACTTAACTCAATGATGAAAAGCACAAAAAGTTTGTCACTTTAAAACATGCTTTAAAACATTTTAGATTAAAACCTGACAAACTTTCAGTTCACTCATTGCCTTTACCATAACAATAACAGCAAAGAGCCAAACACTTTCAGACAAGCAATATGAAGTTAAAAGAGTTGGAGTAGTAAAATAAATTACTGTATAATTCTTGATATCATGGTAAGAGAAGGGATTGATTACATGAATTTGTGCGAGTGACCCAAAATAAGAAGATTTAAGGCATCTAACGAGAAGAAAAGCCATCAATATTGGTTATATATTAGTTTGGTTTTAATGTTTCTATTAAGAATAATATCTCAAATCAGTCCCGAAAGAAATTTTAGTCAGTCCTCAACAAATTTTAGTCACTAAATCAATCCTTAACATTTTATTTTGTTAGACATATCAAACCTCATGTCAAAATTTGGTAAAAAAATTAGACATATCTATCTCTGTCATTATTTAATAAAAGACAAAAGTCACTGGAATATTAGTTTGGGGTTGATTTGGTGATTAAAATTAGTTGACCACTAAAGTATCCGACTAAAATTTTGAGAGATTGATCTTTGGGGTATTACTCTGTTTTTTAACTGCCTTCACCAATTCTTAACTTCCCTCCACATATTCATGGCATCATGGGTTTTATTTTTTCCTTCTGGCTAATGCTGCTATTGGCGATTTAAGAAATATGAAAATTGGACACCAAAGGTAGTTAAAGTGGTCAATCCCCTAACAGATTCAATATTTATTTTACTATTTAATTTCTTAATCCAATCAAAGAAAACGTTTTATTGAAGCAGAGTTCACAGCACAGGCATCAAAACAAATAAGCAACAAAAGGGGATTGTGAAGAAAAAGAGCAAGAATACCTGACGCCAGCATCACCAACAATTCCGATGGCCATGCCAGCGGAGAGACCGGCGAGGCCACAGGCGAGGCCGGAGGACAGGTGGGCGTAACCGTCGAAGAGATAGTAAGACTTAGCCTTAGGGTTAATGCCAGTGCTGATGATAACGGCAATGATGAGGCCATAAATACCAAGCACGCCAGCCATCACAACTGGCACTATCGACTTCATCACAAGCTCAGGCCTCATCACTCCCATCGACGCCACTCCCACTCCACTCTTCGCCGTTCCGTACGCCGCTCCCATACCTGCTAACCCATCCCCACCCAACAATAAATAAATAAAATCATCTCTCGTTTCATTTTTAGTAATAATAATAACAATAATTAGAAAGAAATTCCAGACGATGTTCGTGTATTTTTCATTTTTGAGCGATAAAAGAGAAAGAGAGATACTGACAGGAGAAGACGAGGGCAGCAGCAGCACCGAGGAAGCCGAAGAAAGGAGCAGTTTCGTCGCCGCTGAAGCCTGCCATCTTTGATTTCGATCACTTACTTACAGTGGCACCCGTCTTGTCTTCTCTTTTGGTTTTGAAAGATGAGATGGGAAAGATTGTAGTGGATGATGCTAGGGTGCTAAGAACATAATCTCGGTCTTGTGTGGAGAGATCAGATCTAAAACAAAGTTATTATTGAAGTGCGAAAATGTTATTACCGTAAGAAAAAGGAAAATTAAGTCCTGAACTTTTTTTCCCTTGCGGATATTTTTGTTCTCCAAAAATGAAAATGAAAAATATATTCATATTTCTAATTTTTTTAAAATGCGGACAAATTTATTTTTTTATTGAATTTATTTTGTTGGACCCGATAAAAAATTTTAACGTGGTAAATGTGGAGTTGGCTCGTTCGTTACGGGATGACACGTGGCTTTAAATTTTTGGAAATAGAACATATTAATCTCCACGCACTAATACGACACCGTTTTACCACCTCTCCTCCAAACACACTTTAATTCTTTTATGCAATACTTAGAAGATCCATACTTGAGTTACAGAATTACTGAAAACCCTAAACAAGCAAACGATCAAACTCCTTCATCTCTGTTTCTCCCTCCAAAAATTACAATACTTAAAAGAGCAATTGATGCGGGGTTGAAGTTGTTGTCGGAGGCTAAGAAGAAGGTTGCAATGAGACCGTGGTTGCTATCTTCGTCAGAAGGTAAGATCGCCTTGCTTAGCGATGAAGTTTTGGTTATTCATGTGTGAACTAGTTGTGAAGGCATTGTGTGTGCATATTTACAGTGTGGGTAATAATGGTGGAATGAACTATAAAAATCGTATTTAAAATGGCGTGTGTAGGATTAGAAGGAGGGATTGTGCTAGGACAATGGTGTTTCATTCATAATTTGTGTTTCTGCTTTTGGACTTATACATAGTTGTTCATGGATTAATTTCAAATGGTTGATATTTTTGTGGTGTCGATTTTTCACCATGGAGGTAACTTTGTCAGAGCAAGTGATGAATCCCTGATTTATCAGAATGGAAAGAAAGAGAGGTTTCCTAAGATGGACTTGGACTTTGTGAATTTCAGAGACCTTGTGACATTATTGGGCTTAGGATACCAGTCATACAAGGCAGTATGCTGGTATGATCCAACAAGCGCCGACATTGAGTCTGGGCTGAACATATTAACTGGGAATGCAGGGATCAATGCAATGCAAGAGAACATGATGAAGAACCAACAGAAATCTGAGTTCCATAAATACTTTAACCACCCTGTTGATGATCCCGAGGTTGTTGATGATGATGCCCAGGACAGAGATGCTACAGTGGAGATAGATGGAATTTTAGAGTAACTGAAGACATCCTCTTCCTCAGATGACGGGTATAAGAGCACGAAAGACATGTTGTATAAACCTCTACCAGCTAGAATTGAGAGTGACAGTACTGAAGCTGACAGTAATGGTGGGGTTGCTGGTAACAAGAGAAAAAAAGTATGAAAGGTAAAAAGAAGGTAGTGACTCCGAAAAAGCCAGTTACAAATAAGTAAGGATTAAAGGAAAAAGCTAAGGTTGGAAAGAAGAAGATGCAATATGGGACGAAGGTGAATGCAAGAGGAAAAGGCAGTAGGAATGTGAATGCTGAAACAAGTGGTGAAGGTGGGGTTCAGGGGCCTGATGTGCAGCCCGAGAATGCAGTGGCAGGTAAATTCTATGTCAGTGAAGTCCCAACAAAGATGGAGGAAATCATATTTGAGTATGAGTCTAAGTATTTGCATACTCCCATATCATCTGATGATGAAGGCAGATGTAATAAATTTCCTGAGTTTGATGATGATTATGCTCATGGTGAGGGCAGATTTGAGTTAGGAACTAGGTTTGCGACTATTGATAGGTTTAAGGAGGTAGTAAAAAAATTCATTCATTGCTGAGGGGCGGGAACTGAAGTGGATCAAAATTGACAAGGAGAGAGTCAGAGTGGGTTGCAAGGATGAGGAGTGTTCTTTTTGGTTCATTTGTCATACAACAAAACTTTGCAATGCTATTAAGTCAAGACGTACCAGTAATAAGAACACACTTAAGCAAGGAATTTGGGCAATAATGCAGCTGATCAGCATTGAATTAGCAAAAAAATTGAGAAGTGGATGTCAACCCAACCACACATGAACACAAAGGAGGCAACGAAATTCCTTAAAGAGGAATTTTCATTATGTCCCCACCCTAAGATGGTTTATAGAGTAGTAAAAGAGGCCAGGGATAAGATCATGGGCAACAAAAGAGAACAATACAAGAAGACAAGGGATTGTTGTGAGCAAATTCTGAGTAGCAATCCAAGTTCATCAACCATGTCGGAGCTCATGCCAATTCCAGAGGCTCCCCTTGTATTTGATAAATTATACATATCCTTAGATGCCTGTAAGCAATGATTCAAAAATGGGTGTCAGCCTTTGTTGCATTTGGATGGTTACTTTTTGAAAACATATTATGGGGGTTGGCTTCTAGCAGCAGTTGCACAGGACGCAAACAACCAATTTTATGTTGTTGCATATGGGGTTGTCAGGGCTGAGATCAAGGATGCCTGAAAGTGGTTATTGACCAATCTTCAAGGAGACATAGGAGACGATGAAAACCATGGTTGGAACTTCATATCGGACCAGCAAAAGGTAAAATTTAATCTTAGTTATGAATGTATTTAAATTCAAATGTGATAATTTTGTTTTGGATTTTCATTCCTTTATGAAACTGTTTCTTGCCCATGTTCAATGCAGGGTTTACTGCCTGCACTAAAGGAGGTCATGCCACATGCAAAGCTACGCAATTGCGTCATGCACATGTGAAAATTTTTTATAAACCGCTTCAAGGACTTGTACATCAGAGAGGTTGTATGGGAGTGTGCTAGATACACTACTGTCGCTGAATTCAAGGAATGCATGGAGAAGTTGAAGGTAGTTAACCAAGGTGCTTGGGAATACCTTAGTAAATTTGAGCCAGAAACATGGGTAAAGACTTACTTCTCCCATAGGTTAAAAGTAGATAACCTCACAAATAACATGTGTGAGGTTTTAATGCTAAGATCATAAACTACCGATGCAAGCCCATCCTAACCATCTGTGAAGAAATCAGGTGTTACCTGATGAGAAGAATGGTGAATCACAAGCGAGTACTCGACAACCACCCTGGAAAGCTAGCACCAGTTCAGAAAAAGAGGATGGGGAGGTTATTAAATATTAGCACCAAGTGGACAATTGAATTGGTTGGTGACAATGAACGGAAGAGGTTTGAGATGAGCCGCAAAGCAATTGAATTGGACGGCCAAAGGTTCATAATAGGCAGAAAGATCCTGCTGAGCCATTCATGTAAGAGAGAAAATTGAAGAAGTCGTTCACTGTATCTTGTAGCAATTGTGGTGAAAAGGGGTCACAACTACAAAACTTATAAGAGAGCTCCTTCCAACCCCAATTGGAAGTCAAAGTCAAAGCGTCCTAAGAAGAAAGGAGCTAGCACCTCGCAGTCACTAGTGGTGCTTCCTTTGTCACAATCAGCTCCCCCACCAGAGGTAAGATCACCTCTTACACACCTTACAAGCCTAGCAAGTTGTCTTAGTAAATTGGTCAGGGACTATTCTGTCTAAGTACTATACTGGTGAGGGACTATTCTGTCTTAGTAAACAATTCTTTAGGGATCAATCTGTCTTAGTACACTATTTGTCAAGGACTATTTTGTCTAAGTATTAAACTGTTAATCTGTTACACTACTATGTCCAGGATGCCTCCAACAGCCTATCCGGCAGCTCATCAAGCTTGCAACAACACCCCACTGTAATAATGCATTTCTTTGTCATTGTAATTAGGTTGATATATACATTGGTTAAATCATGTGTGATGTGTTTTGTGTTGCTTTGGTTTGCTTCCGATTCCAGGTTGTGAATGCAGCTGGCCCAAGTCCTCCAAATGTTGCACCAGGTCCAACAAGAGTGACAACATCCACACTTGCAATAGCACCACCAAGGCCAACAATTACTCAAGCCAGGGCACCGGCCCCAACTTCAAACCGTCCATTTAAACTTCTAGGAAAAGCTCCTTCATCCATGGTCAATGACACAACTCACCCAAAACAGTTAAAAGTTCAGACCAAAACAGAAGATTTTCAGGCTACCAGCTCCTCTTGCTCCAAGACCAATCTCACCTAACACACAACACACAACAACCAGCACCAATTTAGAAACTTCCCCAACGACCAACTCCATCTAACACAAAACCTACTGCACATAATTAGGAGGCTCCACCACCAACTTTACCAGCTGCATCAACATCCAAGGATTCAAAAGATTGAAGATTTCACCCATTATGTTATTTTGGGATAACTTTGTGCTGTTGTAATAGTTAATGACAAATACTAGATACAATTTTCTTTTTTTGTTACATGCTTTTTGATTATCGGTTGTGGGTCAAGTGAAAACTTGTTAATGGATGCATGCCATATATGTCTGTACATTATTGGCAAACTGGTTTCCTTTTTTTGTAACAGTTCTAAGCATGGATGTCTTCTTTGATAGCTTTAATGTTAGTTATGCAATGCTAGATTACCTATTATTTTTCCAACTTTAATTTTATACATACATTGCAACATACATACAGGGTATTGAAATCATTTATACAAAGAACATGTTGATTTTTTTTTTGCAACAAATCAACACATTTATTATTTGTCTTCATTGATCAATTCGTACAACTTAAAAAAGCAACACTCAAGATAATGAAAATAACACATACACCATCCTATTGAGTTTTTTTCATCTCTAAAGCTACTATCCTCTTCTCCAAGCATGTGATCCTGATTTCCGTGTCCTGCTTCCCGTGATGCTCTTCAACATCCCCAATTTCCTTCTCTCCTAGATATCTTGTTTCAGCCATCCCAAGTCTTGCATTGTGGTCATCAAGCCACAAAAAATAACTTGCAATATGGTTGTCTTATCTACAGAAAATCAGTCCACATAACTTAGAAAAAATCTTGTATTTGAGGATAAGCCCTAACCCAAATACAGGGACACATTCCACATAGTTGCTTCCCATACCTTATAAAAGGGACACCACAGAAATAATCTGTTAGGATTTCTTCGCGTCTTCGACATGAACAGGATTGCATTTTCTCCACATAAGCACTTTGGTGAGATGCCATGGCACAAAGTCCTTCTCGTTAGGAACCGAGCTTGCAGCGAACTGGACTTCTCTTTCTCCACCTCTACTTCTTCTCGATCTTGATAACACTTTATCAGATGCCATGGCATGAAGTCTTTCCTTTCTTCGTTCACCCACTAAGCCCACTTCACCATTTCTGTGCAGTCGAAGAATTAGGGCTCAACAATTTGAAAGATTGGGGGAGGTGGTGAAACAGCGTCGTATTAGTGCGTGGGGACTAATATGTCCTGTTTCCAAAAGTTTAAAGCCACGTGTCATCTCGTAACAGACAGGTCAGCTCCACGTTTGCCACGTCAAAGTTTTCCATCGGATCCAACAGAGTTAATTCAATGGAAGGATAAATTTGTCCACATTTTAGAGGACTCAAGGACATGAATGTATTTTTCATTTCTCGAGGACGAAAATGCCTGATAAACCCCTATTTTATGATTCATCTTGTGCTTAAATTGAGTGTTTTTATCAACTCTTTACCCACTTATTCATATGAATTTGCATGGTTTTACAATTCCTTCCTTATGATATGACATATGAGAAAACATGTTTCCTATACTTTAAAAGTATTAAATTTAATTATCCTTTATTACCATTCGATGCCATGATTTGTGTGTTGAGTACTTTCAAGTTTTATAGGGCAGGAATGACTCAAAGGATGGAAAGGAAACATACAAAAATGGAAGGAAAGCACAAAATGGAGTTATTGAAGAAACTGGCAGCGACGTGTCCGCGTGGACGACGCGAACGCGTGCTTTGCGAAAAGTGGCATTTGCACGAACGCGTGCATGGCGCGAACACGTGGCTCATGCAAAACACAAATGACGCGGACGCGTGACTGACGCGACCGCGTGGAAGAGCAACACTCTAGATGACGCGACCGCGTGACCCACGCAGACGTGTGACGTGCGCGATCTGCAGAAATTGCAGAAGTCGGCCCCAGCAACTGCTAGACCCTTTTTGGTCCAGATCCAAGCCCAGAGAACACAGATTAAAGGGTATAAATTGGGGAATTCATCCATTTCATCAAAAAAAGGAGGATACAACATACATTCATACATAGCTTTAGGATTTAGATGTAGTTTTTAGAGAGGAGGTTCTCTCCTCTCTCTTAGGAATTAGGATTAGGATTTAGGATTTATCTTATTGGGATTATTTCTTCTTCATTACAGGTTCAATGTTCCTTTTATTTATTTTCTCAATTTAACTTATAAATTTTTCCCATGTTGGATGTGATTTCTTTTATTAATAATTGAGGTATTTCAGACATATGATTTTTATTTAGTTTCTTATATTCTTGGCTTTGGTTGAGTCATTGGAGACACTTGAGTTATCAAACTCATTGTTGATTGAAAATTGGAATTCTTCAAGAATTAATTCGAGTTTCAATAATTATAGCCTTTCCCAAGGAAAAACTAGGACCTGAGGGATCAAATCAATTCATCCACTTAACTTACCTTCATAGTTAGAGGTTAACAAAGTGGGAGAAAAATCCAATTCTCATCACAATTGATAAGGATAACTAGGATAGGACTTCCAGTTCTCATACCTTGCCAAGAGCTTTATTAGTTATTATTTTAACTACTTGTTATTTTACATTACTTGTTCAACCCTTTTGAAAACCCCAAAATATACCTTTGCATAACCAATAATAAGAACACCTCCCTGCAATTCCTTGAGAAGACAACCCGAGGTTTAAATACTTCGGTTATCAATTTCAAAGGGGTTTGTTACTTGTGACAACCAAAACTTTTGTACGAAAGGATTTTCTGTTGGTTTAGAAGCTATACTTACAACTCGCTTATATTTTTGTGAATTTCTTTACCGACAGGAAATTCGATCGTCAAAATAGCGCCGTTGCCAGGGAATTGCAAACGTGTGCCTTATTATTGGTTATTGTAAATATTTTTCTTTACTTGTTTATTTGTTTTTGTTTTTCCTTCTTATTTCTAACAGCTACTATGAGTTCTCACCCTTCTCGCTTTGAGTTTAGTTCTAATTTTGTTGAAAGGAATGGAAGCTATAGCAGGAATATGCATCACGGTCAAAGCAATCAAAGATGGATGGAGCCAAGCAGATCTGATCAACCCTTTAGGCAACAACACCTTCCAAGATATCATGGACAAGGACCATTCTACAATGCATACCAAGCTGATAGATATGGTGGACCCCCTTGTAGTTACCAACAAGCCCCACCCTGTGCTCATAGACCATCCTCTCAATATAGCTTCGAACCACCACACTCACAAGCTCCTTTTCACCATTCACCACCGTATGATCCTTATCCGCCCCAATTCCAATCCAATTATTCCCAAGAACCACCACTTCCCTATGTACCATGTCCATATCCATCACCTCAGGAATCACAGGCTCGCTTTGAAGAATTAGTAGATCAATTTCATGCAACCCTTCATCAACTGGAGCAAGCAATAAATCAATTGTCTTCCAGATGTTCGGACACTCAAGGAACTCCCATAGCTCCATGTGGACAATCTAATGAAGAACATAGCATGAAGGAGATACTATAAACTCCAGTAGACAGTACAAAGCATGACTTCGTACTAGAACAAGTAGAGGAAGTTGTCATTATAGAAGAAGAAGAGTTGATTGAAGACTTAGGAGACGCTGAACCTCCAGGGGAATCCAGAGTTGTGGAGAATTCCGTCAAGGATGTTACAATTGATACCAAGGAGGATAGTGCATAACCCCCGAAGCAGGTATCTTATGAAGAATTGGACGGAATAACCTAAGACGCAAGTTTCCTTGGTGATGATAATCACAAGTCAAGTTCTCCTAGTAATGAACTTGCATCCGCAAGTGAATTCTTTGAGACAGAAGAATCTTCCCCGAGTGAATACGAAGATGATGCTGAGGTATATTTTTCTCAACCCCCAACTTATGACTCAAGTGATGAGGAAGACGTCGAAGACTTTGATCAATACATGGTTGAAATTGAAGACGTTTGCAAAGAAATGGAGGAATTCACAGAAGACCACAAGGGAGTAGAGCTTGCAAAACCATTGGAAACACCTATCCCAAGGCCATTACCGCCCAATACAAACTTCAAGTGGGTAAAATCCTTAGCTTTTATCTTTACTTTTCCACTTGAATATGGTTTACTTGAAACAGATGGCCAGCTTAGAGCTCTTTGCGGCTTTAAGAGTAAAAGGAAAATGACTCGCACTCAGAGCTGGTATGAGAGATTCAATGAGGTTTCACACTTCAATTTGAGGTGCAAGGATTGGTATCAAGCTCAATTGTATGGGTCTTAGAAGCTGTTTGGTCACTGCAGTGAGAATTCAGATTGCTCATCACTCGGCTGAAAAAATGTAGATCAAGACAAAAATGGGTGTAAAAGTAAGGTTTGGGATCCTGGAATCTGTTCTGACATTCAACACCCCGGGAGCCTGGAAACCTGTTTGAAACTGCTCAAAGGCTTTACGTGCCTTGTTTGGGACCCCGGAGGATGCTGCCATTCCAAACATTGGTGGAGATTCCTAGATTAATCAAGCACAAGCCACCATAATAGGAAGCTCATCAAATGTCCAACTTAAGGACTTTAACTAAAAGTGCTAGGTGGGAGACAACCCACCATGTGGTATGATCGTTCCTTTTCCATTTTAGTCTATTTTTTTAATTTTGATTGAACCTGAAATTGTTCATAACATTCATTGCATTCTGCATTCTATGTACTGCAAAAAAACCCCATGCGAGCACGTAGGCCACGCGTGGGCGTCGAATGGAAATCGGCGTAAAGATCCAACGCCCAGAATTTTGGGTTAGAATCGTGCGGATGGTGTGCGTTTAGCATAACACGAGGGACGCGAACGCGTCACTTGCACAACACTCATTCCACGCGAAAGCGTGAGCAACACGTCTGCGTCGCGTGAATATTATGGCCCCCTAAATGGAAACAGAGAGTTGCGCTGAAACGACGCTGGAACTGTGCGTCTAGCACAATTTACAACGACGCGTTCACGTGCTCCACGCGTTCGCGTCACTTATCCTCTACCCAACTAACGCGATCACGTCAATCACGCGACCGCGTCAAATCCCTTTCATCCTAATCACGCGATCGTGCGCCCCACGCGTTCGCGTCGATTTGAATTCGCTTAACCCACCTACGCGAAACCTTACCCCTTCGCGTCACCCACTCACCCCTTTCCTTCCTCCTCTACACTCTCTCCTTCCCCCTCACCAACCACCACCACTCCCAGCCGTCCATCACTACCGCGTCGTACCACCTCGCCACCACCGCGACACCCCCTCTCTCTTCCTTCTTCTCTACCCTCACCTCCCTTCCGTCTCACCAAACCCCCCTTCGCCACTGCCCCTACCCAAGCCCCCACCACCGCGTCGCCTCCCATCACCGCGGCAACCACAACCACCACCCACAACCCCTCACCCCACTTTCGCTTTCCTTTCCAACCACCCTTAACCCAAACCCAGCACACCAAACAGCCCCTGCCTAGACCGCCGCGCCACACCGTGTCACCACCACTACCACACTCCCACTATCTCTCCGTTCCCTAATCATTGTTCATACACACACCAGGTTCCACCGAACACCGATTTCTCTATCATTCATAGTTAGTTGCATATTTTTCGGATTCTGTTTAAATTAGGATAGTTAGAGATGCATGATTGTAGTGGACTTTAGGTGGTTAGGTAGCTAGGATGTGGTTAGTGGATTTAGGCCTGATAATTGCACTGTTCTTGATTACCTGTTTTATCTATTTCGCAATTTTGATCTGGCTGTGATAATAATTCCGTTCATATGCCATTCTTTCATGTTTCATGCTGCTATTACACTAATCTTTAATGTTCCTGCTATTTGTGACTCTTTGCAGCACCTTTTTCATCTCATATCAACTATTTTTCTTGCTATTTATTACCTGAAAACATCCAATTTTAGCCGGAATGTTGCCCAATATTCTGTAACTTGTTTTCATGTATTGAGTTTGGACACTTAATATTTTGCATTACTTGATTTCAACCAAACCGATTCATGACTACACGGGCTAGCATTCTTATTCCTTTTGATTCCCTGGTTAATAAATTGCTTTATTGATGATTTCATTTTAATTTTGCAACTCTTGTATCTATCTGAATTGTCATCAATAAACTGATATCTTTGTTTGAATATGAGTTGATTGTTCTCTAAATTTGTGGATTTATTGTTAACTAGGAAACCCATCATCATGCCACTTACTTTAACTTTCTTTTTACTAACTCACTGCTTTCACTTTCTAACTTCATTTTCACCTATTAACCATTTCAACTTTCTGACTTCTCTTTTTACCCGACTATTTTAACTTTTAACTCAGGGCATGATCACTGTTTTTCCTAATTAACATGACTTCCACTTATCATATATTTTGGATTGTGCTTTTCAGACTTTTCCACTTGCATACAATCCAAAATGCACATATATTTAATTAATTTCATGCTTCTCTTGCTCTTTTGCCACTCTGTACTTATATTGTTATTATTCTATTTGCCTACTTATTTTCCTACTTTTATTCTTCCATTATATCCTGGAATTTCTGCTTTTCAGGATGTTTGACCCTCAAAGCAAAGGAAAGGGCAAAGCAACCACTGGCAAAAGGAAAAGAGGCGAATCCTCTATGACCATACTTGGCATCTTGCATGATGATTCCTGGCAGGAGAAGAACTTTACCCCGCAGGAAAAGGTTGATCAGTTAGTTCCTGCAGCTGACCCAGTAAAATTTGCAAATAAATACTGTGAGCTGCGGTACCCAGTTTTGGTCACATTCAGGAACCTATACCTGGAAAGGACACTCAAAATTCTAGAAGAACTCAAGCAATACACTTCAGACCAAATTAAACAGCGAGGCTGGTTCTTCCTGGAGAGAAACTTAACTGAGATCAACTCATCCTGGGTCAGAGAATTCTACTGTAACTACTTTAAGACATCCCTGGATGCAGTACAGCTCAGAGGCAAGCAAATTCTGGTTACTGAGGAAGCAATTAAAGACATCCTCCAACTCCCACCTAAATCAGATCAGCCAGACGGCTACCAAAAGGCTGAGGAGGATATGAGATTCTTGAGATTTGACTGGGATGCAGTAAAACAGGCTATAGCTCTTGATCCTACTGTTACATGGGTCATGGGAAAGAGCACAGTGGTACCTAAGGGAATCAGGCTGATATATCTAAATGATGAGGCTCGACTATGGCAGCAGATTCTGAGTAACTATGTTATGCCGAGCACTCATGAGACAAAGGTGCCAGCTGCTATGATTACCCTCATCTGGTGTGTGATGGAGGGTGATGAGCGGATATTTTATACGCTTTTTGGGGGTAATTTCATGTAGATTTTAGCATGTTTTAATTAGTTTTTAGTATAATATTATTAGTTTTTAGGCAAAAATCATATTACTAGACTTTACAATGAGTTTGTGTGTTTTTCTATGATTTCAGGTATTTTCTGGCTGAAATTGAGGGAGCTGAGCAAAAATCTGAGTTAGGCTGAAAAAGGACTGCTGATGTTGTTGGATCCTGACCTCCCTGCACTCAGAATGGATGTTTTGGAGCTACAGGAGTCCAATTGACGCGCTCTCAATTGGGTTGGAAAGTAGACATCCAGGGCTTTCCAGCAATATATAATAGTCCATACTTTGCGCGAAGATAGACGACGTAAACTGGCGTTCAACGCCAGTTTCATGCTGCTATTTGGCGTCCAGCGCCAGAAACAGGTTATAAGTTGGAGTTCAGCGCCCAAAACACGTCACAACCTGGTGTTCAACTCCAGAAACAGCCCAAGCACGTGAGAAGCTTTAGTCTCAGCCCCAGCACACACCAAGTGGGCCCCAGAAGTGGATTTCTGCACCAATTATCTTAGTTTACTCATATTCTGTAAACCTAGGTTACTAGTTTACTATTTAAACAATTTTTAGAGGATTACTTTGTTCCTCATGACATTTTAGATCTGAAATTTGTACCTTTTGGCAGCATGAGTCTCTAAACTCCATTGTTGGGGGTGAGGAGCTCTGCAGCGTCTCGATGAATTAATACAATTGTTTCTATTTCTCCATTCAAACGTGTGTGTTCCTATCTAAGATGTTCATTCGCGCTTAATTATGAAGAAGGTGATGATCCGTGACACTCATCACCTTCCTCAATCCATAAACGTGTGTCTGACAACCACCTCCATTCTACATCAGATTGAATGAGCTTCTCTTAGATTCTTTAATCAGAATCTTCGTGGTATAAGCTAGATTGATGGCGGCATTCATGAGAATCTGGAAAGTCTAAACCTTGTCCGTGGTATTCCGAGTAGGATTCCGGGATTGAATGACTGTGACGAGCTTCAAACTCCTGAAGGCTGGGCGTTAGTGACAGACGCAAAAGAATCATTGGATTCTATTCCAACCTGATTGAGGACCGACAGATGATTAGCCATACTGTGACAGAGCATTTGGACCATTTTCACTGAGAGGATGGGAAGTAGCCATTGACAACGGTGACACCCTACATACAGCTTGCCATGGAGGGAACTTTGCACTTTTCCATGGATGGAATATTACATTACAGGAATAAATCAGACAAAGCATCTCCAAGACTCCAACATCTTCTCCATTACTGCACAACAAGTAACTATTTCACACTCTTTTATTTTTCTAATAATTCCAGCTGATAATTTTAATTAATATCCTGACTAAGACTAATAAAATAAACATAGCTTGCTTCAAACCAATAATCTCTGTGGGATCGACCCTTACTCACGTAAGGTATTACTTGGACGACCCAGTGCACTTGCTGGTTAGTGGTACGAAGCTGTGTTAAATAGTCCATTAATATTGGCATACATAATTTCGTGCACCAAGTTTTTGGCGCCGTTGCCGGGGATTATTTGAGTTTGAACAACTAAAAGTTTATTTTATTTCTTAGATTAGGAATAATTTATTTTTGTTACTATAAAGTCATTAAATTCTGATAGAATAATTTCTTTTCAAAAAAAAAATTTTCAAAAAAATATTATTTTTCTTTATCAATTTTTAATTTCCTTTCGTGAGTTTAGTGTCTTGTTCAAAGTTTGGTGTTAATTGCATATTTTATATTTTTCTTTATATTTTTGAACTTGTGTTTTTTTTTTGTTCTTCATTGATCTTTAAGTTGTTCTTGTTTATTTTTCTTGTTTGATCTTGAGTTTTTCTTGTTCTGTGTCTTTTCTTGTTTTTCTTGTGCTTTTTCAAGACATTAGTTTTCAAAAATTTATTCTTATCTATAAAAATAATACATCTTTAAAATACGTTACATTTTTAACTCAGTTGGCTAGAGCGTTGGCTTATATTCTTGGCAATTGAGTATCTTCTTTTTAAAATCTTTTCTTCAAAAATAATTTTTTCTTGATTTAATCTTGTGCCAAACTTTAAGTTTGGTGTTTTCTTGTTGATCTTTCTTTAATTTTCGAAAATTTATCTTGGTTTTCTGAAAATTTTAAGTTTGGTGTTCTTTCTTTTATTCTTGGTGTTCTTGTGAATCTTCAAGGTGTTCTTGAGTCTTTCTTGTGTTTTGATCTTAAAATTTTTAAGTTTGGTGTTCCTTGGTATTTTCCCTCCAAAATTTTCGAAAATAAGGAGCATTAGATCTAAAAATTTTAAGTCTTGTGTCTTTTATGTGTTTTTCTCTTTCATCATAAAATTCAAAATTCAAAAAAAAAAAAATCTTTTCTAACTAATTTTAAACTACATTTTCGAAATTTTTATATAAAAATTCAGATTTCAATTTCAAAATTTTTCAATTCTTATTTTTTTAATATATATTTTATTATCTTTTTCAAAAATTTTATCCTAACCACTTTCTCCTTTTCCTCAAATTTTTCGAAAATCTTCAAAAAAAAATAATAATATTTTCAATTTTTTTATTTCGTTTTTACTTGTTCTATTTTTACTTTGTTTTATAAAATAAATTTTTATAAAATAAATAATATCAACATCCATACCATCTCCTTTATTCCATCATGGAACTAAGTGGAAATGAACAGTCTAGGAGGACTCTGGGGTCATATGCTAACCCCACTACTGCTTTATATGGGAGTAGTATCTGTATACCCTCCATTGGAGTTAGTAGCTTTGAGTTGAATCCTCAGCTCATTATCATGGTGCAGCAAAACTGCCAGTATTCCGGTCTTCCACAGGAAGAAACTACAGAGTTTCTGGCACAATTTTTACAAATTGCTGACACAGTATATGATAAGGAGGTAGATCAGGATGTCTACAGATTATTACTGTTTCCATTTGCTGTAAAAGATCAAGCTAAGAGGTGGCTAAATAACCAACCTAAGAACAGCATAAAGACATGGAAACAGCTGTCAGAAAAATTCCTGAATCACTATTTTCCTCCAAAACGGATGACACAGCTAAGGCTGAGCATCCAAGGCTTCAAACAAGGAGATAATGAATCCCTTTATGATGCCTGGGAGAGATACAGAGAGATGCTGAGAAAATGCCCCTCTGAAATATTTTTAGAGTGGGTGCAATTAGACATCTTCTACTATGGGCTTACAAAAAAAGCTCAGATTTCTCTAGATTACTCAGCTGGTGGATCTATACATATGAGAAAAATAATTGAAGAAGCTCAAGAGCTTATTGATACAGTTGCCAGAAATCAGCATCTGTACCTAAGTAGTGAATCTTCCATGAAAGAAGAAGAAGCTAAAACAGTAACTGATGAACTCAGTCCTGTAGATCAGGCTAATGAATTCAATCAGCAATTAGACTTTCTAACTCAGCAGCTGGCCGAATTCAAGAAAATACTACAGGAAACAAGAATGGCTAACAGGAATATGGAAGTACAGTTAAAGCAAACAGAAAAGCAACTGTCAAAACAAATAATAGAAGAATGCCAAGCAATTCAATTAAGAAGTGGGAAAACATTAAATACCTCACTTCAAAGCAGCAGGAAGCCAAGAAATGAACAAATGGCTACTCAAAATCCCTCTAAGGACAATCAGAGCCCAGAAAGGAATAATGCTGGCGTTGAACGCCCAGCCCATGCTCATTCCTGGCGTTCAACGCCAGAAACAAGCATGAATCCGGCGTTGAACGCCCAAAGGGAGCACAGTTCTGGCGTTCAGACGCCAGTAACAAATAAGGAGTTGGCGTCTAACGCCACTCCAGCTTCCACCCCTGGCATTCAAACGCCAGTGGGGGATCAGTCACATACAAGTGCTGATAACAACCCTTCTAAAAAGGCTTCCCAACCCACTTATGTAGGTAATAAACCTGCAGCAGCTAAGGTTGAGGAATATAAAGCCAAAATGCCTTATCCTCAAAAACTCCGCCAAGCGGAACAGGATAAGCAATTTGCTCGCTTTGCAGACTATCTCAGGACTCTTGAAATAAAGATTCTGTTTGCAGAAGCACTTGAGCAAATACCCTCTTATGCTAAGTTCATGAAAGAGATCCTAAGTCATAAGAAGGATTGGAGGGAAACTGAAAAAGTTTACCTCACTGAAGAATGCAGTGCAGTCATTCTGAAAAGCTTACCTGAGAAGCTTAAGGATCTCGGAAGCTTTATGATACCATGCACATTAGAGGGTAATTGCACCAAGCAAGCTCTGTGTGACCTTGGGGAAAGTATCAACCTAATACCTGCATCTATTATCACAAAGCTTGGTTTGACTGAAGAGGTCAAACCAACACGGATATGTCTTCAACTTGCTGATGGCTCCATTAAATATCCATCAGGCGTGATTGAAGACATGATTGTCAAGGTTGGGCTATTTGCCTTTCCTACTGACTTTGTGGTGCTGGAAATGGAGGAGCACAAGAGTGAAACTCTCATTTTAGGAAGACCTTTCCTAGCAACTGGCCGAACCCTCATTGACGTCCAAAAAGGGGAAGTAACCTTGAGAGTCAATGAGGAGGAGTTCAAGTTGAATGTTCTCAAAGCCATGCAACATCCAGACACCCCAAATGACTGCATGAGTGTTGATATCATTGACTCTCTAGTAAGAGAGGTCAATATGGCTGAAAGTCTCGAATCAGAGCTAGAGGACATCTTTAAAGATGTTCAGCCTGATCTGGAGGAATCAGAAAGAATAATAGAACCTCTGAAAATCCCTCAGGAAGAGGAGAAACCTCCTAAACCCGAGCTCAAACCATTACCACCATCCCTGAAATATGCATTTCTGGGAGAAGGTGATACCTTTCCTGTAATCATAAGCTCTACCTTAGAGCCACAGGAAGGGGAAGCACTAATTCAAGTGCTAAGGACACACAAGACAGCTCTTGGGTGGTCCATCAGTGATCTTAAGGGCATTAGCCCAGCCAGATGCATGCACAAAATCCTATTAGAGGGTGATGCTAAGCCAGTGGTCCAACCACAAAGGCGGCTGAATCCAGCCATGAAGGAAGTGGTGCAGAAGGAGGTCACTAAATTGCTAGAGGCTGGGATTATTTATCTTATTTCTGACAGCCCCTGGGTGAGCCCTGTCCAAGTCGTCTCTAAGAAGGGAGGCATGACAGTGGTTCATAATGAAAAAAATGAACTGGTTCCTACAAGAACAGTTACAGGGTGGCGCATGTATATTGATTATAGAATGCTCAATACAGCCACCAGAAAGGATCATTTTCCTTTACCATTCATAGACCAGATGCTAGAAAGACTAGCAGGTCATGAATACTACTGCTTCCTGGATGGATATTCAGGTTATAATCAAATTGCAGTAGATCCCCAAGATCAGGAGAAAACGGCATTCACATGCCCATCTGGAGTATTTGCATACAGAAGGATGCCATTTGGCCTGTGCAATGCACCTGCAACCTTTCAGAGGTGCATGCTCTCAATTTTCTCTGATATGGTGAAAAAATTTCTGGAAGTCTTCATGGATGACTTCTCAGTATTTGGAGACTCATTCAGCTCTTGCCTTAACCATCTAGCACTTGTTCTAAAAAGATGCCAAGAGACTAACCTTGTTTTAAACTGGGAGAAGTGTCACTTTATGGTGACTGAAGGAATTGTCCTTGGGCACAAAATTTCGAACAAGGGAATAGAGGTGGATCAAGCTAAAGTAGAGGTAATTAAAAAATTACCACCACCTGCCAATGTTAAGGCAATCACAAGCTTTCTGGGGCATGCAGGATTCTATAGGAGGTTTATAAAGAATTTTTCAAAAATCGCCAAACCTCTGAGCAACCTGCTAGTTGCTGACACACCATTTGTCTTTGATAAGGAGTGTCTGCAGGCATTTGAGACTCTGAAAGCTAAATTGGTCACAGCACCAATCATCTCTGCACCAAACTGGACATTGCCATTTGAACTAATGTGTGATGCCAGTGACCATGCCATTGGTGCAGTGTTGGGACAAAGGCATGACAAGCTTCTGCACGTCATTTACTATGCCAGCCGTGTTCTAAATGATGCACAGAAGAATTACACAACTACAGAAAAAGAGCTACTTGCAGTGGTTTACGCCATTGACAAATTCAGATCCTATTTAGTAGGATCAAAAGTGATTGTGTACACTGATCATGCTGCTCTTAAATATCTACTCACAAAGTAGGATTCAAAACCCAGACTTATAAGATGGGTGTTGCTTCTGCAAGAGTTTGATATAGAAATAAGAGACAGAAAAGGGACAGAAAACCAAGTAGCAGATCACCTGTCCCGAATAGAACCAGTAGAAGGGGCGTCCCTCCCTCTCACTGAGATCTCTGAGACCTTTCCGGATGAGCAACTCTTTGCCATCCAGGAAGTGCCATGGTTTGCAGACATTGCAAACTACAAGGCAGTGAGATTCATACCCAAAGAGTACAGTAGGCAGCAATCAAAGAAATTGATCACGGATGCAAAGTACTATCTTTGGGATGAACCATATCTCTTCAAGAGATGTGCAAACAGAGTAATCCGTAGATGTGTGCCTAAAGAAGAAGCGCAGAAGATCCTATGGCACTGCCATGGATCACAGTATGGAGGACATTTTGGAAGTGAGCGAACAGCCACAAGAGTCTTCCAATGTGGCTTCTACTGGCCTACTCTCTATAAAGATTCCCGAGCGTTTGTGCTTAATTGTGACAGTTGCCAAAGATCTGGCAATCTGCCTCACAGTTATGCCATGCCTCAACAAGGGATCTTGGAGATTGAGTTGTTTGATGTATGGGGTATTGACTTCATGGGACCTTTCCCACCATCATACTCAAACACGTATATTCTGGTGACAGTGGATTATGTATCCAAATGGGTGGAGGCTATTGCAACACCCACTAATGACACTAAAACAGTGTTAAAATTCCTCCAGAAACACATCTTCAGCAGATTTGGTACCCCTAGAGTATTAATCAGTGATGGGGGCACTCATTTCTGCAATAAACAGCTTTACTCTGCTTTGGTTCGGTATGGAGTTAGCCACAGGGTAGCTACTCCATATCATCCACAGACAAATGGGCAAGCTAAAGTCTCAAACAGAGAACTCAAAAGAATCCTGGAATGGACTGTAATTAACCGTAGAAGGGATTGGGCAAGAAGCTTAGATGATGCTCTGTGGGCATACAGAACAGCATTCAAGACCCCTATAGGGACCTCTCCAAACCAGCTTGTGTATGGAAAGGCATGTCACTTGCCAGTGGAACTGGAACATAAGACCTACTGGGCAACCAGATTCCTGAACCTTGATGCCAAGTTAGCTGGAGAAAAACGATTGCTTCAGTTAAATGAGCTAGAGGAATTTAGACTCAATGCTTTCGAGAATGCAAAAATTTATAAAGAGAAAGCAAAAAGATGGCATGATAAGAAATTGTCATCCAGAGTCTTTGAGCCGGGGCAGAAAGTTCTGCTATTTAATTCTAGGCTCAAATTATTCCCCGGGAAATTAAAATCCCGGTGGAGAGGTCCATATGTAATTACAAGTGTATCACCATATGGATACGTAGAGCTTCAGGATAATGACTCTAACAAAAAGTTCATTGTTAATGGACAGAGAGTTAAAAACATTATCTTAAAAGCAATTTTGAGCATGAATGCTCAAAACTGATACTTAATTAAAGCTCAGTAATAGTCCAGCTAACGACATTAAAGAAGCGCTTGCTGGGAGGCAACCCAGCCAATCACAAAATTTCATTTTATTCGTTTTGATTAATTAATTGATTTTTACAGGTATATGTCAAAGTATCTTCAAGGTAAAATAGCAATTGATTGGATTCACAGAGTTACAAGGGAATTTGGAAGCTCACTGGCGTGAAAAAGCCAGTAAGAAACATTTTGGGCGTTGAACGCCCAAAAGAAGCACCCACTGGGCGTTCAACACCAGTAAGGGTAGCCATCTGGGCGTTAAACGCCAGAAAGGAGCATCTTCTGGGCATTGAACGCCAGAAAGAAGCACCTTCTGGGCGTTTAACGCCAGAACTACAGCATCCTGGGCATTTAGAAAAATGCCAGTGTCAAAGGACTTCCTGGCGTTCAACGCCAGAAAGAAGCAACAGCTGGGCGTTGAACGCCCAGGAGAAGCAGCAATTGGGCGTTGTAACACCCTAATATTCAAATCCTTATGCTCGAGTCATAAGTCAATGATATTACGGTGGTACGACTCTCAGGTGGATTTTTAAATATATAAACATAGGTAATTTCGAAAGGAGTATTAATCGAGAAGCCTGAAAAGAGTAGAAATAAAATCGCGAAGACGTATCACTCACAATTCGACAACGAAAAGATAAAACATGAAGCCGAAAGCGATATATGGACAAGGCATAAAGGAGATTAAGAGATAGATAACAGATAGATATATATAACATAAGTAAATAGCCACTAGTCGCGACCCGCGAAGTTTAGGCCGGCTAGGGTACAGTATGAAAGTAGTTGACAACAGTACATCCTAATCTCTCCCAAAGGAAACATAAGAGCCTCTATAGGCAAGTTCCAAAAGAGTTCAACACATAATATAATATCTTCAAAACAAAGGTGGAGAGATTCTAAGCAAAACACAAAGTGGAGAAAATAAAGATCTTCGCCGGCTCTCAGACGAACCACAGCTCACTTCTGAGCACTTGGACCTGTATCTGAAAAACAAGAGATATATACGGAATGAGAACCCCGGGCCCATGGGTTCCCAGTACGGTAAAAGTGACAAATAAATACAATGCACTGCAATAAAACTCACTAAGCATCCTAAACTCCTTTTCACCAAGTATCCAGCCTAGATTCTCACTAATCCATAAATAGGCATCTGTCGTAAGGGGATACTAAATCTAGTTCATGTTACACATGTTTCCCAACTCGCTGATTCTTCCACAAATCAGACTCAGAATCTTAAGCAAAACCATCACCAGTTGTTCTGCCTCAGCAACTCTATATCAATACATCATACCCCGCCTGGAGCTAGTGAAATCACATCACTGCGTCTACCCAGGGGCTCAAATGATCTCATTCAAAAATCATCATCATCATGCAATCGCATTATCAATTCATCTCATCAAGAACAGCCCCCAACATCCACCGATACCATCATGAGGGATCTCTCAGTTGTTCAAACACAAGCAATACAGACAAGTAATACACAAATAAGGTACAAGTAGAGCAAGTAGCACATAATCAGGTAACATAGCATATATGAGATAGAAATCCCAAACAAATAGGCAAACCCAAACAATTCAAACATATGCAAATGATGTATGCCTGCCCTATGGCTGATGATATCATCTGTCGGTTATATAGCCAACCCGACACGTCCTGGTAGCTAACCATGGACAGAAACACCCCTTGCGGAGCAAGTAGGTTTGAGCTACAACCCCCTTGCTACTACCCGCTCAGCCCAGAGCCAGTGGAACAACCACTACTGTGGCTACTACCCAGGCGGGTGTTTAACAGCTCAACCTGGAGCCAGTGGAACAACCACTACTGCGGCTACTACCCAGGCGTCACAATCTCTGACCTGGAGCAAGTGGGATGAACCACAACCCTTGCTACTGCCCAGATATCTTAAGCATTAACCCGGAGCAAGCGGGACGAACCACAACCCTTGCTACTGCCCAGGTATCTTAAGCATTAACCCGGAGCAAGTGGGACGAACCACAACCCTTGCTACTGCCCAGGTATCTTAAACATTAACCCGGAGCAAGCGGGACGAACCACAACTCTTGCTACTGCCCAGGTATCTCAAACATATATTCATTCAATCTCAATTCATATTATCAATCCTCATTGTTATCAAATCTCAAACATTAACTTGGAGCAAGTGGGACGAACCACAACCCTTACTACTACCCAGGTATCACAAATACATTCATTCAAAACTCCATAATTAAACTCATTTATCATAAACATCCTTTTCCGTCTCACACCCGGAGCAAGTGGACAACGCCACTGCCTACTACCCGGGGTTACACATCATATTTCAACATCTTCCATTATTATCCATTTAACACATTCATTCATTAATCATATATGCAATTATTCTCAGCCATAATCAATAATGGCTTTGCCGTGACCCGGCAATAACTCAGCCATCCGACTCATGGTCCAATCAAGAACCAGCCATTTATCAATAAATATAGCCCTTCGGCTCATGGCATACACGGTACTCCCACCGTCATCCTCCATATCTCATATATTCATCGTTGATCATCATTGATCATAACTTTTCCCCTTGCTTCACTCGCAAGTTACCACATCCCCTAGTTCCTTTCTCATTACTAAGCATATCATAATGATTTAATACATAAGGGGTGAGATCGGAGGCTTAGAAGTATGAGATTTGGCTTTTAAAACTCAAATATCAACTTTGGCATGAAAACAATGCCACGCGTACGCGTACTCCACGCGCACGCGTGGATGGCCTTAAAAACTCATCGACGCGCAAGCGTCACGCACGCTAACGCGTGGATTAAAAATTTGCCAAATTGACGCGCACGCGTCAACCACGCGTACGCGTGGATACTCTCGTGCCCCAGGCACAAAGCTGGCACAGTTCTGGCACAACTCTCTGGAAAATGGCTGGGCATTAGGATGCAGCACTATCGGCGCGCCCGCGCACATCACGCGCACGCGTGGATGGCGCTTTCTGGAAGATCGGCGCGTACGCGCCAAGTGCGCCCACGCGCAAGGGGTTATTCTGCTAAAAATTTTCTAAGTTAAAAACTGCAGAATTCACAGATTTAGACCCCAATCTTCCGACGGACATAACTTCCTCATTTTAAATCGTTTTTCACCCGTTCTTCGAACGGTATGGACATCCCGGATCCAATTTCATTTCTAAATAGATTTGGCACAAAACAAGGATCCGTAGTCCAAGTTATGTCCCGTCAAAGTATGCCCAAAAACCATGTTTTCATATAAAACCACAAAGTGCCATTTTCAAAACAAGCCATTTTCAACTCTTTTCAAAATCAACAAAAACATGCCAATTTCAACCCTTTTTGAAACCAATCAAAATATACCAAAATCAACATCAAGCCTCCTCAACTCATACATTAACACCTTACCACAATTCACAAAATCGCCATATAACCATCTTTACCCATTTCAAACAAATGGCTAAATTACAAACATATCAACGTGTCATACATCCTTCCTCATCCCAATTTCCAACAATACTATTTCCAATCAACCATCATTATACATAACCAATATCATACTCACTATCACGTGATTTCACCCCCAAATCAACCTTAATCATTCTACAAGCATATGTCACAACATACATATCTCTCATGCATTATCATACCATCAAGGCATCAATAATCATACTCACATATATGACCACATAATATATATCAACCAAAATCAAACATACTTCATCTATACAATTTCACCCAAAATTACCGATTTTCACAGTTCAACTCCTCAAACCTTATTATTCAATAACCAACCCAATCATTCATATATTCATTATATGAAATTCATCCAATTACTTGTGTCATCATACAATGCACACATCAACTTACCTCCCTTACCTCTTTCCGGCCTCCGGCCCAAAATTTACGGCCTCCGGCCCAATTTCACAATTTAAATGCATAAACCACAAATTAATACTCATTACCCAATACATCAAATTTTCAATACACCAAGCATACAAGGCCACACCATTCTCAACCCAATCATCAATTCACATTACATACCAACTATGCATATTAGCATCAACCATTTACACAATCCAAACTTAATCCTAGGGGCATCTAGCCTAGGAATTCTCATCACACCACACGGTACTTAAATGAAACTTAAACCGTACCTCTTGTAGCAAAATCAATTGAGCCTCTTCTTTGGAAGTCCCCACCAACCTTAGCCCTAAGCCTCACCAAAGCTCCTCAAGCAACACCAATCTCCCAATTGTGCACCAAAACCATCAAATGCACTAACATAACCAATATCACATTCATACATCAACCTAGGGCTCATAACGATGATAAATCACAAGGTTTTGAGCACTTCTTACCTCAGCCCATATGAAGTAGGGATAGAACCCACTTAGAATCCATGTTGGAGTATCCTTAAACACCCAAAATCACAAGATTTCAACACTAACTTCCCAAAAACGTGTAACAGTGGGGAATTTCGAAAACTGGGCAGAGATGAATGGAATACTCACCACAAAACTTAGATAGAATTATAGAGGATGAGAAGAGCGACGCGTGGCCGCAAACGGCTCGTCAATCGGAGCTCCGTAGCTCAAGTTATGGTGGTTTGAAGATCAAAGAGAGTTAGGTTTTCTCTCTTTTCTTCTCTCTCCCAATTTCAGCGCCCAACACCCCTTCTTTAGGGCAAAATGAGCTGAAATGCTCATAACTAATGTTTATATATGTTGGGTCTTGGGCCCACTTAAGCCCAGTTCACTTATTTTTGTCCGTTGGCCCAATTTTGGGCCAAAACCTTTAAGATTAGCGCTCCAAATCGCACTTTAAATATTTCTACCTCCCCTAATCATAATTCCTCATTTCTTAATCTTATTTACTCATAATCAATTTTCTCAGCTGCAGTACCAGACAGGTCTCAGCCGGTACTGCCGGTCAAAATTCCACTGCGCGCTTTTACGCAGAAAACTATGTCTTCCGACTCGGAAAAATTCACTGAATCCAAAAATCATATTTAAATCATCAAATTCCAATTGCCAAATATTCCAACCATATTCGCTCCTACTTAACTCATTATTTAATTAATTTCGGTTGGATCGGGTATTACATTCTACCCCCCTAACAGAAATTTTCGCCCTCGAAAATTCCATCCATCACTACGAGTACGTGAGCGTAGTCTGCCTTTATATCCAACGCATAACAGTTCCAATGTCCTTTTACTCTGCGCGCTTCCACTACCGCGCTCTGATTTTTCTATCTCCAAGGGTCTCGGTTATTCGTTCAACACCGACCAACAGCCTCGTTCCTTACTTTTATCGTCTCATCAACCCACACCCTATTAAATCTCAAATCATGTCATCGATAATATTGCCATCTTCGTTAATCATAGCCATCATCCCACATCACTATAATCAATCAAAGCTTTCTTCATTTTTTGAATTCAATGAGTTTGGACTAAGAAGCTGACTCTTAAGAGTCCGCTTTCTTTTACTAATCTATAAAAGCTTTCGAGACACATCTCTTTTGTTGGAGTCACCCAGATCAAAAATCATTTTCAAAAATATAGCCAACACTCCTTCAAATTCTTGGGAAAAAGAAATTCAACAGCACCTCCCCAAAAATTGGAGTTTACCACCCGTCACGGGTTCCCTCAAACCAATCTCAGTACCGCATCAGTATTGCAATTTAAAGGTTTCCAAACGATTCCTCTGAAACCGATCATTACAAATCTTGATCTAAATCCAAGGTCACCATGACCAAACATCATAGCACTCATCTCTCAAACACGACAACTTACACTCAATCATCATCTAAATCCGACTATGCATCAATGATAATTTCCTCAAGTACCCAACCACAACTTAGCATGACTGGTATTTCAAATCAACGTTTCCAAATCCATCATTTAGGACCATTCCTTATCTATTTAAATCAAAGGAACTAAAAGTCACGGGTTCAATCCGTTTCACCAAAAATCCAGAAATTAACCAACTATATAACAAACACAACACATCATTCTTAACAGAAAATCATTTACATCAGAGGCATTTATCCATTTGTATTAAGGCAATTCCTTACTCTGACCATCTGGTTTGCTTCTCAGTCTAATATTAAGCTCGGCATTCCGAGTTTTTGCTGTACAGGCGGTATTATAAAATCACACACTACCATTTAAGCTCGATTATTGAAATTACCTCAATCTTACTGCCGCAATCGGCCCGCATCCTGACTCTCTCCTTGTTGGCAATTTCTTGATACATGCCCTGGTAACCCGCACTTGTAACATACGCCTAACCCCAATCGGCATGGCCTATTTGGGTGATGACTTCCACACCTCTGACAGCTCAAAACATTAGAAGCAGCCGCTGCCCGTTTTCCCTTACCATTCCTTTGGGACTCCTCACTCGTCGCAAAGTTATTCCGTCCTTGGGGAAAGTGTTGTATGTATCCTCTCTCCTTAAACTCTCGACCCCTTGGTGCGAATTCTTGGTTGTGCTCTTTATGACTTCCTTCCTCTGCAACCCTCCTTTTCACACACTCTTCAGTAATTCTGCTCTTATTCACTAACTCTGAAAAAGTTCGGATCTCCATTGGTCCCACTGAACTTAAGATGTCGCTCCGAAGCCCTCCTTCATACTTAATAAATTTCCATTCCTCGAAGTCTTCCGGAGCTCCATGACACATGCGGGAAAATCTGAATAGCTCCTCAAATTTGTCTGTATACTCAGATACGGACATAGCACCTTGCTTCAACTGTAGTAACTCCAATTCCTTGGCTGTCCTGGCGGAATTTGGAAAGTACTTCTTATAGAATTCCACCTGGAAGGCATCCCAAGTGATAGGATCATTCCCCTGTTGCAGGAGACGTCGAGCCTCTTGCCACTAATGCGATGCTTCCCCCATGAGCATATAGGTAGCAAATTCAACACGCTGCTCTTCAGGCACCAACTGCGCTTGCAGTGCTCGCTCCATGGCCTGAAACCAAGTATCAGCTTCAGTCGGATTGGTGGTTCCCTTGAACTTAGGTGGGTCAACCTTTAAGAAAGTTGCCAGTGTCATCGGGCCCTGAGCTTCCCTTCCGCCATTGCCATTATTGTTTATTTGTTGCCCAAGGGCCTCCGCAGTGGCCTGCATAGCAGCAGCCATATTCTCCAACGCCGCCATAAGGTTTACCGGGTTATTCGGGTTGACTTCCGGTTCCTACGTGCTAGTACGATCTCTCTCACGTCCCCGACCGGGTCCACGAGGCGCTATCTGGTTCCCATACACACCAAACAATCGATATCAAGTTGATCAGTCTCAATATCGGAAGTATAGTGCTTCAAAGTACCAAAGGTACACTCATGGACTTCATGCTAGATGTATCAGTTAGATACCCTAACTAGCACAGGCACAAACTCAGAGTATGCATTGAAGCATAAGCAGTTCCATCCCTCAGGCTCACGAGGACGAACTGCTCTGATACCATAATGTAACACCCTAATATTCAAATCCTTATGCTCGAGTCATAAGTCAATGATATTACGGTGGTACGACTCTCAGGTGGATTTTTAAATATATAAACATAGGTAATTTCGAAAGGAGTATTAATCGAGAAGCCTGAAAAGAGTAGAAATAAAATCGCGAAGACGTATCACTCACAATTCGACAACGAAAAGATAAAACATGAAGCCGAAAGCGATATATGGACAAGGCATAAAGGAGATTAAGAGATAGATAACAGATAGATATATATAACATAAGTAAATAGCCACTAGTCGCGACCCGCGAAGTTTAGGCCGGCTAGGGTACAGTATGAAAGTAGTTGACAACAGTACATCCTAATCTCTCCCAAAGGAAACATAAGAGCCTCTATAGGCAAGTTCCAAAAGAGTTCAACACATAATATAATATCTTCAAAACAAAGGTGGAGAGATTCTAAGCAAAACACAAAGTGGAGAAAATAAAGATCTTCGCCGGCTCTCAGACGAACCACAGCTCACTTCTGAGCACTTGGACCTGTATCTGAAAAACAAGAGATATATACGGAATGAGAACCCCGGGCCCATGGGTTCCCAGTACGGTAAAAGTGACAAATAAATACAATGCACTGCAATAAAACTCACTAAGCATCCTAAACTCCTTTTCACCAAGTATCCAGCCTAGATTCTCACTAATCCATAAATAGGCATCTGTCGTAAGGGGATACTAAATCTAGTTCATGTTACACATGTTTCCCAACTCGCTGATTCTTCCACAAATCAGACTCAGAATCTTAAGCAAAACCATCACCAGTTGTTCTGCCTCAGCAACTCTATATCAATACATCATACCCCGCCTGGAGCTAGTGAAATCACATCACTGCGTCTACCCAGGGGGCTCAAATGATCTCATTCAAAAATCATCATCATCATGCAATCGCATTATCAATTCATCTCATCAAGAACAGCCCCCAACATCCACCGATACCATCATGAGGGATCTCTCAGTTGTTCAAACACAAGCAATACAGACAAGTAATACACAAATAAGGTACAAGTAGAGCAAGTAGCACATAATCAGGTAACATAGCATATATGAGATAGAAATCCCAAACAAATAGGCAAACCCAAACAATTCAAACATATGCAAATGATGTATGCCTGCCCTATGGCTGATGATATCATCTGTCGGTTATATAGCCAACCCGACACGTCCTGGTAGCTAACCATGGACAGAAACACCCCTTGCGGAGCAAGTAGGTTTGAGCTACAACCCCCTTGCTACTACCCGCTCAGCCCAGAGCCAGTGGAACAACCACTACTGTGGCTACTACCCAGGCGGGTGTTTAACAGCTCAACCTGGAGCCAGTGGAACAACCACTACTGCGGCTACTACCCAGGCGTCACAATCTCTGACCTGGAGCAAGTGGGATGAACCACAACCCTTGCTACTGCCCAGATATCTTAAGCATTAACCCGGAGCAAGCGGGACGAACCACAACCCTTGCTACTGCCCAGGTATCTTAAGCATTAACCCGGAGCAAGTGGGACGAACCACAACCCTTGCTACTGCCCAGGTATCTTAAACATTAACCCGGAGCAAGCGGGACGAACCACAACTCTTGCTACTGCCCAGGTATCTCAAACATATATTCATTCAATCTCAATTCATATTATCAATCCTCATTGTTATCAAATCTCAAACATTAACTTGGAGCAAGTGGGACGAACCACAACCCTTACTACTACCCAGGTATCACAAATACATTCATTCAAAACTCCATAATTAAACTCATTTATCATAAACATCCTTTTCCGTCTCACACCCGGAGCAAGTGGACAACGCCACTGCCTACTACCCGGGGTTACACATCATATTTCAACATCTTCCATTATTATCCATTTAACACATTCATTCATTAATCATATATGCAATTATTCTCAGCCATAATCAATAATGGCTTTGCCGTGACCCGGCAATAACTCAGCCATCCGACTCATGGTCCAATCAAGAACCAGCCATTTATCAATAAATATAGCCCTTCGGCTCATGGCATACACGGTACTCCCACCGTCATCCTCCATATCTCATATATTCATCGTTGATCATCATTGATCATAACTTTTCCCCTTGCTTCACTCGCAAGTTACCACATCCCCTAGTTCCTTTCTCATTACTAAGCATATCATAATGATTTAATACATAAGGGGTGAGATCGGAGGCTTAGAAGTATGAGATTTGGCTTTTAAAACTCAAATATCAACTTTGGCATGAAAACAATGCCACGCGTACGCGTACTCCACGCGCACGCGTGGATGGCCTTAAAAACTCATCGACGCGCAAGCGTCACGCACGCTAACGCGTGGATTAAAAATTTGCCAAATTGACGCGCACGCGTCAACCACGCGTACGCGTGGATACTCTCGTGCCCCAGGCACAAAGCTGGCACAGTTCTGGCACAACTCTCTGGAAAATGGCTGGGCATTAGGATGCAGCACTATCGGCGCGCCCGCGCACATCACGCGCACGCGTGGATGGCGCTTTCTGGAAGATCGGCGCGTACGCGCCAAGTGCGCCCACGCGCAAGGGGTTATTCTGCTAAAAATTTTCTAAGTTAAAAACTGCAGAATTCACAGATTTAGACCCCAATCTTCCGACGGACATAACTTCCTCATTTTAAATCGTTTTTCACCCGTTCTTCGAACGGTATGGACATCCCGGATCCAATTTCATTTCTAAATAGATTTGGCACAAAACAAGGATCCGTAGTCCAAGTTATGTCCCGTCAAAGTATGCCCAAAAACCATGTTTTCATATAAAACCACAAAGTGCCATTTTCAAAACAAGCCATTTTCAACTCTTTTCAAAATCAACAAAAACATGCCAATTTCAACCCTTTTTGAAACCAATCAAAATATACCAAAATCAACATCAAGCCTCCTCAACTCATACATTAACACCTTACCACAATTCACAAAATCGCCATATAACCATCTTTACCCATTTCAAACAAATGGCTAAATTACAAACATATCAACGTGTCATACATCCTTCCTCATCCCAATTTCCAACAATACTATTTCCAATCAACCATCATTATACATAACCAATATCATACTCACTATCACGTGATTTCACCCCCAAATCAACCTTAATCATTCTACAAGCATATGTCACAACATACATATCTCTCATGCATTATCATACCATCAAGGCATCAATAATCATACTCACATATATGACCACATAATATATATCAACCAAAATCAAACATACTTCATCTATACAATTTCACCCAAAATTACCGATTTTCACAGTTCAACTCCTCAAACCTTATTATTCAATAACCAACCCAATCATTCATATATTCATTATATGAAATTCATCCAATTACTTGTGTCATCATACAATGCACACATCAACTTACCTCCCTTACCTCTTTCCGGCCTCCGGCCCAAAATTTACGGCCTCCGGCCCAATTTCACAATTTAAATGCATAAACCACAAATTAATACTCATTACCCAATACATCAAATTTTCAATACACCAAGCATACAAGGCCACACCATTCTCAACCCAATCATCAATTCACATTACATACCAACTATGCATATTAGCATCAACCATTTACACAATCCAAACTTAATCCTAGGGGCATCTAGCCTAGGAATTCTCATCACACCACACGGTACTTAAATGAAACTTAAACCGTACCTCTTGTAGCAAAATCAATTGAGCCTCTTCTTTGGAAGTCCCCACCAACCTTAGCCCTAAGCCTCACCAAAGCTCCTCAAGCAACACCAATCTCCCAATTGTGCACCAAAACCATCAAATGCACTAACATAACCAATATCACATTCATACATCAACCTAGGGCTCATAACGATGATAAATCACAAGGTTTTGAGCACTTCTTACCTCAGCCCATATGAAGTAGGGATAGAACCCACTTAGAATCCATGTTGGAGTATCCTTAAACACCCAAAATCACAAGATTTCAACACTAACTTCCCAAAAACGTGTAACAGTGGGGAATTTCGAAAACTGGGCAGAGATGAATGGAATACTCACCACAAAACTTAGATAGAATTATAGAGGATGAGAAGAGCGACGCGTGGCCGCAAACGGCTCGTCAATCGGAGCTCCGTAGCTCAAGTTATGGTGGTTTGAAGATCAAAGAGAGTTAGGTTTTCTCTCTTTTCTTCTCTCTCCCAATTTCAGCGCCCAACACCCCTTCTTTAGGGCAAAATGAGCTGAAATGCTCATAACTAATGTTTATATATGTTGGGTCTTGGGCCCACTTAAGCCCAGTTCACTTATTTTTGTCCGTTGGCCCAATTTTGGGCCAAAACCTTTAAGATTAGCGCTCCAAATCGCACTTTAAATATTTCTACCTCCCCTAATCATAATTCCTCATTTCTTAATCTTATTTACTCATAATCAATTTTCTCAGCTGCAGTACCAGACAGGTCTCAGCCGGTACTGCCGGTCAAAATTCCACTGCGCGCTTTTACGCAGAAAACTATGTCTTCCGACTCGGAAAAATTCACTGAATCCAAAAATCATATTTAAATCATCAAATTCCAATTGCCAAATATTCCAACCATATTCGCTCCTACTTAACTCATTATTTAATTAATTTCGGTTGGATCGGGTATTACAGGCGTTAAACGCCCAAAACAAGCAGCATTTGGGCGTTTAACGCCAGAATGGTGGGGAGGAGGTAAAATTCGTTTTTCTTCACAAATTTTCTAATTTTTATGTTTCAATTCATGATTTCTTGAATAAACATGTTTCAAAATATCATCCTTCAATTCCAAAAATTTTAATCCTAATTTCTAAAAACCCTAATTTCTAAAATCCCTTTTTTAAAAATATCAAATGTATCTTAATTCATAAACACAAATCTTTTTTCAATCCAAATCTTTTTCAAATCTTTTTCAACTCATCATATCTTTTGGATTTCGAAATTGCCTCTCCCTCTATTCCTCTCCTATCCTTTCTTTTGCTTGAGGACAAGCAAACCTCTAAGTTTGGTGTGATTTGCCATGATCACTGAGCTAAAACTCATTAAGATCATGGCACCTAAGGGAACAGGAAGAGCAAGGATGTGAACTGAAGGAACTGAAGCGTCAGAAATTAATTCTTGAAGGACCAAGCATCCCACAGACTAGAGGAACACCCACTTCCCAAAATACAGGTTGTTAAGTTCTAATTCTAGCTTTAACTCTGTGATAGTATTATTATAGGATTTTACCTTAGAAGTTATATAGGAGTAGTAGTAATTAGCATATCTATTTTGATTTTATTTTCAATTAAGTTATAATTTATTTTTCTCATCATCATCAAACATGAATAAAATAGTAGATTTTTAGAATAAAGAGGCAATAATTTTTTCGAGTTCTTAATAAGAAAAATTCTAATTATTTATATGTGGTGGCAATACTTTTTGTCTTCTGAATGAATGCTTGAACAGTGCATATTTTTTATCTTGTTGTTTATGAATGTTAAAATTGTTGGCTCTTGAAAGAATGATGAAAAAGAGAAATGTTATTGATGATCTGAAAAATCATGAATTTGATTCTTGAAGCAAGAAAAAGCAGTGGAAAAAAAATTTACAAGAAATCATTGGATCAAGAAAAAGAAAAAGCCAATAGCCCTTAAAACCAAAAGGCAAGGGTGAAAAGGATCCAAGGCATTGAGCATCAGTGGATAAGAGGGCCAAAGGAAGTAATTCCAGGCCTAAGCGGCTAAATCAAGCTGTCCCTAACCATGTGCTTGTGGCATGCAGGTCCAAGTGAAAAGCTTGAGACTGAGTGGTTAAAGTCGTGATCCAAAGCAAAAAGAGTGTGCTTAAGAGCTCTGGACACCTCTAACTGGGGACTTTAGCAAAGCTGAGTCACAATCTGAAAAGGTTCATCCAGTCATGTGTCTGTGGCATTTATGTATCCCGTGGTAATACTGGAAAACAAAGTGCTTAGGGCCACGGCCAAGACTCATAAAGTAACTGTGTTCAAGAATCAACATACTACACTAGGAGAATCAACAATACTATCTGAATTCTGAGTTCCTATGGATGCCAATCATTCTGAATTTCAAAGGATAAAGGGAGATGCCAAAACTGTTCAGAAACAAAAAGCTACTAGCCCCGCTCATCTAAATTAGAATCTGAGCTTCACTTAAAACTCGGAGATTTTATTACTCCTTAAATTCTTTTTATCCTATTTTTGTTCATCTAGTTGCTTGGGGACAAGCAACAGTTTAAGTTTGGTGTTGTGATGAGCGGATATTTTATACGCTTTTTGGGGGTAATTTCATGTAGATTTTAACATGTTTTAATTAGTTTTTAGTATAATATTATTAGTTTTTAGGCAAAAATTATATCTCTGGACTTTACTATGATTTTGTGTATTTTTCTGTGATTTCAGGTATTTTTTGGCTGAAATTGAGGGAGCTGAGCAAAAATCTGAGTTAGGCTGAAAAAGGACTGCTGATGCTGTTGGATCCTGACCTCCCTGCACTCGGAATGGATTTTTTGGAGCTACAGGAGTCCAATTGACGCGCTCTCAATTGTGTTGGAAAGTAGACATCCAGGGCTTTCCAGCAATATATGATAGTCCATACTTTGCACGAAGATAGATGACGTAAACTGGCGTTCAACTCCAATTTCAAGCTGCTATTTGGCGTCCAGCGCCAGAAACAGGTTACAAGTTGGAGTTCAGCGCCCAAAACACGTCACAACCTGGTGTTCAACTCCAGAAATAGCCCAAGCACGTGAGAAGCTTTAGTCTCAGCCCCAGCACACACCAAGTGGGCCCCAGAAGTGGATTTCTGCACCAATTATCTTAGTTTACTCATATTCTGTAAACCTAGTTTACTAGTTTACTATTTAAACAACTTTTAGAGGATTACTTTGTACCTCATGACATTTTAGATCTGAAATTTGTACCTTTTGGCAGCATGAGTCTCTAAACTCCATTATTGGGGGTGAGGAGCTCTGCAGCGTCTCGATGAATTAATGCAATTGTTTCTATTTCTCCATTCAAACGTGTGTGTTCCTATCTAAGATGTTCATTCGCGCTTAATTATGAAGAAGGTGATGATCCGTGACACTCATCACCTTCCTCAATCCATGAACGTGTGTCTGACAACCACCTCTGTTCTACATCAGATTGAATGAGCTTCTCTTAGATTCTTTAATCAGAATCTTCGTGGTATAAGCTAGATTGATGGCGGCATTCATGAGAATCTGGAAAGTCTAAACCTTGTCCGTGGTATTCCGAGTAGGATTCCGGGATTGAATGACTGTGACGAGCTTCAAACTCCTGAAGGCTGGGCGTTAGTGACAGACGCAAAAGAATCATTGGATTCTATTCCAACCTGATTGAGGACCGCCAGATGATTAGCCGTGCTGTGACAGAGCATTTGGACCATTTTCACTGAGAGGATGGGAAGTAGCCATTGACAACGGTGACACCCTACATACAGCTTGCCATGGAGGGAACTTTGCACTTTTCCATGGATGGAATATTACATTACAGGAATAAATCAGACAAAGCATCTCCAAGACTCCAACATCTTCTCCATTACTACACAACAAGTAACTATTTCACACTCTTTTACTTTTCTAATAATTCCAGCTGATATTTTTAATTAATATCCTGACTAAGACTAATAAAATAAACATAGCTTGCTTCAAACCAATAATCTCCGTGGGATCGACCCTTACTCACGTAAGGTATTACTTGGACGACCCAGTGCACTTGCTGGTTAGTGGTACGAAGCTGTGTTAAATAGTCCATTAATATTGGCATACACAATTTCGTGCACCAGAGGGTAAGGACCTTTATCTGTCCCGCTTCATCCGGCATTACATGGCCAGGGTCCATGTGAGAGGCACCCTCCCGTTTCTATTCCTGATTGCTCAGTTGGGTCTCCGAGTTGAGGTACCTTGGAAAATTGCTGATAAAAAGCCATCCGCCACAGATTGTAGGAAGATCATCCCTCACAGTAGGAAGTTTCAAGCTCTAGGCTACCAACCTCCTTTTCTCACTGACTCTGCTGAGGCAGCTACGTCTTCAGCTGCTCCTTTAGCATCCACTGCCCCAGCTCCATCCACTACACCGCCACCTGCTCCTGACCCCGTTTATATTCTGGTGCACTGACTCTTTGACCACTTAGACCAGATGGAGCGCCACCACCAGCAGCAATATGAGAGGTATGAGCGTCGCAACAGGTGATGTTATGAGAGGTCTGAGCGTCGCCACAAGCGATGCTATGAGCACCTCAAGTTGATGATCTAACCCCAGGCTGAGCAGGGAGGACCTGAGCACACTGCACTACACTATGAGGAGCCCCATCCGATACAACCAGCTGACCCAGAGATCCCTCTACAGACTGAGCCTCCCCTTCAGCAGACAGACCCCCTTCCACTCACAGAGACACCGGCAGCCCATCCTTCCGGAGATGACACTTCTTCACGCCCAGTTTGAGTGAGCATCGAGGACGATGCTATTATTTAAGTGTGGAGAGGTCGCCATCTCTGGCATATATTTTTTGGTAAACCACTACAGACTCTTATCTTATTTTGTTCATTTTCTGTATTTTATTTGCACATTTTTCTTTTGCTTTTGGAGTATTTTTGCATTCTGCACTTTGGGCTGTATATATCTTAGACATTTTAGCTTAATTTGTACTTTTTAGTTTACTAGTTATATATTAAGTGGATTAATTAGTATAGTTTGCCCTTTTAGCATATGATAAGTTGGTTTAATTGAAAATAAAAGAGTAAACTAGAAACTTTAGTAAATTAAAATAATCCACACACCTTGTATATATAGCATTACATGTTAGTTAGTTAACAACATTTCTTCAAGAAGAAACACTAAGATTTTAAGGGGCACCTTAAGATTTACATTGAGTTGAATGGAAACTTTTGATTTCTACTTGCATGACTGATGAGCGGATAATTTATACGCTTTTTGGCATTGTTTTTAGATAGTTTTTAGTAAGTTTGAGCTACTTTTAGGGATGTTTTCATTAGTTTTTATGTTAAATTCATATTTCTGGACTTTACTATGAGTTTGTGTGTTTTTCTGTGATTTCAGGTAATTTCTGGCTGAAATTGAGGGACTTGAACAAAACTCTGAAAAAGGCTGACAAAAGGACTGCTGATGCTGTTGGAATCTGACCTCCCTACACTCGAAATGGATTTTCTGGAGCTACAGAATTCCAATTGGCGCGCTCTCAACGGCGTTGGAAAGTAGACATCCAGAGCTTTCCAACAATATATAATAGTCTATACTTTATTCGGAAATTGACGACGTAACTTGGCGTTGAACGCCAAGTACATGCTGCTGTCTGGAGTTAAACGCCAGAAAAACGTCATGATCCGGAGTTGAACGCCCAAAACACGTTATAACTCGGAGTTCAACTTCAAGTAAAGCCTCAGCTCGTGGATAGATCAAGCTCAGCCCAAACATACACCAAGTGGGCCCCGGAAGTGAATTTATGCATCAAATACTTACTCATGTAAACCCTAGTAGCTAGTCTAGTATAAATAGGATAAGTTACTATTGTATTAGACATCTTTGGTCTCAGTTTTGTTTTATTCTTCATCTTAGGAGGCTATTGATCACATTCAGGGGGCTGGCCATTCGGCCATGCCTGAACCTTTTACTTATGTATTTTCAACAGTGGAGTTTCTGCACACCATAGATTAAGGGTGTGGAGCTCTGCTGTACCTCAAGTTTCAATACAATTATTATTACTTTCTATTCAATTCTCTTCTATTCTTATTCCAAGATATACGTTATACTTAACTTTGATGAATGTGATGATCTGTGACACTCATCATCATTCTCACCTATGAACGCGCGTGACTGACAACCACTTCCGTTCTACTCTAGGCCGGGCGCATATCTCTTAGATTCCCCAACAGAATCTTCGTGGTATAAGTTAGATAGATGGCGGCATTCATGAGGATCCGGAAAGTCTAAACATTGTCTATGGTATTCCGAGTAGGATTCTGGGATTGAATGACTGTGACGAGCTTCAAACTCCTGAAGGCTGGGCGTGATGACAAACGCAAAAGAATCAAGGGATTCTATTCCAACCTGATTGAGAACCGACAGATGATTAGCCGTGCTGTGACAGAGCATAGGAACGTTTTCACTGAGAGGATGGGATGTAGCCATTGACAACGGTGATGCCCTACATACAGCTTGCCATGGAAAGGAGTAGGAAGGATTGGATGACTGTAATAGGAAAGTAGAGATTCAAGAGGAGCACAGCATCTCCATACACTTATCTGAAATTCTCACTATTAATTTACATAAGTATTTCTATCCCTTTTTATTTTTTATTTATTTATTAATTTTCGAACTCACCATAAACCAATTTAATCTGCCTAACTGAGATTTACAAGGTGACCATAGCTTGCTTCATACCAACAATCTGTGTGGGATCGACCCTTACTCACGTAAGGTTTATTACTTGGACGACCCAGTACACTTGCTGGTTAGTTGAACGGAGTTGTGAGCTTCTCTAACAGTGCCTGGAATTCTTTTATCACAATTTCGTCCACCAAGTTTTTGGCGCCGTTGCCGGGGATTGTTCGAGTATGGACAACTGACGGTTCATCTTGTTGCTCAGATTAGGTAATTTTCTTTTCAAAAATTTTTTCAAAAATTTTTCTTTTCTTTTTCATTTTTCCAAAAATATTTTCGAAAAAAAAATTTTTAATAAAAATCCAAAAAAAAAAATTAATAAAATCATAAAAACTAAAAATATTTTGTGTTCTTGTTTGAGTCTTGAGTCAATTTTTATGTTTGGTGTCAATTACATGCTTTAAAAATTTTTCTTACATTTTTCGAAAATCTCATGCATTCATAGTGTTCTTCATGATCTTCAAGTTGTTCTTGACAAGTCTTCTTGTTTGATCTTGATGATTTCTTGTTTTGTGTTGTTTGTTGTTTTTCATGTGCACTTTTGCATTCATATTTTCCATGCATTAAAGATTTCTAAGTTTGGTGTCTTGCATATTTTCTTTGCATCAAAAATTTTTCAAAATTATGTTCTTGATGTTCATCATGATCTTCAAAGTGTTCTTGGTGTTCATCTTGACATTCATAGCATTCTTGCATGCATTCATTGTTTTGATCTAAAAATTTCATGCATTGAGTATTTTTGTTGTTTTTCTCTCTCATAATTAAAAATTCAAAAATCAAAAAATATCTTTTCCTTATTTTCCTCCAAATTTTCGAAATTTTGGGTTGACTTGGTCAAAAATTTTTAAAATTAGTTGTTTCTCACAAGTCAAGTCAAAATTTCAATTTTAAAAATCTTATCTTTTCAAAATCTTTTTCAAAAATTATATCTTTTTCATTTTTTTTCTATTTTTCGAAAATTCCAAAAAAAATCTTTTTCAAAATATTTTCAAAATCTTTTTCCTATCTTTACATCTAATTTTCGAAAATTAGCCAACAATTAATGTGATTGGTTCAAAAATTTAAAATTTGTTACTTTCTTGTTAAGAAAGGTTCAATCTTTAAGTTATAGAATCTTATCTTTCAATTTCTTGTTAGTTAAGTAATTTTTAAAATTAAATCTTTTTCAAAATATCTTTTTCAAATATATCTTTTTATCTTTTATCTTATCTTTTTCAAAAACTTTATCTTTTTCAAAAATTTGATTTCAAAATATCTTATCTAACCTCCTATCTTCTTATCTTTTTAAATTTTGATTTTAATATCTTTTTCAACTAACTTTTTGACTTTTTGTTTGTTTCTTATCTTTTTCAAAACCACTTAACTACTCTTCCCTCTCTAATTTTCGAAAATATCTCATCCCTTTTTCAAAATTTCTTTTTAATTAATTAATTGTTTTAAATTTTAATTTTAATCTTATCTTATCTTTAATTTTCGAAAATTACTAACCCCTTTTTCAAAATTATTTTCGAATTTCTCCCTCTCTTTTCTTATTCTATTTAATTATTTAATTACTAACACTTCTCTTCACCTCTCTTCATCCAAAAATCCGAATCCATCCTTCTTCATTCTTCTACCCCTTTCTTCTTCTACTAACATAAAGGAATCTCTATACTGTGACATAGAGGATTCCTCTTCCTTTTCTTGTTTTCTTCTCTTTCATATGAGCAGGAACAGGGAAAAAGACACTCTTGTTGAAATTGATCCAGAACCTGAAAGGACTCTGAAGAGGAAATTAAGAGAAGCTAAATTAAATTATTCTAAAGGTAACCTTTCAGAAATTTTCGAACAAGAGAAGGAGATGGCAGCCGAAAATAATAATAATGCAAGGAGAATGCTTGGTGACTTCACAAAGCTAACGTCCAAGTTTGATGGAAGAAGCATCTCCATTCCTGCCATTGGAGCCAATAACTTTGAGCTGAAACCTCAGCTAGTTGCCTTAATGCAACAAAACTGCAAGTTTTATGGACTTCCGTCTGAAGATCCTTATCAGTTTTTAACTGAGTTCTTGCAGATCTGTGAGACTGTAAAGACGAATGGAGTTGATCCTGAAGTCTACAGACTCATGCTTTTCCCTTTTGCTGTAAGAGACAGAGCTAGAATATGGTTGGATTCACAACCTAAGGATAGCCTGGACTTCTGGGATAAGTTGGTCACTGCCTTCTTGGATAAATTCTTTCCTCCTCAAAAGCTGAGCAAGCTGAGAGTGGATGTTCAAACCTTCAAACAAAAAGATGGTGAATCCCTCTATGAAGCTTGGGAAAGATACAAGCAGCTGACCAAAAGATGTCCATCTGACATGTTTTCAGAATGGACCATATTAGATATATTCTATTATGGTCTCTCTGAATTTTCGAAAATGTCACTGGACCACTCTGCAGGTGGATCTATTCACCTAAAGAAAACGCCTGAAGAGGCTCAAGAACTCATTGACATGGTTGCAAACAACCAATTCATGTACACTTCTGAGAGGAATTCTGTGAATAATGGGATACCTCAGAAGAAAGGAGTTCTTGAAATTGATGCTCTGAATGCCATATTGGCTCAGAACAAAGTGTTGACTCAACAGGTCAACATGATCTCTCAAAATCTGAATGGACTGCAACATGCATCCAATAGAACTAGAGAGGCAGCTTCTGAAGAAGCTTATGATCCTGAAAACCCTGCCATGGCAGAGGTTAATTACATGGGTGAACCTTATGGAAATACCTATAACCCATCATGGAGAAATCATCCAAATTTCTCATGGAAGGATCAACAAAAGCCTCAACAAGGCTTTAACAATGGTGGACGCAATAGGCTGAGCAATAGTAAGCCATATCCATCATCTTCTCAGCAACAGATAGAGAATTCTGAACAAAACACTTCTAATTTAGCCAATATAGTCTCTGATCTGTCAAAGGCCACTTTTAGTTTCATGAATGAAACAAGATCCTCCATTAGAAATTTGGAGGCACAAGTGGGCCAGCTGAGTAAGAAAGTTATTGAAACTCCTCCCAGTATTCTCCCAAGCAATACAGAAGAAAATCCAAAAGGAGAGTGCAAGGCCATTGATGTGATCAACATGGCCGAATGCACAAGGGAGGAGGAGGACGAAAATCCTAGTGAGGAAGACCTCCTGGGACGTCCCTCAAGCAAGAAGGAGTTACCTATTGAGGATCCAAAGGAATCTGAGGCTCATATAGAGACCATAGAGATTCCATTAAATCTCCTTCTGCCATTCATGAGCTCTGAAGACTATTCTTCCTCTGAAGAGGATGAAGATGTGACTGGAGAGCAAGTTGCTCAATATTTAGGAGCTATCATGAAGCTGAATGCCAAGTTGTTTGGTAATGAGACTTGGGAAAGTGAACCTCCCTTGCTGATTAGTGAACTAGACACTTGGATTCAGAAAACTCTACCTCAAAAGAAACAAGATCCTGGCAAGTTCTTAATACCTTGTACCATTGGCACCATGAGCTTTGAAAAAGCTCTATGTGATCTGGGGTCAGGGATAAATCTTATGCCACTCTCTGTAATGGAGAAGCTGGGGATCATTGAGATACAACCTGCCTTGTTCTCATTACAATTGGCAGACAAGTCAGTGAGACAAGCTTATGGAATAGTGGAGGACGTGCTAGTAAAGGTTGAAGGCCTTTACATCCCTGCTGATTTCATAATCCTAGACACTAGGAAGGAAGAGGATGATTGCATCATCCTTGGAAGACCTTTCCTAGCCACAGCAGGAGCTGTGATAGATGTCAACAGAGGTGAATTAGTCCTTCAATTGAATGGAGACTACCTTGTGTTTAAGGCACATGGCCATCCCTCTGTGACAAAAGAGAGTAAGCATGAAGAGCTTCTCTCAGTTCAGAGTCAAGAAGAGCCCACACAGTCAAACTCTAAGTTTGGTGTTGTGAGGCCACAACCAAACTCTAAGTTTGGTGTTAAGATCCCATATCCAAACTCTAAGTTTGGTGTTGGGACTACACTAACATTGACCTGATCACCTTGTGGCTCCATGAGAGCCACTGTCAAGCTATTGACATTAAAGAAGCGCTTGTTGGGAGGCAACCCAATTTTAATTATCTAATTTTTATTTTATTGTTATTTTGTGTTTTATTAGGTACATGATCATGAGGAGTCACGAAAAAATCAAAAAAATTAAAAACAGAGTCAAAAACAGAAGAAAAAAAATTTTCACACCCTGGAGGATGCACAGACTGGCGTTCAACGCCAGTAAGATGATCTGGCTGGCGTTCAACGCCAGAACAGAGCACCATTCTGGCACTGAACGCCAGAAACAAGCAACATTCTGGCGCTGAACGCCAGGAATGTGCCCAGAGAAGAAAAACTGGCGCTGAACGCCAGCAACAAGCATGAAACTGGCGTTCAACGCCAGAAACATGCTTTACATGGGCGTTGAACGCCCAGAACATGCACCAATGGGCGTTTAAACGCCAGTTTGGTGTGCAAAGGCATTTTACATGCCTATTTGGTGCAGGGATGGAATTCCTTGACACCTCAGGATCCTGGGGACCCCACAGGATCATCTCAGGATCTGTGGACCCCACAGGATCCCCACCTAATATATTCCCACCTTACCTCCTAATCCTATTTTTGTGATTTGAATTCCCCATGTCACACTTCCCAACACTCCTCACCAATCACCTCAATTCCTCTTCCCAATTACCCCTTCACCACTCATATCAATCCACTCTTCCCCATAAACCCCACCTACCTTCATAAAATTCAAAATCAATTTCCCACCCATTCCTACCCAAAATGGCCGAACATACACCCTCCCCTCTCCCTATAAATACCCTTCCATTCTACTTCATTTTCACACAACACTAACCCATCTTCTCCCCCTTAGCCGAACCTACCTTTCTCCCTCTCTACCATATTTTCTTCTTCTTCTTCTTCTCTTCTTCTCTTTCTTGCTCGAGGGCGAGCAAGATTTTAAGTTTGGTGTGGTAAAAGCATAAGCTTTTTGTTTTTCCATTACCATCAATGGCACCTAAGGCCGGAGTATCCTCTAGAAAAGGGAAAGGGAAGACAAAAGCTTCCACCTCCGAGTCATGGAAGATGGAAAGATTCATCTCCAAGAGCCATCAAGACCACTTCTATGATGTTGTGGCAAAGAAGAAGGTGATCCCCGAGGTCCCTTTCAAGCTCAAAAAGAATGAGTATCCGGAGATCCGACATGAGATCCAAAGAAGAAGTTGGGAAGTCCTAACCAACCCCATGCAACAAGTCGGAATCCTAATGGTTCAAGAGTTCTATGCCAATGCATGGATCACTAGGAACCATGATCAAAGTATGAACCCGAATCCAAAGAACTATCTCACAATGGTTCGGGGGAAATACTTAGATTTTAGTCCGGAAAATGTGAGGTTGGCGTTTCACTTACCCATGATGCAAGGAGATGAACGCCCCTACACTAGAAGGGTCAACTTTAATCAAAGGTTGGACCAAGTCCTTATGGACATATGTGTGGAAGGAGCTCAGTGGAAAATAGATTCCAAAGGCAAGCCAGTTCAACTAAGAAGACTGGATCTCAAGCCTGTGGCTAGAGGATGGTTGGAGTTCATTCAACGCTCTATCATTCCTACTAGCAACCGATCTGAAGTTACTGTGGATCGGGCCATCATGATCCATAGCATCATGATTGGAGAGGAAGTAGAAGTTCATGAGGTCATCTCCAATGAACTCTACAAAATAGCCGTTAAGTCCTCCACCATGGCAAGGCTAGCTTTTCCTCACCTTATTTGCCATCTGTGTTACTCAGCTGGAGTTATCATAGAAGGAGATATCCCCATTGAAGAGGATAAGCCCATCACCAAGAAGAGGATGGAGCAAGCAAGAGAGACCATGCACGGTTCTCAAGAAGTGCATGAGGAAGCTCATCATCCACAAATCCCTGAGATGCCTCAAGGGATGCACTTTCCTCCCAACAACTATTGGGAGCAACTCAACATCTCCTTAGAAGATTTGAGCCACAATGTGGAACAATTAAGGGTGGAACATCATGAGCACTCCATCATTCTCCAAGAAATAAGAGAAGATCAAAGAGCAATGAGGGAGGAGCAACAAAGGCAAGGAAGGGACATAGAAGAGCTTAAGGACATTGTTGGTCCTTCAAGAAGAAGACGCCACTAAAGGTGGATTCATTCCTTGTTCTTTATTTCTTTCTGTTTTCGGTTTTTAATGTTGTGTTTATTTATGTTTTGTGTCTCTACTTCATGATCATTAGTATGTAACCATGCCTTAAAGCTATGAATAAATCCATTAATCCTTCACCTCTCTTAAATGAAAAATGTTTTAATTCAAAAGAACAAGAAGTACATGAATTTCGAATTTATCCTTGAATTTAATTTAATTATATTGATGTGGTGACAATACTTTTTGTTTTCTGAATGAATGATTGAACAGTGCATATGTCTTTTGATATTGTTGTTTATGAGTGTTAAAATTGTTGGCTCTTGAAAGAATGATGAACAAAGAGAAATGTTATTGAGGATCTGAAAAAAATCATGAAATTGATTCTTGAAGCAAGAAAAAGCAGTGAAAAGCAAAAGCTTGTGCGAAAAAAAAATGGCAAAAAAAATTTAGAAAGAAAAAGAAAAAGCAAGCAGAAAAAGCCAATAGCCCTTAAAACCAAAAAGCAAGGGTAAAAAGGATCCAAGGCTTTGAGCATCAATGGATAGGAGGGCCCAAGGAAATTAAATCCAGGCCTAAGCGGCTAAATCAAGTTGTCCCTAACCATGTGCTTGTGTCATGAAGGTCCAAGTGAAAAGCTTGAGACTGAGTGGTTAAAGTCATGATCCAAAGCAAAAGAGTGTGCTTAAGAGCTCTAGACACCTCTAACTGGGGACTTTAGCAAAGCTAAGTCACAATCTGAAAAGGTTCACCCAGTTATGTGTCTGTGGCATTTATGTATCCGGTGGTAATACTGGAAAAAAAGTGCTTAGGGCCACGGCCAAGACTCATAAGTAGCTGTGTTCAAGAATCAACATGCTTAACTAGGAAAGTCAATAACACTATCCAAAATTCTGAGTTCCCAGAGACGCCAATCACTCTGAACTTCAAAGGAAAAAGTGAGATGCCAAAACTATTCAGAAGCAAAAAGCTACAAGTCCCGCTCATCTAATTATAATTAATATTCATTGATATTCTGGAATTTATAGTATATTCTCTTCTTTTATCCTATTTGATTTTCAGTTGCTTGGGGACAAGCAACAATTTAAGTTTGGTGTTGTGATGAGCGGATAATTTATACGCTTTTTGGCATTGTTTTTAGATAGTTTTTAGTAAGTTTGAGCTACTTTTAGGGATGTTTTCATTAGTTTTTATGTTAAATTCACATTTCTGGACTTTACTATGAGTTTGTGTGTTTTTCTGTGATTTCAGGTAATTTCTGGCTGAAATTGAGGGACTTGAGCAAAACTCTGAAAAAGGCTGACAAAAGGACTGCTGATGCTGTTGGAATCTGACCTCCCTGCACTCGAAATGGATTTTCTGGAGCTACAGAATTCCGATTGGCGCGCTCTCAACGGCGTTGGAAAGTAGACATCCAGAGCTTTCCAACAATATATAATAGTCTATACTTTATTCGGAAATTGACGACGTAACTTGGCGTTGAACGCCAAGTACATGCTGCTGTCTGGAGTTAAACGCCAGAAAAACGTCATGATCCGGAGTTGAACGCCCAAAACACGTTATAACTCGGAGTTCAACTTCAAGTAAAGCCTCAGCTCGTGGATAGATCAAGCTCAGCCCAAACATACACCAAGTGGGTCCCGGAAGTGAATTTATGCATCAAATACTTACTCATGTAAACCCTAGTAGCTAGTCTAGTATAAATAGGATAAGTTACTATTGTATTAGACATCTTTGGTCTCAGTTTTGTTTTATTCTTCATCTTAGGAGGCTATTGATCACATTCAGGGGGCTGGCCATTCGGCCATGCCTGAACCTTTTACTTATGTATTTTCAACAGTGGAGTTTCTGCACACCATAGATTAAGGGTGTGGAGCTCTGCTGTACCTCAAGTTTCAATACAATTATTATTACTTTCTATTCAATTCTCTTCTATTCTTATTCCAAGATATACGTTATACTTAACTTTGATGAATGTGATGATCCGTGACACTCATCATCATTCTCACCTATGAACGCGCGTGACTGACAACCACTTCCGTTCTACTCTAGGCCGGGCACATATCTCTTAGATTCCCCAACAGAATCTTTGTGGTATAAGTTAGATAGATGGCGGCATTCATGAGGATCCGGAAAGTCTAAACCTTGTCTATGGTATTCCGAGTAGGATTCTGGGATTGAATGACTGTGACGAGCTTCAAACTCCTGAAGGCTGGGCGTGATGACAAACGCAAAAGAATCAAGGGATTCTATTCCAACCTGATTGAGAACCGACAGATGATTAGCCGTGCTGTGACAGAGCATAAGAACGTTTTCACTGAGAGGATGGGATGTAGCCATTGACAACGGTGATGCCCTACATACAGCTTGCCATGGAAAGGAGTAGGAAGGATTGGATGACTGTAATAGGAAAGTAGAGATTCAAGAGGAGCACAGCATCTCCATACACTTATCTGAAATTCCCACTATTAATTTACATAAGTATTTCTATCCCTTTTTATTTTCTATTTATTTATTAATTTTCGAACTCACCATAAACCAATTTAATCTGCCTAACTGAGATTTACAAGGTGACCATAGCTTGCTTCATACCAACAATCTCTGTTGGATCGACCCTTACTCACGTAAGGTTTATTACTTGGACGACCCAGTACACTTGCTGGTTAGTTGAACGGAGTTGTGAGCTTCTCTAACAGTGCCTGGAATTCTTTTATCACAATTTCGTCCACCAATGACATACATAACTGATATATGATTTCTGAGCTTGAGAACACACAGCCCGTGAATTTTGAGCTTAATTGTATAGTTACATCAAACCATAAATTTCATTCCTGTGTGTTTCACACTTCTTTTTTATGCTTGCAATCTTTATTTTGTTTTAATCTGTATATCCAAATTATAGAATATAGATACATCCCAAGAGATGATTGAGGCCATTATTTGTATTTATGCTCACTTGTCCCAAATAAACCTACCTTTTATGCCATCCTTGTTAGCCCCCTTGAGCCTTTTAACCCCCTTCTATTTCATAACCACATTACTAGCCTTAAGTAGAAAAACAAAATAAAAATCCCAAGTTGAATCCTTGGTTAGCTTAAGATAGATATTGTGCATAATTTAAGTGTGGAAAATTTTATGAGAACATGGGATGATAGAAACAAAGTAGAGATTTAAATTGAATAAGTTATTTCAAAAATTTGGGAAGCATGCTCATGTGAAATTAAAACAATTAAATTACCATGTGCATTAAAAAAAATTTTAAGTAATTAAATAAGGGGATACAAAAAAATATATTACCCTAAATGCAAAATAAAAAGAATCAATGCACATGGGACAAAATTCAAAAATAAATATGGTGCATGAGGATGTAATACAAAAGTGGGAAAATTTGGGTAGCTAGGTAAAGAACTTTGAAATCATAAAGTATGTATGTTAAGTGAAATCTTAAGACTAATCAAGGATTCACTTTGTTAGCTCACTTAGCCTTATATGTACACCATTACCCTTACCTTAACCCCATTACAACCTGAGAAAAGACCTCATAATTTTTGTATGTCTATATTCCATATGTATTGATTGGTTAGATGAAAAATAAAGTTTTAGAAAGCATGACTAGAAAAGAAGAGAGTGATTAACCCCAAACACTGAGTGATTAGAGAGTAAACACAAAATCCAGTGAGGGTTCAACAGCTCATTCTCATATATCCATATTTAATTATTAATTGTCTTGCAAGTTGTGAACTATCTTAACTCAACTCAATTGTGATTGTGCTTTAATATGATTTAGCCTTAATTGTACATATATAATTTCTTGAAGATATGAATTAATTTAACCACATGTAAGCTTTATATACAAGTGAATAATAACTAGAATTGAATGACTCATTTAGGTAGCTTGCATTTAGAATAGATTGCATTGCATAAGATTCCACCATTTTACCTTTACTCTTTTCTCTTGGATTTAGCATGAGGCCATGCTATTGTTTAAGTGTGGTGAGGTTGATAAACTCCTATTTTATGATTCATCTTGTGCTTAAATTGAGTGTTTTTATAAACTCTTCACCCACTTATTCATATGAATTTGCATGGTTTTACAATTCCTTTCTTATGATATGACATATGAGAAAACATGTTTCCTATACTTTAAAAATATTAAATTTAATTATCCTTTATTACCATTCGATGCCATGATTTGTGTGTTGAGTACTTTCAGGTTTTATAGGACAGGAATGACTCAAATGATGGAAAGAAAACATACAAAAATGAAAAAAAAAGCACAAAATGGAGTTATTGAAAAAACTGGCAGCGACGCGTCAGCGTGGACGACGCGAACGCGTGCTTTGCGAAAAGTGGCATCTTGGCGAACGCGTGCATGGCGCGAATGCGTGGCTCATGCGAAACACAGATGACGCGGACGCATGACTGACGCGATCGCGTGGAAAAGCAACACTCCAGATGACGCGACCGCGTGACCCACGCAGACGCGTGACGTGCGCGATCTGTAGAAATTACAGAAGTCGGCCCCAGCAACTGCTGGACCCTTTTTGGTCCAGATCCAAGCCCAGAGAACACATATTAAAGGCTATAAATTGGGGAATCCATCCATTTCATAAAAAAGGAGGATACAACATACATTCATACATAGCTTTAGGATTTAGATGTAGTTTTTAGAGAGAGAAGTTCTCTCTTCTCTCTTAGAAATTAGGATTAAGATTTAGGATTTATCTTATTGGGATTATTTCTTCTTCATTACAGGTTCAATGTTCCTTTTATTTATTTTCTCAATTTAACTTATAAATTTTTCCCATGTTGGATGTGATTAGGGATGGCAACGGGTCCCCATGGGGGCGGGGACATGCCCCCCGCCCCCGCCTCCATTATCCGTCCCCGTCCCCGCCCCATCCCCGTGACGGGTAACGGGGGCCCCATATCCGCCGGGGACCCGGGTCTCCGCGAATATCCGCGGATTTTTATAAAAAAATAATAAAAATTGAAAAAAATTAGAAAAAAATTTAAAAAATAGTGTATTGTATATAATTTAGTATTTTACTTACATCAATATCTACTTCAATATTATGAATTACATGTATAGCACTCAAATGCTTAACCAAAAATTCAAAATCAGTAAAATAATAAAAATTTTAGAATAATTATAACAAATGCTTATTCAAATCACAGTAATTATAATAGAAAAAGCAAACAAAGATAATGAAGATGATAACAAATGCTTAATTATATTCATATAAATTATATTTAACTTAATTCAATAATTATAACAAATGCTTAACAAAATCATAGTACACACAAATGGGATATTCTAGTCTTTTTACATAAACGGAGTTTAAACGGGTCTCCACGGGGCGGGGACCTCTATCCCCGCCCCCGCCCCGTTTAATATACGAGGCCCCGTCCCCCGTCCCCGCGGGTACAAAATCGTCCCCATATCCGTCCCGTGACGGGTAAATCCCCGCGGATACCCGCCCCGCTGGGGATTTTTGCCATCCCTAGATGTGATTTCTTTTATTAATAATTGAGGTATTTCAGACATATGATTTTTATTTAGTTTCTTATATTCTTGGCTTTGGTTGAGTCATTGGAGACACCTGAGTTATCAAACTCATTGTTGATTGAAAATCGGAATTCTTCAAGAATTAATTCGAGTTTCAATAATTATAGCCTTTCCCAAGGAAAGACTAGGACCTGAGGGATCAAATCAATTCATCCACTTAACTTACCTTCATAGTTAGAGGTTAACAAAGTGGGAGAAAAATTCAATTCTCATCACAATTGATAAGGATAACTAGGATAGGACTTCCAGTTCTCATACCTTGCCAAGAGCTTTATTAGTTATTATTTTAACTACTTGTTATTTTACATTACTTGTTCAACCCTTTTGAAAACCCCAAAATATACCTTTGCATAACCAATAATAAGAACACCTCCCTGCAATTCCTTGAGAAGACGACTCGAGGTTTAAATACTTCGGTTATCAATTTCAAAGGGGTTTTGTTACTTGTGTCAACCAAAACTTTTGTACGAAAGGATTTTCTGTTGGTTTAGAAGCTATACTTACAACTCGCTTATATTTTTGTGAATTTCTTTACCGACAGGAAATTCGATCGTCAATGCTTGCGGAAAAAAAGGCCACGAACCTATTTATCCTTTTCTCTATTATTTTTACACCAACAGACGAAACACGTGTAACATTAGAACAAGACAAATTCTATTATCTTGCATGGATGATTTTTTTTAGTTAACCGGGAATTTTAAAGATAAAAAATTTTTATTTTCTTAATAATATTTGCAAAAAAATTTTTTAAAATCTAATCTTTGAACTCTTTTTTAGAGTATATATTTAATATTTAATATCTAATTTTTTTGTCTCTTTTTTTAATTTTATTTATTAATTAGTCATATATGTATTATTAATTTTAAAATATTTTATTTTTGTATTATTAATTTTAAAATATTCTATCTTATCTTTACAATTTTATCATTAATAATTTGATGTTTTATCAGTATCTATCTTCAATCTCTTGCTAATTTTATTTTGATGTTTTACTAACAATTTTATTTTTTTTATTGGTTGAATTTCTATTGGACCTGTAATATTTTTATGGAATAATATTTTTTAATTTAGAATTTTTTTTATCAAATTTTTTGTATTTTATTTTAGTTGTTATATGACCTAATTTACTAATTATTTTTTTTATAGAAAGTTTTAAGACGTCAGATATATTTGAAATAATAAAATGGATTGTTAGTATGAGGAGAATAATATGGATGAGCAGTTTACGGACAATGATAGTACTAACTCTAATGAGCAAAGGAAGCTACTATATGATGAAGATATGATGGTTAAGCAGAGCAAAATTTAGGAGATAATTTTATCGAGGAGGAGTATTTTTCTAAAACTGATCCGTCAGATAATACCTTAGATGATGCGTACATGGTTGACTCTGTACAAAATTTTACAATTTTGGATTTCTCTAAAATTTATGTGGAGAAAATTGATAGATATTACTTTGTTACTTTGCATATTGCATTTGAATGTTATATAAAGTACTCAAAGTTTAAGGACTTTAGTGTAAGGAAGAGTAAAATCTTCCATAGCAGAATGGGTGTGGTTTACAAACAAAAGTTTGTATGTCGTCAACAAGGATTCGAAAAGGAGAAGAATTACATGATGAAAAATAGGAAGAAGGAGTTTAGATTGAAAACAAGAACATGATGTGAAGTCCAAATAGATGTTAAATTTGTTCTTGAAACTAGATGATGTTATATTTTCTATTTCTCTCATGAGTTCAACCATGATCTATTCGATATTATGCAAATGATGAACATATTGAAGTTTGAGATTAGTACGTCACAGATATTTAGTCTTTTGACTAGTTAAGTAGAGGGTATAAATTTATTGGCTATGGTAGGATATGTGCAATTACATTGTTAGGAAAAGACATCAAGTTCCTGGTAATGCAATACTGGTGTTGAAGAAGTTGGAAGATATACGTTTGAAGGATTCACAGTAATATTCCAGGGCATGTTATCATTCAAAATGTTTGTTGCATAACTTGTTTCGGTCTGATAGTATTAGCCAGCTTGACTACCAACTCTTCAACGATGTTATTGCTTTTGATGCCACATACAAGAAGAACAAGCATAGATGTCCATTAGTCATATGAAGCAGGGTTAACCATCACAACTAAACAATTATTTTTGCAGCTGCCTTAGTTGTGGATGAAACAAAAGATACCGATATTTGGCTTTTACGTCAGCTCATATTTGTAATGAATGGTAAGGCTCCAACCTTAATATAACTGATAATGCCATAGTGATTGGGAATGCAATAAGAGATGTATTTTCAGATGCCCAACACAATTTATGCGCATAGTTTCCGTTGTGCTTATTAGTCAGCAATATATATTACAATAAAATGAAGAAAATAAGGACAATAGATAGACAAAGAAAACAGAGAAAATAGAGAAATATAAGAAATACAAGAAAATAGAGAAACACAAGAAGTAGAATACAATCATAGAAAATGCATAACAAAGAATGATGTACACACAAGAATGATGCATGTCTAGTCTTAGTGCAGATAATGAGCTCATTTATCGGTTATATACCCGATTCTGACGTTACTCGGAGTCCTTTGATGAGGTAAGGCTTCCTTGGTGGCAATACCCACCGCAAGAGTCCTTTGACTTGCGAGGTGACCCACTGTAAGAGTGATGCATCGCATCTTTAGTTATTTTTCTTGTTTTTAATCCTTGTTTTCGTAGGACTAATAGTTTTGTCTCCTAATCTCATTACTTTTTAGTATCATTTTCAACTAAGGTGTTTGTTCAATGTTTTCAAAAAAATACAATTAAAAATAAATCAATTCAAGGAGCAAAACTGATGATGATCAAAGGAGCAACATAACAAAACTGTCAGAAGTTCAGAAGGTGTGCATATGCACACTAAAGTATGCACACACACATACACACATACTAGAGAGTTGTTTCATTGCATACGTATGCACAAGCCCAAAATTTTTTCAGTGTGCATATGCACGCTAAAATGCGTACGTATAAGATCAGAATTCTGCACACAGCGTACCATACTAGTGTAAGGCGTGCCACACTTAAAGAAAAATAATTGAGGGCGTGTTATAATCCCTAAGGCACGCCACGCTCAAGGAGAAATGACCTAGGCATGCCATGAGACAGCAGGGCATGCCACGCCCTCCAAGAAAATTTGTCAACATGTGCGTACACACACTTGTGCATACGCACAAGTTTGTTTCTCAGCCAGGCATGTCACGTGCAAAGAAAGGCGTGTCACACCCCAACTCAAGGATCAAGAAGGCATGCCACACAGGGAAGCCAGTGTGCCACACCCTGATCAAAAGCTACCTCATAAACTCTAATTTTGTAGTTTATCTTGTGTTGATTATGGTGGGTTTTATCAATTTTTCTCACATTTATTCAATGAAATAGCATGGTTTTGTAATTCTTCCTAATTTGTGTTTAATGATTGAAAACATGCTTTTTAGACCTTTAATTAGCTAAATTTAATTCACTTTAATTTCATGCAATGCCTTGATTATATTTAATGTTTCTAGTTCTTCGGAACTTATTTGTTGTTAACACCTTTTAGAGTTACTTTTTGTTAGCGATGTAAATTTTTCGATACTATTTTGATTGTTTACTCGTTTAAAATATTATGTTTCAAAATATTATTCTCTCTTCTATAAATTACCGCTAGATTAGCATCTTAATTTTAAAATAATAAAAATATTTAGTAGTAACCCAATATTTTATTAAATTTGATTATAGATATATAAAATTATTCTATTAAATTAATTTCAAATTAAATCAATTATCTTATTAAACTAATTTTAATATTAAATTAAAAATGGCTAATAAAAATATTAATCTTATATTGACTATTAAATAAAAAATGATTAAATAAATAATAGTAATAAAATAAGAAATCAAAATAATACTATTTATTTATTGGTTTTTTTTTCAAGTTAACTTTAGTTTTTTTTTTTAACAACATCAGTTGAAAATTTTTTTAAAATATGAATATTATAAAAAATTAATTTCGTAATTATATGAGAGATGAATTTTTAAATGATTATTTAATAACATATATAAAAAAATATTTAATTATATTGATAATAAAAAATTTATTTAATCTTTTTAAAATATAAAAATTAAAATATTAAAAAATTTTAATTTATATATTATTATTTAAGTATCTTAATTTGTTAGTTAAATAATCTAAAGATTAATTATATTTTATAATAACAAAATATAATTATAAAAATCATTATTATAATTATAAAAATTATCATGTATATTTTGTCGTTACTCATAAAATCTTATGAATCTATCACTGTGTTAACACAAGTTCATCCGTTTTAGATAATTCTCATAAGAACACATAACTGATATGATACAAAAATATAAATAATTAAAAAACGGTATATAATTGTTTTGTTTTTGGTAGACTAAAAAAATTTATATTTCTTTGTTTTTGTTATGGAAAAAAATTTATATTTCTAATATCAAGACAAAAAAAAAAAGGAGCTTATATTGCAATCAAAGCCCATATCCTTATACTGAAAGGTGCAAGAAATCTCTGGAGATGGGGAACACCAAACGGAATCTAGAAGGAGAAGGTTCGTCCAATTTAAAAAAATAAAATAAAAAGGCGAAAATTCTAGGTCCTTCTCCAAAAGAATCACGCCAAACCCACAAATAAAATAACCAATACTGATTTACCAATAACCAATACTGAAATAGCCAAAATCAATAGGCAAAGCTCCGAAAAAACAACCACACAACGACGACGAAGCGATGTTCTTCTTCTTTGCGGGTGGGTTGGAGCAGCAAGTGCGGCAGGTGCTAAAATCCGGTGTGGGAAGGTGCATAAACTGCGGAACACGTGCCGATCTCGTGGAGTACGAGAAGGTTCTGAAGCTCTTCTTTGTTCCCGTCTGGCGGTGGCCAGGGAAGGAACCTCTCTTGTACTGCGACAATTGCAGGTTCATGTTCCCCCAATCCTTCTCCCTTCCACCGCGGCCGCAGGAGTCGGTGTCGCTGTCTCCGGCGGCTGTTTCCGATGCCTTGCGGTGCCGATTCTGTGACAGGTCGGTTGAGGCCCACTTCAGGTTCTGCCCCTTCTGCGGATCCGAACTGTGAAATGTTAGTTGCTGAATGTGAAAGTGAAGGTGGTTGTACTGTTTGTTATGAGGGGCTTCGCGCTTTGTTTTTTTAACCTAACGATGATCTTTGTTTTCTCTGAAATTTACTTGTAATAGTGATAGTTTGGGAACATGTATTTTGATGTAGTAATATTATTTCTGTTGCCTTGCTAACCTAAAACCAATTCTAAAATTGTAAAACCAAACACATCTAAGAACCCGATTTCACATCCAGTTTTCGGCCATGATGAAATTTGCAAAACTTGAGAATTATGGTGGGCGAGATAAAAAAAATTAAATAAATAAATAATTGTAATAATATATGTTAAGATAATAACAAATGTTAGTATTTAATAATTGTGATTATCAGAGTAAAATTTAATCAAAAAAATATTTTTACAGTATTTTTTGATCCGTTTATTTTCTCCAAAATATTTTAGCAGAGATAATATATGTAGCAACATTATCCATACCAGTTTAAACATCTATTTTATAGGATATAGTAAATATAAGTGGCTAAGAAATTACCATTTTAGTAATTACCCATTAAGGAGTCATTTTAGTCACTAATTCTTATGATTATATTTTTTTATTTTTTGAGATTTTTTATTATATTAATTTATCATGTGGTAAATTAACTAGGATGAAAATGAGTGAGATTACCTAAATTTCATCATAGATGACTTATATTTCTCATTTACTTTTTTTTTGGCAAAATTTTTTCTTTCTTTTTACCTATATAATTCAATTTTACCTTAGTGATCAAACAAGATAATTTAGATAAGATCAAGAGTAGAAGAGAGAAAATATTTTCTTGAAAAGTAAGGAAGGACTTTATTTAGAGAGCAAGTGAAAAAAAAGAAAAAGGATAATATTATAAGAAAATAGAAAAAAAAAAAGAAAAATTAATAAAACCATTCTTTTCCTTATTCCTTTTCACCTCTCATATTTAAACTTTTATTTTAGCCACCAAAAAAATACTTAGTAGATAAATAATAGACTACAAAAAAAAAAAAACGAATTAAATTCAACTTTATCTTTTCACCTCTCTAATGTGTTTTATTCTTCTTCTTTTATATACTTTATTTTTATCTTTTATCACATTTTTACTCACCAAGTGAAATTAAGAAAATTAATTAAAAAGAAAGGGAGAGTGAGGCTGAAGCAAGAGAGCAGAAAAAAAGAGAAAACCAACTCCGCTTTTATACAAATCACCCTTCCATAATCAAGGACATTCCACCTTTTGTCAACCAAGCAAGAATTATGATCAGTTTTTCAATCCTTTTCTTGAAACCCCTTTATGAGTCCCAAGCAAATCAATGTTAAGGGGCTTTCAAAAAAAGTGGAGAAAACATCAAACTCCAAAGCAAAAAAAGACTGCACAAGACTCAAGCTTTGCGACGATTACCAGTTGTCGAAATATACGTCGTTTTATCCATTAGATACGTATGTAGTACGTACACAATTGGAGAAATCATATTCGGACTTAATCCTAGGTAACATCTAATTGCGGATAGTCAATCGATGCATGACCTCATGATCTACCTAGGACAGACATGCATCATAATTATTTGTGTATTGTGCATTTTCTCTGTGTTTGTATTTTGTTCATATTCTTTGTGATTGTGATTTATTTCTATTTCTTATATTTTGTGTTTGTTTACTATTTTGTTACCTAAATACTGTAATATATTAGGGATTAGTTAATTAAATACGAGGACTGAGATAGATTAAAGGAACAAGGACTTAACCTTAGGATTAACACGACGAAACGCGCGACGATCTCGAAGTTAGAACTATTTCATAGGACCAATACACGATTTGTCTCTTCGCTAGTACTTTGTTGGGAACTGTAGGTTCGCATTCCTTTCCCCTGCTGTCACTACAGATGGAGCTAGTGGTAATATTCGGAGGCGTCTTTTGCCACTACAGCACTACTCAAACCATGAGGTACAGAGGTACAAGGAGTATTTTGGAGGACACATGCCACTTTGCGCAGCTATGCAGTTTAGAGTATTTTTCTTTGTACTTAGCATCTTTGAAGGATATGATTTCTCTGTCTTAGACTAATACCAGAATCCAGACTAGAAGCTTTCTGAATGGGCTGGGTCTTGGAAACATATATATATATATATATATATATATATATATATATATATATATATATATATATATATATATATATATATATATATATATATATATATATATAGTGTCTATGTTTGAGTTAAGATGCTTATAACTTATATGACTATGTTATTATATGTTTATATTAGTGGCATTATGCATATAATTCGTTTATTTATATAATTTCTATATAATTATCTGTTTTATTAATGCACGTTCATCCATAACGATACTTAATAAAATTGTGAAAGATCTATTCCATGAATGGTAATTATTTCCTGTGAGAACAGAGTAACTAAGACTGAGGTAGCATTTTCACTTGAATGAATATAATAGGGATTGGTTGTATCTTGAGTTAAATTGGAAGGTGATTATTTATGGTAGGCGGGGAGGTTAAAGGAGTTTTAGGATCTGAATCGGTTGGTTTATCCATGGATATTAGCAGAGCTCAAAAAGAGCTCTGATACCATAATAAAATTGTAAAAGAGCATGGAAAAGAACTTTTATTGATTGTTGATTGAATTGTACTGAAGTGTGTTGTAAACTATGATGGTAAAACTAAATATATATATATATATATATATATAGCATTGTCCTATGAAAGATAAAAGCAAATAAAGATAAGATAAGAACAACTAAAGATAAGATAAAGATAAGATAATAAAGACTAAAATTGTAATTGAATTTATGTATTCTGTTGGGCTGAATTTGTGGGCTGTGAGACTTCTTTGTTGTTGTCATGGGTTAAGGTAGAAGAATGGTTTAATACGCCCCCGCAAGCTGGAGGATAAAAGATATCGAGAACTCCAAGCTTATTGAGATTAAGATGGAAGGGTTGAGGAGACAAAGGCTTTGTGAAGATGTCAGCTAATTGCCGAGAAGAAGGAATGGGGAGAAGTTTCATCACTCCGTTGCAGTCGCCGCCGCCACTCCTCCTTCAATCGCCCCTCCAGTGTATGATAAGAGGGCAGCCCTAGGTCATGTTGAAGGGCATACCCATCAGCCGAATCCAAACCCAATTTTGGACCTCTCACTAGCCCAACAACAAGCTCTCATAGCACTTCTCAAAAAGACCGAGTCTCCCTCTTCAGAATATAGAGATAATGGTTCATCAAATCAAAATGGATTTTTTCCTAATCCGAGTACTCATTATCTTTGTTCTTCAAACACATTTTCTATTTTAAATAATTTTTCCAACAAAAATACCTTTTTAAATTCTTGAATTATTGACTCTGGTACCACAGACCATATTGCATCAAACTTATCTTGGTTTATTTCATATTACAAAGTCTCTCCCATTATCATTCACTTATCAAATAACACTAAAGTCACTGCTTCCTATAAAGGTGTTGTGCAATTTTCTTCATCCTTAATCCTTCATGATGTTCTTTATTTGCCTTACTTTAATTTTAACATTATTTTCATATCCAAAATTACTTCCAATCTTCAATGTCAACTCACTTTTTCATTTTCTTCTTGCACTTTATAGACCAACACTTTGAGGACAATTGGCTTTGGTAGAATGAGAGAAGGCTTGTATGTTGTTGAAAATACTCTCACTCACACTCCATCAACTTCACATTCCATTCATACTATCAAAACAAAATCAACCATTACACCATCCGAGCTATGGCATTTTCGTTTGGGTTATCTTTCTGAACAACGACTTAATTATTTACATAAGCAATTTCCTTTTATTTCTATGCATTATGATAAAACTTGTGATATTTTTCATTTTTCTAAACAGAAGAAACTTTCATTTTCTCAAAGCTTTAATAAAGCTAATGCAATTTTTTATTTATTACATTTTGACATTTGGGACCCGTTTCAACAAAATTCTATTTATAATCATAAATATTTCTTAACTGTCGTTGATGATTTTAGTCACTTTACATGGGCTATTTTGTTAAAATCAAAAGGAGAAGTGCAAAATCATGTAAAGAATTTTATTACTTTAGTTGAAACACAATTCAACTCTAAAGTCAAAACTGTCCGTTCCGATAATGGACCAGAATTTATTTTACATGATTTTTATGCTTCCAAGGGAATTATTCATCAACGTAGTTGTGTTGAAACCCCTCAACAAAATGGACGGGTAGAATGCAAGCATCAACATATTTTAAATATAGCTCGTGCTCTTATGTTTCAATCTAATTTACCATTATCTTTTTGGTCTTATGCTGTTAAACATGCTGTTTATTTGCTTAATAGAGTTCCATCCTCTGCAATTAATTTTCAAACACCATTTGAGATTTTATTTAATCATCCACCAAATTATCATGACCTTAAAGTTTTTGGTTGTTTATGTTTTGTGTCTACCTTGATGACAAATAGATCAAAATTTGATCCAAGAGCTAAAAGGGGTGTTTTCATTGGTTTTCAAAATGGTTTTAAAGGATATATCATTTATCTTTTGGATGACAAAAGAATTAAAATTTCTCGAAATATTGTTTTTGATGAATTAGTCTTTCCTTTGGTCCACACAAATGACCCAATTTCTCCTTCCAACCCAACAATAAATTCTGAACCAAACAATTTTTCTATCAACACACATAACCCAAAAATACCAACCCTTCTAGTTGAACCCTCACCCATACCCATTGACCCAACTCCATCTAATTCTTTATTATCTCCAACAATCTCTCCTTCTTCCTCACTATCGTGTCCTAACCAACTTGAATCCATGACAACCGAATCTCTTTTGAGGCCCACACCCTCCTCTTCTTCTGCACTAGACACTAGTCCACCATCACCTCCTCATCCCCCGTCACCTTCTTCACCACCTGAGTAACCCCATCCTCGTCATTCTGATTGACCTCACCGACCTCCAGCATATCTCTTTGATTACTTGTGCAATTCGTCTCTCACCTCTACCAATCAATCTCCCTCAAAGTGCAGGTATCCTTTATCTTCAGTCATGTCTTTTTCTTCTCTTTCATCTTCACATAAAAGGTTTCTATTATCTCTACATTCTGACGTTGAGCCAAAGTTCTTTAAAGATGCCAATCAACATCCCAATTGGCATAGTGCTATGAAAGATGAGCTGGATGCTCTTGAGTTGAACAAAACTTGGCGTCTTGTTGATTGTCCTGCAGGTATTAAGCCGGTTGGCTGTAAATGGGTCTATCGTATCAAATGCAAGCTTGATGGTTCAGTTGATCGATATAAGGCTCACCTTGTGGCCAAAGGATTCACCCAAACTGAAGGTGTTGATTTCTTGGAAACCTTCTCTCCTGTTGTCAAGCCTGCCACCATCAGATTAGTTTTGGCATTGGCCTCTATGAAGCATTGGCCCATACATCAGTTAGATGTCAATAATGCTTTCTTACATGGGGATCTTTCTGAAGATGTTTACATGACTTTACCACCCGGGTTCACATCTCCTCGCCCAAATCAATGCTGCAAGTTACTAAAGTCATTATATGGTCTACGACAATTTAGTCGTATGTGGTATGATAAACTTTCTCATCTTTTGCTATCCCATGGATATCAGCAGACTTTATCTGATTATAGTCTATTTGTTAAATTTACTGGTGCTCAAATTTCTATACTTCTAGTCTATGTTGATGACATCGTTCTCACCGGCAATTCTATTTCTGAACTTGCTTCCATTAAGTCTATTTTGCACCAACACTTCTGAATTAAAGATTTGGGCCCTTTAAAATATTTTTTGGGAATTGAAGTAGCTCAATCAGCAAAGGGAATTTGCTTATCTCAGAGAAAATATTGTCTTGATCTTTTGGAGAATTCTGGTTTATTAGGTGCTAAACCGGCCTCTGTTCCAATGGATAGTTCCACAAGATTATATCAAGACAAAAGTTCCTTGCTATATGACCTTTCTGTGTATCGCTGTTTGGTTGGGCGTCTTATCTACCTTACCACTACTCAACCAGACATCATGTATGCCACTCAACAATTAAGTCAATTTATGGCAACTCCTACTGAATCTCATCTTCAAGCTGTCAAGCATGTGTTACGATATCTGAGAACTAGCCCCGGCAAAGGACTTTTTTTTCAAAGAGAATCAGAAATTTAGCTTCTCGGCTTCAGTGACTCTGATTGGGCCGGATGTCCTGACACTCGGCGATCTTTAATAGGCTATTGTTTCTTCTTAGGCAACTCTTTAGTCTCTTGGAAGACTAAGAAACAAACCACCGTTGCCCGCTCATCCACTGAAGCAGAATATCGTGCACTTGCCAACACAACTTGTGAACTTCAATGGATAATAAATCTGTTACAATTTTTACGTATCTCTCCTATCCGCCCACCAGTTTTATATTGTGATAATCAAAGTGCTCTTTATATTGCTGCTAATCCAGTTTTTCATGAACGAACCAAACATTTAGAGGTTGATTGTCACTTGGTTCAACAAAAAGCTCAAACTGGAGTGATGAAACTTCTCCCCATTCCTTCTTCTGGGCAATTAGCTGACATCTTCACAAAGTATTTGTCTCCTCAACCCTTCCATCTTAATCTCAATAAGCTTGGAGTTCTCGATATCTTTCATCTTCCAGCTTGCGAAGGCATATTAAACCATTCTTCTACCTTAGGCCATGACAGTCTACAAATTTAGCCCAACAGAATACATAAATTCAATTACAATTTTAGTCTTTATTATCTTATCTTTATCTTATCTTTAGTTATTTTTATCTTATCTTTATTTGCTTTTATCTTTCATAGGACAATGCTCTATATATATTTAGTTTTACCATCATAGTTTACAACACACTTCAGTACAATTCAATCAACAATCAATAAAAGTTCTTTTCTTTGCTCTTTCACAATTTTATTAATACTCAAAGCTGCTTACAATGGTACGACAGGCTCAATATTACATAAATAAATTTTGAGTTTAGAGCTTTTATAGGTTATTGAATGGTAATGCCTAACGATTAGTATTGGTCATGACGTGTTAAAAGTTAAATCATTACAACACACATATTGAGTATTGACACATATTAATCTCGTAAAATAGAGCTATAGAAAGTTGAGTTGAGAATTATTAAATTGCTTTATTTACAACCAATTTGTTCCCTTTTCGTTGGAATGCAATATATATGCATATCATATGAAGAACTAAGTCTTGTTTGAAATTTGAAATTTTTAAAAATATTGTCTAAGATAAAATTTCACCGGTGCAGTGGATAGTTCGAAAATGTTATTCGATTTAGATGCATTGTTCATGGTTAGATTAAAAAAAAGCTTTTTGTTGATGGTTGGACGAACATGAACTGGTCTCGACGATTTTAGGAGCCAGTTTTGTTGGTTTATTTCCTTGTATAGTTCTATAATTCAGATGTTTAATGAGGTGTACAAGAAAATAGATCTTTGTTAATTATTTTGTCAAGTGTTGACTGTAATTCAACTTTTAAGGTTAATTTGCAATGAGTTCTATCTTCTCTCAGGTTTAGATCTTGCTTACTTTGCTTGTTACTTAAGGAAGAATTATAATGAACGTTAGATAGAAACTAATGAAATTATTAAGTTATATTTTATGTTGTTGGAGCTAACATGGTTGGTTCGGTAGGATATAACATTATATCTGTCAACTATGTACAAGTACCATTGACCGAGTCAAAAATAGATTTTTCAACTTATAGGTACTTCTATGAATATAACTACTGTCAGTATATATATCAAATATAATACAAAAACATAAGCAAATAAATAAGAGTGAGAGTCTAATAGGAAGGCGTTATTACGAAAAATAGATTCTTTACACGGGAACTTTTTTCGAGTGAAACTCTAAAGTGATTTAGAAGATTAGCATTGTATATCAAAATTGTCTATAAAATTTTAATTGTACTAATTATATTTCTAAAATTGATAAAAATACATTTTATTAGTTTCTAAACCATTTTCAGTTAATAATGTGATGATGTAGATCGCTAATGACACATGTCCCTTTATAGTTTGGCTATGTGGCATACTGACATGAATGGGTACCACGTGTCAAAAAATTATTTATCCACGTATCATTCATTATGTCATCATTGTAAAGGAACAAAATTGATCCCTAGACTTATACTTAGAGACTCATTTTAGTCTCTGAAATTGATTGTTGTGTACCAAATTAGTCCCTTCACTAGTTTTTTTAAATTTTTTTATAAATTTAGAACTTTTAATATCTTTAAATACATTAATTTTAATTATATTTTTTTACAAGTTTAAATATAAGTGTTTTTGATAAATAGTTTTAAGATGTTAGTTTTAATCATACAAATTTAGATGAGGAAACTTCTCATGCAATAAGAGAAAAAATTACACACTCACTTTAGATAAAATAATCAACTCAGATAACTAATTCATCATCTCTGGCTATATATATCAAACAAACTCAGGTATTTTTCAACCCAATTTTTACCTAAATCGACTTAAACTCTTGTTATCTTAAGTATCAGAGTCTCTTGCTGTCTTGCAGGTATCCCCAACTATCGTATTGGAGCTGATGTGAAAGTAGTTTAAGCACCCTCACTATTATTTCTGACCTCTTTTGTCTAGCCCATTTACACACAACAAATTTTATGTACAGCTCGTAATAATGATTATGTTATTTAATAAAAGAATTATATGATTGATTAAAAAAATATACTTTTTTAAGTCTAAAAATATGTATTTCATAGGAATCGAAAAAAATGTGTATTTTAATTCTTGATTTCTTGTAAAAAATACATGTCTTTTTCGACTGAAAATAAAAGTGTATTTAATCTAACATATAATTCTTTTTTTATACTAACATACTTATATATTACAAAATTTATCAATGTTAAATTATTGTAGAAAAATTGTATAAGTAAAACTAAAATCTTAAAAATATTTTATAAAAATACTTGTATTTAAAAGATATGTGAAAAAATAGAATTAAAATTAGTACCTCCAAAGATATTAAGAATTTTGAATTTACAAAAGCAAAAAATAGGAAAAAAAAAAAACAGGTGAATTGACTAGTTTAGCGTACGACATTCAATTTTAGAGACTAAAATATGTCACTTAATGCAAAGTTTGAGACCAATTTGATGCACTACAATGATAACATATCGGATGACATATGGATGAATAATGTTGTGACATGTGGCACAAGCTAACACATAGCCAAGTAGTACTGTGAGATATGACATAACCATCCACGTCAACATGTCACGTGTTATTGATCGATCCATAACTGTTGACGGAAAATGAATTAGGAATTAATATGGTGTGCTTTTTTTAATCTCAGAGATGTAATTAGTGTCGTTGAAATCTTAGGAACGATTTTGATATACAACATCAATTTCAAAGACTAATTTAAAGCTTAATTCACTTTATTTTATTTGTATGAATTTTGTACAGGTCTTTTTCTCTTTTTTGTTCACCTTGCATTGCCTTATTATTATTATTGTTGTTGTTGTTGTTGTTGTTGTTGTTGTGTAGATGAAACTTGGGAAAGCTCGGTTCTTGGCAGCTGACACCGAATTGCAAGCTTGGGAGTCCGAGCTCTTTGTCCGAGAGTGTATCACGTTGTAGAGAGAACAAAGGGGGAGTGTACTTGCAAAAGGCACTCCGATACTTAAGTTAGTATTGTGAATTCAATGGTTATTTTGAGGATAAAATATCATACCTTTATAGGTGAGGTAGAATAGGTCGGTTAAGGTTCCGTTAGTCATCTATATTGAAGAGCCATTATTATAGATCGGTAGGTTACAGCATCTGGTCAAACATTTTTCTTCCAGGTTATAATTCGTTTATAGCCGAATTATAACGCATGATGTCGATTTATAACGCATAACACCGAGTTATGGCTTTTGATTTGTATCAGCCATATCATAGTCCCCAAACTTGACCTGAGAATGTATTTTAATGAAGCAGGTTGAGCTTTTGATGAGCCATAACTCGGTTATTGAATTAACTCTGGAACCCCCAGATCAAAATGCTTTATTAAAAGATTAATTAATTTGAAATGTTAACAATATAGGCTGGAGAGAGAAAAATTGAATGCTCATTAAAGAACGTGCGTGTTCCCAATGTCCTATGTTCCCTTTGATGTAACTGATGGGATGGTTGGAGTGAATTCCAAACAATTTTTTGATGTTTTATTAAAGGCTTTGGAATCTAAAAGGGTGTATGGGTTTGCACTATTTTCGCTTGTTATCAGAAACGTTTTTGAAGAAAAATGAGCAAAAGAGGTACATTACTTTACTTCTCTGTTCTCTACAATTTCTGTTTTTTTTCTTCATTTCTTGAGTTGTGTTGATGGGTTTCGAGAAGGAGAAAAAAGAGAAGATAGATTGGTTGTATGACTGGGTGAATGATGATGTTAGAAAGCGGTCTCCTTTATTTGTGGATGAATAAGCTATAAAGAAAATAGATAACAAGATTTTGAGACATGGTTTTAGGATTCAGTTAGAGTTACTACCATGTTTTGGTAGTGATCGTGTCTTTCATTGGGGGGGAATGTTTTGAGTTCTTCTATATGTGTAGTTGTGTTCTCGAAGAATTGAGAGTGAAACTTCCCTTCACAGGTTTTCAATTCCAGGTTTTGAAACAATTGAATTGTGCTCCCTCACAACTTCATCCTAATAGTTAGAATTTTCTGCGAAGTTTTAAGGTGTTAATGGAGTTTCTGGATGAGGCTCCTTCTCTGGAGTTATTTTTCTCTTTATTTCAGGCCAAGGGTGTCTGGAAGGGTGGCTGGGTGAACTTGAATAGTTCGCCCAGATTTGCTATCTTCAAACTTTATAAGTCTTCTTTTAAAGACCTTAAGGAAATGTATTTGAATGTTAGGAATGCTGAGGGTGATTTCCCATTTTATTTGGACGAACATTTGGGGGGGGGGGGATTTCCCTTGTGGTGGTGCTTCGAACCTCAGAATATTCTGGGGCCTAAAACCATTAGTCCAAGAAATGAGTGTATTATTGAATACTTAGTGGAGGTGGTTAATCGAAAAGAATTTATTTCTATTTTTGATTTGCTTCAGTAGAAAGAAAATAGGCAAGCTGTTGTAGAATATTTAGGTGAGGTTTTGAAATATAGCTTTGTGGGTTTTTGAGTTGACATAATGCTAACTGTTTGTTTTGTTGTAGGGGGAAAGTATCCTGGAGTGTCTGCTGCTACCCAAAGAGCTTGGGTAAAAAATAAGAACCTCAAAAAGGGAGGTTCAACATCGAAGCCAGATAAAGCTGCTGGTGTTGGCGAGGTTAATCAACCTCGGCCGAAAAGGAAGAAAGTCATACTAAAGAAAAGGAAAATTGATGTGGTGGATTTATCTAAGGTTCTGATGAAGATAGAGAGGAGGTATCTATTGAGGAAATACATGCGTTTATGGAAAATCAAAAGAAACTACATGAAACTGCTGACCAAAGTGACGGGTCATCTGTCTAGGGAAAGAAATTTCCTTATATAGTCATTGCTGACGAGGTTTCCAATCGTCGGCAGATGTATCTTTGGCGAATGAGGTTGGAGACATCGCCATTGGCCAATACATGCAGGTATTGCTCTCTGTTTGGTTTTGTAAATTGGTATGGTTTTTTTTATTGTTCTCCTTGTTTTTGCAAGGTTCATGGTTTTCGTTTGGCAAGCTTAGGGCGCAGCCAGGAGAATAAGCATAAAAAGCTTATTGGAGAGAGACAGGATTCGAGTTTGAAAGAGGAGTTAGCGTTGAAACTAGGAAGAATCTTGGGTTTTTCAATTTTCTAACTTATTTTGGATTTCGTTCTTTATCAAATCCCAAATTAACTTGAAAAAAAAACTAATAAGATGTGTTTCAGAGATTCATATTAATTCTTTTAAAAATAATTCAATGCAACTCGATCTAAAAAAGAACAAAAAATAATATTCTGTAAGTGATAAATTATTTCCTTCAACGTTATCATGAAAATAATTAATCATCCATAGAGTATTATATAGATTTTTTATTTTTCTTCTAACATTTCTCCTACAAAATTTTTTGAAAATCATCCATTTTTAGTATTTTTTATTATTCTCTAAATTTTATTAATTTATATATATAAATTTTAAAAAATATAGATACAAAATATATTAATTTATACGTATAATTTTTAATAAATATAAGTATAAATTATATATTTTTTTGCATATAAAATTCATATAAATATAAATATAAATATAAATTATTACTGAGGTTAAGTACTAACAAAAAAAATGAAATGTCATTTTGTCTATCTTGTAGCATTGCTCCACTTCTCCCATAATGCACCTGGGCGAACCATGTGATGTTTCTAGGTAAACCCTGGCAAGGCAGCAACATATAACTTAGGAAGCTAGGAAGATTCTTAGGTCTTTCACTACTCCTAATTCTGAAAATTGTGGAAGTAGAATTGTAACACCTAATGTGAATGCCAACAACTTTGAATTGAAGCTCCAACTCATCACCTTGGAACAACAAAATGGCCAATTTGTGGGAGTCCTCAAGAAGATCCTAACTAGCACATCTCCAACTTCCTCCAAATATGTGACACGGTCAAAACTAATGGAGTCCTTGTTGAAACTGTTGAGTTAAGAAAGTAATTAAATTAATTAATGATGACAAACATTATTTTATTAGATAAATTAAATAATTAGTGTTGATTATTTATGATTAATGTTGCAGGCTAAAACACATTGTTGCAGCAACCCAAAGTGAATGAAAACAAAAACAAGGCTGATGGGCTACAAACCATAAAAGCCCAAAGAAAACAAAGCAAGGAACCAAAGGGCTGAACTTGATTTAAACTCTATCCAAGCTCGTTTCCATAACTCCAAGCTGATCCCTCTAATTTGCTCTCACACCAAAAGCAACGTTCACTTTTGTGTTTTGGTCAGAAAATCAGAAAAGTGAGAGAGAGCTTCTTTCATAAGCTATTCACCAAAGAAGCAAGAAAGAGAAGGTTAAGCAAATGGTAGAAGTCTAATCACCCATATCAATTTGTATCAAGAAGAGGTCAAAAGCTAAAAGTGATTTTATTTCCTTCTACATGCATCTCATTTTCTTCTCTTCATCTTCAATTCTCTGCTACTCCATATTGGGATACATGGGAAAGATAAAGTCTGTTCTTCTCTGCTATGCATCTACGATCAGAAATATAACTTGGGGACCAAGCTGTTTTTCAATAGCCAAGATCTGGCTAACCATTGAAGAACTTTTTTTGTTTGCTGTCCTGAGGCTTTCGGTCAACCAAGGAGGTTCGAACCAAAGTCCCTAATTTGAGTAAAAATGGAAGAAAGGGAACGGCAGAGTTGGTGAAGCACAAAGCTTAAGGTTTGACCTAGGAAAGAACAACATGCAAGGGGATACAAAAGAAGTTGATTCACCATTCTGAAGCCAAGGAGAGATAACCCAGTGTATTGAGGTTTTGTTCTGTGAAGAAGCTCTCTGAAGAAGTTCATCTACTTGGATAGTGCTTTCTTTCAAAGAAGCATTCCGCCAAAAATGAAGAATTGAATCAGAGACATGCAAATCTGGTTTATCACATAGCAAAGAGGTTGTTGATGAGTCAATCGCCTTCATGTTTTACAGATTGTATTTTACTTTTCAATGTTTATCTTTCTGTAATTTCTTGAGTGAAAAGGCATATTGAGAGAGCTCAAGTAAAAGCCAATGAGTGGAAGAGGCTGAGGGATACACTTGAGAGAAAAGCCTAGAGTTATTTCAGATTTTTTTAGGTTTGTTTATGTCTTGTATCTTGTACCAATAAGGTACCCCTTTCTTAGTTGGGTGAGCACTAAGAGTGAAGAGTTAGATATTAGCATAGCCAATGTCAAGTTAGGTTAGAACTTGAGTGTGAAAGGATTGTGTCAATCCTGTGAAATTGGTGTATGTAATACTTTAACTATAGTAGAAATTCTACCACTGTTGTGGTGGAGACTGGACGTAGGTTGCATAGCACAAGGCAACTGAACCAGGATACATGATGGTGTTAGCTTTTCTCTTCTCTGCTCTGTCCTATTTTCTGATATTCATGAGACAAAATGAAATCGTCTCATAAATTTTCCGCTGCTAAGTTCAAACAGATTCAGACTGAAAGTTTGTTTTAAAAGGGTCTGTTCAGTAACTTAAAAGAAGGTCATAGATTCAACCCCCCTTCTCTAAGCTTTCTACAACCTTTAGAAACCTACTGGTTGTTGTTGTTCTCATTCTCTGTAAGGGACCGAGTCAAGCAGTGGCTTGAAACTCAACCAAAGAAGAGCATAGCAACATAGGATGATTTGGTCAGCAACTTTTTAACCAAATTTTTTCCACCTCAAAGGTTGTCAAAGATGAGAATGGACATCCAAACATTTAGACAGCAAGATAGAGAATATCTTTATGAAGCTTGGGAGAGGTACAAAAAAATGTTGAGACCCAGATATGTTCTCTGACTGGGTGCAACTCCAAATTTTCTGTGATGGGATTACCCCTGCTTCAAGGAACTCATTGAACTACTCAGTTAGAGGATTTCTGCACATGAAGAAGACTATTGACGAAGCCTTGAAGTTAATTGAGATAGTGGCCAACAATCAATACTTATATTCCTCTGTTTCATGATTGAGTTATTCGTTTTTATTTTTTAATGTATTAGTGGTATCGAAAGGTACACTAACCCCGTTTTGAATTCTTTTATTATTTTAAAAAATTTAATATCTGAATTATAGCTTCAAAGCTATTTCACATAACTTTTTGAATTCGACTAAGAATAGTATTTCAAGTAGTGTGCGACATCATACATGATTTTCAATCACTCTAGTGTTGAATATGTGACATATAATTTGGAGTAAAACATCTTTTGAAAATTGTGTTTTCTATTAGGATTCAATCAAACAGGACTAGCTTGAATACGTGACATGTAATTTGACCTAAGGACTACTTTTGAATCTTATTAGAAACTAAATCAGTTTTTTGCTTAACCTCTTCAATTAATCGATTGACCAAGGAATTGACAACTGTTTAATTGAAGAGAAATTGAGAAACCAAGGAATTGAAAATTAGTTAATAAAGATTTGTCATGAAAAGATCTTTGCATGCTTCAAAATAGGTGAACAAGGATTGATTTTCGTAAGAACTTAAACATCTTTGAATCCCTTGACTCTCACCATCATTGTCTTCTCTCAATCAACATTTAAGTTCACTGTCCCTCAAGCATTCAAGCACTCAAGGTTTCAAACAGGAAACAATCTTGCCTCTCATCAATTCAAGTTTTATTGATCTAATTAAGTATTTAATCTGATATTTACTTGTTCAATCCTTTAATCCTCGTAAAAACGATATCCATTCACCGTGCTATTAGTTGAACGATCCAATATATTTGTTAATATCCGTGAATTTTAATTTTTGCTCATCAATGGGAACTAATAAGAAAAATTGACCAAATGGTTTACTTTTTAGACACATAACTACTGTCTATAGAAGACTACTATTTATTATAGACATACTTTTTATATTATTCAAAAAGCAATGCATTATTATTATTATTATTATTATTATTATTATTATTATTATTATTATTATTATTATTAATGTTGTAATGTAATGTAAGGACTTGCAAGAACTTGATGATGTTGCTGGCTCCAAAGATTGAGAGCGGTGGTGAACTTGGCAGGTTGAGTTGGCGGAAAATAAGGGGCAACACACATTTTTCTGTGCTTTTTCTCATGGGGTTTCTCTTGTTGTAACTATTGAAAGGGAAAAAAATGGAAGATTACATAATTGAGAAAATAAATTAGAAAAATAATAATTATAAATATATATAATCAAGATTTTAAGAAAAATAAAAGTCATTGTTATAAAAATTATAATAAATAAATAACAAAATAATTAAAAATATATTTATTTCTTTATAAAAAAATTTAATTTTTTTCTTAAATATTATAATATTAATCCTTCTTAAAAATTTTAATATTAAATTTTTTTTAATAATTAAATTTTACTAACCGTCCTTTAAAATAATTTTTACTAATATATATATATATGCCTCAATCAAATGTTACAGCATGACGTCAAAGAAAATAACTAAATTATAGTCCAAAACACAGAAATTATTATATACATAGAAAAGAGATGGATAATTTTATTGAATATTGGTGTTTAGGGTGCTTTGCAAGAATATGGAAGTGTCAGAGACACAGTTTTAACACGTATTCAACATGTTAACTTTTTAAAAAAATTGATACAGCTTTTACAGAAATTCCAAGCAGAAATACGCAGAGATTCGCCACTTGTCGAGTCAAGATCACCACGCACCTTGCATGTTGAAGGTACAGAGATTCCTTGCTTGTTTTCAACATCCCTTTCACAGAAATTTACGACCACATTTTGAGCATGCATGCAACACGCGTCCTACATATTGCAGTAGCAGAGAATTTGAGCCAGCGTCCCAGCCACGTGTCGTTCCCCTGGGCAACACGCACCCTGCGTGTTGACCGCTTGGCAGGGTGGTCTCCATGCACCCGACATCATGCTTCAGGAAAGCTAAGGAAGGGTTTCGTTGAAGGCTTTAAAAGGGAGATGGGAGAAGGTTTTGTTGTTGGTTTTCATTTCATTCATGTACGGTTTGGTGAGAGGGTTGAGAGGGTTTTGATTGTTATTAAGAGAGAAAGAGAGTGATATTTTTTATAAGTGAGAGTGAGATTAAGTAGTGTGTTAATTGAAAAAATGGTACGTGATTATACATATGCAAAAGATCACGTTAATTATTTGGGATAGCCTAATTATGTAAGTTTAGTATTTTTGTTAATTTAAAATTTTATATTTAAATTATATTATTATTAGTGTAATTATTTGAATTAATATTATTATTAGCAGTTGTAGTGAATTAACAAATTTACAAATTTTTTTATTGAAATTATTTAATAAGATAGTTTTTTCAATTTTTTTATCAGCTATTCTATTATGATGTTACTATTAATTAGAAATAATATCATTTTAATTTATCAAGTAATATGTAAACTTAATAAATAATATAAGCCATTTTTTTTTGAATTTTTTGTAATTATATATTTATTTTCTGTTATAAAATTATTACTGTATTTTAAGTTGCATAAGTAGTTTTTATTTTCTTTTATGAAAGTGAAGTTAATTTTTAATTTAATATTTAATATATTATATTATAATTTTGCTGCTTTATGTTTTTGGTTGTCCTATATCAGATTAACAGAAATATTTTGTCCCATAAGCTTGATAAGTCAGATACGTGACATTTGACGGTTGACCAGACTTTACAAATAACGGGATTCTACCATGTATCAAAAGTAGGACAGATCAGAGGACATTTCACCTTAGTATTTGTTCTTGTGGAAAGGTGGAGGCCAAAGACTCATTCCTTCGTATTGCCAGCCGGTGGGATTACAGTGACACTGGAGAACGTGTTACACATATTTGGCCTATCAATTGATGGAGAGGTTGTGAACGGTTGATCCATCAAAACAAAATTAAGAAAACATACTACCCACTGTCTCATGTACCTATGTTCGCATATTCGGAAAACTCCGGTGCATGCATAGGCATCAAGATCCAAGCTACCATAAAAGGTGGAACGTCGATCGGTTGACTAACTACGGGTGGAACCACTAAAGTTTCTGTGACTGCCCCACCTCCTCCATCGAGCTCCTCGTCCTCATCATCGGCTTCATATGTTGCACCTGAGTTTGCTGGTGAATATGAAACATCCGCTGAATACTTGTTTCGTCCACGATCGGCATAATCTCAAACAATACCAGGCCGCAAAATACAATAATTGGACTCCGATAGAGAATGTTGCTCATTCTCTTTAAAATATCACTCTATATGCTCTAACAGAGCCCGTATTGTAGTTCTGCAAACGTTATAGTATACAGAACTACAAACGAAAATGTGCTCTCACAAGCAAAACTCGCGTCCTCATACGTATTAAGTATAACCTCACCGTTGTGGTAAACTACTATATTTGCAGTGCGCTCCATGACACCAACAGTAGAGGAAAACACCTCTCTTGCAATGTAGTAAAATGATAATGAGCTCCTATTGCAAAGCCATCCAACCAGCATCTGCCACTTGTCCAACACATAGGATGTGTGTTGCCTCCATGCCTAACACGTGTCCAACACGCAGAGTGCTGTGTACTAAGGTTGCCCGCCATGTGTCAATCATGGATGCTGTGTACTAAGTTAGCACGCAATCTCTCCAACGTCTACCCACCTATATATACACAAAAAAAACTCCATTTCCAAGTAAAGCTCACCTCTTTTTTCCATATTAAAATTCTTTAGCCCCCAAAACAATCATGTATTCTGAATTAATATTGGACTAAAATGATGTTTCATACAACAAAGTACAAACCCTTTATTAACAAAGGGTGTGAGATAAAGGCACCATCTGAAATGGTGAAGATATATCAGAGGAGAAAAATGGATTTGATACTGTACAAAACTCCAAAAGAAAAGGTCGGTCAAGACTCAACGGTACACAGTCCTGCCATTTTAGAAAGACAACCTCTGAACAATTTTAACAGTTCCCGGATGGCCTTTTTGATGTTGATGGAGGAGACAGCAGCCGACAGTATCACCTTAAAGGCCTTTTTTGATGCAGAGTTGTCCAAGAGCCTTGACATTAAAAGAGAGAAAAAGTATCCATGTTGTGGATCTAAGAAGCATCCCTGACTTTTAGATTAATAATGCTTAGTTTAACTTGTTATTATAGGTCTATCTACTAAAGGGTAGCTGTTTCGCTCCTCGCTCCACGGCATCTCGCCATATTCTGTACCTTACCCCAAGCTTGTCATACGATACCGGCCAATTCCATACATTTGCACCACTGTTCATCCGCTCTTGCTGACCCAGCACTAACCGTAGATCCTCATTTAAAACCTTGAATGAGAAATATCAACAGATCAGCAAGCAAAGTTAAAACTAAGATTAATCAGAACAGTAGATGGAAAAATTAATCATGCATTGTGTAAATTGCTTGCGTACATAAATAGCCATAGTCCATTAGTGTAGAAGAAAACTGAAAAAGTTAATAATTAAGAACCTATTTGTTTCCCTGGAATGAATGCTTCTCTAACCAATAGTTTTTTCCTTTTTCCTTTTTTCCCCCCCAAAAAAAGAATTCAATCACCAATTTATTAATTTTTTTTCCGAAAGGAATTCGATCAATTGTGATTTATAAGCAGAGAATTGTGTTTTGGAATGTCATACATAAATACTACATACTAGTTCCATATTTTTGTTGCATCCTTTTGGACCTTAAATACCACAAAGTATAAGGACTTCCATGATAAAATCTATTTTTGTCCCATTAGGGAATTAATTCTGTCTATCTGGCTCAAACATGATTAACTATTAAAGATTTGAGAAGCACTCTTACCTGTTCTGCAAAATGCTTCCATAGATATTGCATAAAAGGAACATGCTTTAGAAAAGGAGCAAAATCCAGCGACATTCTGTACAGTAGTCTTGTTTTTTGTTTTGATGATGGTAAGCAAACATGAAGTTGGTGCAGATGTGTGGCGCATTGACTGGTGTTTTGTCCCTCGAGTTTCCCAGGCTTTGAAATTCCAATCGTCGATAGAACCATGCAAGGTGGCCGAAATTCCATATCAATTGGATAGGGATCCCAGTACCCTTGCAGACCAGATCCAGGTGTCAAAAATTTCACCAAGCTGTAATTTCAAATTAAAACAAATTGACTCAGAAATATATTTGACTAGAAAAAGCGGTGAGTAATAATTAAAAAGCTTAACCACTCAGTTTGCCCATAATTCAAGTATGGAAGCATGGCATCTTGACTATACAAGATAACAAGGCCTCGACCCATGAAAAATTACACTCCAGCACATTGCAATGAAGTTTCCAAGAGAAAGCATTGACAATACAGGTTAAATAATTTTAGGAGCAACAACTAGTCTCGGTTATCGGATCCTTGCGAAGGACGAAAATTTCATTTCTTTATATTATTCGCTTTATATTTTTCCTCCCTTTTTTGAGCAGTGTTTTCTAGAGACCAAAGAGTCTAAGTAAAATTGGAGAAAGGAAAGGTGTTTTTTGATCTATTTGTTGAAATGAGTTGAGCTATTACATCCTGGAAGGCATTTTGATTCTTTCATCACTTTTATCGTTCACTTGTTACCTCTTGACAATTGCTATTAGTTGTAAGGGTATATAAATTATAAACAAACCTTGGGACACTCCATCCCTTAGCAAAGGTTGAAGTGTGTGTGAACGGGGCATGTGCGAGATCCAAAAGGTTGTCCAAAAGTAACCCATGTTCAATTGGAAGTTCCATGACAATCTGCCACATAAGATAAACACATCAAGTCTTGTTAATTAAAAAATCAGAATTCTTGCTTATTGCATCTCAATACATAATGGGATATACATCAAACTGACATCATACCTCGGCATGAACTTGGAACCCAGGAGGAGGTAATAAAGATGGAAGTGTGGCTGATGGGGGGTCATTGCCAGGCCAAATCCAGATCATACCCTCTTTTTCGAAACATGGAACTGACTTTATCTTCACATTAAGCAGTCGAGTGGATGGCATTTTCTCACATTTTCCAGTGGTGGTGTACTCCCAACCTGATATCCAACCATTATGTGATTTAAGAATCCATCAACTTTAAAGCACATAAATAGGTTGGTCATGTCATGTGATATTTTGTCCCATATATTATGCGAAACAGGAAAAGAGCATATAATTTCTAGGATGTAATCAAGTTAGTAAACAACAAGTGATCTAAATAAATGGCATAAATATTCATTTTTCCTCAGTGACCACTAACCATGATAGGGACATTGGATACGACCCTCATTTACAGAACCAAGGTGTAGAGGACATGATCTGTGTGCGCAGGTATTCTGAACGCATCCAGGTTTCCCATCTTTCCCTCTGAAGATAACCCATGGTTCCTCAAAACATTCTATAGGGATCTGACATAGAAAAGAAGCAACACTACTTGTAAGACTTACCGTTCAGATTAGTGGGGGATACACAACACTACTTGAAAGACTTCCCATTCAGATCAGAGTGGGATAGACTAGGGTAGCTAAATGGAATGCAATTTGAGTATAAAACTTGAGTTCAATTCCCTTGTAAATTGAAAAGAAAACGGAAAATATAAACAGAAATATCGCAGGATTTTCCAAATGCTTTACTGTTATTTGATGAAAAACTATTTCTGACATCAATCATTATAATTTCCAATCGTGCTTAATGATTGAAATATATTGCACAAAAATAAACCTAATATATGATATTGTTTTTAGTGTATATGGAACTTATGGACTTACCATGGTATCATGTTTTAGGTCAGTAGTGAAAGCAACAGGATACCAGAAATTCTTCAAGTTGGGATGGAATGACTGAACCGGACCTGATACATTCAAGCTTTTTCGGGGCGGCCTTTTCTTTTCTTCATTGAAAGATTTCGCAGATGTACTCGGCGAAGAAGATGCCTCGGAAACTTCTGTTGTGCTTCTACTTTGAAGCAGCCTATCATTTACTAATTCTTCCATGAAAGCTAGTTTTTCTAAAGCAGTTGAAACCCTTGCTTCAGATACATGGACCTGGGTTTATTCATTTCCAATAAACAAATAACAGATTAATATATAATGGACAAGATCCTAGCAAATTGATGCTCAAAAGGCATCTAAATTTCAAGCTGTGCTAACTTTTCTCTTGTTGCTAACATCTTATACCTGTCTGTGTGCTTCTGCTAATTCATCTTGCAACTCTGCTAGCTCCTTTTTCATTGTGCCAATTGATTTGTATTCGCGTGCTAGAGGATTAAGAACTTCCACTACCTACACCAATATTTTATGGAGACATTGTCAGCATGCCAATGGCAAGGTTTATCCAAAATCTCACAATATTTACATAAAAAATGCCATAATCCTTTCAAGCATCAAATTTCAATAAAACTGTAGACTTTTAATTTCTTCCTTGGCAAAAAACAAGAAAGACAAAACCATAGCTTGTGATTTCAAATGACAAATTTCAAACGACGAATTTGTCTCTCACTATCTGGAAAAAGGTAACAAACTTGTCTCTCACGGACGACGGTTTCAACTCCTAAAAGACTACTTTGTCCCTCATGTTTTTGGTGAGGATGAATAGGGGATTTAATCTAGTTCTAAAGTATATAGAATAATATAAGTGAACTACTGGAACCTTTTCATGGAGGAGCATGATGGTAAGCACATCTTGCCGAGCTCGCCAATCACAGTACTGAAGATCATATCTTGCCACTTCTAAGGCTTGATATACATCCAAAAACTTTCCTTTATAATGTGGGACTTTTGATCTCGGATCCTCCACGTCAAAGATTGCACTCCATGCATTCTTCTTTTCTACTTCTCCGAATACAGCAAGCACGCTGAATTTACCTTTCAAACCCTGAAAATTTTATATACCAACTGAAATTTAAGCTACTTATTATTCCCTCAGCTACAAATAAGAGGCCGTAAATTGTAGCATTTACAGAGAAGAAACTTTCTATAGCTCATACACAGCAGCAAAATGAGCTTCTACAGAGGTATAACATTTATTTTTTATTTGTTATCTTTTTAGTGCCCATAATGGCACTGATTAAGGAACCATAAGAAAAAAAATTGCATTGAAAATAGTAAAAGTACTTGAAATCTTTCTATTTCTGGATTCCTCAACAAATTCTTCGCCAAAGCTATCAGAAAATTGTAATCAATGGCAAATACAGGGAAAACGACAAGTACAGCATGCTAATTTTTTTTTTTTGAAATTTCCTTTTTACATAACAGCAATAAAGATTGAAATAATGCATATACCACACATACCTCTCGCCAATATCGCATGCCAAAAATTAAAATAAAACAAAAAACTAACATGAATCTTTGTGTAGTTTAGTCTCCCCCAACAAGTTTCCCTCTACTTGTCTAGTATGCAACCTTCTAAAATTAACTTCACCTCGTTTAAGATTTTAAAGACTAGTTTCATTTTCAAGAACAAGCACCAAAAAAGTACAAAGCCAGTAGCAAAACAAAAGAAAAAATTCAAATTCAAAATCAAATTACAAAAAATAAAATAAAATAAAGCATACCTTTTTGCTGTCAAGTTTGGCTGTTCTACAGAAGATTGGCAGAGTGAGAGCTGAAGCAGTTGCTATGGCGTTCATGGCGGTGCAAGGTTTAGAAAACAGAAAGAGAGAGAAAGAAAGAGAAGGAGAAAACGAAAGGAAACATTAATGACCGAGATTCAACTTTGAGCTAGGATTTTGTTTTGTTGATAAGAGGTTGGTGTTTCGCGCGATCTCAGTTTGCCTCCCTCGGTGCGCCACGTGGCAGTGCGTTTCCACATTGGTTTCTATTTGGCAGCAGCTACGTCCACACAGCTGTTTGGGGTTCTCATAGTATCTTGAAAATGTGGGTCCATCACACGTTGCCAGCTCGGATTGGGAAGATATCTTCTCTATCCTCTCGGCGCTCAGTCTATTGTCCCTTTATCTCTGAATTTTTTATTTTTTTCAATTTTTCTTTTCCTTAAAAAGCTTTTATATAAACTTCATTTTAATTCCTCTAAAGATTGGGTTTATGACAAAAATGGTTTTCAAAGATTGTATTGAGATCGTAGCGTAATTTTGTCTGAATTTTTAACGGTTATAATTTTATTTTATTTAGCACTAAATTTTTTAATGAAAAAATAACAATTTATATGAAAGTTGGTGCAATATATATGACAATATATTATGTACAAAAATATTGTTTATACTACAAAATTAGCTAACATTTATTATTATAAAAAACTAATGTATGAACCGTACCCAATACGAAAAAATTTATAAAAATAAAAAATATATTTTTCAATATTTTAAAAAAATACACAAAACAATTACTATTTTAAAAAATTTATAAAATTATTATCAAAATTAAAGTTTAACTTAAAAATATTGAGTAATTATCATTTTATATTTTTTTTAAGTGAAATAATTATATATTTTTCTCAATACATAATTTAAAATAAAATTAAAATATTTACATTATAATCTATTTTTTTAAAGAATTTTTTATAAACAATATTGATGGTTGAATTTGCTACATTTCTATGTGATTCATAAGTAAAACTTTTAAATATCTCTTACTCTTAACTCTTGAAAGTGCTACATATAGTTGGTCATGTGTAAAAATTGGTTTGGACAAGTACAATCCAACATCAGATAAAGTTTATCCCTAAGACTTATTAATTGTCATAGCAAACGATACTATTTATGGGGAATTGTCTTCGTTGAAATCTAATTGGGACAGTTTCATTTGTTGGTACCATATTCATTCTTGGAATCAAATCAATATGACCAATGTTATTACCCGTTAAGACTTCACATTCTATGACATGATTTCCAAGCTTCCTAACTTGTAACCTTGTGCCATTACAAACACCACTGGATTGGTCAATATTTCTCATAAACATGCCGGAACACCAACCATGAGTATTAATTTATGTAAAGGAAAACCAGAACAATTTATGCTATTCAGTAATTCAGGACCATAGAGATCTAGTTGATTCTCCATATTCCCTTTATCCATACATATTAAATCCGAACTAAGATATAATTTTTCCCCTCCAAGAATGATAGCCATTAGATGGTTGTTGACCTTTTCAACGATGTCAAGCGTCGGAACTAGTATAGTTCTTGCTTTGAAAAAATCATTTGAAGACATGTTTTCTAAAATATTTGGATAAGAAAAATGAACCGACTCATCAAATGTTTGGTCCGAAGAAGGAATAACAATATCTTCTGGAAGACATATCTCAGTTTCACCATCTATATTGTCACCTATTAGATCATCACTAACTTTCAATAACCACTCACCAAATTGCTTTGTCTCATCATAATCTAAAGCAGTTGTCCCTATAGAGAGTCTCATATTTTTTGTTAGTTTGATCACCTGACAAAACTTTCAAAGGTAAGACGAATTCACGGTTGAATGAATGATATCTTGTCTCGATCCTCGTGGAATGACAGGAAGGATTTGTCTAAAGTCTCCACCTAATACAACTAATTTTCTCCAAAGGACAAATTTTTGTTATATGTTAGAGAAAACCTTATGATATCACCCAAGCATTTATCAAGTGCTTCATAGCAGTATCTACTAACCATTGGAGCCTCATCCCAAATTATAAGTTTGGCTTTCAACAGTAGTATTGCTTGAGAAAAACCAGGTTTGATGTTACATACAGAACCCTCAGTTATATTCAGCGATATTTTGAACCTTGAGTATGTCGTTCTTCCATTGGAAAGAAGTAAAGATGCAATACCACTTGAAGAACGTTTAACACAATATCACCCCTTGAGCGAATCTTAGCGGACATAAGGTTCTAGAAAAATATTTTTCCAGTACCCCCATGACCATACACAAAGAAAAAACCCCTTTTATCATAATACACAGCTGTAACAATTTTATCGAATGTATATTTCTACTCAGGTGTTGTGATGGCTAATATGTCTGAGGCATTTTTCTTTAACTCATCCCTGTTAAAGTTTAGCTCTTCCCTGATAACCCTTTCAGTTAACAAAGAACTATCAACTTCAGTTGCTAAAGGCAAAGGAGGATAGTATTTAAAGGTTTTACCATAGGAATGTAAGATCTTGTTTATATCCATTAAGCACAACTGCTTAATCTTATCATTTGACATGGTTAACTCTATGCTTAATCTTATCATTTGACATGGTTAATTCTGCATATTATACGATACTTTAAAAATTCAATTAAACTAAAAATATTATCAATAATGAAGGACTTTTATAATTGCAATTAATAAAAACTCACCCCTCATGTTCATCACGGTTCTTTGTCGATACAAAATATCATCTGAGAGTTCATGCCAACATCTATCCCAGACATGTTCTGGTCTTGAGATATTGTTGGATATTAATAGAATGACAAATAACCTCCTAACATATGATCCTGAGGCCCACGAGCTTGCTTCCTTAATTGCATCCATGAATTCTCTATCATCTTGCAAGAGTCCAAGAGCGAAGCATGCATCTCTATAAGTAGCATAAATTATTCCTCCTACTGTTTTTATATCTCGAAAATTCATACATCCTCTAAGATTATTCAAGAGAAGCCATTGGTAATATTCTTTGGTATTTGCTGCAAAAAATTTGGTTAAAATCCCACTTTTAAGTTGCTAAATGGATTAGGCTACGAGATTTCAATTATTATGTAGCTACACATGCGTATAAAATTATTTTTTTCTAAAAAATAGAGAATAATTCTAGACTTGCATAATATATAGAGTATAGATTATAACTGTTGAAAGTTATTTGAACATTTATTTTCTAGTATAGATAAATCAAATAAAATAGACGTGGGGTATATGTTGTTAAGATTTTAAATTTAAATCATCAAATAAATAAGATCAAAATTGAATATAAACTCATTATTACCTGCAGGTACATGAGTCAACCTTCCGATTGCAAAGCCTTGCTCTCGAGAAAACCACTTTGAAGCATTGTCCTTCCAAACAAACTTGGTTGGAAACTCAGTATAAGTCAGACTTCGAGTATAGGGATATGACATGTTTGCTTCCATCCATCCCAAAAATATGGATTTGTGAGATACTGCTCTTTCGACAATATCATTCACATTAGAAGTTTCACTATAAACCACAGGTTGCTCATCCTCCAAATGGAATGGAAGTCTAATCACAAATGGTTCTTTCTCTTGAATTTTGTATCCAAATAAACGCCAGACTGTCTCACTCACCGAAATGTACCTACAATCATAGTAATTTCTAATTTCGTCAACAACTTGTGTGGCTTCTGATGAATCACCAGCATTGTATAGGATAGCCATTATGCGATCATTACCCTTGTGTACATACTTAAATAGATACTTAATAGAACTTGTTTAGCATGTGTATTCCACATTTATGTGGCACTCGAACTTGAGCAACAATTTTAGATTATACGGCACAATAAACTTATTGTCTAGTACACATTCCCTTTTTTCGCAGTTCGAGCGTTATCAGTATGCCTATATTGGGAAATCCGGCTTCATTAATGAGTATTTTCTGCCTAAACTCTTTGGGATAAAACTTTGAACATGATCCATTCTTCATGCAAGGTTAATTCTTGTTGTACGGACTACAAGGACCATGTACCATGTAATTTTGAATAGATCTGTGTAGATTTGGCCTTTCATTTTCTTCAGGAATCTCAACTGTTATATATTTGTCTATGTCATCTGATGTTTGTGGCTTGAACTCGTTACTCATTAATAAAAGGATATGTGCATGCAGAGAAGCCCTCTCTTTTGAAATTCTATAGTGCAAAAATTTGAAAATTGAAAAAAGACAAATGAGTAAAACATGACAACATAAGATTTTAATAAGGTGTCACATAAACATAGATTTACATCCCAAAATTTTGCCAAAGATTTTTTCCTATTTTAGGCCATCAATCAAACCATCAAACTTGATTTTGAAAACTCAACATAATATATCAGGGTAGTCTTCTGCCTTCAATCCAATGGGAGTCACTTCTCTTTTTATCTCATCCCATTTAAGGATACAAGTCATAGTGATAAAATAGTTAGGATATCCTGCATATCTGTAAATTACAAATGCATCTTTGCAATTATTCATCATGTACTTAGGTCCACCGGTAAAAGTACTGGAAAGTTTGCCAAGCCTTGCAGCATCTACATCTCCGTTTATAAGACTTTTGCGCAGACATTTGTATTTATCAACCCTCAACTGTGGTTGTTTACACCTAAAGAAATTTAACCTCTCTGATTCTACCATTGTGTAGGCATCCACCAGAAACTATTGGAATAATCTTCTTTGATATTAGAATTAACGGAGATTCACCCGTCCTTTTTTGTAGTCAAAAAGCAAAGAATTATCGTAAAGTGATTGTTTTGTTCTAATTTGTAGGCCTAGCAGAGACAGAATCTAATATTGCAATAAACAAACAAAACCCATCATCCCCATACAAAAACAACAATGAATACTGCAAGGCTAAATAAGATGGGTGAAAAACATCAATACGTTAGAATTTTCTAGTTTGACTCTCTATAATAATATCTCTATCTTTGCTTAGTTGCTTGACATCACCAACAATCAATGCAGGCACTTCAGATGCGGATGGCAAGTTGTATGTCCTGCCATCTGTAGTTCTTTTACTAATCAACTTAAACTTTATGTTTGTGCAATTTTCCTATTGGTACCTATCCCTTGGACAGCGAAATCTCTTTGTCAAAATATTGTATTTGTCTAGCATGTTTCTTAATATTGTAACAATTTTCCTATCTTGCTCATTTATAGCTTCATTGGAACTGTACAAAAAAATTCAATAAAATTTATGTTATTCTCTCTCACAGATAAAAAATAACTAAAATGTGTTGATTGGTTGCATGAAATTATCGAAGTGTGCCTATCCGATTATCAATATCATTTTCTGTGTCATAGATATATAGTTGGGCAAATGTTGGTCACAGGCCCGAGTTTAAAAATTGGAGGAGCGGTCCCATTGTTCACCCACGGTCAATTTTTTAGGCCATTGATGTAAAACAAAACATTGAATTAAATGTCCTTATATTTTTCAGGAAATAAATACTTTTTTGATCTCCTTTAGAATGAAGCTGAATGAGCTCATTAAGAGTGATAAACCACTATTTTATGGTTTATCTTGTGTTTAATTGAGTAGTTTTTATCAAGTCTTTACCCACTTATTCATATGATTTGCATGGCTTCACAACTCCTTCTTAGTCTTGATCTATGGTTGAAAACTTGCTTCCTAGAAGTATTTAATTTGTGTATTTTAATTCTCCTTTATACCATTCGATGCCGTGATCTGTGTGTTAAGTGTTTCAAGCTTTATAGGGCAGGAATGGCTTAGAGGATGGAGAGGAAGCTTGCAAAAAATGGAAGGAACACAAGAAACTAAGGAGATAACCAGCGAGTGCACGCATGGCTCACGCGTGCGTGTGACATGGAGAAAATTGCAGTGACGTGTGCGCGTTCCTGATGCGTACGCGTGGATTGGAGTTTTGCAATATGACGCGAGCGCGTGCTTGACGCGAACGCGTGACACGCCAAAACGACCAGCGATGCGAACACGTGACTGACGCGTACGCGTGACATGCGCGATCTGCAGAATTAATAGAAAACACTGGGGGCGATTTTGGGCCGTGTTTTGACTCAGTTTTCAGCCCAGAAACACAGACTAAAGCAAGGGAACATGCAGAGACTCAAGAGACAAACATTCATTATTCATAATTTAGGTTTTAGATGTAGTTTTCTAGAGAGAGGGCCTCTCTTCTCTCTCTTAGGTTTTAGGATTTAGGATTTCTCTTAGGTTAGGTTTACTTCTTCTTCATTCCAGGTTCAATGTTCCTTTACTTTGGTTTCTCTTCTATTTTTATTTATTCTATTACTTTGATTTATGATTTCTCATGTTAGATTTGATTTTATATTTAATATAATTTGAGGTATTTCAGATTTATGATTGCTTTCTTTTATTATGATATAAATAATTTGGATTTTTCCCCCTTTGGCTTTGGTTGAGTAATTGGTGACACTTGAGTTATCAAACTCGGTGCTGATTGAAAATTGGAATTTGCTGATTGATTTGGATCCCTCTAACGCTAGTCTTTCCATAGGAGTTGACTAGGATTTGAGGAATCAAACTGATTAGTCCACTTGACTTTCCTTTATTTAGTAAGGGTTAACTAAGTGGGAGCAATAAACAATTCTCATCACAACTGATAAGGATAAGTAGGATGGGATTTCCAGATGTCATACCTTGCCAAGAGTTTTTCTAGTTATTAATTTATTTTCTTGCCATCTAAATTCCTTGTTCAAACCTTTCAAAAAATCCAAAAGATACTTTTCCATAACCAATAATAAATCATACCTCCCTGCAATTCCTTGAGAGACGACCTGAGGTTTAAATACTTTGGTTATTACTTTTTAGGGGTTTTGTTACTTGTGACAACAAAATTTTTATACGAAAGGATTCTTTGCTGGTTTAGAAACTATACTTACAACGTGATTATTTTTATGAAATTCTTTACCGGCAAAAGTCCTCTCGTCAAAATGGCGCCGTTGCCGGGGAATTGCAAACGTGTGCCTTATTATTGGTTATTGTAAATATTTGCTTTTTCGTTTCTTTGTTAGTGTTTCTAGTTTTTGGAGTTTATTTTCATTAATTTTTATTAGTTTTTATTTTCTTTAGCTACTATGAATTCTCACCGCTCTGGTTTCAGGTTTGGTTCCAATGTTGTTGTAAGGAATGGAAGCTATAATGAGAATATGCATCAAGGTTGGAAGAATCAAAGATGGGAGGAGTCACAAGGATTTGATCAACCCTCTTGGCAACAACCCCCTCCAATGCGCTATAACCAACAACCATTTTGTGATGCATACCAAGACAATGGTTATGGTGGACCCTTTTGTGACAACCCACCTCCACCAAATTACTATGGTCAAGAGCCATTCTAGGGAGCGTACCAAGATGATGAATATGGTGGACCCCCTTGTAGTTACCAACAAGGCCCACCATATGCTTATGAACCGCCTCCCCAACATACCTTTGAACCACCATACTCACAAGCCCCCTACAACCAAACACCTCCATATGACGCTAACCCATATCCACCATACCAACCACCTTATGAGCCATACTTAGAACCACAACCTCAATATACACCATGTCCATATCCATCAATCCAAGAGCACTATGATCCTACTTATGATAGCCGAGCGCAACAAGAATCAAAGGATCGTCTCAAGGAAACAACGGATTGACTTCATGCAACTCTTCATCAACTGGAGCAAGCGATAAACCAATTAGCTTCCCAACGTTTGAACACTCAAGGAACCCCATGGCTTCATGTGGAGAATCTACTGAAGAACACAGCATGAAGGAGAAGCTAGAAACTCCAGTGGATAATGAGCAGCATGACTTTGTATTGGAACAATTGGAGGAAGCTATAATCGTTGAAGAGGAAGAAGTGGTCGAAGACTTAGGAGATGCGAAACGTCCATGGGAAAGCCCAGTCATAGAGCCCCCTTCTAAGAAGTTTGAATTTGATGTTGAGGAGGGTGTACAACCTCCAAGGCATATCATGGTTGAAGACTTTGAAGGGGATGATCAAGAGATGGATTCAATCATTGATGAATTCTTATCTACATTTGAATCCTCTCCCATTGGACTTGACATGGAGATTAAAGAAGAAGAATCACAACCTCCCATGCCCTTGGTGAACAATGAAGAAGAGATCAAATTGGAAGAAAGCTACCAAGAAGAAGAGGTTGATATTGAAGAAGCTTGCAAAGAGGTGGAAGTTGTCAAAGAAGAGCCCATGGGAATGGAGCTGGAGATCACCTTGCCAAGGTTGTTGGAGACCTCTCCCCCAAAGCCATCACCATCCATCCCTTTGTTCAAGTGGGTAAATCTCTCATCTCTAAGCTTAATTAGCCCACTTGAATATGCTTTACTTGAGACAGATGAGCAACTTAGAGCTCTTTGTGGCTATAAGAGTAAAAGGGAGATGGTTAGTGGTTAGCAACACAATCCTAGGTTCATTGTAGTAGGAAGCTCACGGCTGAATTATCATGGTTGGAAGAATACTAAATTGTATGGGTCTAAGAAGCTCATTGGATACCTTAGTGAGAATTCAGATTGCTTACCACCCGGATGCAATTATGATGATCAACAAGAAGACGGGTGCAAGAGCAAGGTTTGGTACGCCAGAATTCATTCTAGCAACCAACACTTTTGGGGCCTTGTCACTTACTTCAACTTGCTTGAAGACTTTATGTGTCTAATTTGGGACCCCGGATGTTACTGGAAGCACAAACATTGGTGGAGATTCTTGGACAAGTTCAAGCATAAGCCACCATAATAGGGAGCTCATCCAATGTCCAACTTAAGGATAATAACTAAAAGTGCTAGGTGGGAGACAACCCACCACGGTATGATCTTTGGTGGACGAAATTGTGATCATCAATAATGGCTCCAAAGACTTGGTGCTCTCAAACGTGAATCACACTTTATCACAACTCCGCACAACTAACCAGCAAGTGTACTGGGTCGTCCAAGTAATACCTTACGTGAGTAAGGGTCGATCCCACAGAGATTGTTGGTATGAAGCAAGCTATGGTCATCTTGTAAATCTCAGTCAGGATGATTCAAATATGATTGGATTAGATATTCAAAAGATAAATAAAATAAACAGGAAATAAAGATAAAGTTACTCATGTAATCCAATGGTGGGAATTTCAGATAGGTACATGGAGGTGCCGTGTTCCTTCCGAATCACTACTATCTTATTACATTCATCCAATCCTTCTTACTCCTTTTCATGGCAAGCTGTATATAGGGCATCACCGTTGTCAATGGCTACATCCCATCCTCTAAGTGAAAAAGGTCCAAATGCTCTGTCACAGCACGGCTAATCATCTGTCGATTCTCAATCAGGTTGGAGTAGAATCTAGTGATTCTTTTGCGTCTGTCACTAACGCCCAGCCTTCAGGAGTTTGAAGCTCGTCACAGTCATTCAATCTCGGAATCCTACTCGAAATACCACAGACAAGGATAGACTTTCCGGATTCCCATGAATGCCACCATCAATTCTAGCTTATACCACGAAGATTCTGATTAAGGAATCCAAGAGATATGCGCTCGGTCTAAGGTAGAACGGAAGTGGTTGTAAATCATACGCGTTCATAGGTGAGAATGATGATGAGTGTCACGGATCATCACATTCATCAAGTTGAGGTGCAACGAATATCTTAGAACAGGAATAAATCGAATTGGATAGAAAATAATAGTAATTGCATTGAAACTTGAGGTACAGCAGAGCTCCACACCCTTAATCTATGGTGTGTAGAAACTCCACCGTTGAAAATACATAAGTGAAAGAGGTTCAGGCATGGCCGAATGGCCAGCCCCCACACGTGATCACAGGATCAAAAATACAATTCAGGATCCAGGATGTCTAATACAATAGTAAACTATCCTATTTATACTAGACTAGCTACTAGGGTTTATAGAAGTAAGTAATTGATGCATAAATCCACTTCCAGGGCCCACTTGGTGTATGTTTGGGCTGAGCTTAATCTATCCATGAGCTGAGGCTTCTTTTGGAGTTGAACGCCAAGTTGTAACGTGTTTTGGGCGTTCAACTCCGGTTCGTGACGTGTTTCTGGCGTTTGACTCCAGACAGCAACATGGAACTGGCGTTGAGCGCCAGTTTATGTCGTCTAATCACAAATAAAGTATGGACTATTATATATTGATGGAAAGCTATGGATGTCTACTTTCCAACGCCGTTGAGATCGTGCCATTTGGAGTTATGTAGCTCCAGAAAGTCCATTTTGAGTGCAGAGAGGTCAGATTCCAACAGCATCAGCAGTCCTTTGTCAGCCTCCTATCAGAGTTTTGCTCAGGTCCCTCAATTTCAGCCAGAAAATACCTGAAATCATAGAAAAATACACAAACTTATAGTAAATTCCAGAAATATAAATTTAGCATAAAAACTAATGAAAACATCCCTAAAAGTAACTAGATCATACTAAAAACTACCTAAAAACAATGCCAAAAAGCGTATAAATTTTCCGCTCATCACAACACCAAACTTAAAGCAACTGAAGATAAATTAGGATAAAAAGAAGGGAATATACTATAAATCCAAAAATATCAATGAATATTAATTCTAATTAGATGAGCGGGACTTGTAGCTTTTTGCTTCTGAACAGTTTTGGCATCTCACTTTTTCCTTTGAAGTTTAGCATGATTGGCTTCTCTAGGAACTTAGAATTTCGGATAGTGTTATTGATTCTCCTAGTTAAGTATGTTGATTCTTGAACACATCTACTTTTATGAGTCTTGGCCATGGCCCTAAGCACTTTGTTTTCCAGTATTACCACCGGATACATAAATGCCACAGACATATGATTGGGTGAACCTTTTCAGATTGTGACTCAGCTTTGCTAGAGTCCCCAGTTAAAGGTGTCCAGAGCTCTTAAGCACACTCTTTTTGCTTTGGATCACGACTTTAACCACTCAGTCTCAAGCTTTTCACTTGGACTTGCATGCCACAAGCACATGGTTAGGGACAACTTGATTTAGCCGCTTAGGCCTGAATTTTATTTCCTTGGGCCCTCCTATCCATTGATGCTCAAAGCCTTGGATCCTTTTTACCATTGCCTTTTGGTTTTAAGGGCTATTGGCTTTTTCTGCTTGCTTTTTCTTTTTCTTTCTATTTTTTTCGCAATTTTTTTTTGTTTTTTTGTTTTTTTTTTCTGCAAGCTTTTGCTTTTTCACTGCTTTTTCTTGCTTCAAGAATCAAATTTATGATTTTTCAGATCATCAATAACATTTCTCTTTGTTCATCATTCTTTCAAGAGCCAACAATTTTAACATTCATAAACAACAAGATCAAAAATATGCACTGTTTAAGCATTCATTCAGAAAACAAAAAGTATTGTCACCACATCAATATAATTAAATTAAATTCAAGGATAATTTTCGAAATTTATGTACTTCTTGTTCTTTTGAATTAAAAATATTTTTTATTTAAGAGTGGTAAAGGATTAATGGAATTTATTCATAGCTTTAAGACATAGTTACTAACTACTAATGATCATGAAGTAGAGACACAAAACATAGATAAACATATAACATAAAAAACCGAAAAATAGATAGATAAGAACAAGGAAGTTAAGGAATGAGTCCACCTTAGTGAGGGAGGCACCTTTTGAAGGTCCAATGGTGATTTTTGAGCTCCTTTATGTCTCTTCATTGCTTCTGTTACATGATCCCTAGTGATTTTGGTGTTCCTATCCTTAGTTGCTTCCAATAATTATGTGGAGGAACATGTATCCCCTGAGGTATCTTAGGGATTTCTTGATGAGAGAATTTCTCATGCTCTCTTGATGTGCAGTCAAATGCTCTTCTACTGAGCTATGGATCCTTGAGCTGAATCTCTCCATCTCCCATGACTCAGAGGTGTAAGCTTTTGTCTTCTCTTTTCTCTTCTCTTTCTTTTCTCTTTTTTTTTTTGAGGTTTTTCTGGCCTTAGGTGCCATCAATGGTTATGGAAAAGCAAGAAAAGCAAAAAAGCTATGCTTTTACCACACCAAACTTAGAATGTTGCTTGCCCTCGAGCAAAAGAAGAAAGAATAGAAGAAGGAGAAGAAGATATAGGGGAGAGGGAGAGATGTTGTGTTTTGGCCATGTAGGGTGGGTTTGGGTGGGAAGGATGGATGGATGTAAGTGGTGAAGAGGTAATTGGGAAAGTGTGTTATAGGATTAATTAGGAGGTAAGGTGGGAATATGTTAGGTGGGGATCCTATGGGGTCCACAGATCCTGAGGTGTCAAGGATTTACATCCCTGCACCAATTAGGCATGTAAAATGCCTGAGCATACCATTCTGGCGTTTAAACGCCGAAATGGTGCACACTCTGGGCGTTCAACGCCCATGTGTAGCATGTTCTGGCGTTGAACGCTAGTTCCATGCTTGTTACTGGCGTTCAGCGCCAGCTTTCCTCATGGCACATTCCTGGTGTTCAAACGCCAGGATGTTGCTTGTTTCTGGTGTTCAGCGCCAGATCCATGCTCTGTTCTGGCGTTAAACACCAGCCAGATGCACCTTACTGGCGTTTAAACCTCAATAAGTCCTTCCTCCAGGGTGTGATTTTTCCTCTGCTGTTTTTGATTCTATTTTTAATTTTAATATTTTTTTTGTGACTCCTCATGATCATGAACCTACTAAAACACAAAATAACAATAAAAATAAAATTAGATAAATAAAAAAATTGGGTTGCCTCCCAACAAGCGCTCTTTTAATGTCACTAGCTTGACAGTGGGCTCTCATGGAGCCTTAGATAAGTTCAGAGCATAATGAAGGTTTCCCAACACCAAAGTTAGAGTTTGAATGTGGGGTCTTCTCAACACCAAACTTAAAGTTTGGTTGTGGCCTCCCAACACCAAACTTAGAGTTTGATTGTGGGGGCTCTTTTGGACTCTGTACTGAGAGAAGCTTTGCATGCTTACTCTCTTTTGTTACAGAGGGATGGCCATGTGCCTTAAACACAAGGTAGTCCCCATTCAATTGAAGGACTAATTCTCCTCTGTTAACATCTATTACAGCACTTGCTGTGGCTAGGAAAGGTCTTCCAAGGATGATGCATTATCCTCTTCCTTCCTAGTGTCTAAGATTATGAAATCAGCAGGGATGTAGAGGCCTTCAACCTTTACTAACATGTCCTCTACTAATCCATAAGCTTGTCTTACTCACTTGTCTGCCAATTGTAATGAGAATAAGGCAGGCTGTACCTCAATGATCCCTAGTTTCTCCATTACAGAGAGTGGCATAAGATTTATCCCTGACCCCAAGTCACACAGAGCCTTGTTAAAGGTCATGGTGCCTATGGTACAGGGTATTGAGAATTTGCTAGGATCTTGTCTCTTTTGAGCTAAGATTTTCTGAACCCATGTATCTAGTTCACTATTGAGCAAGGGAGGTTCACCTTCCCAAGTCTCATTACCAAACAACTTGGCATTCAGCTTCATGATGGCTCCTAGATATTGAGCAACTTACTCTCCAGTCATATCTTCATCCTCTTTTAAGGAAGAGTAGTCTTCAAAGCTCATGAATGGCAGAAGGAGATTTAGTGGAATCTCTATGATCTCTATATGAGCCTCAGATTCCTTTAAGTCCTCAATAGGGAACTCCTTCTTGTTTGAGAGACGTCCCAGGAGGTCTTTCTCACTAGGATTTTCGTCCTTCTCCTCCTTTGTGCATTCGGCCATATTGATTACATCAATAGCCTTGCACTCTCCCTTTGGATTCTCTTCTGTATTGCTTGGGAGAATACTGGGAGGAGTTTCAATAATTTTCTTACTCAGCTGGCCCACTTGTGCCTCCAAATTTCTAATGGAGGATCTTGTTTCACTTATGAAACTTAGAGTGGCCTTAGACAGATCAGAGACTATGTTTGATAAGTTAGAGGGGCTCTGCTCAGAATTCTCTGTCTGTTGCTGAGAAGATGATGGAAAAGGCTTGTTATTGCTTAGCCTGTTTCTTCCACCATTATTAAAGCCTTGTTGAGGCTTTTGTTGATCCTTCCATGAGAAATTTAGATGATTTCTCCATGATGAATTATAGGTGTTTCCATAAGGTTCACCCATGTAATTAACCTCTGCCATTGCAAGGTTCTCAGGATCATAAGCTTCTTCAGAAGCTGCCTCTTTAGTACTGTTGGATGAATTTTGCCATCCATTCAAACTTTGAGAGATCATGTTGACTTGCTGAGTCAACACTTTGTTCTGAGCCAATATGGCATTCAGAGCATCAATTTCAAGAACTCCTTTCCTTTGAGGCGTCCCATTATTCACGGAATTCCTCTCAGAAGTGTACATGAATTGGTTATTTGCAACCATGTCAATAAGTTCTTGAGCTTCTGCAGGCACTTTCTTTAGGTGAATGGATCCACCTGCAGAATGGTCCAATGACATCTTAGAGAACTCAGATAGACCATAATAGAATATATCTATCATGGTCCATTCTGAAAACATGTCAGAAGGACATCTTTTGGTCATTTGTTTGTATCTTTCCCAAGCTTCATAGAGGGATTCACCATCTTTTTGTTTGAAGGTCTGCACATCCACTCTAAGCTTGCTCAACTTTTGAGGAGGAAATAACTTAGCCAAGAAGGCTGTGACCAGCTTATCCCAGGAGTTCAGGCTATCTTTAGGTTGTGAATCCAACCATGTTCTAGCTCTGTCTCTTATAGCAAAAGGGAAAAGCATGAGCCTGTAGACTTCAGGATCTACTCCATTCGTCTTTACAGTCTCACAGATTTGCAAGAACTCAGTTAAAAATTGGGATCTTCAGATGGAAGTCTATGAAACTTGCAGTTCTGTTGCATTAGAGCAACTAATTGAGGTTTCAGCTCAAAATTGTTTGCTCCAATGGCAGGAATTGAGATGCTTCTTCCATCAAATTTGGAAGTTGGTTTAGTGAAATCACCAAGCATCCTTCTTGCATTATTGTTGTTGGGTTCGGATGCCATCTCCTTTTCTTGTTCGAAAATTTCAGAAAGGTTGTCTCTGGATTGTTGTAATTTAGCTTCTCTTAATTTCCTCTTCAGAGTCCTTTTAGGTTTAGGATCAGCTTCAACAAGAATGCCTTTTTCCTTGTTCCTGCTCATATAGGGAAGAAGAGAACAAGAAAAAAAAGAGGAATCCTCTATGTCGCAGTATAGAGATTCCTTTATGTTAGTAGAAGAAGAAAGGGAATAGGAGTGAAGAAGAATGAATAGGTAGGGGCAGTGATTTGAGATGAAGAGAGGTGAAGAGAAGTGTTAGTAAATAAATAAATAAATAGAAGAAGGGGAGAAGGAAGAAATTTCGAAAATAAATTTGAAAAGAAGTTAAATGATTTTTGAAAATAAAAGATAAGTTAGAATTAAAATTAAAACAATTAATTAATTAAAAAGAATTTTTGAAAAAGGGATGAAATATTTTCGAAAATTAGAGAGGAAAAAGTAGTTAGGTGGTTTTGAAAAAGATAAGAAACAAACAAAAAGTCAAATAGTTAGTTGAAAAAGATATTAAAATCAAATTTGAAAAGATAAGAAGATAAGAAGTTAGATAAGATATTTTGAAATCAAATATTTGAAAAAGATAAAATTTTGAAAAGATATGATAAAAAGATAACATAAGAAGATATGATAAAAAAGATAGGATTGAAAAAAAACTTTAACTTTTAATTTTTTTTAAAAATCAAAATTAATTACTTAACTAACAAGAAACTAAAAGATAAGATTCTAGAATTTAAAGATTGAACCTTTCTTAACAAGAAAGTAACAAACTTCAAATTTTTGAATCAATCACATTAATTATTAGTGTAATTTCGAAATTTTGAAATAAAATTAAGAAAAAGGATTTTTTTGAAAGAATATTTTGAAATTTTCGAATTTAATAAGATAAAAATGAAAAAGATTTGATTTGAAAAAGTTTTGAAAAGATAAGATTTTTAAAGTTGAAAATTTGACTTGACTTGTAAGAAACAACTAATTTTTAAAAATTTTTGACCAAGTCAACCCAAAATTTCGAAAATTTGGAGGGAACTAAGGAAAAGATATTTTTTTTTGAGTTTTTTATGAGGAGAGAGAGAAACACAATCATGACCCAAAACATGAAAATTTTGGATCAAAACACATGATGCATGCAAGAACACTATGAATGTCAAGATGAACATCAAGAACACTTTGAAGATCATGATGAACATCAAGAACATAATTTTGAAAAATTTTTGATGCAAAGAAAACATGCAAGACACCAAACTTAGAAATCTTTAATGCATGGACTCTAACAAACGAAAAATGCATATGAAAAATAACAAACAACACAAAACAAGAAAACATCGAGATCAAACAAGAAGACTTGTCAAGAACAACTTGAAGATCATGAAGAATACCATGAATGCATGAATTTTCGAAAAATGCAAGAAAAATTTTTAAAGCATGCAATTGACTCCAAACTTAAAAATTGACTCAAGACTTAAACAAGAAACACAAAATATTTTTGATTTTTATGATTTTCTAATTTTTTGCATTTTTTATTATTTTTTTCAAAAATATTCTTTAGAAAAATGAAAATAAAGAAAATTTTTTTTTGAAAATTTTTTTTGAAAACTTTTTGAAAAGAAATTTACCTAATTTGAGCAACAAGATGAACCGTCAGTTGTCCATACTCGAACAATCCTCGGCAACGGCGCCAAAAACTTGGTGGACGAAATTGTGATCATCAATAATGGCTCCAAAGACTTGGTGCTCTCATTATCAGAACTCTGCACAACTAACCAGCAAGTGTACTGGGTCGTCCAAGTAATACCTTACGTGAGTAAGGGTCGATCCCACAGAGATTGTTGGTATGAAGCAAGCTATGGTCATCTTGTAAATCTCAGTCAGGCTGATTCAAATATGATTGGATTAGATATTCAAAAGATAAATAAAATAAATAGGAAATAAAGATAAAGTTACTCATGTAATCCAATGGTGGGAATTTCAGATAGGTGCATGGAGGTGCCGTGTTCCTTCCGAATCTATACTTTCTTATTACATTCATCCAATCCTTCTTACTCCTTTCCATGGCAAGCTGTATGTAGGGCATCACTGTTGTCAATGGCTACATCCCATCCTCTCAGTGAAAAAGGTCCAAATGCTCTGTCACAGCACGGCTAATCATCTGTCGGTTCTCAATCAGGTTGGAGTAGAATCTAGTGATTCTTTTGCGTCTGTCACTAACGCCCAGCCTTCAGGAGTTTGAAGCTCGTCACAGTCATTCAATCTCGGAATCCTACTCGAAATACCACAGACAAGGTTAGACTTTCTGGATTCCCATGAATACCGCCATCAATTCTAGCTTATACCACGAAGATTCTGATTAAGGAATCCAAGAGATATGCGCCCGGTCTAAGATAGAACGGAAGTGGTTGTCAATCACACGCGTTCATAGGTGAGAATGATGATGAGTGTCACGGATCATCACATTCATCAAGTTGAGGTGCAACGAATATCTTAGAACAGGAATAAATCGAATTGGATAGAAAATAATAGTAATTGCATTGAAACTTGAGGTACAGCAGAGCTCCACACCCTTAATCTATGGTGTGTAGAAACTCCACCGTTGAAAATACATAAGTGAAAGAGGTTCAGGCATGGCCGAATGGCCAGCCCCCACACGTGATCACAGGATCAAAAATACAATTCAGGATCCAGGATGTCTAATACAATAGTAAACTATCCTATTTATACTAGACTAGCTACTAGGGTTTATAGAAGTAAGTAATTGATGCATAAATCCACTTCCAGGGCCCACTTGGTGTATGTTTGGGCTGAGCTTAATCTATCCATGAGCTGAGGCTTCTTTTGGAGTTGAACGCCAAGTTGTAACGTGTTTTGGGCGTTCAACTCCGGTTCGTGACGTGTTTCTGGCGTTTGACTCCAGACAGCAACATGGAACTGGCATTGAGCGCCAGTTTACATCGTCTAATCACAAATAAAGTATGGACTATTATATATTGCTGGAAAGCTCTGGATGTCTACTTTCCAAAGCCGTTGAGAACGCGCCATATGGAGTTTATTAGCTCCATAAAATTCATTTCGAGTGTAAGGAGGTCAGATTCCAACAGCATCAGCAGTCCTTTGTCAGCCTCCTATCAGAGTTTTGCTCAGGTCCCTCAATTTTAGCCAGAAAATACCTGAAATCATAGAAAAACACACAAACTCATAGTAAATTCCAGAAATGTGAATTTAGCATAAAAACTAATGAAAACATCCCTAAAAGTAACTAGATCATACAAAAAACTACCTAAAAACAATGCCAAAAAGCGTATAAATTATCCGCTCATCAATCTTTCAATTTTATCCTTAGTCTTATTTTATTCTATTTTTATTGGTGTCCAGTCATAACATCTGCATCAGCATCTGTATTCTGCATTCTGTATATTTCATAAAAAAGTGGCAAAAAGATGCGTGGGAGCAGTGCAAAAAGTGTGCCAATCGCACAAGCATCATCATGCGTACGCGTACTCCACGCGTACGTGCCACTTGAGATTTTGGCATTTCATGCATATGCATTAATGACGCACACGCGTGGTCCTGAAAAATCGATGTAAAAGGTGTATTGGCCGAAAGTTGTGATGGCCTGGTGTTGGCACTGTGCTAGAGGCACAAAATTACCCATGCGTACGCGTCCCTGACGCGTGCACCTCGTTTTCATTTTCTGAGCAATCACGCGTGCGCGTGCCTGGCGCGCACGTCTCGTATGCAACGTTGGGTCACAACTTAGAGTGAACAGAAAGTTATGCATGCGCGAGGCTGCCTTCACGCGAGTAGCACAAACACGGTCACGTGTACGCGTGACCGACATTTACGCGTCGCCTCCCTCTCTACGCAACCCACGCGTACGCGTGGAGCACGCGTCTTATCTTTTCTTTTCTAATCCTAATTTCTTTCTTACTTTCTTCATCTCTTTAACTTCTTATCTTTATTCTCTTTCATTCTATTTTCTTTATTACATTTGCATACTTTCATTTATTGCATTTTCATTTTGTGCATATTTTATTTTCTTTTCTAAGTTTATTATTTTACCATTGGTATTAAATGTTCTTATTCAACTGTTGTATCTTTTCTAGTATTATTTTGATACTTAGTGACTTGTTTTACACTGTTGGGTAATATTATTTAAGTCAATGCTAATCTTTTATGATACTTATACTCCTTTTGCATTGACATGAATTTATATTGTCTTTCATTACCCATTATCTCTTCCCCTTTGTTGCAATATCTACACGATTGATATGCCATGTGTTTACACTGTTTTCTCACTTGCATGTTGTAGCTACCATGTAGTTGAGACTTTCATCATTTGACATTAACCCAACAATATCTTATTTGTTTCCTATCTTTATTTTTGTGTTACTTTTCTTCTTTTTCCTTTTCTTTTAGGATGGCCACCGAGGAAGGGAAATATAAACCTTTTACATAGGGTGACATACAAGTCTATCTACACAATCTTTAAAGAAAGACGTCAGTTGTAGCAGCCCGTCCACTTGTACATCTTAGCATGCACTGAGGACAGTGCAATCTTTAAGTGTGGGGAGGTCGATACCGACTTCTGCGGGTAACTACTTTCTGACTCAACACCAATGTTTAAATATTCTTTGTTAAATTAGTTGTTGCATTTACATGTTTGATTGCATGCTTGTTACATTTTGTGCATATTTTACCACTACTTGGTTGAAATAATAATTTCTCTTTCAAGAACCTTTTTATAGCATTTCACTAAATTGAATTAAATTTTTTTTTGTGTTAAACTTGTTTGAAGATTGTATTTGGAACATGGTTTAGAGCTAAAGAACACACAACCCGTGAGATTTGAGCTTAATTACATGGTTACATTATTTAACCATAATATTTTATTCTTGTGTGTTTCCTTCTCTATAATTGCAATCTTTACTTTGTTCTATTCTATATGTCCATTGTTTAGTGTATTTACATGCTTGCATATGATTAAGGCCATCATTTGTTATTAGCTCACTTATCCCAAATAGCCTACCATTTCACTTACCTTTGTTAGCCACTTTGAGCCTTTTAATCCCCATTTGTTCTGTATTTTACCACATCACTAGCCTTAAGCAGAAAAATAATTAATTATCCTATTTAATCTTTGGTTAACTTAAGATGGAGATTGTGTGTCAACTAAGTGTGGGAAAACTGTAGGAAACCTGGGTTAATAGGAAATGTGTTATGTTTCTACTTTATTTAAATATTGGAAATTTGGGTGACCAGAAAAATCCAAAAAAATCCATATGCATTGATATATTATGTTTACTTTTATATTTAAAAAAAAAGACAAAAAAAGAAAAAAAGAAGAAAAAAATATATATACATAATATAAATAAATAAATAGGGGATAAAATTACCCCCAATGCGAAGTTTAATAAAAGATCAATGCATATGTGATAAAATTAAAGAAAAGTTGATACATGAATATGTAATGCAAAAAGTGGGAATTTTGGGTAGCTAGGCATGGATTTAGAGTTACATAGAGTGTGTGTGTGTTAGGGGAGAACTTAGGTTAATCAAAGATTCATATTATAGCTCACTTAGCCATACATATATCCTCACACTTACCTTAGCCCCATTACAACCCTAAAAAGATCTCATGATGTTTGCATTAGTATATTAAATACTTGTTGATTGGTTAGGTGAAGAATAAAGTTTAGAAAGCATGACTAGAGAAGACTAGAGTGGATTACCTTATACACTTGAGTGATTAGAGTGCATATACACCATCAGTAAGGGTTCAATGCTTGATTCTATGTTCCCTGCTTTCATGAGCTGTCTTCTTACAAGTTTACTTATTTTTACTGTATGATTTTAATTAGTGATATCTGATTTATGTTTGCCTTGAAGAACTTATTTACTTTTAACCAAGTAGACAGAATCATATAGTTACATTCATACAAAGGTTGCATTGCATTGCATGAGTTTTACTTTTCCCTACTCATTTATTTTATCTCCTTGAGCTAAGCATGAGGACATGCTAATGTTTAAGTGTGGGGAGTTTGATAAACCACTATTTTATGGTTTATCTTGTGTTTAATTGAGTAGTTTTTATCAAGTCTTTACCCACTTATTCATATGATTTGCATGGCTTTACAACTCCTTCTAAGTCTTGATCTATGGTTGAAAACTTGCTTTCTTGAAGTCTTTAATTTGTGTATTTTAATTCTCTTTTATACCATTCGATGCTGTGATCCGTATGTTAAGTGTTTCAAGCTTTATAGGGCAGGAATGGCTTAAAGGATGGAGTGGAAGCTTACAAAAAATGGAGGAAACACAAGAAATTAAGGAGATAACCAGCGAGCAGCGATGTGCACGCATGGCTCACGCGTGCGCACGACATGGAGAAAATTGCAGTGACGCGTGCGCGTGCCTGACGCGTACGCGTGGATCGGATTTCTGCAATATAACGTGAGCGCGTGCTTGACGTGAATGCGTGACACACCAAAACAACTAGCGACATGAATGCGTGACATGCGCGATCTGCAGAATTAACAGAAAATGTTGGGGGCAATTTCGGGCCATGTTTTGACCCAGTTTTCAGCCCCGAAACACAGACTAAAGCAAGGGAACATGCAGAGACTCAAGAGACAAACATTCATTATTCACAATTTAGGTTTTAGATGTAGTTTTCTAGATAGAGAGGCTCTCTCCTCTTTCTTAGGTTTTAGGCTTTAGGATTTCTCTTAGGTTAGGTTTACTTCTTCTTCATTCCAGGTTCAATGTTCCTTTACTTTGGTTTCTCTTCTATTTTTATTTATTCTATTACTTTGATTTATAAATTCTCATGTTAGATTTGATTTTATATTTAATATAATTTGAGGTATTTCAGATTTATGATTGCTTTCTTTTATTTATGATATAAATAATTTAGATTTTTCCCTCTTTGGCTTTAGTTGAGTAATTGGTGACACTTGAGTTATCAAACTCGGTGCTGATTGAAAATTGGAATTTGCTGATTGATTTGGATCCCTCTAACGCTAGTCTTTCCATAGGAGTTGACTAGGATTTGAGGAATCAAACTGATTAGTCCACTTGACTTTCCTTTATTTAGTAAGAGTTAACTAAGTGGGAGCAATAAACAATTCTCATCACAACTGATAAGGATAACTAGAATGGGATTTCCAGTTCTCATACCTTGCCAAGAGTTTTTCTAGTTATTAATTTATTTTCTTGCCATCTAAATTCCTTGTTCAAACCTTTCAAAAAACCCAAAAGATACTTTTCCATAACCAATAATAAATCATACCTCCCTGCAATTCCTTGAGAGACGACCCGAGGTTTAAATACTTCGGTTATTATTTTTTAGGGGTTTTGTTACTTGTGACAACTAAATTTTTGTACGAAAGGATTCTTTGCTGGTTTAGAAACTATACTTACAATGTGATTATTTTTATGAAATTCTTTACCGGCAAAAGTCCTCTCGTCAAAGAGGCACAGAAAGTAGAGAAAGTTCGATCTTTCTTTCCATAAAACATAATGAAAACTTTGGTTGCAGTGACTGTTTGGATTTAGCAAGCCTTTCTTCAGATCACATCCATGCTTTATAGTGTTGACATTGATAAATAGGATCTCCTATATCACACACATCTGGCGAATGAAGTCTCTTTAGATACTCAGTTGTCATACTGATGCAATTTAGTCCATGATGTACACAAAGATCCAAATAAACACATGGATAAAATTTTTATGCCGTGTAAACTTTCTGAGGATGGTATAAAATAATCTTCTAAATCCATATCCAACATTGAAGCATCATAAGCATTAAAACTATAATCAATAAATATTATAAAAAGTGAAAACATATATGTTGATGTATTACTAATAATTCATATCCCTTGCAAGCTACCAACTTAAATTCTTGATATAATGGAAGATTACCATCATAATCAACAAAAGGGTCAATATTTTGGCCACTTTGTATGTCACTGCTTGGTGGGTGCACTTTAACAGTCGATAAATTTACATCTTCATAAAATTGTGCCAAATTAATAGCCACCGAAGTAACAACAGAGGAAGATTATCTTTTTTGCATCCCATTTATAGTAGAATTTTTTTACAAAAATTTTAATTTTATTTAATTAAACGTTACACACTATAGAAAAGAAAAGAATATAATAATAATTACCATCCTTTCTAAATTATCTTTTTGTTAGGCATGATCTTTAGGAACCGCAGTGTGACGGGAGCTAATTTTGCGGAATGACTTGTGTTAGATTATTGGTGGGTCTTTGCATACTAGAGTATACTAGAATTGTAATAAATCTATTTGATATAAATGATTCTCGATGAAGCATACTGTTTTTAAATATTGGTGCATGAATCATTTAATAATCATTAATTATACGTACTATTTATTAACACAAACATTAGAGTTCTTGTCAATGAGGGACCCGTTGGTAGAGTTAAAAATTCATATATTATCTCTGATGTAGAAGGTCTTACATAAGTAGGAGGAATATTTTCCTGTCCAATTCCATGTGACGCACAGTGTACACCATACATAGAGAGTTGCTTCTCTATGAATGAGTAATGAGAAATATATAAAAATTTTGTCATTAAACTAATATTTCAAAATTTAGATAAATATGAGTCAATTATAATAAGAAAAATGCCATCTTTACTCTACTTGATTGTAAACTGAGAATATTAGGTGAGGTACCAGTTTCTTGACACATTGTTCTTTGACTTATAATAATATGTTGCACATTTTTATGTACGTCAAAATTTATATAATTGTTGTTCTTCCACACTGTGAAGTCAAGAAAAATAAATAAAACACAAATAATTATTCAATTAACTAATCTTGTATTTCGTTTTATATAATTTTAGTAGTATACTTTCGTAGTTAACGAAAAAAAGTTGTATTGGTTTAGTTTAATTTAATTATTTTTAAAATTAATAAACTAAATCAATAAACTAAATCAATGATTATCTATATCATATTTTTTAAAAGGTTTAATTATTTTGTTGGTCTTTATAGTTTTACCAAATTTTTAATTAGGTCCCTATACGTTTTTTTTCTTTTAATTGGGTCCCTACACTGCTTTAATGTTGTAATTAAGCCATTCCTAGTGTAAAAAATATTAAAGTTAACTAAATATTTTTTTACAAATTGAAGGTATTTATAATTAAAAATTTTATTAAATCTTTGACCGCATGTATTTTGATAAAATATTATATTGATTTTCACATTTTTAACATGAAAAGGACGTAACTACAAAATTAAAAGTAGTGTAAGGACCTAATTGAAAAGAAAAAAAATATAGGAATCTAATTAAAAATTTGATGAAACTATAAGAACCAACAGAGTAATTAAACCTATTTAAAATATACCAAATCATAACTTAAAAATAAATATAATTCAATTTAAATAATAAATAAAACTCTAAATTTAAATATAATTTTAAAATTACAATTTATTTAAATCCAGTTAAATAGATCTAAACCAAAACATCAAATTTTATATTTCATTCGTTAGTATAGAGTTTTATGTATTAATTTAGATTAAATAGTATATAATTCTAAACTATGATCGAGTGTATCTTAAATAACTTAAATATTATCTGAAGATTTGAAGATAGCATAGTTTTAATATAATTTATAATTTATTAAATATGAATTTAAAAGAAAGGTTTTTCTAAAGATGAATAGTTGTTTACAATCAGTCAATCACTAAATTAAAATATTTAAAAAATTATATATAGTACAAACTATTTTGCTAATATTCTCAGCAATGATAATAGCTTAAATTGTATTTTTCATAAAAAAAAGAGATATAAAAAAAGTCTCACAAAGAACACTCACCAGAAAGCAAAAAAAAGAGCAAACTCATTATCATCAAGTCTTTTTCGTTTTCTTGTCAAAATTATCCTTCGTCTTAACCTTGCAATCTTGGATTGTGTGACTGGAGTGAGATATATTATCATTGTTAATTCACTTATCCACAATGTACTTCTCTTGCAACAATGAGCTACAAATACAAATTTTAAAACTTTAATACAAATCTTGAAGTTAAATTTAAATATCTATTAACTTACAATACTGATTATGTATTGATTAATTTATGAAGTATCATTTCTACTTAAAAAATAAAAAATTTAATTTTTAAATATGTAAAAATATATTAAAAGTGATTTTTAATTCAAAAATCAATAATCTAATTAATATATATATATATATATATAATTTAAATATAGCTACCATAAGCAAACTAATTTTTATATTATATATTATTAAATAATTAAAAATATACACTTATGTACAATGATTTTTAAATTTGAATTTAAAAGTGATTAATAAATTACATTTTTAAATGTAAATAACAAAAAATAGTTAAGTACAAAATATTCAATATATAATAATTTTGGTCATTTAAAATTTAGGCATCGAAAATTAGATTAAGTATTTGAAATTAACATAATTTTATGGTATGTATCAAGAATTTTTGAACTTGAATTTAAAAGTGATTAATAAATCACATTTTTTAATATAAATAACAAAAAAAAATAGTTAAGTACAAAATATCAACATAGTCATTTAAAATTTAGGCATCGGAAATTGGATTAAGTATTCGAAATTAACAACAACTTTATGGTATGTTTCAAGAATAACAATAATAATACACATGAAAGGTAATACTATCTACTGTTTGATGAGGAGGCGTAATCATTGTGATGGTCTAGAATTTCTCAATTAGATTTTCGTTATAAGTATAGTTCTAAACTAACAAATAATCTTTCCAATAAAAAATTTGGTTGTCACGAGTAACAAACTCCAAATAAGAATTAACCGAAGTATTTAGACTTCGAGTCGTCTCACGAGGAATTGCAATGAAGTGAATGATTATTGGCTATGAAGGGACAGCGGGGTTTGATTGATAAAGGACGAGAAAGTAACTGAATAATTAACTAATAAAATAAAGGGAAGATACTCTTGGCTAGACATAGGTAATTGAGATCACCATCCTTGTCTACAAAACACATATTAACAATTATGAGGAACCAAGCTCATTAATTCTACCTCCAAGAGCTTTAAGTACGTATAATCTACTCCTAAACTTGAGGTACGTCAAATCAGCTTGATCAACATCAATCCATAAGTCCCAACCTAGCTACTAATTGACTTAATAGGAAGCTAAAGTCAATGGTTATCAAATTGATCACATATGGTTCTCAATCACCAATTCATTAGGACTCAATGACTCAAGGTCACTCAATTCCCTTAGCCTAGGCCAAGAGTAAAGAAAACTACTCAAAACCTAAAGGAAGCATTCTATCAAACAACTAGAGTGTAAGAAAAGTAAACATCACCAATTGCAAGAATTAACAAGATCTATAACCATCATGAGCAAGAAATCAACAATATCAATGAAAATAGACATCAAAGAGAGTATGGAAACATAAAATTGTATTAAAAGAAAAGGAAATCCAACAAGGGTTTATCAACATAAAAGAGGGCAAAAACAAGAAATTAACAAGAGAAACTAGAGAAATAAGGCATTAGAATAAGAAATTGTGAAGGAAACAAGATGAATTCAAGAAATTACACTCAGATCTAAGAGAATTTAACCTAATCCTAACCTAATTCTAGAGAGAAGAGGGAGCTTCTCTCTCTAGAAAACTAACTAAAGGCTCATCATGACTAACTAAGGGCTCCCCCTTGCTCTAGTTTGAATTCTGCATGAAATAGCTTCAGGAATGAGTTGGGTTTGGGCCTGGGCAGCTCAGAAATCGCCCCCAGAATTTTGCCTTTAAGCGAGTCACGTGCAAGCATCGACGCGTACGCATCATGTGCGCGTACGCGTCGCCTGGTAATTTTCCTATCCGCGCGTACACGTACGCGTCGCCATGCGACGTCACTTCTGCGCGTGAGCGCCTGGTGCGCGCGCGCATCCATTGATGCACTCCCAATCCTTAATTCTTCATGTATTCTCCACTTTGTATGCCTTTCTCTTCACTTCTTCCATCCAATATCTGCCTTATAAACCTGAAATCACTAACAAATACATCAAGGCATCGAATGGAATTAAGGTGAGTTAAAATCACCAATTTAAGGGCCTAAAAAGCATGTTTTCACATTTAATCACAAATCAAGGGAGAATTACAAAACTATGCTATATCATTGAATAAATGTGGAAAAAGGGTGATAAAACCCCCTAAATTAAGCATAAGATAAACCACAAAATTGGGATTTATCAAACCTCTCCACACTTAAACTAAGCATGTCATCATGCTAAATTCAAGAAAAAGACAAGGGGTGTCAACATTTATTAAATGTAAACTACCTAAATGCAACTATCTGCATGAATGCAATCACTTGATTAAAACAAATCAACTTCTTAGAAAGCATGTGTAGGCATAAGGGCTAGAGAAATAGGAATCAACTCAAATCCAAACCAAACCCACATTTGCATTGAATTATCAAAAAGATTTACAAACTTGCATATTGAAGAATGATCATAGTGGAGACATGTAATTGAGCAATCGAACCCTCACTGGATGTGTATCCGCTCTAGTCACTCAAGTGTTTCGGGGTTGATTCACTCAATTCTCCTCTAATCATGCTTTCCAAGATTTGTTCTTCATCTAACAATCAACAATCATTCAATGCATGCATACAATTATCATGAGGACTTTCCATAAGATTGTAACGGGCTTAGGGTCAAGGTAGGGTCATATATGGTTAAGTGGACTAAAATTTGAATCTTTGATTAACCTAGACTTCCCACCTAACCTATATAATAACCTATACATTTAAGTGCTAATCTAACTACCCATTCTTCACTTCTCATATACTCATGCATTTTTTTCTTCATTCATAACACTTATGCATTGATTTTATTGACCTTTACTTTGGGGCATTTTGACCCCTTTTTATTGCTTTTCCCCTTTTCTTTTTTTTTTTCACTTTGTACAAGAACATCAATGCATAAGATTAATACATTTAATCTATTCATGAGCATGCACCCAATTCCCAAATATGAAATCATAAAATACCCTTTTATCCTAACCAATGTTCCCAATTCTCCCCAAACTTGAATAGTAAACACTCTCACTAGCCTAAGCTAATCAAAGATCTAAACAAGAGACTTTTATTGTTTTTCGCTTTAGGCTTGTAATGTGCCACAATAAAGAACAATTGGGTTAAGCATGGCCTCAAAATTGGCTAACAATGGAGAGTAAAAGGTAGACTATTTAGATAAATGAGCTAATGAAACAATGGCCTCAATCATATAAATGCATGTATGCAAGGAATGATGGACATATAGAATTAAACAGATCAAGGATCACAATTATAGAAAGAGAATAATTACACACAAGAAGGAAAATTAAGTGGTTACACCATTAGGCTAAAATCTCACAAGCTTGTGTTCTTAGCCCAAAACATGATCCACAAAGTGTATAATTCAAGCAAGTTCTAAAAAAAAAATTCAATCAATTGGGGTGGTACCCTATAAATGAGTTTCTTGAAAATTTTCATCATTTTGACTAAGCTTATTAATGCAATGTTGTGATTGAGAAATTTTAAAAATTTCCTTAGTTTACCTGTTTTTTCAATCAAAACAAATCTCATATACAAAAAGGGTTAACTAGGTTTCAATAGTCCAAAATATTTTCCAATCACAACCAAGAAAATCTAAAACCAGCTAAAACAACTATGTAAAGAAAATCTAACTAAAATTATGAAATGTAAAGTGCAAAGTGCATCAACTAAAATAAAAGTACGCAACAACTAAGATAAAAGTATCCACAATACTAGTATATACAATAATCCAAAAAGTAAAATGCAAAATAAAGCAAAATAATAGAAACTAGGAGATAAATGTTTGAAAATGTTCAACCACACAAAGGATATCCACCGACGGTAACGACGGCGACCTCCCCACACTTAAGATGAAGCATCGTCCTCGATGCTACTGCTCGGGATCAGAATAAGGGTCAACAGTCGCGTCTAGCTACTGGGACTCAGGCTGTGGCTGTGGCTCTGCAGAAGGCTGCTGAACCTCTGGGGTGGCCTGTGTCTCTGGTGGTGCCTCTGACTGAGCTGGCTCCTCCTCGGGCTGCTCCTTCTCAAATGCAGAAGAGTCAGAGAGAGGGGGCAACTCAACGTCCAGCGCCACAAACATCTGATCCATCCTATCCAGGCGTCGCATGATGCGGCGCTCAACACGCTTTATGAAGCGGAACAGACATTGTACTACCAGATATGTCAGCTGTGGTGGTGGTGGTGGTGGTGCTATAGGTGCTGGAGTTGATGGGCCTGCTATAGCTGTGGAAGAAGAAGGTCTAGCTCCCTCTATTGCTGCTCTGGCTTGGGATCTGCACCGGAATGGGGACTTCTCATTCACCCATGACCCCCACGGAATGAATTCCTCCTTTTCAGGAAGGACGAAAGGTGGAGATATGTCCTCTGCTAACCACGGAACACCGGCTCTCTGGATCATTTGAGTGACCAATGTAGGAAATAGGATAAGCCATGGATGTGAGCGCGCCACATAAACCTCCTAATCAGTCGGGGGAAGTATACCTCCTTCCCCTCCAGCACGCAGCTGATCAGGACAAGCATGGCTACCAGAATCTCTGTAAAGTGGGTAGTCGGCATGACGTAATGGGCAAAGATCTGCTGCCACGTCTTAACCTCCTTACTCAGATGAATAAAATGCATCCCCTTGGGCTTCTTATTGTCAGAGTCCATTACCCAAGGGGCGTCCGGTGTGGCCACTACACTCCGTAGAGCGTCATAATCAAATGTCATGCAATGCAGCTCCACCTCAGCTTGGTCAAATGCATCTGGATCACTGGTCTTGGGCCTACAGGTGAGTGCATCCTCAATAGCTGCCTCTGTGATTGGCACCAGGATGCCTCTTATAAGAACCACCTCGAGGGTGTGTCAGAAAAAGTTGCAATAAAACTCTTGAACCCAAGATCTGTTCACTGTACCCAGCTCCCTATCAATGAAATCCAAGCCATTCTCTCAATACGGTTGTTAATGGTCAACCGCAGGTCAGGTGGAATGGCCAGCTTCTTTTCTATATTCAGGTTCTTTTTATTGTAGCTCAGGAAGCGGAGCTCACAGTATGTCCTGGGCAGGTAGCAACTGATCGGCCTTCTCCTTTGGATTAATTGGGTTCTTCGCATAAGCCATGAAAGGAGAAGTAGAGGCTTGCGGTTTCTTCCTCTTACATGAGGTAACCTTAGCTTTTCCTCTGTCAGCCATCCTGAAAAAGCAGATAAGACAGGATATAAACAATTAAGCTACGTAGAGGAATGGAAAGCAAGGAATGATATATTCAAAGGACAAGAGGATTGACATGTAATCATGAAGTGAGTCAAGAGATAAGAATTCTTGGAATACAGAAAACATGATTCAGAAATCAAACAAAGCCATAAACCAAGAATTCAAGCCATAATTGCATAATGCTTGTTCACTAAGCCTAATAAGCGTCATACCAAGAGAATGGTAAAAAGGGTTAGTTTGAAAGTGAAAAGAAAAGTCAATTGGTTAATGAAATTAGAGGTTAGAGAACTGGTTCAAAAAAATTGCCGGTATGACGGGTATTGGCTTAATTAAGAGAAATGCACAAAGTATGGAAAACAAGCATGTTCACATTCATGAGGAAGATACAGTTATTGATGATGAAATATGGAATTTTGCATAAAAGCTTATGATATGAAAACAAGTCGTCAACAATGTCAGGGTCACTAGATTGTGCAATAATTGGTATAAGGATGTCAGATATTCACTATGTGTAACAAAAAGCAACTTGAAAACAGTTTTGAATCAAAAGGGTTACACTAGTGAAATCCACCAACTATTGCAAATAAATGAACCTTATTGAGGAAAATCACAAGTTAAAGTCAAATGGTAGTTTTAGCAAATGTCCGAGGGCATTTGACTTAACTTGAAGAGTGTAGACACACAAAAGGTTCAACTTGAAGAGATAGGGTTAAGCAAGATACTAATTGTCACAGAAGTCCGACAAAGAGTTTCTTGGACCAAACCTTTCAATGCGTATTATGGGAATTAAGATAAACACGGGAATGCTAGCCAAGTAGCCTAAGAATTGAACTTGGTGAGGTCAGAAAACCTAAATTAAAGAATTTGTAGGTTCAATTCTAGGAACAAGTGGTGCACGAAATTGTGATCATCAACAATGGCGTCAAAAATTTGGTAGCGCTCTCAAACGTGAATCACACTTTGTCACAACTCCGCACAACTAACCAACAAGTGTACTGGGTAGTCCAAGTAATACCTTACGTGAGTAAGGGGTCGATCCCACAGAGATTGTTGGTATGAAGCAAGCTATGGTCATCTTGTAAATCCCAGTCAGGCAGATTCAACTATATTAAGAGATTATTGGATTTTCGAATAATAATAAATAATAAACAGAAAATAAAGATAGAGTTACTCATGTAATTCAATGGTGGGAATTTCAGATAAGTGTATGGAGATGCTTGTCCCTGTTGGATCTCTGCTTTCCTACTGCCTTCCTTCAATCCTTCTTACTCCTTTCCATGGCAAGCTGTATGTAGGGCATCACCGTTGTCAATGGCTACATCCCATCCTTTCAGTGAAAATGGTCCAAATGCTCTGTCACAGCACGGCTAATCATCTGTCGGTTCTCGATCATGTTGGAATAGAATCCCTTGATTCATTTGCGTTTGTCATCACGCCCAACAATCGCGAGTTTGAAGCTCATCAAAGTCATTCAATTCCGGAATCCTACTCGGAATACCACAGACAAGGTTAGACTTTCCGGATTCCCATGAATGCCGCCATCAATTCTAGCTTATACCACGAAGATTCTGATTAAGGAATCATAGAGATATGCGCCCGGTCTAAGGTAGAACATAAGTGGTTGTCAGTCACGCGTTCATAGGTGAGAATGATGATGAGTGTCACGGATCATCACATTCATCATGTTGAAGTGCAACGAATATCTTAGAATAAGAATAAGTCGAATTGAATAGAAAATAGTAGTAATTGCATTAAAACTCGAGGTACAGCAGAGCTCCACACCCTTGATCTATGGTGTGTAGAAACTCCACCGTTGAAATTACATAAGTGATGAAGGTCCAGGCATGGCCGAATGGCCAGCCCCCAAACGTGGTCAAAAGACTAGATAGTCAAAGACATCTAATAAACTAGTAAAAAGTTCTATTTATACTAAACTAGCTACTAGGGTTTACAGAAGTAAGTAATTGATGTATAAATTCACTTCCGGGGCCTACTTGGTGTGTGCTTGGGCTGAGCTTGATCTATCCACGAGCTGAGGCTTCTCTTAGAGTTGAACGCCAAGTTGTAACGTGTTTTGGGCGTTCAACTCTGGTTCGTGACGTGTTTCTAGCGTTTGACTCTAGAATGCAGCATGGAACTGGCGTTGAGCGCCAGTTTACGTCGTCTAATTACGAATAAAGTATGAACTATTATATATTGTTGGAAAGCACTGGATGTATACTTTCCAACGCCGTTGAGAGCGCGCCATTTGGAGTTTTGTAGCTCCAGAAAATCCATTTTGAGTGCAGGGAGGTCAGATTCCAACAGCATCAGTAGTCCTTTGTCAGCCTCCTATCAGAGTTTTGCTCAGGTCCCTCAATTTCAGCCAGAAAATACTTGAAATCACAGAAAAATACACAAAGTCATATTAAAGTCCAAAAATGTGAATTTAGTATAAAAACTAATGAAAACATCCCTAAAAGTAACTAGATCATACTAACAACTACCTAAAAACAATGCCAAAAAGCGTATAAATTATCCGCTCATCACAACACCAAACTTAAATTGTTGCTTGTCTCCAAGCAACTGAAGATCAATTAGGATAAAAAGAAGAGAATATACTATAAATCCCAAAATATCAATGAATATTAATTCTAATTAGATGAGCAGGACTTGTAGCTTTTTGCTTCTGAACAGTTTTGGCATCTCACTTTTTCCTTTGAAGTTTAGAATGATTGGCTTCTATAGGAACTTAGAATTTCAGATAGTGTTATTGATTCTCCTAGTTAAGTTTGTTGATTCTTGAACACAGCTACTTTTATGAGTCTTGGCCGTGGCCCTAAGCACTTTGTTTTCCAGTATTACCACCGGATACATAAATGCCACAGACACATGACTGGGTGAACCTTTTCAGATTGTGACTCAGCTTTGCTAAAGTCCCCAGTTAGAAGTGTCCAGAGCTCTTAAGCACACCCTTTTTTGCTTTGGATCACGACTTTAACCACTCAGTCTCAAGCTTTTCACTTGGACCTGCATGCCACAAGCACATGGTTAGGGACAGCTTGATTTAGCCGCTTAGGCCTGGATTTTATTTCCTTGGGCCCTCCTATCCATTGATTCTCAAAGCCTTGGACCCTTTTTACCCTTGCCTTTTGGTTTTAAGGCTATTGGCTTTTTCTGCTTGCTTTTTCTTTTTCTTTCTAAATTTTTTTTCGCAAGCTTTTGCTATTCACTGCTTTTTCTTGCTTCAAGAATCAATTTTATGATTTTTCAGATCATCAACAACATTTTTCTTTTTCATCATTCTTTCAAGAGCCAACAATTTTGACATTCATAAACAACAAGATAAAAAATATGCACTGTTTAAGCATTCATTCAGAAAACAAAAAGTATTGTCACCACATCAATATAATTAAACTAAATTCAAGGACAATTTTTGAAATTTATGTACTTCTTGTTCTTTTGAATTAAAAATATTTTTCATTTAAGAAAGGTGAAGGATTTATGGAATTTATTAATAGCTTTAAGACATAGTTACTACATACTAATGATCATGAAGTAGAGACACAAAACATAGATAAAAACGAAAAACAGAAAAAATAAGAACAAGGAATGAATCCACCTTAGTGGCGTCTTCTTCTTGAAGGAACAATGATGTCCTTAAGCACTTCTATGTCCCTTCCTTGCCTTTGTTGCTCCTCCCTTATTGCTCTTTGATCTTCTCTAATTTCATGGAGAATGATGGAGTGCTCTTGATGTTCCACCCTTAATTGATCCACATTGTAACTCAAATCTTATAAGGTAGTGTTGTGTTGTTCCCAATAGTTGTTGGGAGGAAAGTGCATCCCTTGAGGCATCTCCAGGATTTCTTGGTGATGAGCTTCCTCATGCGTCTCTTGGGCTCCATGAGTGGGTTCTCTTGTTTGCTCCATCCTTTTCTTAGTGATGGGCTTGTCCTCCTCAATGAGGATGTCTCCTTCTATGATAACTCCAGCTGAGTAACATAGATGGCAAATAAGATGAGGAAAAGCTAGCCTTGCCAAAGTAGAGGGCTTATCGGCTATTTTGTAGAATTCATGGGAGATGACTTCATGAACTTCTACTTCCTCTCCATTCATGATGCTATGAATCATGATGGCCCGATCCACAGTAACTTCAGATCGGTTGCTAGTGGGGATGAGGGAGCGTTGGATGAACTCCAACCATCCTCTAGCCACAGGCTTGAGGTCCAGTCTTCTTAGTTGAACCGGCTTGCCTTTGGAATCTCTTTTCCATTGAGCTCCTTCCATACATATGTCCATAAGGACTTGGTCCAACCTTTGATTAAAGTTGACCCTTCTAGTGTAAGGGCGTGCATCTCCTTGCATCATGGGCAAGTTGAACGCCAACCTCACATTTTTTGGACTAAAATCTAAGTATTTCCCCCGAACCATTGTAAGATAATTCTTTGGGTTCGAGTTCTTACTTTGATCATGGTTCCTAGTGATCCATGCATTGGCATAGAACTCTTGAACCATTAAGATTCTGACTTGTTGGATGGGGTTGGTTAGAACTTTCCAACCTCTTCTTTGGACCTCATGTCGGATCTCCAGATACTCATTTTTCTTGAGCTTGAAAGGGACCTCGGGGATCACCTTCTTCTTGGCCACAACATCATAGAAGTGGTCTTAATGGGCTTTGGAGATGAATCTTTCCATCTTCCATGACTCGGAGGTGGAAGCTTTTGTCTTCCCTGTCCCTTTTCTAGAGGATTCTCCAGCCTTAGGTACCATCAATGGTTATGGAAAAATAAAAAAGCTATGCTTTTACCACACCAAACTTAGAATATTGCTCGCCCTCGAGCAAGAGATGAAAGAAGAGAAGAAGAAGAAGAAGAAAATATGGAGGAGAGGGGGAGAGGTGTATTCAGCTAAGAAGGAGAAGAGAGGTTTGTGTTGTGTGAAAATGAAGAAGAATAGAGAGGTTTATATAGGGAGGGTTGAGGTAGTATGTTTGGCCATTTAGGGTGGGTTTGGGTGGGAAAGAAATTTTGAATTTTGAAGGTAGGTGGGGTTTATGGGGAATAGTGGATGGATGTGAGTGGTGAAGGGGGTAATTGGGAAGAGATATTGAGGTGATTGGTGAGGGGTTTTGGGGAAGAGTGTTTATTGGAAAGAGAGGATGAATGTTGAGAAGAGGGGAGAATATGGTAGGTGGGGATCCTGTGGGGTCCACAGATCCTGAGATGATCCTTTGGGGTCCACAGATCCTGAGGTGTCAAGGATTTACATCCTTGCGCCAATTAGGCATGTAAAATGCCTTTCCATGCAATTCTGGCATTTAAACGCCGAAGTGATGCATGTTCTGGGCGTTCAACGCCCATGTGCAGCATGTTTCTGGTGTTGAACGTCAGTTCCATGCTTGTTTCTGGTGTTCAGCGCCAGCTCTCCTCAGGGTGCATTCCTGGCGTTTGAACGTTGGGATGTTGCTTATTTCTGGTGTTCAGCGCTAGATCCATGCTCTGTTCTGGCGTTGAACGCTAGCCAGATGCTCCTTACTGGCGTTTAAACGCCAGTAAGTGCTTCCTCCAGGGTGTATTTTTCTTCTGCTGTTTTTTATTCTATTTTTAATTTTAATATTTTTTTGTGACTCCACATGATCATGAACCTAATAAAACATAAAAAAACAATAAAACACAAAATAAAATTAGATAAATAAAAATTGGGTTGCCTCCCAATAAGCGCTTCTTTAATGTCAATAGCTTGACAGTGGGCTCTCATGGAGCCTCACAGGTGATCAGGTCAATGTTGTATAGTCCCAACACCAAACTTAGAGTTTGGTTGTGGGGATCAACACCAAACTTAGAGTTTGGTTGTGGCCTCCCAACACCAAACTTAGAGTTTGATTGTGAGGGCTTTGTTTGACTCTGTACTGAGAGAAGCTCTGCATGCTTACTCTCCCTTGTTACAGAAGGATAGCCGTGTGTGTTAAACACAAGGTAGTCCCCATTCAATTGAAGGACTAATTCTCCTCTGTTAACATCTATCACAGCTTCTGCTGTGGCTAGGAAAGGTCTTCCAAGGATGATGCATTCATCCTCCTCCTTCCTAATGTCTAAGATTATGAAATCAGCAGGAATGTAAAGGCCTTTAACCTTTACCAACATGTCCTCTACTAATCCATAAGCTTGTCTTACTGACTTGTCTGCCAATTGTAATGAGAATAAGGCAGGCTGTACCTCAATGATCCTCAGCTTCTCCATTACAGAGAGTGGCATAAGATTTATGCCTGACCCTAGGTCACACAGAGCTTTTTCAAAGGTCATGGTGCCTATGGTACAAGGTATTAAGAATTTCTCAGGATCTTGTTTCTTTTGAGGTAAAGTTTGCTGAACCCATGTATCAAGTTCACTAATGAGCAAGGGAGGTTCACCTTCCCAAGTCTCATTACCAAATAACTTGGCATTCAGCTTCATGATGGCTCCTAGATATTGAGCAACTTGCTCTCCAATCACATCTTCATCCTCTTCAGAGGAAGAATACTCTTCAAAGCTCATGAATGGCAGAAGGAGATTTAATGGAATCTCTATGGTCTCTATATGAGGCTCAGATTTCTTTGGATCCTCAATAGGGAACTCCTACTTGAGAGACGTCCCATGAGATCTTCCTCATTGGGATTCGCATCCTCTCCATCCTCCTTGCATTCGGCCATATTGATTATATCAATGTCCTTGCACTCTCTTTTTGGATTTTCTTCAGTATTGCTTGGGAGAGTACTAGGAGGGGTTTCAATGATTTTCTTACTCAACTAGCCCACTTGTGCCTCCAGATTTCTGATGGAGGACCTTGTTTCATTCATGAAACTTAAAGTGGCCTTAGACAGATCAGAGACTAAGTTTGCTAAGTTAGAGGTATTCTGTTCATAAATCTCTATCTGTTGCTGAGAAGATAATGGATAAGGCTTGATATTGCTGAGTCTATTTCTTCCACCATTATTAAAGCCTTGTTGAGGCTTTTGTTGATCCTTCCATGAGAAATTCGGATGATTTCTCCATGATGAATTATAGGTGTTTCCATAAGGTTCACCCAACCTCTGCCATTGCAGGGTTTTCAAGATCATAAGCTTCTTCTTCAGAAGATGCCTCTTTAGTACTGTTGGATGCATTTTGCCATCCATTCAGACTTTGAGAAATCATGTTGACTTGCTGAGTCAACACTTTGTTCTGAGCTAATATGGCATTCAGAGCATCAATTTCAAGAACTCCCTTCCTTTAAGGCGTCGCATTATTCACGGAATTTCTCTCAGAAGTGTACATAAATTGGTTATTTGCAACCATGTCAATAAGTTCCTGAGCTTCTGCAGGCATTTTCTTTAGATGAATGGATCCACCTGCAGAGTGGTCCAATGACATCTTGGAAAACTCAGATAGACCATAATAAAATATATCTAATATGGTCCACTCTGAAAACATGTCAGAAGGACACTTTTTGGTCATCTGCTTGTATCTTTCCCAAGCTTCATAGAGGGATTCACCATCTTTTTGCTTGAAGGTCTAAACATCCACTCTAAGCTTGCTCAACTTTTGAGGAGGAAAGAATTTGTCCAAGAAGGCCGTGACCAGCTTATCCCAGGAGTCCAGGCTATCTTTAGGTTGTGAGTCCAACCATGTTCTAGCTCTGTCTCTTACAGCAAAAGGGAAAAGCATAAGCCTGTAGACTTCAGGATCTACTCCATTCGTCTTAACAGTCTCACAAATCTGTAAGAACTCAGTTAAAACTGGTAAGGATCTTCAGATGGAAGTCCATGAAACTTGCAGTTTTGTTGCATTAGAGCAGCTAATTGAGGTTTCAGCTCAAAATTGTTTGCTCCAATGGCAGAAATTGAGATGCTTCTTCCATCAAACTTGGACGTGGGTTTAGTAAAATCACCAAGCATCCTCCTTGCATTATTGTTGTTGGGTTCGGCTGCCATCTTCTTCTCTTGTTCGAAAATTTCAGAAAGGTTGCCTCTGGATTATTGTAATTTAGCTTCTCTTAGTTTCCTCTTCAGAGTCCTTTCAGGTTCAGGATCAGCTTCAACAAGAGTGCCTTTTTCCTTGTTCCTGCTCATATGAAAGAGAAGAGAACAGAAAAAGAAGAGGAATCCTCTATGTCACAGTAAAGAGATTCCTTATTATTAGTAGAAGAAAAAGGGACTAAAGAAAGGAGAATCCAAACACAAGGGTAAGGATAGGGGCAGTGATTTGAGATGAAGAGAGGTGAAGAGAAGTGTTAGTAAATGAATAAATAAATAGAAGAAAATGAGAGATAGAATTCAAAAATTAATTTTGAAAAGGAGTTAATGATTTTCGAAAATTAAAGATGAGATAGAATTAAAATTAAAATTTAAAATAATTAGTTAATTAAAAAGAATTTTTGAAAAAGAGGGAGGTATTTTCGAAAATTAGAGAGAAAAGTTGTTAAGTGATTTTGAAAAAGATAAGAAACAAACAAAAAGTCAAATAGTTAGTTGAAAAAGATTTGAAAATCAAATTTGAAAAGATAAGAAGATAAGAAGTTAGAAAAGATATTTTAAAATCAAATTTTTGAAAAAGATAAAATTTTGAAAAAGATATGATATAAAAGATAAGATAAGATGTATTTAATTTTTAAAATTAAAATTAATTACTTGACTAACAAGAAACTAAAAGATATGATTCTAGAATTTAAAGATTGAACATTTCTTAACAAGAAAGTAACAAACTTCAAATTTTTGAATCAATCACATTAATTGTTAGCATAATTTTTGAAAATAAAGATAAAATTAAGAAAAAGATTTTTGAAAAATATTTTTAAATTTTCGAAAATCATAAGATAAAAATGAAAAAGATTTGATTTTTGCAAAAGTTTTGAAAAGATAGGATTTTTAAAATTGAAAATTTGACTTGACTTGTAAGAAACAACTAATTTTAAAATTTTTTGACTAAGTCAACTCAAATTTTCGAAAATTATGAGAAAACTAAGGAAAAGATATTTTTTATTTTTGAATTTTTAATTATGAGAGAGAAAAACATAAAAATGACTCGCAACATGAAAATTATGAATCAAAACATATGATGCATGCAAGAACACTATGAATGTCAAGATGAACACCAAGAACACTTTGAAGATCATGATGAATATCAAGAACATATTTTTGAAAAATTTTTGATACAAAGAAAACATGCAAGACACCAAACTTAGAAATCTTTAATGTTTAGACACTATGAATGCAAAAATGCACATGAAAAACAATAAAAAACACACAACAAGAAAACATCAAGATCAAACAAGAAGACTTACCAAGAACAACTTGAAGATCATGAAGAACACTATGAATGCATGAATTTTCGAAAAATGCAAGAGATTTTTAGAAACATGCAATTAACACCAAACTTAAAAATTGACACAAGACTCAAATAAGAATCACAAAATATTTTTGATTTTTATGATTTTATGATTTTTTTTTTGAAAATATTCTTTAGAAAAACGAAAATAAAGACAAATTTTTGAAAGATTTTTGAAAACTTTTTTGAAAAGAAAATAAAAAGAAAATTACCTAATCTGAGCAACAAGATGAACCGTCAGTTGTCCATACTCAAACAATCCCCGGCAATGGTGCCAAAAACTTGGTGTTGTTGCCGGATCAGAAAAACTTGGCGCTGTTGTTGCACGTAATTGTAATTCAAATAATCCCCCGCAACGGCCCCAAAAACTTGGTAGCGCTCTTAAACGTGAATCACACCTTGTCACAACTCCGCACAACTAACCAGCAAGTGTACTGGGTCGTCCAAGTAATACCTTACGTGAGTAAGGGTCGATCCCACAGAGATTGTTGGTATGAAGCAAGCTATGGTCATCTTGTAAATCCCAGTCAGGCGGATTCAACTATATTAAGAGATTATTGGATTTTCGAATAATAATAAATAATAAACAGAAAATAAAGATAGAGTTACTCATGTAATTCAATGGTGGGAATTTCAGATAAGTGTATGGAGATGCTTGTCCCTGTTGGATCTCTGCTTTCTTACTGCCTTCCTTCAATCCTTTTTACTCCTTTCCATGGCAAGCTGTATGTAGGGCATCACCGTTGTCAATGGCTACATCCCATCCTCTCAGTGAAAATGGTCCAAATGCTCTGTCACAGCACGACTAATCATCTGTCGGTTCTCGATCATGTTGGAATAGAATCCCTTTATTCTTTTGCGTTTGTCATCACGCCCAGCAATCGCGAGTTTGAAGCTCGTCACAGTCATTCAATTCTGGAATCCTACTCGGAATACCACAGACAAGGTTAGACTTTCCGGATTCCCATGAATGCTGCCATCAATTCTAGCTTATACCACGAAGATTCTGATTAAGGAATCCAAGAGATATGCGCCCGGTCTAAGGTAGAACGGAAGTGGTTGTCAATCACGCCTTCATAGGTGAGAATGATAATGAGTGTCACGGATCATCACATTCATCATGTTGAAGTGCAACGAATATCTTAGAATAAGAATAAGTTGAATTGAATAGAAAATAGTAGTAATTGCATTAAAGCTCGAGGTACAGCAGAGCTCCACACCCTTGATCTACGGTGTGTAGAAACTCCACCGTTGAAAATAAATAAGTCATGAAGGTCCAGGCATGGCCGAATGGCCAGCCCCCAAACGTGGTCAAAAGACTAGATAGTCAAAGACATCTAATAAACTAGTAAAAAGTTCTATTTATACTAAACTAGCTACTAGGGCTTACAGAAGTAAGTAATTGATGCATAAATTCACTTTCGGGGCCCATTTGGTGTGTACTTGGGCTGAGCTTGATCTATCCACGAGTTGAGGCTTCTCTTGGAGTTGAACGCCAAGTTGTAACGTGTTTTGGGCGTTCAACTCTGGTTCGTGACGTGTTTCTGGCCTTTGACTCCAGAATGCAGCATGGAACTGGCATTGAGCGCCAGTTTACGTCATCTAATTACGAATAAAGTATGGACTATTATATATTGTTGGAAAGAACTGGATGTCTACTTTCCAACTCCATTGAGAGCGCTCCATTTTGAGTGCAGGGAGGTCAGATTCCAACAGAGGGAAGTTTCATAATTGGAAGTTGGTTCATCTTGGTAAGGGTACGGAGGTGGTGTATATTGAGGTGGTTCTTGAGAGTAATTGTGTTGGAATAGTGGTGGTTCCATGTATGGTTCATAAGGTGGTTGGTATGGTGGATAAAGATTAGGGTCATAATGAGGTGTTTGGTGGTAGGAGGCTTATGAGTAAGGTGGTTCAAAATTATGTTGAGGAGGTGGTTCATAGGCATATGGTGGTGGTTGTTGACAATCACAATAAGGGTCACCACATCCATTAGATTGATATGCATTAGGATTAGAATTATACCCATAAGAAACCGGAGGTTGTTGTTGCCAAGAAGGTTGATCAATCCCTTGAGGCTCCTCTCATCCTTGATTATTCCATCCTTAATGCATGTTGTCATTGTAGTTCCCATTTTCTATAACATAATTTGAGCCAAACTCATAGCCAAAGTGAGGATGAGAATTCATAATGGTAAGAGGAAATAGAAACAAAAAAAACTAGCAAGAAACAAAGAAAGTAAAATCCTGCAACAAGCAAAAACTAGCAAACAAGTCAAAAATCAAACTATTCACAATATATACAATAGCCAATAGCATAGCACCATTGTAACTCCCCAGCAATAGCGCCATTTTGATGAGGAGGCATAATCATTGTGATGGTCTAGAATTTCTCAATTAAATACTCGTTGCAAGTATAGTTCTAAACCAACAAAAAATCTTCCCAATAAAAAATTTGGTTGTCACGAGTAACATATCCCAAATAAGAATTAACTGAAGTATTTAGACTCCGGGTTGTCTCACGAGTAATTGCAATAAAGTGAATGATTATTGGCTATGAAGGGACAGGGGGGGTTTGATTGATAAAGGATGAGAAAGTAAATGAACAATTAACTAATAAAATAAAGGGAAGATACTCTTGGCTAGACATAGGTAATTGAGATCACCATCCTTGTCTACAAAACACATAATGACAATTATGAGGAACCAACCTCATTAATTCTACCTCCAAGAGCTTTAAGTATGTATAATCTACTCCTAAGCTTGAGGTACGTCAAATCAGCTTGATCAACATCAATCTATAAGTCCCAACCTAGCTACTAATTGACTTAGTAGGAAGCTAAAGTCAATGGTTATCAAACTGTCCACATAGGGTTCTCAATCACCAATTCATTAGGACTCAATGACTCAAGGTCACTCAATTCCCTTAGCCTAGGCCAAGAGTAGAGAAAACTACTCAAAAACTAAAGGAAGCATTCTATCAAACAACTAGAGTGAAAGAAAAGTAAACATCACCAATTGCAAGAATTAACAAGATCCATAACCATCATGAGCAAGAAATCAACAATATCAATGAAAATAAACATCAAAGAGAGTATGGAAATATAAAATTGCATTAAAAGAAGAGAAAATCCAATAAGGGTTCATCAACATAAAAGAGGGCAAAACAAGAAATTAACAAGAAAAACTAGAGAATTAAGGCATTAGAATAAGAAATTGTGAAGGAAACAAGATGAATGGTGCACGAAATTGCAATCACACTTTTGCAACTCCGCACAACTAACCAGCAAGTGCACTGGGTCGTCCAAGTAATACCTTGCGTGAGCAAGGGTCGATCCCACGGAGATTGTCGGCTTGAAGCAAGCTATGGTTATCTTGTAAATCTTAGTCAGGATATCAGAAATTATCAGGATTGATTATGAAAAGCAAAAGAACATGAAATGATTACTTGTTTTGCAGTAATGGAGAATAGGTTGAGGTTTTGGAGATGCTCCATCTTTTGAATCTCTACTTTCCTACTGTCTCCTTCTTCAAGCACGCAAGGCTCCTTCCATGTCAAGCTGTATGCAAGGGTTTCACCGTTGTCAGTGGCTACCTCCCATCCTCTCAGTGGAAATGTTCAACGCACCCTGTCACGGCACGGCTATCCATCTGTCGGTTCTCAATCAGGCCGGAATAGAATCCAGTGATTCTTTTGCGTCTATCACTAACGCCCCGCCTTCAGGAGTTTGAAGCTCGTCACAGTCATTCAGTCATTGAATCCTACTCAGAATACCACAGACAAGGTTTAGACCTTCCGGATTCTCTTGAATGCCGCCATCAGTTCTAGCTTATACCACGAAGATTCCGGTTAAAGAATCCAAGAGATATCTACTTAATCTAAGGTAGAACGGAGGTGGTTGTCAGGCACACGTTCATAGTTGAGAATGATGATGATTGTCACGGATCATCACATTCATCCGATTTAAGAACAAGTAGTATCTTAGAATGGAAGCAAGCATGATTGAATGAGAAACAGTAGTAATTGCATTAATCCATCAAGACACAGCAGAGCTCCTCACCCCCAACCATGGGGTTTAGAGACTCATGCTGTAAAAGGTACAATGAGAAACGTGTAAAGTGTCATGAGGTACAGATACCATGTCAAAAGATCCTATTAATAGTAAACTAGTAACCTAGGGTATACAGAAATGAGTAAATGACGTAAAAATCCACTTCTGGGTCCACTTGGTGTGTGTTTGGGCTGAGCAATGAAGCATTTTCGTGTAGAGACCTTTTCTGGAGTTAAACGCCAGCTTTTATGCCAGTTTGGGCGTTTAACTCCAAGTTTTATGCCAGTTCCAGCGTTAAACGCTGGAATTTCTGAGGCTGATTTGCCACGCCGGTTTGGGCCATCAAATCTTGGGCAAAGTATGGACTATCATATATTGCTGGAAAGCCCAGGATGTCTACTTTCCAACGCCATTGAGAGCGCGCCAATTGGGCTTCTGTAGCTCCAGAAAATCTACTTCGAGTGCAGGGAGGTCAGAATCCAACAGCATCTGCAGTCCATTTCAGTCTCTGAATCAGATTTTTGCTCAGGACCCTTAATTTCAGCCAGAAAATACCTGAAATCACAGAAAAACACACAAACTCATAGTAAAGTCCAGAAAAGTGAATTTTAACTAAAAACTAATAAAAATATACTAAAAACTAACTAAAATATACTAAAAACATACTAAAAACAATGCCAAAAAGCGTACAAATTATCCGCTCATCACAACACCAAACTTAAATTGTTGCTTGTCCCCAAGCAACTGAAAATCAAAATAGGATAAAAAAAGAAGAGAATATACTATAGACTCCAAAATATCAAGGAAACTTAGCCCCAATTAGATGAGCGGGACTAGTAGCTTTTTGTCTCCGAACAGTTTTGGCATCTCACTCTATCCCTTGAAGTTCAGAATAATTGGCATCTATAAGAACTCAGAACTCAGATAGTGTTATTGATTCTCTTAGTTGAGTATAATGATTCTTGAACATAGCTAGTGTATGAGTCTTGGCTGTGGCCCAAAGCACTCTGTCTTCCAGTATTACCACCGGATACATACATGCCACAGACACATAATTGGGTGAACCTTTTCAGATTGTGACTCAGCTTTGCTAAAGTCCCCAATTAGAGGTGTCCAGGGTTCTTAAGCACACTCTTGTTGCCTTGGATCACAACTTTATTTCTTTCTTTTTCTTTTTCTTTTCTCTCTTTTTTTTTTCGAAATTTTTTTTTGTATCCACTGCTTTTTTCTTGCTTCAAGAATCAATCTAATGATTTTTAGATCCTCAATAACAGTTCTCTTTTTTCCTCATTCTTTCAAGAGCCAACAATTTTAACATTCTCAAAACAACAAATTCAAAAGACATATGCACTGTTCAAGCATTCATTCAGAAAACAAAAAGTATTGTCACCACATCAAACTAATTCAACTAGTTTCAAGGATAAATTTCGAAATCCTGTACTTCTTGTTCTTTTGTGATTAAAGCATTTTTCATTTAAGAGGGGTGATGGATTCATAGGACATTCATAGCTTTAAGACATGAATTTTAAATTTTATTAATTATGAATTAAGAACAAGACTCAAAAATAGATATAAGATGAGACTAAAAAAAATAAACCAAAAATTTAAACTAGGCTCCTAATGATAGAGGTTTTCACAGAGTTAGGACTCAACAACCTTGATTTTGAGAAGTGGATGCTCCCTCAGCTTGAGAGGAGAGCTTTTGGCGTTTCAACTCTTGGAGTTCACGCCCCTGCTTCTCTTGTTCCTTCAGCAATTTGCAGAGCATGCAGTTCTGATTCTGCTGTTCTTCCTTCAGTTGCTCCATAGTCTCTTGCAACTTGTTGATAGATGCTTCTAGGCTGGCCTAGTAGCCAATTTCAGGGAATTCAGGGAGGAACTCCTGCGCCCTCCTTTTGATAGAGTTGTCTTGCATTTGTCCTTCCATTGACTTCTTGGTGATTGGATGTTCAATGGGTATGAATTCATCTACTCCCATCTTTACCCCAGCCTCTTTATAGAGCAAGGAGATCAAGCTTGGGTAAGCTAGTTTAGCTTCAGTGGAATTCTTATTTGCAATTGTGTAGATCTCACAAGCAATCACATGATGAACCTCCACTTCTTTTCCAAGCATAATGCAATGAATCATCACTGCTCTCTTGATAGTGACCTCAGAACGGTTGCTAGTGGGCAGTATGGAACACCCAATAAAGTCTAGCCAACCTCTTGCAATTGGTTTGAGGTCTCCCCTCTTGAGTTGGTTTGGGACACCCTTAGAATTGGTTATCCACTTAGTTCCAGGAAGGCATATGTCCTCTAGAACTTGATCCAACCCTTTATCTGCTCTCACCATTCTCCTATTAAAGGATTTAGGATCATCTTGCAGTTGAGGCAATTTGAAGATTTCTCTTATTTTGTCCAGATGGAAGTACATAACTTTCCCTCTAACCATGGTTCTGTAGGTATGGTAAGCAGTTCCAGTCATTCTCTGCTTATCTGTTAGCCACAGATTTGAGTAGAATTCCTGAACCATATTCCTTCCAACCTTTATCTCAGGATTGGTTAGAACTTCCCATCCTCTGTTTCGAATTTGCTCTTGGATCCCCGGATATTCATCTTCTTTCAGATCAAATTTAACTTCCGGGATCACTGACCTCAGACCCATTATTTTGTGATAATGGTCTTCATGTTCTTTGGTTAAGAACTTCTCTTGATTCCAAAGATTCTTTGGATTATTCTCTTTCTTTCCTCTTAAATTGGTTTGTTTTCCCTTAGGAGCCATGATCTTGATGAATCTTGGCTTAGTGATCACGGAAAAGCACACCAAACTTAGAGGTTTGCTTGTCCCCAAGCAAAAGAAAGGAAAGAAGAGAGAGAAGAGAAGAGCAAATTCGAATGGTGTGGGGGAATTAGGGGGCCAAACGTGTATTTATAAAGTGGGGAGGAGAGATTTTGAAAAAAAAGAAAAATTTGAAAGAAGATTTGAGAAGATATGGAAAGAATTTGAGAGAAGGGTGAGTTTTTGAACAAGATTTGGGATTGATTTGAGAGATTTGAAGAATGATTTTAGATTTTTGAAAATTTGAAAGTGAATGATGAAAGGTTGAGATGCATTTATGTAGAAAAGTATGGGTAAGAAAAGGAAAGTTTGAAAAAATTTGATTTGAAAACAAAATTGTGGTCCCCCCACCTTTCTGGCGTTAAACGCCCAGAATGGCACCCATTCTGGCGTTTAACGCCCATTTGTTGCCCCTTTTGGGCGTTTAACGCCCAGCCAGGTGCCCTGGCTGGCGTTAAACGCCAGAATTCCTTTATCACTGGGCGTTTTTCTAAAACACCCAGGATGCTGCACACCTGGCGTTAAACGCCCAGAATAGTGCCCATTCTGGCGTTTAACGCCCAAAATGGCACCATTCCTGGCGTTAAACGCCCAGAATGGTACCCATTCTGGCGTTTAACGCCCAAAATGCCCCTTACTGGCGTTTTTTCGCCAGTAAGCTCTTTTTCTCTGCTTTTTGAGCTGAATCCTTCTGTAACTCTGTGAATTCCTTCATTTTTGATACTTGCCTCTGTAAGAACAAATCATATAACCTCCTAATGACTGGGTTGCCTCCCAGCAAGCGCTTCTTTACTGTCTTTAGCTGGACCTTTACTGAGAATCACTCAAGTCTCAGTTTTGAGCATTCCTGCTCAAAATTGCCTTCAAGATAATGCTTGATTCTCTGTCCATTAACAATGAACTTTTTGTCAGAATCAGTATCCTGAAGCTCAACATATCCATATGGTGATACTCCTGTAATCACATACGGACCCCTCCACCGGGATTTAAGTTTTCCTAGAAACAGTTTGAGCCTAGAGTTGAAGAGCAGAACTTTTTGTCCTGGCTCAAAGACTCTGGTTGACAACTTCTTGTCATGCCACTTCTTTGCCTTTTCCTTGTAAATTTTTGCATTTTCAAAGGCATTGAGTCTGAACTCTTCTAGCTCATTTAGCTGGAGCAATCTTTTTTCACCAGCTAACTGAGCATCCATGTTTAGGAATCTGGTTGCCCAATAGGCTTTATGTTCCAGTTCCACGGGCAGATGACATGCCTTCCCATACACCAGTTGGTATGGAGAGGTTCCTATAGGAGTCTTGAATTCTGTTCTGTATGCCCACAGAGCATCATCCAAGCTCTTTGCCCAATCCTTTCTTCGGGCTATCACAGTCCATTCCAGGATTCTTTTTAGCTCTTTGTTAGAGACCTCAGCTTGCCCATTTGTCTGTGGATGATACGGAGTTGCCACTTTGTGGCTAATTCCATATCTAACCATAGCAGAGTATAGCTATCTATTGCAGAAGTGAGTGCCCCCGTCACTGATTAGTACTCTGGGAACACCAAACCTGCTGAAGATGTGTTTCTGGAGGAATTTTAGCACGGTCTTGGTATCATTAGTGGGTGTAGCAATTGCTTCTACCCACTTAGATACATAGTCCACTGCCACCATAATGTAAGTGTTTGAGTATGATGGTGGGAATGGCCCCATGAAGTCAATTCCCCATACATCAAACAATTCTATCTCTAATATCCCTTGTTGAGGCATGGCATATCCGTGAGGCAAGTTACCAGCTCTTTGGCAACTGTCACAGTTACGCACAAACTCTCGGGAATCTTTATAGAGAGTAGGCCAGTAGAAGCCGCATTGGAGGACTTTAGTGGCTGTTCGCTCACTTCCAAAATGTCCTCCATACTGTGATCCATGGCAGTGCCATAGGATCCTTTGTGCTTCTTCTCTGGGTACACATCTGCGGATCATTCCGTCTGCACATCTCTTAAAGAGATATGGTTCATCCCAGAGGTAGTACTTGGCATCTGAAATTAATTTCTTTCTTTGCACTCTGCTGTACTCCTGGGGTATGAACCTCACAGCTTTATAGTTTGCAATATCTGCAAACCATGGAGCTTCCTGAATGGCAAAGAGTTGCTCATCTGGGAAGGTCTCAGAGATCTCAGTAGAAGGGAGGGACGCCCCAGCTACTGGTTCTATTCGGGACAGATGATCAGCTACTTGGTTCTCTGTCCCTTTTCTGTCTCTTATTTCTATATCAAACTCTTGCAGAAGCAACACCCATCTTATAAGTCTGGGTTTTGAATCCTGCTTTGTGAGTAAGTATTTAAGAGCAGCATGGTCAGTGTACACAACCACTTTGGATCCCACTAGATAGGATCTAAACTTGTCAATGGCATAGACCACTGCAAGTAACTCTTTTTCTGTGGTTGTGTAATTCTTCTGTGCGTCATTTAGAACACGGCTGGCATAATAAATGACGTGCAGAAGCTTGTTATGCCTCTGTCCCAATACTGCACCAATGGCATGGTCACTGGCATCACACATTAGTTCAAATGGCAATGTCCAATCTGGTGCAGAGATGACTGGTGCTGTGACCAGCTTAGCTTTCAGGGTCTCAAATGCCTGCAGACACTGTGTGTCAAACACAAATGGTGTGTCAGCAGCTAGCAGGTTACTCAAAGGTTTTGCAATTTTTGAAAAATCCTTTATAAACCTTCTGTAGAATCCTGCATGCCCCAGAAAGCTTCTGATTGCCTTAACATTGGCAGGTGGTGGTAATTTTTCAATTACCTCTACCTTTGCCTTATCCACCTCTATTCCCCTGCTTGAAATCTTGTGCCCAAGGACAATTCCTTCAGTCACCATAAAGTGACATTTTTCCCAGTTTAAAACCAGGTTAGTCTCTTGGCACCTTTTCAGGACAAGTGATAGGTGGTTAAGACAGGAGCTGAATGAGTCTCCATATACTGAGAAGTCATCCATGAAGACTTCAAGAAATTTCTCCACCATATCAGAGAAGATGGATAGCATGCATCTCTGAAAGGTTGCAGGAGCATTACACAGACCAAAAGGCATCCTTCTGTAGGCAAACACGCCAGAAGGGCAAGTAAATGCTGTTTTCTCTTGGTCCTGAGGATCTACTGCAATTTGGTTGTAACCTGAATAGCCATCCAAAAAGCAGTAATAATCATGACCAGCTAGTCTTTCTAGCATTTGGTCTATGAATGGTAAAGGAAAATGATCCTTTCTGGTGGCTGTATTGAGCCTTCTGTAGTCAATACACATACGCCACCCTGTGACTGTTCTTGTAGGAACCAGTTCATTTTTTTCATTATGAACCACTGTCATGCCTCCCTTTTTGGGGACAACTTGGACAGGGCTCACCCAGGGGCTATCAGAAATAGGATAAATAATCCCAGCCTCTAGTAATTTAGTGACCTCTTTCTGCACCACCTCCTTCATGGCAGGATTTAGCCTCCTCTGTGGTTGGACCACTGGTTTGGCATTATCCTCCAACAGGATTTTGTGCATGCATCTAGCTGGGCTAATGCCCTTAAGATCACTTATGGACCACCCAAGAGCTGTCTTGTGTGTCCTTAGCACTTGAATCAGTGCTTCCTCTTCCTGTGGATTTAAAGCAGAGCTTATAATCACTGGAAAAGTGTCACCCTCTCCCAGAAATGCATACTTCAGGGATGGTGGTAGTAGTTTGAGTTCAGGTTTGGGAGGCTTATCCTCCTCCTGAGGAATTTTCAAAAATTCCTTTGTTTCCACTGATTCTTCTTGATCAGGTTGAGCATCTTTGAAGATGTCCTCAAGCTCTGATTCTAGGCTTTCAGTCATATTGATCTCTTCTACCAGAGAGTCAATAATGTCAGCACCCATGCAGTCATTTGGTGTGTCTGGATGCTGCATAGCTTTTACAGCATTCAACTTGAACTCATCCTCATTGACTCTCAGGGTTACTTCCCCTTTTTGTACATCAATGAGAGTTCGTCCAGTTGCTAGGAAAGGTCTTCCTAGAATGAGAGTTGCACTCTTGTGCTCCTCCATTTCCAGCACCACAAAGTCAGTTGGAAAGGCAAATGGCCCAACTTTGACAATCATATCCTCTATTATGCCTGATGGATATTTAATGGAGCCATCAGCAAGTTGGAGGCATATCCGGGTTGGTTTGACTTCTCCAGTCAACCCAAGCTTTCTGATAATGGATGCAGGTATTAGATTGATGCTTGCTCCAAGATCACATAGGGCTGTCTTGGTGCAGGCACCTTCTAATGTGCATGGTATCATAAAGCTTCCTGGATCTTGAAGCTTTTCTGGTAAGCTTTTCAGAATGACTGCACTGCATTCTTCAGTGAGAAACACTTTTTCAGTTTCTCTCCAATCCTTCTTATGACGTAAGATTTCTTTCATGAACTTAGCATAAGAAGGTATTTGCTCAAGTACCTCTGCAAATAGAATCTTTATTTCAAGAGTCCTTAGATAGTCTGCAAAGCGGGCAAATTGCTTATCCTGTTTCGCTTGGCGGAGTTTTTGAGGATAAGGCATCTTGGCTTTATATTCTTCAACCTTAGATGCTGCAGGTTTATTCCTTACAGAAGTGGTTGAAGAAGCCTTTTTAGAGGGATTACTGTCAGCACTCTCAGGTGTCTGATCCTCCCTTGGCGTCTGAACGCCAGGATTGGGTGGAAAATGGGCGTTTAACGCCAACTTTTCCCCCTTTTCTGGCGTTTGAACGCCAAAACTGGGCAGGGAATGGGCGTTTAACGCCAGCTTTCCCTCCCTTTCTGGCGTTTGAACGCCAATAACATTCCTCTCTGGGCTCTTACTGTCCTCAGAGGGATTTTGAACAGTGGTTTGGTTATCCCCTGTCAATTGTTCCTTGGTTGGCTTTTTGCTTCCTTGAGCAGTGTTATTCAGTGTCTTCCCACTCCTCAGTTGAACTGCTTGACATTCCTCTGTTATCTGTTTAGATATTTGCTGTTTTGCTTGATTCAACTGCAGTTCTATGTTCTTGTTAGCAACTTTAGTTTCATGGAGCATTTCTTTAAATTCTGCTAACTTTTCTGTCATCAGGAGCAATTGTTGATTAAGCTCAATCATCTGTTCTTGAGGATTAGGATCAGTGACTACTGTCATGACTTCCTCTTTTGGAGAGAACTCATTGCTAGAGTACAAATATTGGTTTCTAGCAACAGTGTCTATAAGCTCTTGAGCTTCTTCAATTGTCTTCCTCATGTGTATAGATCCACCAGCTGAGTGGTCTAAAGACATCTGAGCTTTTTCTGTAAGCCCATAGTAGAAGATGTCTAACTGTACCCACTCTGAAAATATTTCAGAGGGACATTTTCTTAGCATACCTCTATACCTCTCCCAGGCATTATAAAAGGATTCATTATCCTCTTGTTTAAAGCCTTGGATGTCCAGCCTTAGCTGTGTCATCCTCTTTGGAGGGTAAAAGTGATTCAGGAATTTGTCTGATAACTGTTTCCATGTCTTTATGCTTGCTGTAGGTTGGTTATTCAACCACCTTTTAGCTTGATCTTTTACAGCAAATGGAAACAGTAATAGTCTGTAGACATCCTGATCTACCTCTTTATCATGTACTGTGTCAGTAATTTGTAAGAATTGTGCCAGAAACTCAGTAGGTTCTTCCTGTGGAATACCAGAATACTGGCAATTTTGCTGCACTATGATAATGAGTTGAGGATTTAGCTCAAAGCTGCTTGCTTTGATGGGAGGTGTACAGATGCTACTCCCATATGCAGCTGTAATGGGGTTAGCATATGACCCCAGAGTCCTTTTGGACTGATCAATCCCACTTAGATCCATAATGGATTGCAAATAGATATATTTTGTTTGTTTTTTTTTTTGAATTAAACGAAAAAAATAAAATAAAACAAAAGAAAATTAAAGTGAAAATTCGAAAATCAAAAAGAAAATAAGATCAAAGCAAATTGAGAACTGAACCAATTAGTTGATCAAAAAGATTTTGAAAACAGCAATTAAAAAGATATGATTGAAAAATTTTTATGAAAAAGATTTGATTTTTGAAAAGAGGAAAGAGAAAAATAACAAAAAGACACCAAACTTAAAATTTTTAGAAAATCAAACACTAATTTTCGAAAATTTTTAAGGGAAAAACACAAAGAGGACACCAAACTTAGAATTTTTATGAATCAAAAAGGGACTAAGAACATGCAAATTCGAAAATTAAAAGAAAAACAAAAGCATGCAATTGACACCAAACTTAAAATATGAACTAGACTCAACTAAAAGACTCTAACCCAACAAAAATAAAACAGTCCTAATCTAAGCAACAAGATAAGCCGTCAGTTGTCCAAACTCGAACAATCCCCGGCAACGGCGCCAAGAACTTGGTGCACGAAATTGCAATCACACTTTTGCAACTCCGCACAACTAACCAGCAAGTGCACTGGGTCGTCCAAGTAATACCTTGCGTGAGCAAGGGTCGATCCCACGGAGATTGTCGGCTTGAAGCAAGCTATGGTTATCTTGTAAATCTTAGTCAGGATATCAGAAATTATCAGGATTGATTATGAAAAGCAAAAGAACATGAAATGATTACTTGTTTTGCAGTAATGGAGAATAGGTTGAGGTTTTGGAGATGCTCCATCTTCTGAATCTCTACTTTCCTACTGTCTCCTTTTTCAAGCACGCAAGGCTCCTTCCATGGCAAGCTGTATGCAAGGGTTTCACCGTTGTCAGTGGCTACCTCCCATCCTCTCAGTGGAAATGTTCAACGCACCCTGTCACGGCACGGCTATCCATCTGTCGGTTCTCAATCAGGCCGGAATAGAATCCAGTGATTCTTTTGCGTCTGTCACTAACGCCCCGCCTTCAGGAGTTTGAAGCTCGTCACAGTCATTCAGTCATTGAATCCTACTCAGAATACCACAGACAAGGTTTAGACCTTCCGGATTCTCTTGAATGCCGCCATCAGTTCTAGCTTATACCACGAAGATTCCGGTTAAAGAATCCAAGAGATATCTACTTAATCTAAGGTAGAACGGAGGTGGTTGTCAGGCACACGTTCATAGTTGAGAATGATGATGATTGTCACGGATCATCACATTCATCCGATTTAAGAACAAGTAGTATCTTAGAATGGAAGCAAGCATGATTGAATGAGAAACAGTAGTAATTGCATTAATCCATCAAGACACAGCAGAGCTCCTCACCCCCAACCATGGGGTTTAGAGACTCATGCTGTAAAAGGTACAATGAGAAACGTGTAAAGTGTCATGAGGTACAGATACCATGTCAAAAGATCCTATTAATAGTAAACTAGTAACCTAGGGTATACAGAAATGAGTAAATGACGTAAAAATCCACTTCTGGGTCCACTTGGTGTGTGTTTGGGCTGAGCAATGAAGCATTTTCGTGTAGAGACCTTTTCTAGAGTTAAACGCCAGCTTTTATGCCAGTTTGGGCGTTTAACTCCAAGTTTTATGCCAGTTCCAGCGTTAAACGCTGGAATTTCTGAGGCTGATTTGCCACGCCGGTTTGGGCCATCAAATCTTGGGCAAAGTATAAACTATCACATATTGCTGGAAAGCCCAGGATGTCTACTTTCCAACGCCGTTGAGAGCGCGCCAATTGGGCTTCTGTAGCTCCAGAAAATCCACTTCGAGTGCAGGGAGGTCAGAATCCAACAGCATCTGCAGTCCATTTCAGTCTCTGAATCAGATTTTTGCTCAGGACCCTTAATTTCAGCCAGAAAATACCTGAAATCATAGAAAAACACACAAACTCATAGTAAAGTCCAGAAAAGTGAATTTTAACTAAAAACTAATAAAAATATACTAAAAACTAACTAAAATATACTAAAAACATACTAAAAACAATGCCAAAAAGCGTACAAATTATCCGCTCATCAATGAATTCAAGAAATTACACTCAGATCTAAGAGAATTTAACCTAATCCTAACCTCATTCTAGAGAGAAGAGGGAGATTCTCTCTCTAGAAAACTAACTAAAGGCTCATCATGACTAACTAAGTGCTCCCACCTTGCTCTAGCTTGAATTTTGCATGAAATAGTTTCAGGAATGAGTTGGGTTTGGGCCTGGACAGCTCAGAAATTGCCCCCAGCATTTTGCCTTTAAGTGAGTCATGTGCGAGCATCGACGTGTACACGTCATGTACGCATACGCGTTGCCTGGCAATTTCCCTATCCGCGCGTACGCGTCATGTACGCGTACGTGCCGCCATGCGACGTCACTTCTGCCCGTGCGCGCTTGGTGCGCGCGCGCGTCCATTGATGTACTCCACTTTGTATGCTTTTCTCTTCACTTCTTCCATCCAATACCCGCCTTATAAACTTGAAATCACTAACAAACACATCAAGGCATCAAATGGAATTAAGGTGAGTTAAAATCACCAATTTAAGGGCCTAAAATGCATGTTTTCACATTTAATCACAAATCAAGGGAGAATTACAAAATCATGCTATTTCATTGAATAAATGTGGGAAAAGGGTGATAAAACCCCCTAAATTAAGTATAAGATAAACCACAAAATTGGGGTTTATTGTTGTTCAAGTGACATGTAGTTTTTAAATTTAAATTATAAATAATAAAATAATTTTTTGGATAATTAGATTAAGTGAATAATAAAAATTATTGTCTAAATTAATAAATTTTAATCCATCTTATAAAAGAAAATTAAACTTACGTAAAGATGTAATCTATTGTGCAGTAATAATACTTATAGAGAGTGCATAATAGTCTTATTTATTTTCAAATATTTAACAATTATACAAATATTATTTATTTTCAACTATTATGCTAATAATTCTACAACAAAGAAAAATTTTGAAGTTTTACACCTGCAATTTTATACATGTAATGCAAATTCTATTATTAAAGGCTCATATTTTATACTATCTCAATAGAAAAAGTTAAAAGAGATAGAAAAATAATTTTTACGGACTGAAACATTAACATTTTGTGTGTAAGACGAATCAAGCAAAATAATATCAAACATGTGAACTGTAAAAAAGTATAAATTATAGAGAATTTGAACAAATCAAAATGAAAACATTAATCAATAGAGGACTAATCGACACTTAAAAATTTTATTTAAATAAAAAAAATAAAACTTACATAAAGATGTGGTGCAATGTGCAACAATAATTTTAATGTATAGAGCTAAATATGATAATTATATGTAATTGTAGAGTTCTTATATAGAGCTATTGTATTTCGAATCGGGCTAAAATTTTAATGTATAGATGTTATAATTTGTTGAGAAGAATCAAATAAATTATTTTATTTCAAATCAAAAGTTTCTTTATTTTTGAGAGAAATCAAAAGTTTTCATTTAGGGATTCATATAAATATAATTTAACTTACTTAAGTGAGCCACAACCGCACACAACACCAAAATCCTAATAATCATTCTCACTCAATAGTCACTCTCCTTTCTCACATGTCAGAAGACACACCCACGGTTTTTGTGCTCTTGCCTCGGGTATCTCATTTTCCTCTCTCCTATATATGATGCAAGGCTAAAAAATAAGTCGTAGGATAAAAAATATAACTAATTATTTTGTTCAACTATAAGCCGTAAGATAAAAAAATATGACTAATTATTTCTCCCTATAAAATTAGTCTTATTCATGTGCTCAACTCAATAGGTCATATTCAGTAATATTTTTTATTTGATCATCTAACATCCAAGAAGAAGTTAAAGCTATATTTAGAAAATACTTTTGTTTAGTATATGCAGCAAAATTAAAGTTTATTACTTTAAAATATACAATAATAACAAAAATAATAAATATTTATTAAAAGAAAACACACTGAAGTCTTGGATTAAATAAACAAATAAACCAAACAACTCATGTATCAAGTTCTAAGAGATAAATTAAGGTCAACATAAAGATTAAAGAGAAATAAACTACTCATATATGGTAGATCTTAATCTCTCTCAAAGGACCATAGTTCATTCAAATAATAGTTTAAATAAATTATTCCTATATATTATAAATTGAACTACCAAGAAACGTGATGATTTAGTCCTCCATCACAACCCATTTCTCTTAAATTTAGATGAAACCGACTCGTCTCTTGTAAATTCCAAATAATCAGCGAATAATTATCTAATAAATTTAATTTTAATAAAAGAAATTAAGAAATAGAATTTTACAGTCTAATGAAGTAGAAATAATTAAAATATGAATTTTGACACTAATTTTAAAAAAATTTATCCCAAAATTGAGTCAAACGGGTCGAATTGGGCGAATCGGGCCCGTATTGGGCCTAAGGTCCAACCACTCCCCATCACTTAAGTGAGTTCAGCCATCTCCACCCTTCCCAAAACATAAAACACACTGGAAAACCTAAAGAAGGGGAGAAAATTCATAAACCCTAACCCTCCAATCCAATCCAAATAACTTTCAATCTGGAGCTCCGATTGTCGCACCGTTTGCGGCCACGCGACTGCAGCGTCGAGCTCTACAAAACCCGCCGGATAATTTAATATGTAAGTCCCATTTTTTTCCAGCTGCTCATCCCCTCAATTTCGAAATTCAATGAGCAATTGTGTTGCATTTTATGAAATTTTGGTGTTTAGGTTTAAATTAACTTGTGGGTATTATCGGGTCTGGCTCACTTGAGCTGTGGGTCTGGTAAGTGATAAACCACTATTTTGTGATTCATATTATGTTTAATTGTGTGGTTTTATCAGGTCTTCGCCCACTTATTCATATGATTTGCATGTATTTACAATTCCTTCCTAAAAATATTCTATGATTGAAAACTTGCTTCCTAAAGACCTTTTGGTTGTATATTTTTATTTTCCTTCGTACTATTCGATGTCGTGATCTGTGTGTTAAGTGTTTCAGGCTTCATAGGGCAAGGATGGCATAAGGAATAAAGAGGAAGCATGCAAAAAGGGAAGGAACACAAGGAATTGAGGAGATGACCAGCGAGAAGTCACGCAGTCGCATGGCTCACGCGACCGCGCGAAATAGAAGAAATTAGAGTGACGCGTTCGTGTGCCTGACGCGACCGCATGTATTGGAAGCTGCACGAACGACGCGAATGCGTAAATGACGCGCACGCGTGGTACGAAAAATGCTGAGTGACGCGATCGCGTGGACGATGCGGCCGCGTGACGTGCGCGATCTGCAGAATTACAAAAGTCACTGGCAGAGATTCTGGGCCGCATTTCAACCCAGTTTTCAGCCCAGAAACACAGATTAGAGCCAAGAAACATGCAGAGACAGAGGAATAATTTATTCCAGAAAATTTCAAGTTTTTAGATCTGAATTTACTCCTCCCCTAGGTTTCTCACTTGAACATTCATAAATTAGGATTTTGAAGAATTTTGGTTTTAGCTTTTGAGAAGAGTCTACCTCCGGTACTGGTCATTATAGTTTGTTATTTACTTTTCATTTACTCTTCCATATTCTCAATCTGTTCAGAGTTGACATTGGATTATTTTCATAGTTTATTAATACAAAACTATTTTTACTTTTAATTAATCTCTTTCATTATTATTTATTATGTCTTTTCTTATTTCCCCTATTGATTTCGTGAAGTTTACATTTATAATGTTGGAGTAGTCCCCAACTTGATTGGGAGTTGATTAAAAGGAGAACCTTGAGTTAGAATACTCAAGAGTTCAATTGTAATTGGTTCATTGTTAGTTGGCTTGTTAGTCACTAACTCTAATCCTTCCCAAGGGAGAGGATTAGGACTTGTGAATAGAAGTTGACTTTTAATTTGACTTTCCTTCATTCGTTAAGGTTAACTAAATGTAAACAATGACTAATTATTAATTGCTCTTGATGAAATTCTGACAAGGATAAAACTTCTAATTAATCTTCTCCCGGTCAAGATTTTATTTAAATGATATAAATTCTCTAATTTAATTTTATGTTCATCAAATTCAAAACCCCTTTTGAAAACCTCTGATTGATAAAATAGCACATCTTCCTGCAACTGACGACTTAGGACTCATACTTCCAGTATTTTATTTCTAAAATTTGTGACAACCCTTTTCTAAATTGACGAGTGGATTTTTTCCAGTTAACAACTGTACTCGCAATGCTATTTTTCTAATTAATTCTTAATCTGCCAATTTCTGCTCACGTCAATTTTTGGCACCGTTGCTGGGGAGTTGCAATAGTGTGCTAATTTATTGATTGAAATTTATTTAATTTCATTTTTCTTTTTATTTTTGTTACTATGAGCTACACGTTTCTTTCGTTAAATGACGCGTTCACCTCCTGATCCAAGCTTGCCAGTATTTGACCCTGAGATTGAAAGAACTATTTCACGTATAAGGCAAGCTTGGCATCGGTTAGTCCTCTCCGAGGACGAATCTGAAACATCATCTAAGGAAAAAACCAGCTCTCTTTCTACTAATCCAGTTGCTTTACGTGCAGGTGACATGGCAGCACCTAGGAGAGTCACTATCCAAGAGGCTGGAGCCCCTAATTTTACACTACAGCCATTACGGGCACACCACCCAGTGGTGGCTGTGGACTTTGAAATAAAGACTGCACTACTCAACTTGATGCCCAAGTTTCATGGGTTACTTGCTCAAGAGCCTATCAAGCACCTTAGGGATTTTCAGACTGCTTGTTCTACTGTTAAGCGTGATGGTACTGACGAAACTTCTATTCTGTTAAAAGATTTCCCATTCTCTCTTGAGGGGAAGGCAAGAGACTGGTACTACACTCAACTCGAAGCAACTGTTTCTAACTGGGATACGCTTAGAAGAGAATTTTTGGAAAAATTCTTTCCAGCTGAGGTTACTGATAAACTGAGGAAAGACATGTCCATGATCATTCAGGACGAATATGAGACTCTCTATGAATATTTGGAGCGCTTCAATAATCTTCTGGTAGCATGTCCCCACCATATGATTGACAAGATGGTGTTGCTCGGCTACTTTACACAGGGCATGAAATCTCAAGATAAGACCACATTGGAAGGTGCTAGCAATGGGTCTATGAAAAAGTACAAGACCACGGAAGAGGCATGGCAATTGATTAGCGACTTAGCTAAATCTACTAGAAATCACAGGCAGAAACAAGGTCGGTCAAGAGCTGTTGCAGAGGTATCCTCTAGCAAAGAGACTGCTGCTATAACTCAGAGCTTATGTGAAATGACCAACTTACTGAAGCAGATGCAACTAAGTCAACAACAAGCTCAGCAAGTTCAGCCTTCTCCACCACAGCACAGCCAACAGTTGGTTCCACAAAGAGTATGCGGGATCTGTGTCGATTATAGTCATTATACTGATGAGTGTCCGCAACTCCAACAGGAAGACCACACTGTGGCAGCCACCCACAACTTCTATGACCGCCCCAATCAAGGGTACCATCAGGGTGTCAGTTACAACCATGGATGGCAGGATAACCCCAACCAAGGTTGGAGGGACAATCATAACAGAGGAGGCAGAGATAACAATGGAAATCAGAGGTGGAATAATAATAACAACTTCAGGCAGCAGAATCAGAATCAGGCCTACAGAGCACCTCATCTAAGGCAGCCTCAAGCATCTCAGCATACCCCTCAGATCACTTATCCCTCTTTATCTCATAATGATGAGTTACTACAATCTATTGATCGGAGACAGCAGGCCATGGAAAACAACCTTACTTCTACTCTAAATGGTCTTAACTCTACCTTGCAAGCCCTTGTCTCACAGATTGAATCACTGAATAACTCTAACAACCAGTCCTCAAGCTCTGGTGGACTCCCCTCTCAATTATTACCCAACCACAAAGGTGGCATCAATGCCATTACCTTGAGATCTGGAACCACATTGCAAGAGAAGAATCCAGAGGAATCGAGCCCTCCAGAACATGCCCCAGCTGCGAACATGGCTGAGGAAGAGGATGTTGAAGAAGAAGATGAAGCACAAGACATGGCTGAAGCAGAAGCAGCCCAACCAAGGAATGCAGAATCCCAGCAAGCTGAAGCTATAAAGGACGCCACTTTTATTCCATTTCCACACCTTGCTAAGAAGCCCAGAAAGTAGATGGAACTTGATCCTAAAATGGTAGAGATCTTCAAAAAGGTTGAGGTAACTGTTCTCCTTTTTGATGTTATTCAGCAAGTGCCTAAATATGCAAAGTTTCTAAAAGAGTTGTGCATACATAAAGATAAATTAATGAATTAGAAACTATTCCTTTAGGTAGTTCTATATATGCTTTAATGGGAAATATACCTAAAAAATGTAGTGACCCAGGCCCATGCATGGTTAACTGTACCATTGGAGGTGTGATATTTTCTGACTGTATGTGTGATTTAGGAGCATGCGTGAGTATTATGCCCTTGTCTATATATAATGCTTTAAGGCTCTCTCCCTTTAAAAGGTCAGCAACTCGTTTTGTGGTAGCAGATAAAAGCATTATCATAGTGGTTGGAATTGCTGAAGATGTATTAGGGAGCATTAAGGGGCTCACGTTTCCCATTGATTTTTATATCCTAGAGATGCCCCAAATGACTCAGGGAGACCGTTGTCAATTCTGCTTGGTAGACCATTTTTGAAGACTTCAAAATTCAAGCGGGATGCCTTTTCGGGAACCTATTCCTTTGAGGTAGATGGCAGAACAGTGAGCTTCAATCTAGATGAAGCTATGAAGCATCCCCTAGAAGATCACTCCATATTCCAATGCAACATCATTGATGAAATTATAGCTGCAACCCACCAGGAAAAAATGGAAGAGAGTCACTTGGAGTAAGATCCAAGTGTGGGGACACCTGGTGGACGAAATTGTGATCACTACAACTTCGCACAACTAACCAGCAAGTGTACTGGGTCGTCCAAGTAATAAACCTTACGCGAGTAAGGGTCGATCCCATAGAGATTGTTGGTATGAAGCAAGCTATGGTCACCTTGTAAATCTTAGTCAGGCAAACTCAAATGGATAATGGTGATATACGAATAAAACATAAAGATAAAGATAGGGATACTTATGTAATTCATTGGTAGGAATTTCAGATAAGCGTATGAAGATGCTTATCCCTTCCGTCTCTCTGCTTTCCTACTGTCTTCATCCAATCCTTCTTACTCCTTTCCATGGCAAGCTTATGCAAGGGTTTCACCGTTGTCAGTGGCTACCTCCCATCCTCTCAGTGGAAATGTTCAACGCACCCTGTCACGGCACGGCTATCCATCTGTCGGTTCTCAATCAGGCCAGAATAGAATCCAGTGATTCTTTTGCGTCTGTCACTAACGCCCCGCCTTCAGGAGTTTGAAGCTCGTCACAGTCATTCAATCATTGAATCCTACTCAGAATACCACAGACAAGGTTAGACCTTCCGGATTCTCTTGAATGCCGCCATCAGTTCTAGCCTATACCACGAAGACTCTGATCTCACGGAATGGCTGGCTCAGTTGTCAGGCGAGCACTCGGTTGTCAGGCGATCAACCATGCATCGTGTATCAGGAATCCAAGAGATATTCACCCAATCTAAGGTAGAACGGAGGTGGTTGTCAGGCACACGTTCATAGGTGAGAATGATGATGAGTGTCACGGATCATCACATTCATCAAGTTGAAGAACAAGTGATATCTTGGAACAAGAACAAGCGGAATTGAATAGAAGAACAATAGTAATTGCATTAATACTCGAGGTACAGCAGAGCTCCACACCTTAATCTATGGTGTGTAGAAACTCCACCGTTGAAAATACATAAGAACAAGGTCTAGGCATGGCCGTGAGGCCAGCCTCCCAATGATCTAAGAACTAGATGTCCAAAGATGATCCTAAGATCGAAAAATGATCCAAAGATGAAAATACAATAGTAAAAGGTCCTACTTATAGAGAACTAGTAGCCTAGGGTGTACATAGATGAGTAAATGACATAAAAATCTACTTCCGGGCCCACTTGGTGTGTGCTTGGGCTGAGCATTGAAGCATTTTCATGTAGAGACTCTTCTTGGAGTTAAACGCCAGCTTTTATGCCAGTTTGGGCGTTTAACTCCCATTCTTGTGCCAGTTCCGGCGTTTAGCGCTGGAAATTCTGAGGGTGACTTTGAACGCCGGTTTGGGCCATCAAATCTTGGGCAAAGTATGGACTATCATATATTGCTGGAAAGACCAGGATGTCTACTTTTCAACGCCGTTGAGAGCGCGCCAATTGGGCTTCTGTAGCTCCAGAAAATCCGCTTCGAGTGCAGGGAGGTCAGAATCCAACAGCATCTGCAGTCCTTTTTAGTCTCTGAACCAGATTTTTGCTCAGGTCCCTCAATTTCAGCCAGAAAATACCTGAAATCACAGAAAAACACACAAACTCATAGTAAAGTCCAGAAAAGTGAATTTTAACTAAAAATTAATAAAAATATACTAAAAACTAACTAGATCATACTAAAAACATACTAAAAACAATGCCAAAAAGCGTACAAATTATCCGCTCATCACAACACCAAACTTAAATTGTTGCTTGTCCTCAAGCAACTGAAAATCAAACAAGATAAAAAGAAGAGAGTATGCAATGAATTCCAAAAACATCTATGAAGATCAGTATTAATTAGATGAGCGGGGCTTTTAGCTTTTTGCCTCTGAACAGTTTTGGCATCTCACTCTATCCTTTGAAATTCAGAATGATTGGCTTCTTTAGGAACTCAGAATCCAGATAGTGTCATTGATTCTCCTAGTTAAGTATGATGATTCTTGAACACAGCTACTTATTGAGTCTTGGCCGTGGCCCAAAGCACTCTGTCTTCCAGTATTACCACCGGATACATACATGCCACAGACACATAATTGGGTGAACCTTTTCAGATTGTGACTCAGCTTTGCTAGAGTCCCCAATTAGAGGTGTCCAGGGTTCTTAAGCACACTCTTTTTGCCTTGGATCACAACTTTATTTCTTTCTTTTTCTTTCTTTTTCTTTTTCTCTTTTTTTTTTCGAAATTTTTTTTTGTATTCACTGCTTTTTTCTTGCTTCAAGAATCATTTTTATGATTTTTCAGATCCGCAGTAACATGTCTCCTTTTTCATCATTCTTTCAAGAGCCAACATTCATGAACCACAAATTCAAAAGACATATGCACTGTTTAAGCATACATTCAGAAAACAAGAGTATTGCCACCACATCAAAATAATTAAACTGTTATAAAATTCAGAATTCATGCAATTCTACTCTTTTTCAATTAAGAACATTTTTTTTTAGAGAGGTGATGGATTCATAGGACATTCATAACTTTAAGTCATAGACACTAAGACACTAATGATCACAAGACACAAACATAGACAAACATAAGCACTAAAATTCGAAAAACAGGAAAATAAAGAACAAGGAAATTAAAGAACGGGTCCACCTTAGTGATGGCAGCTTGTTCTTCTTCTTGAAGATCTTATGGAGTACTTGAGCTCCTCAATGTCTCTTCCTTGTCTTTGTTGCTCCTCTCTCATGATTCTTTGATCTTCTCTAATTTCATGGAGGAGAACAGAGTGTTCTTGGTGCTCCACCCTTAGTTGTCCCATGTTGGAACTCAATTCTCCTAGGGAGGTGTTTAGTTGCTCCCAATAGTTTTGTGGAGGAAAGTGCATCCCTTGAGGCATCTCAGGGATTTGATGATGAGAGGGGTCTCTTGTTTGCTCCATCCTCTTCTTAGTGATGGGCTTGTCCTCATCAATGGGGATGTCTCCCTCTATGTCAACTCCAACTGAATAACAGAGGTGACAAATGAGATGAGGAAAGGCTAACCTTGCCAAGGTAGAGGACTTGTCCGCCACCTTATAAATTTCTTGGGATATCACCTTATGAACTTCTATTTCTTCTCCAATCATGATGCTATGAATCATGATAGCCCGGTCTATAGTAACTTCAGACCGGTTGCTAGTGGGAATGATTGAGCGTTGGATAAACTCCAACCATCCTCTAGCCACGGGTTTGAGGTCATGCCTTCTCAGTTGAACCGGCTTCCCTCTTGAATCTCTCTTCCATTGGGCGCCCTCTTCACATATGACTGTGAGGACTTGGTCCAACCTTTGATCAAAGTTGACCCTTCTAGTGTAAGGGTGTTCATCTCCTTGCATCATGGGCAAGTTGAATGCCAACCTTACATTTTCCGGACTAAAATCCAAGTATTTCTCCCGAACCATAGTAAGCCAATTCTTTGGATCCGGGTTCACACTTTGGTCATGGTTCTTGGTGATCCATGCATTGGCATAGAACTCTTGAACCATTAAGATTCCGACTTGTTGAATGGGGTTGGTAAGAACTTCCCAACCTCTTCTTCGGATCTCATGTCGAATCTCCGGATATTCACTCTTTTTGAGTGAAAAAGGGACCTCGGGGATCACCTTCTTCAAGGCCACAACTTCATAGAAGTGGTCTTGATGCACCCTTGAGATGACTCTTTCCATCTCCCATGACTCGGAGGTGGAAGCTTTTGCCTTCCCTTTCCTCTTTCTAGAGGTTTCTCCGGCCTTGGATGCCATAAATGGTTATGAAAAAACAAAAATCAATGCTTTTACCACACCAAACTTAAAAGGTTTGCTTGTCCTCGAGCAAAAGAAGAAAGAAGAGAGTAGAAGAAGAAGAAATGAGGAAGAAGGGAATGGCTTTGTGTTCGGCCAAAAAGGGGGAGAAGTGGTGGTTTGGTTGTGTGAAAATGAAGGAGTGAAGATGGGTTTATATAGGAGTGGGGGGGCTCATGGTTCGGTCATGTATGGGTGGGTTTGGGAGGGAAAGTGGTTTGAATTTGAAGGGTTAGGTAGGTGGGGTTTTATGAAGGATGGATGTGAGTGGTGAAGAGAAAGATGGGATTTGATAGGTGAAGGGTTTTTGGGGAAGAGGTGTTGAGGTGATTGGTGAATCGGTGAAGAAGAGAGGGAGTGGTAGGGTAGGTGGGGACCTGTGGGGTCCACAGATCCTGAGGTGTCAAGGAAAAGTCATCCCTGCACCAAATGGCATGCAAAAATGCGTTTTGAGCCAATTCTGGCGTTAAACGCCGGGCTGGTGCCCATTTCTGGCGTTTAACGCCAAGAGCTTGCCCTTTTCTGGCGTTTAACGCCAGTCTGGTGCCCTTTTCTGGCGTTAAACGCCCAGAATGGTGCCAGACTGGGCATTAAACGCCCATCTGCTAGCCTCACTGGCGTTTAAACGCCAGCAGGTTCTTCCTCCAGGGTGTGCTATTTTTCTTTCTGTTTTTCATTCTGTTTTTGCTTTTTTCATTGATTTTGTGACTTATCATGATCATCAACCTACAGAAAACATAAAATAACAAAAGAGAATAGATAAAATATAACATTGGGTTGCCTCCCAACAAGCGCTTCTTTAATGTCAGTAGCTTGACAGAGGACTATCATGGAGCCTCACAGGTGCTCAGAGCAATGTTGGAACCTCCCAACACCAAACTTAGAGTTTGAATGTGGGGGTTCAACACCAAACTTAGAGTTTGGTTGTGGCCTCCCAACACCAAACTTAGAGTTTGACTGTGGGGGCTCTGTTTGGCTCTGTTTTGAGAGAAGCTCTTCATGCTTCCTCTCCATGGTGACAGAGGGATATCCTTGAGCCTTAAATACCAAGGATTCTTCATTCACTTGAATGATCAACTCTCCTCTATCAACATCAATCACAGCCTTTGCTGTGGCTAGGAAGGGTCTGCCAAGGATGATGGATTCATCCATGCACTTCCCAGTCTCTAGGACTATGAAATCAGCAGGGATGTAATGGTCTTCAACCTTTACCGGAACATCCTCTACAAGTCCATGAGCTTGTTTTCGTGAATTGTCTGCCATCTCTAGTGAGATTTTTGCAGCTTGCACCTCAAAGATCCCTAGCTTCTCCATTACAGAGAGAGGCATGAGGTTTACACTTGACCCTAAGTCACACAAGGCCTTCTTGAAGGTCATGGTGCCTATGGTACAAGGTAATGAAAACTTCCCAGGATCCTGTCTCTTTTGAGGTAATTTCTGCCTAGACAAGTCATCCAGTTCTTTGGTGAGCAAAGGGGATTCATCCTCCCAAGTCTCATTCCCAAATAACTTGTCATTTAGCTTCATGATTGCTCCAAGGTATTTAGCAACTTGCTCTTCAGTGACATACTCATCCTCTTCAGAGGAAGAATACTCATCAGAGCTCATGAATGGCAGAAGTAAGTCCAATGGAATTTCTATGGTCTCATTTTGAGCCTCAGATTCCCATGGTTCCTCATTGGGGAACTCATTGGAGGCCAGTGGAAGTCCATTGAGGTCTTCCTCAGTGGCGTTCACTGCCTCTTCCTCCTCTCCAAATTCGGCCATGTTGATGGCTTTGCACTCTCCTTTTGGATTTTCTTCTGTATTGCTTGGAAGAGTACTAGGAGGGAGTTCAGTAATTTTCTTGCTCAGCTGACCCACTTGTGCCTCCAAATTTCTAATGGAGGACCTTGTTTCAGTCATGAAACTTTGAGTGGTTTTGATTAGATCAGAGACCATGGTTGCTAAGTCAGAGGCATTCTGCTTAGAACTCTCTGTCTGTTGCTGAGAAGATGATGGAAAAGGCTTGCTATTGCTAAACCTGTTTCTTCCACCATTATTGTTGTTGAAACCTTGTTGAGGTCTCTGTTGATCCTTCCATGAGAGATTTGGATGATTTCTCCATGAAGGATTATAGGTGTTTCCATAGGGTTCTCCCATGTAATTCACCTCTTCTATTGAAGGGTTCTCAGGATCATAAGCTTCTTCTTCAGATGAAGCTTCCTTAGTACTGCTTGGTGCATTTTGCATTCCAGATAGACTTTGAGAAATCATATTGACTTGTTGAGTCAATATTTTATTCTGAGCCAGTATGGCATTCAGAGTGTCAATCTCAAGAACTCCTTTCTTCTGATTGGTCCCATTGTTCACAGAATTCCTTTCAGAAGTGTACATGAATTGGTTATTTGCAACCATTTCAATCAGCTCTTGAGCTTCTGTAGGCGTCTTCTTCAGATGAAGAGATCCTCCAGCAGAGCTATCCAAAGACATCTTGGATAGTTCAGAGAGACCATCATAGAAAATACCTATGATGCTCCATTCAGAAAGCATATCAGAGGGACACTTTCTGATTAATTGTTTGTATCTTTCCCAAGCTTCATAGAGGGATTCTCCTTCCTTCTGTCTGAAGGTTTGGACTTCCACTCTAAGCTTACTCAATTTTTGAGGTGGAAAGAACTTTACCAAGAAGGCATTGACTAGCTTTTCCCAAGGGTTCAGGCTTTCTTTAGGTTGTGAATCCAACCATGTTCTAGCTCTGTCTCTTACAGCAAAAGGGAATAGCATAAGTCTGTAGACCTCAGGGTCAACCCCATTAGTCTTGATAGTGTCACAGATTTGCAAGAACTCAGCTAAGAACTGATGAGGATCTTCCAATGGAAGTCCATGGAACTTGCAATTCTGTTGCATTAGAGAAACTAATTGAGGCTTAAGCTCAAAGTTGTTTGCTCCAATGGTAGGGATAGAGATGCTTCTCCCATAGAAGTCGGGAGTAGGTGCAGTAAAGTCACCCAGCACCTTCCTTGCATTATTGGCATTGTTGTTGTTTTCGGCTGCCATGTGTTCTTTTTCCTTGAAGATTTCTGTTAAGTCCTCTACAGAATGTTGTGCCTTGGCTTCTCTTAGCTTTCGCTTCAAGGTCCTTTCGGGTTCAGGATTAGCCTCAACAAGAATGCTTTTGTCCTTGCTCATGCTCATAAGAAAGAGAAGAGAACAAGAAAATGTGGAATCCTCTATGTCACAGTATAGAGATTCCTTGAGGTGTCAGAGGAAAAGAAAAATAGAAGGCAGAAGTAGAAAATTCGAACTTATCAAAGAAGATGGAGTTCGAATTTTGCATTAAGGAATAGTGTTAGTCCATAAATAGAAGGATGTGAGAAGAAGGGAAGTAATTTTCGAAAATTGAGTAGAAGATTTTGAAAACATTTTGAAAAACTTTAATTGATTTTTGAAAACCATGATTGAGAAAGAAGTGAAGTGATTTTTGAAAAAGATTTTGAAATTAGAAATCAAAAAGATTTGATTGAAAACTATTTTGAAAAAGATGTGATTAAGAAGATGTGATTGGTTTTAAAAAGATGTGATTGAGAAGATATGATTTGAAAAACATTTTAAAAAGATTTGATTTTTAAAAAATAATGACTTGGCTATCAAGAAAAGATATGATTCAAACATTAAACCTTTCTCAACAGAAAAGGCAACATACTTGAAATGTTGAATCAAATCATTAATTGATAGCAAGTATAGAAAGAAATTGATTTTGAAAAAGATTTGATTGAAAAGATTTGATTTGAAAAAGATTTGATTTTGAAAAGATTTTGAAAACTTGAAAAAAATTTGCATTGAAAACAAAATCTTCCCTCTTGTGCCATCCTGGCGTTAAACGCCCAGAATGGTGCACATTCTGGCGTTTAACGCCCAAAACTCTACCCTTTTGGGCGTTAAACGCCCAGCCAGGCACCCTGGCTGGCGTTTAAACGCCAGTCTGTCCTTCTTCACTGGGCGTTTTGAACGCCCAGCTTTTTCTGTGCAATTCCTCTGCTGAATGTTCTGAATCTTCAATTCTCTGTATTATTGACTTGAAAAGACACAAATTAAAAATATTTTTGGATTTTTAATCATGAGGAATAATCAAAATGCAACTAAAATCAAATAACAATGCATGCAAGACACCAAACTTAGCAGTTTGTATACTACTGACACTATTGAGAATGCATATGAGACACATAAACACTCAAGTCAAGAGGAATTAAAGATCAGAGTGATGAAATCATCAAGAACATCTTGAAGATCACTAAGACACATGAATGAATGCAAGAAAAACAGAAACATGCAATTGACACCAAACTTAAAATGAGACTAGAGTCTCAAACAAGAAATTTTTGGATTTTATGATTTTCTAAATTTTTTTGTGCTTTTTCGAAAATTAAGTGGAAAAAGTAAATGAAGGTATCAAAATTCTTAATGAGAATTCCAGGAATCATGCAATGTTTAGTCTAAGACTCCGGTCCAGGGATTAGACATGGCTTCACAGCCAGCCAAGCTTTCAAAGAAAGCTTCGGTCCAAAACACTAGACATGGCCAAAGGCCAGCCAAGCCTTAGCAGATCACTGCTCCAATAGCAAGATTGATAGAAATCAACAAGCTCTTGTGATGATAAGTTGAAACCTCGGTCCAATGAAATTAGACATGGCTTCACAGCCAGCCAGATTTCAACAGATCATCATGAAACTCTAGAATTCATTCTTAAGAACTCTGAAAAAAATACCTAATCTAAGCAACAAGATGAACCGTCAGTTGTCCATACTCGAACAATCCCCGGCAACGGCGCCAAAAACTTGGTGGACGAAATTGTGATCACTACAACTTCGCACAACTAACCAGCAAGTGTACTGGGTCGTCCAAGTAATAAACCTTACGCGAGTAAGGGTCGATCCCACAGAGATTGTTGGTATGAAGCAAGCTATGGTCACCTTGTAAATCTTAGTCAGGCAAACTCAAATGGATAATGGTGATATACGAATAAAACATAAAGATAAAGATAGGGATACTTATGTAATTCATTGGTAGGAATTTCAGATAAGCGTATGAAGATGCTTATCCCTTCCGTCTCTCTGCTTTCCTACTGTCTTCATCCAATCCTTCTTACTCCTTTCCATGGCAAGCTTATGCAAGGGTTTCACCGTTGTCAGTGGCTACCTCCCATCCTCTCAGTGGAAATGTTCAACGCACCCTGTCACGGCACGGCTATCCATCTGTCGGTTCTCAATCAGGCCGGAATAGAATCCAGTGATTCTTTTGCGTCTGTCACTAACGCCCCGCCTTCAGGAGTTTGAAGCTCGTCACAGTCATTCAATCATTGAATCCTACTCAGAATACCACAGACAAGGTTAGACCTTCCGGATTCTCTTGAATGCCGCCATCAGTTCTAGCCTATACCACGAAGACTCTGATCTCACGGAATGGCTGGCTCGGTTGTCAGGTGAGCACTCGGTTGTCAGGCGATCAACCATGCATCGTGTATCAGGAATCCAAGAGATATTCACCCAATCTAAGGTAGAACGGAGGTGGTTGTCAGGCACACGTTCATAGGTGAGAATGATGATGAGTGTCATGGATCATCACATTCATCAAGTTGAAGAACAAGTGATATCTTGGAACAAGAACAAGCGGAATTGAATAGAAGAACAATAGTAATTGCATTAATACTCGAGGTACAGCAGAGCTCCACACCTTAATCTATGGTGTGTAGAAACTCCACCGTTGAAAATACATAAGAACAAGGTCTAGGCATGGCCGTGAGGCCAGCCTCCCAATGATCTAAGAACTAGATGTCCAAAGATGATCCTAAGATCGAAAAATGATCCAAAGATGAAAATACAATAGTAAAAGGTCCTACTTATAGAGAACTAGTAGCCTAGGGTGTACAGAGATGAGTAAATGACATAAAAATCTACTTCCGGGCCCACTTGGTGTGTGCTTGGGCTGAGCTTTGAAGCATTTTCATGTAGAGACTCTTCTTGGAGTTAAACGCCAGCTTTTATGCCAGTTTGGGCGTTTAACTCCCATTCTTGTGCCAGTTCCGGCGTTTAGCGCTGGAAATTCTGAGGGTGACTTTGAACGCCGGTTTGGGCCATCAAATCTTGGGAAAAGTATGGACTATCATATATTGCTGGAAAGACCAGGATGTCTACTTTTCAACGCCGTTGAGAGCGCGCCAATTGGGCTTCTGTAGCTCCAGAAAATCCGCTTCGAGTGCAGGGAGGTCAGAATCCAACAGCATCTGCAGTCCTTTTTTGTCTCTGAACCAGATTTTTGCTCAGGTCCCTCAATTTCAGCCAGAAAATACCTGAAATCACAGAAAAACACACAAACTCATAGTAAAGTCCAGAAAAGTGAATTTTAACTAAAAACTAATAAAAATATACTAAAAACTAACTAGATCATACTAAAAACATACTAAAAACAATGCCAAAAAGCGTACAAATTATCCGCTCATCAACACCCTCTGAACATACTGAAAATTCATCATCATTTTCGCCAGCCCTAGAGAATCCCGAACCAAACCATGAGCGGAAAATGGAATTAAAGCCCCTTCCTCCACACCTCAAGTATGCATACCTTGAGGACAAGTAGAAGTTCCCAGTTATTATTGCAAGGGAGCTCACTTCCCAACAAGAAGAACAACTGCTTAGTGTATTGAGGACACATAAGAAAGCAATTGGATGGAGCTTGGCGGATATAGTAGGCATCAGCCCTCAAGTTTGTGAACATAGAATATTCTTAGAAGAAGGAGCAAAGCCCGTCCGTCAACCTCAGAGAAGATTGAACCCCACCATCTTAGAAGTTGTCAAGAAGAAAGTAACCAGACTACTTGAGGCAAATATCATTTACCCTATTTCTGATAGCGAATGGGTCAGCCCAGTACAAGTGGTGCCCAAGAAGTCTAGAGTCACAACAATAAGGAATGAGCAAGGAGAACTTCTGACAACCAGAGTACAGAACGCATGGAGAATCTGCATTGACTACAGGCGTCTCAACCAAGCCACTCGCAAGGATCATTATCCCTTGCCATTCATTGATCAGATGCTTGATCACCTGTCAGGTAAATCTCACTACTACTTTCTAGATGGTTACACAAGTTATTTTCAAATCCATATAGCTCCTGAAGATCAAGAAAAGACTACCTTTACATGTCCTCTTGGGACTTATGCTTATAAAAGAACGCCCTTTGGCTTGTGCAATGCACCAGCTACTTTCCAGAGGTGTATGATGAGTCTTTTCTCTGATCTCATTGAGACTTGTATGGAAGTTTTTATGGATGACTTTAGCGTTTATGGTGATTCATTTAACCTTTGCTTGGATAGTTTGTCTAAAGTATTGGACAGGTGTGTTAGTTAAAACCTTGTTTTAAATTTTGAAAAGTGTCATTTTATGGTAAAATAAGACATTGTTCTAGGACATGTAGTTTTTGATACTGGTATCTCTGTAGACCCAGCAAAGGTGGATGTTATTTCTAGTTTACCTCACCCCTCCTCTGTGAGGAAAGTCCGTTCGTTCCTTGGCCATGCAGGTTTTTACAGGAGATTCATTAAGGACTTCAATAAGGTAGCACGACCCTTGTCCAAACTACTGCAGAAAGATATTGAGTTCGAGTTCAGTGAGGATTGCAAAAAAGCGTTTGATAAGCTAAAGACCGCCTTGACTCAAGATCCGATTGTGAGGGGACCAGACTGGAGTCAACCATTTGAAATCATGTGTGACACCTCCAATCATGCAATAGGAGCAACACTGGCTCAACATGAAAGTAATGACCCTTTTGTAATTGCTTATGCGTCTAAGACTTTAGATGCTGCTCAATCTAATTACACTACTACTGAAAAAGAGCTTCTAGCTATTGTTTTTGCTCTGGATAAATTCCGAGCCTATTTACTTGGTACTAAGGTAGTAGTGTACTCAGATTATGCAGGTCTAAAATATTTATTAGCTAAAAAGGAGTCTAAACCAAGGCTAATACATTGGATGCTACTGCTGCAAGAATTTGATCTGGAAATTAAAGATAGGAGTGGTAACCAAAATTTAGTGGCTGACCAGTTGAGTCACCTTGAGCACATTAAAGATGACTCTATTCCTATCAATGATAATTTCCCATTTGATAGCTTACAAGCAGTATCTGATGTAGCCCCTTGGTATGCACCTGTAGCTAATTATCTAGTTAGCCATACTTTCCCTTCCAATTTTACTAAGCATCAGAGAGACAAGCTGAAAAGCGAGTCCAAATACTATGTATGGGATGACCCATATCTATGGAGGTGTGGTGCTGACAAGGTAATTAGACAGTGTGTACCCTAATCAGAATTTCAGTCCATTTTAGAGGCCTGCCACTCATCTGAGAGTGGAGGACATTTTGGCCCTCAATGAACTGCAAGAAAAGTTTTAGATTGTGGATTCTGGTGGCCTACTCTTTTTAAAGATGCTGCTGATCTTTGTAAATCTTGTCCTCCCTACAAAAGGTTTGGTAATATATCCCAGAGGGATGAAATGCCTCAGCAAATTATGCTCTTCTGTGAAATTTTTGATGTTTGGGGCATTGACTTCATGGGTCCATTTCCAAATTCTAATGGCCACCTTTATATACTGTTAGCTGTAGATTATGTTTCTAAATGGGTGAAAGCAATTCCTACCCGTACTGATGATGCTAACACTGTTGTTTCCTTTGTTAGAAACTATATTATTTGTCGCTTGGATCACCACGAGCAATCGTGAGCGATCAAGGCACTCACTTTTGTAATAGGAGACTAACAGATTTACTAAAGAGGCATGGGATCATTCATAAAGTATCAACAGCCTATCATCCCCAGACTAATAGGCAAGCAGAGGTGTCTAACAGAGAAATAAAATGCATACTGCAAAAGGTAGTCAAGCCTCATAGAAAGGACTGGAGCACCAGGCTCCAAGATGCGCTTTGGGCATATCAGACAGCATACAAGACACCGATTGGGATGAGTCCTTTACACTTGGTTTATGGAAAGGCCTGTCATCTCCCAGTTGAGTTAGAGCACAAAGCCTTTTGGGTGGTAAAGGAATGCAACATGGACTATGAGAGAGCCGGAGCTGAACGAAAGTTGCAACTACAAGAATTAGAGAGCCTTCGCCTTGAAGCTTATGAAAACTCCAGGCTATATAAAGAGAAGGTGAAGGCTGTGCATGACAAGAGCACTAAGAGAAGAGAATTCCAACCAGGGGACTTAGTCCTACTTTACAACTCCAGAATGCGACTCATGCCAGGCAAGCTGAGATCCAGATGGGATGGTTCGTATCGAGTAGAGCGGGTGGAACCATACGGAGTCTTTCACTTGAGCCATCCTTCAAGCTCTGAACTTATCAAGGTCAATGGACATCGCTTGAAGTTATTCCATGGTGAAAAGATGGTGAAAAACCAGGAAATAGAGATCTTCCTCTTGGAAGATTCGTCCACAGCAGAAGACTGAGCTAGTGGAGCGTCCAACTTAACGACGTTAAAGCAAAGTGCTGGGTAGGAGACAACCCACCATGGTATGATCGTTCCTTCTCCTCTCGTTATCCTCCCTTGTTAATAACTCTTCTCAGTACTAATGCCTATCTTTTGCATCTCATCCACATACTGCATATTGCATATTTCTACTTTAAAAAAAATAGAGCACACGACGCGACAGCGTCGATGACGCATCCGCGTCATAGGTGCCTTAGACACGAGAAGAAAAGAAACAGAGAGTCATGCGAAAGTGTGGCTGGAGGCGTGCCTGTGGCACAAATTGTCCCACGCGACCGTGCCGCCCACGCGTCCGCGTCATGTGGGAAAAAGGTCTCCCACGCGTCCGTGATGTGTGAGTATCTTGTCTATCCTTTCCTAGTGAATTTGCATCTAATTTGTTGAATTTAATTAAGAATTAATTATATTTAGCCACTATGGATGCTATTTTGAGTTTTGTACAATTTTATTTATTTTAGGTAGCATTCGGAGGGATTTGATGAAGTTTCTGTATAGAAAAAGAAGAAACCAAAGAGATGACCAGCGAAGACCGACGCGAACGCATAGCTCACGCGACCGCGCGGAATGGAGAAATTGCAATGACGTGATCGCGTGCTTGATGCGAACGCGTGGACTAGAATCTGCCCAAATGACGCGAGCGCGTGGACGACACAGACGCGTCACATGCGCGATCTGCAAAAATACAGAAAACGCTGGGAGCAATTTCTGGGCTGTTTCGATCCAGTTTCTAGCCCAGAAAACACAGACTAGAAGCTGCAGAATGGACAAATCAAGTAGTCCCCACCCATCAACTGAAGATCTGTTAATTAATTCAATTTTAAATTCAAATCTTGTTTTTAAGGAAAAGATATTATTTTATTTTTAGATAATTAGATTTTAGATTTATTAGGATTAGTTATAAATAGAAACTCTGTACATTTAGACAGAGGACCATATTGTTACCAGAACCCTTATTTCTCTTCTCTGAACCATGAGCAACTAATCCTTCATTGTTAAGGTTAGGAGCTCTGTCTATTTTCATGGATTGATTCGTTTGATCTTTTTAATTTAATTCATGTCTTGATTTATATTTCAATAATTGTTTTCATTCTTTATTCTATGAACATTGGGTGGAACGGAAGTATGACCCATGTTCTAATTGAGTTCTCGTAAAACTTGGAAAAGCTCTTTACTTGAACAACAGCTTGAAAACATATTATACTGAATTTTTAATTGTTTGTATTTAAAGGGATACGTGACATATAATCCCCTTATTTGTGGATAATTATGATTCTTTTGGCATATAAACTAGAAATTGATCATCACCCTCTAATTGGAATTAATTGACCAAGGAATTGGCAATTAATAATTTTAGAGGAGACTAGGAAGGTCTAAGGAATTAGGGCCTAGTCACATATAGTTTGCCATGAAATTAAATCTTGCATGATTAAATTAATTAGTAATAAAAGTTAATCCGGAAAAAAATAAGATAACTTTGAAACCTTAACTAGCTTCTCCATATTTTATTCCCAACTTATTTATTTGTCTATCCTTTTGATATTCTGAGTTCGAACTTAAACCTTTTGAACATCTCAAAACCAATTTCTGCTTGCCTAACTAAGCCAATCAATCAATCATTGTTGCTTGATCTATCAATCCTCGTGGGATCGACCCTTACTCACGTAAGGTATTACTTGGTACGACCCGGTGCACTTGCCAGTAAGTTTGTGGGTTGTAAAATATCACACCAAGTTTTTGGCGCTGTTACCGGGGATTGACTGTGATTAACAACTATTAGTTGTTTGATTGTTTAGATTAGGCGTTTTAATTTAAAAAAATTGTTTTATTATTTTTTGAAAATTTTTTTTTCTTGTTTCACGTTAGCAACCCCCTCCCCTGTTTCGTTTTCTTTAATTTTTTTTCTTTTCTCTTTTATTAACTAAAAATAAATAAATAAATAAATAAATGAATAAATAAATAAAAAATATTTTTGAAAAAAAAAAGAAAAAAATTTTAAATAAATAAATAGCACCAATATTTTTCTTAATTTCTGAAATTAAGTTTGGTGTCTCCCAGTTAGTTTTATTTTAACTCTTATAATTCTGTTCTTTCTTCTTTGCTTTCTTGTTTACCACATGGTGCGTTTAATCCTTTTTGATGTTTTGTGCTGAGGAAAATTAATGGAGAGAGATCACGTGGGTTACTACTCACACCCAAGTAGTGATTCATATCATGGTGGATGGAGAAACTATCCAAATTTTGGTTGGCAAAGCCAACACCAAAGAAACATCAATGTTCCATGTTCCAACTACCAAGAACCATCATCTTTCTACCCATATCAAGAGCCACCATCAGATATTGAGGCTCCTCAGAAGAAGGGTGTTATGAAAGTAGAAATTTTTAATGCTATTCTTGCTCAGAACAAGCTTATGAATCAGCAAATAAATCTACTTACTCAACAGATGGGTGGCATGCAAGTCCCAGCTATCAACACCCAAAACCTTCTTCAAGAGGTCAATTACATGGGGAGTGCTCCTAGAAACCCCAATAATGATCCCTATTCTAAGACCTATAATCAGGGGTGGAGAAATCACCCAAATTTTGGGTGGAGAGAGCAACCTCAGAGGCCACAAAATTTCAATCATAATTCTCAAGATGGTTTTCAACAGAATGATTTTAATAACCACCAGTTTCAATCAACTCAGCAGGAAAACTCTAAATCCCAAGAAGATTCTAATTGGGAGATGATGATGAGTTTCATGCAGGAAACCAGAGCCTCCATTAGAAACTTGGAAGTGCAAATAGGCCAAATGAGCAAACAACTACCTAAGAGGTCTGCAAATACATTTCCAAGTGATACAGTGGTGAACCCAAGAAAAGACTGTAAGGTTATTCAACTGAGAAGTGGTAAAGTAGCTGGCTCTGAGACCAAGGTCAATGAAGAGTTAGTTGAAAAAGAAAGATACCAAGAGGAAGAGGTTGAAATTGAGAAAGCTTGCAAAGAAGTAGAAGAATTCAAAGAAGAACACAAGGGAGTGGAGCTTGCAAGACCTCGCCCAAAGCCATCACCATCCAATACAACATTCAAGTGGGTAAAATTTCTACCCTTAACCTTTACTTTCTCACTTGAATATGGGATACTGGAGACGGATGGTCAACTTAGAGCTCTTTGTGGCATTAAGAGTAAGAGGAAGATGGTTAGTGGTAAGAGTTGTCAAACAAGGTTCAATATGGTTGCATGCTCCAAATTGAAGTGCAAGGATTGGTGTAGAGCTCAATTGAAGGGGTCTAGAAGGTTGTTTGGATGTCTCTGTGAGAATCCAGATTGCTTGCCACCCGGTGGAAACAATAGTGATACACAAGAAGACAGGTGTAAAAGCAAGGTTTGAGACCCTGCGATTCATTCCCACAATCAACACTATTGGGGCCTTGTCACTTACTTCAACTTGCTCAAAGGCATTATGTGCCTAGCTTGGGATCCCGGCAGCCATTGGAATTACAAACATTGGTGGGGATTCCTGGATCAGTACAAGCATAAGCCACCATGACAAGGAGCTCACCACATGTCCAACTTAAGGACTTTAACTAAAAGTGCTTGGTGGGAGACAACCCACCGTGGTATGATCGTTTCTTTTCATTCTTAGTTTTTTTTGTAGTAGTAGTTTTCTTACTTATTTGGTTTTTATTGAGTTCTTACTAATTTTCTGATCATGCAGCTATTTTAGAACATGAACCGGACAAAAAAAAAGAGAGCACACGACGCGTGCGCGTCACTGACGCAAACGCGTCAATCATGTGTGCGTGAAAAATAAAATTTGACAGAGAGTTGCATGGGAATGGCGCTGGAACCAATCCTTTAGCACAAACAACCCATGCGTACGCATACCCAACGCGTGCGCGTCGTTTGTGATTTTTGCCATCCATGCGTGCGCGTCACTGACGCGTACGCGTGACCTGCAAAATTGACGTAAAATAGAGTATTTGGGCAGAGAGTTGTGCTGGCTTGGGGCAAGAAGTGTGCTAAAAGCACATATTTGTTCACGCGGACGCGTGACTGACGCGGTCGCGTCAGTTGCACATATAGCCATGCACGCGAGCGCGTGTACGACGCGAACGCGTCGTATGAAAAATTGGCTCCCAAGCCATGCAAACAGAAAGTCACGTGGGCACGCGGCTGGCTTCGCGTGAATCGCACAAAATCCAGGGCACGCAGACGCGTGCCTGACGCTAACGCATCATTATGAAAAATTCACAACCCACGCGAATGCGTATTTTACGCGAACGCATCGCTTGCGCCGCCCAGTTTTCTTTCTCTCTCTCTCCCAATCCTAATTTCCTCTTATTCTCTTATCCTTTTATTTTTTCCCTCATAATATTTGTCTCTTTTATTTTCAGTTCTTATTTGCTTGAGGACAAGCAAACCTTTAAGTTTGGTGTTGATGCTGCACTTATTGGTTTTTTTTTTCTGGCACAAAAGGGAGGCAAATCATCTTCACTGAGGAACACAACCTAAAGAATAAAGCGACTGCTAGGATAACTAAGGTGGTTGAGTTCCTTTCATTTTTATTCCTCCCTTCTTTTTTCTATGTTATGTTCTGGCTTTCTGCTATTTTGCTTTGTTTGTTGCATGATCTTTTATTAGTTAGAATTCTAGGACTAGTTTTTTTTTTAATTTCTTTAATACTGAAAAGATGTTTCATGTACCACTCACTGAACTTGAATCTAAAAAAAAAAGAAAAGAAGTGATGTATTGCATGAGAAATTAAGTCTAATTTTAAGAATAGTCTCATTTACTTAAAAGTGGTGGTATTTTCTGTGATTTTTAAATGCATGATATGAGCAATGCATATTTGAATTTGAATCAAGGGATGTTGATGTATAAGGAACATGAATTTAGAGAATTATTATGACTTCTCTGAAATAAACAAAAATTTAATCCTTGAAGCAAAAGAAACAGCAAAAGAAAAAAAATATATAAATTAAAAAAAATAATAAAAGCAAGGTCCAAGGCTCTGAGCATCAATGACTAGGGAGGTCAGACATGATTAAATGCTCAAAGAGTTGTTTCCCTAGTCATACGCTTTTGGTGTGACTGTGTCAAGTAATCCTTGAGACAGAACACTTAGAGTTGAGACCAAGTGCGTTTAACAGAGTATGCCAAAGGCTTTGAGCACCACTGTTGATGAGCGGATAATTTATACGCTTTTTGGCATTGTTTTCATATAGTTTTTAGTAAGTTTGAGCTACTTCTAGGGATGTTTTCATTAGTTTTTATGTTAAATTCACATTTCTGGACTTTACTATGAGTTTGTGTGTTTTTCTGTGATTTCAGGTAAATTCTGACTGAAATTGAGGGATTTGAGCTAAACTCTGAAGAAGGCTGACAAAAGGACTGCTGATGCTGTTGGATTCTGACCTCCCTGCACTCGAAATGGATTTTCTGGAGCTACAGAACTCCAATTGGCGCGCTCTCAACGGCGTTGGAAAGTAGACATCCAGGGCTTTCCAGCAATATATAATAGTCCATACTTTATTCGAAGAATGACGACGTAACTTGGCGTTGAACGCCAAGTACACGCTGCTGTCTGGAGTTAAACGCCAGAAAAACGTCATGATCCGGAGTTGAACGCCCAAAACACGTCATAACTCAGAGTTCAACGCCAAGAAATGCCTTAGCTCGTGGAATGATCAAGCTCAGCCCAAGCATACACCAAGTGGGCCCCGGAAGTGGATTTATGCATCAATTACTTACTCATGTAAACCCTAGTAGCTAGTCTAGTATATATAGGACATTTATCTATTGTATTAGACATCTTTGATCTCAGTTTTGTTTTATTCTTCATCTTAGGGGATCATTGATCACGTTAGAGAGGGCTGGCCATTCGGCCATGCCTGGACTCTTTGCTTATGTATTTTCAACGGTGGAGTTTCTGCACACCATAGATTAAGGGTGTGGAGCTCTGCTGTACCTCAAGTATTAATGAAATTCTATCTTCTTTTATTCAATTCTCTCTTATTCTTATTCCAAGATATTCATTCGTACCCAAGAACATGATGAATGTGATGAGTCAGATTACCCTCATTATTATTCTCAATTATGAACGCGAGTGATTGACAACCACTTACGTTCTACATGCAACAGAGCTTGAATGCGTATCTCTTAGATTCCCCAACAGAATCTTCGTGGTATAAGTTAGATAGTTGGCGGCATTCATCTGGATCCGGAAAGTCCAACCTTGTCTGTGGTGTTCCGAGTAGGATCCTGGGAGTCCGGAAAGTCCAACCTTGTCTGTGGTGTTCCGAGTAGGATTCCGATCATGAATGACCGTGACGTGCTTCAAACTTTAACCTGCTGGGCGTTGGTGACAGACGCAAAAGAGGGATTCTATTCCAGTAGGAGCGGGAACCAACCGGTGATTAGCCGTACTGTGACAGAGTGCGTTGCATAGTTTTCACTGCGAGGATGGGATGTAGCCATCAGCCATGGGTGATGCCTCCAGACTGGTTAGCTGTGCGAGTGACAGCCGCACAGGTTATTTCCCCGTGAGGAATGAAAGTAGCCACAGTTGATGGTGAACCCCTATACAAAGCTTGCCATGGAAAGGAGTAAGAAGGATTGAGTAGAAGGAGTAGGAGAGCAGGCATCCTTGAGCCATGCAGCAGCTGTATATACTTAAAAGATACCTCTACTAATGAATCTACATAAGTATTTCTATCCCTTTTATTATTTCTTCTTTTTATTATTTATTCTAAAACCCATAAACTATTTTAATCTGCCTAACTGAGATTTGCAAGGTGACCATAGCTTGCTTCATACCAACAATCTCTGTGGATTCGACCCTTACTCACGTAAGGTTATTACTTGGACGACCCAGTACACTTGCTGGTTAGTTGAACGAGATTGTGAAGAAAATAAACAATGCCCTCAGAGTATACATCTTTTATAAATACATAACAAGTGATCACAATTTCGTCCACCAAGTTTTTGGCGCCGTTGCCGGGGATTGTTCGAGTATGGACAACTGACGGTTCATCTTGTTGCTCAGATTAGGTAATTTTCTTTTCAAAAATCTTTTTCAAAATTTTTCTTTTATTTTTCGTTTTCCCAAAAATGTTTTTCGAAAAATTAAATAAAAATACAAAAAAATCATAAAATCACAAAAATAAAAAAATATTTTGTATTTCTTGTTTAAATTTTGTGTTGATTTTTTAAGTTTGGTGTCAATTGCATGCTTTAAAAAATTTTCTTGCATTTTTCGAAAATCCCATGCATTCATAGTGTTCTTCATGATCTTCAAGTTGTTCTTGACAAGTCTTCTTGTTTGATCTTGATGATTTCTTGTTTTGTATCTTTTGTTGTTTTTCATGTGCATTTTTGCATTCATATTTTTCATGCATTAAAGATTTCTAAGTTTGGTGTCTTGCATGTTTTCTTTGCATCAAAAATTTTTCAAAGTTATGTTCTTGATGTTCATCATGATCTTCATAGTGTTCTTGGTGTTCATCTTGACATTCATAGCATTCTTGCATGCATCTTGTGTCTTGATCCAAAATTTTCATGTTTTGGGTCATTTTTGTGTTTTTCATTCAAAATTTGATTTCAAAAATATCTTTTCCTTATTTCCCTCCAAAATTTCGAAATTTTGGGATTGACTTGGTCAAAAATTTTCAAAATTAGTTGTTTCTTACAAGTCAAGTCAAAATTTCAATTTTAAAAATCTTATCTTTTCAAAATCTTTTTCAAAAATCATATCTTTTTCATTTTTTTTATAATTTTCGAAAATTTCAAAATATTTTCAAAATCTTTTTCTTATCTTTTTATCAAATTTTCGAAAATTAGCTAACAATTAATGTGATTGGTTCAAAAATTTGAAGTTTGTTACTTTCTTGTTAAGAAAGGTTCAATCTTTAAATTCTAGAATCTTATCTTGTAGTTTCTTGTTAGTTAAGTAATTTTTAAAATTAAATCTTTTTTTTCAAATATCTTTTTCAAATATATCTTTTTATCTTTTATCTTATCTTTTTCAAAAATTTTATCTTTTTCAAAATTTGATTTCAAAATATCTTATCTAACCTCCTATCTTCTTATCTTTTTCAAAATTTGATTTCAAATCTTTTTCAATCAACTAACTAACTCCTTGTTTGTTTCTTATCTTTTTCAAAACCACCTAACTACTTTTCCCTCTCTAAATTTTCGAAAATTCTCCCCCTCTTTTTCAAAAATTCTTTTTAATTGTTTTAAATTCTAATTTTAATCTCATCTCATCTTTAATTTTCGAAAATCACTAACCATTTTTTTCAAAATTATTTTCGAAAATTTCTTTCTCTTCTCTTATTCTATTTAATTATTTAACTACTAACACTTCTCTTCACCTCTCTTCATCCGAATTCTTCTTCATCCTTCTTCATTCTTCTACCTCTTTCTTCTTCTACTAACGTGAGGGAATCTCTATACTGTGACATAGAGGATTCCTTTTTCTTTTCTTGTTTTCTTCTCTTTCTTATGAGCAGGAACAAGGAAAAGGGCACTCTTGTTGAAGTTGATCCAGAACCTGAAAGGACTCTGAAGAGAAAATTAAGAGAAGCTAAATTACAACAATCCAGAAGCAACCTTTCAGAAATTTTCGAACAAGAGAAGGAGATGGCCGAAAATAATAATAATAATAATGCAAGGAGAATGCTTGGTGACTTCACAAAGCCAACATCCAAATTTGATGGAAGAAGCATCTCCATTCCTGCCATTGGAGCCAATAACTTTGAGCTTAAGCCTCAACTAGTTGCTTTGATGCAACAAAACTGCAAGTTTTATGGACTTCCATCTGAAGATCCTTATCAGTTCTTAACTGAATTCTTGCAAGTCTGTGATACTGTAAAGACGAATGGAGTTGATCCTGAAGTCTACAGACTCATGCTTTTCCCTTTTGCTGTAAGAGACAGAGCTAGAATATGGTTGGATTCACAACCTAAGGATAGCCTGGACTCCTGGGATAAGCTGGTCACTGCCTTCTTAGATAAATTCTTTCCTCCTCAAAAGCTGAGCAAGCTGAGAGTGGATGTTCAAACTTTCAAACGAAAAGATGGTGAATCCCTCTATGAAGCTTGGGAAAGATACAAGCAGCTGACCAAGAGATGTCCATCTGACATGTTTTCAGAATGGACCCTATTAGATATATTCTATTATGGTCTCTCTGAATTTTCGAAAATGTCACTGGACCATTCTGCAGGTGGATCTATTCACCTGAAGAAAACGCCTGAAGAGGCTCAAGAACTCATTGACATGGTTGCAAACAACCAGTTCATGTATACCTCTGAGAGGAATTCCGTGAATAATGGGGTCCCTCAGAAGAAGGGAGTTCTTGAAATTGATGCTCTGAATGCCATACTGGCTCAGAACAAAGTGTTGACTCAACAGGTCAACATGATCTCTCAAAATCTGAATGGATTGCAACATGCATCCAACAGTACTAGAGAGGTAGCTTCTGAAGAAGCTTATGATCCTGAGAACCCTGCCATGGCAGAGGTTAATTATCTGGGTGAACCATATGGAAATACCTATAACCCATCATGGAGAAATCATCCAAATTTCTCCTGGAAGGATCAACAAAAACCTCAACAAGGTTTTAACAGTGGTGGACGCAATAGGCTGAATAATAGTAAGCCATATCCATCATCTTCTCAGCAACAGACAGAGAACTCTGAACAAAATAATTCTAATTTAGTTAATATAGTCTCTGATCTGTCAAAGGCCACCTTCAGTTTCATGAATGAAACAAGATCCTCCATTAGAAATTTGGAGGCACAAGTAGGCCAGCTGAGTAAGAAAGTTATTGAAACTCCTCCCAGTATTCTCCCAAGTAATACAGAAGAGAATCCAAAAGGAGAGTGCAAAGCCATTGACTTAGTCAACATGGCCGAAAGCACAAAGGAGGAGGAGGACGAAAATCCTAGTGAGAAAGAACTCCTGGGACGTCCTCCAAGCAAGAAGGAGCTTCCTAATAAGGATCCTGAGGAATCTGAGGCTCACACAGAGACCATAGAGATTCCACTAAATCTCCTTCTGCCATTCATGAGCTCTGACTATTATTCATCCTCTGAGGAGGATGAAGATGTGACTAGTGAGCAAGTTGCTCAATATCTAGGAGCTATCATGAAACTGAATGCCAAGCTGTTTGGTAATGAGACTTTGGAAAGTAAACCTCCCTTGCTCATTAATGAATTAGAAACTTGGATTCAGGAAACTTTACCTCAAAAGAGACAAGATCCTGGCAAGTTCTTAATACCTTGCACCATTGGCACCATGAGCTTTGAAAAAGCTCTGTGTGATCTTGGGTCAGAGATAAACCTTATGCCACTCTCTGTAATGGAGAAGCTAAGAATCATTGAGGTACAACCTGCCTTGTTCTCATTACAATTGGCAGATAAATCCATAAGACAAGCTCATGGGATAGTAGAGGACGTGCTTATAAAAGTTGAAGACTTTTACATCCCTGCTGATTTCCTAATCCTAGATACTAGGAAGGAAGATGATGAATGCATCATCCTAGGAAGACCTTTCCTAGCCACAGCAGAAGCTGTGATAGATGTCAACAGAGGAGAGTTAGTCCTTCAATTGAATGGAGAATACCTTGTGTTTCAAGCACATGGCAATCCCTCTGTGACAAAAGAGAGTAAGCATGAAGAGCTTCTCTCAGTTCAAAGTCAAGAAGAGCCCACACAGTCAAACTCTAAGTTTGGTGTTGTGAAGCCACAACCAAACTCTAAGTTTGGTGTTCAAACCCCATATCCAAACTCTAAGTTTGGTGTTGGGACTAGACAACATTGACATGATTGCTCTGTGGCTCCATGAGAGCCACTGTCAAGCTATTGACATTAAAGAAGCGCTTGTTGGGAGGCAACCCAATTTTATTTATCTAATTTTATTTTATTTTGTTTCTTTGTTATTTTTATGTTTAATTAGGTACATGATCATGAGGAGTCACGAAAAAATCAAAAAAATTAAAAACAGAGTCAAAAACAGAGGAAAAAAATTTTTCACCCTGGAGGACGCACGGGCCGGCGTTCAGCGCCCAGAAGATGCATCTGGCCAGCGTTCAGCGCCAGAACAGAGCATCTTCCTGGCGCTGAACGCCCAAAACAAGCAACATCCTGGCGTTTAACGCCAGGATGCGCACACAGAGGACAATCTGGCGCTGAACGCCAGAAACAAGCTTGAAACTGGCGTTCAACGCCAGAATCAAGCATTACATGGGCGTTTAACGCCCAGAACATGCACCAATGGGCGTTTGAACGCCAGAATGGTGCATGAAGGCAATTTACACGCCTATAGGGTGAAGGAATGGTATTTCTTTTCACCTCAGGACCTGTGGACCCCACAGGATTCCCACCTCAGGATCTGTGGACCCCACAGGATCCCCACCTACCTTTTCTTTTAATCCTATTCACACTCTCCTAATCCAAATCTCATTCTCAATGTCACCCTTCCCAAAAACCTTCACCAATCACATCAATTTCTCTTCCCAATCACCCCATGCACCATTCACATCAAACTCCTCTTCCCCATAAACCCCACCTACCCCCACTACATTCAAATTCAATTTCCCACCCATTCCCACCCAAATTGGCCGAAACCTAACCCTCCCCCCTCCCTATAAATACCTCCCTTTTCTTCTTCATTTTCACACAACACTACCCATTCTTCTTCTCTACATAGCCGAACCCCCCTTCTCCCTCTCTACTCAAATTTTCTTCTTCTTCTTCTTCTACTCTTCTTTTCTTTTTGCTCGAGGACGAGCAAATTTTATGTTTGGTGTGGTAAAAAGCCTAGCTTTTTATTTTTCATTCACCATCAATGGCACCCAAGACCGGAGTTTCCTCAAGAAAAGGAAAAGGGAAGGCAAAAGCTTCCACTTCCGAATCATGGGAAAAGGAGAGATTCATCTCCAAGAGCCACCAAGACCACTTCTATGATGTTGTGGCAAAGAAGAGGGTGATCCCTGAGGTCCCCTTCAAGCTCAAAAAGAATGAGTATCCGGAAATCCGACATGAGATCCAAAGAAGAGGGTGGGAAGTCATAACCAACCCCATGCAACAAGTCGGATTACTGATGGTTCAAGAGTTCTATGCTAATGCATGGATCACAAGGAACCATGATCAAAGTATGAACCCGAATCCAAAGAACTATCTCACAATGGTTCGGGGGAAATACTTAGATTTCAGTCCGGAAAATGTGAGGTTGGCGTTTCATCTACCCATGATGCAAGGTGATGAACGCCCCTACACAAGGAGGGTCAACTTCAATCAAAGGTTGGACCAAGTCCTAATGGACATTTGTGTGGAAGGCGCCCAATGGAGAGTAGACTCCAAAGGCAAACCAGTCCAACTAAGAAGACTGGACCTCAAGCCTGTAGCTAGAGGATGGCTGGAGTTCATCCAAAGATCCATCATCCCTACAAGCAACCGATCTGAAGTTACTGTGGATCGGGCAATCATGATTCATAGCATCATGATTGGAGAGGAAGTAGAGGTTCATGAAGTCATAGCCAATGAACTCTACAAAATAGCTGACAAGCCTTCATATATGGCACGGCTAGCCTTCCCCCACCTCATATGCCATTTATGCTACTCAGCTGGAGTTATCATAGATGGAGATGTCTCCATTGAAGAAGACAAGCCCATCACCAAGAAAAGGATGGAGCAAACAAGGGAAGTCCCTCACGGCCCCCAAGGAGAACATGAGGAAGTTCATCAACAAATGCCTCATGGAATACACTTTCCTCCCAACAACTATTGGGAGCAACTCAGTACCTCCTTAGAAGACTTGAGCCAAAACGTGGAACAACTAAGGGTGGAACACCATGAACACACCCTCACTCTCCAAGAAATAAGAGAAGATCAAAGAGCTATGAGAGAGGAGCAACAAAGGCAAGGAAGGGACATAGAAGAGTTAAAGAACATCATTGGTCCTTCAAGAAGAAGATGCCACTAAGAGGTGGATTCATTCCTTGTTCTTTATTTTCTTTCTGTTTTCGGTTTTTAAGTGTTATGTTTATCTATGTTTTTGTGTTTCTACTTCATGATCATTAGTGTGTAAACCATGCCTTAAAGCTATGAATAAAATCCATTAGTCTTTCACCTCTCTTAAAAGAAAAATGTTTTAATTCAAAAGAACAAGAAGTACATAATTTTCGAAATTATTAGTGAATTTAATTTAATTATATTGATGTGGTGGCAATAATTTTTGTTTTCTGAATGAATGAATGAACAGTGCATATTTTTGATCTTGTTGTTTATGAGTGTTAAAATTGTTGGCTCTTGAAAGAATGATGAACAAAGAGAAATGTTATTGATGAACTGAAAAATTCATGAATTGATTCTTGAAGCAAGAAAAAGCAGTGAAAAAAAAAATAAAATAGAAAGAAAAAGCAAGCAGAAAAAGCCAATAGCCCTTAAAACCAAAAGGCAAGGGTAGCAAGGATCCAAGGCTTTGAGCATCAATGGATAGGAGGGCCCAAGGAAATTAAAATCCAGGCCTTAGCGGCTAAATCAAGCTGTCCCTAACCATGTGCTTGTGTCATGAAGGTCCAAGTGAAAAGCTTGAGACTGAGTGGTTAAAGTCGTGATCCAAAGCAAAAGAGTGTGCTTAAGAGCTCTGGACACCACTAACTGGGGACTTTAGCAAAGCTGAGTCACAATCTGAAAAGGTTCACCCAGTTATGTGTCTGTGGCATTTGTGTATCCGGTGGTAATACTGGAAGACAAAGTGCTTAGGGCCACGGCCAAGACTCATAAGTAGCTGTGTTCAAGAATCAACATGCTTAACTAGGAAAGTCAATAACACTATCTGAAATTCTAAGTTCCTAGAGAAGCCAATCACTCTAAACTTCAAAGGAAAAAGTGAGATGCCAAAACTGTTCAGAAGCAAAAAGCTACAAGTCCCGCTCATCTAATTAAATTAATATTCATTGATATTTTGGACTTTATAGTATATTCTCTTCTTTTATCCTATTTGATTTTCAGTTGCTTGGGGACAAGCAACAATTTAAGTTTGGTGTTGTGATGAGCGGATAATTTATACGCTTTTTGGCATTGTTTTCATATAGTTTTTAGTAAGTTTGAGCTACTTTTAGGGATGTTTTCATTAGTTTTTATGTTAAATTCACATTTCTGGACTTTACTATGAGTTTGTGTGTTTTTCTGTGATTTCAGGTAAATTCTGACTGAAATTGAGGGATTTGAGCTAAACTCTGAAGAAGGCTGACAAAAGGACTGCTGATGCTGTTGGATTCTGACCTCCCTGCACTCGAAATGGATTTTCTGGAGCTACAGAACTCCAATTGGCGCGCTCTCAACGGCGTTGGAAAGTAGACATCCAGGGCTTTCCAGCAATATATAATAGTCCATACTTTATTCGAAGAATGACGACGTAACTTGGCGTTGAACGCCAAGTACACGCTGCTGTCTGGAGTTAAACGCCAGAAAAACGTCATGATCCGGAGTTGAACGCCCAAAACACGTCATAACTCAGAGTTCAACGCCAAGAAATGCCTTAGCTCGTGGAATGATCAAGCTCAGCCCAAGCATACACCAAGTGGGCCCCGGAAGTGGATTTATGCATCAATTACTTACTCATGTAAACCCTAGTAGCTAGTCTAGTATATATAGGACATTTATCTATTGTATTAGACATCTTTGATCTCAGTTTTGTTTTATTCTTCATCTTAGGGGATCATTGATCACGTTAGAGAGGGCTGGCCATTCGGCCATGCCTGGACTCTTTGCTTATGTATTTTCAACGGTGGAGTTTCTGCACACCATAGATTAAGGGTGTGGAGCTCTGCTGTACCTCAAGTATTAATGAAATTCTATCTTCTTTTATTCAATTCTCTTTTATTCTTATTCCAAGATATTCATTCGTACCCAAGAACATGATGAATGTGATGAGTCAGATTACCCTCATTATTATTCTCAATTATGAACGCGAGTGATTGACAACCACTTACGTTCTACATGCAACAGAGCTTGAATGCGTATCTCTTAGATTCCCCAACAGAATCTTCGTGGTATAAGTTAGATAGTTGGCGGCATTCATCTGGATCCGGAAAGTCCAACCTTGTCTGTGGTGTTCCGAGTAGGATCCTGGGAGTCCGGAAAGTCCAACCTTGTCTGTGGTGTTCCGAGTAGGATTCCGATCATGAATGACCGTGACGTGCTTCAAACTTTAACCTGCTGGGCGTTGGTGACAGACGCAAAAGAGGGATACTATTCCAGTAGGAGCGGGAACCAACCGGTGATTAGCCGTACTGTGACAGAGTGCGTTGCATAGTTTTCACTGCGAGGATGGGATGTAGCCATCAGCCATGGGTGATGCCTCCAGACTGGTTAGCTGTGCGAGTGACAGCCGCACAGGTTATTTCCCCGTGAGGAATGAAAGTAGCCACAGTTGATGGTGAACCCCTATACAAAGCTTGCCATGGAAAGGAGTAAGAAGGATTGAGTAGAAGGAGTAGGAGAGCAGGCATCCTTGAGCCATGCAGCAGCTGTATATACTTAAAAGATACCTCTACTAATGAATCTGCATAAGTATTTCTATCCCTTTTATTATTTCTTCTTTTTATTATTTATTCTAAAACCCATAAACTATTTTAATCTGCCTAACTGAGATTTGCAAGGTGACCATAGCTTGCTTCATACCAACAATCTCTGTGGATTCGACCCTTACTCACGTAAGGTTATTACTTGGACGACCCAGTACACTTGCTGGTTAGTTGAACGAGATTGTGAAGAAAATAAACAATGCCCTCAGAGTATACATCTTTTATAAATACATAACAAGTGATCACAATTTCGTCCACCAACTGTCTGGGAGTAACTGAAAGAAAAATCAGAGCTCAAAGGGAGTTCCCCAGTTAAGTGCTTGTGGTGTTTTTGTGTCAAGTAACTCTTGAGACAACATTTAAAGTCACGGCTAGGCTCAAGGTGCAAAGCACCAAAGAAAATAAATTAAAGTAAATTTTGCTGTATTTAAGGATTAAACTGAAATATAAAAGATCAGAGAATTCATAATATTATCCGGATTCTAATTCCAGATGACAGTGACATCTTTCTGATTTAAAGGAGAGTGAGATACCAAACCTATTCAGGATTACAGTTATAAACCCCATTATAAAAAGAGACACGAGCTTAATCGAATTCTCATTCTCATGCAAATTCACATCCCAAGCCTATATAGTTTTGGTTGCTTGAGGATAAGCAACAGTTCAAGTTTGGTGTTGTGATGCGTGAGCATCTTGTCTATCTTTTCCTAGTGAATTTGCATCTAATTTGTTGAATTTAATTAAGAATTAATTATATTTTAGCCACTATGGATGCTATTTTGAGTTTTGTATAATTTTATTTATTTTAGGTAGCATTCGGAGGGATTTGATGAAGTTTCTGTAGAGAAAAAGAAGAAACCAAAGAGATGACCAGCAAAGACTGACGCGGACGTATGGCTCACGCGACTGCGCGGAATGGAGAAATTGCAATGACGCGATCACGTGCCTGACGCGAACGCATGGACTAGAATCTGCACAAATGACGCGAGCGCGTGGACGATGCGGACGTGTCACATGCGCGGTCTGCAAAAATACAGAAAATGCTGGGGGCAATTTCTGGGCTGTTTCATCCAGTTTCTAGCCCAGAAAACACAAGACTAGAAGCTGCAGAATGGACAAATCAAGTAGTCCCCACCCATCAACTGAAGATCTGTTAATTAATTCAATTTTAAATTCAAATCTTATCTTTTAGGAAAAGATATTATTTTATTTTTAGATAATTAGATTTTAGATTTATTAGGATTAGTTATAAATAGAAACTCTGTACATTTAGACAGAGGACCATATTGTTACTAGAACCCTTATTTCTCTTCTCTGAACCATGAGCAACTAATCCTTCATTGTTAAGGTTAGGAGCTCTGTCTATTTTCATGGATTGATTCGTTTGATCTTTTTTATTTAATTCATGTCTTGATTTATATTTCAATAATTGTTTTCATTCTTTATTCTATGAACATTGGGTGGAACGGAAGTATGACCCATGTTCTAATTGAGTTCTCGTAAAACTTGGAAAAGCTCTTTACTTGAACAACAGCTTGAAAACATATTATACTGAATTTTTAATTGTTTGTATTTAAAGGGATACGTGACAGATAATCCCCTTATTTGTGGATAATTATGATTCTTTTGGCATATAAACTAGAAATTGATCATCACCTTCTAATTGGAATTAATTGACCAAGGAATTGGCAATTAATAAATTTTAGAGGAGACTAGGAAGGTCTAAGGAATTAGGGCCTAGTCACATATAGTTTGCCATGAAATTAAATCTTGCATGATTAAATTAATTAGTAATAAAAGTTAATCCGGAAAAAAATAAGATAACTTTGAAACCTTAACTAGCTTCTCCATATTTTATTCCCAACATATTTATTTGTCTATCCTTTTGATATTCTGAGTTTGAACTTAAACCTTTTGAACATCTCAAAACCAATTTCTGCTTGCCTAACTAAGCCAATCAATCAATCATTGTTGCTTGATCCATCAATCCTCGTGGAATCGACCCTTACTCACGTAAGGTATTACTTGGTACGACCCGGTGCACTTGCCGGTAAGTTTGTGGGTTGTAAAATATCACACTAGTCCGCGTCACCCACGCGAACACGTGCCCTATAAATCGACGTAAAAAGGGTGTATGGCCGAGAGTTGAGCTGGACTTGGGCTGGACTCGTGCTAAAAGCACAAGCCCTTCCACGCGACCGCGTGCCCCATGCGTCTGCGCCATTTTATTAATCTGGCCATCGACGCGATCGCGTCCTCCACGCAATCGCGTCACCCTAAAATTTGGCAAAACATTATTTAAACAGAGAGTTGTGCGAGCGTGCAGTTGCCCTCGCGCCACTAGCGCAAATCATGTCACGCGTCCGCGTGACCGACGCGTCCGCGTCATTTCATCTACGGGCTTTTCACGCGACCGCGTGCCCCACGCGTCCGCGTCGCTTGCGCTGCCCAACTCATTCAAATATGCCAGATTATCTTTTCTTTTGTCATCCCATTCCTATTTTATTTTTCCCCCTCCTTTCTTCCTCCCTTCTTTCTCTCTTCTACCCCCTCTTTCCTACCACCATTATCAAGGTTTTTCTTCTCTTCTCCCATTCCTACCTTTTCCTTCTTCTTTTTATTTTCATGTTTTCTTTTTACTTTCTCTTCTACTTTCCCTATCCATGTTTCTTTTCTTCTTCCTTCTATTGGTGTTGGATATTTATTTGGGTCATTATTCTTATATGTTGCTTGTAAATTGTTTAGGACTTGTTTAACAATTATATATTATTTTTATAGGGTTACTTGCATGTTCAAAATTAATTTTTCCATACCTTATTTAACATGCATGCTATGTGTTTGTGAAAATGCCCATATGGTATTTTGCACTATTTTTGGATTTCTTTCAATCTACTGCTATAAATGCTTGCTTTTCACAACACCCTTTTTATATTTTATTAATTAAATATAATTGTTATTACAAGCATATTGTTAGTTGGAAAGACTTGGTAATCTAACCTGGACATTGAATGCTTGATCTATGCTACTCATGCCCTTGCCGGCATGCTAATAAACACCTGGCATTTGACTGTCATCACATGCACTTGCTTTATTTCCATTATTGATTTGCCACATGTAGTCATGACCATGTGTTCACATCATTATCCTTTCCTGTGCATTGATTACCACCTTTCCCATTCTTTTCCTTGCTATAACTCTTGAAATATTCATGTCTTTACTCGTTTCCTTTCAGAATGGCCACCAAGAAATGCTAGGAGAAAGCTACCCCCAAATCTACAGCAAGAAAAGGAATAAAAAGAGCATTAGTGGCAGAGCCTTCTTCAACTGCAGTTAAGCCCTCAACAAAAAGAATTAAAAGGATTATCAAGGTCGATGAAAAGGAGAAAGCCTTCCCAGCAAAGGACACTGCACGATTTCCCAATCGTTACTGTGAGCAGATGTTCCCCATTCTGGCAGCTCGGAATTACAACAACGAACACCTTCTTATCCTTCCACCTCATATTGCCAACTTTGTTGAGCCACCAATTGCACAAAGACATTGGGGATTCCTACAAAGACAGCCACGACAGGTTAACCTTTCTTAGGTAGTTGAGTTCTACTCCAATTTTCACCTGCCGATCCTGCAATCTGTTTATGTCTGTCAGAAGCAAGTCCCCATTACAGAAGAGGCCATTCAGCGAGCCCTAGATCTTCCCCCTGCTCCAGAAGGATTGGACGCATTTCAAGAAGCCGCACTCAAGCGCCAAGCGTACAAATTTGACTGGGATGCTGTTCTCAGAGTTATCGCACAACCTGGCAGCAAATGGATCTTCGGTTACCATCGTTCCCGTCCTAAGGGGATCTCGGCTTCCGCACTCACCTTAGAGGCTCATGTATGGGCACAGATTATGTCCCATTACGTCTTTCTGAGCACTTATGAGTCCTCCTTCACCGCAGACATGGCCGTTCTACTATGGTGCATCCTCACAGACCAGCCTCTAAATCTACCAAGACACATCCGGAATGCTATGGGACACGTGCAAACTACGGGCAACCTTTCTTTCCTCGCCTTGGTCTCAGATCTTATCTCAGCAGCCGGAGTCTCCTACAGAGCTGGGAACACCAAAGCCATACTTCCACGGGATGATCAGTACGTCCCTAACAGGAGATATCTCACGCCATCACTTGTCACTACCAGCCAGTCCACAAAAGATGCTGCAGACATTCCACCATCTACTAGTCAGCTGCTACATCAAATACAGAAGAGGTTGGACCAACAAGACCAGAAAGCAAAGTTACGAGAGCGCCGCAACCACCGCCGATTCAAATACCTCAAGAAGCTACTCACAGGCAACCACAGACCTGACGAAGACCCAGGCACTCCGGACTCCACTTCCTTTACCAGCACAGGGAGCCATGACGGTCCCGACTGTGGAGACACTACCACCAACCCACCCTTGTTCCTAACAGATGGCACCGAGGACGGTGCAAAGCCTTAAGTGTAGGAAAGTCGGTCAGTACCTGACTTCTGGAGGTAATTCTTCCCCCTAACACCAACTTTTTTTTCTTTAAAATAGGATATATTGCGTATTAGTAGGTTAATTACATGCATGTTCTACCTGATTGAAAAGATAATAAGTTTCTTTTAAGACCATATATAATTTTTAAAAATTTCACTAATTTAAATCAGAACATTTATGTTAAATTTGTTTGAAGTTGAAATTGGAATAGGATTTTTGAGCTAAAAGAACACACAACCCGTGAGACTTTAAGCCTAAATACATGGTTACACTATTTAACCATAAACATTTATTTTCTCATGTATTTTCTTCTCTATGATTGTAATCTGAATTTTGTTTTATCCTATATGTCTAATGTTAATGTGTTATGTGCATGCATATGATTGAGGCCATTGTTTGTTTAGCTCACATATCCCAAATAAGCCAACCCTTTTAATTACCTTTGTTAACCACTTTGAGCCATTGTTAATCCCATTTATTCTATATTTTACCACATTACTAGCTTTAAGCAGAAAAATAATGAAAAATCCTAATTAAATCTTTGGTTAGCTTAAGATAGAATGTGTGTTAACTGAGTATGGGAAAATTGTGGGAATAAAGGGTAATAGAAGAATATGTCATGATGAAATAAAGGGAAATTGGGTACCTATTCATGTGAAACCATAAAAGAACATTACAAATCTATGTGCATTGATAAGCTATACAAAAAAAATTTCTTTATGTTAGTAAATAAGGGGACAAAATCACCCAAATGATAAGTCAGAGTTTAATAATCAATGCACATGTGATAAAATTAAAATAAAATGTTGATGCATGAATATGGAATGTGAAAAGGAGATTTTGGGTAGCTAAGATGAATGTTAAAATTATATAGAATATATGTATGTTAAGTGAGAGCTTAGGTTAATTAAAGATTCAATGTATAAGCTCACTTAGCCATATGTGTATCCTCACCCTTACCTTAGCCCCATTACAACCACAAAAAGACCTCATGATGTTTGCATGGGCATTTTAAAATTGTTGATTGGTTAGGTGAAAAAGATAATTTTCAAAAGGCATGATTAGAGAAGGATAGAGTAATTACCCTATATACTAGAGATGATTAGAGTGCACACGCACCAACAGTAAGGGTTCAATGTTCAGTCCTGTATTCCCTGCTTTCACGAGCTATCTTCTTACAAATTTATCTGCTTTTACAATATGAATTGAATTAGTGAAATCTGCCCCATGTTTTGTCTTAGAGAACTTATCTATTTTTAATCATGTAGACAAAATCATATAGTTGCATTCATATGTATATAGGTTGCATTGCATGAGTCTTACATGTTCCTATTCATTCATATTTATCTCCTTCAACTTAGCATGAGGACATGCTAATGTTTAAGTGTGGGGAGGTTGATAAACCACTATTTTGTGATTCATATTATGTTTAATTGTGTGGTTTTATCAGGTCTTCGCCCAGTTATTCATATGATTTACATGTATTTACAATTCCTTCCTAAAAATATTCTATGATTGAAAACTTGCTTCCTAAAGACCTTTTGGTTGTATATTTTTATTTTTCTTCATACCATTCGATGCCGTGATCTGTGTATTAAGTATTTCAGGCTTCATAGGGCAAGGATAGCGTAAGGAATGAAGAGGAAGCGTGCAAAAATGGAAGGAACACAAGGAATTGAGGAGATGACCAGCGAGAAATCGCGCGGTCACATGGCTTACACGACCGCGCGAAATGGAAGAAATCAAAGTGACGCGTTCGCGTGCCTGATGCGACCGTATGGATTGGAAGCTGCACAAACGATGCGAATGCGTGGACGACGTGCACGCATGGTACGAAAAATGCTGAGTGATGCGATCACCTGGACGACGCGACCGCGTGATGTGCGCGATCTGCAGAATTACAAAAGTCACTGGCAGAGATTTTGGGCCGCATTTCAACCCAGTTTTCGGCCCAGAAACACAGATTAGAGCCAGGGATCATGCAGAGACAGAGGAACAATTCATTCCAGACAATTTCAAGTTTTTAGATCTGAATTTACTCCTCCCCTAGGTTTCTCACTTGAACATTCATAAATTAGGATTTTGAAGAATTTTGGTTTTAGCTTTTGAGAAGAGTCTACCTCCGGTACTAGTCATTATAGTTTGTTATTTACTTTTCATTTACTCTTCCATATTCTCAATCTGTTCAGAGTTGATATTGGATTATTTTCATAGTTTATTAATACAAAACTATTTTTACTTTTAATTAATCTCTTTCATTATTATTTATTATGTCTTTTCTTGTTTCCCCTATTGATTTCGTAAAGTTTACATTTATAATGATGGAGTAGTCCCCAACTTGATTGGGAGTTGATTAAAAGGAGAACCTTGAGTTAGAATACTCAAGAGTTCAATTGTAATTGGTTCATTGTTGGTTGGCTTGTTAGTCACTAACTCTAATCCTTCCCAAGGGAGAGGATTAGGACTTGTGAATAGAAGTTGACTTTTAATTTGACTTTTCTTCATTCGTTGAGGTTAACTAAATGTAAACAATGACTAATTATTAATTGCTCTTTACGAAATTCTAACAAGGATAGAACTTCCAATTAATCTTCTCCCGGTCAAGATTTTATTTAAATTATATAAATTCTCTAATTTAATTTTCTGTTCATCAAATTCAAAACCCCTTTTGAAAACATCTGATTGATAAAATAGCACATCTTCCTGCAACTCGTTGGGAGACGACCTGGGACTCATACTCCCAGTATTTTATTTCTAAAATTTGTGACAACCCTTTTCTAAATTGACGAGTGGATTTTTGCCGGTTAAGAACTGTACTCGCAACGCCATTTTTCTAATTAATTCTTAATCTGCCAATTTCCGCTCACGTCAGTAAGCACCCTCAAACTCTTTGTGTAATATTGAATTAGTGAACTCTATATTGATTATAGTGATAATTGTGATGTTAGATTGAAAATTGATTATTAGTTGGAGTCAAATTGAGAATTTGGAAGCTAAAGATCAAACTTTGGAGGCTGGATTTCGTTGGTGAGGGGCTGGGTTGTGGAACTTGTGGTGCGGTACATAGTTGAGGTATTCTGGGCATTAGGAGGAATTGGCCAAGATATAGTTTTGGTTTCTCATATGTAAAATATAATATCTCATGAAAACTTAGGCTAGACGACTTAAGATAAGTTGAATTGTATGTTTGGTGCATGTTTAGTGGTTTTAGTTAATGCCATGTGTGTTGAGTTGGATGTGGATAAATGGGTGTGTTGCTTAATGATATAAATGTGGTAGATGGTTGATGACGTGATGCATTGAATGAATAATGATGCTATATTAATGAGTAAGTTTGAGATTATGTTGATTTTGAGTTCTTGAAGTTGAAATTGATGTATGTGTATATTAATGTGTAATAAAATGAATGAGAAGGGTTGAGATTGAATTCATCTTGTTTGGGGTTGGTTGGAAAACATAGAATATTGATTTGAGTTGGAAATGTGGTAAAAATAGAGGTTTGGTGTTTTGGATGAAAAACTTGATTTTAACGAAATTTGGCTGTCCATAACTGGAGCTTCAAATTTTGTATTGGAATGAAATTGTTTCGAATTAAAGATAGTTTTAAGAGCTTTAAAACGATATATATTTTGTGGAAAACGAAATTTTGTAGAGGAAGTTATGGACATCAGAAGTTATGTGCAAAAATTGAATTTTCTTAAGTTGCAGCAAAACCAGAACTTCTAGTTTGTATGTGTACGCACACTGGTGCAGTGTGCGCACGCATCGAATAGGGGCTGTGTTTTGGCTCGTGCGTACGCACGAGCGGTGTGCGTGCACACGCACACCCTGTGGTTTTTGGCAATTGTGCGTATGCACACTATGGTGCGTACGCACACACATGGATATGCTTGCTGTTGAGTGCGTATGCACACCTTTGAAAGTTTGTGTGAGTGTGCGCACACACCCTGTTTTTCGGCAAACTTGTATTTTTTGATTTAAATATGGGTTTGAACCTCTAAACCTCTATTTTTTATTCTCTTGGACCCTAGAATTGAGTTATAGGGGTAGTAAATGGGTTTGAGCTAGGAAGGTGAGTTAACTTAGAGGTGAAGAAAGCTTGTAATATGATGAATTTAGAAGGAAAAGTGTAGAGATGTGATGTACTTATGATGTTGATGGCAATAATGAATAATGAAAGATTATGAATGAATATAAATGATAATGTGGTTTATGCACTTCTTTTATCTGAGATACGTATTTTTCTGGGTAAGAGCAGTGGCTTGTCACCACGTGCTCCAAGTCGAGACTTTTATATTTTGTTGACCCTGTGTCGAAAGATGTGGCCAGACACTTTAATGCCCCGGAAATTCCCCCAATGAGCTAAATTTTATTTATAATTGAGAAAACACTATGCATAAACTCTTGGGGATGCGCACACGGGGGACTGTATAGGGTTTAGCAGCTGAACATGTCGGGTTGGCTTGATAATCGACAGATAAGACTCATCATCCATAGGAAAGGCATACATCATGTGCATATATGTGTTTTGTTTGATTGTATATTTATTTGGGCTTGCTTATGTGATAGATATGCTTACCTACTATATTTGCTACTTGCTATACTTGTATACTACTTGTGCTTGCTTTGTTTGTATTTGTTTGTCTGTGTACCGAAGATCTGGAGGATTGGAGGAAGGTGAAAATGAGGGCTTAGGTTAGAAAGGAATTATAAGTAAGGTCCTTAGACAACCTACGGTACTTATGGTTCTAAATTATAGTTTTAAGATTTATAATATGAGTGTCCGAGTTCTAGGATCACTTCTGGCTTTTTTGGGACCTTATATTTTATGTATGTGGCACCTTTACCATGCTGAGAACCCCCGATTCTCACTCCATATGGATATTTGTATTTTTAAAATGCAGATCGAGAGGCACCTCACTAGGCGTCTGGAGTTCCAATTGCAGCGGAGTTGGGATGTATCAGTTTGGGTTATTTTGATGTATATGTGTATATTATGTAGACTTATCCTTATTTTGCTTAGCTCATGTACCTCGTAAAGGCTTTTGATAGAGAATTAGGGTTATTTTGAGTACCTTATGACTTGGGGTTTATATGTATATATGTAAATATCCTCTAGCTAGCCTTAGCTTCGCAGGCTGAGCTCGGAGCTTGAATATTTTGTATCCTTGACTCTCTACTATCATTGCCTATATATATATGTATGTATGTATGTATATGTACCTATGTTTTCTTTGTACACAAGTAAACGTTATTTCTGAGCATTGCGCCTTTAATTTCACGATTTTGTTTTAACCATCCTTCAAGGCTCCTCGAATATTACATTCCTTTAATTATATTATATTATACATGTTTTATTTTAGAGGTCGTAATATCATACTACCTTTGTTTTTACGACTTAAGCGTAAAGCTCCGTGTGGTAAGGTGTTACATCTCCAGCCTCTTCCATGTGTTTCTTAGCTCTGAGAATCTTGGAACTATATTTCTCATTAATTGCAGATGATGGAGTTTTCATTTTAGACTCACTCTCATACACCTGGGATACGCCATCCTGTACCAATAATAATAAGAATAATAATATTTAGGTTACTATATAGATTAAGAGTATCATTATAACTATTTAAATTGTAAATTATTTGACATAAACCTTAGAAGGGTCGTTGGTGCACGAAATTACAATCACACTTTTGCAATCCGCACAACTAACCAGCAAGTGCACTGGATCGTCCAAGTAATACCTTACGTGAGTAAGGGTCGATCCCACAGAGATTGTTGGTATGAAGCAAGCTATGGTTATCTTATTAATCTTAGTCAGGATGCCAATAAGGTTCTTTGAATTTAATTGTAAAAAGTGAAAGTGTTCGGAATAAGTAATTGTTACTCAATAATGGAGAATATGTTGGAGTTTTGGAGATGCTTTGTCTTCTGAATTCCTGTAACATAATGCTTTCTCACTTTCATAAATGCAATGCTCCTTCCATGGCAAGCTGTATGTAGGGTGTCACCGTTATCAATGGCTACCTCCCATCCTCTCAGTGAAAATGGTCCAAATGCTCTGTCACAGCACGGCTAAAAATCTGTTGGTTCTCGATCATGTCGGAATAGGATCCATTGATCCTTTTGCGTCTGTCACTACGCCCAACACTTGCGAGTTTGAAGCTCGTCACAGTCATCCAAACCCAGAATCCTACTCGGAATATCACAGACAAGGTTTAGACTTTCCGGATCCTCATGAATGCCACCAACAATTCTAGCTTATACCACGAAGATTCTGATTAAGGAATCTAAAAGATACTCATTCAATCTAATGTAGAATGGAGGTGGTTGTCAGGCACACGTTCATGGATTGAGGAAGGTGATGAGTGTCACGGATCATCACCTTCTTCATAGTGAAGCGCGAATGAACATCTTAGATAGGAACAAGCATATTTGAATGGAAAATATAAATAATTGCATTAATTTATCGAGACGCTGCAGAGCTCCTCACCCCCAACAATGGAGTTTAGAGACTCATGCCGTCAAAAGGTATATAATTCAGATCTAAAAATATCATGAGATACAAAATAAGTCTCTAAAAGTTGTTTAAATACTAAACTAGTAACCTAGGTTTACAGAAAATGAGTAAACTATGATGGATAGTGTAGAAATCCACTTCTGGAGCCCACTTGGTGTGTGCTGGGGCTGAGACTTAAGCTTATCACGTGCCTGGGCTATTTCTGGAGTTGAACGCCAGGTTGTAACCTGTTTCTGGCATTGAACTCCAACTTGCAACCTGTTTCTGGCGCTGAACGCCAGACTGCAACATGGAACTGGCGTTGAAACCCAGTTTATGTCATCTATCTTCGCGCAAAGTATGGACTGTTATATATTTCTGGAAAGCCCTAGATGTCTACTTTCCAACCCAATTGAGAGCGCTCCAATTGGACTCTTGTAGCTCTAAAATCCATTCCGAGTGTAGGGAGGTCAGAATCCAACAGCATCAGCAATCCTTTTTCAGCCTGAATCAGATTTTTGCTTAGCTCCCTCAATTTCAGCCAGAAAATACCTGAAATCATAGAAAAATACACAAACTCATAGTAAAGTCCAGAATTATGAATTTTGTCTAAAAACTAATAAAAATCTATTAAAAACTAACTAAAACATATTAAAATCTACAAGAAATTACCCCCAAAAAGCGTATAAAATATTCGCTCATCACAACACCAAACTTAAACTGTTGCTTGACAAACCCCAATTTGACGGTTTATTTTTTACTGAGTTTAGGGGATTTTATCACCTTTTACCCACATTTACTCAATGAAATAGCATGGTTTTGTATATTCTCCTTTAATTGTGCTTAAGAGTGAAAACATGCTTTTTAGATCTTAAAATAGCTAAATGTAATTTACCTTGATTCCATTAGATGCCTTGATATGTTTGTTAAGTGATTTCAGATTTAGGAGGCAAAGATTGGGTCAAGGGAATGAAGAAAAAGCATGTAAAGTTGGAGAACTCATGAAGAAATGAAAGAACCGGAAAGCTGTCAAGCCGACCTCTTCGCACTTAATTGACCATAACTTGAGCTACAGAGGTCCAAATGATGCGGTTCTAGTTGGGTTGGAAAGCTAACATCCGGGGCTTCAAAATGATATAAATTTTGCCACATGTTGCTTCGCGTTCAGGGGCGCGCACGCGCACTTTGCGCGCGCGCGCCGATTCTGTCCTTGCCCACTTTAATGAAATCGTCCCCAGCGGTTTTAGGAGCCTTGTGGGCCCAATCCAACTCATTTCTGATGCTATTTAAGTCAAGTATTGAAGGGGAATCAAGAGACTTTAGATATTTTTGATCATTAGCTTAGTTTTAGGAGTTAGAGTTAGTTTTAGAGAGAGAAGCTCTCACTTCTCTCTAGGATTAGGAATTAGGGTTAGATTAGGATCTCATAATTCTAGGTTTAATTCAAGTCTCCTTCTACTTCTACCTTCAAGTGGTGATTGCTACACTTTGGTTCTTCTCTCTATCCCTACCCTCTTGTTGTAATTTCTCTTATTTTGTTTCTAGGTTTTGTAATTGAGATATTCTTGTTCTTTTGTTTTCTTTTAATAATGCAATTTGAGATAATTCATGTGATTGTGATGTTGTTGATTGTTGTTTTGTTAATTCTTTGTAATTGTTGGTTGTTGATTCCTTTTATTCTCACAAATAAAAATGCTTTCTTTCATTACCCTCCAAGTGTTTGATGAAATGCTTGAGAGGATGTTAGAGTAGGATTTTATGTTCTTGGCTTGAGAAGGTAACTTAGGATTTCTTGAGTCACTAGTGTCCAATTGATTGCTAGTTGATAGCCATTAACTCTAGCCTTCATTAATCCAATTAGTGGAAAGCTAGGACTTATGGACTAGGATTGATATAACTCACTTGACTTTCCTTTGTTAATTGATTTAAGGATGACTAAGTGGGATTAATCCTTGCAACTACCATACTTGTGGCTAGTGATAATGATGAAGACCCTTCACAACCAAATCTTGCCAAGACCATTTTGTTAATAAAGTTTTCTTACCATTTACTATTCATGTTTCTCCTCTAAAATCCCAAATATAACTCACAACCAATAACAAAACACTTTATTGTAAATCCTAGGGAGAACGACCCGAGGTTTAAATACTTCGGTTTATAGATTTTAGGGGTTTGTACTTGTGACAAACAAATTTTTGTATGAGAGGATTATTGTTGGTTTAGAGACTATACTTCGACGAGATTTCATTTGTAAAATTCTAAACCGTCAAAAATCCATTCGTCAAAATGGCGCCGTTGCCGGGGATTTGCAATGGTGTTATGTTATTGGTTATTGTACATATGTGAATATTGTGAATATGTTTGTCTTTTGCTTGTTTGTTAGTTTTTGTTAGGTTTAGGACTTCGTTGCTTATCTTTGTTAATTTTTGTTTTCTTTGCTATTATGAATTCTCATCCTCACTTTGGCTATGAGTTTGGCTCAAATTATGTTGTAAGAAATGGGAACTACAATGGTAATATGCATCAAGGATTTGGGCACAACCAAAGATGGGAAGAGCCTCAAGGGATTGATCAACCTTCTTGGCAACAACCTCCAACTCCTTATGGGTATAACTCTTATCCTAATGCATATCAATCTAATGGATGTGGTAACCCTTATTGTGATTGTCAACAACCACTACCACATGCCTATGAACTACCCACTCAACATGATTTTGAACCACCTTGCTCACAAGCCCCATATCACCAAAACCCTCCATATGACCCCAATCCTTATCCACCATACCCACCACCTTATGAGCCATATGAACCATACATGGAACCACCACCATTCCAACACAATTACTCTCAAGAACCACCTCAATGCACACCATCTCCATACCCTTACCAAGAAGAACCACCTTTCTACTATAAACCCTCTCTCCAAAATAATGAACCCTCTTATCCACCCCAAGCCCCAATAGATGACTCTCTCACATTGCTACTTCAAGGACAAGCGGATATGCAAAGGAACACCCTAGAGTTTGTGACTAACTTGACCAAGGTAATGTCTAACTTAGCCTACAAATTTTTGAACACTCAAGGTGCTTCCGTGGCCACATGTGAAGAATCCATTGAAAATCATAGCATGAAGGAGAGATTGGAAAACCCGGTGGAAAATGAGGGAGGCTATTTTGTATTAGAGCAATTGGAGGAGCTTATGGTTATTGAAGAAAAGGAAGAAGTGGTCGAAGATTTAGGAGACGTTGAGAGTCCATGGGAATGTAGCATCATGGAAAACTCTTCCAAGAAGCTTGACATTGATGTTGAGGAGGGTGCGCAACCTCCAAAGCATATAATGGTTGAAGACTTTGAAGAGGTTGATCAAGAGATGGACTCAATTATTGATGAGTTCCTATCCACAATTGAATCCTCTCCCATTGAGCTTGACATAGAGGGTAAGGAGGAAGATACCTCACCTCCCATACCTTTGGTAAGCCACGAAGAAAATATTAAATTGGAAGGAAGCTACCAAGAGGAAGAGGTTGAAGTTGATATAAGTTGTCAAGAGGTGGAAGTTACAAGGGAAGAGCACAAGAGCGTAGACATCGCAATGGCTAAGTGTGGGGAGGTCTCCCTTCCCAAGCCACCATCACCTAACATAACATTCAAAGCTCTTTGTGGAATTAAAAGCAAGAATGAGTTGTGTAGTGGTTGGAAGTTTGGAATTAAGCTCATTGAGGTCAAAGCTTCAAAATGTGGGAACTATGATTGGATGCATGCTACCTTGTATTGGTCTAGGAGGAAGACTTGGTATACTCAAGAGAATTCTATGTCTCAACCACCCAAGTTGAATCATGATGATCAACTAGAAGATGGGTGTGAGAATAAGATATGGGATCCCGGATCGAAGCATGTCAACCAACTATGGGAGCTCATTTCTTGGGTAGAACTTTGCCCAAGGATGGTGAATTTGGTTGGAATTTCTGTCAACCATTTGAAGAACAATGATCCTTGGAGATTCAAGGATGAGTACAAGCATAAGCCACCATGACAAAGAGCTTCTCAAATGTCCAACTTAAGGACTTAAACTAAAAGTGCTAGGTGGGAGACACCCCACCATGGTAAACTCGTTCCATCCTCTTTTAGTTTTGTTTAATAAGTGATTTGAGTTGCCATTGTAGGTAGATTTTCATTTCATATTGATTTGTTTGTAAAGATTGGTTGTTAGTATGTTGTATTCATTAGTAGTAGATGAATAAATTCTAAAATCAAATTGCATTTTTGTGAATTGTTTGATATTTGATTGAATAAAGAAGAGTTTTGGACATTATAGGGAACTCTTGGGCATTTTTTCTGCTTTTTGGGCACAAAAAAAAAAACGGCCATGGGCGCGCAAGCACGCTGTGCGCGCGCGCGCACATTGCACTTCTGCAACTTCTGGTACAAAAACCAGAGAGTTGTGCGCGCGTTGTGCCAGCATTGTGCTGGGAGCACAAGCTCATCCACGCGTAAGCGCGCTGTGCGCGCGCGCGCGGATCGTCCCTGTTGCATCCACGCGTGAGCGCGCTGTGCGCGCACGCGCGGATTGTCCCAACCTCATCCACGTGTAAGCGCGCTGTGCGCGCGCGCGCGCGGATTTGCTCCCTGCTTTTCCTCTTCCTCCTTTCTCCTTCTTTCCTCTTCTCTTCTTCTTTCTTTCTCATTTTTTTTCTTCCTCTCTTGCAAGATTTTTTTTCTCTCTTTTCTCTTTTAATAAAAAAAAAATAAAATAAAAAAATTTTTTTTAATAATAAAAAAAAATATAATAATAAATAAATAAATAAAATACTAAAAAAATAAAAAAAATAAAAAATATAAGAAAAAAATTTTTTTTTCTCTTCTTCCATTTTCTTTTGTCTATTACATTTGCATACTTTTATTCTTTGCATTCTAATTTTGATTCTATAATTTGTTCTCATTTTATTTTCTGAATTTCTCATTTTAATAATGGTGTTGAATTCTCTCACTCAATTGTTGAGAATTTCTTGCATTTGTTTTGGTGCTTCATGACTTGTTACATTAATTGCAATATTTGTCAACACACAAGATTAGTGCTTTAGTCCTTCCTAATTCATTACCCTTTGTTTTTTTTTTCTTGTACCACTTCATCATTGAGTTAGGATAGAATCAAATGCTTTTCATTCGTATCACTAATCTTGTTTGTATCAATTCTTATTTGATCTTGATGCTCAATATACTCTCCATGCTTTAACTTTACTCTTGCATCAAGTATTAGTTAATATGCCATCGGCTTATATTGTTTTCTCTTTTACATGCTTAGCTACCATGTAGTGTGAGAATCATACTCTTATTTGGCATTAGCCCCCGCCTATGTTCTATTTACTTTGATATCTTTGTTGTAGGCTTAATTTTCTTTCTTTTTCTCTCCTTTTAGGTTGGCCACCAAGAAAGGGAAAAAGGAAGAGTTTCTAAATGGGGCAACAAGCAAGTCATCCGCACAACCTTTTGAAGAAGCTCATCAATTGTAGCAACCCGTCCACCTTGCTCTTCTTCGCATGCACCGAGGACGGTGCAATCTTCAAGTGTGGGGAGGTCGTTCGACCGATCTCCATGGGTAACAATTTCCTTTTTTCAACACCAATGTTAGCCAGCTATTGCATTGCATGATAGGTTGCATGTTAAGTTAGAATTTATACATATTTTACCACTTCTCTCCTATTAGGACTACTTGGTTAGGGTGATGATTTCTTTTCCAAGAAACTGTTTTAGGGCAACCTACCAATTTGAAAATTTTTTGTTGAACTTGCTTGAAATAATGTATTTTGGAAGATGGTTTTGAGCTAAGAACACAAGCAAGTGAGATTTGAGCCTAATGATGTGGTTACATCTTATAACCACTTATTTTTCCTTCTTGTGTGCATTATTCTCTTCCTATGATTGTAATCTTCGATTTGTTTGATTCTTTATATCCATTATTTTGTGTATTCATGCATTTATATGATGGAGGCCATCATTTCATTAGCTCACTTACCCAAATGGCCTTACCTTTTATCTTCCTTTGTTAGCCAACTTTGAGCCTACGCTTAACCCACTTATTCTTATTTTAGCACATTACAAGCCTTAAAGCGGAAAACAATGAATGCCCTTTATTTGGATCTTTGATTGGCTTAGGCTAGTGAGTGTGAGTGTCATCCAAGAGTCGGAAGACTTTGGGACATTGGTTGGGATAAAAGGATGTTTGTGTTTTGTATTTTTATATTGGGGAATTGGGTACATGCTCATATATTGATTAAATGTATAGACCTTATGCATTGATGTTCTTGTATATAGTTTGAAAAAAAAAAGAAGAAATAAAAGTTAAAAAGAAAAAAAAAGAAAAAGAAAAAAATAGAAAAAGAAAGAAAAAGAAAAGCAATAAAGGGGACAAAATGCCCCAAAGTAAAGTTCGAATAAAATCAATGCATAAGTGTTGTGAAATGAATAGAAAATGCATGAGTATGTGAAAAAGTGAGGAATGGGTAGTTAGATTAGTACTTAATTGTATAGGTCATTATATAGGTTAGGTGGGAAAGTTTAAGTTAATCAAAGATTCAAATCCTAAGTCCACTAGCCATATATGATCCTACCTTGACCCTAGCCCCATTACAACCTAAAGGAAAGACCTCATGATAATTGTATGCATGCATGAAATAATTGTTGATTGTTAGATGAAAAACAAATCTTGGAAAGCATGGTTAGGGGAGAATTGAGAGAATCAACCCCAAACACCGAGCGACTAGAGTGCAAACACTCCCGGTGAGGGTTCGATGCTCAATTCCTTGATTCTCGGCTTTCATGAGCGTTCTTCTTGCAAGTCTACTTGAACTTCATTTCATACTTAAATTGGTAGGATTCATGAATCGTCATATGACCTTAGCCCTACTCGTTTATACATGCTCTTGGAGGATTGATTTATTTTTAACCAAGTAGGTAAAACCATTTTGCATTTTAGTTGCATATAGTTTAGGTTGCATATAGCTCATTTACATGGAATAAATGTTGATACCCTTTGTTTCTCTCTTGGCTTAAGCATGAGGACATGCTTGGTTTAAGTGTGGGGAGGTTGACAAACCCCAATTTGACGGTTTATTTTGTATTGAGTTTAGGGGATTTTATCACCTTTTACCCACATTTACTCAATGAAATAGCATGGTTTTGTATATTCTCCTTTAATTGTGCTTAAGAGTGAAAACATGCTTTTTAGATCTTAAAATAGCTAAATGTAATTTACCTTGATTCCATTAGATGCCTTGATATGTTTGTTAAGTGATTTCAGATTTAGGAGGCAAAGATTGGATCAAGGGAATGAAAAAAAAGCATGTAAAGTTGGAGAACTCATGAAGAAATGAAAGAACCGGAAAGCTGTCAAGCCGACCTCTTCGCACTTAATTGACCATAACTTGAGCTACAGAGGTCCAAATGATGCGGTTCCAGTTGGGTTGGAAAGCTAACATCCGGGGCTTCAAAATGATATAAATTTTGCCACATGTTGCTTCGCGTTCAGGGGCGCGCACGCGCACTTTGCGCGCGCGCGCCGATTCTGTCCTTGCCCACTTTAATGAAATCGTCCCCAGCGGTTTTAGGAGCCTTGTGGGCCCAATCCAACTCATTTCTGATGCTATTTAAGTCAAGTATTGAAGGAGAATCAAGAGACTTTAGATATTTTGATCATTAGCTTAGTTTTAGGAGTTAGAGTTAGTTTTAGAGAGAGAAGCTCTCACTTCTCTCTAGGATTAGGAATTAGGGTTAGATTAGGATCTCATAATTCTAGGTTTAATTCAAGTCTCCTTCTACTTCTACCTTCAAGTGGTGATTGCTACACTTTGGTTCTTCTCTCTATCCCTACCCTCTTGTTGTAATTTCTCTTATTTTGTTTCTAGGTTTTGTAATTGAGATATTCTTGTTCTTTTGTTTTCTTTTAATAATGCAATTTGAGATAATTCATGTGATTGTGATGTTGTTGATTGTTGTTTTGTTAATTCTTTGTAATTGTTGGTTGTTGATTCCTTTTATTCTCACAAATAAAAATGCTTTCTTTCATTACCCTTCAAGTGTTTGATGAAATGCTTGAGAGGATGTTAGAGTAGGATTTTATGTTCTTGGCTTGAGAAGGTAACTTAGGATTTCTTGAGTCACTAGTGTCCAATTGATTGCTAGTTGATAGCCATTAACTCTAGCCTTCATTAATCCAATTAGTGGAAAGCTAGGACTTATGGACTAGGATTGATATAACTCACTTGACTTTCCTTTGTTAATTGATTTAAGGATGACTAAGTGGGATTAATCCTTGAAACTACCATACTTGTGGCTAGTGATAATAATGAAGACCCTTGACAACCAAATCTTGCCAAGACCATTTTGTTAATAAAGTTTTCTTACCATTTACTATTCATGTTTCTCCTCTAAAACCCCAAATATAACTCACAACCAATAACAAAACACTTTATTGTAAATCCTAGGGAGAACGACCCGAGGTTTAAATACTTCGGTTTATAGATTTTAGGGGTTTGTACTTGTGACAAACAAATTTTTGTATGAGAGGATTATTGTTGGTTTAGAGACTATACTTCGACGAGATTTCATTTGTAAAATTCTAAACCGTCAAAAATCCATTCGTCATTGCTTGTCCTCAAGCAACTAGATAAATAAAATAGGATAAAAAGAAATTAAGAAGCAATGATATCTCAGAGTTTCAAGTGAAGCTCTGATTCTAATCAGATGAGTGGGACTAGTAGCTTTTTGCCTCTGAATAGTTTTGGCATCTCACTTTATCCTTTGAAATTCAGAATGATTGGCATCCATAGGAACTCAGAATTCAGATAGTATTATTGATTCTCCTAGTGTAATATGTTGATTCTTGAACACAATTACTTTATGTGTCTTGGCTGTGGCCCTAAGCACTTTGTTTTCCAGTATTACCACCGGATACATAAATTCCACAGACACATAACTGGGTGAAACTTTTCAGATTGTGACTTAGCTTTGCTAAAGTCCCCAATTAAAGGTGTCCAGAGTTCTTAAGCACACTCCTTTGCCTTGGATCACGACTTTAAACACTCAGTTTCAAGTTTTTCACTTGGACCTACATGCCACAAGCACATGGTTAGGGATAGCTTGATTTAGCCGCTTAGGCCTGGATTTGTTTCCTTGGGCCCTCCTGTCCATTGATGCTCAAAGTCTTGGATCCCTTTCACCCTTGCCTTTTGGTTTAAAGGGCTATTGACTTTTTCTACCTCTTTTGCTTTTTTTTCACTGCTTTTTCTTACTTCAAGAATCAATTTTATGATTTTTCAGATCAGTAATAATATTCTCTTTTTCATCATTCTTTCATGAGCCAACAATTTTAACATTCATAAAATTCAATATAAAAAATATGCACTGTTCAAGCATTCATTCAAAAGACAAAAAGTATTGCCACCACATATAAATAATTAGAATTTTCCTTATTAAGAACTCGAAATTAGATTGCCTCTTTATTCTAAAAATCTACTATTTTATTCATGTTTGATGATGATGAGAAAAATAAATTATAGCTTAATTGAAAATAAAATCAAAATAGATATACTAATTACTACTACTCCTATATAACTTCTAAGGTAAATCTATAAGACAACTATCACAGAGTAAAGCTAAGATTAGGACTCAACAACCTTTATTTTGGGAGGTGGATGTTCCTCTAGTCTGTGGGGTGCTTGATCCTTCAAGAGATAATTTCTGACGCTTCAGTTCCTTCAAGCACGCCTTTGCTGTTCTTGTTCCCCAAGTAGTTTGCAAAGCATGCTATTTTGATTATTCTGTTCTTCCTTTATTTGGTCCATAGCTTCTTGCAACTTGGTAACCGATGCTTCAAGATGCTCCCGGTATTCAAATTGAGGAAAATCCGGGAGGAATTTCTGTGCTTTCCTCTTGATGGGGTCATCCTGCACTTGTTGTTTTTCCATTGATGTTTTGGTGATTGGTCGCTCAACTGAGATATACTCAGTTATTCCCATCTTTACTCCAGCATCTTTACATAGCATAGATATTAAGCTAGGATAAGCTAATTTGGAATCTTTGGAGTTCTTGTTTGCAATTATGTAAAGTTCACACAAAATCAATCGATGAACTTCCACTTCTCTTCCTAACATAATGCAGTGGATCATCACTGCTCTTTTAACTGTAACTTCAGAATAGTTGCTAGTGGGCAATATAGAACGCCCAATGAAGTCCAGCCAGCCTCTGGTGACTGGTTTGAGATCTTCTCTCTTGAGTTGATTTGTGACGCCCTTGGTGCTGGTGGTCCACCTGGCTCCAGGGATGCATATATCCTCTAGAATCTTGTCCAGGCCCTTATTTGTTCTCATCATTCTCCTATTAAAGGAGTCTGAGTCATCCTTCAGCTGAGGTAGTTTAAAGATCTCCCTGATTTTGTCAGGGTGAATGTGAACAATCTTTCCTCTGACCAAGATCCGATAGTCATAGAGGGCAGTTTCAGATATTCTCTGCCTGTCTGTTAGCCACAGAGGCGCAAAATTCCTGAACCATATTTCTTCCCACCTTTGTTTCAGAATTAGCTAGGACTTCCCAGTTCCTGTTTCGAATTTGCTCTTGAATCTCCGGATATTCGTCTTCTTTCAGATTGAATCTAACTTTCGGGATCCCTGACCTTAGACCCATTATTTTGTAGTAATGGTCTGAATGTTCTTTGGTTAAGAACTTCCCTTGATTCCAAAGTGGTTTTGGAATACTCTCTTTCTTGCCTCTTGAAGTGGGTTGTTTTCCTTTAGGAGCCATGATCTTAGTGGGTATGGTTTAGTGATCACGGATAAACACACCAAACTTAGAGGTTTGCTTGTCCTCAAGCAAAAGAAAGGAAAGAAGAGGGATAGAAGGAGAGCTAGTATCGAATTGTGGATGAGAGGAGGGAGGCCAAATGTGGATTTAAAGGGGGGGTGGGTTTTCAAAAATTTGGAAGAAAGATAAGATAGAAGATATGATTTATAAAAGATAAATATGATAAGAAAAAGATATAATTTAAAATTAAAAAGTTGTGAATGATATTTGAAAAAGATAGATCTGAATTTTTATTTTGAAAAAGATTTTAAAAGATAATTGAGTTTTTTTTTTAAAAAAAATTTGAAAAAGAGTTGGATTGGATTTGAAAAGGATTTGTGTTTATGAATTAAGATACATTTGATATTTTTGAAGAAGCGATTTTAGAAATTAGGATTAAAATTTTTGGAATTGAAGGATGAGAGTTTGTAACATGTTTATGCAAGAAATCATGAATTGGAATATAAAAATTTTGAAAAATGTGAATTAAAAACGAAGTTACCTCCTCCCCACAATCCTGGCGTTACGCTGCATATTTTGGGTGTTTAACGCCCATTTGCAGCTTCTCCTGGGCGTTCAACGCCCAGCTGTTGCTTCTAGCTGGCGTTGAACGCCAGGAACTCCTTTGTCACTGGGCGTTTTTCTGAACGCCCAGGAAGCTATAAATCTGGCGTTGAACGCTCAGAAGGTGCTTCTTTCTGGCGTTCAACGCCCAGAAGATGCTTCTTTCTGGCATTTAACGCCCAGATGGTTATCCTTACTGGCGTTGAACGCCCAGTGAGTGCTTCTTTTGGGCATTCAGCGCCCAAAACAGCTCTAACTGGCTTTTTTTCGCACCAGTGAGCTTTTTTTTTTGCTGTTTTATCCTCTAAATCCTTTTGTAACTCTGTGAACTCAAGCAATTGCTATTTTACCTTGAAGATAATTGACATAAACCTGTAAAATTCAATTAATTGACAAATAAGCTTTGTAAATGGCTGGGTTGCCTCCCAGCAAGCGCTTCTTTATTGTCTTTAGCTAGACTAATACTGAGCTTTAATCAAGTCTCAGTTTTGAGCATTCTTGCTCAAAATTACTTTCAAGATAATGTTTAACTCTTTGTCCATTAACAATGAACTTTTTGTTAGAATCATTATCCTGAAGCTCCACGTATCCATATGGTGACACACTTGTAATCACATATGGACCTCTCCACCGGGATTTTAATTTCCCGGGGAATAATCTGAGCCTAGAATTAAATAGCAGAACTTTCTGCCCTGGCTTAAAGACTCTGGATGATAGTTTCTTATCATGCCATCTTTTTCCTTTCTCTTTGTAAATCTTTTCATTTTCAAAAGCATTGAGTCTGAATTCCTCTAGCTCATTTAACTGGAGCAATCATTTTTCTCCAGCTAACTTGGCATCAAGGTTTAGGAATCTGGTTGCCCAATAGGCCTTATGTTCCAGTTCCACTGGCAAGTGACAGGCTTTTCCATACACCAGCTGGTATGGAGAAGTTCCTATAGGTGTCTTGAATGTTGTTCTATATGCCCACAGAGCATCATCCAAGCTTCTTGCCTAATCCCTTCTACGGTTAATCACAGTCCGTTCCAGAATTCTTTTAAGTTCTCTGTTAGAGACTTCAGCTTGCCCATTTGTCTGTGGATAATATGGAGTGGCTATCCTGTGGCTAACTCCATATCGAACCAAAGCAGAGTAAAGCTGTTTATTGCAGAAATGAGTGCCCCCATCACTGATTAATACTCTAGGGGTACCAAATCTACTGAAGATGTGTTTCTAGAGGAATTTCAGCACTGTCTTAGTTTTATTAGTGGGTGTTACGATAGCTTCCACCCATTTGGATACATAATCCACTGCCATTAGAATATAAGTGTTTGAGTATGATGGTAGGAAAGGCCCCATGAAGTCAATACCCCATACATCAAACAACTCAATCTCTAAGATCCCTTGTTGAGGCATGGCATAACTGTGAGGCAAATTACCAGATCTTTGGCAACTAACACAATTAAGTACAAACACTCGGGAATCTTTATAGAGAGTAGGCCAGTAGAAGCCACATTGGAGGACTCTTGTGGCTGTTCGCTCACTTCCAAAATGTCCTCTATACTGTGATCCATGGCAATGCCAGAAAATCTTCTGTGCTTCTTCTTTAGGCACACATCTACGAATTACTTCGTCTGCACATCTCTTGAAGAGATATGGTTCATCCCAAAGATAGTACTTTGCATTTGTGATCAATTTCTTTGATTGCTGCCTACTGTACTCTTTGGGTATGAATCTCACTACCTTGTAGTTTGTAATGTCTGCAAACCATGGCACTTCCTGGATGGAAAAGAGTTGCTCATCCGGAAAATTTTTAGAGATTTCAGTAAGAGGGAGGGACGCCCCTTCTACTGGTTCTATTTGTAACACCCTACCATACAGAGTCTTATGCTTAAGTCATAAGTCAGAGATGGCAAGGCATTACGACCTCTAAAATAAAAATTTAGTACATATAGTAGTAGGAATGATTGATATAACTAGGAGCCTTTGTAGAAAAAGGGGTAAACAAAAACCATCGCAACTCTAAAGCGCAACACTCCGATCGACAACGTAACGAATAAGGATAAACCAACGCGAGATTATATATATACAAAGGAGTGTCAAAAACAGGAATATCAAGACTCAAGATCCGGCTGCGAAGATAACCGGTCCGAGAATAGCAATATATACATATGATAAAATAAGGAAAACCCCAAAGGAAACCCAAAGGGACACAAATACATAAAACCTATTCTCCAAAATCTCCCATAAGAGGAGTCATCACAGTTTGTATTATTTAATGGAGATAAAAGTATCTAAGCAAAACATATAAACCAAAACATAGCCCCGAGAACAAAGGATCTTCGCAAATCTAGAAGTCTCCAACATGCCTCAGCGGGAAACCTCACGTCCTGCATCTGAAAACCACAAAATCCGCATGGGTGAGAACCAGAGGTCCCCAGCATGGTAACAGCTTCCACATATATAATACATAATAATGGAGGAAAGCCGAAGGCAATCCTAGAACTTCCTCCAGATAATATCAAAGCTTATAAACAAGCTAAACCATAAAGGGCATCTGACTAAGGATTCTTCAGTCTAACTAATACTTCCCTTTCCAATTCCTTCAGACCTCCCAACCACCAGTAGGAGTAATATATAGCAAACACAGTTATATCAGACAAGAAATATATAATTAGGAACAAGTAAGGCATTTAGACAATTAGCAAGTAATATGCAGTCAAATAGGCAATCTCAAACAATTCATATAGTATGCATATGATGAATGCCTGTCCCTAGTGGCTGATGATATCATCTGTCGGTTATAGAGCCAACCCGACAAGTCCTGGTAGCTAACCATTGGACTGTCCCTCTGTCATGCATCCCCAACTCGAGTTATACTCGTCATAAACTTGATCATAATCATGATCTATATCCATCACCCTCACTGGTGAATATTTACGGGGGCGAGCTCATCCGGGTCTTTCACAGTGCCCGGCCACACTTATGACATAGGGTCAAAAGAGCTTCGAGTCTCAACCTGGAGCACGTGGTGGCTAGTCACTGCTACTACCCAGGGAAACTCTTATCTCCGATAGTGGAAGTGCAAATCACAATTATCAATAATTCAGCATAAACATGCATGAATTCTCATCCATGGATCAACATCCATATCAGCCATTCCGGCTCACGGTTAAATCCATAACCAGCCAATATTCATAGCATACACAGCTATTCCGGCTCACGGTTCAATCCAGAACCAGCCAATATTCATAGCATACACAGCTATTCCGGCTCACGGTTCAATCCAGAACCAGCCAATTCATAAACAATTACAGCCCTTCGGCCAATGGAACAACAAGCACTTCCACCACCATCCTCCACATCTCACATAATCATCAATGATCCTCATTGATTATTCATTTTCCCCTTGCTTCACTCGCAAGTTACCTCATTCACTAGCCCTTCTCTCATAGCTAGGCATATCATAATGATTTAAGATATAAGTGGTGAGATCGGAGGCTTAGAAGTATGAAATTTGGCTTTTAAAACTCAAAAATCAACTTTGGGATGAAAACAGATCCACGCGTACGCGCACTCCACGCGCACGCGTGAATGGCCTCAAAACTTCATCGACGCGCAAGCGTCATGCACGCTAACGCGTGGATTAAACATTTGCCAATCGACGCGCAAGCGTCAACCACGCGTACGCGTGGGTGTTCTCGTGCCCCAGGCACAACACTGGCACAGTTCTGGCATAACTCTCTGGAAAATGGCTGGGCATTGGGTGCAGCACCATCGGCGCGCCCGCGCACATCACGCTCACGCGTGGATGGCATTTTCGGGAAGAACGGCGCGCACGCGCCAAGTGCGCCCACGCGCAAGGGGTCATTCTGCTAAAAATTTTCTAAGTTAAAAGCTGCAGAATTCACCAATTTAAACCCCAATCTTCCAACGGACATAACTTTCTCATTTTAAATCATTTTTCACCCGTTCTTCGAACGGCATGGACATCCCGGATCCAATTTCATTGCTAAACAGATTTGACACAAAACGGAGATCCGTAGTCCAAGTTATGTCCCATCAAAGTATGCCCAAAAACCATGTTTTTCATAAAAACCACAAAGTGCCATTTTCAAAACAAACCATTTCCAACTCTTTTCAAATCAATCAAAACATGCCATTTTCATCCCTTTTCTTTGAAATCAATCAAAATACATCAAGTTCAACATCAAGCCTCCTCAACTCACATATTGAGATTTTACCACAATATACAAAGTCACTATCCCATCATTTTAACCCACTTCACCCAAGTGGCTCAAACTCAAACATATTGACTTATCATATACTCTTCCTCATGCCAATTCTCAACAATATCAATTCCACGAAAACATCATTGTACACAATCATTATCATACTCACCATCAACATGGTTCAACCCACAATTCAACCATAACCAATCATCAAGCATATATCACAACATGCATATTTCTCATACATCATACTACCAAGGCATCAATAATCATCATCACATATATGACCACATCATATATCTCAATCATTCAACAACGTCAACCATTCAATGCCTATCTTAGGGCCTCTAGCCTAAGTATTTCCTACCACATTACATATTAGATACGGGAAACCGAAACCATACCTTAGCCGATTTTCCCAAGCTCCACCGGAGCACTTCCAAACCACTTATCCACAAGCTCTCAAGGCCTCAACACCTCCAAGAACAGATTTTTCACCACCAAACCCTTTCCAAGCTTTTCAAAATCACCAATCAAACTCCAATATTCACATATACACAACCTAAGCCACAATCATCATACCCATACACAACATCTCAATACCCAAACATCATAGAACAAAAAAATTACACTAGGGTTGAGAATCTTACCACACCCAAGGTCCAAGAAGACAAGATTAACCTTCTCCTTCAAGAGAGTTGGGTCCTATAACATCAAAGAACCCAAAATCTCAACATTTCACCCATGAAACTCGAAAATAAGGGCTGAGATTTCGAACAGCAACACGTGGCTTACCTCAAGATTGGTGGTATGGGTTTTGTAGAGCTCTCCGCGGTGAACGCGTGGCCGCAAACGGGGCGGCAATCGGAGCTCTAGATCAAAAGTTATGGTGGTTTGAAGATCAACCAAGGGAGAGAACTTGAGAGAGTGTTCTCCCTCCCTTTCTCTCTAATTTCAGCTTGTGTGTGTAACAAATGAGGAGAGAGAGTGCTGAAAACTAGGGTTTTGGTTAAGTTGTGTTGGGCCAAGGGCCCACTTTGGGTCCAATTGGCCCGGTTTGGCCCGTTCGGTCCAATCTTGGTCCGAATTCTATAAAATTGGTACCAAAATTCTCGTCTCAATCTCCTCTATCACTTTTAGCCATAAAAATCACATTTTAGGCTTTCTAGAATAAATTCTCATTTATGGGTTAATTAGCCGTTAATTAATCGGGTTTTACACTATTCGAGACAGGTGATCTGCTATTTGGTTCTCTGTCCATTTTCTGTCTCTTATTTCTATATCAAACTCTTACAGAAGCAATACCCATCTGATGAGTCTGGGTTTTGAATCCTGCTTTGTGAGTAGATATTTAAGAGCAACATGGTCAGTGTACACAATCACTTTTGATCATACTAAATAGGATCTGAACTTGTCAATGGCGTAAACCACTGCAAGTAGCTCTTTTTCTGTGGTTGTGTAGTTCTTCTGTGCGTCATTTAAGACACGACTGGCATAGTAAATGACGTGCAGAAGCTTGTCATGCCTTTGTCCCAACACTACACCAATGGCATGGTCACTAGCATCACACATTAGTTCAAATGATAATGTCCAGTCTGGGGCAGAGATGACTGGTGTTGTGACCAGCTTAGCTTTCAGAGTCTCAAACGCCTGCAAACACTCCTTATCAAAGATAAATGGCATGTCAGCAGCTAGTAGATTACTCAGAGGTTTGGCAATTTTTGAAAAATCTTTTATAAACCTCCTATAGAATCATGCATGTCCCAGAAAGCTTCTGATTGCCTTAACATTGGTAGGTGGTGGTAATTTTTCAATTATCTCTACCTTAGCTTGATCCACCTCTATTCCCTTGTTCGAAATTTTGTGCCCAAGGACAATTCCTTCAGTCACCATAAAGTGACATTTCTCCCAGTTTAAAACCAGGTTAGTATCTTGGCACCTCTTTAGAACAAGTGCTAGATGGTCAAGACAGGAGTTGAATGAGTCTCCGAATACTGGAAAGTCATCCATGAAGACTTCCAGAAATTTTTTCACCATATCAGAGAAAATTGAGAGCATGCACCTTTGAAAGGTTGCAGGTGCATTGCACAGACCAAATGGCATCCTTCTGTATGTAAATACTCCAGATGGACATGTGAATGCTGTTTTTTCTTGATCCTGGGGATCTACTGCATTTGATTATAACCTGAATATCCATCCAGGAAGCAGTAGTATTTATGACCTGCTAGTCTTTCTAGCATCTGGTCTATGAATGGTAAAGGAAAATGATCCTTTCTGGTAGCTGTATTGAGCCTTCTATAGTCAATACACATACGCCACCCTGTAACTGTTCTTGTAGGGACCAGTTCATTTTTTTCATTATGAACCACTGTCATGCCACCCTTCTTAGGGACGACTTGGACAGGGCTTACCCAGGGGCTATCAGAAATAGGATAAATAATCCTAGCCTCTAGTAATTTAGTGACCTCCTTCTGCACCACCTCTTTCATGGCTGGATTCAGCCGCCTCTGTGGTTGAACCACTGGCTTAGCGTCACCCTCCAATAGGATCTTGTGCATACATCTGGCTGGGCTAATGCCTTTAAGATCATTGATGGACCACCCAAAAGCTGTCTTGTGTGTCCTTAGCACTTGAATTAGTGCTTCTTCTTCCTGTGGCTCTAAGGTAGAGCTTATGATTACAGGAAAGGTATCACCTTCTCCCAGAAATGCATATTTCAGGGATGGTGGTAATGGTTTGAGCTCGGGTTTGGGAGGTTTCTCTTCTCCCTGAGGGATTTTCATAGGTTCTATTATTCTCTCTGGTTCCTCCAGATCAGGCTGAACATCTTTAAAGATATCTTCTAGCTCTGATTCGAGACTCTCAGTCATATTGACCTTTTTTTACCAGAGAGTCAATAATATCAATGCTCATGCAGTCATTTTGGGTGTTTGGATGCTGCATAGCTTTGACAACATTCAACTTAAACTCGTCCTCATTGACTCTCAGGGTCACTTCTCCTTTTTGGATGTCAATGAGGGTTCGTCCAGTAGCTAGGAAAGGTCTTCCTAGAATGAGAGTTGCACTCTTGTGCTCCTCCATTTCCAGCACCACAAAGTCAGTGGGAAAAGCAAATGGCCCAACCTTGACAATCATGTCTTCAATCACGCCTGATGGGTGTTTAATGGAACCATCAGCAAGTTGGAGACATATCTGGGTTGGTTTGACTTCATCAGTCAATCCAAGCTTTTTGATAGTAGATGCAAGTATTAGGTTGATACTTGCCCCAAGATCACATAGAGCTTGCTTGGTACAAGTACCTTCTAATGTGCATGGTATCATAAAGCTTTCGGGATCTTTAAGCTTCTCAAGTAAACTTTTCAGAATGACTGCACTACATTCTTCAGTGAGGTAAACTTTTTCAGTTTCCCTCCAATCCTTCTTATGACTTAAGATCTCTTTCATGAACTTAGCATAAGAGGGTATTTGCTCAAGTGCTTCTGCAAACAGAATCTTTATTTCAAGAGTCCTGAGATAGTCTGCAAAGCGAGCAAATTGTTTATCCTGTTCCACTTGACAGAGTTTTTGAGGATAAGGCATTTTGGCTTTGTATTCATCAACCTTAGTTGCTGCAAGTTTATTGCCTACAGCCATGGGTTGAGAAGCCTTTTTAGAAGGATTGTTATCAGTAATTGTATGTGTCTGATCTCCCACTGGCATTTGAATGCCAGGAGTGGAAGCTGGAGTGGCGTTAGACGCCAACTCCTTACCTGTTTCTGGCGTCTGAACGCCAGAACTGTGCTTCCTTTGGGTGTTCAACGCCAATTCCATGCTTGTTTCTGGCGTTGAACGCAGGACTGAGCATGGGTTGGGCGTTCAACGCCAGCTTCCCACCCATTTTCTGGCGTTTGAGTGCCAGAATTATTCCTCTCTGGGCTCTGACTGTCCTCAGAGGGATTTTGGGTGGTAGTCTGTGCATTTCTTGGCTTCCTGCTGCCTTGAAGTGAGGTATTTAATGTTTTCCCACTTCTTAATTGAACTGCTTGGCACTCTTCTGTTATTTGTTTTGATAACTGCTATTCTGTTTGCTTCAACTATACTTCCATGTTCATATTAGCCATTCTTGTTTCTCGTAGTATCTCCTTGAATTCGGCTAACTGTTTTGTCAGAAAGTCTAATTGCTGGTTGAATTTAGTAACTTGTTCTGCAGGACTAAGTTCAGCAGTTACTGTTTTAGCCTCTTCTTTCATGGAAGGTTCATTGCTTAGGTACAGATGCTGATTTCTAGCAACTGTATCAATAAGCTCTTGAGCTTCTTCAATTGTCTTTCTCATGTGTATAGATTCATCAGCTGAGTGGTCTAGAGAAATCTGAGCTTTTTCTGTAAGCCCATAGTAGAAGATGTCTAACTGCACCCACTCTGAAAATATTTCAGAGGGGCATTTTCTTAGCATCTCTCTGTATCTCTCCCAAGCATCATAAAGAGATTCATTATCTCCTTGTTTGAAGCCTTGGATGCTCAGCCTTAGCTGTGTCATCCGTTTTGGAGGAAAATAGTGATTCAGGAATTTTTCTGACAGCTGTTTCCATGTCTTTATGCTGTCCTTAGGTTGGTTATTTAACCACCTCTTAGCTTGGTCTTTTACAACAAATAGAAATAGTAACAATCTGTAGACATCCTGATTTACCTCCTTATCATGTACTGTGTCAGCAATTTGTAAAACCTGTGCCAGAAACTCTGTAGGTTCTTCTTGTGGAAGACCAGAATACTGGCAACTTTGCTGCACCATGATAATGAGCTGAGGGTTCAACTCAAAACTACTAACTCCAATGGAGGGTATACAGATACTACTCCCATATGAAGCAGTAGTAGGGTTAGCATATGACCCCAGAGTCCTTCTGGACTGTTCATTTCCACTTAAGTCCATAATGGAGAAAGGGAGATGATGTGAATTTATTTTATATATTTTATTATATATAAAAATTTTGAAATAATAATAATAAAATAAAATAAAATAAAATAAAGACGACAATAAAATTAAAAATAAATAAAAATAAAAATAAAATAAAAAAAGAATTAAAAAATATTTTATTAAGATTTTCGAAAAAAGTGAGGAGATAGAAAGTGGTTAGGATATTTTTGAAAAAGATATTTTTGAAAAGGATAAGATTTGAAAAATTTTGAAATTGAAATCTGAATTTTTATATAAAAAAAATCGAAAATATGGCTTAAAAATAGTTAGAAAAGATTTTTTTTTTTGAATTTTAAATTTTATGATGAAAGAAAAAAACACACAAAAGACACAAGACTTAAAATTTTTAGATCTAATGCTCCTTGTTTTCGAAAATTTTGGAGGAAAAACACCAAGGAACACCAAACTTAAAAATTTTAAGATCAAAACACAAGGAAGACTCAAGAACACCTTGAAGAATCACAAGAACAACAAGAATAAAAGAAAGAACACCAAACTTAAAATTTTTAGAAAACCGAAATAAATTTTCGAAAATTAAAGAAAATTAACAAGAAAACACCAAACTCAAAGTTTGGCACAAGATTCAATCAAAGAAAAATTATTTTTGAAAAAGATTTTAAAAAGAAGATACCCAATTACCAAGAACATAAACCAACGCTCTAGCAAATTCAACTATAAATGTAACGTGTTTTAAAGAGGTATTTTTAATAAATAAAAATAAAATTTTTTTGAAAACTAATATTTTGAAATTGCACAAGGAAAACACGAAAAATACACAAAATAGGAAAAACCAAAGATCAAACAAGAAAATTTGACAAGAACAATTTGAGGATCAAGGAAAAATAAAGAACATGCAATTCGAAAATTGAAAGACAAAGAATAGCATGCAATTGACACCAAACTTAAAACATGACACTAAATTCACAGAGAAACTAAAAATTAATAAAGAAAACTAATATTTTTGAAAATTTTTTTAGAAGGGATAATAAAAGATGCAATTTTAGTAAAAAAGATAATTTTTTCCTAATCTAAGCAACAAGATTCACCGTCAGTTGTTCAAACTCAAACAATCCCCGGCAACGGCGCCAAAAACTTGGTGCACGAAATTGCAATCACACTTTTGCAATCCGCACAACTAACCAGCAAGTGTACTGGGTCGTCCAAGTAATACCTTACGTGAGTAAGGGTCGATCCCATAGAGATTGTTGGTATGAAGCAAGCTATTGTTATCTTATTAATCTTAGTCAGGATGCCAATAAGGTTCTTTGAATTTAATTGTAAAAAGTGAAAGTGTTTGGAATAAGTAATTGTTACTCAATAATGGAGAATATGTTGGAGTTTTGGAGATGCTTTGTCTTCTGAATTCCTGTAACATAATGCTTTCTCACTTTCATAAATGCAAGGCTCCTTCCATGGCAAGCTGTATGTAGGGTGTCACCGTTGTCAATGGCTACCTCCCATCCTCTCAGTAAAAATGGTCCAAATGCTCTGTCACAGCACGGCTAATCATCTATTGGTTCTCGATCATGTTGGAATAGGATTCATTGATCCTTTTGCGTCTGTCACTACGCCCAATACTTGCGAGTTTGAAGCTCGTCACAGTCATCCAATCCCAGAATCCTACTCGGAATACCACAAACAAGGTTTAGACTTTCCAGATCCTCATGAATGCCACCAACAATTCTAGCTTATACCACGAAGATTCTGATTAAGGAATCAAAGAGATACTCATTCAATCTAATGTAGAACGGATGTGGTTGTCAGGCACACATTCATGGATTGAGGAAGGTGATGAGTGTCACGGATCATCACCTTCTTCATAGTGAAGCGTGAATGAACATCTTAGAGAGGAACAAGCATATTTGAATGGAAAATATAAATAATTGCATTAATTTATCGAGACGCTGCAGAGCTTCTCACCCCCAACAATGGAGTTTAGAGACTCATGCCGTCAAAAGTTATATAATTCAGATATAAAAATGTCATGAGATACAAAATAAGTCTCTAAAAGTTGTTTAAATACTAAACTAGTAACCTAGGTTTACAGAAAATGAGTAAACTAAGATGGATAGTGCAGAAATTCACTTCTGGGGCCCACTTGGTGTGTGCTGGGGCTGAGACTTAAGCTTCCCACGTGCCTGGGCTGTTTCTGGAGTTGAACGCCAGGTTGTAACCTGTTCCTGGCGTTGAACTCCAACTTGCAACCTGTTTCTAGCGCTGAACGCCAGACTGCAACATGGAACTGGCGTTGAATGCCAGTTTACGTCATCTATCTTGGCGCAAAGTATAGACTATTATATATTGCTGGAAAGCCCTCAATGTCTACTTTCCAACCCAATTGAGAGCGCGCTAATTGGACTCTTGTAGCTCCCAAAAATTCATTCCGAGTGTAGGGAGGTCAGAATCCAACAGCATCAGCAATCCTTTTTCAGTCTGAATCAGATTTTTGCTCAGCTCCCTCAATTTCAGCCAGAAAATACCTGAAATCACAAAAAAACACACAAACTCGTAGTAAAGTCCAGAAATATGAATTTTGCCTAAAAACTAATAAAAATCTACTAAAAACTAACTAAAACATACTAAAATCTACATGAAATTACCCCCAAAAAGCATATAAAATATCCGCTCATCAGTCATATGGACCAGTAGACAGACTCAATAGCTTAGAATTTTCATTCAACAAAATACCCTACAAAACAATTGATTCAATAAAAAGACAAGATCAAAATCTGGTTTATCTGTTTTTGCAATACTGAAACCAAAAAGAAAGTTTTTAGCAGGAGGGGGTTACAGGGTTAGGATTGTATTTATCCAGGAAAGCAGAGACTAAAGAATCCTCATTATTCATCCTCAACACATGAATCACATATGGTTCATAAGAGTTCAGATTCCTCATCTTGAGTTGCACTTTAAAGATGAACTTAATACCCCTAAGCTTATTAATCTCTTTGGGGCAGAAATTTTTCTTAACACCCTTCACATTTAGCGGAAATAGTTCATTCATGCTCTCATAAATAATAAATATTAAGGTAGAGTTCAAAACAAATAACACAAAAAAGTTAATATGACATCAAATCTTAGTCACACAGATTGCCTAAGGTCACTGGTAGAAACTCTAAGAAACTTTGTAGCTTTTCCATTGAACAAAACAAAAAAGGTAGCGTCTGGGTGGTCAATCACCCTTATGTGGATGTTGTACGTATTATTCACCAAAGAATTTACAATTCAAGAACAATATACTACATAAATTATACCAATAGTTAGGCTGCCTATAGTATGTTATTATTGAATTGGACGCAATTATTTTTTTTAATGGCTTATTCTAGAGTCTCAATCCCACACGGGAGATTAGTTTAACAGCACATCACAACCCCAAACAACATGACCTACAAAAAATTCTGTGTCACTTTGCTATACCTATCCACCTCTAAATGACAATGAAACCCTTTAATTTGGTTAACTAGGTTTAACTTTTGATTTATGTTATGCTAGGAAAGAGATGGTTAGCCATACTTAAAATTAATTAACTTTAATGGACTAGGATAACTAAATCACGAATGATGGAAGTCAACAATAAAATTTCTCAAGAAATAATACAAATGATTAGTTTATTTCATAATTTTCTTAGACAAAGAATATGTAGTGTGATAGCCAAAACTGTGATTTACACTTTTTATAACTCGAACAATTCTTAGTAATGGCTCCAAAAACTTGGTGTACACTACTATGGTTCACTCACATTCTTCACAACTTCGCACAACTAACCAGCAAGTGCACTGGGTCGTCCAAGTAATACCTTACGTGAGTAAGGGTCGATCCCACAGAGATTGTTGGTATAAAGCAAGCTATGGTCATCTTATAAATCTCAGTCAAGCGGATTCAAATGGGTATAATGGTTTTCAAAAATAATAATAAATAAAGCATAAAATAGATGAAAGAGATACTTATGTAAATACTTGGTGGAAATTTCAGATAAGTGTATGGAGATCCTTTGTCCCTTCTGAATCTCTACTTTCCTACTGTCTTCCTCCAATCATTCTTACTCCTTTCCATGGCAAGCTGTATGTAGGGCGTCACCGTTGTCAATGGCTACTTCCCATCCTCTCAGTGAAAATGGTCCAAATGCTCTTGTCACAGCACGGCTAATCATATGTCGGTTCTCGATCATGTCGGAATAGAATCCATTGATTCTTTTGCGTCTGTCACTACGCCCAACAATCGCGAGTTTGAAGCTCGTCACAGTCATTCAATCCCTGAATCCTACTCGAAATACCACAGACAAGGTTTAGACTTTTCGGATTCTCAAGAATGGCCGTCAAAGGGTTATAGCTTATACCATGAAGATTCTGATTAAGGAATCCAAGAGATACGCGCTCGGTCTAAGGTAGAACGGAAGTGGTTGTCAAGCATGCGTTCATAATGATGGATGATGATGAGTGTCACGGATCATCACATCCATCAGGTTGAAGTGCAGCAAATATCTTATAATAAGAATAAGCTTGAATCGAATAGAAGAACAATAATAATTGCATTAATTCTCGAGGTACAACAGAGCTCCACACCTTAATCTATGGTGTGTAGAAACTCCACCGTTGAAAATACATAAGTGATCAAGGTTCAGGCATGGATGAATGGCCAGCCCCCCCTAAAATGGCATATGAAATCGAAAATAAGGGAAAAGGACTAATGGTCTCTGAGACACTGAATATAATAGTAAAAAGTTCTATTTATACTAAACTAGTTACTAGTGTTTACAGAAATAAGTCTAAGTGCAGAAATCCACTTTCGGGACCCACTTTGGTGTGTGCTTGGGCTGAGCTTGAGCTTTAAACGTGCAGAGGCTTCTCTTGGGGTTAAACGCCAAGTTGTAACGTCTGTTTGGCATTTAACTCTGGTTTGTGACATGTTTCTGGCGTTTTACTCCAGAATGCAGCATGGAACTGGCATTCTAAACTCGAATAAAGTATGGGCTATTATATATTGCTGGAAACCCCTGGATGTCTACTTTCCAACGCAGTTGATAATGCGCCATTTGAAGTTCTGTAGCTCCAGAAAATCCATCTCAAGTACAGGGCGGTCAGAATCCAACAACATCAGCAGTCCTTATTCAGCCTGAATCAGATTTTTGCTCAGGTCCCTCAATTTCAGCCAGAAAATATTTAAAATCACAGAAAAACACACAAACTCATAGTAAAGTCCAGAAATATGAATTTTGCATAAAAACCAATAAAAACATCCCTAAAAGTAGCTAGATCCTACTAAAAACTACCTAAAAACAATGCCAAAAAGCGTATAAATTATCCGCTCATTATAGTGCATGAATGTTAAAGAATTAATTTGAGTTATACCTTGGCATATAGAAGTCATAGTCATCAATGCACTTAGGACAGAAATATCTTTTTTCAAGTTTTCTTAAGCCACGACGACACTTTTTAGATCCTTTGTATCACCAACCAAACTCGGTCTCAACTTCTTTAATCGTCCTGGTAGTAACAAATACAACATCCTAAAATTGATGGATGCAAGGGTATAACATGACCATTGAGATTATGATTCAAAAAATATTAAATGTAATAATTGAAAGAAAGGGAGACTAATAAAGAAAGAATTTTACTTGATTAGGCTCTTTTATCTCGGCAATTGGCTTGTAGACTGACAGACGCAAAAAATCTTTCTCGGCAGAAACAGGTTGATCATAGACCAGTGACATTATGCCTTTCTGTCAATAGGATCCAATTTGTTCACCCTTGCATTTTTTAAATTAGAATTTTTGAAATTTGCTAATACTTAAATAATCACAAAAGCCTTGTATAAATATTCTACTGGCCAAACTATTAATTTATACACTAAACCTTGAAAAGAAATTCCTGGCAGTTGGAAACTCCCCATTGATAAAGAGCTTCGAATTGTAATTTGTGGTGGAAACACCCATGACCCCTACAAAAAGACATAACAAATTAAAGAAACTACAAGAACCATATTCTGACGCTTAACATGCATTCAAATACCGATAAAATAAACAAACCATTAAATAGTTTCATTTTGCCCATTTGGAGAATAACCTCATAGGTAAGACATGGGTGTTCCTCCAGATATTTTAGCAAGTTAAGAGCAAAAGACTACCACAACGTAACCCTTAATTTCTGTCCACCCCTATAAAAAATACCAATGCTTGTAGATTAAAGAGAGGCACAAAATTCCAAATAAGATTTTAAAACAAAAGCCACTATAAAAAAGATATTTAGCATTACTCAAGATCATCAAGTTCTATGGTGACATAACTTGACGGCTTCCTGTCCCTTGTGAACTCAACCAAGTTACCCTTAGAGGAAAGCTGACCTATCACATCTGCAAAATAGTGATGATTTTAAATATGGATAGACCCGGTGCCACTTCGGACAAGTGCTTTAGATGAATTTAAAAATAGGTAAACTAAACATGTCACAAACTAACTGAAAGTACACATGTATAACACAAAGACCCACTGCCATCCAATATGAAAAGAGAAGGTGCAAAAGCAGTACAACCAAAGGCATTCGCACAAAAAATACAAAACACAAACATTTATTCAAGACCAGTCTAACATTAAAAAACACTTAGAACACACGAAAAAACTACCTATAGAAAAATTAATTCAATCAAAACCAACTACACACGCATATGGATAAATTCATATTAAATTTTTTTTACGATAACTCGTCTTGGATAATAATATAGGATAATGCCTTGTAGTAAATAAATTAGCTTATAATGACCCAAATTGATACTTTAAAATTTGCAAATAATTAAACATGGACATTAAAAGATGTCGACTAGTACTGTGTGATACTCTTATTAAAAAAATAACTTAAAAAAATATGTTAAACTAATAACATTGGTGTTAATCAATTATTTCTAGCTTTTTGTTTTTGTTACTAACGATACTTTTAAAGACACGAATTCTTTAATTGCTATATATGAAATCTGCCTTTTAATGTGTTAAAATAAAATGAATAAGAATAGAAAACAAAGCCATTAACAAATTGAAGAAAAGTTTTACTAAATAATACAATTTTTTTGGTATTATACCTATAACAAAAAACGACGCATCAGCCAATTCAAATAACATACATTAAACATAGACATATTATGTAATACAATCAGATCAATAAATTATTTTGCTTAAAAAATTAGCTTTCAAGGAATTAAACAACACATGCGTTATAGATTACTCTAACAAAGTACTTACCAACTAAATAACTGTCTTCCTTAGACTCTGCACGAATTTTTTTTAATGGAACAAAATTGAATCCATTCAATGGAACTGAAGAATTTTGTACCGGATGTACAATCGTATCCCTCTTGAAGTTGATTCTAAATTCGTGTCTAGTGGGCTTGAACTTGATGGTATTCAAAGCAACTACAAAATTAGTGATTACGTACACATTGCCCTCAGCGAATTGGCTCTCGAAGATAGGAACAAATATGCATTTATTAGAGCATTGAATTGTCTCCCCTTGAATGCATTAGTTTTATAGGGTCATAGATAAATAAGGTTTATTGCTCAATCATTACCAAAGAAAATCTCAAATGCAAAGAGAAGCTTTTACCTCTTCATCAAGGACAACCATCTCAATAGGTGCATTTACACGTGCAGAGGCTTCTTTTGGAGTTAAATGCCAAGTTGTAATGTGTTTTTGGTGTTTAACTCTGGTTCGTGACGTGTTTCTGGCGTTTGACTCCAGAATGCAGCATGAAACTGGTGTTGAGCACCAGTTTGCATCATCTAATCTCGAATAAAGTATGGACTATTATATATTGGTGGAAAGTTCTGGATGTCTACTTTCCAACGCCGTTAAGAGCGCGCCATTTGGAGTTTTGTATCTCCATAAAATCTATTTCGAGTACAAGGAGGTCAGAATCCAACAGCATCAACAGTCCTTTGTCAGCCTTCTTATCAGAGTTTTGCTCAGGTCCCACAATTTCAGCCAGAAAATACCTGAAATCACAGAAAAATACACAAACTCGTAGTAAAGTCCAGAAATGTGAATTTAGCATAAAAACTAATGAAAACATCCCTAAAAGTAGCTAGATCCTACTAAAAATTACCTAAAAACAATGCCAAAGAGCGTATAAATTATCCGCTCATCACAGCACCAAACTTAAATTGTTGCTTGCCCCCAAGCAACTGAAAATCAAATAGGATAAAAAGAAGAGAACATACTGTAAATTTCAAAATATCAATGAATATTAGTTCTAATTAGATGAGCGTGACTTGTAGCTTTTTGCTTCTGAACAGTTTTGCCATCTCACTTTATCCTTTGAGGTTCAGAATGATTGGCTTCTATAGGAACTCAGAGTTCAGATAGTGTTAATTGATTCTCCTAGTTAAGTATGTTGATTCTTGAATACAACTACTTTTATGAGTCTTGGTCATGGCCCTAAGCACTTTGTTTTCCAGTATTACCACCGGATACATAAATGCCACAGACACATTACTGGGTGAACCTTTTCAGATTGTGACTCAGCTTTGCTAAAGTCCCCAGTTAGAGGTGTCCAGAGCTCTTAAGCACACTCTTTTTGTTTTGGATCATGACTTTAACCACTCAGTCTCAAGCTTTTCACTTGGACCTGCATGCCAGAAGCACATGGTTAGGGACAGCTTGATTTAGCCGCTTAGGCCTGGATTTATTTCCTTGGGCCCTCCTATCCATTGATGCTTAAAGCCTTAGATCTTTTTTACCCTTGCCTTTTGGTTTTAAGTGCTATTGGCTTTTTCTGCTTGCTTTTTCTTTTTCTTTTATGTATATATATATATATTTCGCCACTTTTTTTCGCAAGCTTTGTTCTTCACTGCTTTTTCTTGCTTCAAGAATAAATTTTATGATTTTTCAGATCATCAATAACATTTCTCTTGTTCATCATTCTTTCAAGAGCCAACCATTTTAACATTCATAAACAACAAGATAAAAAATATGCACTGTTCAAGCATTCATTCAGAAAACAAAAGGTATTGTCACCACATCAATATAATTAAACTAATTTCAAAGATAAATTCGAAACTCATGTACTTCTTGTTCTTTTGAATTAGAAACATTTTTCATTTAAGAGAGGTGAAGGATTCATGGAATTATTCATAGCCTTAAGACATAGTTACTTGATTCATGAAAACTTGTCTCTCAACAAATTTTTCTTCGGCAAGTATATTGAATTGTCGTCAAGTAATAACTCACAAAAGAGTGAGGTCAAATTTTACAGAGATTAACGGATTAAGCAATCAATGGTTAATTGATTATCCTAGTTAGACGAATCATATTGGAGTAATAAGTAACAAGGAAATGTATATGGCATAAAAGTAAAGAAAGCAATAAAGTGCAGAAAAGTAAAATGGCAAGAAAAGTAAATGTAAGAACTAAAAATAAAATGAACATTGGGATCAAGAGATATTGCAATCCTCCGGATCAAGTTCATTCTCATCTCTTCCTCAATCAATGCATTCATTGATCTCCTTGGCAATCTTAAGTGATTGGATCCCAATTCCCTGGCAATCCAATCTCTCTAAGCTTGAACAATTTCCCAATTCCTTGATTTAATTGCTCATGGGAAGAGATGAAGTTTGGTCACTGATTATACCACACACATTCATAGATCAAAGTATTGGTAGGATTAAATGTCACAATATCGATCCAACCCCCAACCTAATCCAATGTGAGAGAGCATTTCTAGCATGATTTCCTCATTCCTCTTCCAAGGTTTCGAGGAAATCAAAGTATGAGCAATTTCTCTTCCAAGACAATTACCCAATTGGATGAAGATCGAAAGATCTCTAGTAAAATCAAGAGAAAAGAAAGAAGAAGAAGAATAAGAACTACAATTGATCCATTGAATCACAATAGAGCTCTCTAACCCAATGAAAATAGTTAGTTGATCATTGCTCTACCAAAATAGAAAAGAAGAAAGTGCAGAAAAGTAAAGATGAAGCTTAAAACTAACATTGAAACTTCCAAATTCATAAATGAAAAGTACAAAGAAAAGAAGAGAAGGAAAAGTGTGTGAGGGGAGGGAGTCCAAAGACCCCACTTCAATCCCCAATTTCCAGCCTTCCTTGAATGTATAAAATAAGGCCTTTATATAGGCTCTCCCAAATTACAAAATGAAATTAAAAGCAAATTACAATTAAATGAAAATTCCTATTCTATATGCTTCTTGTGGCCTTGATTGGTTGACACTTGTGGGCTTGCTTCCTTGAGGTTGGGTGGTCCTTGAAAGAGAAGTGAATCAAGTTGAGGTCCAGGTGCTAAAGTTAGTGCTACCATTAGCCACACTAACGCTACAAGTGTGGCGTTAGTGCCAAAGTTATTGTGGCTAACGTTGCACTTGTTACTAATTGGTGTTTTGGGGGCTTAAAAGATGCCTCTTGTTTGTGCTCCAATTTCATGCTCACTATAGACTATTATATATCTTTCGAAAGCTCTGAATGTCAGCTTTCTAACGCAATTGGAATCACCTCAATTGGACCTCTGTAACTCAAGTTATGCTCCTTTGAAGTGGACAAGGTCGCTGGCACAGTCGCTAGCGTTACTGGAAAACGTGAGTCACGATAATGCTAGCGACCAGGGGCTTAATGTTGCCCGGTTCTGGAGCTCAAACTTAATGTCCACCCCATACTATTATATATTGTTGGAAAACTCTGGATGTCTACTTTCCAACGCCTTTGGAAGCGCATCATTTGGAGCTCTAAAGCTCGAGTTACACTGCTTGGAAAGTGAAGAGGTCAGTTGGCCTTACTACAGGTTGATACCATGTTCATCTTTGCACTTTCGGGGCAGGTTTTCTCCCTCAAATTTAGTGTCCACCATGTAGTTCCATATATGCTTGGAAAGCTCTAGAATTCTACTTTCCAATGCTTTTGGAATCACCTCATTTGAAGTTTTGTGGCTCATGTTATTCTTGTTTGAAGAAGGCATGGTCAGGCTGCCAGGTGAGATTTTTACCTGCATTAACTTCCACGTTAATGTAGTTAACGTGGCTGTTAACGTGGGTCTTTTTTGCTTCGCAAACATTAGTGGAGATCACCTTTTCCACTAACGTTGGAATCTCCCTTTCCTTCCATGTTAACTTCCACGTTAATGTAGTTAACGTGGCCATTAATGTGGGTCTTTTTGCTTCGCAAACATTAGTGGAGATCACCTTTTCCACTAACGTTGGTATCTCCCTTTCCTTCCACGTTAACTTCCACGTTAATGTAGTTAACGTGGTTGTTAACGTGGGTCTTTTTGCTTCGCAAACGTTAGTGGAGATCACCTTTTCCACTAACGTTGCATGCTCTCCTTCTAAAAAGTTAATGCCACTAACTTTCTCACTAACGTTGGGGCTTCTCTTTTCTTCCACGTTAATGGCCACGTTAGTGGCACTAACGTAGCCACTAACGTGGCTCTTCTCTGCTTCTTGTTACCTGAAATCAATCAAACAAAGTGCATCAAAGTCTTGCTCTTAATCATGGGATCATGCATCATCCAATTTATCATTCAATTCATGCATAATTCTCATGAAATAATTCAAAATTCACAATGTTTGCTTGAATCATGGTATGATTGTATTTTCAACTAAATACTTGCTTATTTCCTAAGAAAATGCATGAAACCAACCTAAAGCATACAAAAAATGGCTAGTAAAATAGCCAAGATGCCCTGGCATCACAACACCAAACTTAAATCTTGCTTGTCCCCAAGCAAGAAAAGAACTATGCACAAAGAATTCTCTTAATTGGAATGTATTGAAGAAGTGCTTATGATGCCTTAGTGGGTGAAGTGAATAAGTGACAGTGGGGTGAACTCTAATTTGTATGCTTATCCAAGGATTCCAGTGCTCATTAGTCCTCACATTTTGGAAGTCTTAGATCTTAGGACTTCCATTCAAATGATATTATGGAAATCTCTTTATAGATTGTCACCTTGAAGCAGCACTTATTTTTTAGCATTTTTCTTTCTTTTTTTGGAATTTGGCCTCGACTCTAGGTGTCATGTATCAAAGCGGCTTTTTAAGATAAGCTTTCAATCAATACTCCCAAACCAGTTGGTCTAAGGTATTACGTGTTGAAGCACCCCTTAGGATTTTACTTGCTCAAGCCTCTCTCTTTGATACAAATCCACCACAAGCATTTAACTAGGACAATAACTCTTTGTGTTCTTGTTTCTTTCTTTTTCTTCCTAGAAATTGATGCTCAGAGCCTTGGGCTTGTTCTTTGTTTTTCTTTTTCTTTTGTTTTCTTTTGTTACTGCTTCTTGGATCAATAGATGTTTGAGAAATTCTATAATACTTCTCTAAACTTCATTTCCTGTCTTTGAGCTCCCATGCAAGTTTTCACAAACATGCAACCTCAATACACAATCATACAATCAGAACCTCCACTCCTCTTAATCTTTTGCTTGCCCCATGATTTATAAAATTCTTCAACATTTTCCTTTCAAAAGAATGATTCCTTTGTTGCATTCTTAGAGATATTGGGTGCAAGTAAAACTCAAGATGATAATCATGATATCATAGCAACATGTTACAAATCAAATATCAAATTATGCTTATTCACAAGGAGTAATCACACATGCATACAAGGAAAATATAAGACAATCATGCAATTTAAAGTGATGGAAATAAGTAAGAGGAAAAAGAAACTTTACCACCTTGTAGTTCATCTTCATTGTTGTTGCCCTTTTTCTCCTATTCTTCCCCTTCCCACACCAAACTTAGAATGATTGCTTATACTCAAGCAACAATTAAAACAATGGTGATGGGGTCTATAATGGATCATGATTGTCTTAGAATGAAGTGTGAGTATGCATGTGTTTTAGCAAGCAAGATTAATGATACAATAAAGGCACAAGAGATACAAACAGAGACATTTTGATTGCATTAATAAGTGGTGTGCTTGGTACCTTGCATGAAAAATAAGTGGCAACACCAAACTTAGAATCCAATCATATGCCAAATTATTGAAAGTAAACTAAGCAAAGCAAGGAAATGTTACCTACGGTTAGGTTGCCTCCCAACAAACGCTCTTTTAATGTCATTAGCTTGACATGTTGTTCATGACTTTCTTCCTCTTCTTCCAGTTTGTTAAGAGGAATGACCTCAAGAGGAAAGAGGAGCCAGTTAATGCCCCTTGTTTTGAGTGACTCTCCCCAGCAAGCTTTCTTTTGTTGTTAGCGTGAGTAAACGTGCTTGTTGGGGTAGGGGTGGGATGGCTTTTGGTTGACCTTTTCTTCTTCATGGATATTGTCCTTCTTTTCTTGGTCACCATCCTCTTTTTAGTGCTCATGTTGATTGCCTTCACCACCTTGATTTCATAACTTGAGTGTTGTATGATGGTTGGAGTGTCTTCTTCATCAAGAGCTTCTTGAATTGGTGGTTCAATGAACTCACCCTTTATGCAACTCTCTATGTCATTAAAGTAGTGTGGACTCCCTTGATTGACTTCCTCCCTTTCTTCTACATGATGTTGTATTAAGTCTTTTGGGAGTGAGTTTGCATGTTCCTTTGTCACCACTAGTAACCTCTGTGGGTATGGAGCCTTAGGCTTATATACTCTCATAACCTCCTCCTTCTTCATAGAAATCTCACTTGGTATGGGTGCCTCCTTTTCTTGTTCTTCTGATTCCTCCCTTGGGTTTGCCATGGTACCATTGAGAGAATTATGGGTATGGATTTGCTTTGATAGATATCCAACTTGTGCCTCAAGCTTCTTAATGGCAACCCCCCGGTTCTGTAGAATGGATTTTACTTCCTCTTGGAAAGTCTTCGTGTCCTTAGATTCTTCCAAGAGCATTGCCAGTAGGTTCTCTATCCTTGATAGCTTATCCTCGAGGGGAGGGTGTGCAGCTGGGGTGAAATTTGGAGGTTGAAGGTGGCTACTTTGTGAATGGAATTGGTTGTTTTGTGGTTGTATGTTCTGAGAGTGGTATGACTTTTGTGGGTAATGATATGATTTTTGTGGACTGTGAGAAGAATTTTGTGTGTAATGGAATGCATTGTGTGAGTGGTGAGATGAATTATATGGATGTGTAAAGGAATTTTATGTTGAGGCATGTCCAAGTGGTGAAGGGTTTTGATGTGGAAAGCTAGGAGGTGAGGTTGAATAATTAAAGGATGATGGCTCTTGATGAATGGGGTGTGAATAAGTGAAATTTCTTTGGTTTTGATCTCCCTAGTCACAGCTTGAGTAGTGATCAAAGTCATCAAAATATGGACCATTTTGTGACCCTGGGAAGCACCCCATTTCATGTTCTTGATATTCCCATCCACCATGAGCATAGCAAAGTGAATCATTCTGTGGTGGTGGAGAGTTTCTCCTGAAATTTGATTGACCAAAGGATGATCTATACTCCATTTTTCTACAAAATATTTTGTATCAACAATAATCACCAAGATAAAAGAGATTTGGAATTCCCCTTGTCATAGATGAGGGAATAGCCAGTGAGGCAATATCACAAACAGTTTGTTAGCAAAAGAAAATAAAGAAACAAAAGAAAACAAAAAACAAAAGGAACATGTCTAATCTAGTAAATCAATCAACCGGTAGTTTGTTAATCACAATTTATCCCCGGCAACGGCACCATAAACTTGATGCATGAAAACTTGTCTCTCAACAAATTTTCTTTCGACAAGTATACCGAATTATCATCAAGTAATAACTCACAAAAGAGTGAGGTCGAATCCCACAGAGATTAACGGATTAAGCAATCAATGGTTAATTGATTATCCTAGTTAGACGAATCATATTGGAGTAATAAGTAACAAGGAAATGTAAATGGCATAAAAGTAAAGAAAGCAATAAAGTGCAGAAAAGTAAAATGGAAAGAAAAGTAAATGTAAGAACTAAAAATAAAATGAAAATTGGGATCAAAAGATATTGCAATCCTCTGGATCAAGTTCATTCTCATCTCTTCCTCAATCAATGCATTCATTGATCTCCTTGGCAATCTTAAGTGATTGAATCCTAATTCCTTGGCAATCCAATCTCTCTAAGCTTGAACAATTTCCCAATTCCTTGATTTAATTGCTCATGGGAAGAGATGAAGTTTGGTCACTGATTATACCACACACATTCATAGATCAAAGTATTGGTAGGATTAAATGTCACAATATCCATCCAACCCCCAACCTAATCCAATGTGAGAGAGAATTTCTAGCATGATTTCCTCATTCCTCTTCCAAGGTTCCGAGAAAATCCAAGTATGAGCAATTTCTCTTCCAAGACAATTACCCAATTGGATGAAGATCGAAAGCTCTCTAGTAAAATCAAGAGAAAAGAAAGAAGAAGAAGAATAAGAACTACAATTGATCCATTGAATCATAATAGAGCTCTCTAACCCAATGAAAAGAGTTAGTAGATCATTGCTCTACCAAAATAGAAAAGAAGAAAGTGCAGAAAAGTAAAGATGAAGATTAAAACTAACATTGAAACTTCCAAATTCATAAATGAAAAGTACAAAGAAAAGAAGAGAAGGAAAAGTGTGTGAGGGGAGGGAGTCCGAAGACCCCACTTCAATCCCCTATTTCCAGCCCTCCTTGAATGTACAAACTAAAGCCTTTATATAGGCTCTCCTAAATTACAAAATGAAATTAAAAGCAAATTATAATTAAATGAAAATTCCTATTCTAGATGCTTCTTGTGGCCTTGATTGGTTGACACTTGTGGGCTTGCTTCCTTGAGGTTGGGTGGTCCTTGAAAGAGAAGTTAATCAAGTTGAGGTCCAGGTGCTAAAGTTAGTGCTACCATTAGCCATACTAACGCTACAAGTGTGACGTTAGTGCCAAAGTTATTGTGGCTAACATTGCACTTGTTACCAATTGGTGTTTTTGGGGCTTAAAAGATGCCTCTTGTTTGTGCTCCAATTTCATGCCCACTATAAACTATTATATATCTTTCGAAATCTCTGAATGTCAGCTTTCTAATGCAACTAGAATCACATCAATTGGACCTCTGTAACTCAAGTTATGCTCCTTTGAAGTGGACAAGGTCGCTGGCACAGTCGCTAGCGTTACTGGAAAACGTGAGTCACGATAACGCTAGCGACCAGGGGCTTAATGTTGCCAGATTCTGGAGCTCAAACTTAATGTCCATCCCATACTATTATATATTGTTGGAAAGCACTGGATGTCTACTTTCCAACGCATTTAGAAGCGCATCATTTGGAGCTCTACAGCTCGAGTTACACTACTTGGAAGGTGAAGAGGTCAGTTGGCCTTACTACAGGTTGATACCATGTTCATTCTTGCACTTTCGGGACAGGTTTTCTACCTCAAATTTAGTGTCCACCATGTAGTTCCATATATGCTTTGAAAGCTCTGGAATCCTACTTTCCAATACCTTTGGAATCACCACATCTGGAGTTTTGTGGCTCAAGTTTTTCTTGTTTGAAGAAGGCATGGTCAGGCTGCCAGGTGAGATTTTTGCCTGCGTTAACTTCCACATTAATGTAGTTAATGTGGCTGTTAACGTGGGTCTTTTTTGCTTCGCAAATGTTAGTGGAGATCACCTTTTCCACTAACATTGGCATCTCCCTTTCCTTCCACGTTAACTTCAACGTTAATGTAGTTAACGTGGCCATTAATGTGGGTCTTTTTGCTTCGCAAACATTAGTGGAGATCACCTTTTCCACTAACGTTGGTATCTCCCTTTCCTTCCACGTTAACTTCCACATTAATGTAGTTAACGTGGCTGTTAACGTGGGTCTTTTTGCTTCGCAAACGTTAGTGGAGATCACCTTTTCCACTAACGTTGCATGCTCTCCTTCTAAAAAGTTAATGCCACTAACTTTCTCATTAACGTTGGGGCTTCTCTTTTCTTCCACATTAATGGCCACGTTAGTGGCACTAACGTAGCCACTAACGTGGCTCTTCTCTGCTTTTTGTTACCTGAAATCAATCAAACAAAGTGCATCAAAGTCTTGCTCTTAATCATGGGATCATGCATCATCCAATTTATCATTCAATTCATGCATAATTCTCATGAAATCATTCAAAATTCACAATGTTTGCTTGAATCATGGTATGATTGTATTTTCAACTAAATACTTGCTTATTTCCTAAGAAAATGCATGAAACCAACCTAAAGCATACAAAAAATGGCTAGTAAAACTAGCCAAGATGCCCTGGAATCAAGCTTTCATGATCTCTTTGGTGAATGGGTCTTGATCTTTGTGGGGGGCTATCTTCTTGACTGGATCGAGCGGTCTTGGTTTTGAGATCAGCTTCGAGCTTTAAGAGCGTGTCCTCTAGCTTTTGACGTCATCATGTTTCTCTCCGAAGGTCTCTTTCGGCTTCCCGTTGCTGCTCGGCCTCTTTTTCGAGCTGTTTGAGACGATCCTGTTGAGCTTGTAGGGCCTTGATGAGCGAATATTTTATACGCTTTTTGGAGGTAATTTCATGTAGATTTTAGTATGTTTTAGTTAGTTTTTAGTAAATTTTTATTAGTTTTTAGGCAAAATTCATATTTCTGGACTTTACTATGAGTTTCTGTGTTTTTCTATGATTTCAGGTATTTTCTGGCTGAAATTGAGGGAGTTGAGCAAAAATCTGATTCAGGCTAAAAAATGACTGCTGATGCTGTTGGATTCTGACCTCCCTGCACTCGGAATGGACTTTTTGGAGCTACAGGAGTCCAATTGGTTCGCTCTTAATTGGGTTGGAAATTAGACATCTAAGGCTTTCCAGAAATATATAATAGTTTATACTTTGCGCAAAGATAGATGACGTAAACTGGCGTTCAACGCCAGTTCCATGTTGCAGTCTGGTGTTCAGCGCCAGAAACAGGTTGCAAGTTGGAGTTCAACGCCAGAAACAGCCCAGACACGTGAGAAGCTTAAGTCTCAGCCCCAGCACACACCAAGTGGGTCCCAGAAGTAAATTTTTTCACTATCCATCTTAGTTTACTCATTTTCTGTAAACCTAGGTTACTAGTTTAGTATTTAAACAACTTTTAGAGACTTATTTTGTATCTCATGACATTTTTAGATCTGAATTATATACCTTTTGACAGCATGAGTCTCTAAACTCCATTGTTGGGGGTGAGGAGCTCTGCAGCGTCTCGATGAATTAATGCAATTATTTATGTTTTCCATTCAAATATGCTTGTTCCTATCTAAGATGTTCATTCGCGCTTCACTATGAAGAAGGTGATGATCCGTGACACTCATCACCTTCCTCAATCCATGAACATGTGCATGACAACCACCTCCATTCTACATTAGATTGAATGAGTATCTCTTAGATTCCTTAATCAGAATCTTCGTGGTATAAGCTAGAATTGTTGGCGGCATTCATAAGGATCCGGAAAGTCTAAACCTTGTCTGTGGTATTCTGAGTAGTATTCTGGGATTGGATGACCGTGACAAGCTTCAAACTCGCGAGTGTTGGGCGTAGTGACAGACGCAAAAGGATCAATGGATCCTATTCTGACATGATCGAGAACCAACAGATGATTAGCCGTGCTGTGACAGAGCATTTGGACCATTTTTACTGAGAGGATGGGAGGTAGCCATTGACAACGGTGACACCCTACATACAGCTTACCATGGAAGGAGCCTTGCATTTATGAAAGTGAGAAAGCATTATGTTACAGGAATTCAGAAGACAAAGCATCTCCAAAACTCCAACATATTCTCCATTATTGAGTAACAATTACTTATTCCAAACACTTTCACTTTTTACAATTAAATTCAAAGAACCTTATTGGCATCTTGACTAAGATTAATAAGATAACCATAGCTTGCTTCATACCAACAATCTCTGTGGGATCGACCCTTACTCACGTAAGGTATTACCTGGACGACCCAGTGCACTTACTGGTTAGTTATGCGGATTGCAAAAGTGTGATTGCAATTTCGTGCACCAGGCCTTCATGATTTCCGTATTTGGCGAATGCTTGTCTCCATTTTGTTGAGGTGCATCTTTAGGTGTGATGTATGCATTCTTATGCGGTGTTCTGTTGTCTAAATCAGAGTTGTGGTCATTGTCAAGGTTGTCTGCCACGATGGTAGGATGACTTTCAGGTTCCCCGACAACAGCGCCAATGTTTCGAGGGTTACCTGAAACTGTAGGTCGATCTTGGACGAGATCTTTTGTACTGGTCGGAGCTTGTTGTGTCCGACTTGATGATGGTGGCCGGATCTGCCGCGTCTGATTTGTTGGACTTGGTGGTGGTGCTGATCCTTCATCACCGAAGGGTGGTGGTACCTGCAAGGGACTCCGATGCTTAAGTTAGCAAGGGTATTAAGTCGGTTTATAGTAGAATCAGAGTATGAGTTATACTTAGGTGCTCCAGTGTATTTATAATGGTGTGGAGTGACCTTTCTGGAGATAAGATAGTTATCTTATCTTATCTTTGAGTGAAGTCATCTTATCTTTAAGGGGAACTGCCTTTATCTTTCTAGGCCTTGGCTACCTCTAGATTTGGGCTGTGTCCCTTCGTTTAGACCTGCTTGGGCCTCTTATGGCGATTTGTCCGAGCTCTTTGTGAAGAGGTCGGTAATGGGCCAACCTTCCAAGAGTCGGACATGGGCCAACCTTCTAAGAGGTCGGTCATGGGCCAACCGTCTAAGAGGTCGACCAACCCGGTCCTTTATAGCTCGAACCGATGTATGAACAATATGTATTCAAAATAAAAGGCCTTGGTCAGGGGAGAGAATTGGAGTTTCTATCCTTATTGTCTTTCCCAAGTATAATGGTAAACGTTCATTGCTTCCACTTAGTTATCCTCTAACATTTGAAGGAAAGTCAAGTGGTTGTCACTAACTCTAACTCACAAGTCCTAGTCACTTCAAGGGGAAGGACTGAGTTGGTGAAAATTGGGTTAGCTAGCAACTCCCAATTACAGATTAATACTTGAGTGTCATAACTCAAGGGTTTCCAATTACTCAACCCCCAACCGAGTTGGGAGCTTTACTCCATTTGTAAGATCCAAGACTTTTGGAAAGTCCTACTTTAGACTAATCTCAAATCATATATTTATTTACAGTTTTAATTTCAAAAATTCTTTTATTGGAAATAATTTAAGACAATTTTGATTATTTGGATTTGAAATAAATTAAGATTTTGTCCAAACTCTATACTTAAGGATCATTTTCTATTTATGATTTAAAGTTTTAGAAATTTGAAAATAATGAGGTTTTGCTATTTAAATCAGAATTTCATCTAATTTTATAATTATTGAATTATTTTCTATATTTAAGTTATAAAGTTGATAGTTATGAAATAACAAGAATTTTATATGATTTTATTTTAGATCAATTATATTTACATCATTTAATACTTTAAGTTTTAAGGATAAAAAAAATTAATTATATTACTATGTATTTTCAATTAGAGAAATTGATTGAGATTTAATTAGTATTTTTATACCACAAATAATATTTTAAAGTAATTTTAGAGATTAAATTATTTTTTCAAATTAATACTCTATGTTCAAATTTTATTAAAATGATCTCACTCCAATTAAACCCAAAATCCCCAATTTTAAACACAAACCCTAATTCTACTAACACACACTTTTTCCCCTATTCCTAAATGAAACCTGATGAGCGGATAATTTATACGCTTTTTGGCATTGTTTTTAGGTAGTTTTTAGTAAGTTCAAGCTACTTTTAGGGATGTTTTCATTAGTTTTTATGTTAAATTCACATTTCTGGACTTTACTATGAGTTTGTGTGTTTTTCTGTGATTTCAGGTAATTTCTGACTGAAATTGAGGGATTTGAGCAAAACTCTGAAAAAAGGCTGACAAAAGGACTGCTGATGATGTTGGAATCTGACCTCCCTGCACTCGAAATGGATTTTCTGGAGCTACAGAACTCCAATTGGCGCGCTCTTAATGGCGTTGGAAAGTAGACATCCAGAGCTTTCCAGTAATATATAATAGTCCATACTTTATTCGGGAATTGATGACGTAACTTGGCGTTGAACACCAAGTACATGCTGCTGTCTAGAGTTAAATGCCAGAAAAACGTCATGATCCGGAGTTGAACGCCCAAAACACGTTATAACTTGGAGTTCAACTCCAAGAAAAGCCTCAGCTCGTGGATAGATCAAGCTCAGCCCAAGCATACACCAAGTGGGCCCCGGAAGTGGATTTATGCATCAAATACTTACTCATGTAAACCCTAGTAGCTAGTCTAGTATAAATAGGATAAGTTACTATTGTATTAGACATCTTTTGACAGTTTAATCTTTTGACTATTCGGTCACTTGATCATGGAGAGGGCTGGCCATTCGGCCATGCCTGAACCTTTCACTTATGTATTTTCAACGGTGGAGTTTCTACACACCATAGATTAAGGGTGTGGAGCTCTGCTGTACCTCAAGTTTCAATACAATTATTATTACTTCCTATTCAATTCTCTTCTATTCTTATTCCAAGATATACGTTATACTTAACTTGATGAATGTGATGATCCGTGACACTCATCATCATTCTCACCTATGAACGCGCATGATTGACAACCACTTCCGTTCTACCTTAGGCCGGGCGCATATCTCTTAGATTCCCCAACAGAATCTTCGTGGTATAAGCTAGATAGATGGCGGCATTCACGAGGATCCGGAAAGTCTAAACCTTGTCTATGGTATTCCGAGTAGGATTCTGGGATTGAATGACTGTGACGAGCTTCAAACTCCTGAAGGCTGGGCGTGATGACAAGCGCAAAAGAATCAAGGGATTCTATTCCAACCTGATTGAGAACCGAGAGATGATTAGCCGTGCTGTGACAGAGCATAGGAACGTTTTCACTGAGAGGATGGGATGTAGCCATTGACAACGGTGATGCCCTACATACAGCTTGCCATGGAAAGGAGTAGGAAGGATTGGATGAATGTGATAAGAAAATAGAGATACGAGAGGAGCACAGCATCTTCACACACTTATCTGAAATTCCCACCATTGCTTTACATAAGTATTTCTATCCCTTTTTATTTTCTATTTATTTATTAATTTTCGAAACCCAAAACCTTTTAATCTGCCTAACTGAGATCTACAAGGTAACCATAGCTTACTTCATACCAACAATCTCTGTGGGATCGACCCTTACTCACGTAAGGTATTACTTGGATGACCCAGTACACTTGCTGGTTAAGTTGAACGGAGTTGTGAAAAAGAAAAAGCTTCTCTAACAGTGCCTAGAACATATGAATCACAATTTCGTCCACTAATTTTTTTGGCGCCATTGCCGGGGATTGTTCGAGTATGGACAACTGACGGTTCATCTTGTTGCTCAGATTAGGTAATTTTCTTTTCAAAAATCTTTTTCAAAATTTTTCTTTTCTTTTTCGTTTTTCTAACCATGTTTTTCGAAAAAAATTAATAAAAATCAAAAAAATTTTGTGTTCCTGTTTGAGTCTTGAGTCAATTTTTAAGTTTGATGTCAATTGCATGCTTTAAAAATTTTTTGCATTTTTTTCGAAAATTCCATGCATTCATAGTGTTCTTCATGATCTTCAAGATGTTCTTGACAAGTCTTCTTGTTTGATCTTGATGTTTTCTTGTTTTGTGTTGTTTGTTGTTTTTCATGTGTATTTTTCGTTTGTTAGAGTCCATGCATTAAAGATTTCTAAGTTTGGTGTCTTGCATGTTTTCTTTGCATCAAAAATTTTTCAAAAATATGTTCTTGATGTTCATCATGATCTTCAAAGTGTTCTTGGTGTTCATCTTGACATTCATAGTGTTCTTGCATGCATCTTGTGTTTTGATCCAAAATTTTCATGTTTTGGGTCATGTTTGTTGTTTTTCTCTCTCATCATTAAAAATTCAAAAAAATCAAAAAAATATCTTTTCCTTATTTCCCTCCAAATTTTCGAAATTTTGGGTTGACTTGGTCAAAAATTTTTAAAATTAGTTATTTCTTACAAGTCAAGTCAAATTTTCAATTTTAAAAAAATCTTATCTTTTCAAAATCTTTTTCAAAAATTATATCTTTTTCATTTTTTTTCTATTTTTTTGAAAATTTCAAAAATCTTTTTCAAAATATTTTTCAAAATCTTTTTCTTATCTTTATATCATATTTTCGAAAATTAGCTAACAATTAATGTGATTGATTCAAAAATTTGAAGTTTGTTACTTTCTTGTTAAGAAAGGTTCAAACTTTAAGTTCTAGAATCTTATCTTGTAGTTTCTTGTTAGATAAGTCATTTTAAAAATTAGATCTTTTTATCTTTTATCTTATCTTTTTCAAAAATTTTATCTTTTTCAAAATTTGATTTCAAAATATCTTATCTAACTTCTTATCTTCTTATCTTTTTCAAATTTGATTTTAATATCTTTTTCAATCAACTAACTAACTTTTTGTTTGTTTCTTATCTTTTTCAAAACCAACTAACTACCTATCCCTCTCCAATTTTCGAAAATACTTCTCTCTTTTTCAAAAAAATTCTTTTTTGTTTTAAATTTTAATTTTAATCTTATCTTATCTCTAATTTTCAAAAATTACTAACCCCTTTTTCAAAATTGTTTTCGAAATTCTCCCTCTCTTTTCTTATTCTATTTAATTATTTAATTACTAACACTTCTCTTCACCCCTCTCCACCTAATATCCAAATCCCCTCTTCTACTTTCTTCTCTCTTTTCTTCTTCTACTAACACAAAGGAATCTCTATACTGTGACATAGAGGATTCCTCTTCTTTTCTTGTTTTCTTCTCTTTCATATGAGCAGGAACAAGGATAAAGGCACTCTTGTTGAAATTGATCCAGAACCTGAAAGGACTCTGAAGAGAAAATTAAGAGAAGCTAAATTACAACAATCCTGAAGCAACCTTTCAGAAAATTTCGAACAAGAGAAGGAGATGGCAGCCGAAAATAATAATAATACAAGGAGAATGCTTGGTGACTTCACAAAGCCAACGTCCAAGTTTGATGGAAGAAGCATCTCCATTCCTGCCATTGGAGCCAACAACTTTGAGCTGAAACCTCAGCTAGTTGCCTTAATGCAACAAAACTGCAAGTTTTATGGACTTCCATCTGAAGATCCTTATCAGTTTTTAACTGAGTTCTTGCAGATCTGTGAGACTGTAAAGACAAATGGAGTTGATCCTGAAGTCTACAGACTCATGCTTTTCCCTTTTGCTGTAAGAGACAGAGCTAGAATATGGTTGGATTCACAACCTAAGGATAGCCTGGACTCCTGGGATAAGCTGGTCACTGCCTTCTTGGATAAATTCTTTCCTCCTCAAAAGCTGAGCAAGCTGAGAGTGGATGTTCAAACCTTCAAGCAAAAAGATGGTGAATCCCTCTATGAAGCTTGGGAAAGATACAAGCAGCTGACCAAAAGATGTCCATCTGACATGTTTTCAGAATGGACCATATTAGATATATTCTATTATGGTTTATCTGAATTTTCAAAAATGTCATTGGACCATTCTGCAGGTGGATCTATTCACCTAAAGAAAACGCCTGAAGAGGCTCAAGAACTCATTGACATGGTTGCAAATAACCAATTCATGTACACTTCTGAGAGGAATTCTGTGAATAATGGGATACCTCAGAAGAAAGAAGTTCTTGAAATTGATGCTCTGAATGCCATATTGGCCCAGAACAAAGTGTTGACTCAACAGGTCAACATGATATCTCAAAGTCTGAGTGGATGGCAACATGCATCCAACAGTACTAAAGAGGCAGCTTCTGAAGAAGCTTATGATCCTGAGAACCCTGCCATGGCAGAGGTTAATTACATGGGTGAACCTTATGGAAACACCTATAACTCATCATGGAGAAATCATCCAAATTTCTCATGGAAGGATCAACAAAAGCCTCAACAAGGCTTTAACAATGGTGGACGTAATAGGCTGAGCAATAGCAAGCCATATCCATCATCTTCTCAGCAACAGACAGAGAATTATGAACAAAACACTTCTAATTTAGCCAATCTAGTCTCTGATCTATCAAAGGCCACTTTCAGTTTCATGAATGAAACAAGATCCTCCATCAGAAATTTGGAGGCACAAGTGGGCCAGCTGAGTAAGAAAGTTATTGAAACTCCTCCCAGTATTCTCCCAAGCAATACAGAAGAGGATCCAAAAGGAGAGTGCAAGGGCATTGATGTGATCAATGTGGCTGAATGCACAAGGGAGGAGGAGGACGAAAATCCTAGTGAGGAAGACCTCCTGGGACGTCCCTCAAGCAAGAAGGAGTTTCCTATTAAGGATCCACAGGAATCTGAGGCTCATACAGAGACCATAGAGATTCCATTAAATCTCCTTCTGCCATTCATGAGCTCTGAAGACTATTCTTCCTCTGAAGAGGATGAAGAAGTGACTGGAGAGCAAGTTGCTCAATATTTAGGAGCTATCATGAAGCTGAATGCCAAGTTGTTTGGTAATGAGACTTGGAAAAGTGAACCTCCCTTGCTCATTAGTGAAGTAGATACCTGGATTCAGCAAATTCTACCTCAAAAGAAACAAGATCCTGGCAAGTTATTAATACCTTGTACCATAGGCACCATGACCTTTGAAAAGGCTCTATGTGATCTGGGGTCAGGGATAAATCTTATGCCACTCTCTGTAATGGAGAAGCTGGGGATCATTGAGGTACAACCTGCCTTGTTCTCATTACAATTGGCAGACAAGTCAGTAAGACAACCTTATGGATTAGTAGAGGACGTGTTAGTGAAGGTTGAAGGCCTTTACATCCCTGCTGATTTCATAATCTTAGACACTAGGAAGGAAGAGGATGAATGCATCATCCTTGGAAGACCTTTCCTAGCCACAGCAGGAGCTGTGATAGATGTCAACAGAGGTGAATTAGTCCTTCAATTGAATGGGGACTACCTTGTGTTTAAGGCACAAGGCCATCCCTCTGTGACAAAAGAGAGTAAGCATGAAGAGCTTCTCTCAGTTCAGAGTCAAGAAGAGCCCCCACAGTCAAACTCTAAGTTTGGTGTTGTGAGGCCACAACCAAACTCTAAGTTTGGCGTTAAGATCCCATATCCAAACTCTAAGTTTGGTGTTGGGACTATACAACATTGACCTGATCACCTTGTGGCTCCATGAGAGCCACTGTCAAGCTATTGACATTAAAGAAGCGCTTGTTGGGAGGCAACCCAATTTTATTTATCTAATTTTTATTTTATTGTTATTTTGTGTTTTATTAGGTACATGATCATGAGGAGACACGAAAAAATCATAAAAATTAAAAACAGAATCAAAAACAGCAGAAGAAAAAAATCACACCCTGGAGGAAGCACAGGCTGGCGTTCAACGCCAGTAAGATGCATCTGGCTGGCGTTCAACGCCAGAACAGAGCATCAACCTAGCGCTGAACGCCAGAAACAAGCAACATTCTGGCGCTGAACGCCAGGAATGTGCCTAGAGAAGAAAAGCTGGCGCTGAACGCCAGTAACAAGCATGAAACTGGCGTTCAACGCCAGAAATATGCTTTACATGGGCGTTGAACGCCCAGAATGTGCACCAAACGGCGTTTAAACGCCAGAATGGTGTGCAAAGGCAATTTACATGCCTATTTGGTGCAGGGATGGAATTTCTTGACACCTCAGGATCTGTGGACCCCACAGGATCACCTTAGGATCTGTGGACCCCACAGGATCTCCACCTACTATATTCCCACCTTACCTCCTAATCCTATTTTTGTGATGACTATTCCCCATGTCACACTTCCCAACACTCTTCACCAATCACCTCAATTCCTCTTCCCAATCACCTATTCACCACTCACATCCACCCACTCTTCCCCATAAACTTCACCTACCTTCAAAATCCAAAACCATTTCCCCCCCAATCCCACCCTAAATGGCCGAACCTACACTTCCCCTTTTCCTCCATATTCTCTTCTTCTTCTTCTTCTCTTGCTCGAGGACGAGCAATATTTTAAGTTTGGTGTGGTCAAAGCACAATCTTTTTTGTTTTTCCACTACCATCAATGGCACCTAAGGCCGGAGAATCCTCTAGAAAAGGAAAAGGGAAGATAAAAGCTTCCACCTCCGAATCATGGGAGATGGAAAGACTCATGTAAAGGGTTTATAGCTCAGTGGTAGAATATTTAACTACAAATCAAGAGATCCCTGAGATATCTCAGGGGATAAATTGTCCTCCACACAATTATTGGGAGCAACTAAGGATAAGAACACCAAAATTACTAGGGATCATGCAACAGAAGCAAGGAAGAGACATAAAGGAGCTCAAAAAGCACCATTGGACCTTCAAGAAGGCGCCACCCTCACTCAGGTGGATTCATTCCTTATTCCTATTTCTTTCTGCTTTTTGGTTTTTATGTTGTATGTTTATCTATATTTTGTGTCTCTACTTCATGATCATTAGTATGTAGTAACCATGTCTTAAAGCTATGAATAAATTCCATTAATCCTCCACCTCTCTTAAATGAAAAATGTTTTAATTCAAAAGAACAAGAAGTACATGAATTTCGAATTTGTCCTTGAATTTAATTTAATTTTATTGATGTGGTGACAACACTTTTTGTTTTCTGAATGAATGATTGAACAGTGCATATGTCTTTTGATATTGTTGTTTATGAATGTTAAAACTGTTGGCTCTTGAAAGAATGAACAAAGAGAAATGTTATTGATGATCTGAAAAATCATGAAATTGATTCTTGAAGCAAGAAAAAGCAGTGAAAACAAAAAGCTTGCGAAAAAAAATTGGCGAAAAAAAATATAGAAAGAAAAAGAAAAAGCAAGTAGAAAAAGCCAATAGCCCTTAAAACCAAAAGGCAAGGGTAAAAAGGATCCAAGGCTTTGAGCATCAATGGATAGGAGGGCCCAAGGAAATAAAATCCAGGCCTAAGGGGCTAAATCAAGCTGTCCCTAACCATGTGCTTGTGTCATGAAGGTCCAAGTGAAAAGCTTGAGACTGAGTGGTTAAAGTCGTTATCCAAAGCAAAAAGAGTGTGCTCAAGAGCTCTGGACACCTCTAACTGGGGACTCTAGCAAAGCTGAGTCACAATCTGAAAAGGTTCACCCAGTCATGTGTCTGTGGCATTTATGTATCCGGTGGTAATACTGGAAAACAAAATGCTTAGGGCCACGGCCAAGACTCATAAAAGTAGCTGTGTTCAAGAATCAACATACTTAACTAGGAAAGTCAATAACACTATCTGAAATTCTAAGTTCCTAGAGAAGCCAATCATTCTAAACTTCAAAGGAAAAAGTGAGATGCCAAAACTGTTCGGAAGCAAAAAGTTACAAGTCCCGCTCATCTAATTATAATTAATATTCATTGATATTTTGGAATTTATAGTATATTCTCTTCTTTTTATCCTAATTGATTTTCAGTTGCTTGGGGACAAGCAACAATTTAAGTTTGGTGTTGTGATGAGTAGATAATTTATACGCTTTTTGTCATTATTTTTAGGTAGTTTTTAGTAAGTTCAAGCTACTTTTAGGGATGTTTTCATTAGTTTTTATGTTAAATTCACATTTCTGGACTTTACTATGAGTTTGTGTGTTTTTCTGTGATTTCAGGTAATTTCTGACTGAAATTGAGGGATTTGAGCAAAACTCTGAAAAAAGACTGACAAAAGGACTGCTGATGCTGTTGGAATCTGACCTCCCTGCACTCCAATTGGCGCGCTCTCAACGGCTTTGGAAAGTAGACATCCAGAGCTTTCCAGCAATATATAATAGTTCATACTTTATTCGGGAATTGGCCACGTAACATGGTGTTGAACGCCAAGTACATGCTGCTGTCTAGAGTTAAACGCCAGAAAAACGTCATGATCCGGAGTTGAACGCCCAAAACACGTTATAACTTGGAGTTCAACTCCAAGAAAAGCCTCAGCTTGTGGATAGATCAAGCTCAGCCCAAGCATACACCAAGTGGGCCCCGGAAGTGGATTTATGCATCAAATACTTACTCATGTAAACCCTAGTAGCTAGTCTAGTATAAATAGGATAAGTTACTATTGTATTAGACATCTTTTGACAGCTTAATCTTTTGACTATTCGGTCACTTGATCATGGAGAGGGCTGGCCATTCGGCCATGCCTGAACCTTTCACTTATGTATTTTCAACGGTGGAGTTTCTACACACCATAGATTAAGGGTGTGGAGCTCTGCTGTACCTCAAGTTTCAATACAATTATTATTACTTCCTATTCAATTCTCTTCTATTCTTATTCCAAGATATACGTTATACTTAACTTGATGAATGTGATGATCCGTGACACTCATCATCATTCTCACCTATGAACGCGCGTGATTGACAACCACTTCCGTTCTACCTTAGGCCGGGCGCATATCTCTTAGATTCCCCAACAGAATCTTCGTGGTATAAACTAGATAGATGGCGGCATTCATGAGGATTCGAAAAGTCTAAACCTTGTCTATGGTATTCCGAGTAGGATTCTGGGATTGAATGACTGTGACGAGCTTCAAACTCCTGAAGGCTGGGCGTGATGACAAGCGCAAAAGAATCAAGGGATTCTATTCTAACCTGATTGAGAACCGACAGATGATTAGCCATGCTGTGACAGAGCATAGGAACGTTTTCACTGAGAGGATGGGATGTAGCCATTGACAACGGTGATGCCCTACATACAGCTTGCATGGAAAGGAGTAGGAAGGATTGGATGAATGTAATAAGAAAATAGAGATACGAGAGGAGCACAGCATCTTCACACACTTATCTGAAATTCCCACCATTGCTTTACATAAGTATTTCTATCCCTTTTTATTTTCTATTTATTTATTAATTTTCAAAACCCAAAACCTTTTAATCTGCCTAACTGAGATCTACAAGGTAACCATAGCTTGCTTCATACCAACAATCTCTGTGGGATCGACCCTTACTCACGTAAGGTATTACTTGGATGACCCAGTACACTTGCTGGTTAAGTTGAACGGAGTTGTGAAAAAGAAAAAGCTTCTCTAACAGTGCCTAGAACATATGAATCACAATTTCGTCCACCAAAACCCTAGCCGTTGCCTTCTTCCCTTCAGCAAACCTACAACACAACAACTTCAGAAAAGAAAATGAAATAGAAAGGGCAGTGGGGAGAGGGATCCACGGGGAAGAAACGAAGAGAGGAAAGAGGAGCGTCGCCTAATGACAAGTCAGCTTATGCTAGTTTTACTAGCATTTTTCTTTGCTTTTATTAGGTTTTATGCACTTTCTTGCACACTAAGTAAGTGATTGGAGTGGAATTTCATATTTATCTTGGCTCAATCAAACATGGTTGATTTTATACAAAATCATGGGAATTATGCACAATTTAGTAGATTATTATGAATGATGCAAACTCTTGTGATTTTGGTGAGACTTTGATTGCTTGTTTGGTTGATGACAGGTGCAAGGATGAAGAAAGAAAAAAACAAGGTGCAGACAAATGCTGCATTCATTTGATGAATGCTACGTTCACACGTGATACGGACGCGCACAAGACGCCTCTGTGTGGAAGAGCAATTTGGAAATCCACGCGTATGCACGCATGACGCGCACGCGTGGATTGATGATCAGCATTCACCAAATACGAACGCTACATTCACTTTGAGTGAACACCTGTGATACTTTCAGAATTTGAATTTAAAGATAGGCATCAATGCGCACGCGTGCATGACGTGCACGCGCCGATATGACAAGTGTGGTGATTGGCGCAGATGCGTATATGATGCTGGGGTGCAGAAGTGAAGTTTTATCATCCACGCGCACACGCAAAGGACACGTACGCATGAAGAGCATTCATGGCGCGAACATAACATTCAGTCAATAAACGCTACCAAAGGACGCATAAGCATGCATGGTACGTGCGAGCATGATTGAGGCAGAAGACAGCATCAACACGCACGCATGTAGTACGCGGACGCGTCGATGGGAAAAAATGCAAGGGACATGCACGCACCAAGGACACGCATGCGTCGATGAAAGAACGCTACGTTCAATCTCAGAACATTACGTTCACCTGATGCTGCATGGAAGCACCAATTTTTGGACCCACTTCATCAGAAGGCCAAGAAGCCCACTCCAAGCGCTTAAGGACTAAATTAGAAAGTGTATAAATATGAGGAAATTTGATTTCATAGGAAAGCTTTTTTGGATTGGATCTTATTTTCATTTTTCATTTTAGCTTTCTTTTAGTTTTCACTTAAGGATTTAGATTTGAGTTTAATTTCTTCTCTGTTCTTCATCTTCTTCTAAAAATTTCTTTCTGTTTTGGGTACTAGAACAATGATGAACTAAACTCCACCTTCATTAGGGGGAGGAGCTCTATGGTAATTCCCATGAATCAATGAAATTCTTCTCCTTCTCAGTTCATCTTTGTAGCTGTTGGGTATCTTCTGTTTTGATTTAGAATTCTTCACTTTGGAAAGAGGTTGAATTCAATTGAATGCTTGTGTGAGCCTCGGAATGGGACTCACTTGCATTAGAATTAGAGCTCTATCATTCACTACTCTCTTGATCAATACCATTCGGGAGGAATTGAGATCTTGAGAGTTAGTGTGGCTTATGGATGAGAGATTTGCACTTAACCTCTTCTCACGACAATTAGATCAAGGAATTGGCAAGATTGATTGTGATTTGAGAGATTGGATTACCAAGAAATTAGGATCCAATCAATTTTAATCCGCCATAGATCTACTAGATGATTGAGAAAGGAGTTGAGACCCAGTGATTCATGAAGGATTATAGTATCTCCAATCCCTGATGAATCACTTTACTTGAATTTTTTTCACTTTAATTCCTCTGCACCTGCTACAATTTCATACTGTTTAGTCTTGTTTTAATTTCCTAATCCCAAATTTCTTTATTATTCCTGCACTTTAAGGTTCCTTGCCATTTAAAATTTCTGCACTTTTAAATTTTTGCACTTTAAGATCTAGTTATTTACCTTCCTTGCAATTTAAGATTCAGCTTTTTTTTTTAATTTCTTGCACTTTAAGTCTCAGTTAATTTAGCTTTCTGCCATTTACTTTTCTGTCAATTTACGTTCTGCTTTTAGAATTCTTGCAAGTTACATTCTGTCAATCCAATTCATCAATATTAGCTTAACTAAATTCATCACCTAACTAAAGTTGTTCAATCCTTCAATCTTGTGGGATCGACCTCACTCTTGTGAGTTATTATTACTTGATGCGACCCAGTACACTTGCCGGTTAGATTGTGTGGAAATCAAATTTTCCCTCATCAAGTTTTTAGTGCCGTTGCTGGGATTGATTAGATTGACAATGATTAAGTAAGGTGATAATCTAGATTAAGCATTTTTCTTTTGTTTTTACTAAGCATATTAACTATTTGAGATTTTGTTCAAACTAACCTTAACCACACTCTAACAATAGAGTATTTTGTTTTAGTTTCTAGTTTGTTTGTGTTGTATGCCAGGAGGAAGAAGAGGTGCATCTACATCTTTTGATTCTAAGTCAGAGAGAACATTCTTGAGATTGAAAAGAGAAGTAAGAGGGAAGGGAGTTATTGGAGAAGAAGAATCAGAAGAGGAAAACTAAGAAATGGAGGGTAACCTCCCCAATCCACCAGAAGAGGTGGCCAACAACAATGGCCAACCTCAAAGGAGGGTTCTAGCATCCTACACCTTCCCCAATCCACGAAACTTTGGGAGCAGCATACTCACTCCCAATGTTCATGCAAATAACTTTGAGTTGAAGCCTCAACTTATTACTCTGTTACAGAACAATTGTTCCTATGGAGGAGGTCCACTTGAAGATCCAAACCAGCACTTATCTACCTTCCTGAGGATTTGTGATACTATCAAGACCAATGGTGTGCATCTGGACAGCTATAAGCTGCTGCTATTCCCATTTTCCTTGAGAGACAAGGCATCTCAATGGCTGAAGACGTTTCCTAAAGAAAGCATCAACACTTGGGATGACTTGGTGAACAAATTCTTATCCAAATTCTACCCATCTCAGAAGATCATAAGATTGAAGACAGAAGTGCAAACATTCACTCAAATGGATAGAGAATCACTTTATGAGGCATGTAAAAGATACAAAGCTCTAATCAAGAAATGTCCATCCGAAATGTTTAGTGAATGGAACAGACTTTAGAATTTCTATAAGGGGTTGACCTTAAGAGCTCAAGAGTCTTTAGATTACTCTGCAGGAGGTTAATTACAACTCATGAAGACAGCAGAGGAAGCCCAAAATCTCATAGACATTGTGACCAACAATCAATACTTCTATGCTCATCAGAGGCAATGCCAACCAGTACAAAAGAAGGGTGTGTTGGAGCTAGAAGGAGTGGACACTATCTTGGCATAGAACAAGTTGATGCACCAATAAATCCAGTAACAAATGGAGTTGATGACAAAGAGGATTGATGGACTCTAAGTGGTTGCAGTTAACACAGCAAGCCACCTCTAATTGGATGGGGCCAGAATGAAGAAGCCGCTGAGAAAAGCAACTATGAGCAACCAGAATAAGTTCAATATATGCATAACACTTCAAGCTCCTCTCAGAATGAATTTCATGGAGACACATACAATCCATCATGGAAGAATCATTCTAACTTAAGGTGGGGTGATAATCATAATTCATGGCAAAAGAATCATAATTTCAAAAACTCCAACAACACAAACAATCAACCTCATTCATCCAATAACACTAACCCATACAAAAAACTACAAAATTCGTATCAGCAACCCAACCACTCACAAACTCACCAAAATAATTTCTCCACACCCCCTTTCAATTCCCAGAACAACCACTTCAACAACCCAAATAACTTTCAGCAACAACCATCATATCCCAATATACCATCCATTGACCATTATAAAACTAGGATCTCAGCTCTTGAAGCAACCTTACAAGCACTTGCTCAAACCACACAGGGTCTAGCAAAAGGGCAAGAGAGTTTAATTAAAAGTCAAGAGAGACAAGAGGCAACCATGAGGAACCTAAAAAGACAAGTAGGGAAACTGGCCAGACAAGCTGAAAGACCAACCAATGTTTTACCAAGTGATACCATTCCAAATCCCAAAGAAGAATACAAAGCAATTCAACTCAGGAGTGGAAGGACATTGGAAGGTGACAAGGCTAACAATAAAGAAGAAATAACAGCAGTGGAGAAAGATCAATAGATTTCCAAGAGGAAGGAGGAAGAACCACAAGCCTCAAAGAAGGAAAAACAAGTCATGGAAAAGCATCCACAAGAAAAGAAAAAGGAGGTGAAGCCTTACACTCCTCCTCTTCCATATCCTCAAAGGTTCAAAAGAGAGCTCAATGACCAACAATTTCTCGAGTTTCTAGAGGTTTTCAAGAAGCTGGAAATTAATATTCCACTTGCTGAAGTATTGGAGCAGATGCCTCTATATGCAAAATTCCTTAAAGAGCTCATCAACAAGAAGAGAAGCTGGAATGAAAATGAGACAGTGATCTTGACCCAAGAGTGCAGTACAGTAATTCAAAAGGGCCTGCCACCAAAGCTTAAGGATCCTGGGAGCTTCATCATATCTTGCACCATAGGCAGTATGACCTTGGAGAAAGCCCTCTGTGATTTGGGTGCCAGCATCAACTTGATGCCTCTCTCATTAATGAAAAAGCTTGAAATAGAAGAAGTTAAGCCCACAAGAATGTCACTCTAAATGGTTGATAGATCACTCAAGATACCCAATAGAGTTGTAGAGAACTTGCTGGTAAAAGTTGGAGAATTCATCTTCCCTGCTGACTTTGTCATTTTAGACATGGAAAAAGGGACACAATTCAATTATCTTGGGGAGACCTTTCTTGGCCACAGCAAGGGCTATTATTGATGTAGAGAAAGGTGAAATGACCCTCAGGGTGCATGATAAGCAAATAATCATCAATGTTTTTAAAGCCATGCAATACCCCCTGAGAAAGCACAACACATGAGAATGGAAATGATAGAAGATCTGGTGGAGGAAGTGTTTGAAGCCAACGGTCAAGAAGAGCAAGAAGAAGAGATAGAAGCGGTTCAGGAGAAACAAGTGATAGAAATTTCCTCTAAAGACAAGATAGAGGAAAAACCAAAACAAGAATTGAAGACTCTTCCCCCACACCTTAGATATGCATTCCTTGGTGAAGAGGATAGCTTTCCAGTGATCATTAATTCTTCCTTAAGTGAAGAAGAAGAAGGAAAACTTCTTACTGTGCTAAAAGCTCACAAAGATGCATTGGGATGGACCATTGATGACTTGAAAGGCATAAGTCCTACCATTTGTATGCACAAAATTTTGCTGGAAGAAGATTCAAGACCAGTGGTACAACCTCAGAGGAGATTAAACCCAACCATGAAAGAGGTAGTCCAGAAAGAAGTAATGAAATTGTGGCATGCTGGGATTATCTATCCAATTTCTGATAGCTCATGGGTAAGCCCAATTCAAGTGGTGCCAAAGAAAGGAGGGATGACTATCGTTATCAATGAGAAGAATGAGCTCATTCCCATAAGAACAGTGATAGGGTGGAGGATGTGTATTGATTATAGAAGGCTAAATGATGCCACAAGAAAAGATCACTTCCCCCTTCCCTTCATTGACCAAATGCTTGAAAGGTTGGCCGGCCATGCTTATTACTGCTTCCTGGATGGATATTCTGGCTACAATCAAATAGTAGTTGATCCCATAGATCAAGAGAAGACTTCATTCACTTGCCCCTTTGGAGTCTTTGCATATAGAAGAATGTCTTTCGGGTTATGTAATGCCCCAGCTACCTTTCAGAGATGCATGCTATTAATCTTCTCATATATGGTAGAAAAATTTATTGAAATCTTTATGGATGACTTCTCTATTTTTGGTGATTCTTTCAATGCTTGCTTGAACCATCTCACACTAGTCTCTAAAAGGTGCGAAGAAACTAATTTAGTTTTAAACTGGGAAAAATTCCATTTTATGGTACCCGAAGGAATTGTTCTTGGTCACAAAATTTCAAGAAAGGGGATAGAGGTTGACAAGGCAAAAGTAAAAATCATAGAAAAACTTTCTGTACCAACCAATGTGAGATCTGTTAGAAGTTTCTTACGATATGCTGGATTCTATAGAAGATTCATCAAAGATTTTTCCAAAATAACTATACCACTAAGCGATTTGCTGGTGGTTGATAACCCTTTTCATTTTGATGAAAGTTGTAAGCATGCCTTTGAAACTTTAGAAACTAAACTCACAACAGCACCAATCATCACACCGCTAGATTGGGAATTACCCTTTAAACTCATATGTGATGCAAGTGACCTTGCAATTGGTGCTGTGTTGGGACAAAAGAAGGGCAACTTGCACCATGTCATCTACTATGCAAGTAAAGTATTGAATGAAGCACAGAAAAATTACACTACAACAGAGAAGGAATTATTTGCTATAGTCTATGCGTGACCTTGCAATTGGTGCTGTGTTGGGACAAAAGAAGGGCAACTTGCACCATGTCATCTACTATGCAAGCAAAGTATTGAATGAAGCACAGAAAAATTATATTACAACAGAGAAGGAATTATTAGCTATAGTCTATGCTTTTGAAAAGTTCAGGCCATACTTGATTAGATCAAAAATTCTGGTTTATACTGATCATGCTACTCTCAAGTATTTGATGTCAAAACATGATGCTAAACCCAGGCTCATCAGATGGATATTACTCCTACAAGAATTTGACATTAAGATAAAAGATAGAAAAGGGAGTGAAAACCAAGTTGCTAATCACTTATCAAGGCTACCACAAGGAACAAGTCAAGAGGCTACTGATGAGCGGATAATTTGTACGCTTTTTGGCATTGTTTTTAGTATGTTTTTAGTATGATCTAGTTAGTTTTTAGTATATTTTTATTAGTTTTCAGTTAAAATTTACTTTTCTGGACTTTACTATGAGTTTGTGTGTTTTTCTGTGATTTCAGGTATTTTCTGGCTGAAATTGAGGGACCTGAGCAAAAATCTGATTCAGAGACTAAAAAGGACTGCAGATGCTGTTGGATTCTGACCTCCCTGCACTCGAAGTAGATTTTCTGGAGCTACAGAAGCCCAATTGGCGCGTTCTCAACGGCGTTCGAAAGTAGACATCCTGGGCTTTCCAGCAATATATGATAGTTCATACTTTGCCCAAGATTTGATGGCCCAAACCGGCGTACAAAGTCACCCTCAGAAATCCCAGCGTTAAACGCCGGAACTGGCACCAAAATGGAAGTTAAACGCCCAAACTGGCACAAAAGCTGGCGTTTAACTCCAAGAAGAGTCTCTACACGAAAATGCTTCAATGCTCAGCCCAAGCACACACCAAGTGGGCCCGGAAGTGGATTTTTATGTCATTTACTCATCTCTGTAACCCTTAGGCTACTAGTTTTCTATAAGTAGGACCTTTTACTATTGTATTTTCATCTTCTGATCTTTGGAATCTTTTGATCTTTAGATCTTTTGATCATTGGGAGGCCGGCCTCACGGCCATGCCTAGACCTTGTTCTTATGTATTTTCAACGGTGGAGTTTCTACACACCATAGATTAAGGTGTGGAGCTCTGCTGTACCTCGAGTATTAATGCAATTACTATTGTTCTTCTATTCAATTCCGCTTGTTCTTGTTCTAAGATATCACTTGTTCTTCAACTTGATGAATGTGATGATCCGTGACACTCATCATCATTCTCACCTATGAACGCGTGCCTGACAACCACCTCCGTTCTACCTTAGATTGGGTGGATATCTCTTGGATTCTTAACCGGAATCTTCGTGGTATAGGCTAGAACTGATGGCGGCATTCAAGAGAATCCGGAAGGTCTAACCTTGTCTGTGGTATTCTGAGTAGGATTCAATGATTGAATGACTGTGACGTGCTTCAAACTCCTGAGGGCGGGGCGTTAGTGACAGACGCAAAAGAATCACTGGATTCTATTCCGGCCTGATCGAGAACCGACAGATGGATAGCCGTGCCGTGACAGGGTGCATTGAACATTTCCACTGAGAGGATGGGAGGTAGCCACTGACAATGGTGAAACCCTTGCTTAAGCTTGCCATGGAAAGGAGTAAGAAGGATTGGATGAAGACAGTAGGAAAGCAGAGAGACGGAAGGGAAAGCATCTTCATACGCTTATCTGAAATTCCTACTAATGAATTACATAAGTATCTCTATCTTTATCTTTATGTTATATACGTTTATCACCATACCCATTTGAGTTTGCCTGACTAAGATTTACAAGGTGACCATAGCTTGCTTCATACCAACAATCTCTGTGGGATCGACCCTTACTCGCGTAAGGTTTATTACTTGGACGACCCAGTACACTTGCTGGTTAGTTGTGCGAAGTTGTGTTTATGCCATGGTATTGAACACCAAGTTTTTGGATTCATTACCGGGGATTATTTGATTTGTGAAAAGTATTGATCACAATTTCTTGCACCAAGTTTTTGGTGCCGTTGCCGGGGATTGTTGAGTTTGAACAACTGACGGTTCATCTTGTTGCTTAGATTAGGTATTTTTTTTTTCGGAATTCTTGAAGATGAATTCTAGAGTTTCATGATGATTTGTTGAAGTCTGGCTGGCTGTGAAGCCATGTCTAATTCCATTGGACCGAGGTTTCAACTTATCATCACAAGAGCTTGTTGATTTCTATCAATCTTGCTTTTGGAGCAGTGATCTGCTAAGGCTTGGCTGGCCATTGTCCATGTCTAGTGTTTTGGACCGAAGCTTTCCTTGAAAGCTTGGCTGGCTATGAAGCCATGTCTAATTCCTGGACCGGAGTCTTAGACTAGCATTGCACTGATTCTTGGAATTCTCATTAAGAATTTTGATACCTTTATTTTCTTTTTCCACTTAATTTTCGAAAAAAGCACAAAAAAAAATTTACAAAGTCATAAAATCCAAAAAAAATATTTCTTGTTTGAGTCTAGTGTCTCATGTTAAGTTTGGTGTCAATTGCATGCATTCATTCATGTGTCTTAGTGATCTTCAAGATGTTCTTGATGATTTCTTACTCTGATCTTTGAATTCTCTTGACTTGAGTGCTTAAGTGTCTCATATGCATTCTCATTAGTGTCAGTAGTATACAAACTGCTAAGTTTGGTGTCTTGCATGCATTGTTATTTGATTCTTGTTGCATTTTGATTTTTCCTTATTATTAAAAATCCAAAAATATTTTTAATTTGTGTCTTCTCAAGTCAATAATACAGAGAATTGAAGATTCAGAACATACAGCAGAGGAATTACACAGAAAAAGCTGGGCGTTCAAAACGCCCATTGAAGAAGGACAGACTGGCGTTTAAACGCCAGCCAAGGTACCTGGTTGGGCGTTTGACGCCCAAAAGGGTATAGTTTTGGGCGTTAAACGCCAGAATGTGCACCATTCTGGGCGTTTAACGCCAGGATGGCACAAGAGGGAAGATTCTGTTTTCAATGCAATTTTTTTTCAAGTTTTCAAACTTTTTCAAAATCAAATCTTTTTCAAATCATATGTTTTCAAAATCAATTTCTTTCTATTTTTAAAAGTACTTGCTATCAATCAATGATTTGATTCAACATTTCAAGTATGTTGCCTTTTCTGTTGAGAAAGGTTTAATGTTTGAATCATATCTTTTCTTGTTAGCCAAGTTTTTAATTTTCAAAATCAAATCTTTTTAAAATGTTTTTTTTTCAAATCATATCTTCTCAATCACACCTTTTTAAAACTAATCATATCTTCTTAACCACATCTTTTTCAAAATAGTTTTCAATCAAATCTTTTTGATTTCTAATTTCAAAATCTTTTTCAAAAATCACTTGATTTCTTTTCCACTTTCATTTTTGAAAATCAATTAGTATTTTTCAAAAATGTTTTCAAAATCTTCTACTTGATTTTCGAAAATTACTTCCCTTCTTCTCACATCCTTCTATTTATGGACTAACACTATTCCTTAATGCAAAATTCGAACTCCATCTTCTTTGACAAGTTCGAATTTTCTACTTCTGTCTTCTACTTTTCTTTTCCTCTGACACCTAAAGGAATCTCTATACTGTGACATAGAGGATTCCATATTTTCTTGTTCTCTTCTCTTTCTTATGAGCAGGAGCAAGGACAAAAACATTCTTGTTGAGGCTGATCCTGAACCCGAAAGGACCTTGAAGAGAAAGCTAAGAGAAGCCAAGGCACAACTCTCTGTAGAGGACCTAACAGAAATCTTCAAAGAAGAAGAACCCATGGCAGCCGAAAACAACAACAATGCCAACAATGCAAGGAAGGTGCTGGGTGACTTTACTGCACCTACTCCCGACTTCTATGGGAGAAGCATCTCTATCCTTGCCATTGGAGCAAACAACTTTGAGCTTAAGCCTCAATTAGTTTCTCTAATGCAACAGAATTGCAAGTTCCATGGACTTCCATTGGAAGATCCTCATCAGTTCTTAGCTGAGTTCTTGCAAATCTGTGACACTGTCAAGACTAATGGGGTTGACCCTGAGGTCTATAGACTTATGCTATTCCCTTTTGCTGTAAGAGACAGAGCTAGGACATGGTTGGACTCACAACCTAAAGAAAGCCTGAACTCTTGGGAAAAGCTAGTCAATGCCTTCTTGGCAAAGTTCTTTCCACCTCAAAAATTGAGTAAGCTTAGAGTGGAAGTCCAAACCTTCAGACAGAAGGAAGGAGAATCCCTCTATGAAGCTTGGGAAAGATACAAACAATTAATCAGAAAGTGTCCTTCTGATATGCTTTCTGAATGGAGCATCATAAGTATTTTCTATGATGGTCTCTCTGAACTGTCCAAGATGTCTTTGGATAGCTCTGCTGGAGGATCTCTTCATCTGAAGAAGACGCCTACAGAAGCTCAAGAGCTAATTGAAATGGTGCAAATAACCAATTCATGTACACTTCTGAAAGAAATCCTGTGAACAATGGGACTAGTCAGAAGAAAGGAGTTCTTGAGATTGACACTCTGAATGCCATATTGGCTCAGAACAAAATATTGACTCAACAAGTCAATATGATTTCTCAAAGTCTGTCTGGAATGCAAAATGCACCAAGCAGTACTAAGGAAGCTTCATCTGAAGAAGAAGCTTATGATCCTGAGAACCCTTCAATGAAAGAGGTGAATTACATGGGAGAACCCTATGGAAACACCTATAATCCTTCATGGAGAAATCATCCAAATCTCTCATGGAAGGATCAACAGAGACCTCAACAAGGTTTCAACAATAATAATGGTGGAAGAAACAGGTTTAGCAATAGCAAGCCTTTCCCATCATCTTCTCAGCAACAGACAGAGAGTTCTAAGCAGAATACCTCTGACTTAGCAACCATGGTCTCTGATCTAATCAAAACCACTCAAAGTTTCATGACTGAAACAAGGTCCTCCATTAGAAATTTGGAGGGACAAGTGGGTCAGCTGAGCAAGAAAATTACTGAACTCCCTCCTAGTACTCTTCCAAGCAATACAGAAGAAAATCCAAAAGGAGAGTGCAAAGCCATCAACATGGCCGAATTTGGAGAGGAAGGAGAGGCAGTGAACGCCACTGAGGAAGACCTCAATGGACGTCCATTGGCCTCCAATGAGTTCCCCAATGAGGAACCATGGGAATCTGAGGCTCAAAATGAGACCATAGAGATTCCATTGGACTTACTTCTACCATTCATGAGCTCTGATGAGTATTCTTCCTCTAAAGAGGATGAGTATGTCACCGAAGAGCAAGTTGCTAAATACCTTGGAGCAATCATGAAGTTAAATGACAAGTTATTTGGAAATGAGACTTGGGAGGATGAAGCCCCTTTGCTCACCAAAGAACTGGATAACTTGTCTAGGCAGAAATTGCCTCAAAAGAGACAGGATCCTGGGAAGTTTTCAATACCTTGTACCATAGGCACCATGACCTTCAAGAAGGCCTTGTGTGACTTAAGGTCAAGTGTAAACCTCATGCCTCTCTATGTAATGGAGAAGTTAGGGATCTTTGAGGTGCAAGCTGCAAAAATCTCACTAGAGATGGCAGACAATTCAAGAAAACAAGCCTATGGACTTGTAGAGGATGTTCTGGTAAAAGTTAAAGACCATTACATCCCTACTGATTTCATAGTCCTAGAGACTGGGAAGTGCATGGATGAATCCATCATCCTTGGCAGACCCTTCCTAGCCACAGCAAAGGCTGTGATTGATGTTGATATAGGAGAGTTGATCATTCAAGTGAATGAAGAATCCTTTGTGTTTGAGGCTCAAGGATATCCCTCTGTCATCATGGAGAGGAAGCATGAAGAGCTTCTCCCAAAACAGAGCCAAACAGAGCCCCCACAGTCAAACTCTAAGTTTGGTGTTGGGAGGCCACAACCAAACTCTAAGTTTGGTGTTGAACCCCCACATTCAAACTCTAAGTTTGGTGTTGGGAGGTTCCAACATTGCTCTGAGTATCTGTGAGGCTCCATGAGAGTCCTCTGTCAAGCTACTGACATTAAAGAAGCGCTTGTTGGGAGGCAACCCAATGTTATATTTTATCTATTTTCCTTTGTTATTTTATGTTCTTTTGTAGGTTGATGATCATAAGAAGTCACAAAATCAATGAAAAAAGCAAAAACAGAATGAAAAACAGAAAGAAAAACAGCACACCCTGGAGGAGAGCGTGCTGGCGTTTAAACGCCAGTGAGGCTAGCTGTTGGGCGTTTAACGCCCAGTCTGGCACCATTCTGGGCGTTTAACGCCAGAAAGGGGCACCAGACTGGCGTTAAACGCCAGAAAAGGGCAAGAAGCTGGCGTTAAACGCCAGAAATGGGCACCAGCCCGGCGTTTAACGCCAGAAATGGCTAAAAACGCATTTTTGCATGCCATTTGGTGCAGGGATGACTTTTCCTTGACACCTCAGGATCTGTGGACCCCACAGGATCCCCACCTACCCCACCACTCTCTCTCTTCTTCTTCACCCATTCACCAATCACCTCAACACCTCTTCCCCAAAAACCCTTCACCTATCAAATCCCATCTTTCTCTTCACCACTCACATCCATCCTTCATAAAACCCCACCTACCTCACCATTCAAATTCAAACCACTTTCCCTCCCAAACCCACCCATATATGACTGAACCCTACCCTTCCCCCACTCCTATATAAACCCTCCTTCACTCCTTCATTTTCACACAACATACACACCACTTCTACCCCTTTTTGGCCGAACACAAAGCCATTCCCTTCTTCCTCATTTCTTCTTCTTCTACTCTCCTCTTTCTTCTTTTGCTCGAGGATGAGCAAACCTTTTAAGTTTGGTGTGGTAAAAGCATTGCTTTTTGTTTTTCCATAACCATTTATGGCATCCAAGGCCGGAGAAACCTCTAGAAAGAGGAAAGGGAAGGCAAAAGCTTCCACCTCCGAGTCATGGGAGATGGAAAGATTCATCTCAAGGGTGCATCAAGACCACTTCTATGAAGTTGTGGCCTTGAAGAAGGTGATCCCCGAGGTCCCTTTTTCACTCAAAAAGAGTGAATATCCGGAGATCCGACATGAGATCCGAAGAAGAGGTTGGGAAGTTCTTACCAACCCCATTCAACAAGTCGGAATCTTAATGGTTCAAGAGTTCTATGCCAATGCATGGATCACCAAGAACCATGATCAAAGTGTGAACCCGGAACCAAAGAATTATCTTACTATGGTTCGGGGGAAATACTTGGATTTTAGTCCGGAAAATGTAAGGTTGGCATTCAACTTGCCCATGATGCAAGGAGATGAACATCCTTACACTAGAAGGGTCAACTTTGATCAAAGGTTGGACCAAGTCCTCACAGTCATATGTGAAGAGGGCGCCCAATAAAAGAGAGATTCAAGAGGGAAGCCAGTTCAATTGAGAAGGCATGACCTCAAACCCGTGGCTAGAGGATGGTTGGAGTTTATCCAACGCTCAATCATTCCCACTAGCAACCGGTCCGAAGTTACCATAGACCGGGCTATCATGATTCATAGCATCATGATTGGAGAAGAAATAGAAGTTCATGAGGTTATATCTCAAGAACTTTATAAGGTGGCGGACAAGTCTTCTACCTTGGCAAGGTTAGCCTTCCCTCATCTCATTTGTCACCTCTGTTATTCGGTTGGAGTTGACATAGAGGGAGACATCCCTATTGATAAGGACAAGCCCATCACTAAGAAGAGGATGGAGCACACAAGAGACCCCACTCATCATGAGATCCCTGAGATACCTCAAGGGATGCACTTTCCTCCATAAAACTATTGGGAGCAACTAAACACCTCCCTAGGAGAATTGAGTTCCAACATGGGACAACTAAGGGTGGAGCATCAAGAACACTCCATCATCCTCCATGAAATTAGAGAAGATCAAAGAATCATGAGAGAGGAGCAACAAAGACAAGGAAGAGACATTGAGGAGCTCAAGCACTCCATAGGATCTTCAAGAGGAAGAACAAGCCGCCATCACTAAGGTGGACCCGTTCCTTAATTTCCTTGTTCTTTATTTCCTGTTTTTTTCGAAAATTATGCTTATGTTTATCTATGTTTGTGTCTTGTGATCATTAGTGTCTTAGTGTCTATGCCTTAAAGTTATGAATGTCCTATGAATCCATCACCTTTCTTAAATGAAAAATGTTCTTAATTGAAAAAAAAAAGAATTGCATGAATTTTGAATTTTATAACAGTTTAATTATTTTGATGTGGTGGCAATATTTTTGTTTTCTGAGTGTATGCTTAAACAGTGCATATGTCTTTTGAATTTGTGGTTCATGAATGTTGGCTCTTGAAAGAATGATGAAAAAGGAGACATGTTACTGAGGATCTGAAAAATCATAAAAATGATTCTTGAAGCAAGAAAAAGCAGTGAATATAAAAAAAAAAGAGAGAGAAAAACGAAAAAAAAGAGAGAAAAAGAAAAAGAAAAAAAAAGAGAGAAAAAGAAAGAAAAAGAAAGAAATAAAGTTGTGATCCAAGGCAAAAAGAGTGTGCTTAAGAACCCTGGACACCTCTAATTGGGGACTCTAGCAAAGCTGAGTCACAATCTGAAAAGGTTCACCCAATTATGTGTCTGTGGCATGTATGTATCCGGTGGTAATACTGGAAGACAGAGTGCTTTGGGCCACGGCCAAGACTCAATAAGTAGCTATGTTCAAGAATCATCATACTTAACTAGGAGAATCAATAACACTATCTGGATTCTGATTTCCTAAAGAAGCCAATCATTCTGAATTTCAAAGGATAGAGTGAGATGCCAAAACTGTTCAGAGGCAAAAAGCTAAAAGCCCCGCTCATCTAATTGATACTGATCTTCATAGATGTTTTTGGAATTCATTGCATATTCTCTTCTTTTTATCTTATTTGATTTTCAGTTGCTTGAGGACAAGCAACAATTTAAGTTTGGTGTTGTGATGAGCGGATAATTTGTACGCTTTTTGGCATTGTTTTTAGTATGTTTTTAGTATGATCTAGTTAGTTTTTAGTATATTTTTATTAGTTTTTAGTTAAAATTCACTTTTCTGGACTTTACTATGAGTTTGTGTGTTTTTCTGTGATTTCAGGTATTTTCTGGCTGAAATTGAGGGACCTGAGCAAAAATCTGATTCAGAGACTAAAAAGGACTACAGATGCTGTTGGATTCTGACCTCCCTGCACTCGAAGTAGATTTTCTGGAGCTACAGAAGCCCAATTGGCGCGTTCTCAACGGCGTTCGAAAGTAGACATCCTGGGCTTTCCAGCAATATATGATAGTTCATACTTTGCCCAAGATTTGATGGCCCAAACCGGCGTACAAAGTCACCCTCAGAAATCCCAGCGTTAAACGCCGGAACTGGCACCAAAATGGAAGTTAAACGCCCAAACTGGCACAAAAGCTGGCGTTTAACTCCAAGAAGAGTCTCTACACGAAAATGCTTCAATGCTCAGCCCAAGCACACACCAAGTGGGCCCGGAAGTGGATTTTTATGTCATTTACTCATCTCTGTAACCCTTAGGCTACTAGTTTTCTATAAGTAGGACCTTTTACTATTGTATTTTCATCTTCTGATCTTTGGAATCTTTTGATCTTTAGATCTTTTGATCATTGGGAGGCTGGCCTCACGGCCATGCCTAGACCTTGTTCTTATGTATTTTCAACGGTGGAGTTTCTACACACCATAGATTAAGGTGTGGAGCTCTGCTGTACCTCGAGTATTAATGCAATTACTATTGTTCTTCTATTCAATTCCGCTTGTTCTTGTTCTAAGATATCACTTGTTCTTCAACTTGATGAATGTGATGATCCGTGACACTCATCATCATTCTCACCTATGAACGCGTGCCTGACAACCACCTCCGTTCTACCTTAGATTGGGTGGATATCTCTTGGATTCTTTAACCGGAATCTTCGTGGTATAGGCTAGAACTGATGGCGGCATTCAAGAGAATCCGGAAGGTCTAACCTTGTCTGTGGTATTCTGAGTAGGATTCAATGATTGAATGACTGTGACGTGCTTCAAACTCCTGAGGGCGGGGCGTTAGTGACAGACGCAAAAGAATCACTGGATTCTATTCCGGCCTGATCGAGAACCGACAGATGGATAGCCGTGCCGTGACAGGGTGCGTTGAACATTTCCACTGAGAGGATGGGAGGTAGCCACTGACAACGGTGAAACCCTTGCTTAAGATTGCCATGGAAAGGAGTAAGAAGGATTGGATGAAGACAGTAGGAAAGCAGAGAGACGGAAGGGAAAGCATCTTCATACGCTTATCTGAAATTCCTACTAATGAATTACATAAGTATCTCTATCTTTATCTTTATGTTATATGCGTTTATCACCATACCCATTTGAGTTTGCCTGACTAAGATTTACAAGGTGACCATAGCTTGCTTCATACCAACAATCTCTGTGGGATCGACCCTTACTCGCGTAAGGTTTATTACTTGGACGACCCAGTACACTTACTGGTTAGTTGTGCGAAGTTATGTTTATGCCATGGTATTGAACACCAAGTTTTTGGATTCATTACCGGGGATTATTTGATTTGTGAAAAGTATTGATCACAATTTCGTGCACCAGCTACTCAACCAGTGAACGAAAGCTTTCCAGATGAACACCTTTTGCAAATTCAACAAGCCCCATGGTTTGCTGATATTGCAAACTACAAGGTTAGAAGGAAGATCCCTCAAGGATTCACCAAACAACAAGTGAAGAAGTTACTCAATAAGGCTAAAAAATTCTTGTGGGATGAACCATTCCTATTCAAAAGGTGTCCAGATGGGATGATTAGAAGATGTGTTCTTGAAAATGAGATGAGAGACATATTGTGGCACTGTCATGGTTTAGCCTATGGTGGACATTTTGGGCCAGAAAGAACAATAGCTAAAGTGCTTCAAAGTGGATTCTATTGGCCAACAATATTCAAAGATGCTAGAGAATTTGTGCACCAATGCAATGAATGTCAAAGAGCTGGAGGGTTAACAAAGAGGAATGAAATGCCTCGAAACTTCATTTTGGAAGTAGAACTTTTCGATCTCTGGGGTATAGATTTTATGGGCCCTTTTCCTCCATCCTTTTCCTTCAAATACATTTTGGTAGCAGTGGAGTATGTCTTAAAATGGGTAGAGGCCATGGCAACAACCACTTGTGATGCACCAATTGTTCTTCAATTCCTCAAGAGACACATATTCACCAGATATGGGGTGCTTAATGGTCTTATTAGTGATGGTGGTGGCCATTTTTGCAATAGACAGATGGAGAAATTGCTTCACAAATATTGGGTAATTCATAAGGTGGCTACACCTTATCACCCTCGGACCAATGGCCAAGCTGAACTGGCTAATAGAGAGTTGAAGAGGATTCTGGAGAAAACAGTGGGGACTACAAGAAAGGATTGGGCAAGAAAACCAGAGGAAGCTTTCTGGACATACAGAACAGCATTCAAAACTCCTATTGGAAAATTCCCTTTTCAGCTGTTGTATGGCAAGTCCTGTCACCTATTTTTGGAGCTAGAACATAAAGCTTACTAGGCCACTAAGCTCCTTAATCTTGACTCTCAAGCAGCAGGAGAAAAAAGGCTATTGCAACTTAATGAGCTAGATGAATTCAGATTGGAGACTTATGAGAATGCAAAGATATACAAGGAAAGAGCTAAAAAGTGGCATGATAAGAAGATCAAAAGAAAGAAATTTGAGCCAGGGCAACATGTGCTATTATACAACTCTAGACTCAAGATTTTTTCTGGGAAACTCAAATCTAAATGGACTGGACCTTATCTGGTGACCAAGGTTTCTCTATATGGAAGCCTTGAACTTCTAAATGAAGCCACAAAAGACACATTCACAGCAAATGGCCACAGAGCCAAGAACTACCTGGGAGGATCTTGGGACAAGAAGGAGAGTATACATGAACTAAGCTGAACAAGAAAGGACAAGATGTCAAGCTAGTGACCATAAAGAAGCGCTTGTTGGGAAGCAACCCAATCAGAGGTAGTTTTTCTTTTTCTAGTTATTTCAATAAAGAGTAAAGTAGACTTCTCTACACTGTGAGGAACTAAGTTTGGTGTTGCGCACCAAAACAATTTAAGGGTGAATGTGTGATTCGAAGTTTGGTGTCCCACCACAAATTTCATCAAGAACACATTACATCCCTCTGTAAGAGTAATTACCCACTCCCAACAATTAGAGAAACTACTTAACATTTGCTTAGGTTCTAGTTCATAATCTGTTTTCTTTAAAAACACAAGGCTTCATGTATAGCAACTTGATGCATTATAGACAGTGGCTGGAAGTTAAGTTTGGTGTTCACACACCAAAGTAAGTTCAAAAGCCTACAATTATTCATACGTGCTAACCATATTTCAATTGCTTGGGGAACAAGCAACTTCCAATAATTATGCAGGAAATGCATTCAGCCTCTTGAATGAATCATACATCATCACCAAAAGAAATACAAAAGTTTTAGATGATGATGATAAAAGGAAAGTCGGAAGACACTCCCATGAGGTTATATCGTCACTTAATTCCTGTTGCTTTGAAATGTTTTGAATTGAAAGTTTCTGAGTTCCCTACTAAATTAGTTAAATTAGTGCAAATCTTTGATGTATGCTAAGTGTTCTAGTTTAAGTGCTTGTTTTCAACTTCATCGGCTTAAACTTATGTCTTGTACCCCCTCTGCATGCATCAAAGAACAATTCTTTGAAAAGAAGGATTGAGGAATCAAAAATTTATTTTGAGGCAAGCAAAAAAAAAAAAGATTAAGAGAAGTGGTGGTTCTAGTTATATGATTGTGTATTGAGGTTGCATGTTTATGAAAACTTGCATGGGAGCTCATAGGCAGGAAATAAAGTTCAAAGAAATGTTGTGGAGAGTTTCAAACATTTATTGATCCAAGAAGCAGCAACAAAAGAAAATAAAAGAAACAGAAAAGCAAAAGAGCATGGCAAAAGGCTCTGAGCATCAATTATTAGGAGAAAAAAGAAAGAAAAAAGAACTCAAAGAGTTGCTTTCCTAGTAAATGCTTGTGGTAGAATTGTGTCAAAGAAAGAGGCTTGAGCAAGTAGATCCTAAGGGGTGCTTCAACACTAATACCTTAAAACCAACTGGTTTAGGAGTATTGATTAAAAGCTTATTTAAAGAACTGCTTTGAGACATGACACTTAGAGTTAATGCCAAAACATAGAAACCATAAGCTGCTTCAAGGTGATCACCTATAGAGAGATCTCCATGATATCATTTGAATGAAAATCCTAAGATCTGAGACTTCCAATATGTAGGGACTAGTAAGCACTGAAGCCCTTACATGAGCATATACTTTAGAGTTCACCCCCACTATCACTTAATCACTTCACTCACAAAGCATTACAAGTTATTCTTCACTCTATTCTAATTAAAAGAATCTTTATGCATAATTCTTTTCTTGTTTGAGGACAAGCAAGGTTTAAGTTTGGTGTTGTGATGATAAGTCATCTTATGCTAGTTTTACTAGCATGTTTCTTTGCTTTTATTAGGTTTTATGCACTTTCTTGCACACTGATAAACCCCATTTGTAGGGTTTATCTTGTATTGATTTTAGGGGATTTTATAACCTTTTACCCACATTTATTCAATAAAATAGCATGGTTTTGTATATTCTCCTTTAATTGTGCTCAAGAGTGAAAACATGCTTTTTAGGTCTTAAAATAAATAAATTTAATTCTCCTTGATTCCATTAGATGCCTTGATATGTTTGTTAAGTGGTTTAAGGTTTAGGAGGCAAAGATTGGATCAAGGGAATGAAGAAAGAAGCATGAAAAGTTGGAGAACTCATGAAGAAATGAAAGAACCAGAAAGCTGTCAAGCCGACCTCTTTGCACTTAAACGACCATAACTTGAGCTACAGAGGTCCAAATGATGCGGTTCCAGTTGGGTTAGAAAGCTAACATCCAGGGCTTCGAAACGATATAAGATTTGTCATAGTTGCTACACGTATGGTGGCGCGCACGCGCATAGTACGCGCACGCGCCGTTGCTGCCACCTGGTTCACTTAAAGCAAAACGTGGCTAGCGATTTTAGAAGCTTTGTGGGCCCAATCCAACTCATTTCTGATGCTATTTAAGCTAAGGATTGAAGGGGAAATGAACATACTCTCATACTTTAGATGTTAGTTACCATTAGTCATAGTTTAGTTTTAGAAGTAGTTTCTAGAGAGAGAAGCTCTCACTTCTCTGTAGGATTAGGATTAGGATTAGGTTTAGTTCTTAGATCTAGATTTTAATTCATGCATTCATCTTCTTCTTCTTCTCAATTTCTTGTTGTTACATTCATTCTTCTTCCATTCTTTTATTGTAATTTCCTTTATGTTGTTCTTATACTTTGTTGTAAATCTACTATTGTTCCTTCCATTTTCTTTCAATTCAATAAGAGGTAATTCATAATAATTGTTCTTCTTTGCTTTTCTATTGTTGATCTCTTACCTTTGTAGTTAGATCTCTCTTTAATTCTTGCAATTTATGTTGTTTACTTTTATTGCCTTTTATGTGTTTGTTGAAATGCCTCTTCTAGATATAGTATAGATTTTGTTCCTCTTGGCCTAGGTAGAGTAATTAGTGACTCTTGAGTTATCTAATTCCTTTGTTGATTGATAATTGGAGAGATTGCTAATTGGTTTGGAGTGCACTAAAGCTAGTCTTTCCTTGGGAATTGGCTAGGACTTGTGGCTCAAGTCAATTCATCCACTTGACTTTCCTTTATTTAGTAAGGGTTAACTAAGTGGTAGCAATGAACAATTCTCATCACAATTGAGGAGGATAACTAGGATAGGACTTCTAATTTTCATACCTTGCCAAGAGCCTTTTATAGTTGTTAGTTTACTTTCTTGCCATTTATTTTTCATGCTTCTTATCAAAAGCCCAAAATAACTCACAACCAATAACAAGACACTTTATTGTAATTCCTAGGGAGAACGACCCGAGGTTTGAATACTTCGGTTTATAAATTTAGGGGTTTGTTTTAGTGACAAACAACTTTTTGTATGAAAGGATTATTGCTTGGTTTAGAAACTATACTTCGACGAGATTTTATTTGAGAAATTCTAAACCGTCAAAAATCCAATCATCAAAATGGCGCCATTGTCGGGGAGTTGCAATGGTGTTGTGTTATTGGTTATTGTATATATGTGAATATTGTGAATATGTTTGCTTTTTGCTTCTTTGTTAACTTTTAGTTTGTTCTCTTTAATTGTTCCCATTTTTTTGTTTTTTTTTCCTCTCTTGCTATCATGAATTCTAATTTTGGCTATGAGTGTGATTACAATTATGTTGTAGGTGATGAAGACTATAATGAAGATGTGTATCAAGGATCGGATAACCAAAGGTGGGAGGAGCCATATGCTTATGATCAATCCTCATGGCAACAACCCCCACCAATGCACTATGAAGAAGAGCCATTCTATGATGCATACCAATCAAATGGCTATGGTGAATCTTCTTGTGACTTTCAAGAACCACCACCATATGCCTATGATCCATACCTTCAACATAACTCTCAACCATACTCACAAGCCCCTTCTTACCAACCACCTTTATATGACCATAACCCATATCTATCCTACCAACAACCATATGAGCAATATGAACCACACATAGAGCAACCACCACAACATCAACATTTTCAAGAGCTACCCCCTCCATATTATTACCAAGATGAACCACCTCCAATAAATGAAAATTTTCAACCACAAGATGAATACTACTTTCCACCACAACCTCCCATGGAAGAATATTCATATCCATTGATCCAAGAGCCACATGATCCTAATCATATTATCCAAGAGGAACAAGAGTCAAGGAATCATCTCAAGGAAGCATTGGATCAATTTCAAGCAACCATGGAGTGTGTTGTGCAACAAGTGGAAAGAATGGAAAACATTGAACCACCACAATTCTACCAAGAAGAACCACCTTCCTATTATGAACCCTTTCCCCAAAATGATGAACCCTTCCACCCACCCCAATCTCTAATGGATGAAACCCTTGGTGTTCTTGTTCAAGGGCAAGAAGAGATGAAAAGGGATGCACAAAATTTCATGGCCGCCTTGGATGCGGTAACAAATCAATTAGCCTCCCAATGCTTGAACACTCAAGGAACTCCCATGGCTATATGTGGAAAATCGAATGAAGAACATAGCATGAAGGAGAGATTGGAAACTCCGATGGGAAATGAAGGAAGTTGCTTTGTATTGGAACAATTGGAGGAAGCTTTAATTGTTGAAGACAAGGAAGAAGTGGTAGAAGACTTAGGAGATGCGGAGCTTCCATGGGAACATAGAGTTGAAGAAAACCCCTCCAAGATGATTGAAATTGATGCTAGGGAGGAAAGTGCACACCTTCCAAGGCATACTCCATATGAAGACTTGGATGGGATAGAGCAAGGATTGAGTTCCCTTGGTGATGAAGATTAAGCATCAAGTCTTAGTGGTGAAGAATCCTTTGAACATGAAGAACCTTCTCCGGTTGGATTTGAAAGCGTTGAGGAGGTAAATTTTTCTCACCCTCCCTATTATGATTTGAGCAAAGGAAAAGGTTTAGATAAAATTGTTGAACAAAGGATTGAGATAAAGAGATCTTGTGAAGAGGTGGAAGTCCGTAGAAATAGAAGAACGGGGGTTGGTTATGCTTTGTCAAGATCTTTGGAAGCATCTTTGCCTAGGTTGCCATCTACACCTTCATTTGAGTGGGTGAAATTCATTTCTATTAGCTTTATTATCCCACTTGAATATGGTTTGCTTGAAACGGATGGCCAACTTAGGGAAGTTTGTGGGATGAAGCGTAAGCGGAAAAGGTTTTGTGGTGGGCGTTGCAAATCAAGACTCATTATGGTTGATGCATCAAACATGAGATATAAAGGTTGGAGTAGTGCTCAAATAGATGGGTCTAGGAGGATTGTTGGCCACTATATAGAGAATTCACCTTACTTACCACCCGGATGGACTAATAATGATGATCAACTTCAAGACGGGTGTGAAAATAAAGTGTGGGACCCCGGATCACAAGAAGAGGATCAACTTTGGGAGCCCCAAGCTTGTGAAGAACTCCATCAAGACTTGGCTCAATCCATGAAGAATCTTGGGGCACAATGGAGAACCAAGCATTGGTGGGAGTTCCAAGATGAGTACAAGCACAAGCCACCTTGATGAAGAGCTCCCCATAAGTCCAACTTAAGGACAACAAACAAAAGTGCTAGGTGGGAGACACCCCACCATGGTAACATCTTTTCATTTTCTCTTTTGTAAATAGTGTAGAATTTGGTTGATTTCATATTTTGTTTAGTTAGTTGAGTATATCTGGTAGTTTAGTATGTTAAATAAGGTTTTATGTTGTTTTGGTAGTTGTTTGGAGGTTTGGAATGCTTGGATTGGTGCAAGAACATAGAAAAATTTTGAAAAACAGAGCACTATCCACGCGAACACGCACTGTGCGCGTACGCGTGCATCAGCATTTTCGACCGTCCACGCGCGCGCGCCATGCGTGCGTACGCGTGGATTGAGAAGTTCCACCTTCCATACCTTGACCCGAGAGTTAGGCCTGCATTGTGCGGAAATTGGGCCTGAGGCACAAACCTATTTGCGCACTCGCGCACATGACACGTACGCGACACTCTCGTAATAAGCCATCGACGCGCGCGCGCCATGCGTGCGTACGCGTGGATGCCCTTTCTTCCATCCATTTCTTTTCTTCTCCTCTTTCCATTTCTTTCCTTCCCCTTTCTTCTTCCTTTCTCCTACCCCTCATCCAACACTTCCAAACACCATTGATAACCATTTATTTTAGTTAGTTAATTAGTTAGTTGGTTAGTTTAGTTTTCATTTTATTTTCTCTCTTTTCATCATAAGTGTTGGATTATTGACTTTGTTTACTATGCATTGCTTCCCCCTTATTGCCTAAATGCTAATTTAGCATTAATGTTTTTAGATAATCTTTGTTGGATCCTATGATTGAGGTTATATTTTGCTACTTGGTCTTGAGTTTTTCATGCTTATCTTTTGAAAAATACCAAGTGATGAGAATTGCCTTCGAGCTTATAACTCTTCTTGAATTACATGATTTGGCCACCATGTGATTTGAGCCTTATTTTGTGATTAGGGAACCTCTTGATGATGGATGATGATGTGCATTTACCTTAATGCATTGTATTTCATGATTATATCCATCCATATGTTTGACTTGAATGTTTTCATGCTTCTCTAATGCTTGTTTTACCTTACAAGTTTACTTAAAGCATCTCAAGCATACTAGAATGAGTAAAGTGCATGCTTCTTTGGTGACATAGCTTTTTATGCTAATGTGTGTTCTAAACCGCGCAATTTAGAATTCACACACCTATTTGTCATTAATGTCACACTAATTCACTCACTCAATTCTAGTGATTTACCTCATTCCAACAATTATGCTTCCTTGCTTTTATATCTTCTCATCTTATGGTGTTATATTTTTGTTTTTCATGATGAATGCACCATGAGCAATAACGGAAGCAAGACTAAGAACACGTAGCAATCCGGAGAGTCGCCGTACCCCTTGCTCATCTTTGAGTGCACCGAGGACGGTGCAAACTTTTAAGTGTGGGGAGGTCGTCCGACCGGTCGGCGATTTTGGGTGACAAATTTCTAATCCCAACACTTTTGCATTTCATTTTAGGTTTTTAGGATTTTTACTTGCATTCTCTTAATTTTTTTCATATGTATACACAATAAGCTTAGTCAAAATAATGAAAATTTTCAAGATTTCTATCTATAGGGCACCAATTGATTTGAGTAAAAACTTTTCATTAAACTTGCTTGAATTATATATCTTGTGGATCATGTTTTTGAGCTAAGAACACAAGCTTGTGAGATTTGAGCTTAATGGTGTGGTTACATCTTATAACCACTTATTTTTCCTTCTTGTGTGCATTATTCTCTTCCTATGATTGTAATCTTTGATTTGTTTGATTCTTTATGTCCATTATTTTGTGTATTCATGCATTTATATGATTGAGGCCATAATTTCATTAGCTCACTTACCCAAAAGGCCTTACCTTTTATATTCCTTTGTTAGCCAATTTGAGCCTACGCTTAACCTACTTGTTCTTATTTTAGCACATTACAAGCCTAAAGCGGAAAACAATAAATGTCCTTAATTTGGATCTTTGATTGGCTTAGACTAGTGTGTGTGAGTATCATTCAAGTGTGGGAACCTTGGGACATTGGGTGAATAAAAGGGTAGTTTTGTATTTTTATTGAAAATATTGGGAATTGGGTACATGCTCATGTATTGATCAAATGTATAAACCTTATGCATTGATGCTCTTGTATATAGAAAGAAAAAATTGAGAAAAACAAAAGAAAAAAAGAAAAGAAAAAAAAAGAAAAATAATATGGAAAAGAAAAAGAAAAAAATAGAAAAAGAAGAAAAAGAAAGTAATAAAAAGGGGACAAAATGCCGCAAAGCAAGGTCCAATAAAACTCAATGCATATATGTTGTGAAATGAAAAGAAATTGCATGAGTATGTGAAAAAGTGAGGAATGGGTAGTTAGATTAGAACTTAGTTGTATAGGATGTCATAGGCTAGGTGGGAAGTTTAAGCTTATCAAAGATTCAAATTCCAAGCTCACTTAACCAAATATGCATCCTACCTTGACCCTAGCCCCATTACAACCAAAGAAAAGACCTCATGATATATGTATGCATGCATGAAATATTTGTTGATTGTTAGAAGAAAAACAAATCTTAGAAAGCATGATTTGGAGAGAATTGAGAGAATCAACCCTAAACACTTGAGCGAATAGAGTGCAAACACTACCGGTGAGGGTTCGATTGCTCAATTACATGTTTCCACCCATGATCATATCCTTTCATGCAAGTTTGTAAAAATATTTAATAGCTCAATTCAATTGTGGTTTGGCAAGGTTGTTAATACCTTTGCCCTTGTGCTTATATATGCTTCTTGGGAATTGATTTATTTTGACCAAGCAATTGCATTCATTTAGATAGTTGCATATAGGTAGATTGCATTTAGTTAGTTTCCATTGAATAAATGCCATACCCTTTGCTTCACTCTTAGTTTAAGCATGAGGACATGCTTGGTTTAAGTGTGGGGAGGTTGATAAACCCCGTTTTGACGGTTTATCTTGTATTGATTTTAAGAGATTTTATCACCTTTTACCCACATTTATTCAATGAAATAGCATGGTTTTATGATTGTCTCCTTATTTGTGCTTAGATGTGAAAACATGCTTTTAGACCCTTAATTTGATGATTTTTATTCACCTTTGATCCCACTAGATGCCTTGATGTGTTTGTTAGTGATTTCAGATTGAAAAGGCTAGGAATGGATCAAAGGAGTGAAGGGAAAAGCATGCAAAGTGGAGAAATCATGAAAAGTCAAAGAAGTTGAACTCGCCCATGGACGCGCGCGCGCACCTGGCGCTTGCGCGCACCTGCGAATCATCCCATGGACGCGTACGCGTGCTGTGCGCGTACGCGTCGGTGCTGGTTTATGATTTTTTAATGAAAATGTGACCAACGAATTCTCAAGGGTTGTGGGGCCCAATTCCAACCAACTTTGACGCCTAAACTGCTATTTAAAGCCAAGGATTGAAGAGCAAAGGGAGATTAGTTCATTTACACTCATTAGGATTAGTTCTAGAAGTAGTTTCTAGAGAGAGAAGCTCCCTCTTCTCTCTAGAATTAGGATTAGGATTAGGTTTAGTTCTTAGATCTAGGTTTTAATTCATGCATTCATCTTCTTCTTCTTCTCAATTTCTTGTTGTTACATTCATTCTTCTTCCATTCTTTTATTGTAATTTCCTTTATGTTGTTCTTATACTTTGTTGTAGATCTACTATTGTTCCTTCCATTTTCTTTCAATTCAATAAGAGGTAATTCATAATAATTGTTCTTCTTTGATTTTCTATTATTGATCTCTTGTTTTTTTAGTTATAGATTCCTTTAATTCTTGCATTTAATAATGTTTACTTCTATTGCACTTTATGTGTTTGTTGAAATGTCTCTTTTTGTTTTAGTGTAGCTTTTGTTCCTCTTGGCCTAGGTAGAGTAATTAGTGACACTTGAGTTATCTAATTCCTTTGTTGATTGATAAATGGAGAGATTGCTAATTGGTTTGGAGTGCACTAAAGCTAGTCCTTCCTTGGGAGTTGGCTAGAACTTGTGGCTCAAGTCAATTCATCCACTTGACTTTCCTTTATTTAGTAAGGGTTAACTAAGTGGTAGCAATGAACAATTCTCATCACAATTGAGAAGGATAACTAGGATAGGACTTCTAATTTTCATACCTTGCCAAGAGCCTTTTATAGTTGTTAGTTTACTTTCTTGCCATTTACTTTTCATGCTTCTTATCAAAACCCCAAAATAACTCACAACCAATAACAAGACACTTTATTGTAATTCCTAGGGAGAACGACTCGAGGTTTGAATACTTCGGTTTATAAATTTAGGGGTTTGTTTTAGTGACAAACAACTTTTTGTATGAAAGGATTATTGCTTGGTTTAGAAACTATACTTCGACGAGATTTTATTTGAGAAATTCTAAAACGTCAAAAATCCAATCATCAAAATGGCGCCGTTGCCGGGGAATTGCAATGGTGTTGTGTTATTGGTTATTGTATATATGTGAATATTGTGAATAGCTTGATTTTTGGATTGCTTGTTAGTTTTTGCTAGTCTTAGTATTTTGTTTCATTATTTCTTATTAGTTTTTGTTTCTTATTTGCTCTTGCTACCATGAATTCTCATTTTGGCTATGAGTATGATTACAACTATGTTGTAGGAGATGTGAATTTCAATGACAACATGCATCAAGGATGGGACAACCAAAGGTGGGAGGAGCCATATGCATATGATCAATCTTCATGGCAACAACCTCCACCAATGCACTATGAAGAAGAGCCATTCTATGATGCATACCAATCCAATGGCTATGGTGAATCTCCTTGTGACTTTCAAGAACCGCCACCATATGCCTATGAATCATATCTTCAACATGATCATCAACCACACTCACAAGCCTATTTTCAACAAACACCTCCATATGACCATGATCCTTACCCACATACCAACCTCCTTTTGAACCATATGAGCCATATATGGAACCACAATTCCAAGATTAATACTCCCAAGAACCACCTCAATACACACCACCACCTTACCAAGAGGAACCACCTTCCTATAATGAACCATTTCTCCAAGACAATGAACCCTCTTATCCACTCCAATCCTCAATGGATGAAATCCTTAGCCTTATACTTCAAGGGCAAGGAAACATGCAAAGGGAGACACTAGAATTTATGGCTACCTTGACCAAGGTAGTAAGCACTTTAGCCTCCCAATGCTTGAGCACTCAAAGCACTCCCATGGTCACATGTGGAGAATCAATTAAAGAGCATAGCATGAAGGAGAGATTGGAAACTCCGGTGGAAAATGAGGAATACCACTTTGTATTAGAACAATTGGAGAAGCCTATGACTATTGAAGAAAAGGAAGAAGTGGTTGAAGACTTAGGAGATGCGGAACCCTCTTGGGAACCTAGAGTTAAACAAAACCCCTCCAAGAAGATTGAGGTTGATGTTGAGGAGGAATGTGCACAACCTCCAAGGCATATTCCATATGAAGACTTGGAAGGAATGGAACAAGAGTTGAGTTCCCGTGGTGATGAAGATCATGCATCCAATCTTCTTGGTGGTGAATCCTTTGAACTTGAAGAACCTTCTCCCAATGAATTTGAAAGTGATGTGGAGGTAGATTTCTCTCAACCTCCCAATTATGACTTGAGTGATGGAGAGGAGTTAGATGGAGTTGATTAACAAAGGATTGAGAATGAAGAAGTTTATGAAGAGGTAGTGATTGACAAGGAAGCAAACAAGGGAGTAGAGCTTGCAAGCACATTGGAGATACCTCTCCCTAAGCCACCACCATCCATTCTCTCATTCAAGTGGGTAAATTCCTTATGCTCAAGCTTTATTATTCCCCTTGAATATGGTTTGCTTAAGACGGATGGTCAACTAAGACATATTTGTGGCATTAAGAGTAAAAAGGAGATGGTTAGTGGTTTGAAATATCATTCTAGGTTCATTATGGTTGCATGCTCAAAGCTTAATTGTAAAGGTTGGTGTATAACTAGAATATATGGGCCTAGAAGGATGTTTGGTCACTTTGTTGAGAATTCACCTTGCTCACCACCCACATGGATTAATGATAATCAACTTGGAGATGGGTGTGAAGACAAAATATGGGATCCGGGAACACATGAGGATCAACATTGGGAGCCTATGGTTTGTGAAGAACTCCATCAAAGCTTGGAGATATTAATCTTGAATAATGAAGCTTATTGGAAGTCCAAGTATTGGTGGAAGTTCCAAGATGAATACAAGCACAAGCCACCTTGAGAGGAGCCCCCCATAAGTCCAACTTAAGGACAATAAACAAAAGTGCTAGGTGGGAGACAACCCACTATGGTAAAATCCTTTCATTTTCTTTTTTGTACATATTGGTAGAACTAGTTTAATTTCATGTTTAGATTAGTTGGTTGAGTTTAATTAGTATTTTATCATGTCAAATAAGGTTTTATGGTATTTTGGTAGATGCTTGGAGGTTTAGAATGCTTGGATTGGTGCAAAAAAAATTTTTTTTTTGAAAAACAGAGCACCATCCACGCGTACGCGCACATCATGCATTTTGGACCATCCACGCACGCGCGCCATGCGTGCGTACGCGTGGATTGAGAAGTTCCACATTCCATACATTTTTCAGAGAGTTATGCCTACGCCACGCCAACGTTGTGCCTTTGGCACAACCCCACTTGCGCGCATGCGCACATGACGCGTACGCGCCACTCTCGAAATAAACCATCCGCGCGCGCGGGGCATGCGCGCGTACGCGTGGATTTCCTTCCTTTACCGCATTTCTCTTCTTCTCCTCTTTCCATTTCTTTCCTTCCCCTTTCTTCTTCCTTTCTCCTACCCCTCATCCAACACTTCCAAACACCATTGATAACCATTTATTTTAGTTAGTTAATTAGTTAGCTGGTTAGTTAATTAGTTAGTTTTAGTTTAGTTTTCATTTTATTTTCTCTCTTTTCATCATAAGTGTTGGATTATTGACTTTGTTTACTATGCATTGATTCCCCCTTATTGCCTAAATGCTAATTTAGCATTAATTTTTTTAGATAATCTTTGTTGGATCCTATGATTGAGGTTATATTTTGCTACTTGGTCTTGAGTTTATCATGCTTATCTTTTGAAAAATACCAAGTGATGAGAATTGCCTTCGAGCTTTAACTCTTCTTGAATTACATGATTTGGCCACCATGTGATTTGAGCCTTATTTTGTGATTAGGCAACCTCTTGATGATGGATGATGATGTGCATTTACCTTAATGCATTGTATTTCATGATTGTATCCATCCATATGTTTGACTTGAATGTTTTCATGCTTCTCTAATGCTTGTTTTACCTTACAAGTTTACTTAAAGCATCTCAATCATACTAGAATGAGTAAAGTGCATGCTTCTTTGGTGACATAGCTTTTTATGCTAATGTGTGTTCTAAACCGCGCAATTTAGAATTCACACACTTATTTGTCATTAATGTCACACTAATTCACTCACTCAATTCTAGTGATTTACCTCATTCCAATAATTATGCTTCCTTGCTTTTATATCTTCTCATCTTATGGTGTTATATTTTTGTTATTCATGATGAATGCACCACGAGCAATAACGGAAGCAAGACTAAGAACACGTAGCAATCCGGAGAGTCGCCGTACCCCCTTTCTCATCTTTGAGTGCACCGAGGACGGTGCAAACTTTTAAGTGTGGGGAGGTCGTCCGACCGGTCGGCGATTTTGGGTGACAAATTTCTAATCCCAACACTTTTGCATTTAATTTTAATATTCTAGGATTTTTACTTGCATTTTCTTAATTTTTTCATATATATACAAAATAAGCTTAGTCAAAATAATGAAATTTTTCAAGGATTTCTATCTATAGGGCACCAATTGATTTGAGTGAAAACCTTTTCATAGAACTTGCTTGAATTATATATATTGTGAAACATGGTTTTTGAGCTAAGAACACAAGCAAGTGAGACTTGAGCCTAATGGTGTGGTTACATCTTATAACCACTTATTTTTTCCTTCTTGTGTGCATTATTTTCTTTCTATGAATTTGATCTTTGATTTGTTTGATTCTTTATGTCCATTATTTTGTGTATTCATGCATTTATATGATTGAGGCCATCATTTCATTAGCTCATTTATCCAAATAGCCAACCCTTTTATATTCCTTTGTTAGCCAATTTGAGCCTACGATTAACCCACTTGGTTCTTTAATTTAGCACATTACAAGCCTTAAAGCGAAAAAACAATAAATGTCCTTATTTGGATCTTTGATTAGCTTAGGCTAGAGTGTGTGAGTATCATTCAAGTGTGGGAACCTTGGGACATTGGGTGAATAAAAGGGTAATTTTGTATTGTTATTGAAAATATTGGAAATTGGGTACATACTCATGTATTGATCAAATGTAAAACCTTATGCATTGAGGTTCTTGTATATAGAAAAAAATGAGAAAAACAAAAGAAAAAGAAAAGAAAAATAATATGGAAAAGAAAAAAAGAAAAAATAGAAAAGGAAAGAAAAAGAAGAAAAAGAAAGAAATAAAAAGGGGACAAAATGCCCCAAAGCAAAGTGTAGCTCAATAAAATCGATGCATGAGTGTTGTGAAATGAAAAGAAATTGCATGAGTATGTGAAAAAGTGAGGAATGGGTAGTTAGATTAGAACTTAATTGTATAGGATGTCATAGGCTAGGTGGGAAGTTTAAGCTTATCAAATATTCAAATTCCAAGCTCACATAACCAAATATGCATCCTACCTTGACCCTAGCCCCATTACAACCTATGAAAAGACCTCATGATATATGTATGCATGCATGAAATATTTGTTGATTGTTAGAAGAAAAACAAATCTTAAAAAGCATGATTAGGAGAGAATTGAGAGAATCGACCCTAAACACTTGAGCGAATAGAGTGCAAACACTACCGGTGAGGGTTTGATGCTCAATTACATGTTTTCACCTATGATCATCTCTTTTCATGCAAGTTTGTAAAAATATTTAATAACGCAATTCAATTTTGGATTAGACTTGCTAGTCCTTAGCCCTTGTGCATATATGCTTCTTGGGAATTGATTTATTTTAACCAAGCAATTGCATTCATTTAGATAGTTGCATATAAGTAGATTGCATTTAGTTAGTTTCCATTGAATAAATGCCATACCCTTATTTCATTCTTGGTTTTAGCATGAGGACATGCTTGGTTTAAGTGTGGGGAGGTTGATAAACCCCATTTGTAGGGTTTATCTTGTATTGATTTTAGGGGATTTTATAACCTTTTACCCACATTTATTCAATAAAATAGCATGGTTTTGTATATTCTCCTTTAATTGTGCTCAAGAGTGAAAACATGCTTTTTAGGTCTTAAAATAAATAAATTTAATTCTCCTTGATTCTATTAGATGCCTTGATATGTTTGTTAAGTGGTTTAAGGTTTAGGAGGCAAAGATTGGATCAAGGGAATGAAGAAAGAAGCATGAAAAGTTGGAGAACTCATGAAGAAATGAAAGAACCGGAAAGCTGTCAAGCCGACCTCTTTGCACTTAAACGACCATAACTTGAGCTACAGAGGTCCAAATGATGCGGTTCCAGTTGGGTTAGAAATCTAACATCCGGGGCTTCGAAACGATATAAGATTTGCCATAGTTGCTACACGTATGGTGGCGCGCACGCGCATAGTACGCGCATGCGCCGTTGTTGCCACCTGGTTCACTTAAAGCAAAACGTGGCCAGCGATTTTAGAAGCCTTGTGGGCCCAATCCAACTCATTTCTGATGCTATTTAAGCTGAGGATTGAAGGGGGAATGAACATACTCTCATACTTTAGATGTTAGTTACCATTAGTCATAGTTTAGTTTTAGAAGTAGTTTCTAGAGAGAGAAGCTCTCACTTCTCTCTAGGATTAGGATTAGGATTAGGTTTAGTTCTTAGATCTAGATTTTAATTCATCTTCTTCTACTTCTATCTTTTCAATTCCTTGTTGTTACATTCATTCTTCTTCCATTCTTTTATTGTAATTTCCTTTATGTTGTTCTTGCATTTTGTTGTAGATCTACTATTGTTCCTTCTATTTCCTTTCAATTCAATAAGAGGTAATTCATAATAATTGTTCTTCTTTGATTTTCTATTGTTGATCTCTTGTTTTTGTAGTTATAGATTCCTTTAATTCTTGCATTTAATAATGTTTACTTCTATTGCACTTTATGTGTTTGTTGAAATGTCTCTTTTTGTTTTAGTGTAGCTTTTGTTCCTCTTGGCCTAGGTAGAGTAATTAGTGACACTTGAGTTATCTAATTCCTTTGTTGATTGATAAATGGAGAGATTGCTAATTGGTTTGGAGTGCACTAAAGCTAGTCCTTCCTTGGGAGTTGGCTAGAACTTGTGGCTCAAGTCAATTCATCCACTTGACTTTCCTTTATTTAGTAAGGGTTAACTAAGTGGTAGCAATGAACAATTCTCATCACAATTGAGAAGGATAACTAGGATAGGACTTCTAATTTTCATACCTTGCCAAGAGCCTTTTATAGTTGTTAGTTTACTTTCTTGCCATTTACTTTTCATGCTTCTTATCAAAAGCCCAAAATAACTCACAACCAATAACAAGACGCTTTATTGTAATTCCTAGGGAGAACGACCCGAGGTTTGAATACTTCGGTTTATAAATTTAGGGGTTTGTTTTAGTGACAAACAACTTTTTGTATGAAAGGATTATTGCTTGGTTTAGAAACTATACTTCGACGAGATTTTATTTGAGAAATTCTAAACCGTCAAAAATCCAATCATCACACACTAAGTAAGTGATTGGAGTGGAATTTCATATTTATCTTAGCTCAATCAAACATGGTTGATTTTATACAAAATCATTGGATTTATGCACAATTTAGTTGATTATTATGAATGATGCGAACTCTTGTGATTTTGGTGCTCTTGGTTGATGACAGGTGCAAGGATGAAAAAAGAAAAAAACAAGGTGCAGACGAACGCTGCGTTCATTTGATGAATGCTACGTTCACACGTGACACGCACGAGCACAAGACACCTCCACGTGGAAGAGCAATTTGGAAATTCACATGTACACACGCATCACACGCACGCATGGATTGATGATCAGCGTTCACCAACAACGAACGCTACGTTCACTTTGAGTGAATGCCTACGATACTTTCAGAATTTGAATTTGAAGATAGGCATCGACGCGCACGCATGCATGACGCGCACGCGCCGATACTACAAGTGTGGTGATTGGCGTTCTGCCATTTACTTTTCTATCGATTTACGTTCTGCTTTTAGAATTCTTGCAAGTTACATTTTGTCAATCAATTCATCAATATTAGCTTAACTAAATTCATCACCTAACTAAAGTTGTTCAATCCTTCAATCCCTGTGGGATCGACCTCACTCTTATGAGTTATTATTACTTAATGCGACCCGGTACACTTGCCGATTAGATTATGTGGAAATCAAATTTTCCCTCATCATTGCCGTCGCCGCCTCGTCCAGCTGTCGTCGTGTTGCAAAAAGGAGGGAGAGAGCGCGAAGGACAGAGGGAGGAGAGAGGGAGAGCGTGCGCGTCTGATCTGTGACCGCCCAGCCGCATCCATCCCACCACATGTCGCCTTCGTAGTGTGTTGTCGTTGAAGGAGGAGGAGCGTGAATCAGAGTTGCAAGGAGAGGGAGTTGTGCCGCCGTCATTGTGTCGTCATGGATCAGATCTGAGGCACGGGAAAGAACTGTGATGGGGAAAGGAGTCGCGTCACCCAGTCGCCATCCATGGGGAGTCATCGCTAGTTCACACACCACCAACGTCGCCGGCGTTGTCGCGAGAAGAGAGGGAGCCACGCGGGAGGAGAAGAACAGTCACAGAGTTATCCCAGCCGCTATGCCCAGCTACTGTCACAAGCCTCGTCACTGCTGATGGGGGTGTGCTGCCAAGCTCCTGCTACCGGAGAACCCCGCTGCTGTCGTTAATGACCATCGCCGGTAAGGGTTTTAAGTTTGGTTTACGTTTTTTTAGTTTCCTGGAACCTTGTTGTCACTGCACGTTGTTACAGCCGCCGTCATCAAAATTCAGGCCGTCGTTGTCGCTTGGTTGGTTGCCGGGGCTGCTGCTAAGTCGGTTCAACTACCACCGCTGTTTCATTTTCTTAGTTTGGTAAGTATTTGTGTTTTGAAACCCCCTGCATTAGTATCCTATCATGTTTGGTTATAAACTCTGAGGTTTGGTAATGTAGGTTCGAGTTCTGTATGTTGAATGTCGATTTTAAGTTGCCTGAGTGCTGTGAAAGTGATCAAAGACTGAGTTTGTGGATTGCTGTTGAATTCGGTTAAGAGAAAAGGTTTCGTGATGTATTTTGGGTTATGGTTTTGATGGGTCGAGGTAGGGTTTTTTATACAAACTAATTTATTTTAAATTGGAAATTATTATACATAGATATGCTGTGCGAAACGTATTTTTGGTGATTATGTGAGTCTTATGAATTGTCTGATTTTATCTTGAATGAATATGGTTGTCTATTTGATTGAAATAATGTCTGCTTTGATAAATTGGAGATTCCTGGATTGGTTGATTTGAAATGATTTTTGATAGTCTAAAAGTTTGAGTTTTCATTTTATTGGAAACTAATTTGATCTTGAACTTGTTGGAAAGAGTTGAGGATTGGTTTGGTTGGGACCCGGACAGGGTGGCAAAGTCTAAGTTTTAGAGAAGATGCTACCAAAATTTTTATAAAATCCGAGACTTTATTTGACACGGTATTTTAAAACGAGAATGGGTTATGCCTTGAACTGTATTACCGATAAATGAATTAGTTTTGAACCCTTTTATTAAGAAAATTATTATATTTTGAATGTAAACTATTTGAGAAGAGAACCATGTTCTAAAGTTGATTTAAAGATGAAAATAATCAAGTTTGGAATTTGATCAAATAAGCAAATTTGAAGGAGTTTTAATGGAGTTCGATTAACTAATTTCACTTTACAACATTTTAAGAAAAGGTTGAAGTATTTCCTAAAACTTTGATTTAGTGAAACTGAAACACTTTTCGAGCCTTTGGAAACAGATTTAAGAATGAAACTAAAAAATGGTGTTTAGTTTAAATGATTTGGTTTTGGTTAAGTTAGTGGCTTTGAAATTGGTTCGGAATATTTGGATACATGACTTGGTTTTGGTTTAAATTTTACTTTTAATTATTCATATCAAGAAGTTAAGGTTTCGGAGGTTTTCAATGAATTTAAGAAATGAGTTAGGTTATTCTCCCCTGAAGTCTTGAGACTCCGCTGAGGAATTTTACAATCAAATCTTGATTTAGAAATGAATGATTTTGAGTCTTTCAAAGTGATTTTGAATTTGGCATGGTTTTGTGATTGTTTGGAAGTGTTGGAAAGACATGAAAAGTGGCTCCATTTTGAAAAGTGATACTTGGCAAGATGTGAATTGAATACGTTTGTTATTTAAAAGAAAATAGGCCAAGAATGAATTTGAAATAATTTATTGAGCTTCATTGATTATGAATGTCCTCAAGATTGATGAGTTATAGTTTGGTAGGAATAAGGGCCGGGTTCGTCTCGCTTATGCTAAGATGAGATTGTTGATAAGTCGCTGGCACCTGGCAAGGACGGTGGTTTAATTCCATTTGTCGAGGGTGTAATGCCCACGTAAGGACGGTGGTTTGATCCCACTTACGGTGGAGGCAAGGACGGTGGTTTAATCCCGCTTGCGTGTTCCGGGCAAGGACGGTGGTTTAATCCTGCTTGTCTGTGGGACCTACGAGTAAGGACGGTGGTTGGATCCCGCTTATCTGAGTCGGATTTGGCAACGTAACCGACACGTGAGTCATGGCCAGTAGGACAGGCATGCATCATATTCATTTATGTGACATTATTTGGATGTGCATATTGTAATTGGTTTGCCTATGTGAATACTCATGTTAACTGCTAACTGCTATAATTGTCGTAATTGCTATTAAGTGTGTTTGAACTACATTAATTGTGATTGTGTTTGATTGGTTGGTTTGTGATGAATTGGTTGATGATTGAGTTGTTTGGGCCGGGGGCCATGTCGGATTGGATGGGCTTGAGGCCGTTATTGGTATATTGAGTTCTAGTTCTGTATAGAGTATCTGACGGGTTCAGCATAGACTTAATGACCTATGCTTGGAATGGGATGATCATTTATACCGCGTAGGTAACTGCTTTCATGGTTGCGGTCTAGAAAATTATGAAAAAATCAAACTCTTACAGCATAGACTTAATTGAACCTATGTTTGGGACATATTGGACATTCATACTGTCTAGGAAAAACTTTTCAGATTTTGCAAGAAAGGAAAAAAGGTTTTGTTTTAAAATATTTGAGAAATTTATCAAGTCTTCAAAAAGGGATTTTCTGGATTTCGAATGTGTACCCAAGGTTTTTGGAAATACTCATAATATGAGCAATGATCACTGTACTCTAAGAATAATTTTATTTTACGTATGTTGTTATAGCAATTTCTGTAAATCCTATAGTGAGAACAAGCGAGGACGACGTTCTCACTCCCCTACAGGTTATTCCTTTTTAGGATATGGATGACGAAGCTTCAGAAGAGTGATGTTTATTTCTTGTTTATTCGGTATTTTTGTATTATCTTAGTTATTATTTTCCCTCGCCTTTATCTTTAATAAGTTTGTAAGAGGGATAGGAAATTATGATATGCATGTAAGCTAGTGTTATGTATGTATGTATATATATATATATATATATATATATATATATATATATATATATATATATATATATATATATATATATATATATATATATATATATATATATAATTTAAGGTATTGTATTTGGTTTGTATGGACATGTATGTTTATGTTTTCAACGAAAAAGTGTTTTTGAAAGGTTATGCGGTTTTAAGTTTTAAACAGGCTCTTATTTTAGTATTAAATATGTTTAGAGTTGTCGTAATACCCAAGCTATTAGAGTGGCATAGCCGAAAGCGTGATATTCGGATAGTGAGGGTGTTACACCATTAAAATGAATGCCATTTTCATAAACACATAATAGGGTGTTACACCATTCATGCCCTGTAAACCTGAAAACACTTAACAAACACATCACGGCATCGAATGGTAATAAAGAAGAATTAAAAATTAACAATTTTAAGGCCTAGGAAACAAATTTGGGAAGGAAACTTAAAAACATGCAATTTATTACATGAATAAGTGTGAGAATAGTTGACAAAACTCGCTCAATTCAGTCCAAAATATATCATAAAATAGTGGTGTATCAACTGTGAATCACAAGAAGTATCAGAAAGCAATAAAATTATTTTATTTTTGTATGTTGGTAAATCATTCTATATCATAAATATTGGCAAAATCAAAACATACTGAGTAAAAAGGGTATGAAAATAAGATCTAAATCCATTCCTTCCTTGCAGCAACTCACCTTTATCAGTTATAGATAGGGAGCGTCTTGGTGCGACGACGATCTAAATGATGACAGAATCAATGAATGTCTACTATTGCCAGTCTGCTATCTACCTCCTCTAGTTACAGTAACATCCCCGATCGTCCTCGACCTCCTCGCCGGCATAACCCCGTCGTCATCTTGTCGCCATTTTGAGGTCGCCAGTCCCAAGACGTCGTTCTCCATTGCTAGTGTTTTTGCTTGCTTGCTGGGAGAGAGAAGACCCAAAAAGATGGCTTTTGGTTGGCAGGTTGGAATTAATTATATGGGATACGGGTAGGTTTTCTCTATGTTTCGTTAAGCCACGATGAAGGGAAAGCTAAGCCAACTTGGTGTGGGACCTATTTTTTAAATCCCTTTTTATCACAAGTTCCATTCTTTGTTTCATTGTTATATAAATCATGGATCTAAATTGGGCCGCCAAGGAGATTAATTTATTTTGCTTACTCTTTAGAATGAGTTTAATTAATAGTTTGTTATATAAAATTATTTTATATTTTTAATGAATTAAAACTAATGATATTAGTTAACAATACAAAGAATAATTCCTTTTAGAATGAAGAAAGTTTTTCCTTATATTACTTTTGCTCATGGAAATACAAAACTTAACAATCCACCAAATATAAAAGGCTAAGGAAATAAGGTGATTTATAAATTATCATTAATTCATATATAATATATAATTAAATTTAATGAATTCAATTAGAATAAATAATAAATTATTTATTTTATTTCAGACTTTATACATGAATAAATTGTAATAAATTGTATTGATTGAGTTAAAATAATTAAGTCGAAAAACACTCTCCGGAGCATGCCACGTCAACTCCAGTTCTCATAATTTCATATCCAATTGTCCCTGACTCCCTCAACCGAAAATATCCTTCTATGCTACTTTTTAATACTGCAATTCCATATCGTATGTTTTAATACTTAATGTTGCACTTACAACACCGACCAATAATTGAGCAAGTTATTCCCAAATGCTAAACCCCAATACTCTCCATATTATGCTTCTACGTTCTAACAATCTAACATTGTCTCAGTGTTCTTGCTTTATAAATCGCCAAGGGGAAGCATTACCAAATTCAATATACAACATCCCGCCTCTCATAATTGATCATTAGTTTTCTTTTTTTTTATTTGGGTCAGGCAATTCTAAATTCTTTTTTAAGTAACAACTAACTCATAAGATTGCATTTTCTTCCCTCTAATGTCCAACAAAAATATTCTTTTACAAATTCTACCAGACAAAAATAAATTAGCAACCCAAAAATAACTTCGCGTAATACTACTTGTAAAACTGGCCAACACCAGTATGGCCCACTCAACCCACACCTTATCCACCAGTGGCTTTCCTCATCATTCTATTAAACAACTACGTTGCTCTGTCCACAAAAAAAAACCTGCATTGCATTCTTGCCGCTTAGACAACCTCTTCGTGGACTTAAGCCAAGGGCATGCAATAACACTTCAAGAGTTTCCTTTTTGGATAATGGATTCACGAGTCATCCCCAGACCGTGTACTCCACGTTCAAATGATCATGTCAAAATAACTCCTCCTAATCGCAGCCATTCTTAATTTTATATCAATTTATCAACGCTTCTTATTCACTATATATCAGTATATCAGTCAAAGACACTAGTACACTTGAAAACCTTCCAATACTATATAATAATATTATCATTATCAATACTATATTAACTCATATTAGATCCATGTTCTACTTGTATCAAAATAAAAAGGAAGTACTTCTAGTGTCATTAGCATGCCCAAAAAAATATAGATAAATTAAATAAATCAAAACAACAATAGTTCAATTTAAAATATCTTAAAATTTGAACAATATCCGTTCGCTCAATAGATAATAGCCATAGCCAAGACTCCACCAAACCTTCAAAACATGCTCCTTTGTCTCCATTAGCTGAACAACCTCATTTTTCACAACAGCTATATAATGGTGACAACTTTCACAAAATATCAGTGCTTCTTTCTATGGAAGGAACACCAGACATGTTAAACTCATCCAACAGGCTCTTCAAACAAAAAAAAAGTAAAATTAAGATTTTAACCAAAAATAAAATCCAAAATATAAAAGAGGTCAAATATGTGAAGACCAAATTAATGAATATCCTAACAATAGGTCTTTTAGTAGCAGACTAGTTTTCCACGATTAGATCAGGTGACTCATCACAAATAGAACATTCATCTTCACTGCGACGCTACACAGAAAAACAAAGAAAAAATAAATATAAATTCATAATTAGCAAAATAAGCCTTAATATACATAGTCTAAAATCAACAACAATAAACAAAAAAAACCATATCTAAATAGGGTTAACAGGCAACTGAAGACTCCTAAACTCGTTAATAATCCATTCGTCAGAACAAAAATCTGTCACTTCAAAATTAACCTCTAAGTCTAGGTTGTCTCTGCTATTGGACTTCACTTTGAATATAATTTCCTTCCCCAATAATTGTGCAAAATCCGGAGGCTGATCAATCATCCCACCTTCCTATAGTTACATGAAAAAAGAAATTAACCTATGGAAAGAGAATAACACAAAAATAACACGTGCAAACACATTAGAACAATAAAACAATAATACGTACAGTTTGAAACCAGTTAAGGATCTTCAAACACGACTTCTTTAACATTGCATATCCCTTACGATCATGCAACACAAATGTTGTTGAACCAGAATGATCAACCACTCTCATCTTGATTCGATACCTTGTTCACAATTCCACAAAAGGGAATCAAAAGACACATTAAAAAATATCCATGTTTGAAAATAAGAATGAAATAAGAAATAGAAAGTTAAATTTGACTCAGAATTGTCACATCAACACACTCACAATCCCTACAATAATAGGCAGCTTCGATGACCATAATAGTTCTTCCACACTAGCAAGCTAGAACCCACCAGTCATCATGGTCAATCAATTCTAAACCAGTAGCTAGGATACAATAAATTCCGCCCTACGTGCACACAACAAATTAATAATAAAGATATAGTTATCTGATATCATAGAATAAGTGAATCCGTTGTATCTATCAAACCAATTACCTTTTTGGATAATTTCAATTGCTCTATCGATCTCTTCCTTTCGAGGCTTAAGAAATTATCACAAACAGGGGTACACTAAATTTTACCAGGCCTTAAGTGTCCTTCCACCTCGCTAAAATAGTAGGATCAAAACTTATCACTGATATATCATAAGAATCACACCATCGAATAGTTTCTACTTTGACCTTGAATAGAAACTCTTATCAAGGAAAAACTCCTTAAAACCAGTAGGATCTTTGCTTGCTTACCCTTTTTCCTAAAAAGAAATGTACATTTTTATCATGTTAAATAAAACAAACATCTTTGATTGAAAATCATAATGTTATCAACAAAATGGTTTCAACAGTAGAAACCACATATATTCAACTCTTTCACCATCTCAGTAAAGGTTCGTCTGAATAGGGCTACGGCCTCCTTCAGTACCATCAAAAATCAATAAATCTAATTTAAACCTGCTTTTTTTATTCAAAAACATCAATTAACACTTGACATGTCACCCTTTACTTACAATAAAATCATAAAAAAATATTATTCAATATAATTTAAACGATTAAACACAATTTTTTAAGGCTTATCAGTTTTTTAGATTTTAGCCTAGCAGAGGAGACTTTGGTAAAAAATTGTTGGAGGTATATGAATTTTTTCTATGCACTCTCTCATTTTGCCATTTTTTTTTGTGGCTAGACAATATTTCCATCAATCAAAGCATTTTTTTGGCACGAAAAGATTTAAGATTTTAACTTTCTAATGAAACAAGCTGTATGAGGCAAATTGGTTAGACTCGGTAAAAGGTGAATTTATTGCAAATGTTCAGTGTGTGACGGAGGCAGAAATTGACGGATTAAGAATTTAATGGAATAAATACATTGCAAGTACAGTTCTTAACTAGTGAAAATCCGCTTATCAATTTAAAAGGGTTGTTACAAAATTAGAATAAAAATACTGGGAGTATGAATCCCAGGTCGTCTCCCAACGAGTTGACAAAAGAGTGCAGCTTATTGGTCAGAGGTTTTCCAAGAAATTTTGAGTTTGAGAAATAGGAAAATAAATAAGAGAATTTATATAATTTAAATAAAGATCTTGACTGGGAGAAGATTAATTGGAAGTTCTATCCTTGTTGGATTTTTCTAAAGATCAATTGATAATTGGTAGTTGTTTCCACTTAGTTATCCTTTACTGAATAAAGGAAGGTCAAGTAAGTTGGAAGTCAACTTCTATTCACAAGTTCTAATCCCCTCCCTTGGAAAAGATTAGCATCAGTGACTAGAGATTCAACCAATAATAAACCCAATTACAATTTGACTCTTGAGTATTCTAACTCAAAGTTCTCCTTTTAATCTACTCCTACTCAAGTTGGGAAACTACTCCATTATCATAAATGTAGACTTCATAAAATTAAAAGGGAAAATAAATAAAGACATGATAAACAATAATAAAAAAATCAAGTAAAAATAAAAATAGTTCTTGTATTAATAAACTCTAAAAATAATCCAATTGTAACTTTGGACAAATTAAGGATATGAAAGAGTAAGCAAAAAGTAAGAAAACAAACTAGAATGACGAAGTCTTGGCGGAGGTAACAACTCTTCTCAATATCCAAATCCAAAAGCAAAATGAGAATTCTAAGAATTATGAATGTGTAGTGTGAAAACCTAGAGGAGGAGTAAAATCAGATCTAAAAACTAAAAACTATCCTAATCAGAATCCCCCCTGAGTCTCTGCATGTTCCCCGACTTTAGTCTGTGTTTCTGAGCCGAAAACTGGGTCAAAACGCGGCCCAAAATTGCTCCCAGCGTGTTCTGTTAATTCTGCAGATCGCGCATGTCACGCGTACGCATCGTCCATGCGTGCGCATCATTCATCATTTTTCCTCGGCATGCGTACGCGTCGTTCACACGTTCACGTCATCAGTGTAGATTTCAATCCATGCGTTCACGTCAGGCACACAAACGCGTCACTGTGATTTTCTCATTTCGCACGGTCCTGTGAGCCATGCGTCCGCGTCAGTGTTCACTGGTCATCTCCTTGATTTCTTGTGTTCCTTTCATTTTTGCAAACTTCCTCTCCAGTCGCTAAGTCATTCCTGCCCTATGAAACCTAAAACACTTAACACACGGATTACGGCATCGAATGGTATAAAAGAGAATTAAAATACACAATAAAAATATCTCTAGGAAGCAAGTTTACAAACATAGAACAACTTTGAGAAGGAATTGTAATTTCATGCTAATTGTATGAATAAGTGGGCGAAGACTTGATAAAACCACACAATTAAACACAATATAAATCATAAAATAATGGTTTATCAACCTTCCCACACTTAAACATTAGCATGTCCTCATGCTTAGTTCAAGGAGATAAAATAAATGAGTAGGAAAAATGTAAGACTCATGCAATGCAATGCACCTATATATATGAATGCAACTATATGATTTTGTCTACTTGGTCAAAAACAAATAAATTCTTTAAGACAAACATAAATCAAATTCCACTAATTCAAACTATACAGTAAAAACAGGTAAATTTGTAAGAAGACAGCTCATAAAGCAGGGAACATAGGATCAAGCATTGAACCCTCACTGATGGTGTATGTGCACTCTAATCTCTCTAGTGTATAGGGTAATCACTCTATCCTTCTCTAATCTTGCTTTCTAAATTTTGTTCTTCAACTAACCAATCAACAATATTCAATATACCAATGCAAACATCATGAGGTCTTTTCAAGGTTGTAATGGGGCTAAGGTAAGGGTGAGGGTATATATATAAGGCTAAGTGAGCTAAAATATGAATCTTTGATTAACCTAAGCTCTCACCTAGTATACATACACTCTATATAACTCTAGAATCATACCTAGCTACCCATAATTTCTCACTTTGCGTTACATACTCATGTGTCAAATTTTCTTTTAATTTTTGTCACATATGCATTGACCTTTAATTAAACTTAGCATTGGGGTAATTTTGTCCCTTTATTTATTTATATATTTATGGAATATTTTTTAATATATAAACATAGCTTATCAATGCACATTGATTTTTAATTTTTCTAGTTTCACATGAGTAGGTACCCAAATTCCTATTATTTTATCCTGACGCATTCCTTTATTAACCCTTGTTCCCACAATCTTCTCATACTCAATTAACACACAATTTCTATCTTAAGCTAACCAAAGATTCAATTGGGATATTTAATTATTTTTCTGCTTAAGGCTAGTAACGTGGTAAAATATAGAACAAATGGGATTAAAAGGCTCAAAGTGGCTAACAAAGGTAATTTAAAGGTTAGGCTTATTTGGGATAAGTGAGCTAAACAAATAATGGCCTCAATCATATGCATGCATATAACACATTAAACATCGGACATATAGGATGAAACAAAATATAAATTACAATCATAGAGAAGTAAACACACAAGAATAAAATGTTTATGGTTAAATAGTGTAACCATATAAATAAGCTCAAAAATCTCACGGGTTGTGTGTTTTTTTAGCTCAAAATCATGTTCCAATCACAACTTCAAACACATTTAACACAAAAGTTTTGATTTAAATTAGTGAAATTTTTCAAAAATAGGGTCTTAAAAAGAAACTCATTATATTTTAACCAAATAGAACATGCATGCAAATAACCTATTATTAAACAATCTATCCTATCCTAATCAAAGGAAAAAAATAACTAATTATCCTACTTTATTGATGTTAGAGAAGAGAAGTTACCTTCGGAAGTCATGTACTGACCGACCTCCCCACACTTAAGGCTTTGCGCCGTCCTCGGTGCCATCTGTCAGGAACAAAGGGGGCTGGTAGCAGTAGCTCACAGTCGGGACCGTCATGGCTCCCTGTACTGGTAAATAAAGTGGAGTCTGGAGTGTCAGGGTCTTTGTCAGGTCTGTGGTTTCCTGTGAGTAGCCCCTTGAGGTATTTGAATCGGTGCTGGTTGCGGCGCTTTCGTAGCTTCACTTTCTGTTCTTGCCGGTCCAACCTCTCCAGGATCTGATGGAGCAGTTGACTTGTTGAAGGTGCTTGTGGTGTGGAAGGAGGAATGTCTTCAGCCTGTTCTGCAGGTTGGCTGGTAGTGGCTGCTAGAGGTCTGATATATTTCTCGTTAGGGACGTATTCATCACTCCGTGGAAGCATGGCTCTGGTGTCCCTAGTCCTATAGGAGACGCCGATTGCTGAGACGAGATCAGAGACCAAGGTGAGAAAAGGTAAGTTGCCCGCAATTTGTACGTGTCTCATGGCATTCCGGATGTGTCTTGGTAGGTTTAGAGGCTGGTCTGTAATGATACACCAGAGTAGAACAGCCATGTCTGCAATGAAGGAGGACTAATGAGTGCTCAGAAAGATGTAATGGGACATAATCTGTGCCCATACTCGAGCTTCTAAGGTAAGTGCGGAAGCCGATATTCCCTTAGGGCCGGAGCGATGGTATCCATAAATCCATCTGCTGCCAGGTTGTGCGATAACTTTGAGAATGGCGTCCCAGTCAAATTGGTACGTCTGGCACTTGAGTGCGGCTACTTGAAATGCGTCCAGTCCTTCTGGAGTAGGGAAAAGATCTAAAGCTTGTTGAATGGTCTCTTCTGTAATGGGGACTTACTTCTGACAAACATAGACAGACTGCAGGGTTGGCAAGTGAAAATTGGAGCAGAATTCAACTACCCATGATAGATTAACCTGTCGTGGCTGTCTCTGTAGGAATCCCCATTGTCTTCGCTCAATGCGGCGCTCAACAAATTCAGCAATTTGGGTTGGGAGGATGAGAAGGTGCTCAGTGTTATAGTTCCTTTCTGCTAGAATGGGGAACATCTGCTCACAGTAGCGGTTAGTGAACCGCGCAGCATCCTTTGCTGGAAAGGCTTTTTCTTTTTCATCGACCTTGATGATCCTCTTGATTCGTTTTGTTGAGGGCTTAACCACTGTTGAAGATGGCACTGCCACCAAGGCACGTTTTGTTCCTCTCCATGCCGATGGTTTGGCATTAGCTTTCTCTTTACCTTTCTTAGTGGCCATCCTGAAAAGGAAAGAGTAAGGACTTTAAAACTTCAAGGGTTAGAGCAAGGAAGAGAGCTGGATATGTGATAATCAATGCACGGTAAAGAAGGATGTCGTTATCACATGGTCATAACTACATGTGAAAGTTCATCAATGGAAATAAAACAAGTGCATGTAAGGACAATTAAATGCAAGACGTTTATTAGCATGCTGGCAAAGGCATGAGTAGCATAGATCAAGCATTCAATGTCCAAGTTAGATTACCAAGTCTGTCAATCTAACAATCTGTTTGTATTGACAATTATATTTAATTAATAAAATATAAAAGGAGTTTTGTAAAAAACAGGCATTAAGTAGTAGGATAACATAAAAGTAGTGCAAGATGCCATACGGGCTTTTTCACAAACATTTAGCATGCATGGTAAATAGGTTATTGAAAGTATTAAATTGAACATGCAAGCAACCCTATAAAAAGTAATGTATAATTTTCAAATAATTCCTTAATAATCCACAAGCAAAATATAGAAAATAAAGACCCAAATAAATTTTCAACACCAATAAAAAAGGGTTTTTTTAAAAGAAAAAGGAAAAAGAAAACATAGATAATGAAAGTAAAAAGAAAAAGAAGAAGAAAACATAAAAATAAGAATAAGAATAGAAAATTAAAGAGGGAAGAAGAAAAGAAAAACCTTGATAATAGTGGTGAAAAAGAGGAAGTAGAAAGTGAGAAAGAAGGAAGGAGGAAGAACGGAGAAGAAAGAAATAAGAAGGGATAAGAAAAATTAGGATTTGGGGAAGAAAAGATAAGATATTTGGCTGATCTGGATAAGTTGTGCACCGCACGTGGCGCGGACGCGTGAGTGACGTGGTCGCGTGGTGTGCAATGTTTTTAAGTGACGCGAACGCATGGGTCACGTGGTCGCGTGAGTTTATTTGTGCTATTGGCACGAGAGCAGCCTCACATTCGCGCAACACTCTGTTTGAAACTCATTTTGCCAAATTTTAGGGTGATGCGTTCGCGTCGTAGACGCGATCGAGTGTATGGCCATATTTTGAAAATGACGCGAACGCGTGGTACACGTGTTCGCGTGGTAGGGCTTGTGCTCTTAGCATGATTCCAGCCCCGCTCCATCACAACTTACTGGCATACACCCATTTACATCGATATTACAGGGCCAGGCATTCGCGTGAGTGACACGGACACGTGGGGAGGCTATTTCGCAAACGACGCGAACGCGTTAGTGACACGGTCGCATGGGCGAGTTTGTGCCAAAGGCACGCCTCCAGCCACGCTGTTGTGCGACTTTCTGTAAAATTCTTTTCTCTTCCCAAGGCACATATGACGCGGATGCGTCGGCGACGCTGTCGCGTCACGGGCCAACTTTCGTGTGTGTAGAATGAAATTGCAAATGTGAATGCAAGCTATATGTAGAGATTAAGAGAAGAGTCATTAACACCATAAAAATAGAATAAAGTAAAATAAAACTAAGATTGAAACGAAACAATCAGACCATGGTAGGTTGTCTCCCACCCAGCACTTTGTTTTAACATCCTTAAGTTGGACGCTCCACTAGCTCAGTCTCCTGCTGTTGGTGGATCCTCCAAGAGGAAGATCTCTAGCTCCTTGTTCATCTACATCTTCTCACCATGATATAGCTTTAAGCGATGTCCATTGACCTTGATGATTCAGAGCTTGAAGGATGACTCAAGTGAAAGACTCCGTATGGCTCAACCTTTTCTACTCGATAGGGACCGTCCCATCTTGATCTCAACTTGCCTGGCATGAGCCTTAATCTGGAGTTGTAAAGGAAGACTAAGTCCCCAGGTTGGAACTCTCTCCTCTTGATGTGCTTATCATGCACAGCCTTCACCTTCTCTTTGTACAGCCTGGAGTTCTCATAAGCTTCTAGGCGAAGATTTTCTAATTCTTGCAGTTGTAACTTCCTTTCAGCTCCAGCTTTCCCAAATTCCATATTGCATTCTTTTACCACCCAGAAGGCTTTGTGCTCTACCTCAACTGGGAGGTGACAGGCCTTTCCATAAACTAAGTGGAAGGGACTCATCCCGATAGGTGTTCTGTAGGCTGTCCGATATGCCCAAAGCACATCTTGGAGCCTGGTGCTCCAGTCCTTTCTATGAGGCTTGACTATCTTCTGTAATATACGCTTTATCTCTCTATTAGACACCTCGGCTTGCCCATTTGTCTGGGGATTGTATGCTATTGCTACTTTCTGAATTATCCCATGCTTCTTCAGTAATCCTGTTAGTCTCCTGTTACAAAAATGAGTGCTTTGATCACTCACGATTTCTCGTGGTGATCCAAAGTGACAAATAATATGGTTTCTAACAAAGGAAACAACAGTGTTAGCATCATCAGTACGGGTAGGAATTTCTTCCACCTATTTAGAAATGTAATCAACAGCTAACAGTATATAAAGGTGACCATTAGAATTTGGAAATGGACCCATGAAGTCGATGCCCCAAACATAAAAAATTTCACAGAAAAGCATAATCTGTAGAGGCACCTCATCCCTCTTGGATATATTACCAAACCTTTGGCAAGGGGAACAAGATTTACAAAATTCAGTAGCATCTTTAAAAAGAGTGGGCCACCAGAATCCACAGTCTAAAACTTTTCTAGCTGTTCTTTGGGGGCCAAAATATCCTCCACTCTCAGATGAGTGGCAGGCCCCTAAAATAGACTGGAATTCTGATTGAGGCACACACCGTCTAATTACCTGGTCAGCACCACACCTCCATAAATATAGATCATCCCATATATAATATTTGGACTCACTTTTCAGCTTGTCTCTTTGATGCTTAGTAAAATTTGGAGGAAAAGTGTGACTAACTAGATAATTAGCTACAGGTGCATACCAAGGAACTATCTCAGATACTGCCTGTAAGCTATCAAATGGGAAAGTATCATTGATAGGAGTGGAATCATCCTTAATGTGCTCAAGGCGACTCAAGTGGTCTGCCACTAAATTCTGGTTACCACTCCTATCCTTAATTTCTAAATCAAATTCTTGTAGCAACAGTATCCAACATATTAGCCTTGGTTTAGATTCTTTTTTAGCTAATAAATATTTTAGAGCTGCATGGTCTGAGTACACTACTACCTTAGTACCAAGCAAATAGGCTCGGAATTTATCTAGAACAAAAACAATAGCTAGAAGCTCTTTTTCAGTAGTAGTATAATTAGACTGAGCAGCATCTAAAGTCTTAGATGCATAAGCAATTACAAAAGGATCCTTACCTTCACGTTGGGCCAGTGCTGCTCCTACTGCATGATTGGAGGCATCACACATGATTTCAAATGGCTGGCTCAAGTCTGGTCCTCTCACAATTGGAGCTTGAGTCAGGGCGATCTTCAGCTTATCAAACGCTTGTATGCAATCCTCACTGAACTCAAACTCAATATCTTTTTGCAGTAGTCTGGATAAAGGCAATGCAACCTTACTGAAGTCCTTAATAAATCTTCTGTAAAGACCTGCGTGGCCAAGGAACGAACGGACTTCCCTCATCTATAAAACCTTTCATACAGTTCTCTATGAGATCAAAGAAAAGACTCATCATACACCTTTGGAAAATAGCTGGTGCATTGCATAGGCCAAAGGGCATTCTCTTATAAGCATAAGTTCCAAAAGGACATGTAAAAGTAGTCTTTTCCTGATCTTCAGGAGCTATATGGATTTAAAAGTAGCCTGTATAACCATCTAAAAAGCAATAATGAGATTTACCTGACAGACGATCAAGCATCTGTTCAATAAAAGGTAAGGGGTAGTGATCCTTGCGAGTGGCTTGGTTTAGACGCCTATAGTCAATGCAAACTCTCCATGAATTCTGCACTCTGGTTGTCAGAAGCTCTCCATGCTCATTTTTCACTGTTGTGACTCCAGACTTCTTGGGCACCACTTGTACTGGACTGACCCATTCGCTATCTGAAATGGGATAAATGATATCTGGACGGACAGGCTTTGCTCCTTCTTCCAAGAATATTCTGTGTTCACAAACTTGAGGGCTGATGCCTACTATATCCGCCAAGCTCCATCCAATTGCTTTCTTATTCTTCCTCAACACACTAAGCAGTTGTTCTTCCTGTTGGAAAGTGAGCTCCCTTGCAATGATAACTGGAAACTTCTGCTTATCCTCAAGGTAAGCATACTTGAGGTGTGAAGGAAGGGATTTTAATTCCAATTTCTGCTCATGCCTAGGCTCTGGACCTTCTGAAGCAAATGATAAAGGCAAGGCATCCTCATTTTGTTCAGAGAATGTCCCCACACTTGGACCTTGCTCCATGTGCTTCTCTTCTATTTCCTCCTGGTGAACTGTAGCTACAATCTCATCAATAATGTCGCATTGGAATACTGAATGATTTTCCGGAGGATGCTTCATAGCTTCATTTAGATTGAAGCTCACTGTTCAGCCGTCTATCTCAAAGAAATAGGTTCCTAAAAAGGCATCCAGCTTGAACTTTGAAGTCTTTAAGAAGGGTCTTCCAAGTAGGATGGATGACGGCTTTCCTGAGTCATTTTAGGGCATCTCCAAGATATAGAAGTCAATGGGAAATGTGAGCCCCTTAATGCTCACCAATACATCTTCAGCAATTCCAGCCACTGTAATAATGCTCTTATCTACTAACACAAAACGAGCTGCCGACCTTTTTAAGGGAGGGAGCCTCAAAGCATCATATATAGACAAAGGCATAATACTCACGCACGCTCCTAAATCACACATGCAGTCAGAAAAAATTACACCTCTAATGGTACAGTTAACCATACATGGACCTGGATCACTACATTTTTCAGGTATATTTTCCATTAAAGCAGATATAGAACTACCTAAAAGAATAGTTTCAAATTTATTAATTTTATCTTTATGTATGCACAAATCTTTTAGAAACTTTGCATATTTAGGTACCTGCTAAATAACATCAAAAGGGAAACAGTTACCTCGACCTTTTTGAATATTTCTACCATTTTGGGATCAAGTTCCATTTGCTTTTTGGGCTTTCTTGCAAGTTGTAGGAAGGGAGTAGGGAGGGCCTTGTTTGCAGCTTCTGCATCCTTTGGTGTTATATTCTGTGGTTGAGCTACTTCTTCTTTAACTATGTTTTGTACGTCCTCTTCCTCTTCAACATCTTCTACTTCCACCACATCCTCAGCTGGGACATGTACTATTGAGCTTGGCTCCTCCTGGTTCCTCTCCTGCAATGTGGTTCCAGACCTCAGAGTGATGGCATTGATGCCACCCTTGGGATTAGGTAGGGGTTGAGAAGGAATCCCTCTGGAGCTTGAAAGTTGATTGGTGGAACTAGGTGGTGAGTCTAACCGGGAGACAAGAGCTTGTAAAGTGGCGGTTAGACCATTCAAAGTAGAACTCAGCTGCATGTGCATGTCTTGTTGTCCTTGTGCGAGAGAATGAAGCATCTCGTCATTTGATGAATAATTAGAATAAGTGATCTGAGGTACTTGTGGTTGGTTGTACTGTGGTCCTTGAGACTGTCTTTGGTGAGGGGCTCTGTAAGGTTGGTTCTGATTCTGCTGTCTATTGTTGTTATTGTTATTCCACCTCTGGTTTCTATTGTTATCTCTGCCTCCTCTGTTATAGTTGTCCCTCCAACCATGGTTAGAATTGTCTCTTCAACCTTGGTTGGAATTGTCCTGCCATCCATGGTTATAGTTGCCACCTTAGTTGTAGCTGCCACCTTGATTGTATCCTTGATTTGGGCGGCCGTAGAAGTTGTGAGTGGCTGCCATAGTATTGTCCTCCTGTTGGAGCTACGGACATTCATCAGTATAATGACTATAATCAGCACAGATCCCACATACTCTTTCTGGAACCAACTGTTGGCTTTGTTGTGGCGGGGGAGGCTAAGCTTGTTGCGCTTGTTGTTGATTCAACTGCATCTATTTCAGTAGGTTGGTCATTTCACATATACTCTGGGTCAGAGCAGTGGTCTCTTTGCTAGAAGAAACTTCAGCAACGGCTTTTGAGTGGCTGTGCCTATGCCTGTGATTCCTAGTGGTCTCAGCTAAGTCACTGATCAATTGCCATGCTTCATCTTCGGTCTTGTACTTTTTCATAGAACCATTACTAGCACCTTCCAATGTGGTATTGTCTTGAGGCTTCATGCCTTGTGTGAAGTAGCTGATCAACACCATCTTGTTGATCATGTGATGGGGACATACGTCCAGGAAATTGTTGAAGTGCTCCCAATATTCGTAGAGGGTCTCGGATTCACCTTGAATGATCATAGAAATTTCTTTCCTCAATGTATCAGTAACTTCAGCTGAAAAGTATTTCTCCAAAAATTCTCTTCTAAGCGTATCTAGTTAGTAACAGTCACTTCAGGTTGGGTGTAGTACCATTTCCTTGCCTTTCCCTCAAGAGAAAACGGGAAGGCGGTTAACAGAATAGGAGTTTCATCCGCACCATGACGTCTAACAGTAGAATAGGATGTTTGGAAATCCCTAAGGTGCTTAATAGGCTCTTGAGCAGGTAAGCCATGAAACTTGGGCAGGAAGTTGATTAGTGCAGTTTTCAGTTTAAAATCAGCAGCCATCGTTGGGTGATGCACTTGATACGGCTGCAGTGTAAAATCTGGGGCTCCAGCTTCCTGGAGAGTAATCCTCCTTGGTTTTGCCATGTTACCTGCACGTGAATCAACTGAATCAGTAGTAAATGAGCTTGTTTCTTCCTCAAATGGCGGTTCAGATTCGCCCTCCGATGAGACTGGTGAAGCGATAACAATCACCTCACCACCCTCAGAGGCTAACCGACGTTGAGCTTGCCTAATACGTGAAAGAGTTCTTTCGATTTCAGGATCAAAAGCGACTAAGCTCGGATCAGGTAGTGAACGCGTCATTCAACGACAGAAACATACAGCTCATGGCGATAAAACAAAATAAAATAAAATGCAAATTAATAAATTCTAACCAATAAATTAGCACACTATTGCAACTCTCCGGCAACGGCGCCAAAAATTGACGGAGGCAGAAATTGACCGATTAAGAATTTAATGGAATAAATACGTTGCAAGTACAGTTCTTAACTAGTGAAAATCCGCTTCTCAATTTAAAAGGGTTGTGATGAGCGGATAATTTATACGCTTTTTGGCATTGTTTTTAGTATGCTTTTAGTATGTTTTTATTATATTTTTATTAGTTTTTAGTTAAAATTCACTTTTCTGGACTTTACTATGAGTTTGTGTGTTTTTCTGTGATTTCAGGTATTTTCTGGCTGAAATTGAGGGACCTGAGCAAAAATCTGATTCAGAGGCTGAAAAGGACTGCAGATGCTGTTGGATTCTGACCTCCCTGCACTCGAAGTAAATTTTCTGGAGCTACAGAAGCCCAATTGGCGCGCTCTCAACTGCGTTGGAAAATAGACATCATGCTCTTTCCAGCAATATATAATAGTTCACACTTTGCCTGAGATTTGATGGCCCAAACCGGCGTTCCAAATCAGCTCAAGACTGCCCGGCGTTAAACGAATAGTCACTTTCTACCATACCTAAGATTCACAACTACATAGAAAGCATAATATAGCCAATTTTTTAGCATAACCAATTGTTCTCTTGTTGTTTACTAATTGTTTGTATTAAACTAGATATTGCTAAATAAATTAAAAAGAGACATAATCAATTACATAACTACATTACTTCTTTTTATGAAAAGATTGCACAAACAAGTCCAATTAGAGTCGTACCTGTCAACTACATTATTCACATCCTTATTATAGTCATCGCAGAAGTATGTCTCCGCATTTGCTTCTGTCTTCACGCTGCAAATACAGGATTTATACCATCAACTTGGAACGAGTTCAACATCAAGAACAGTGGCTAGAACAACATAAAATCCAACCTACATTGGAACAGTTTGAAAGTCAGAAAACAAATAATGGACCAAACATAAAAAAGTAGTTTTCTATAAGACACTCACATCCCCAGCTGCATCTAACTCCTTTATTGTCTTTTTCTCAGTGGAATATAAAAACTTCATCTTGAGCAACATACGTCGATTTGCCAGAAAAGCACAGACAGGTACTGCGAGGTCTCTCTACAGTATATGCTACTTATCAATCATAACGCCATAAAAATATAGTCAATATGTACAACCATAAACAATTCACAAGATACAATACCTTTTTCGTAGCATCGCAGCCTCAAGAACATCTAAATTTATCAGGAACCTAGTACCATACATAATATTTTGTAAAATATTGGTACATATGTACAACAATCATTGCTCAAATGAGTTGTACAACTATACATGACAGAAAAATCACCAAATGAAAATTGACCAAAAGTGTCCTTAGATTTAAAAAAAAAACTATAATCTACTTTAAACATAATTAATTAGTATAAAAATTGACCAAAAGTATTTATTGCAAATATAAAATAATAAAAAGTATTATATAATAGCAAAAATATAGTTTGAAATTATATATTGTTTAATTAATTGTTGAGTAATTCAACACAGAATTTACAATCAAAAGAAATAAAAAATTGGTGATACAATTTATCCACGTGCATATAATAATACTTTTTATCACTTCAAATTTTAATTTCTAGAACGTGAGCCATTTGCTAGAATTATTATTACTGTTTTCTATAATGTTACTTGTAATTTCACATGCTAAAAAGTATTAAAACACAATACACAATACTGATAATTTTATTACCACTACATGTAGTATCACAACCTAAAATTTAAAAACCAAAAAAGTTACTATTACATGTAGTATCACACTATAAAATTTAAAAACTAAAAAATACTAATTGAATGACGTCTCAGTAATTATTAAAGATAGCCACAATAAGATATAACCATTTGATAGTGATCAAATTCTCACATACCTCGAAAAGTCTTTACTTTTGCAAATTGAAAAATAACTACCAGTAGCTGCTGCTCACCCGCAGCCACAAAACCCTTAATCCGGTCCAACATTAAGCTTTAAGCTGCAGAGAAAATACAAATTATTTAGAAAATAAAAAATTACCTATATAAACATATTAAGTGCTAAGTAAGGGCATAAAAAAATACACACATCATTCTCAATATGAATGACCAATATGTCAATAAGTTTGTCATCCTTCACATATTTCCTCTTACCCTCTACACCGGTCATAACTCCAGCAACGTCTAAAATAAATATAAAAAAAAGATTGTGCACAAATCACCCGTCTTAGTGACATTTTGTCATAAAAACAAATGAAAAATCAACTTATATACTTGCTATTAACCATACACTTACCAACCAAAAAAGGGTGTTGAGGAGAGTATCCCATAATTTTCTTAAAAAGGACCAACTTAATACCATATAACGGTATTGCATCACAGAAAGAGGGTAACAAGTAGTCCTTGCTTAAAAAAATAATCGAAAATGATATGATGTTGTGCAGTACAACTCACATTTGTTGCTAACTCCAAAGTATGCAAAAACATACACAACTCCCTCCTATATCAATGATTCGAACACAGATATCAGATCCCTACTTATAGAAGCATGCATAGTTGTTCCCTATATTTTCACAAAGCAAAATATTTTATTATTCACTCTCTACACACAGTAACAATAAAGTCCAACTAAATAAACAAACAAAATTTATATAAAATATTTCTTTCAACAAAAATAACTGAATAAATTAAAAATATGATTTAATTCCAAAATATTAAGTATTAACTAATGGATTTATTTTCACCCAAAAGGAAAATTAAACATATAATGGAGTCAAACATTCAATACTTTAATGTATACCATCATTATATTTTACACAAAAATTTAATTATATATTACTTCAATAATTAAAATATTTAATTTAAAACGATTAATTATTATTGTTTAGTGATTTTCACTTGAGTATAAAAATTTTGTATTTAACTTTTATTTTTTTCCACGGAACTCATATGAAAAATAGGTTGAGAAACCTTTTGATTTATTTTTTTAACCATAGATATTAAAAAGAAAAAAATTTAGATCCTCTAAAGTGAGTAAGTTAGTAAAGTGATAAATTGAAGAGTTAATCACCATTGATTTTGTAACTTTCATAAAATGTATATCCCACTATATTAATTTAAGAATGATTAACTCCTCACTTTACTACTTTATCAACTTCCTCACTTTAGAGGATCTTGATCCAAAAAAAGAAAAGGTTCACAAATAACCATCTCAAATAAATAAGATACAAAATATTTAATAATTAATTAAATTATAGAGAAATAAGAGATAGTTTGACTCTGATGTTATTTGTTATGAGACTACAGGATCCCTTCATAAAATTCACCATAAATTAATGGAACTTGTCTAACAGCACGTTATTGTGATGACAATCATGCATGAGCATTAAGTGTTATGTAAAAGAGGGTTAAGATAAATGAAGGATCAAATTTTCCTTTGCTAGATGTTAGGAATTGTATTTGTCCTCCTTTACCCTATCCAAACTTTCACTACTACCACAATCCCAATGTTTGTTGTCACCTCCCCCGCACCATCGAATCAAGCTCTCCTATATCTCTTTCAACCTCCCTGGGGGGTTGTTACTTGTTAACCAAAAAATCAAACAGAGAAGATAGCCTTTAGAGTTTAGGACTCAAGAGTGTAAACGGGTTTGAATGTTACTTATTTAGGTATCAAGTTATTATGGTGTTTTGTTTTTGTAAAATCAGAACCTAAACAAATATGGTTAATTTTTTTAACTGATTAACTTCTTTTGGTTTTTAACAGATTAACAGGATTTAAAAAGCGCAAACGTACTAACGAAGCTTCTATCTTAAAGCACAAGAAACAGATGTGATATAACAAAAGATAATAGTATAATATCATAAGAATCTAGCCACAGCTCACGGAGTTTAAGCCAGCTAACCATATACAGACCATACATGAAACCATACAGTAAAAACAGCTTATACAAGTTTTGTTCTCTCAATACATGCCTCTAGGCTAAAGCAAAATACAAAATGAGAGATGTATAAACAAAATAAACAAAAGACTCCAAGGGGTATCTGGATCCTCCGCTTCTGGCACCATCCAAGCAACTCACCGAGGTGGGTTGCGACTTGCATCTAGAAAGCACAACAGAAATATGGTATGAAAACCGGAGGTTCTCAATATGGTAACAGTACCCAGTGATGTAGGATATAAGACCCCGGGACTCCAAAGGCAATCCTAGACTTCATATCCATCACAAGATTCAACTTAAGGCTTAACTAAAACAATAAAGCATATATATATAAGTCTTAACATAAATAAATAGGGTACTCTATACTAGGAGATTTCTATTCTAACCAAACACCGCTGTCCCATAGCCTCCACCAACCTATCCTCCATGCGATCCCATCGCCACTGCCTTTTGAACCTCCTCAATCCCAGTAGAAAATACACATGATGAATGCTTATCCTATTGGCTGTGATATCATATTGTCGGTTCAACTGCCAACCCGACACACCTCCATGGAGATGTCGCCCTTCGGAATCATCATTGGGAACCCTCGAGCTATAGTTCTCGAATCACTGTCCAGGGTTTTGTGCCTGCATGCTCTATTGATCCAAAGGGATGCGAGCAGGATACTCTTGCCTCAGACCTCACATATCAACTCAAGCGGGACGAACCACCGCCCTTACGCCGCCGCCGCTACCTCAACAGGCGGGATCCAACCGCCGTCCCTGCCGGGCGCATAGTGTCTCATAATCTGAATATAAACAGTAGTTAAGTGGTTTTTCAGAAAACATTTTCAATACATCAATGATTCATCATTGCACATTCGAGTCCTCGACTCATCTTAACCACTATCACATCAACATTTTCATTTCGAGTCCTCGACTCATCTCAACTACTGTCAATTCACATTTCAGTTCCGAACTCAACAGTTCATCAGTTCTCATCTCACTTACCAATCCTTCTTTACACGCCATCCAACCATCCTCGGTACACCAAAAACCTAGCCTCCATTTTCTATCTTTTCAAAACAGCATCAACTAAAACCCTTAGGTTACGCCTCATGTTCTCATACTCAAAATTAAGTCCAAAAGTATTAAAATGGTGTTATAAAGGCTTACAATCTTGTTGGGAAGGTGAAATAGTTGAAAACAAAATTTAAATTTGAGAAACAGGACATGTGCGTATGCACAGGGTGTGCACGCGCACGCCCTGAAGAAGATTTAAAACGTGTGCATACGCATAGAGGTGTGCGTATCCACAGGTACCAAATTTTATAACATCTGTTCACTCGCATAACCTGTGCCAGTGCCCTCAACAGACTGACCTTCCCAACGTGTGCGTGCGCACAGGTTGCAAATCCTCATTGGTATGTGCACGCACAAGCTGTGCTAGCGCAGTAAATAGATAGCATGCCTCTGCGTGCGCGTACGCATAGGTCTGTGCATGCGCACAGGTTAAAAATTTTGCAGAGGTGTGCGTGCGCACAAGGCTGTGCATGCGCATATACCAGAAATCACAAAATTCTGCAACTTTGCAGAATTTCAAATTTTATCACCAATCTTTGTTTGATCATAACTACCTCTTCAAAATTCTAAATTTTACAAACTTTATATCGTTTCGAAGAGTTTTCAATAAGCTTTAATTTCATACCATTTTCAACCAATTTCAAAAACTGAGGCAAAATCTATTATCAAACAAAGTTCACCAAAATTTCCTTTTTACCAAAAGTTCACAATTTACCAAATTTCTCAATTTCACAACTTAAACCAACCAAAACCAAATAAAGCCATTTCAAGGTCCATTTTTCACCAAAATTTACCCTTTATGTCATATTACACCCAACTTACGACATTTCCTTCACATTTTATCATCCTCAACCTCAACATCAAATATATGACTCTAAAATCAATCCTCCACCAACACATTCACCAATCATCACTTTATCTCTATCAATTCTCATTATCAACCTCATTCATGCTTTATATCAATATCTAACAATATACAATCATTTAAATCATCAAGCATCATATTTCAACATCATTGTTTCTCAACATAACAATATCAATTCAACATACAACATCAACCAACCATCATCAACAACCACATAAATCCAAATATATCCTATGGGTCACTAGCCTAAGTGTCCATGAATATTATATACTACATAGAGAAAATCGAAACTATACCTTCGCCGATTTCCTATATGCAAAAACTCAAAAGTGAGCACAAGCAAACTGTCAACCACACTCCAAGCTTTCAATTCCACTTCAACAAGCACCAACAAGTTCCAATAGCTCCCAAGCTCACAATAATCAAGCTATATAAACATAAACCATCACAAATCAACCTAGGGCTCAATTTAATCAGAATCTCACAAGGATTTCAAGAGCTTTTACCCTACCCAACAGTTTTCATAGCCAAAATCACAAGCAATCAAGTGCTAGAGTGTACCTAAATACCCAAAACACAAGATTTCACTCAAAACCAAACCCTAAAACTCGAAATTCACAAGAGCACGAAAACTGGGCAGGGAAGCTCGAGAAACTTACCACAATGCTTAGATAGATGTGACGGGCTCGGCGAGAGTGTTAGTGAGTGTGTTGTGGCTAATGGGTTCACTTAATGAATCCTTTTATATGTTGGGCTTGGGCCCAACTTGGGCCCGGTTCAACCCGTTAGCGTTTTTAGCCTGTTTGGCCCAATTTCGGGCCAAACCTTTAAAATTAACACCCGGTTTTTTTTCTAATATTTTTCTAAGGTTTTTTACTGTTTCCACTTTTTCTTGCGTAGTACCAGGCAAACTTAAACCAGTTCAGCTGTCAGTTCACGGATTTTTATGGTTTTTTGCAGAAAATACATTTTCTGGTTCAAAAATCCTACTGAGTCCAAAAATCATATTTAAATCCTCAAATTCTCACCCTAACCTTTTAGAACCTAATTCATGCAATATAATTACCTAATTAAATGATTAATTAAGCTCGGTTTTTACAGAGACTGCTGAGATTGAAATTGTGACAATTGTGAGGGTGAGTATTATACAAGTGTGGGATGATGAGGAACAAAGATGTTTTTAACCAATCCTAACCTTTTTTAGAGACAAATTGATCCTAACTAATATTAATCCTCCTCTAACATAATACTTAACATTATTGTCATCGCAATAATGTGCTAGCTAAACAAAATTCACTAACTATTCATGGTAAGTTTTTCTAAGGGGTCAGGTTGTCTCATGACAAACATAATCAAAATTTTATATAAATTGTTTAGAAGATGGCCATTGGCAAGAGGTTTTTTCTTAAACAGAGCAACAAAAATCAACGCAATACATTGTATATGTGTGCGTCATCTCACCACAAAAAAATTATAAAATTATCATAGGATTTGCATCAAAAATCAAAGCTATAAACTTTAAATATAGATGAAGTGTATGAAAGAATTGAAGCAATAATCTATGCATCAAACATTCTATATTTCATGAGCATCGATCACCTTAATATTGAAACCAGAAAATATATATTAAGTGTATGAAAGCAGAGAAACAATTGTGTGTGTGAATAAAATTAGAGGTACCTGCTCATCCATCAACACCATTTCAATGGAGCTAATGGATTTAGGGTCTTTAAATCTCGGTACAGACCAAAGTCTGATCACTCTGGTATGAATCTTCCAACATTCTTTTGTCGGTGCAATCATCTCCAACAAATCATATCGCCTAACCATTTTTTCTCTAGTGACAATAAAAAGAGCAAACATAAATTCTAGCAAGAAATGCATGGTAAGATTATAGGACCATACCTCTTAGACTTTTATAGCATCTAAGAAGAGGTATATTTTTGGATAAATCATTTTAAAATTGGAGTGCATCCAAAATTATAGATCCTCCATAACCCAAAAGAAGAAAAAATATGTCTTCTTGATTTAAAGAATGAAAAAAGATTTGAGTTGAAAATAAAACACCCATTCTATATCATAGATATTGGCAAATCAAAGCTTTAAAAAGGATATGAAAATAAGATCTGAATCCATGCCTTTTTTGTAGTAGCTCACCTTCATCAGTTACATGATCGGAAGCGTCCCGGTGCAATGCCGATCTGAAGGACGACAGCATCAGTGAAAGTCTCCTCTTGCCAGTCCACTATCTACCTCTTCTTGTCACATTAACATCCCTGATCCTCCTTGACCTCCTCACCGACACAATCCCATTCTCATCCCGTTGCCGAAGTCGCTAGTCCTAAGACACCGTTCTCCATTGCTAGCGTCTCTGCTTACTTGCTGGGAAATAGAAGACCTAAAAAGAGGGCTTTGGGTCGGCGAGTTAGAATTAATTATATGGGATACGGGTAGGTTTTTTCTTTGTCCAAGCTCACCTTTAAGTTCGGATCTTAGTCATCACCAATCGCAAGAGCTGGTCATTCTAGACAATTTACTAAAAAAACATGGGTTATTTTGGTCCTTTAATCCTTCACTACACGACAAATAACTAATTGGTAACTTATTCGTACACGGGACACGCTATTCCACTAAGAGTGATTGCCATAAGGGACGATTTTCCAATACTCTAATAATATTGGAAAGTTTATATAACACTATATAACAATATTATCATTATCAATACTATATAATACCAAAACAAAAACATGCACCGTACGTATATAATATTATCAATACTATATAAATTGCCTTTGTATTCATTTTTTTGTGCGTATATAATATTCAATTAACACATTAAGACATATATAATATTTCGTTAATACATATATAATATAAAGTAATTTACAAATTATTTTATTGAATATTATAATATAAAGTGATTTATAAATTATCGTTAATTCATACATAGTACATAATTATATTTAATTAATGCAATTAGAATAAACAACAAATTATTTATTTTATTTCAGACTTTATAAATGAATAAACCAATTAATTAATATAACGAATTACAATTAATATAGTATAATTAATCAAGTAATATAAATTATAATAAAATACAATGATATTTAAATATCTAATCAAATCAATTAGCTGATAGTCATTGTAATAAATTGTCTTGAATGAGTTAAAATAATTAAATCGGGAAAGACTCTCCAGAGCATGCTACGTCAATTCCATCATTAAGTGTAGAAACTCGATTTTTATATAATAAAATAGATAATGCTCCACATCCATGCAATAACCCTAACCAAGTCAACCAAGTTAATTTTCATTCAGGCGCCTCCCCCCTCCTATTAACGTAATTATGTAAAGCTTCTTCCTCAATGTAAACCTTCTTCTATCTGCATTGCATTCTTTACTGTAATAAGCTCTCATCATTCTTTTTTGCTCTCGTCGTTCTTCTTTGTTTTCTTCTCTACTCTCGTCAGTCTTCTTCAGTTCTTCTTTGCTCTCTGCTCTCTGCATAGCATTTATTTTCTTTGTTTTCTTTTTCATTTTCAGATTTCAATAGTGTATGAAAATAATGAATGATTCAACTTCAAATCATTGAATGAGAGCGATTTGGATTATTCTTCTTAATCAAATCAAGCGGACGAGGTTTGGATTATTCAATTTTAAATTGAATTAAATGGAATGGAATTGATAAATTCTAGACGCCGCTGTTCTGAATTAAATTGAATTGAATTGAATTGAATTGCTAAATTCTAGACACAGGTGTTTTGAATTTGATTTTATTTAATGGCAATGTTCAGTTCATTTAGCATTGTACATTGGTTTCTTTTTTATAGTATTTCTCAGTTCATTCTAGACGCATGTGTTCTGAATTTGAATTTATATAATGGACAATATTCGGTCATTTAGTATTATACAATGGTTTTACTTTAATAATATTTTCAGTTTATTTTACAGTCTAGGTATGTTGTGGATGAATAATTTGTCCCAAAGGTTGGGATGACTTTCAAGACACTAGAAGAAGCTAGAAAGTTCTAGAAAGATTATTCTAAACTTGCCTGTTTTTCTACCAAAATAAGGAACACGACTCAGAAGGGAGACGAGATTAAGAATAAACTAATTACATGTAGTAGATATGGGAAGTTGAAATCCAAGATATCTCTAACTCTGAAGACAAACCCCTCAACTCTAATAAACTGTTCAGTCATGATTTACGTACATATATTGAAGGACATCAGCCTTTGGATAATTTTCAAAGTTGTTCTGAATCATTCATACATTTGCTGTCTAGATTGAGAAAAGATGCTCAAACAACATAGGGAACTAAGCATGTTTGTGCACGGCACCATTGAAAACAATGAGGAAGCCGGAATCAGTCCAAATAAAACATAGCAGTCATTCATAGGGCAGTCATCGGGAACTAAGTTTTATTGAAAAAGTCGTTAGAAATTACATTACAAGGGAAGTACGGAATGTTTCCGAATAATATAATGCCAAAGAATTTGGCAAGTACTTATTAAGAATGAAAGAGAATAATCAAAATTTCATTTTCGAGCTTAACCTCGAAGGCGATCACTCCATCAAAAATGCATTTTGGGCTGATGTGAGAAGCAGGGTTACATGTGAGTATTTTGGAGATGTTCTTTCATTTGATACCACATACAACACAAATAAGTATTCGATCGGTTCACTGACATATAGTTTTAGGTTCACAAAGCCAACACATTTCGGTTCATAATTGTTGCCAGTGTCCATTTTTGCAGGGACAATCTGATTTTTGGTTCTTTTGTGGGCGTGAATCACCACGGTCAGTCAACACTTCTCGAATGCGCTCTGACGAAAAATGAGGACATCCAATCATTCAAATGATTATTCGAATGTTGGCTCCGTTGGATGGGAGGGAAGGCACCAAAAGGCATCCTTACTGATCAATGCGGATCGATGCAAATGGCACATCATGAAGAAGATCCCAAGCAAATTAAACGGTTACAAGCGACAAGAAAAAATCAAACAAGAGATGAGCCATGTCGTTTGAAACTCGTTTACAAAGGACGCATTCGATAAAAATTGGAACAATTTTGTCGCAAAGTACGGTGTTGGAGGCAATAAGTGGCTTTCAGGTAACCGAGGTTTTAAGTTGAATTATTTGATGCTGTTACTTTTTCAATAAAAACATGTATAGCTTTTGGTTTATATGAGCTTATGTTTTCGGTTCATTCTGCATAGCTATTTGATAATCGCCATTTATAGATTCTAGTTTATCTGGATTACCACTTTTGGACCAGGATGTGAAGCACACAAAGGAGCAAGAGAATGCATGCATACCTTTTTTAGCAAGTTTATCACACGAAATAGCTCCTTGATTCAATTTGTGAAGCAATACAATAATTGCCTAGCAAGCAGAGACAAAGAGAGAGAAAATTTGATGCTGCAAATTTTCACACCGTGATACCTTGTCTAATAAAATCAGCAATATAGGCTCAATTTTAGCATGTGTATATTCACAAGAAGTTCAAGCACAATTCAGAGAAAAGGTGAATTGCATCACAAGATCAATGCATTCCACTCTAGATTTTACGACATATAAAGTTGTAGAGAAAGTTTCTAATTCCACATTCAACAAGTTTTTCGTTGCTTACAATGCAGTATCATGAGAAGTAAGGTGCCAATGCTTGCTGTTTGAGTCAAGGGACATACTGTGCCGCCATTCTCTGAGTATCTTAAGCTTTGAGCGAGTAGATAAAGTGGCATCAAAATATATATTGGAACGCTGGAGTAAGAACATAAAGAGGAGGCATAGACATATCAAGAGCAGCCAAGGCGAGCCTCTATAGGAGCCGAGAAGCAAGAGATTCGACGATTTGGCTTTTCGGTCGCATAATATTTATGAATTTGTGTTAGAATCTGAGGAGCTTACCGGAATTCTGTACCGTGCTTTTGATAATATCATGGCCGAGATGTAATAATATCAGCGAAAAGCAAAAGAAAAAGTTTATTATCTCACGAAGATGCGACGTTGAGTGATGTGAACGAGCTTCAAAGCCCCCCACGTGTTAGAACAAGAGGTCATCCCAACAACAGACTGGGATCAAATATGGAAAAAAAGATCGCAAATGCAACAAAGAAAAAGAAAAAGCCATCTCTAAGCGAGGTAAAATTGATTTGCTTTTAATTAAGGAAAAAATCATTTGTGCATTTTGGAAATATATGATTTATTTTATCTTTTGTAGCTAAATCTTTTAAATGGTGGATCAATAATTCAGTCAAGTTCCAGCCTTTATGATGCACAGGATATGAATTATCCCGGACAAGATTATAAAGGTTTTAGTTTTTATTAACATAAATTTTCATTCATGTATGAGCAGATTTTGGTTCATTGACGTTATAGGAGGGTTAATTTAGATTCATGTTATGCTTTTATTAAATAGTTACTTTTTATTTTTCAAATTAGCTTTCTGCAATTGTGTTATGTCAAACAGTTAAATGTTTATAAAATTGAAGACTGATATATACTTTTTTTGTTCATCTAGTGCATTAATTTCGGTTTATTTGTGTTTTTGGAGCTCTTAATATTTGATAAACACCTTGAATCCATCCACTGTGAACCTAGATTTAACAAATATATAGCAGCCTAAACAGTTCCAACAGATATATATATTAACATAAAGATTTCCATTAACATAAAGATTTACTTTAACATTCACATATATACATTAAAGAAGAAGTGTTTACTTTTTGACAATGAGTTAAACAAATTAGTGTTTGAAAGTATAAACTGTTTACTATCTATATCCGCAGATGTGAATTTATAAAAAGGGCTTGAGAGGACAGCAGATAGCTTCGGGAGTCTTATGGTTTCAGATGCCTTAATCACTTGGTCTCTCAATTTATTTATCTTGTGCAAGAGAATGGTTGGACCATACTCCTGCCTAAAGTCATCAATTTCTTCCTACAATCCAATTGAAAGAAATTACTTAATTTGAATCCAACTGAAATAAGAAATGAACCAAATTTTATTAATTTAAAATTACTTACTTGTTTCCAGTTTTTATATTTATACCTCCCTTTGTTGATCTTTTAAGTATCAGTTGTTTCCAGCCATTTCATCACGTATATCCAGCAATCATAACTAAGAAAGAAATAAGTAAAATATGATTAACAGGAGACACAATAAAACATATTAATAATAGCACTATAGCTAAAAAAAGTATTTTTACTTTGTTCGTTGATCACTGATTGTGATATATTGTGCTTCAACCCCCTCTCCGTCCTCCATCAAGGATTTTGCCCCAGCATAAACCCTCATCTGGGATGCTATTAATCCTTGAAAAGTATAAAAAAATGTACCTCAATTTAGTAATAATTGAAGGAAATCAAATCCCACATAAATATGTATTATGTAAATAACTTATAGCAAATTTGTTTAGAGTAATTCTTGACTGAGGTATTTCATTTTTCTTTTTGTTGATGGGGTCAAGCACATAGAATGCCTTCTTCTTGACATCGGCAATCCACAACCACCAATGGCCTCCATTGCAAAGCGATGCAAACAGCTGAAGTTTGAAAAAATGATAGAATATTTCAGTCTAAATGATAGAAAATAGCAGAATTATTAAAGAAGTTTTAGAAATCATAACTTACAAATGGATATGATGCCAATTTTTTTGTCAAGAAAAGGAGGAAGCCCGTATATTGATTGATCCGGTAGGACTTGTTGGTTTTTGGATCAATGTACTTCTCGTTATAGAGTCCCAACATAAAACTCTGTAAAATAAACCTCAGTTAAATCACAAACAAACCGAATTTCTTCAGATTTGAACTAGCAGTCACATACATTCAATCACTAAGAAAGCACATTTCAATTTACTTCTTAAGGAATACTTAGCAGCAGTATGATGTGAACCTAACTCAATTCTCAAATGAACCAAATTCTATTCAGATTTGAATAAAAATTCATAAACATTCAATCAGTAAGAAAATTTTGGCTCACCACAATATCCGTCGGCATACAATATATTTCTTCCTCAAATCGGTGATATTTTTTGTCGTTGAGAATCATACACATTGCATTGACCACCTATAGGAAGAAAATTTATTAGATATATGGGTATAAAATTTTTTAGAAAAATTAGTAATGTTAATTTAATAAGGAAAGAATTTACCAAGTTTTCTACATCATGTCCGGGCATTAGAGACTTGAATTGACTTCTAATCCCCACCAAATGTGCTTCATGGTCCAACATGAATATGGTGTCATATTCATTGGTAGTATCTTTAGAAACCTTTAACTGTGTCATTCAATGATAATATTTCTCCCTCAACTCTTCTGTGATTTTTTTTTCATTCTCCAGAGTTTTATACCCTTCAGTGGTGGTCAAGGTCGGCTCGACACTTGTTTCCTCAATAAATCTTAATGTTGTTGTCACCCCAGCATCCATCACCACGTCTGCCAGCATTTTAAGTTGTCTTACTATTGGCTGAGAGGTCGGGAGAGTTGGTTGAGGTATTGGGGGATGAAAGAGTGAAATCGTCGAATTAGAATTTTTTCTCGGTAAGAGGAATTTTTTCGTTGCAAGTATAGTTCCAAACCGACAAATAACATTCAATCAAAGTTTAATTTTTGGTTGTCACAAGTTCAACCCAATAAAAATAACTAAGAGTATTAGTCCCGGGTCATTCTCCCTAGGAATTACAATCGAGTGCTCAATTATTGGTTATGAGTTTCACGGGTTGGGTTGATAAGGAAGCGAGAATTTAAATGACAATAAAATAAAGCAAATAACTAAAGATAACAACTAATAAAAAGAGGCATTCATGGCAAGGATTGAGAATCAAGGCTTTCTATCCTAGTCATTAATTATCATACAATAATTAACAAGAGCTAGTCCTATTTCGACATCTCCAACATCAGAAGAAGGTATCATGTTATCTTCGCATTGAGAGAAAGTCAAATAAGCCTAGTTAATCCCAATCCATAAGTAATGTTAATGGATACAAAACTAACTAATCACTCTAGATCACCAATCTAAATTGGGTATTAATGACTCAAGATTGCCTAATTTTTCTTTCTAATCCAAGAATGCTCAAAAACTACTCTAACATCCAACCAAGCATTTTGTCAAACACTTGGAAGACATAAAAGAAAAACATGGTAAAAGGGCAAGAATAATAAAATCTACTACTACCAAATGCAAGAAAATAACAATAACAACTCAATTAAACAATAGGAAACATAAAAAAACATCAATTGCATTAAAAGAAATTGAAATTAACAAGAGTGCTCATAAACTAAAAAGAGGCATAAAAGAGAAATTAACAATATAAACTAAGAGAGCAAAGATGTAGGAACAAGAAATTGCAAGAAAAACTAATTGAAAACAAGAAATTAAACCTAGATTTAAGAGAGTTGAGAAGGGGGAGCTTCTCTCTCTAGAAAACTACCCTAAAACATGGTCCTAAGCTGCACTAATTGCTACCCCCTTCCGTTTTTGACCATTCTTGATTTTTGCATCAAATAGCCTCAGAAATGAGTTGGATTTGGGTCTGGATGGCTCAGAAATCGCCCCCAACGTATTCACTTTAATAAGGTCACGTGTCCAACGTCACGTGGTGCATGAAATTGTGATCTCAATGGCGCCAACAACATGGTACGCACAATTGTAGTATCACTCTTTTTCACAACTTCGCACAACTAACCAGCAAGTGCACTGGGTCGTCCAAGTAATAAACCTGACGTCAGTAAGGGTCGATCCCACGGAGATTGTCGGCTTGAAGCAAGCTATGGTCACCTTGTAAATCTCAGTCAGGCAGATTTAAATGGTTATGGAGTTTTAATAATTAAAAGATAAATAAAACGTAAAATAAAGATAGAGATACTTATGTAAATCATTGGTGGGAATTTTAGATAAGTGTATGGAGGTGTGTTGTTCCTTCTGAATCTCTGCTTTCCTACTGCCTTCATCCAATCCTTCATACTCCTTTCTATGGCAAGCTGTATGTTGAGTGACACCATTGTCAATGGGTACTTCCCGTCCTCTCAATGAAAAAGGTCATCTACGGTTTCCCGCATTGCTAATCAGCTGTTGGTTCTCGATCGTGTAGGAATAGGATTTACTATCCTTTTGCGTCTGTCACCATACCCTACAGTCGTGAGTTTGAAGCTTGTCACAGTCATCACATCCCAGATCCTACTCGAAATACCACAGACAAGGTTTAGACTTTCCAGATCTCAAGAATGCTGCTAATGGATTCTAGCTTATACCACGAAGACTCTGATCTCACGAAATGGAAGGCTCTGTTGTCAGGAGAGGCAACCATGCATCGTGGACCAGGAATCCAAGTGATACACACTCTTGTTTTTGCACGTAGAACAGAAGTGTTTGTCAGCCACGTGTTCATAAGTGAGAATGGTGATGAGTGTCACGGATCATCACATTCATCAGGTTGAAGTGCGAATGAATATCTTAGAATAAGAATAAGCATGAATTGAATAGAAAATCAATAGTACTTTGCATTAATACTCGAGGAACAGCAGAGCTCCACACCTTAATCTATGGTGTGTAGAAACTCCACCGTTGAAAATACATAAGTAATGAAGGTCCAGGCATGGCCGAATGGCCAGCCTCCAAAACATGATCAAAGGATCAAAAGATAATCCAAAGATAGATAATACACTAGTAAAAAGTTCTATTTATACTAAACTAGTTACTAGGGTTACAAAAATAAGTAAATGATGCAGAAATCCACTTCTGGCCCACTTGGTGTGTGCTTGGGCTGAGCATTGAAACTTTCATGTGTAGAGGTCTTTCTTGGAGTTAAACACCAGTTTGTAACTTGTTTCTGGCATTTGACTCTGCTTTGCAACTTGTTTCTGGCGTTTAACGCCAGAATAGGGCAGAAAGCTGGCGTTAAATGCCAGTTTGCGTCGTCTAAACTCGGGCAAAGTATGGACTATTATATATTTCTGGAAAGCCCTGGATGTCTACTTTCCAACGCGAATAAGAGCGCGCCATTTGGACTCTTGTAGCTCCAAAAATTCCATTTCGAGTGCAAGGAGATCAGAATCCAACAGCATCAACAGTCCTTTGTCAGCCTCTGAATCAGATTTTTGCTCAGGTCCCTCAATTTCAGCCAGAAAATACCAAAAATCACAGAAAAATACACAAACTCATAGTAAAGTCCAGAAATGTGAATTTTGCTTAAAAACTAATAAAAATATACTAAAAATTAACTAAATCATACTAGAAACTATGTAAAAACAATGCCAAAAAGCGTATAAATTATCCACTCATCACAACACCAAACTTAAATTGTTGCTTGTCCCCAAGTAATTGAAAATCAAATAGGATAAAAAGAAGAGAATATACAATGAATCTCACAATATCAATGAAACTTAGTCCTAATTAGATGAGTGGGGCTAGTAGCTTTTTGCTTCTGAATAGTTTTGGCATCTCACTTTATCCTTTGAAATTCAGAATGATTGGCATCTATAGGAACTCAGAATTTTAGATAGTGTTATTGATTCTCCTAGTTCAGTATGTTGATTCTTGAGCACAATTACTTTATGAGTCTTGGCCGTGGCCCTAAGCACTTTGTTTTCCAGTATTACCACCGGATACATAAATGTCACAGGCACATAACTGGGTGAACCTTTTCAAATTGTGACTCAGCTTTGCTAAAGTCTCCAGTTAGAGGTGTCTAGAGTTCTTAAGCACACTCTTTTTTCTTTGGATCACGACTTTAACCACTCAGTCTCAAGCTTTTCACTTGGACCTTCATGACACAAGCACATGGTTAGGGACAGCTTGATTTAGCCGCTTAGGCCTGGATTTTATTTCCTTGGGCCCTCCTATCCATTAATGCTCAAAGCCTTGGATCCTTTTTACCCTTACCTTTTGGTTTAAAAGGCTATTGGCTTTTTCTACTTGCTTTTTCTTTTTTTCTTTCCTTTTCTTTTAATTTTCTCCACTTTTTTTTCGCAAGATTTCTTATTCACTGCTTTTTCTTGCTTCAAGAATCAATTTCATGCTTTTTTTAGAATATCAATAACATTTCTCTTTGTTCATCATTCTTTCAAGAGCCAACAATTTTAACATTCATAAATAACAAGATCAAAAATATGCATTGTTCAAGCATTCATTCAGAAAACAAAAAGTATTGCCACCACATCAAAATAATTAAACTAATTTCAAGATAAAATTTGAAATCCAAGTACTTCTTGTTCTTTTGTAATTAATCACATTTTTCATTTAAGAGAGGTGAAGGATTCATGGAATTATTCATAGCTTTAAGACATAGACAATAGACACTAATGATCATGTAATAAAGACATAAAACATAGACAAACATGAAGCTCAAAAACCGAAAACAGAAAATAAATAGACAAGGAGATTAAGGAATGAGTCCACCTTAGTGTGGGTGGCGTCTTCCTCTTGAAGAACCAATGGAATGCCTAAGCTCCTCTATGCCTCTTCCTTGCTTTTGTTGCTCATCCCTCAAAGCTCTTTGATCTTCTCTAATCTCATGGAGAATGATGAAGTGCTCTTGGTACTCCACCCTTAGTTGGTCCATGTTGTAACTCAAGCCTTCCAAGGAGGTGTTGAGTTGCTCCCAATAGTTATGTGGAGGAAATTGCATCCTTTGAGGCATCTCAGGGATTTCTTGATGAGGATCTTCCTCATGCTCTTGTTGAGGTCCATGAATGGGCTATCTTGTTTGCTTCATCCTCTTTTTAGTGATGGGCTTGTCCTCTTCAATGAAGATGTCTCCTTCTATGTCAATCCCAGCTAGATTGCAGAGGTGACAAATGAGATGAGGAAAGGCTAACCTTGCCAAGGTGGATGACTTGTCAGCCACCTTGTAGAGTTCTAGAGGTATAATCTCATGAACTTCCACTTCCTCCCCAATCATGATACTATGGATCATGATGGCCCGATCCGCAATCACTTCAGATCGGTTGCTAGTAGGAATGATGGAGCGTTGGATGAACTCTAACCATCCTCTAGCTATAGGCTTAAGGTCCGGTCTTCTCAATTGAACCGGATTGCCTCTTGAGTCTCTTTTCCATTGAGCTCCTTCCACATATATGTCCATGAGGACTTGGTCTAACCTTTGATCAAAGTTGACCCTTCTAGTGTAGGGGCATGCGTTTTCTTGCATCATTGGCAAGTGGAACGCCAACCTTACATTTTTCGGACTGAAATCTAAGTATTTTCCCCGAACCATTGTAAGCCAATTCTTTGGATTTGGGTTCATACTTTGATCATGGTTCCTAGTGATCCATGCATTGGCATAGAACTCTTGAACCATTAAGATTCTGACTTGTTGAATGGGGTTGGTAAGAACTTCCCAACCTCTTCTTCGGATCTCATGTCGGATCTCCGGATACTCATTTTTCTTGAGCATGAAAGGGACCTCAGGGATCACCTTCTTCTTGGCCATAATTTCATAGAAGTGGTCTTGATGGACCTTTGAGATAAAGCTCTCCATCTCCCATAACTCGGAGGTGGAAGCTTTTGTCTTTCCTTTCCTCTTTCTAGAGGTTTCTCCGGCCTTAGGTGCCATAAATGGTTATGAAAAAACAAAAGGCAATGCTTTTACCACACCAAACTTAAAAGGTTTGCTTGTCCTCGAGCAAAAAAAGAAAGAAATAGGGGGAAGAAGAAGAAAAATGGAGGAGATGGAGGGAGAAGTAAATTCGGCCAAGATGGTGAAAGGTGTATGTGGTGTGTGAATATGAAGGAGTAGTGAGGGGTTTATATAGGGGTGAGGGGAGGGTTAGGATTCAATCATTAGGGTTGGGTTTGGGAGGGAAAAGTATTTGAATATGAAAGTGAGGTAGGTGGGGTTTTTAGGGAAGAGATATGGAGGTGATTGGTGAAGAGGTGATGGGGAAGATTGAATGAGTTGATTGGTGAAGGGTATTTGGGGAAGAGTGTTGTGGGAGGGTAGGTGGGGATCCTGTGGGGTCCACAGATCCTAAGGGGTCAAGGATATATCATCCCTGCACCTATTAGGCGAACAAAATGCCATTGCTGTGCAATCCTGGCATTTAACGCCAGACTGCTGCTTGTTTTTGGCATTAAACGCCAGCTTTTATTCCATTCCTGGTGTTAAATACCAGGTTGCAACCTGTTTTTGACGTTTAACACCAGATTGTTGCTTCTTTCTGGCGTTTAACACCAGTCTGGTGCTTGTTTCTGGCGTTTAACACCCAGAATGGTGCCAGACTGGGCGTTAAACGCCCATTCTGCTACCCTTACTCGCGTTTAAACGCCAGTAAGTTCCTCCTCCAGGGTGTGCTGTTTTTAATGCTATTTTTTATTTTTCTTGAATTTTGGCAATTGTTTTTGTGACTCCACATGATCATCAACCTAAAAAAAGGAAAATACATAGATAAAATTGGGTTTTCTCCCAATAAGCGCTTCTTTAATGTCAATAGCTTGACAGTGAGCTCTCATGGAGCCTCATTGATGTTCAGATCATTTTTGGGACCTCCCAACACCAAACTTAGAGTTTGAATGTGGGGGTTCAACACCAAACTTAGAGTTTGGTTGTGGCCTCCCAATACCAAACTTAGAGTTTGACTGTGGGGCTTTGGTTGACTCTACAGTGAGAGAAGCTTTTCTTGCTTCCTCTCCATGGTTATAGAGGGAGATCCTTGAGTTTTAAACACAAGGTAGTCCTCATTCAATTGAAGGATCAACTCTCCTCTGTCCACATCAATCACAGCTTTTGCTGTGGCTAGGAAAGGTCTTCCAAGGATGATAGATTCATCTTTATCTTTTCCAATGTCTAGGATTATGAAATCAGCAGGGATGTAAAGGCTTTTGACCTTTACTAGCACGTCCTCTACCTGTCCATAAGCCTATTTCATGGATTTGTCTGCCATCTCTAATGAGAATTTGGCATCTTGTACCTCAAATATTCCCAGTTTCTCCATTACAGAGAGTGGCATTAAGTTTATGCCTGACCCCAGGTCACACAGAGCCTTTTCAAAGGTCATGGTGCCTATGTTACAGGGAATTAGAAATTTACCAGGATCCTGTTTCTTTTGAGGTAATGTCTGCCTAACCAAGTCATTCAGTTCATTGGTGAGCAAGGGGGGTTCATCCACCCAAGTTTCATTACCAAATAACTTGACATTCAGCTTCATGATTGCTTCAAGGTACTTAGCAACTTGCTCTTCAGTAATATCTTCATTCTCTTCAGAGTAGGAATAGTCATCAGAGCTCATAAATGGTAGAAGTAGGTTCAATGGAATCTCTATGGTCTCTAGATAAGCCTCAGATTCCTTAGGTTCCTCAATTGGGAACTCCTTTTTGTCCAGAGGACGTCCCATGAGCTCTTCCTCACTGGGATTCACGTCCTTCTCCTCCTTTGTGCATTCGGCCACACCAAGTAAGGTTATGGCCTTGCGCTCCCTTTTTGGGTTCTCTTCTGTATTGTTTGGGAGAGTACTAGGAGGAGTTTCAGTGACTCTTTTACTCAGCTGGCCCACTTGCGCCTCCAGATTTTTAATGGAAGACCTTGTTTCATTCATGAAACTTAGAGTGGCCTTAGATAGATCAGAGACTATATTTGCTAAGCTAGAGGGGCTCTGCTCAGAATTATCTGTCTGTTGCTGAGAGGATGATGGAAAAGGCATACTATTGCTATACTTGTTTCTTCCACCATTATTCAAGCCTTGATGAGACTTTTGTTGATCCTTCCATGAGAAATTTGGATGATTTCTCTATGAGGGATTATAGGTGTTTCCATAGGCTTCACCCATGTAATTTACCTCTGCCATTGTAGGGTTCTCAAGATCATAGGCTTCTTCTTCAGAAGATGCCGCTTTAGTACTGTTGGATGCATTTTGCAATCCATTCAGACTCTGAGAAATCATGTTGACTTGCTGAGTCAAAATTTTGTTCTGAGCCAATATGGCATTCAGAGCATCAATTTCAAGAACTCCCTTCCTCTGAGGCGTCCCATTATTCACAGGATTCCTTTCAGAAGTGTACATAAACTGGTTATTTGCAACCATGTCAATGAGTTCCTGAGCTTCTGCAGGCATTTTCTTTAGGTGAATAGATCCACCTGTAGAATGGTCCAATGATATCTTAGACAATTCAGACAGACCATCATAGAATATATCCAGGATGGTCCATTCTGAAAGCATGTCAGAAGGATGCTTTTTGGTCAGTTGCTTGTATCTCTCCCAAGCTTCATAGAGGGATTCACCTTCTTTCTGTCTGAAAGTTTGAACATCCACTCTAAGCTTACTCAGCTTTTGAAGAGGAAAGAACTTGGCTAAGAAAGTCGTGACCAGCTTATCCCAAGAGTTCAGGCTATCTTTAGGTTGAGAGTCCAACCATACTCTAGCTCTGTCTCTTATAGCAAAAGGAAAAAGCATAAGCATGTAGACCTCGGAATTAACCCCATTGGTCTTAACAGTATCACAGATCTACAAGAATTCAGTTAAGAACTGAAAAGGATCTTCTGATTGAAGTCCATAAAACTTGCAATTCTGTTGCATCAGAGAAACTAATTGAGGCTTTAGCTCAAAATTGTTTGCTCCAATGGCAGGGATTGAGATGCTTCTTCCATGGAAGTTGGAATTTGGTGCAGTAAAGTCACCAAGCATCTTCCTTGCACCTCCACCATTGTTATTGGGTTCGGCCATTTCTACTTCTTTTTCGAAAATTTCAGTAAAGTCCTCTTTAGAGTGTTGTGTTTTAGCTTATCTTAGCTTCTTCTTCAGAGTCCTTTCAGGTTCAGGATCTGCTTCAACAAGAATGTCCATGTCCTTGTTCCTGTTCATATGAAAAAGAAGAGAACAGAAAAGAAGAGGAATCCTCTATGTCACAGTATAGAGATTCCTTTATGTGAGTAGAAGAAGAAAAGAATAGAAGAAGAAAAATTCAAACACAAAGAGAGAAGAGAATAGGGTTTGAATTATAAATAGAAGAGAAGTGTTAGTAGATAAATAAATAAATAGAAGGATATGAGAGAGAGAGAGAGAGTTCGAATATTAAAAGAAGAGAGAGGAGAAATATTTTTATTTTTATTTTATTTATGATGTTAGTTTTGAAAATTAGGAGAGGAAATAGAATAAAATTAAAATTTAAAACAATTAGTTAATTAAAAAGAATTTTGAAAAAGGGTGAGGAATTTTCAAAAATGAGAGAGAGAAAATTAGTTAGGTGATTTTGCAAAAGATAAGAATTTTAAAACAAAACAAAAAGTCAATTAGTTAGTTGAAAAAGATTTGAAAATCAATTTTGAAAAGATAGGAAGTTAGAAAAGATTTTTGAAATCAAAATTTTTTTGAAAAAGATATGATTTGAAAAAGATATGTTTAGAAAAAGATATGATTGAAATTTATTTTGAAAAAGATTTGATTTTTAAAATTAAAGTTGATTACTTGACTAACAAGAAACTAAAAGATATGATTCTATAATTTAAAGATTGAACCTTTCTTAACAAGAAAGTAACAAACTTCAAATTTTTGAATCAATCACATTAATTGTTAGCAAAGTTTTTGAAAATTATAAAATTAAGAAAAAGATTTGGAAAATAAATTTTAAAATTTTCGAAAATATTAAAGAGAAAAATGAAAAAGATTTGATTTTGAAAAAGATTTTGAAAAGATAGGATTTTTGAAATTGAAATCTTGACTTGACTAATAAGAAACAATTTATTTTAAAAAAATTTTGACTAAGTCAACCCAAAGATTTCGAAATTTATACGAGAAATAAGGAAAAGATATATTTTTTATTTTTTAATTTTAATGAGGAGAGAGAAAAATAACTAAATGACTCAAGACATAAAAATTTTAGATCAAAACACATGATGCATGCAAGAACACTATGAACGTCAAGATGAACACCAAGAACACTTTGAAGATCATGATGAACATCAAGAACTTATTTTTGAAAAATTTTCAAGAAAAGAAAACATGCAAGACACCAAACTTAAAAATTGACACTAGACTCAAACAAGAAACACAAAATATTTTTGTTTTTTATGATTTTATTATTTTTTTTTTTTGGATTTTTTGAAATTTATTTTTAGAAAAACGAAAACAAAGAAAAAATTTTTGAAAGATTTTTGAAAACTTTTTGAAAAGAAAATTACCTAATCTGAGCAACAAGATGAACCGTCAGTTGTCCAAACTTGAACAATCCCTGGCAACGGCGCCAAAAACTTGGTGCACGGAATTGTGATCTCAATGGCGCCAACAACTTCGTACGCACAATTGTAATATCACTCTTTTTCACAACTTCGCACAACTAACCAGCAAGTGCACTGGGTCGTCCAAGTAATAAACCTTACGTGAGTAAGGGTCGATTCCACGGAGATTGTCGGCTTCAAGCAAGCTATGGTCACCTTGTAAATCTCAATCAGGCGGATTCAAATGGTTATGGAGTTTTAATAAATAAAGATAGAGATACTTACGTAAATCATTGGTGGAAATTTCAGATAAGTGTATGGAGGTGCGTTGTTCCTTCTGAATCTTTGCTTTCCTACTGCCTTCATCCAATCCTTCATACTCCTTTCCATGGCAAGCTGTATGTTGGGTGTCACCGTTGTCAATGGCTACTTCCCGTCCTCTCAATGAAAAAGGTCCTCTACGGTTTCCCGCATGGCTAATCAGCTGTTGGTTCTCGATCGTGTAGGAATAGGATTTACTATCCTTTTGCGTCTGTCACCACGCCCTACAGTCAAGAGTTTGAAGCTTGACACAGTCATCCCATCCCAGATCCTACTCGGAATACCACAGACAAGGTTTAGACTTTCTGGATCTCAAGAATGCTTCCAATGGATTCTAGCTTATACCACGAAGACTCTGATCTCACGAAATGGAAGGCTCTATTGTCAGGAGAGGCAACCATGCGTCGTGGACCAGGAATCCAAGAGATACATACTCTAGCTTTCGCAGGTAGAACAGAAGTGTTTGTCAGGCACGTGTTCATAAGTGAGAATGGTGATGAGTGTCACGGATCATCACATTCATCAGGTTGAACTGCGAATGAATATCTTAGAATAAGAATAAGCATGAATTGAATAGAAAAACAATAGTACTTTGCATTAATACTCGAGGAACAGCAGAGCTCCACACCTTAATCTATGGTGTGTAGAAACTCTACCGTTGAAAATACATAAGTGATGAAGGTCCAGGCATGGGCGAATGGCCAGCCTCCAAAACGTGATCAAAGGATCAAAAGATAATCCAAAGATAGATAATACACTAGTAAAAGGTTCTATTTATACTAAACTAGTTACTAAGGTTACAGAAACAAGTAAATGATGCAGAAATCCACTTCTGGGCCACTTGGTGTGTGCTTTGGCTGAGTGATGAGCGGATAATTTGTACGCTTTTTGGCATTGTTTTTAGTATGTTTTTAGTATGATCTAGTTAGTTTTTAGTATATTTTTATTAGTTTTTAGTTAAAATTCCCTTTTCTGGACTTTACTATGAGTTTGTGTGTTTTTCTGTGATTTCAGGTATTTTCTGGCTGAAATTGAGGGACCTGAGCAAAAATCTGATTCAGAGACTGAAAAGGACTGCAGATGCTGTTGGATTCTGACCTCCCTGCACTCGAAGCGGATTTTCTGGAGCTACAGAAGCCCAATTGGCGCGCTCTTAATGGTGTTGGAAAGTAGACATCCTGGGCTTTCTAGCAATATATGATAGTCCATACATTGCCCAAGATTTGATGGCCCAAACCGGCGTTCAAAGTCACCCTCAGAAATCCCAGCGTTAAACGCTGGAACTGGCACCAAAATGGGAGTTAAATGCCCAAACTGGCATAAAAGCTGGCGTTTAACTCCAAGAGAAGTCTCTGCACGAAAATGCTTCATTGCTCAGCCCAAGCACACACCAAGTGGGCCCGGAAGTGGATTTTTATGTCATTTACTCATTTCTGTAAACCTTAGGCTACTAGTTTTCTATAAGTAGGACCTTTTACTATTGTATTGAGACATCGAGGGGTAGCTATCTTCATTGTTATGCTATCTTAGATCATTGGGAGGCTGGCCTCATGGCCATGCCTAGACCTTGTTCTTATGTATTTTCAACGGTGGAGTTTCTACACACCATAGATTAAGGTGTGGAGCTCTGCTGTACCTCGAGTATTAATGTAATTACTATTGTTCTTCCATTAAATTCCGCTTGTTCTTGTTCTAAGATATCACTTGTTCTTCAACTTGATGAATGTGATGATCCGTGACACTCATCATCATTCTCACCTATGAACGTGTGACTGACAACCACCTCCGTTCTACCTTCGATTGGGTGAATATCTCTTGGATTCCTGATTGCACGATGCATGGTTGATCGCCTGACAACCGAGTGCTCGCCTGACAACCGAGCCAACCATTCCGTGAGATCAGAGTCTTCGTGGTATAGGCTAGAACTGATGGCGGCATTCAAGAGAATCCGGAAGGTCTAACCTTGTCTGTGGTATTCTGAGTAGGATTCAATGATTGAATGACTGTGACGTGCTTCAAACTCCTAGCAGGCGGGGCGTTAGTGACAGACGCAAAAGAATCACTGGATTCTATTCCGGCCTGACCGAGAACCGACAGATGATTAGCCATGCTGTGACAGAGCATAGGAACATTTTCACTGAGAGGATGGGAGGTAGCCACTGACAACGGTGAAACCCTTGCATAAGCTTGCCATGGAAAGGAGTAAGAAGGATTGGATGAAGACAGTAGGAAAGCAGAGAGACGGAAGGGAAGGCATCTTCATGCGCTTATCTGAAGTTCCTACCAATGAATTACATAAGTACCTCTATCTTTATCTTTATGTTTTTATGCGTTCATCACCATATCCATTTGAGTTTGCCTGACTAAGATTTACAAGATGACCATAGCTTGCTTCATACTAACAATCTCCGTGGGATCGACCCTTACTCGCGTATTATTACTTGGACGACCCAGTGCACTTGCTGGTTAGTTGTGCGAAGTTGTGTTAATGCCATGGTATTGAACACCAAGTTTTTGGGGTTCATGACCGGGGATTATGAGAGTTGTGAAAAGTATTGTTCACAATTTCGCGCACCAAGTTTTTGGCGCCGTTGCCGGGGATTGTTCGAGTATGGACAACTGACGGTTCATCTTGTTGCTTAGATTAGGTATTTTTCTTCAGAGTTCTTAAGAATGAATTCTAGTGTTTCAAGGTGATGTTCTTATCATCACCAAAGCTGATTGATCTTCATCAATTTAGCTCTTGAATGCAATGTTCTGCTGAAGCTTGGCTAGCCATGTCTAATTTCTTTAGACTGAAGCTTTAGACTAACATTGCATGATTCCTGGAATTCTCATTAAGAATTTTGATACCTTTATTTTCTTTTTCCACTTAATTTTCGAAAAGATCCAAAAATATTTCTTGTTTGAGTCTAAAGTCTCATTTTAAGTTTGGTGTCAATTGCATGTTTCTGTTTTTCTTGCATTCATTCATGTGTCTTAGTGATCTTCAAGATGTTCTTGATGATTTCATCACTCTGATCTTTAATTCCTCTTGACTTGAGTGTTTATGTGTCTCATATGCATTCTCATTAGTGTCAGTAGTATACAAATTGCTAAGTTTGGTGTCTTGCATGCATTATTATTTGATTTTAGTTGCATTTTGATTATTCCTCACTATTAAAAATCCAAAAATATTTTTAATTTGTGTCTTCTCAAGTCAATACTACAGAGAAATTAAAGATTCAGAACATACAGCAGAGGAATTACACAGAAAAGCTGGGCGTTCAAAACGCCCAGTGAAGAAGGACAGACTGGCGTTTAAACGCCAGCCAGGGTACCTGGTTGGGCGTTTAACGCCCAAAAGGGTATAGTTTTGGGCGTTTAACGCCAGGATGGCACAAGAGGGAAGATTCTGTTTTTCAATGCAATTTTTTTCAGGTTTTCAAAGTTTTTCAAAATCAAATCTTTTTCAAATCATATCTTTTCAATCATGTGTTTTCAAAATCAATTTCTTTCCATTTTCAAAGATACTTACTATCAATTAATGATTTGATTCAACACTTCAAGTATGTTGCCTTTTCTGTTGAGGAAGGTTTAATGTTTGAATCATATCTTTTCTTGTTAGCCAAGTCATTAATTTTCAAAATCAAATCTTTTTAAAATGTTTTTCAAATCATATCTTCTCAATCACATCTTTTTAAAACTAATCATATTTTCTTAACCACATCTTTTTCAAAATAGTTTTCAATCAAATCTTTTTTATTTCTAATTTTAAAATCTTTTTCAAAAATCACTTGATCTCTTTCCCACTCTTGGTTTTCGAAAATTAATTAGTGTTTTTCAAAATGTTTTCAAAATTTCTTACTTAATTTTCGAAAATTACTTCCCTCCTTCTCACATCCTTCTATTTATGGACTAACACTATCCCTTAATGCAAAATTCGAACTCCATCTTCTTTGATAAGTTCGAATTTTCTACTTCTGTCTTCTACTCTTCTTTTCCTCTGACACTTCAAGGAATCTCTATATTGTGACATAGAGGATTCCACATTTTCTTGTTCTCTTCTCTTTCATATGAGCAGTAGCAAAGACAAAGGCATTCTTGTTGAGGCTGATCCTGAACCTGAAAGGACCTTGAAGAGAAAGCTAAGAGAAGCCAAAGCACAACTCTCTTTAGAGGACCTGACCGAATTCTTCAAAGAAGAAGAACACATGGCAGCCGAAAACAACAATGCCAACAATGCAAGGAAGGTGCTGGGTGACTTTACTGCACCTACTCCCGATTTCTATGGGAGAAGCATCTCTATCCCTGCCATTGGAGCAAACAACTTTGAGCTTAAGCCTCAATTAGTTTCTCTAATGCAACAGAATTGCAAGTTCCATGGACTTCCATTGGAAGATCCTCATCAGTTCTTAGCTGAGTTCTTGCAAATCTGTGACACTGTCAAGACTAATGGGGTTGACCCTGAGGTCTACAAACTTATGCTATTCCCTTTTGCTGTAAGAGACAGAGCTAGAACATGGTTGGACTCTCAACCTAAAGAAAGCCTGGACTCTTGGGAAAAGCTAGTCAATGCCTTCTTGGCAAAGTTCTTTCCACCTCAAAAATTGAGTAAGCTTAGAGTGGAAGTCCAAACCTTCAGACAGAAGGAAGGAGAATCCCTCTATGAAGCTTGGGAAAGATACAAACAATTAATCAGAAAGTGTCCTTCTGATATGCTTTCTGAATGGAGCATCATAGGTATTTTCTATGATGGTCTCTCTGAACTATCCAAGATGTCTTTGGATAGCTCTGCAGGAGGATCTCTTCATCTGAAGAAGACGCCTACTGAAGCTCAAGAACTGATTGAAATGGTTGCAAATAACCAATTCATGTACACTTCTGAAAGAAATCCTGTGAACAATGGGACTAGTCAGAAGAAAGGAATTCTTGAGATTGACACTCTGAATGCCATATTGGCTCAGAATAAAATATTGACTCAACAAGTCAATATGATTTCTCAAAGTCTGTCTGGAATGCAAAATGCACCAAGCAGTACTAAGGAGGCTTCATCTGAGGAAGAAGCCTATGATCCTGAGAACCCTTCAATGGAAGAGGTGAATTACATGGGAGAACCCTATGGAAACACCTATAATCCTTCATGGATAAATGATCCAAATTTCTCATGGAAGGATCAACAGAGACCTCAACAAGGTTTCAACAACAATAATGGTGGAAGAAACAGGTTTAGCAATAGCAAGCCTTTTCCATCATCTTCTCAGCAACAGACAGAGAGTTCTAAGCAGAATACCTCTGACTTAGCAACCATGGTCTCTGATCTGATCAAAACCACTCAAAGTTTCATGACTGAAACAAGATCCTCCATTAGAAATTTGGAGGCACAAGTGGGTCAGCTGAGCAAGAAAATTACTGAACTCCCTCCTAGTACTCTCCCAAGCAATACAGAAGAAAATCCAAAAGGAGAGTGCAAGGCCATCAACATGGCCGAATTTTGGGAGGAAGGCGAGGCAGTGAACGCCACTGAGGAAGGCCTCACTGGGCGTCCACTGGCCTCCAATGAGTTCCCCAATGAGGAACCATGGGAATCTGAGGCTCAAACTGAGACCATAGAGATTCCATTGGACTTACTTCTGCCATTCATGAGCTCTGATGAGTATTCTTCCTCTGAAGAGGATGAGTATGTCACTGAAGAGCAAGTTGCTAAATACCTTGGAGCAATCATGAAGCTAAATGACAAGTTATTTGGAAATGAGACTTGGGAGGATGAATCCCCTTTGCTCACCAAGGAACTGGATGACTTGTCTAGGCAGAAACTGCCTCAAAAGAGACAGGATCCTGGGAAGTTTTCAATACCTTGTACCATACGCACCATGACCTTCAAGAAGGCCTTGTGTGACTTAGGGTCAAGTGTAAACCTCATGCCTCTCTCTGTAATGGAGAAGTTAGGGATCTCTGAGGTACAAGCTGTAAAAATCTCACTAGAGATGGCAGACAACTCAAGAAAACAAGCCCATGGACTTGTAGAGGATGTTCTGGTTAAAGTTGAAGACCATTACATCCCTACTGATTTCATAGTCCTAGAGACTGGGAAGTGCATGGATGAATCCATCATCCTTGGCAGACCCTTCCTAGCCACAGCAAGGGATGTGATTGATGTTGATAGAGGAGAGTTGATCATTCAAGTGAATGAAGAATCCTTGGTGTTTAAGGCCCAAGGATATCCCTCTGTCATCATGGAGAGGAAGCATGAAGAGCTTCTCTCAAAACAGAGCCAAACAGAGCCAAACAGAGCCCCCACAGTCAAACTCTAAGTTTGGTGTTGGGAGGCCACAACCAAACTCTAAGTTTGGTGTTGAACCCCCACATTCAAACTCTAAGTTTGGTGTTGGGAGGTTCCAACATAGCTCTGAGCATTTCTGAGGCTCCATAAGAGTCCTCTGTCAAGCTAATGACATTAAAGAAGCGCTTGTTGGGAGGCAACCCAATGTTTTATAATTAACTATTTTCTTTTGTTATTTTATATTTTTTGTAGGTTGATGATCATAAGAAGTCACAAAATCAATGAAAAAAGCAAAAACAGAATGAAAAACAGGAAGAAAAACAGCACACCCTGAAGGACGCACCTACTGGCGTTTAAACGCCAGTGAGGCTAGCTGTTGGGCGTTTAACGCCCAGTCTGGCACCATTCTGGGCGTTTAACGCCAGAAAAGGGCACCAGACTGGCGTTAAACGCCAGAAAAGGGCAAGAAGCTGGCGTTAAACGCCAGAAATGGGCACCAGCCCGGCGTTTAACGCCAGAATTGGCACAAAACGAGATTTTGCTTGCCATTTGGTGCAGGGATGACTTTTCCTTGACACCTCAGGATCTGTGGACCCCACAGGATCCCCACCTACCCCACCACTCTCTCTCTTCTTCACCCATTCACCAATCACCTCAACACCTCTTCCCCAAAAAAACCCTTCACTTATCAAATCCCATCTTTCTCTTCACCACTCACATCCATCCTTCATAAAACCTCACCTACCTCACCATTCAAATTCAAACCACTTTCCCACCCAAACCCACCCTCCAATGACCGAACCCTACCCTTCCCCCTCTCCTATATAAACCCTCCTTCACTCCTTCCTTTCCACACAACCTAAACACCATTTCTCCCCCCTTTGGCCAAACACAAAGCCATTCCCTTTCTCCTCATTTCTTCTTCTTCTCCTCTCTTCTTCCTTCTTTTGCTCGAGGATGAGCAAACATTTTAAGTTTGGTGTGGTAAAAGCATTGCTTTTTGTTTTTCCGTAACCATTTATGGCATCCAAGGCCGGAGAAACCTCTAGAAAGAGGAAAGGGAAGGCAAAAGCTTCCACCTCCGAGTCATGGGAGATGGAGAGATTCATCTCAAGGGTGCATCAAGACCACTTCTATGAAGTTGTGGCCTTGAAGAAGGTGATCCCCGAGGTCCCTTTTTCACTCAAAAAGGGTGAATATCCGGAGATCCAACATGAGATCCGAAGAAGAGGTTGGGAAGTTCTTACCAACCCCATTCAACAAGTCGGAATCTTGATGGTTCAAGTGTTCTATGCCAATGCATGGATCACCAAGAACCATGATCAAAGTGTGAACCCGGATCCAAAGAATTATCTTACTATGGTTCGGGGGAAATACTTGGATTTTAGTCCGAAAAGTGTAAGGTTGGCATTCAATTTGCCCATGATGCAAGGAGATGAACACCCTTACACTAGAAGGGTCAACTTTGATCAAAGGTTGGACCAAGTCCTCACAATCATATGTGAAGAGGGCGCCCAATGGAAGAGAGATTCAAGAGGGAAGCCGGTTCAATTGAGAAGGCATGACCTCAAACCCGTGGCTAGAGGATGGTTGGAGTTTATCCAACGCTCAATCATTCCCACTAGCAACCGGTCCGAAGTTACCATAGACTGGGCTATCATGATTCATAGCATCATGATTGGAGAAGGAATAGAAGTTCATGAGGTTATAGCTCAAGAGCTCTATAAGGTGGCGGACAAGTCCTCTACCTTGGCAAGGTTAGCCTTCCCTCATCTCATTTGTCACCTCTGTTATTCAGTTGGAGTTGACATAGAGGGAGACATCCCTATTGATGAGGACAAGCCCATCAATAAGAAGAGGATGGAGCACACAAGAGACCCCACTCATCATGAGATCCCTGAGATACCTCAAGGGATGCACTTTCCTCCACAAAACTATTGGGAGCAACTAAATACCTCCCTAGGAGAATTGAGTTCCAACATGGGACAACTAAGGGTGGAGCATCAAGAACACTCCATCATCCTCCATGAAATTAGAGAAGATCAAAGAATCATGAGAGAGGAGCAACAAAGACAAGGAAGAGACATTGAGGAGCTCAAGCACTCCATAGGGTCTTCAAGAGGAAGAAAGAGCCGCCATCACTAAGGTGGACCCGTTCCTTGATTTCCTTGTTCTTTATTCTTCTGTTTTTCGAATTTCATGCTTATGTTTATCTATGTTTGTGTCTTGTGATCATTAGTGTCTTAGTGTCTATGCCTTAAAGTTATGAATGTCCTATGAATCCATCACCTCTCTTAAATAAAAACGTGCTTAATTGAAAAAGAAAAAGAATTGCATGAATTTTGAATTTTATAACAGTTTAATTATTTTGATGTGGTGGCATTACTTTTGTCTTCTGAATGTATGCTTAAACAGTGCATATGTATCTTGAATTTGCGGTTCATGAATGTTGGCTCTTGAAAGAATGATGAAAAAGGAGACATGTTACTGAGGATCTGAAAAATCATAAAAATGATTCTTGAAGCAAGAAAAAGCAATGAAAAAAAAAATCGAAAAAAAATAGAGAAAAGGGGAGAAAAAGAAAGAAAAAGAAATAAAGTTGTGATCCAAGGCAAAAAGAGTGTGCTTAAGAACCCTGGACACCTCTAATTGGGGACTCTAGCAAAGCTGAGTCACAATCTGAAAAGGTTCACCCAATTATGTGTCTGTGGCATGTATGTATCCGGTGGTAATACTGGAAGACAGAGTGCTTTGGGCCACAGCCAAGACTCAATAAGTAGCTTTGTTCAAGAATCATCATACTCTACTAGGAGAATCAATAACACTATCTGGATTCTAAGTTCCTAAAGAAGCCAATCATTCTGAATTTCAAAGGATAGAGTGAGATGCCAAAACTATTCAGAGGCAAAAAGCTAAAAGCCCCGCTCATCTAATTAATACTGATCTTCATAGATGTTTTTGGAATTCATTGCATATTCTCTTCTTTTTATCTTATTTGATTTTCAGTTGCTTGAGGACAAGCAACAATTTAAGTTTGGTGTTGTGATGAGCGGATAATTTGTACGCTTTTTGGCATTGTTTTTAGTATGTTTTTAGTATGATCTAGTTAGTTTTTAGTATATTTTTATTAGTTTTTAGTTAAAATTCACTTTTCTGGACTTTACTATGAGTTTGTGTGTTTTTCTGTGATTTCAGGTATTTTCTGGCTGAAATTGAGGGACCTGAGCAAAAATCTGATTCAGAGACTGAAAAGGACTGCAGATGCTGTTGGATTCTGACCTCCCTGCACTCGAAGCGGATTTTCTGGAGCTACAGAAGCCCAATTGGCACGGTCTTAACGGCGTTGGAAAGTAGACATCCTGGGCTTTCCAGCAATATATGATAGTCCATACTTTGCCCAAGATTTGATGGCCCAAACCGGCGTTCAAAGTCACCCTCAGAAATCCCAGCGTTAAACGCTGGAACTGGCACCAAAATGGGAGTTAAACGCCTAAACTGGCATAAAAGCTGGCGTTTAACTCCAAGAGAAGTCTCTGCACGAAAATGCTTCATTGCTCAGCCCAAGCACACACCAAGTGGGCCCGGAAGTGGATTTTTATGTCATTTACTCATTTCTGTAAACCTTAGGCTACTAGTTTTCTATAAGTAGGACCTTTTACTATTGTATTGAGACATCGAGGGGTAGCTATCTTCATTGTTATGCTATCTTAGATCATTGGGAGGCTGGTCTCATGGCCATGCCTAGACCTTGTTCTTATGTATTTTCAACGGTGGAGTTTCTACACACCATAGATTAAGGTGTGGAGCTCTGCTGTACCTCGAGTATTAATGCAATTACTATTGTTCTTCCATTAAATTCCGCTTGTTCTTGTTCTAAGATATCACTTGTTCTTCAACTTGATGAATGTGATGATCCGTGACACTCATCATCATTCTCACCTATGAACGTGTGACTGACAACCACCTCCGTTCTACCTTCGATTGGGTGAATATCTCTTGGATTCCTGATTGCACGATGCATGGTTGATCGCCTGACAACCGAGTGCTCGCCTGACAACCGAGCCAACCATTCCGTGAGATCAGAGTCTTCGTGGTATAGGCTAGAACTGATGGCGGCATTCAAGAGAATCCGGAAGGTCTAACCTTGTCTGTGGTATTCTGAGTAGGATTCAATGATTGAATGACTGTGACGTGCTTCAAACTCCTAGCAGGCGGGGCGTTAGTGACAGACGCAAAAGAATCACTGGATTCTATTCCGGCCTGACCGAGAACCGACAGATGATTAGCCATGCTGTGACAGAGCATAGGAACATTTTCACTGAGAGGATAGGAGGTAGCCACTGACAACGGTGAAACCCTTGCATAAGCTTGCCATGGAAAGGAGTAAGAAGGATTGGATGAAGACAGTAGGAAAGCAGAGAGACGGAAGGGAAGGCATCTTCATGCGCTTATCTGAAGTTCCTACCAATGAATTACATAAGTACCTCTATCTTTATCTTTATGTTTTTATGCGTTCATCACCATATCCATTTGAGTTTGCCTGACTAAGATTTACAAGATGACCATAGCTTGCTTCATACTAACAATCTCCGTGGGATCGACCCTTACTCGCGTAAGGTTTATTACTTGGACGACCCAGTGCACTTGCTGGTTAGTTGAGCGAAGTTGTGTTAATGCCATGGTATTGAACACCAAGTTTTTGGGGTTCATGACCGGGGATTATGAGAGTTGTGAAAAGTATTGTTCACAATTTCGCGCACCACTGAACATTGAAGCTTTCACGTATAGAGGTCTTCCTTGGAGTTAAACGCCAGTTTGTAACTTGTTTCTGGCGTTTGACTCTGCTTTGCAACTTGTTTCTGGCGTTTAACACCAGAATAGGGCAGAAAGCTGGCGTTAAACGCCAATTTGCGTCGTCTAAACTCGGGCAAAGTATGGACTATTATATATTGCTGGAAAGCCCTGGATGTCTACTTTCCAACGCGAATGAGAGCGCGCCATTTGGACTCTTGTGGCTCCAAAAATTCCATTTTCGAGTGAAGGGAGGTCAGAATCCAACAGCATCAGCAGTCCTTTGTCATTCTCTGAATCAGATTTTTGCTCAGGTCCCTCAATTTTAGCCAGAAAATACCTGAAATCACAGAAAAACACACAAACTCATAGTAAAGTCCAGAAATGTGAATTTTGCTTAAAAACTAATAAAAATATACTAAAAACTAACTAAATCATACTAGAAACTATGTAAAAATAATGCCAAAAAGCGTATAAATTATCCGCTCATCATCACGCGTATGTGTGGATGACGCGCACGCGTCACCTAGCGAAGTTCCCTCTCACGCATACGCGTGAATAACGCATGCGCGTGGCCATAAATCCTCCAAATGCTCATTTTTTCATGAATTCTCCACTTTGCATGCTTTTCTCTTCACTTCTTCCATCCAATCCTTGTCTTATAAGCCTGAAATTACTCAACAAACATATCAAGGCATCCAGTAGAATCAAAGTGAATTAAATTTAGCAAATTAAAGGCTCAAATAGCATGTTTTTAACTCTTAAGCACAAATTAGGAAAATTTCACAAAACATGCTATTTCATTGAATAAATGTGAGATAAGTTGATAAATCCCATAAATTCAATACAGGATAAACTACAAAATTGGGGTTTATCAGGGGACTTATCCCAAGGCTGAAGGAAGGTGCATCATCTTCCCATTGCCAAGGACTAGTAGCAGTACAAGACTACAAAGGAAAGTTTTAAGTAATAATGAAAAGGTATTATGATATAACATCAAAGCTAATAAAAAGGATATTAATTAAAACTTACACATTCAGCGGAGGTTCTTGCTTCGACTGCCTTGCGGAAGATTCTTAGCCGGCCTGGTTTTCGGGTTCCAAGGGGTAGCTATAACAAACAGAAAAGAGTCCAATAATGAACCGACAAATTTACTTCATATTTGAACTAGCAGTCAAAAAAGCTCAATCATCAAGAAGAACAGACGGAATTGATTTCTGGATTCAAATGAACCTCAAATAAACTCTATAATGAACCAAAATTACCCAGATTTGAACAAGCAGTAAAACTTACACATCAAGGTGTACTTTTTCTTCCGATTGCCTTGTCAGAGCTTCTTCACACGGTTGCTGTTGTGGTTCCGGAGGGCTGTTGCATTAAACAAAAAAGAGTTCAATAATGACCTAAAATTATTATCCTATACCATTAAAACTAATAAAAAAAATTTTAAGTGCAACTTACTCATTAACAGAAGCTTCTTCTATTTGACTCTCTGAAGGGATATAGTTGAATGAATAGAATAGAAACTGAGAAACTAAAAGCTGCACATTGAAAAACTCATATATCCAGAGATTGAGAATGAGTTTCTTCTCCAACAGCAATGATTTGTAGTTGAGGATCAGGTGTAGTACTACTAACAATTAAACACAAATTTTGTGTGATTAATTAAATAAAAATTAATACCTAAATCTAAAAGACCAACGTAAATATTTCAACTTACATAGTTAGAGTTTCTAAACTCTATTTTTCCTTTTTTTTTTTTGATGCAGTTTCTTTCTTCTAAAAACTCTCACCAGGGTTTCAGGGGTATTTTTGCTAATAAAAAAGATACCAAATTAAAATCATCAACCAAGATTAAAAGCAGAAGATTAAAAACACATTAAAAATCATTTTTGGATTCCAATGAACCACAACTAAACCTAGAAATTAACCGAATTTACCTAGTATTGGTCGGTGTATTTACAGGCGGTGTCGAGCTCGTCTGAGTTTGTAACAGAGGTTCGCTGCCCAAATTTACAATCAGCAGTCTAAGTAAAAAAATAAATATTATCCAATAAATTTAGAGGAATTACATGAGGTTTTAGGAAAAGTTAGCAAACAAAGAAAAGAACTTTATATAAGAAACTGAATTTTATGTCTGCAATAAATCATTTCGCGCATCTTTTGAGTGACAGTCATCCGGAGCAACATTTGTTTTTTGAGCTCCATCATTTTTTCTCTTTGTTCTTTTTTCTTTTTTCAGCTCCAACATTTGTTTCCTTTTTTCAGCAGTCATGTCCTCTACTTGTTCACTTCTGAAAATTCATACAATAAGTATCAATGAATATCAAACAAACATAGCAATGAACCAAAAATAATCATTTCAGAAACTTACTCCTTTTCAAGCACACATGAACAATTTTCAGCAAATACAAGCAAAACTAAAACAAATGAATATTAAACAAACATAGCAATGAAGCAAAAATAATCATTTCCCAAACTTACTGCTTTTCAGATTTAGTTTTGCTTTCCAAATCCATCGGAACAAGCTTCCTTATTTTGCTTTTGTTTTTTCGCCACCCTTTATGGTTGTTTTCTTTTCTTTCACGGCGTTTTCTCAATTTCTTCTTCTTCTCTACAACACATACAAAAAGTTTTGTTAAAATAACAAGATAGTTTTCAATAAGCGATGGTGAGAAGTATACTCAGATTCAGAATAATTGTCATCTTTCGAAGACGAATCCAAAACAACAATTTTCTTTTTTTTTTCTTTCTTCTTCTTTTCCTTCTTTTCCCCCTTTAGAAAAATTGTTTTCTTTTCCACCTTCTTTTCTTCAGTCTTTCTCCTACTTAATTTTGCTCTGTACACAAGTCTCTAAAACAGAAACTTATTTAGTTAGCAGAGTATTTTAGAAGCATCTGAACCAAATTTTCAAGGGAAATTTTTATTTAATTTACCATTGAGTCAGTTGTTTCCATGGCAATCAGGTTTAGCAGATTCTTCCATGTCCAGTAGGCCACCCATGGTGGCCCGGGAGTATCATCTGCTTCCAGTCGAGAAAACTTCGATTCATGAAAATATATTATCATTAAAACGAAGACGCAGTCATCAACGGAAAGTTTCTTTCCTTTTCTATGGGCTTCGATCCCCTTTTTAGAAAGCTTAGCACATGATATGTCCAATCCCATCGTTGGAGGTTATCCACATGAAGGGCAAGCGAGTTATGTATCGGGGAGGCCGTGCTTACTGTCATTGGCAGTAAGAAGCACTTTTGGACAATGATGACTGTAAGAACCGGCTTAATCACTTTAGTAAAAATAATAATTTTTAAGTGTTCAAAGTAGATTCAAAATTTAAAAGTTTTAATTTGAAAATTTAAAGGTGAAATTTGATTTCAATGAATTTTTTCTAAGTTGGAAAATGTATCTTTTTCGAAAATTTTTTGTAAAAATGTGTACTGGCGCTTAAGCTGGCAGTACCGGCTCTAGTCTGTCTAGTACCACATATTTTGGAAAATAAGATTTTGAAAGTTGATTTATTATTTTGAAAGGATAAAAATAATTTAGAATCGAAAATTGGGCGTTGATCTTAAAGGTTTTGGCCCAAAGTGGGACAAACGGACTAAGAACGCTAACGAGTTGGACCGGACCCAAACCGAACCCAAGGCCCAATATATATATACATGTTTAATGAGCTTTCAGCTTATTTCAACCCTAGAAACATGAGAGGGGGCGTTGAGATGGTGAAGAGAGGAGAAGAGAGATGGCACTATTCACCTTCTCTTTGTTCTAGCCATAACTTGAGCTACGGAACTCCGATTGACGAGCCGTTTGCAGCGACGCGAAGCCCTTGAGCTCTTTGTTTATATCTAAGAAAATCTGGTAAGAACTTAAAACTCACGCTCTAGTTTCCTGCCCTAACTTTCTGCATTTTTGGGGTTTGGTTTTTGAGTAGATTTTGTGATTTTGCTTGTTTAGGTGATTTCTAGGAGCGAATAATTGTTAGATTTTATCCCTAGTCTCATTGGGTAAGGTAAGGTTTCACTAAACTCTTGTGTTTAGTTGTTTTTGTGAATCCTAGGCTTGATGTTTGTATGTTATATGATGTTAGTTTGAGCTTTGGTGCTTGTTGGAGTTGGCTTGGGTTTTTGGAAGCTTGTTTGGACTCAAAGAGGTGTTTTGTGCATATTGGGAATTGGCCAAGGTATGGTTTCGGTTTCCTTTATGTAATATGTAATGTTTCGTGAACCTTAGACTAGTTGACCTTAAGATAGGATTGGATGTTTGGGTGTATGTTTAATTGTATGTGATTTTGATGTTTGAAGATACGTTGTATGGTGGGGATGATGATACAGAGTTTTGGAATGTGGAATAAATGAATTTTGATGTTGATTGTTGGTAATTAATGACTATGAAGATTAATGGTGAATGTTGTGATTTATTATTGTTTATGAGGATTGTGGGAAAGTGAATGTTGATAATGATTGCTAATGTTGAGATTAATTGAGGAAGAGTATGATATTAATGTTGATGACAAATGGGTGAAGGATGTGAGTTTTATGAGAATAATGTGAGGAATAAACATTTTGATGAATTTGGGTAATGTTAGATATTGTTTGGTGATGACTATTGAAATTGATGAGGATTTGTAGTGGTTGTTGATGTTGTTGTTGGTTGATGATGATTATGAATGTTTATAATGGTCTTGGATGTTGATTATTAAGGGTTTCGATGGTGTTGAATGGTTTAATTGGGCTATTATAGATGGTTGAGTTGGGAGAGTATGGTATGGACTTTTATGTTGTTTTGGTATTGTCTGGGTTATGATTAGTTTGGTTTTAAATTGGGAGTTTTTGTAAAATTGAGGTTTTTAGACTTTTAGTAAAAACAGATCTTTGGTGAACTTTGATGGATCATAATTTGAGCCTCAGTTTTCAAAGTGTGTTGAAATTTGCCTTAAATTAAAGTTCATGGAAAAATCTTTAAATGGATATAAAGTTCGTAGGAAATAAATTTTGTAGAGGAAGTTATGATCATTCAAAGTTTGGTGTCAAAATCTGAATTCTGTGTATGCTGCAGAATTTGTTATTTCTGGTTTGTGTGTGCATGCACAACCTTGTGCGCATGCACACCCCTGTGAGTTTCTGAACCTGTACGCACGCACAGCCTTGTACGCATGCACACACAGGGGAAGGCTTGCTATTGAGAGCGCTACCACGATCTGTGTGCACACACAACAAACAAAGTTTTGCAAGTTGTGCGCACTCACACGTTGGAAGGTGCACTCTGTTGACGGCGTTCGCATGCCTTGTGCAGATGAATAGAGTTGAAAATTTTACAACCTGTGCGTACGCACACGTCTATGCGTACGCACACATTTGAAAACTTTCCTGGGTGTGCGCTCGCACACCCCTGTGCGTACGCACATGCCCTGTTTTTCAACTAAACTATTGTTTTTAATTGTTTCACCTTCCTAACAAGCTTGTAAGCTTTTGTAACACCTATTTGAGACTCTTTGGCTTATTTCGGGTATCAAAACATGGCAAAGGTCCTAGGAGATTCAATTTGGGTATTACCTTGAAATGTTAGATAACGGAGGTTTAGGTTTCTGGTGTATTGAGGATGAGTTTGGTTGAGGGAGAAGGAAGAGTAGTGAACTTGGTGATTACTGACAAGAAATTGAGAAACTGATGAACTAATGAGTTCAGAGTGGAATTAAGAACCGATGAAGGTTATTATGAGCTTGATGGATATTGAAGGAAAGTGTGCCATACACTATATCCTTGGAATGTTGAGAATTGATAATTGAAAGTAATTTGAGATGAGAAATGGTGATGACTGGTGATGATTTGAGGTCGATGGACTTGTTGGATGTGGATAGTGTGCCAGGCACTATATCCTTGGAATGATAGTGTGCCAGGCACTATACCCTTAGAATGATTTATGATGAAATAGATGTTGTTGTTATTTTTCTTCTCTGCCGCAAGAGTGTGTCAGGCACTATATTATCGGAATGAGCATGCAAGTGTGCCAGACACTATATCCTTGGAATGATAGTGTGCCAGGCACTATATCCTCGGAGCAAAAGCGTGCCAAGCGCTATATCCTCGGACGTGGTAGAAAGGCGACATCCGAAAGGATGTGTCGGGTTGGCATTCGTAGATCGACAAGTGATATCATGAGCCAATAGGACAGGCATTCATCATGTGCATCTACTACGTGTTTTGTTTGCTTTGTCTAATTTCATCACTTGCCTAAATGAATAATATGCTTATTTGCTAGGTGTTTTACTTGCTGTACATGTATATTACTTGTGTTTTACTTGCTTGTATTATTTGTGATTGTCTGGTGCTGAGGAGGTAGGCAGGCGGTGGTGATAGGATCGCACAGAGGTTAGGTTGGTGAAGGCTGTGGGATACAGCGGTGTGATTAGTATTAGTTAGAATTCTCCTAACTTTAGATAACCCGGTTTCTGGTTTAAATTCCTTATTTATTTAATTTATTCTAAGCTTGAATATCCGTATTAGATGTGAAGTTCTAGGAGCCTTCGGCGTCCCGGAGTCTTACATCTTACATTTTGGACACTATTACCATGCTGAGAACCTCCGATTCTCATTCCATACTTCATTGTTGTTTTTCATATGCAGGTTGTAATTCACCTCGGTGAAATTGCAGATATGGTGGCAGAGCAGAGTATGGTTTCTTCCTGGTCTATTTCTGTTTTATTTGGTTGTAGTACTTTCTCTCACCCTTTTTGTTTTAGACTTTATAGCCTTAGAGGCTTACTTGAGAGATAAGTTGTATAAGCTGTTTTAACTCCAAAACTCTGTATTTTTTGTTGTAACTAGTCGGCTTAAACTCCGCAAGCTGCGGCTAGTTTCCTATGATTATTATACTCTTATATTTATATATGTTCTATTCTTTTGCACCTATACCTTGTATCTTATATGTTAGCTTCGTGTGAACGTTTCGCGCTTTTGAAATTCTGTCTTTGAGCTTAATCCTTCATCGGGCTTCTAGAATATATTATTTCCTTCTATATATAAATATGTATAAGCCTTAGAATTGTCGTAACCTTTGATTAACCTTTGCTTTACGGCTAGAGGTAAGGTTTAAAGTAATTAGGGTGTTACAATGAAAACAGTCCTTTTGAATTTCTGTCGGTTCTCTTCCTCTTCAATACTCATGTCAAGCACAAATTTTGTCAAAGATGCCAAAGTAGCACCTTTAAAGTTGTCAATTGTCCCCTTTTGTTCCTCAGTCAGTTTGTTGTACTCAACTTTTTCAGAAAAACCATCCCCTACAATATTTTAATATAGACAAATCAGTTAAAAAGGCTCAGTTTCATTTTCTATATTCAAATGAATCTAAAATAAAGCAATGAATGAGCCGAAATAAGCACAAGGTGGAAAGTATATTACCGCCGTAATTTATAACCAGCGCATCTCTTATCTTGGCAGGTGTTATGTATATTCTACCATAGAGAATGTCAAAGTATCCATGATAGTCATCATAGCAACGAATCAATTCTCTCAAGAGCTTGTGAGAGACATTCATTTCTGGCACATGTGCCAGTCCACCGAATCTCATTTCTTCCACAATATTTTTATTTTCCTGACTCATTTCTTTGAACACCCTTGCTATTGCTTTTGTTTGGCATCTCAGATCGTGATTTTTCTGCAAGGTTTTGAAATAATATGTTATAATATATTTATAATACAAAAATAGAGTTTATTTAATGTGTATACGCTTACGTTATAGTATGGCTTCTCCTTTTTTGTGACCATCATCTTTTTCATTATTGCTGTAAGGACAAAAATATTTAGTCAATACACCGACAAACACAAGCATGCATACTTGAATCTGGTGAACATAACTCAAATCCCCAATGAACTTAATTCTATTCATATTTGAATAAAAGGTGATAAACATTCAATCAGCAAGAAAATCACATTTCAAATCATTTCTGATTGCAAATGAACTCAAGTGAATACTTAACAATCAAGTGAATGTAACTCAAATCCCCAATGAACCAAATTCTATTCATGTTTGAATAAAAGTTGATAAACCTTCAATCAGCAAAAAAATCACATTTCAAATCATTTCTGCATGCAAATAAACTCAAGTGAACACTTAACAATCAAGTGAATGTAAATCACCAACTCTAATGAACCGAATTCTACTCATGTTTGAATAAAACGTGATAAACTTTCAATTGGCAAGAAAAAAATGTCTGCATGCAAATGAACTCAATTAAAGTAAGTGATTAGCCGAATTGTATATCAGAATGAATAAAATAACAACACATTTCCATTCGTATACCCTAGTTACGAAAAAAAAAATAGAATCAGAATATGTCGATCTACTAGACGAACCAACTTAATCAACTATACCTTAAATAGAACTAGGAGAAATGCGAGATTTGTGAGAAATTAAATGAACATAATAACAATAGTTTTCTCATACCTTATGGAGTTTCTGTTCTTATTTTTGTTTGTCTTTTCTTCTTCCTTTCGAAAGCTTCACATGATTCTTCAGTAGAGCAGTTTTTGAAGAGACGAATGTAGTTTGAGAGATTTTGAGAGAGATTTGAAATTCTCCAGTAGCAATTTCGAGTGTCAAAAAGGAACTTTGTTTCACATTCAATGCGTGACTAAATTGGTAATGTTTTCAGGTTTCTGCGTGTGTAATACACGTTTCATTTAATGAGATTGGATTTTTTTGGTATTGGGTCTACTTGGTTGAACTTGGATGAAAATTTTCTTGGATGTGTAGCCCAACCATATTATAAATGTGTAAATTTTATTAATTTTCATTAGATCTAGTATTTGATTGGACCTAAAGAAGCCTTGAACCTAAAAATTGTTTTTTGACAGATACATCAACCTAATAAGGATATGATCATAAGTTTATTTATGCAAGATTCCTCTCTCATATTCTCCTTTAAATACGATAAATAAAGAGCATGATACCCGAACTTAATAGTGACTTGATTGTCAAAATTCCTTACAGGTACTCCAACCATCAGTTCATCGAATCATTATCGATTACGAATTCACTATCCTCCCTACCTTCAAGTTAACCCAACTTAGAATCCAGGTTAGCTCTTTCGTAACATTGGTGTAAGACGCCGAATTTTTAAAAATTAAATAATAAATCATTACTCCTTATAACCTTTTCCAAACCTCCAAAACCGCTTTACTTAAAACAAGTTCTTTCATACAAAACTCAGTTCCTACTTAACCAAGATTTTTCAAACCAACTTCAAAACTATTTCAGATTTAAACCTCTTTCAAAAGACTAAAAGAATCATTTATTAATTAAACCTCACGGCAGAGTCTCGAGACTTTAGGAAGGATGACATGACAACCAATCTTGTTCTTTAAAATTATTAAACTCCTTGAATCATAATTCCTTAAAATGTAGTTGTTAAATCAAACTCAAAACATGCTTCTTTTCTTAATAAATCAAATCCAAGGCATAATCCTTTTTATTAATAGTTCGAACTTAAAACATAAATCTTTTCTCCATAAAGATCAAAACATACTCTTTTCTCAATAAACCAACAAAACCCATTCCAAATATCCCAAATCATTTTAAATGCCGATTCATTTTTAATATCAAATTAATCCCGAACCAAGAAAATTATTTTACAAAGTATTTAATCAAACTAACTTTCCCACTCAATATTCAGAAACAATCACAATTCAATCATCATCATAATAACTTTAAACCAAATACAAAACCTAACTAAACATCTTCAATCAATCAATAAACCATTCAAACTAGCATTTACATTTATTCAAGAAAACTCGGTTTAATTCATAAAACTTACGAAATCATAAAAATATATTTTTCAAATTAATATCAACTTAAAACAATTCTTGATAATAAATTAAGTTTAGGAAATCGCCCTATCTCGATTGTCGAAATCCAAAAGCTATGAAACGCGTCAAAAATCTCTTTTTCCTTCTGACCCGCAGCAGCGGCAGCTTCAATCACAACATGCAATGACCGAAACTCGACCCTAAGTTGCCAATATCTCAAAATCCCTAACGGATTATTACAAAACATTAATTTCAAGGGGTTTCGGAAACGAACGCTTACCAAGAAGACAGCTAGCGGTAGTTACCAGCGGCGCAGCTTCCAACAGCAGCGGCAGCGACAGCGAAGGCAAAGCACAGCGGCAATTCCAGTTCTTCCTCTTTGCGTTCTCTCCCACGAGATCTCTCTCTTTCCTCATATCTCACTTGCTCTCTTTCTCCACTAGCTCTCTCTTCCTCTAGCGACCTCCACCACCACTGCAGACCCAACTGTGGCAGCGGTTCAGCGACGGCCCAGCAACAACAACTATAAATCCCTTGCAGCTCCACGGACGGCGACACAGTCAATGGCAGGGACGAGCTCCATGATCACGTCGTCTCCCTCTCGGCCTTCCTCCCTCGCGCAGATCCTCTGTCTTTTCTACAACAGTTAGACGGTAACTTCAACGAATGGCGGCGACGGCTTTGCATTGAACGGCGAGAGCTCTTTCTCGCAAGCACTCTCTCTGTAGCTCGACGGCAATGGCTACGCAGCCCATGGCAGCGCCTCCTCACTGCAGCGGCGTCGACCGCGGTGGCAAGACTCACGGCGCCAACACGGTCTTCCTCCATTTCTCCCTTCTCCCACGGCTCTGGTTCTCTCTCTCTCTGTTGTTGGGTGTGTGTATGTGTATTCTTTGGAAGAAAGGAGGGAGGTATGGCGGCTGAAGAGAAGAAAATATTAGGGTTGGAGATTTTTGGGGATATTTAATAAATTAGGGTTTTTTTTGGGACAACTAATAATATAATTAGGGTATAAATTTTTAATTGAGAATTTTTTTTCTTTCAATAAAATTATCTTTAAAAGAAAATACTATTTATTTATAAGTTTACAAATTTTTTTCAAATAATTACTTTAACTCAAGAATTAGAGATAATAAAAATCAATTTCCTTTAAGATTATAAGATAAAGTTAAAAATTTAATTATTCAACTTAAAACATATAAAATTCTTATATTATTCAATTACTTAAACTTTAAATTATAAATAAAAAATTAATTTTTATATAAAATCTCTTAAAATATAATTTTAATTAAATATAATAAATCATAAATAATTTATTATTTAATTTTTAAAAATCTGGCATCTTATAAGTGGCATTATCTATTGGGACTTTCACTTAATGATTTTAGAGAACTAACCTCTCTCATTAAAAATATGTGATGACATGATAATTAACCAACCTTTACACCAAAACTACTGTCACCTAATCATCTTAGAAGGCAATGACGAGAGTCTTTAATCATGGGAGAACACCTCTATGAAAGAAACCATCTACCAAGAGTATAGCAAACCACATTGAAAAAGCCCTAGTCACTACAAAAATTACTCAAATTCCTAGTAGATAACCGATGGAGCTTCTTAGTCAAGAAAAAGAGGTAGAGACATGAATTTTCACTAGTGCTGATATGGAGATCCCAAATAGGTTTTGTAACCCTACTGATATGGATGTTTACGATGGAACTATTGACATGCAACATCTCCTAGAAGCCTTCAAAAGATAAATGGTCCTCGAAGGGGTCTTAGATATCCTTTAATACAAAGCCTTTTCAATATGCCAAATGCACCGTAAATCAAATTTAAATTGAAAAAAGTTCATTAAACCTCTTAAAATGAAAAAGAGTTTAAACTCGAGTTGTATTCCAAAAAATACACAACAAGATTCACAATGAACTTTGAGGTTTTGTTTGTGAGAATGAGAATTGAGATTAAAGGAATAATGACCAAAATAGGTAAACGAAAAGTGATTGAAGAAATCTAAATCAATAGAATAAAAAAGTCTTGGCTTAGAAGTGATTCGTAGGGTTATTATCCTTGTCTCCTAAGTTTTGTTAGTGAAAAAGATATAAAATTGTTCCAATAAGTCAACTATCAAGTCAACTATCAATAGCATAAAAAGTCTCTTAGAGTTTATTAACTAAATTAATAAGTCAACCATCAATAGGTTATATGTAATGTGATCCTATCACATTAATGTAAAATGGTTACAGAGTCAAGAAGATTATCGTCATGCATTCGAAGGCAAATAAGAAGAATAATTGATGACATATGAAGATAAAACACAATCATAATCTATTAAAAAAATTATATTATATACAATGCTACAAAGACTTAGATCACAATAATTCAAGATAGCACTACACTATGAAGTATGAATACAATCACTACTCTTACACTGAAGTACATATGATACATGGAATAGATGATTTAGGACACCCCGATCCCAGCCCCATGAAGAAGCCCCTAAACTGGATCTTGGGATAGCCATGATAGTACGATTCTATCCCTCGAAAAAATCCTAACAAAGAGAGGGGAAAAGACTCTATGCTCCACAACATTGTGTCTTGCAGCTCCATTTAATCGCAGAAGGGGCTCTGTCATCACTCGCGTGTGGTCGTTGGGAGTTGTCTCGGCTCCTCAATTCTACTAGGCTCCAATTAGAAGTGTATGAGACTATCTCCCAAAGGCTCAAAATTGGACCACCATCTGATATTTAGGCTGGGATCTGGCTCGTAACTCTGGCCAAGGTGGCAATGGGTGGTAGAGATTCTCCAGTTATAACTCAGCAAGAAGAACCTCGTGTAGCGAAATTTGGTTCACATGAAGGAGTAAAAAATATAAAGGAGAAAGGTCCATTGCCTTAGGTTTACATGCGAACAAGAGTCTAGCCCCAAATAGTGTACTCTTACATCTTGGGTTATCACTAGGGGTGGTAATATTAAGGTTGAATTTGTTACTAAAATTTTACCCTACTTTACTTGTAGGTTGTGAACAATCCAATCCTAATTTTACGCATGGTCAACTCGCAGATATCCGACCCTGCTCGTAAATTTTTACAAATATGCAATATTATTATATAACCTAATGAGTATACAAATAAAAAAAGTACCTACTCAAATGAATATGTTAAAAACATCTTTTTATAAAGAGTCTTGTGTTAAAAGTGTGCTTTGTTTATTTGGCAACACTTTAAAACAAAATAACATTTTTATAGCATATCAAATCAAACCCTATAATTTATCATCTAATGGTAAAAAGGATACATCTTTACATGAAGACAATTATAAAATCTTCATGATACTATCCACCAATAAAAAATTCAATACAAACAACACAATCATCCACAAACAACACAGCTGGCCCATAAATAACATAACCATCAAATCTTCAATTTTACATAAAAGTCTTTGCTTAAATTAATAACACAAACACAAATAAAATATTATGATATAATATTGTATTTATATATCACTAAAATAGAATTGTTTTTTATTAAAGAAAAAGTATTAAATTATTAATTGATGATCTTAACTTAATAATAAAGACTTTTTGCACTAAGTGAGAAGTCCTTAATTTAACACTACCTACATATAACATATTTTTATAACATATACATATAGGGTACGAGTTGATCGGGTAGGATTGAGATTCAACCCGCGCTTAAACCCCCTCCACACTCAATTCTACCCGTAGCGAGTCGGGTTGACAATCCTACCCGACCGGATTGAATATCTACCGGTAGAATGCATGCTACCACCCTTAGTCATCACAAGAAAATAGCTCCGGCAGCTCAACGTAGTCACTGTATACTAGTCTGACCCCTAGGGCTATAGTTTCTGTATTCCTATGTCTAATGCTATAGCTTATCGGAGCAAGCAAATAGTAATCATAAGCAAGCACAAACAATTCACATAGCACAATCATAAAGAGTATGAAACAACTTATATGATAACATGTCCTATAGCATATCCAAAATTGGCGTTATGCATCGCCAACCATGGGTAAAATGAAGTTATCATTCCCACATTATATCAAAGTATAGAGAAAGCGGGACAAATCCACATCCTTGTCACACCAATAACTATCTATCCCTTAAACTTTTTGGAATTACCGAATTAATCTCTTCTTTTGTTAAATGATCATTTTATCCTCAATCTTGATTAATAATTTTTTTCTCCTCAAAGATTCAAAATTACCTTTTGTTCCTTAAATTTTATCTTATTTATTATTTTATCCTTAAGTATCATAATTACATTCTTATCCCTAATCTTTATTTTAATGGCCATTCTACTGTTTATCTTCATTGTAATTATTATTTGTCTTGAAATTTTATTTTAATTATTATTTTATCCTTAAAATTTATTATAATTACTATTTTGCTCTTAAATTATATTTTAATTTTAATTTTATTCCATATTTTTATATTATTATATTTTTAACCCTAAAATTTTAATATTTATATTTTATCTTAAAATTTTTTTATTTACACTTTTGTTTGTTTTTCTCCTCATGTGTTTATTAGTTATCTATTGTCTTTATACTCTCCTCACTTTTATTTCATAGCTGTCTTTTAGCTGTAGTTTTTGTTTTCATAACTTTTCTAAATTATAATAGCCCTAAATTATGTTTTAGAGATTTTTAATAATTTTTTTGGTAATTTTTAATATGCTGATATTTACACTTTAAATCCTATTTACTAAAGTTTTATGTTAACACTTGGAATTTAAATACCATAATATAACTTTTCGATATTTATATTTTAACCACAAATGCCTCAAAACCAAACCCTAATGCCTCCAAAAGTTTTTTCCTGAATCGTAAGCCATTTCAATCAACGATTTAACATTCAAACATCATCAAAGACATATTTAAACATTTAAAAGCATCAACACATCATTATACACATATAAGGGTTACTTTGTTTTCGAAGACCGACCTCCAATTTTGAGAGCTTTTCTTCTTGTTTTTTTTATCGTTTCTGTTGAGTCTGCAGCGGAATTTTGACTTCTAATAGCTACAAAGTAATATGAAATTGAACACTACTCACAATAATGCACTCGCTATATAAGAAAAGGAAATAAAATAAAATAATAATAATAATATGAAAAGAAGATGTGAGTATATATAGTTGTTATTGTTGATGATATCAATTACAATTCTTGAGACGTATATATAGTATCTCTATGCTATAACTTCAACGAATAGGAATAAAATTCTCCGACAAAAACTCCTTACTAAACATTTTGAGTTCTCTTCTATTAAAACTCAATTTTAATTTTACTTCCTAAAATTACTCTTATCCTTCCTTTATTCTCACAATTCTCCACCTCGGTCACAATTTGAAATCTACTCAAATTTTGGACGATCAAAGTGTGGTATTCATATATGGTTGTGTCAATTTTACAATGACTGCGTACGTGTCCTTGTTCAGGATCAAACCAATCGTAGTTCTTTTATTTCTCCATGTAATGCCTAACATGAAGCAATATTGAGCAATTCCAAACAGTGTTGGAACTTGTTTCCTGACACTACTTTAGTCAACATATCAGCAGGGTTTTCATCTGTGTGTACTTTTATAAGAGAAATGTTACCTTTCTCTATAACATCGCGCACGAAGTGATATCTTACATCAATATGCTTGGTACGAGCATGATGAACCTGATTTTTAGCCAAATGAATTGCACTTTGACTATCACAACTCAGATTCACGCAATCTTGCTTCAACCCCAAATCATCTAGAAGACCCCTTAGCCACAATGCTTCTTTCACCCCTTCTGCTACTGCCATGTACTCAGCTTCTGTAGTAGATAGTGCCACTGTAGCTTGTAACATCGATCGCCAACTAATTGGAGCACCTTGTATTTTATATACATAACCAGTCATAGAACGTCTTCTATCTAGATCACCAGCATAATCAGAATCAACAAAGCCGCTGATTTGACATGATTTTCCACTAAAGCATAAACCTGTGTCAATGGTGCCCTTCAAGTATCTTAATATCCACTTGACTGCTTCCCAGTGTGCCTTACCCGGGTTTGCCATGAACCTGCTAACGACACTGACTGCCTGTGAAATATCTGGGCGTGTACATACCATAGCATACATTAGGCTACCGACTGCACTAGCATAAGGTACATTTTCCATGTAAGCCTTATCCTCTGCTGTTATGGGAGATTGTTTACCAGAGAGCCTAAAATGTGGAACCAACGGCGTTACCACTGATTTAGCATTTTTCATTTCAAATCTTTCAATGACGCGCTCAATGTATCCTCTTTGGCTCAAGAACAATTTTTGGCTTGATCTCTCCCTTTTAATTTCCATGCCTAATATTTTTCGTGCAGCACCCAAGTCTTTTGTTTCAAATTCTTTACCAAGTTGAACCTTTAACATATCTATCTCTACCTTGCTCTTAGAGGCAATAAGCATGTCATCCACATACAATAGAAGATAGATATAATCACCTCCAGGAAGCTTACGAATGTATACACAACAATCATAATTACTTCTGGAAGAACTTTGTTTTAACATAAAGGAGTCAAATCGCTTATACCATTGCCGAGGAGATTGTTTTAATCCATATAGCGATTTCCTCAAGCGACATACCTGACTTTCTTTACCCTCAACCTTGAAACCCTCAGGTTGATACATGTAGATTTCTTCCTCTAAGTCACCGTGCAAGAATGCAGTCTTCACGTCTAGTTGTTCCAACTCAAGATTACTATGAGCGACAAGACTTAAAAGCACCCGTATGGAAGTGTGTTTCACCACAGGAGAAAATATCTCATTGTAATCAACACCTTCTTTCTGTGCAAATCCCTTTGCTACTAACCTAGCTTTGAATCTTGTACCATCTGACTTAGTAGGATCTTCTTTTCTTTTATACACCCACTTACAACCAATTGCAGTCTTTCCCACGGGCAATGGGACCACATCCCATGTCTTGTTCTTATGAAGAGATTGCATCTCTTCCTCTATAGCGACAAACCAACTCTCTCTATCTTTGTCTTTGATAGCCTGTTTGAAGGTGACCGGCTCATCATCCTCCACTGAGAGTGCATAATCTACCAGGTTTAGCTGCCCATAATGTCTCAAAGGCTTGTCTGACCCGAACTTCTGAACAAATTTATAATTTCTCTTTGGCCTAGTAGATGCCAAAGAATCCTGCTGCTGCTGTTGTAATGCATGTGCATTTTCTCGCTGAATTTCCTCATGATCAAGTTCATCTTCTGCGTCATCTCGAGTAGCATTAGGATGCTCCACCTGAACATTATTAGAGTCTATTTGTTGGTATTTAGACTCTATCTCCACCACTTGAGTATTTGAAGTTTTTCCAACATCACCATCATCTGGCACCACATCTTTAGACAAAGCTACCATAGATCGTTCATCAAAGGTAACATCCCTGCTAATTACAAACTTAGAATCATTTACACTCCAAAGGCGATAGCCTTGAACCCCTCTTGGATACCCCAAAAAGATTGCCTTCTTAGCTCTATCATCAAGCTTATTATCTTTAACATGATAATAGGCTGTGCATCCAAAGACTCTGAGTTTTTTGTAATCTGCATGTTCCCCTGACCATACCTTATAAGGTGTGTCTCCATCTAGAGAAGAATGTGGGGATCGATTCACTATGTAGCAAGCTGTAGCAATCGATTCTGCCTACCATTCTCTGCCTAACCCAGAATTAGAGCGCATACACCTTGCCTTCTCAAGTAGCGTACGATTCAGTCGTTCGGCGACTCCATTCTGTTGTGGTGTCTCTCTAACTGTCCAGTGTCTTGTAATGCCTTCTCGGTCACAAAACTCCTTGAAAGCCCCATCCGTGTACTCTGTGCCATTATCAGATCGTAGAGTTTTCAGCTTCCTACCTGTTTGGTTTTCAACCATTGCTCTCCATCGCTTAAAAGTATCGAATACCTCATTCTTATGTTTGAGGAAGTAAATCCAAACATACCTGGAATAATCATCAACAAAAGTAACAAAATACCTGGAACCACCCTTGGAAGTAACTTTAGCCGGGCCCCAAACATCAGTATGCACGTAGTCTAACAACCCTCTGCTTTTATGCTTGCTTGTAGAAAACTTCACCCTATGTGCCTTTCCATACACACAATGCTCACAAAATTCCATTTGTGGTTTCTTCATATTCTTCAGCAAACCTTGTCCACAAAGCAATGATAGACCTTTCTCTGACATATGTCCAAGCCGCATGTGCCATATTCTCGTGCAATCTGTTTGATCTCTACTTCGACCGATTCCAACTGCTAACTCACCTATAACTGTTGTCCCCAAAAGGGAATAAAGATTACCATGACGAACTCCTTTCATCACTACCAAAGAACCACGAACAACTTTCAGTACTCCATTTTTCGCAACTATTTTGCAACCATTTTTCTCCAACAAACCTATGGAGATCAGATTTTTCCGCAAGTCTGGAATATGTCTCACATCCTTTAAGGTTCTTACGACACCATCATGCATCTTGATTCTTACAGTACCCAATCCCACAGTTTTACAAGCATGATCATTGCCCATTAAAACTGTGCCACCATTTATGCTTTCATAGGTAGTAAACCACTTCCTATTTGGACACATATGGTGAGAGGCTCCTAAATCAAGAATCCACTTATCGAAAATTTCATAAGATTGTTCTGTCACAGAGTAACAATCTTCCTCATCATTTGAGACGTAGCTTGCTTCTTGCTTTTCTTTTGGGTTGTCGTTGTTCTGTTTCTTGAAAGTTATCTTCTTATTTGGACAATTTGCTTTAAAATGTCCAGCCTCACCACATTTAAAACATGTTCTCTCCGCGTGAGGTCTAGATTTTGTCCTAGACTTTCCACGCTTATTACCTTTTCCTCTTTCATTAGTCCTTCCTCTAGCCGCGAACAATCCTTGTGCTTGATCATTATACTCTCTTCCATTTGAAGATGACATTATACTTGTAGCAACCTTACGTAGATCATCCGCTAAAAGTGATGCCCTCGTCTCATCCATGGTCAGAGTGTCACCCACCAGCATCAATGTCTGCACCAGATTTTCATAGAACTTCGGTAATGAAAGTAACAATATGAGTGCTTGGTCTTCATCATCAACCTTCACATCTATATCCTTTAAGTTTGATATGATCCTGTCAAACTTATTGATATATTCTCGGATTGAGGTGCCTTCCTCCATCTTGCATGTATACAATTTGGATTTTAAGTAGATCCTGTTAGTTAGAGTCTTCGTCATGAAATTACTCTCTAACTTTAACCAAACGCCTGCTGCAGTTGCTTCTTCATTTACCAAAAAAGCAACATCCCTCTCAAGGCATAAGATTATTGCAGCCCGCGCCTCAAGATCTAATTCTTCCCAATCCTCATCTTTCATTTCCTCCGGCTTTTTCTCTTTTCCTGCCAGTGCCTTGTGTAACTTCTGTGATATAAGCAGATTTTTCATCTGCATCCTCCAATAGGAAAAATCATTTTTCCCATTGAACTTTTCGATTTCATATTTGCCTACTTTGACATTACTACTAGTAGAAGCCATTATATTCAAAATTGAATTTTACCACTCAAATAATGAATAATATAATGTTGGCTCTTGATACCAATTGTTGAGTCTGCAGCGGAATTTTGACTTCTAATAGCTACAAAGTAATATGAAATTGAACACTACTCACAATAATGCACTCACTATATAAGAAAAGGAAATAAAATAAAATAATAATAATAATATGAAAAGAAGATGTGAGTATATATAGTTGTTATTGTTGATGATATCAATTACAATTCTTGAGACGTATATATAGTATCTCTATGCTATAACTTCAACGAATAGGAATAAAATTCTCCGACAAAAACTCCTTACTAAACATTTTGAGTTCTCTTCTATTAAAACTCAATTTTAATTTTACTTCCTAAAATTACTCTTATCCTTCCTTTATTCTCACAGTTTCACCTCTTTCCATAGTTCCCGTTCTACTTTCCGTTGACACTCAACTTCTTACTCAAGCTTATCCAATTGTCTATCATGACCATGAACCAAACCTAGTATCTCAGTGGGATGTGGAGTTTCTTTTTCTTCTGATGGATATATCTCTGAATGAATCTGCCTCGGTTGGGGGTTTCCGGATATTCCTTCTCCGTGAGGAACGTGCATTCTCTCCCGTGGTGGAGGTATTGAGAGTGCGAGGTCGTCCTATTGAGATTCGAGTTCTGATTCAGACGCCGTGTGACCATCTTTATATTGATGGTCCGCTATTATCAAGGTTGAATCCAGGTCCCTGGCAAAGGTGCCAATGTTCCGAGGGTTACCTGAAATGTTGATTTGGGCTTGAACGTAAGGTCCAAACTCCTTATGAGGTAGCATCCAACTTGTTCTCGTGTTGAGGCACCACCGTCCGAGTTCCTCGTAAGGAGGTGGGGGTAGTACCTATAAGAGACTCCGATGCTTAAGTTAGCAAGGCCTTTAGGCAGGTTTTTAGTAGATTAGAACGTAAATTATACCTGAGGGGTGTTAGTATATTTATAGTAGAGTCGATAACTATTTTTGTTGGAGTAATTCCACCTTTGGTGGTGAATAATCGTTCCCTTTATCTTGGGAGTTTGTTAGAATCTATCTTTTAGTTGAGAAAGAGATAGTAAGAAAGATTCGCGGAGACAGTTACTTACTTGGACAAGTAGAACTAGTTTCTTTCGCGGTGTCCGACCTCTTCAAAGAGGTTGGGTATAGATTGGAGGCCCGGTCTTTGGGTTGGACTCTTATTTTTATAGGACCTGACTTTCGTCAATTTGAACCAGGATATGAATAATATAGAATAAAAAAATATATAAAATTCAAATGACAATATTTTGAACCTTTTATTTTAAATTAAGTAGTTTTTAGAATTTGAAATTATAGTTTTTTCAAACTAAAAATCAAAATATTATGTTTTGAATTAGATTAAATATAATTTAAAATTTGAATAGAATGTTTCTAGCACTATGTTATCTTTGAGAGATGTAAGCATTTGCTTAAAAAATTAATATGTTAGTAGTACTTATATGTATTTTTTTTATTTATTCACTATTTTTTGCAACGTCATTGCGAAAAGCATAACAAAAGTCCATGTCTAAAATATTATAATAAAATGCTGAAATTCTGTCAACAAAAATCGAAAGAAACCTGTTATTAATTATTCTACTAATTAGGTGTATTTAATACAAACGGCAGTGGGACCTCGAAGACTGCGATCCTAAGTTGTATTGGGTTTTTTAACTTTTTATATGTCCGGAAATTGTCTCCTATATCATGTTTAAACATAGCACAAAACCAATCTCAACTCTCGACAAGTGTCATCTATAGGTGTAGAAGAAATTTTCTATCTACACCATAGCACTCGCCATGTATTTTTGGTAAGAATTTAGTGTTGTTAAATCTGCTCTTTGAATTAGAAGACCAATCTCTTACAACATTAGAAAAGAATGACTTGCACTACAGTTGTCAGTTAAGTCACTGTATCTTCACTAACTAAATTTCCAATCTGATCCCACTCTTTGTTCTAGAGAAAAATTTTGCAAAACCATTTCGACTCTTCTCAGATCCGACATGGTTTGGTGTGAGGGCAGCCAAAGAAGTTGATGAAGATGACAAAGGCTGCAAGCTCTCTTCGTTTTTGTTTAAGGATTGGCCAGAGCTCCCAACAGCCAACCCTGAAATATTGGAATCTCTTTTCGGTGAAAATGTGTCGTTCGAATGCAGCTTCCATAACTCGCCACTGGCTTGAGCAACAAGCGACGGACTTGCTGGAATGCTAGCAGTGTCAATAAAGAAATCTTCCAGTGTAGCTAGGGATTTTAACTGGTTCCCCAGGGAAGCTATTGTTTTCTGGCACTCCGCAAGCTTTCCGGCAGCCAGAGCTAGATCCTCCTGACATAGCAGAGATCATATACATTATATGAGTTGGCCAGAATTTGAAAGTCTTAGATAGACACCATTCCATCACCTCAAACTTACACATATTCACAATAAAAGTGATTTTATTATGAGTTAGTGTTCAAGAACTTACTCGCATATATATATATAACTACTTCCTCCAAGTTATGTAAAAGTTTTGCTAGGGAGTGTCCATAGAATTTGTTATGGAGCTAAAGTGGAGTATTTTATAAAGAAAATGAAAAGTTTAAGTTTCTAATCCATTGAATGAATTAAGCTCTTCAATTTTTCCACTTTTGGCTCCTCCGTTAGCAAAAATTAAACAATGTGCCGAGTGCACAAGCCTCCCCACCAACCTTGTGAGGTCTGGAGAGGGTAGTTGACCTCAAGACGCAATAACCTGACGGTTGTGGCAAATCCGAGGTTCACCAGCTATTTTTAGATAATAGGAAATTAAGAGTAGTAAATGATGACCAACCTGCTTTATCTTCTTTTCTGCATAAGAGCTACTTGTTGATCTAAGTATCTCTTCCTGCTTCTTGCTTTCTAGCTGTTCCTTCAAATCCTTAAATTTCATTGCAATTTCTTCTGACACAGCTCTTTCTTTATCTACCTCTGCTTCTAATAAGTCAAGCTTTGCAGATTTGGATTTTAGCTCTTCCTCCAAGTCCTTACACTTGGTCATGATTTTATCTGAAGCAACCCTCTCCTTATTAACCTCTGCTTCTAATATGTCAACATCTGCAGATTTAGATTTTAACTTTTCCTCCAAATCCTTACACTTGGTCACCATTTTATCAGATGCAGTCCTCTCCTTATTAACCTCTGCTTCTAATACGTCAACCTCTGCAAATTTGGTTTGTAGCTCTTGTTCCAACACCTTACACTTCATCGCAATTTCTTCGGACGCAGCCCTCTCCTTATCTACCTCTGCTTCTAATACATCAACCTTTGCTGATAATGTTTGAGCTTCTGCCTCCATGCTAATCAGGTAATTTTCTATCATTTCTTTTGATTTGTAGGCATTTTCAAGTTCCTCTTGCAACTCCTCCACTTTCTTTTCTGTGTAACTCATCTGACGCTGCGACTCCTTAATAGACTCTTCACTTTTCATCAAAGCCATCTCTAGTTCAGCTTTTTCCAATTCAACCTTCTCTAACTTCTCTCTTAGTTCATCCATTTGTTTATTCATGATCTCAAACTGTGCTCCGGGAGAGCTTTTTTCAATAATGCAGTGATTGTCAACAACTGACTCCTGGACATGGCTTTCATTCTTGGTCTCAGGCAATGCAACAAGTCGTTCCATTTCAAGAAAATCATCCATGAGATCAAGTTTAACAGAATTGGTTGGAGTTTGTCGGGACATTTCATTCTTAAACTGATCAAGCTCGACTATTAATGCAGATGCCCATGAATCAGAACAACTCAGCTCACACTTGTTCGGGTCTGAGCAGGTTGTCTTGTGGGTATCAATCTCAACTGCATTAAGTTGCTCCCCACTGTCTGATTGACTGTCTGTGAAAGACTCAACACAAAACGAGGATGAAACAGTAGATTTATGATCATTAACTACAGAAGCTCTTGAAGCAATGCTCTTCAGTCTCCGGCACTCAGCCTCCAGCTTGGCTATTTTCTTGATGCTTTCTAAGTGTTGCTTGCTAGCTGTCTCAGCAGCTTGAGTACTTAAATCTCTCTCAATTGTCCTCATTTCCAGCTCTTCCGATTGAGCCAAGAGTTCCTGCCGGAGAGCCATGTTCTCTTTCTCCAAAAGCTCAACCTTGTGACACAATTCAAGATCAACAGAAGATTTGGCATTACAAGCCTCTAATTTGCTCTGGAGCTCAGAAACTCTTCTCTGAAGTTTAATTTTGGCCAATTCCAAGTCACAAGTCCGCTGTTCTATTGCATCACCTATATTCTCTTCCTGCTTTTCTCTTGTCTGTCTTAGCTGCCTAACACACTCCTTAAGTGCACCATCCAGATGGGTGACTCGATCTTCAAGAGTGGAACTCTTGTGAGTTGCTGCTTCAAGTTGCTTCTTCAAAAATGACACTTCATTTTCAGCCTTTTCCCAGCCTAAAAAAAATCAAATTAAAAGAGAATCCAAAAGCAGGAGGAAGAGAAGAGAGGGTATACCAAGAAACAATAATAGGAAATTTTTTTTTTATTGGTGTCTACGTGTAAGTCTTTACATGTGCCCCTTAATCTATATACCATTCCGATTGAAGTTTAACCTTGATTCCGAAAAGTCCTTCAATCCTAATCCTCCAACGTGAAGAGGGAATTATTGTTAAATTTGCTGCTAATTTAGCAGCTGCTGAATTGTTTTGTAGGCACAAGGCATACAACAATGCATATCTAAAAGCCAAGGATGGAATGGTAATCGAACAATATTTTATATTCATCTGTTATTTATAAAATTACTCCAATGTAATAGAGGAATATCTACTTATCACTAATTGTACCTGCAATGGCTTCTTCAGCAACTTTCGCATGCTGCTTAACCAAATCTTCTTTGGTATTGACATTGACGAGTGCTGCAGATAGCTTCTTCGACATAAGATAACCTTCCTCTACATTTTTTATATTTTCATTTTCTCCATGTTCATCTTTCTCTAGCAAACCATCGTTCATCATACCTGCAGTAGATAGAGGTTTTGAAGTTTCTACAGGCAATTGTTCATTAGAAAATGAACAATTTGCATCATTTGCCCAGGCTGCGGTTTTTGAGGTGACAGCAGGGGACAGGCTACTTCCATTTGGAGATTCCTTCGATCCTTCCTGCTTTCAACAATGCAAAATTATTAGAATTACCAGAATAAAGGAAAAAAATTTAAACAAACTTTATTCTCTATGTGAATTTACATGCCCGAAACAATCATGATAAAAATTTACTCCTAGTTGATGAAAGGCATAAATAAATTATATGATAGTATAGAGCATATTCAATGAACTCAACATATATCAAAATGGGGCTATATACTGGCTACTATATATACTGGCTGCAAAATGAGAACATAGTTTCAAATAAGTGAGCATGGCTGCATCAAACCTGAATCATCAATGAGCGATGCCTTCAAGTGATTTATTCAAACAAATCATGTCAAAATTAAAAATGAAATAAACAATTAGGTACCTGAAGATTTCGACTCAAGACTAATTAGCCCCCGAAGAAAAAACAGTACCAGTTTCGTCCTCCACGATAATAACCGGTAGACACGTTATGTCCTTCTATCAATTCATCACGTAAAACTTAACGGTGGTGCTTATATGTACCGTTAACTACTGTGACTTGTCTATTTAAGAAAAATTGTTATGTAGATAATAATTTTTGGAGAGAAACTTCACCAATTTTAGTAGGATTTGTGATAAATAAAGAGCAGTTGATAAAGGTTATATATGGAAATTCAAAAGATAATGAATGTTTCACTGTCCAAAACTTTTCATGCTCATGTGACAGCAACAGGACATGCACCACTATAGATAATGAAATACATGGGCAACTCCGTTTCGTTTTGCACTATACATTTACGAAAGGACATACATGTCCGCCATTTACTATCGTGGAAGACCTAATTGGTAATTTTTTTATCTTCAAGGACTAATTAGTTTTAGGTCGAAATCTTCGAGGATCTAATTGTCACTTTACTCAATAAATAATTTTAAAGTAAACACCCAATTTGGTCCCAAAGAATTTTAGATTAGACACTTTAGTCTTCAACAAATTTTTATTTTTTAAAGGACCCTGAGGATTCCTCTCATTGGACAGATTAGTCCCAGAATCGCTTTGAATCAATTTTTCAATATGCGTATTAGACAAATAAGTTCCTAACAAATATTATTATAAAACAATCAGGTCCTCAAAAAATACACTTCAAGATCCTCTTCAAAATGACACAAAGACCAATCTGTCCGACAAAAGTAATTCATGAGGACTTTCAAAGAATAAAAATTTGTTGGGGACCAAAATGTCTAATCTGAAATTCCTTATGGATCAATTTGGTTAATTATATGTAATTTTTATCTTTTGAGCTTGGGAGTTAGGAACAGAACTACAGAAAGCCAAAAAAATCATCACCTTGAGTTAATTTATTTCCCCATGGCTACACTTAAAGCATAAATTTAAAGGGAACAATTAGTTGTGCCACCGGGCTTTAGTTCAAAAACTTTCTTGAAGGAATCACTTTTTGTCACATGAGGTTACACAAAACAAGAGACAGGAAAGCACAACCACTGAAAAGCTCTGTTAGCATTCCACTAAGTGGAATGATTAAACTCATGCAATAAGGTAACAAGCAAGGAATCTCAAGTTTACCATACAAGAAAGGAACCAAATAGGAATCTAAACATTGTAATCAGCTTATGAGACATCAAAAAGGAACCAAACTCTAAACACAAACCTCAGAATGAGATGATGCTGATCCTGAGCTATCGGTTTCGCCAGGACCCTTCTCGGAAGAGTTATGTTTCCATAACCATCTCTTCTTATCCATCAATGGGTCCAACAATCTAAGTATCTAACGTTAGGTTGAAATTGCAGCGAATTTATCTGCAGCCATGAATTGCAGGCATTATAAAGAGGAAATAAATATGAACAAGCAAGAGCTCGAAAAGTTTTCCAGCTTGTCAAAGAACATAGACTTCTATACAAACCAAGGAAACAAACACACTTAATATATTCAGCAATCTCATTAATTTGAAAACATTTAAAACACAAATTTTATAAGAATGAAAGAATAAACCTTAGTTTTTCATTAAAAAAATAAAAGAAGAAGAACAAGAAGAAGAAAACATTTAAAACACAAATTTTATAAAAATGAACCTTAGATTTTTCATAAAATAAAATCAAAGAAAAAGAAGAAGAAGAAATCCTGTACCTCCGTTATCATGGGCAAGATTCCCCCACTGTTCTTGAAACACCATGGAAACCCCAATTTCATTTGTTTCTCCTCCTTCTTCTTTTTTCTTTTCATTCAAAGCATTTTATAAAATTCAAAACCGAATAGCACCATTTGTAGAAAATTTACAGAACCCAACGTAATGAAACAGTAGCCTGATGCAGAGAATAGGGGTAAAAAAAAAAATAAGACCCTAACTTGATGTAGCCATTTCAGCTCTATGAACTGAAGTGGCTTCAAGCCTTCAAACATTACCCAAAAAATAAAATCTGCAGTGACTTTTTTTTTAAAATAAATAAATAAATAGCACAACACCACAACTACATAAGTATATAGCAGCTAGAAGAAAAAACAAGAGAGTAACAAACAAAATGAAATTGAAAAGCCAGCAACAAGAGGTAGTCAAATCAAATACCTCTGATTGAGGCCAACTCAACAAAATAATATATGGAGGCTAGAAGAGAATAGACGAGATTTATTTTATTTAAGCGTGTAGAAGCAAAGGAAACAAAGGTAGTTAATGACAACAATAAAATAATTGTAATTAATTTCTAATAATAATTAAATGGGGAAGCAGAAAATCTGTAGTTTGTCAGTAACGGTAGAGCATTCCATTCAAAATGGCAGCTGCCTCTGAAACGGTGGAATAGAAAGCAGATACATGGATGGAATTTAGAGGGAGTTTTCTTCTTTGTTTCTTTTGCATTTTTTTTTTAAATTAAAAGGGGTTTGATAAGAATACCTTAACAGGCTAAAACTTGAAATTTTTAAATAATTTTAGAGTAAATCACTAATAATTTTTCGAATTGTTAAATTACTGACAAATAAATCACTAATAAGTGTAATTACCCGTGTCATGCACGTGATAAAATTGAAATTATAATTTTAAATTATTTTTTAAATTAATTTAAATGATAATAATTTAATTAATAAAAAAGTAATATATTATGCATTTTTTAATCTAGTGTTAATTGGATTAACTCTAAAATACTTATTAATCGATTTTAATAATTTACTTTCTTCAATAAATCATACATATATACTGAATGTGATCATAAATAATATAGAGATAGTTAAATCCACCAACAAATATATTGGCTATTATCACACTATAAAACAAATTAAATATAAAGACTATTAGCACTTATAAATCTATAAAATCGCACGGTCTTTAATTTATGCAAGGATTTGTTTATCAAATAAACTTAAAATATAAACAAAAAACATTTATAAAATGGACCTAGCATCACTTGAAAGAATCATGGAAAATAATCAACTTATCTTATCATTCATGAGAATCATTTCAATGGAAATACTTGCTAGTTGCTACAATTAGGTAAATTTATGCCATTATATTTTATTAACATTTATGATTAATTCAATAGAGATACTTACTTAATATATATGTTATCGACATTAATTATATGCCAATATTTTTAGGAAAGAGCTAAAAGAGGATATATATATATATATATATATATATATATAAATATATATAATATTATTGCTATATAGAAAGCATACATAAATTGCTACATTTTTTTATTATATTATACAACTTAAAATTATAGTATCATGTTATTATTATTCTAGATACTTATTATAATTATATCAAATTTAATTATGACTTTAAATAAATAAAATAGATAATATTCAATATTATTTTTTTCTTTTTTATATTCAATATTTACTGTAAATATAAAAAGTAAAATAATTAATGAAAAATATGAGTAGAAAATAAAAAATATTAATTAAAATTCAATTTGTTATCTAATTAATCTTGTGTCCATACGATATAACTTTACGAAAATATTATGAATCACAACCTTTTTTATTCTACAAAAAAATACTATATGTAGCTTTTAGTAGTATAAAAATAATTATAAGAATTAATTATTAATATTGATATTAATCACAATTGATTATTGATACCCTAATTTTTTTAAAATATATTCTACTTTTTTAAAATATAATGCATGTACCATATAGACATTATTATTATTATTATTATTATCTACTAATTGATATCAATTAAATGGGTCACTATTAATGTGTGTATCAACTATCTCCTAATAAAATTATTGCACTTGAATAAGAATTAGAACTATATCAATTGGTATAATTAGAATGATTAAAAATATTGATTATTAATAAGTAGTTTAATAACGCATTAAATATTGATTTGATATAATTATAATGAAGATATTTTCTTAAATTAATATAATCATGCATTATTCTTGAGCTAATTGTAATATAATTAGAATAAATTTATTTGAGAGAAAAAAAGAATTCACGTAAAAAAAAATTAATTTGACTAATAAAAAAGTAACATTAATTATGAATTGTTAACTAATAAAAAAGTAACATGTTATACATTGTTCGTTTTTTTAATCTAGTGTTAAGTATATCAACTCTAAAATAATTATTAATCAGTTTTAGTAATTTATTTTTTTTAATAAATCAGACATATATACTTAATGTAATCATAAATAACCTAGTAATACTTTTTACCAACAAATTTTTATATGTTGTTTTACCATGAAATAAGAACATATCAAAATCAGCTTAAAATGAATAACAAATTATTAGAGAATTCTAATGCACAAAATTCTCTAATAAATAATAAATAATTTAAAACTACAAATATTTATTTAATACACTATATATGCTAATACTAAGAGTATTTTCTAAAAAGATATATTCGTAAATAGATATAATATGATTACAAATATAACATAAACAAATATGTTAAATAAAAAGTTAAACCAATATGCTTCCCATGCCAATGTCTTTATTAAATTTTGCAAATTAGAGAACAAATATGTATTCAGTTGTTTGGTGATCACATAAATAATTAAATAATTGAGTTGTAAATTGATCTCAAAGTGTGTAGTTTATTTTTTTCATTTCTAAATAAAAGCAAGAAGTAGTGAAATAAGTAGTAATATATAATGAAAAAGATAAAATATTTTGCATATGTATAGATAATTGTTACAAAACAAAATCTTATTGTGAAATATTAAAATTTCACATACTCCAAATCATGAAGATCAACCACAATATAATGGTCACTTCTTCTTATTTTTGATCATGATATATATAAGCTCTTCTTTTTCAGTCAAGAGTCCAATAACATTTAATTGAAAAAAAAATGAATTAAAAGTATTAAATTAAGGAAAAATAAATAAATAACATAATAAATTACAATTAAAATTTTTTTACCAATTTATTTTATAATAATTTGATTAATTTTACCTATATATATTTGTTGGTAATAGTTAAATCCACCAACAAATATATTGACTATTATCACACTATAAAATAAATTAAATATAAAGGCTATTAGCACTATTTTTTATTCGTGCAAGGGTTTACTTATCAAATAAACTTAAAATATGAACAAAAGATATTTATAAAATGGACCTAGCATCACTTGAAAGAATCATGAAAAATAATCAACTTATCTTATTATCCATGAGAACCATTTCTATATAAATCGTCTATTCTTGTCAAATTTAGATAGGACTTTTCATAACCTTATATAAATTTTGTTAAATGATTCTATATATATATTACGGTAGTTTTTCTTAATATATATACATATACATAAATAAAAAAATATATGAATTATATTTTGTTAAATTCTATGTTACTGGTTATTAAAAATATTTAAATTATATATATTAATTTTTTATTATAATTATTTCGTTATATATATATATGATTATTTTTTATTCTAAAATGGTGCAATAATTTTTTATTTTTTATATCCATATATATTCATCAATTTCGACCACATTCATACGCATATTAACAGTTTTTTTTAATAGTGATGTTTTAATTTTTTGTTTTTCTTTTTTTCACGTATCTTTCTTTTTTTTTAAATAGTGATGTTTTAATATTTATTTTTTTAAATACGTTTTTCTTAATAATTACATTACTAATATGAAATATAAAAAGGAAAAAAAGTGATACATATATCCAAGAAAGAAAATAAACTTAAAAATTAGAAAAAAAAGAAATTTTATATTAAAAAATATAAAAATAATATATTCAAAAAAAATAGTCATAATATATAAATTGAGTCAACAATTTAAATTTTTCTAAAACTAATTTAATCAAATACCAATATTAGAAATATATTACTTAAATAATATTTAATATATTCTAATCCTTAGACACGTATAGATTAGAGTCCTTCTCGTAACGACAACCAACTGAAACAACATCGTAAGTTCAAACATTTAGAATTCGTGGAAATTCAGACCATTCTCTTGTTCTTTGAAAACCTTCTGTATCCCTGATAGAGTTGAATCGCAATTCCTCTTATGGAAAAAGAGTTAAGAAGGTGGTTTTGATGTATTGGAGACCAAAATTCGGAAGTCACTATTTATATCTGAGTGTGACACCCATTAAACCCGAAAGGCCAAATAAAATAGTATCTTTGGTTTTATTCTCATTTAATTTTAAATCAAAAATAATAATGACTTATTTAATTCAACATTTATGATAATAAATGAGATGACTATTATATAAGTCATTTAATGTAAAATAGCTTAATTTACGATTATAATTAATATATGTATTGCCTATAAATAGATTAGAAAAAAATGATTTCGTAATAAAATAATCATTCAATTTGAATTACAATTAATTGATTGATAGAAATTATAATAAATTATATGATATTTAAATAATTAATCAAATCAATGAGTTGATATCATTAACTTATTATAATAAATTAAATTTAATGAGTTAAAAGAAATAAATAAAAAACACCATAAAAAATATGCCACAATATTTTTATCATTAAATGCAAAAATTTAATTTTTATATAATAGAATAGATATTTACAAATTATTATATTAAACACAGACTAAAAAAATACACTAAACAAAATAAAAGCATCAATGGTATAATATAACCTAAAAAATCACTTAAATTAAAAAAGAACCTTGATGAATTATAGTAAATCTATATATGAGAAGTAAAAGTAAAATAAATAATTAAAAATAAATTAAAAAGAGTAATTAAAAAACGTAAAAGAAGATAGAAAAGATAATGTGAGGAGTAGATAAAAAATGTATTGTAATAGAAGATTAATATAATTAATTAATACAAAGAATGAAAGAGAAAAATTAAAATACAATCTTATTAAAAAATTTCAAAAATAATATTTTAAAAAAGAACCTATTAATCAACTTTTATAAAAATATTATAAAAAATTTAAATTATCTTCAAATAAAATAATAGTACCCTTAAGAATTATCAATCAAAATAAATAAAAAAGAATTAATATAAAACAAAATCATAAAAAAATATTAGCAAAATTAAGATAAAAAACAAAAATAAAAATTACAAATACTTTACATAAAGTACAAAATAGAGAAGGAAAAAAGGGATATATAAAATAATAAGATAATAAATTGAATTAATTGAGTTCATTTATTTTATTGCTTTATATATTATTTATTAAATAATTTAATATTTATCTCGATCAAATTAAATAATAAATTAGTTATAATTAATTTGATTTAATGAATAAAAAAATTTAAAATAATTTGATATTTACTCTAATTAAATTAAATATTTGAAGTTATAATTAATGTAATTTAATGAATCAAATAAAATATTAAATGATGAAATATTTATCCTAATCAAATCAAATTACATAATTGATTAGTTATAATTAATACAATTGAATGAATTAAACACATTAAATTAAAAAATAATTTAGTTAATTTGTGTCTTAAGGTCACATTTTAAAAATATTTATTTTTCAACAACTTTCATAAAATATTTTTTATAATATTTTTAACCTATGGTCTAAAGGCACAATTATAATAACTCATTAAAAAGTATTTAATTAGTTAATACAAATAATTAGTATAATTGATTAGTTCAATAAATTAAAATAAATAAATATGAAAGGAAGAGATAAAGGGAAAGTAAAATTATAAAAACATGTAACTATTAAAAAACAATAAAAAAGTCTCTTTTAGTTTTTATTTATTAATTATTAATTTATTATAATTAATTTCACAATATTTATTATACATTATTTATCTTATAAATTAATACAATCAATTAATTAATATCAATTATCGATAATTAATTATAATTGATATAACTCATTTGCTATACTTTCTAAATAAATAATGAAAAATGCACGTCTCAATTTTTGTTAAAGTAAAATAACATAAAATACATAAATTGAGTATATATAAATCTGAAAATTATAAAATTTTATTAGCAACTCAAATAAATTAGTACCATAAAACTAAATTTAATGTCTATTTTAAAAATAATTACAGACCTTTTATTCTTTTAATTATTACTAATTTAAATAAAGTAATACCTATAACTTATTTTGTTATCTATTTTAAATAATTAATAATATTCTATTTTTCTAATTATTTACTTGTCTTGTTTATCATTTATGCTTTCAATCAATTATATTAATAAACAAATAAACTAAATTAACTCCGATTATACTTGGACTATTGAACAATTCAACATAATCTTTTTAATTTGGGATTAACTACTAACGATAGAAAATAAAAAATATAGAGTAATTCAATATTATGAACATTAATTATTATTGTGAAATAACCTAAAATCATAATACAATTTATTTTTAAAGAAATAATCAAGTATTATTGTTAATTATAAAATAACCTAAAATCATAATGCATTTTATTTTTAAAGAAACAATCATTCATTAATATCTATAAATAGAAACTATCGTGCTTTGATTAAAAATATAAGGGATTAATTACTATTCATTATTAATAATATATCGATTATATCAAAAGTAAAAATATAATTTTTCGCATTTACACCATTAGAAGAATTACCATCATGAGTAAAATTTTGTCAAAAAATATATATATTAAAAAACATATCTATAAAAAATTATTGTTACAATTTAATAATTTTTCATGCCTTACAATAATTATCTATAAAAAAATATATATATCTTGAAAAAATTATTAAATAAATTTATTCTTTTTACCCTATTTTCACATGAAAAAATTTTTTGTTCTATCTTTTTTAATTGTTATTACGTTATTAGAATTGTTAAATAATACTAAAAAAATCTTTAAAAATAGAAATAGCAATGGCATCTTGAATAATTAATTTAATAGAATTAAATTTAAACAAATAAGATTATTCAATCAATTATACAAATAATAGCATATTTATAAATATTAATAATAAAAATAGTCTCACTAATGTAAATGATCAATACAATAGATATATAAAAAAATAACTAATTACATAATTGCATAATTTTCAACATCCTATATAGTTGAATCTAATGGACAAAAAAAATATTTATATGATAATGTCCTAATATTTTAGCATACTATAAATCATATTATAAATTTATATATCATATTATAATTTTAAGTCAACTCCTTAAACACATTATAACATAAACCATCTAAAAAGATACACCAAATTAACGAATATCACATGAGTCACAACATACAATATAAATTGTCACGATATTTCAAATAAAAATAGCATCAATACAGAGAAATCAATAAATATAACTAAAATAAAGAGCAACAAAGAGACATACAAAAAAATAATAATAAAGAGAATCAATAAAAACATTAACATATAAATCACATACACGAACAATGTATATATTAATTGTGAATCTAAACAAAAAGACAATATATATATATATATATATATATATATATATATATATATATATATATATATATATATATGAATTGAAGTACACATGATAAAATAGAATTTTTCAAAACAAAATTATAATAAAATTATTTAAAAACAACGTAAAGATGACACATCTTTTTTGTTAAACAGAAGCTAAAAAAGAATTATGCGCCTAATAATAAGCAATTAAAATAAACAAAGCTAAACGAAAAAAAACTATGCGCCCATTAAAATAAACAAAAATAAAAAAATAAAAAATAAAATGTACGAATAAAGATAAAAGAAACAAAAATTAAATAAATGATAAAAATTTTACCTTAAACATGAGAGGGAGGGAGGGAGAGAGAGAAAAGAGAGCGAATGAGTAGAAAATATTTGATCTTGTATAAATAGATGAGATTGAGAAAAATAAACTAATTAAATTAATTTATATATTTTGTTATCATATTTATTATTTATTAAATAATTTGATATTTACTCCAATCAAATCAAATAATTAATATAATTAACCAAATTAATTAATTGATATAATTAATTATAATTAATCAATTCATATAAATTATAATAAATGGTGAGATTTAAATGTCCAATCAAATTAATTAATTGATATAATTAATTAATTATAATTGATTTACTTTAACCAATTAAATGAAATAAATTAGAAAACACCTCAAGAGTATGCTACATCAGTTCCATCATTATGTGCAAAAATTCAATTTTTATATAATAGAATAGATAGATAGAATAGATAGATAATAAAAATATTTTCTTAAATTAGTATAATTATGTATTATTTATTAAATATTAATAATAATATTGTAATATAATTATAATAAAGATATTTTTCTAAAATAAATTTATTCAGAAAAATATAAATTGGTTATTAATAACCGGTGCCATTATAATATAATTATCATATTATTATTATTATTATTATTATTATTATTATTATTATTATTATTATTATTATTATTATTATTATTATTATTTAAAAATAGATTCATGAGGAATCGACACCTCACTTCCATTAGTTGGGAGAAAACCCAATTTTAATATACGGATAAAGATTTTATATACGGGTTATTATTATTATTATTATTATTATTATTATTATTATTATTATTATTATTATTATTATTATTATTATTATTATTATATAATGAGTAAGAATTAGAATTATATCAATATTTTTAAAATTAATATAATTAAAATAACTAAAAATATTTAAAATCAATGTGCGATATGATATTAATATCATAAGATTTGATCATTTTATGATTAGAATCAAATATTTTTATCATGATTATCACGACCGGTGTCATTATCATATCATTATCATATATTATTATTATTATTAAAATAATTAAAAATATTTTTAATTGATAATTGATAAGTAGTTTAATAATGTATTAAATATTGATTTGATATAATTATATTGAAGATATATTTTTAAATTAGTATAATTATAATAAAGATATTTTTTATAAAATAATTTAGAATAGAAAAAAATGCATTCATTTTGGAGAGAAAACAGAGTCACGAGAGATCGACACGTCACCTCTATTAGTTGGGGGAAAATCCATTTTAATATATTAAGTAGATAATCTTTCAAATTATTTAAATTATTGACAAAAGTATTTTTATAACTACCAAAAACGGTTAAAATATTTTAAAATACAACAAAATATCAAGTTAAAAAAATATTTTAGAGACTAGACTTTAATATAATTTTTTGTAAGTATAATTAAAAATTAAAATTAAAATTTTTATTTTTAAAATTTAATAATTTTACACCAATTGATATTTTTAGTATTTTTTTCTAAATAACTAATAATATTTTTAAGAAATCAAAATTAAGTTTAGAGATTGAATTTGGTTTTTTTTACATGCACTTTCTTAAATAGTTATTCAAATACTTTCACAAAATTTTAAATAATATGACAAGCGGTTTGTCAAATATAAAATTTATTTGTCATTTATAAATATATTTATTTTTTATTAGTTGATTTAATTATGATGTTGGTTCCTATAGTTTTGCCAAATTTTTAATTAGATCTTTATAATTTTTTTTTTAGTTGAGTCTCAAAACTTTTTTTTTGTTTTGGTCCTTACACTATTTTTTTATTTGGGTTCTTATACAATTAAATCAATTACTGTTAAGAGTGATCTAATTTAAAAAATAATTTGGTACAGGAACTAAATTAAAAGATAAAAAATATAAGAATCTAATTAAAAATTTTGTAAAACTATAAAGACCAATAAAATAATTAAACCTTATTAATTTTATTATATTTTAAAGAATATGTTTGGTGGTTTACTCCTAATTTAACGTAGTTAATATATTAAGAGTTTAATTTAATACATTGATAGTATTTGAGTTTTATAAAATTATTGAATCAGATTTATGTATTTAGATAACTTTTTAAGTACTAAATATAAAAATTATTTGTTTTTACTGATGTAACAATATATAATTGATTATCTATGTAAAACTCATTTATTCTAACCATATATGAAAATTAAATTCATATATTAATTACTTAATAATTTACTTTTTTTATAAAAAGTTATTAATGCTAAATTTGTATGTTAATTTGATTTAGAATAAAACTATAAGGATAGAGGTAATAAAATTTTATTCCATCATAATAATTAAGAGTGTTTAAGATTTCGCTCTCCGCTTTGCCGATTATTATGTTGTATTTTTAGGTTGAGTTTGAGTCATACTTCAAACGGACTTCGAATAGACTCCATCTGATCTAAAATTTTATTTTATCATTAAAATATATATATATATATATATATTTTACATTAATAACATCTTTTATATTGTATAATGTTGTTTTTACTTTAAAATAACTTATTTTAATATAAATGTTATATAATATTTACCAAATTTAATTTTTAAAGATGAGATTTTATTAATGTTATATAAAATTTATAAAATTATATATACTAATTATGTATTAGATCAAATTAATTTAATATGATTTATTTTGGATCAATTTAAAATAGAGTTTAGGGTTTAGATTATTAAAGTAGATCAAGTTAAAATTTAAATCTATTTAAACTCAATTTAATTCGGCTCATAAAAGCTTCCGGTACTATATTAATAGAGACTTTTTCTTAAAGTATAATTGGACATTTATTCTGATATTGCTCAAACAAATATATTTGATATGTTAGAGTTAAGGGATAGAATAATAATCTTATCATGTTCAAAAAATTGAAAACTAGAAAAATTATATCATGTGGGTCTTAGACTTTACGAAGACAAAGAGTTTATCTAGAAAACAATGGTACTAAAAATGGCGATACTCGTAAGATCCATTTGACTAAGTTAGTACAGTAAAAGATCCAATAGTATTTTTCATGTCCAAAGAAAGACACAAATTAGTAATTATTTTTGAATTTATGTAGTTTCTATTTTAATTTGATTCGTTAAATATTTCATTTGGTTTTGATTTGTTTAGCAATATTTTTAGATATTTTAAATTTATTAAATCAAATTTAATCTAATTTAATAAGATCAAATATGATTTAAATTCAAATTAGATATTTAGAAAGATTTGACTCACTTTTAGGTCGAGCTTAGGTACCTATTTAAACATTCTTTGTGACTCATTCTACTTAAATTTTGATAAATAAAAATTTTTAGTTGTTTTATGCACGTTTTCATCATATGATTGAGTAATTTGATTCGCTTGTTGGATGAAAAAAATTGAAAGATTCAACCTAAAGTAATTATTTGTGTAAATTTCTTTCAATTCTCATCCTTTGATCTAAATTGTTAATGACAAGTTCTTTAAAGGTCTAGTAAGAAATTTCTTTTAGTGACATAGGTTGCTAAGAACAAATTTTTTAGAGATCTAGTAGAAAAATCCTCTTTTTATGTTGGTTCTATTTTCTTTCCTATCTTTTTATGTTTTCGCTGTGTATTTTTTTTATTCTTTCAATTCCGTTTGTATTTTCTCATCATTTGGTATCAGATCACATATAAATTCTTATTTATCTACACATTCTACAATTTTTATTTAGTCTCTTTGTTTTATCTTTTATTTCTGCAAATTTAGTTTAGAATCACATTAAAAAATAAAAAATTCTAAAAGAAATTGAACAGAAAAAAAGGAGAATTCAAAAAGAATATATAAATTCAAAAACAATAAAAAAAATAAGAAAGAAAGAATAAGAAAATAAGAAAGAAAGAATAAGAGAAGAAGCTTTTAAATTACAAGCTTATTACTTTTAACTTTTTAGAATCCATATTCTAGATCTGTTTCATATTAATTTGGGACTTAGTGATTCAAAATTTTCATTTTTTTGGAATCTACATTTTAATATTGTGTCAATTTACTTTGTATTTTGATTGGGATTGAAACAATTTTAGTTACCTTTATTTCTGTTAGGCTACATTTGTTTATAAGAATAGGACATTGAGATAGAGATACAAAATTATATTTAACAGATGAGATATAGACAGAGACATTATATTCAGAAAAATTAAATTTGTATATTTTGTGTCTATCCTAACATAAAAGTCACAGAAATATTAATAAAAGACACAATTTATTTTTTATTTTTTCTTTCATTATTTTTATTAATTTTTTATAATTATATTTTTTATTATTATTTTTTTCTTCTCAAATTTTTTGAAAAAAAAAAGAATAAAATACATTTTCATAATTTATTCTAATTTATCATCAAATAGGATACAAGAACACCAAAATTTGTGTCCCTATCCTTTGTGTCTTATTCTCAGTGTCTTATCTTATCATATTTTCAGAGATAAACACAACTTTATTATTTTCTTTCCTTTGTCACGTACTCTGTTTTTTTTTTTTACCAATTAAAAGTCCCTATCATTCAAATTATCTTAGTTTGGTGTCTCAATTCTTTAATTTTTGAAGTGCAACTTATTAAAGCAATCCAAAAATAAAAAAAAGACAAGAGTGGTGATTTCAAAAGAGGAAAAAACTACAAATTAAGTGCAAATACGAGTGTACTAATCCGAGCGGCACATGCAGAAAGAATGTTGTAAGGTCCTTTTTATCCTTTTTCAGGTTTTCTAAACACAATGAGGCTTGAGAATTGTGATAGTGATGATAATAGAATTTCATATGCGAAAAATATTTTCAAGATTTGAATTTCAGTTTTAAAAAAAAAGAGATGCTAAAATATATTTCAAATGGAAAAAGAAGGTAGAGTTAATTTTTACATGTCACATCCTATCAGAGAAAAAAAAGGTTAAAGTGGTAGAAACCAAATTTTTCAACAATACTCGTATATGGTAAAATGAGTTAGGAAAATCTAGAAGAAGGTACGAAAAAAGTCTAATTTACAACTAAGAGAAGATAAAGAAAATCTTAAGGAACCAGTTTACACCATTATTATAGCATGAGGAGTTTTTTAAAAAGTTTCATAAGTTAAAACAAAGATCAAAATCTGTAATGAGTACCACAAAAAGTTGTTGAATTTGATGACTAAGACTAATGTTAAAAAGGATCCTGAAATTTTTATGAGACGCTTTTTTATTAAACTAAACAAAAAAGATAAAGTCAAATTTTACCATTATGCAACACTAGAGGATCTTGAACAAAAGACATGCAAAGTGGACTAAATTGCACGATTATTTTTCATATATGATAGAACAATATAACGAGAATGTGATTGCTAATAAGTTGTTTATAAGATATGATTTAATTCCAACTTTTATTCTTAAATTCTTAGTATTTGATTATAAGAGGTATTTTTATGCAACTAAATCTTATTTTCGTTCTATATGGGTTATTTGTGAGAATATTGATTTCAAGCGTCATAGTGAAATAAAAAAAATATCAGATATATTATCTATATATTTTTGTTAGCTTCATAGATGTAGGAATATTAATGGACTTTATTTTAATTTTTTTTTATGTAAAAAGTTAAAATTTCAAGCTTTCTTAAATATATTATATATTTTTTTGTTAATTTCTATTTATACATAGATTGATATTTTATAATTTTTTATTTGATTGGTATAAAATTTAGTTAAATAATAAATAATTAATTAATAAATTAATTATAAGTGATAACGATTAAAAATTAAAAATTTTAAAATTAAAAAAATAAAAATATTTAAATTACGAATTAAATGAGTTAATTAAAAAATGCAATGATCCCATTCATTAGTAGATACAAGTACCAAGATACTCTAAGCCAAAATCAAAGAAAACGAAAGCTTAAAATTTGAAAACCTTTTAAGCATGTTTTCTATTTGAAGTTGGAAAATGATCAACTCTTTATCCCCTTCTGGCTTCTGAAACTATGACGTTCAGTAATGGTCATGGGTGGTTTTGTGACCATTTTTCTCTTATGAATTAGAGCGATGTCTTTTTTGGGAAGTGGTCTATTATTTAATTAAAGTTTCATGTAGCTAATTGTTAACGGAAACTGTTACTATATTAATAGAAGGACAAACACGATTAATCTTAAATTTTTTAGAGATTAATTTGATTAAAAAGTTATTTAAAAATAATTTTGACAAATAATTTATTTTTAGGGATTAATTGATCATTAACTCTTATAATATTAGTTGATTTTTTGTTGTCTCTATTTCAAATTAAAATAATCTACTATAAATTATGTAATAGAACAATTATATTGTTTCTAAATTTAAAAATTATTCACGAGTATGTCTAGAAATTCTAATAAAATATTAGAATTTTTTAAGGACTCGTTCAGAAAATTTTTAAAAAATTTTTTGAATTTTTTATTTATATAAAGTAGTAGTATTAATGTTTGGTATAATTTTTAAAATTAAATTGCAATTTTTTAAAAAATTATTTAAGAATTTATAGAAAAATTAAAAAATAATTTTTTTATAATAATTTTTTTTATTATTCTTCTCTTAAAATAAGTACTTTTAAAACTCAAAAACCAAATTAAAATAATTTATTTATAAGTTATTTTTAATATAATTATTATTATTTAAGCCATTTTTTTAAAAATAACTTAATTAAACTGTTTGTCCAAACTGAACTTATGACATCCAATTTAAATTAATTATAAATAAAACAAGAAAGTTAATTCTAAAACTAATACCAATCGATATAATAACAGCGAGTTTGTTTGATATCCTAAACGACCTGCTACACATACAAGCAAAAAGGCCCTACAAGTTTTACAAGTTCCCAACCCACACATCATTCACACACGCACTCATCTCACTTTGAATGGAGCGTAAATTACACGCGTCCCACTCAAACGGTTTCTCTTCGCAAATAGCGCTCTTTAATGGCGCACTCTTCCACTTCTCCAACCCGTTCAAAGAAAACACAAACCGTCCATTTTCGAGCAACATTCCAAACTGCAGAGATAACACTTGTCGCGAAGATCAGAACTCTCCATCAATACAACGTAGAACTCTCGATCAAGAATCTCAAGAAAAAACGAAGTTATAATACTCAAGGTACGTTATGTTACTATTTCACTCATATTCTATATTTTTCAGATTTCGAAAACGAAGAACTAGGTTTTACTGTTCTTCTACATTCTTCTAGGTTTTACTGTTCTTGTTCTAAGTCTCATTTTACAGTTTTTAATATTCTACTTGTTTTACGTTTTACTGTTATTCTTGGTTCTAGGTTATAGTGTTCTTCTTAGTTGTTCTAGGTATTACTGTAGTTATTTTTCTAGTTCTTCTGGTAATTGATTGTTTGGAATATAATGCGTAATTTGCTGGGTGTATATGGAGTAATTTGTTGGGTGTATATCACATACTTTGTTGGGTGTATATTTCTGAACTGATATACTGTAATATATTCAACAGTTGCACTGTTTTAATATTTGATTGTCCATGGGTGTATATTACTTGACCTTGTAATGTTGCTTGTCCTTGTATATTAATGCTTGTTTGAGTGATATCTGACTGATATCTATGGGTGTATCTGACTCATATCTATGGGTGTATCTTATTTATATCCTTGGGTGTATCTTGCTGATATCTATGGGTGTATTTTTCTGAACTAATATACTGTAATATATAATCAACAGTTGCACTGTTCTAATATTTGATTGTCCATGGGTGTATATTACTTGACCTTGTAATGTTGCTTGCCCTTGTATATTAATGCATGTTTGAGTGATATCTGACTGATATCTATGTGTGTATCTGACTCATATCTATGGGTGTATCTTATTTATATCCTTGGGTGTATCTTGCTGATATCTATGGGTGTATTTTTCTGAACTGATATACTGTAATATATATTCAACAGTTTCACTGTTCTAATATTTGATTGTCCATGGGTGTATATTGCCTGAACTTGTAATGTTGCTTGCCTTTGTATATTAATGCATGTTTGAGTGATATCTGACTGATATCTATGGGTGTATCTGACTCATATCTATGGGTGTATCTTATTTATATCCTTGGGTGTATCCTGCTGATATATATGAGTGTATTTTTTATTTCAGAAAAAATGGCAGCCAGAAACCAAGTTGGAAGAAATGTAAGTGTGCTTAGATGAAATAAATGTCAGCTAGGTAAATGTGTTTAAAAAGTAAATAACTCTGTATTACATTTCTCAATTAACATGGTTGATTAAACAGAATATTCTTTTTAACTGTAGGACGAGGTGGACCACTTTAGAGTGGAATATGCTTCCAGGATTCTATTCCATGACATGAATCTAGACAAAGCTGAAGCCATTAGGAAAAGTAATGCAATAAGACTGTCCAAGCCATCCTCGTTTTTATTGAGTCCATATTGTCAGATAGATTCTAAGGATATTGACACTGTTTAATGTAAATGTTATATAGTCCTGTAACAAATTGAACACATGCTGTAAAAATTTTCCAATTATAGTTCTGTTTATTGTAAAATTTCTTTCAATAATTAAAATCTCTCTGCTGTATTCAAAATGTATGAATTACAGGTACTATAATATGAAGGAAAAAATCAAACTAAATATACATCCATAACTTGTCATTTTTTACACCCAAAGAACGTTGGATATATACCAAAAAATCTATCCCCCTGATGCTTTATCCCTAAAACCCTAAACACGAAACACTTAAAACCTAAACCCTAACCCGTACCCCGTAAACCATAAAACCCTAAACCCTAATACCCAAAACCCTTAAACCAATGTAAAAAAAATAAACAGTATTTTATAACATAGAGATCCTTTGCGTGCTTCTCATCCCTGTCCAGAAGTGGTGATCCAGATAGATTGGAACCCATATATGACGGTCTTCATAGAGATCTGCAGAATACACCCAAACACAGACTATAAATACACCCGAAGAAAATTAAATTTACACTTCTGCTACAGATTTTAAACAAACATTACTTGAAAGCCACTTGTTGTTCACAAGACCAAAATTCAGCAGAAATTCATTCCAATTCCTATCAAATGAGTCTTTACTATGAGAGTTCCAAACAACTTCGCTTATTTCTTGTTCAATTTCTGCATGTCCCTTGTACCCGTTTAATTTGCTTGGAATCTTCTTCATGATGTGCCAAATACACCAACGGTGAATTGTTGTTGGCATACAGGCCTCTAAAGCCCTTTTCATTGATGCACATTGATCGGCGAAAAACCCTTTCAGAGCATTTCCTCCCATGCAACGAAGCTAACATTGAAATAACCATTTGAATGATTCAATTTCTTTGTTTTTCATCAAAGAGCATCCGAGAAGTGTTGACTGACCGTGGTGATTCACCCCGACAAAAGAACCACAAACCAAATTATACCTGAAACAAATTACCATAGTGCAGAATGGAAAATCATTACGTACACCCAATAAATGCTTTGTATACACCTAAAAAATACCCAATATACACCTCTGTGGTAAATTCATAAAACACATTAATTTAGAATCATAAAAAGGGACAGTTTATTACCTGTCTGTATTGTATGTGGTGTCAAATGAAATAACATCTCCAAAATACTAGTTCTTGTAAAATTTTCTAGCATCTTCAAGGGTGGTAAAGGTCATTCCAACCTTCGGAATAAACTGGTCATCAACAACAGAGAGAGGCTGCAGAATACACCATGTCAAAAACTATAAATACACCCAATCATTGGTAATATAATACACCCGAACGGCACCAACTCAACCAAAATGACAATAAAAGCCATAAGCTGTAAATACACAGGCTGCAGAATACACCATGACGAAAACTAAAAACACACCCAATCATGTCTCATATAATACACCCGAACGACAACAACTCAGCTAAAATAACAGAAAAAGTCATAAATGTAAATACACCCACACTACCGAAACAAATACACCCAAAGAAAGCTCTGATCTACACCCGAGCGTCTGCTATAAATTCCAGATAATCAATCAAATACATTACATTCAATCCACAGATTTATGTTGACGCGTTAGTCTTACAGTCAATGTTCACGAATTATTCAGCTACACAATGCTATACAAATTACTGTAACAAAATTCAGAGTAAACGTATGTAAATCAAACCTCAGGAACTTCGTTAGATTCAAATTCATAATCCACTTCCCCCTGATTCAGCTGAGAATCTGAGGTTGAATCATCCATTATCTTCAAAACAAATCCAAATTTTGATTTCAGTAAACAAAAATCGATAGAAAATGAAGCTAGAGTTAGAAAGAGAGAAGAACAAGAAGAAGAAGAACGAGAAGAAGAAGAACGAGAAGAAGAATGAAGAAGAAAACAAATCTAGAAATAAGGAGAGAAGAACGAGAAGAAGAAGAATGATAAGGAGAACGAAGAAGGAAACAAATCTTTTAAATTTGGTAGTTACATATACGCGGAATCTTTATATAGCGCGTGTATTGGACGTAGGACATGCAGCGCGTTTTGTGGGTTTATTGCTTAATGAACTTGTAAAGCATACAAGCCCTAATGACTTGTATGTAGAGCTTTTCTGTATCCTAAAAACATATTCTCAAGTAAGCAAGTCATACTTGACATTATTGCTTTTATTTGGATTGGGAAATAGCATGCATTAAATAATATAATTGATAACTTTGCAATGTTTCTTAAATGATTTATTTTTATACTGAATTAAAATTAAAAATATGAATTAATTTATTACTTATTGAATTTTGATATATTCAAAATAATTGAATAAAGAAAAATAATTATATAATTCCTTCTCTTACGTTTAACACTAAGATTATAACAATTTCGTCAATAACCTAGTATTAGGATACAAAAATTCTGGATTTAGAGCACAGAATAATGAATTAATAATAGGTGTAATTACTCTGTTGGTCCTTATAGTTTCGCAAAATTTTTAATTAAGTCTCTATATTTTTTTTCTTTTAATTGGGTCCTTGCACCAAAATTTTTTTTCAATTAGGTTATTCTTAGTAGTAATTGGCTTAATTGTATAGAGATCCAACTAAAAAAAAATTAGTGCAAGAATTCAAATAAAGAAAAAAAATATAAAGACTCAATTGAAAAAAATATAAAGACTCAATTGAAAAAAAATTTTTGGTACAGATGTTAGGAAATTATTTTGATTTCCTAACTTATTTGTGAGCAATATATATATTAATTATAGAGGAGTGCTAGAGGACCAGCAGAAATTGTGATATATAGCCATCAATTAGCCATCATAAGTGTGTTTAACGGTGGGAGATTATATCCAATGGTGCAGGATTACTTATTTTACTTTTGATGGTTAAGTGCTGGTCAAATTTTAACAAAATTACTGGCCCTCTAGACTTTCTCTTAATTATAATCACAAATTATGCTATTTCAAGATTAAATGACTTATATAATAATGATCTCATTTATTGTTATAAATGCTAGCTAGTCATTGTTATTTTTGATTTGGAATTAAATGAGAATAAAATCGGATATTATCTTTTGTTCCTTAGGTAATTATCTTTTTGGATTTTAGATATATTATCTTTTGGGTTTTAGATACTATTTTATTTGGGTTTTAGGATTTAATGGGTGCCATGCTCAAATATAAATAGACCTTCAGAATTTCGGTCCTCAATATATCAAAACTGTCTTTGTTGCTCTTTTTTCATTAAAAGAGTTACAGTTCAGCCGCCTAGGAATACAGAAGGCTTTGGTTGAGAAAGATCGAAAGAACCACAAGATCCAAATTCTTCCAATCATAATTCATGTTTATGAATTCAGGTATGTTTTTGCATTATATTATATTTTTGGTGATTCAATATGAGTTATTGAAATTGATTTATTCCAACAAGTGATATCAGAGCCATCCATAATTAAATCATCGAAAATATTCGATTTTATTTTATTGGATCAATATATATACATATATGTTGTTTACATATAAAATTGTCGCGCATTTGGTGAAATTGTTTCCACTATGCGCGTGCGTCATATGTGTATATGTATATTAGTATTGGAAAATTATCACATGTTCCATCGTACTAGCATGGAACATCATGTTATTTTGTACTATCCGGTTTCCATTATGTATTTGTCTTGTAGTGAAGAACTTAAAGACAATTTTATCCTTTGAAACAAAACTAAATGACCCATTTGTCAATGGTTGAGTTTTTAAATTCCTGGCTTGGCTAGCAATGGAGCGTGAGCCACTATTTGTTACATTGAGAATTAAATTTTTATGCCATTCTTAAAATACACACCATTAGCAACATATCCTAGCACATTTAGTTTTATATTTATTAACAAATCATTTAGTTTTTTAGTAAAAAATTATAAATATATTCAACAGCTACCTTAGTAAAAATAATATTATATAAAATAAGTAAATAATATATATCAAAATGAAATTTAATTTTCAAATATTAACATTACAATTAAAATATTGAACTCTTTTCGCTAATTTTTCTTCAAAATCAACTCTTTTACTTTTAATTTGTCTTTTGAAAAACTTAAAAATACAATTTTGATAACATTTTTATTTAAATCTTTTAAAATACTTGTTCGACATCTAATTTTCTAAAAACACAAAATTCGAACGAAAAATGTACGTCTAATAGATTTAATAACAAAAAAAATATTTATTTTTTTAGTGGCTTCACTAAATCTAATTTATGGACTTTGAATTGATTTCAATCCATATATTTTTAATTTTAGTTTTACAAAAAAAAAAAGTTAATTCATTGCTTTGGTACTTATATGAAGATTTAAATTTAGCATCTAATGATATTAGATTTTTTTTATTCTATTGTGTCTAAAAAAAATATATTTGACTATTTTAATATTAAAAAAGATTATAATTATCAAATTATCGTAACCCAAAATTCATTATTTATACCTTCTCTTTTATAATTTATATATAGATAATAATATTTTTATTCCTAAATCTTGTTACTCTACCATGATTTACTAAGAATTTTATACTATATTTTAATACGTAAATTATGGTAGGATAATTATTTTACAAAAATACACAAATCACGCTATATCTTATCACTGTTTACTTGTAAATTTAATAGTATTCTTTAATACATAAATAATGACAGAATAGTAAATTTTTAAAATTGTACACAAAATTCACTAAACATAATTTGCTAACACAATTATCGCTAAATATGATTCATGTCCATCATGATTTCAATAATTTTTTCACCATAACATACTAATAAATTTTATTTTTTTTAATACATAATTAAATTTAAATTACTAAAAATGACATTTTTAAATTTTTTAACGCTGTCGTTCTGTGTATATACATTTGGTCATTTGTTTAATATGGAGTTAACTACTAGTTTAGTCCTCACACAATTAAAGCTGTGTTCACTTCCTTTTTATGTTTCGCTTTCTTACTATTCGTGTGCGATGCGAGTTCTGATTGTTTTGTTTAATTTTTTCTTCAAGGATCTTAGTTAAATTTCTTTTCATATATGCATATGTATGTAATCTTATTTTTAGAGGCCTTAATATCTCACCACCTTTAATTTATGAACTTAAATGTAAAATTATGTGTGTGGTAAGATGTTACACTTTTTATATCATATGATATTGTTTTAACTTTAAAATAATTTATTTTGGTATAAATATGATTTAACATTTATTAAATTTAATTTTAAAAGTTAAATTTGTATTAATATATTATATAAAATTTATAAATTTGTACCTTCTAATTTTATATCTGGTCAATCCAATTTAATTTGATTTATTTTGGATCAATTTAAGGTTGGGTTAAAATAAATTCAGTGAAATATTAGAGATTCAAATCTAATTGAACCATGTCGAGCCCGACGCATGTGCACCACTACTTGGGTTGTAGTATCAATATTAGGATAATTTAAATGTTAGGAGCATAGTTATGAGAATCAAATATTGGTTCAACTAATAGATTACAAGTTGAACCGATTAATCCATTCATAACTAAATAATTATATAAAATTTAATTTAATTTTTTATTTTCATAATGAATATCTTTTTTAGTAATTTTATTTTATATTCAATTAATTATTAATTTTAAATTTTAGTAACTCATCAATTAGTTTATATTTATTATAACTCTTCAAGTATTTATAAATTTATATTTATTATACTATTTAAGTATTTATAGAAAAAAAATAACAATCATAGAAATAGAAAATATATTATAGTTAATAAAATATTATTTTTAAATTTATAAATATAATTTAATTTTATTTACATAAAACATTTAATAAAAAAATTATGTATAAAAAATAATATTTTTTTTAGTTTAATTGAGCTTGATCAAGTTTGACCGAATCAGTTTAACCGATTTTAAATAAATTTGACTAAATTTATTATATTTAACTAAGTTTGACCGGATTAATTATTTGACTAGGTCAAATAATAATCCAATTCGAACTAATGACCGGATTTCGGTTCGAATTTAATAACTTTGATTTGGAGTATGTTTGAATTTTATTATAATTTTGGAATAAAAATAATATTTTGTTTTTTTTTAAGCAAAGTTTTTTTTTATCAAAGATAAAATTGAGACTTGAACTTGTGACCTCTAGATGAGTATAAAGAAATTATATTCAAACAAAGTTATATGTGATAAATTATGGATTTTTATAGGTGTGTGTGGTAAATGTAAAGAAAGAGCCTTATATTTTTTACAACTTAATATAATCACCATTGAACATAGGAATATTGTTTATATAAAGAGGAGTTTTAATTTTAAAACTAACAAAACATATTTTTTCGAATATAAATGAAGTCAAGTGAAACAAATTCTAAGCCAACATTTCTACTTTAAAAAATCCAAGATTTGTAACTATACATTATTTTTGCTTTAATTTTTAATTTTTTTTATCTCATAATCTTCAATCTATTATAGAATGAGAAATCAATAAAATCATTTAATATATAAATCTAAGTATTTAACTCTTACGAATCTTATAACTGAGCAATTATGAATATTGAAATAATAAATTAAATAAAAAAAATAATCATTTTTTTAAATTAAATATGCATGGAGTAAAAAGAAGCAACAAAAATATAGGGATGAGTTTTATATTTATTCTTATATAAAATTTCGATTATGGATTATGAAGTTTTGTTTTTATTTTTTATTTTTTTTTATTATTGAAGATAGGAAAACTCGAACTCGCAATTTCTTAAGTAAATATAAAAAAATTATGCCATTTGAGTTATATCTTGTTGACTTAGTTGTGAATTGAGGGTTTTAATTATGGATTATAAAGTATGTATAAAGTAACATGTTTATGACATATTTAAATACTATAGTCAAAGAAAGAAATCATCACCTGCAATGCAAGTATAAAAAACCTTAACTAATTTTTTTGTTCAATTCATCAAGAATTAAAAAACTATGCATTTTCAGTTCAAAAGAGTAGTTACGAGACTATCAACAATTTTATTACAATTTTATATCTATATACACATACATATTTGTGTAAACATGTAAATTAAATGGTTGAAAAAAACAAATGAAAAGAAAAGGTGAAATATAACTGACAAATAATAGTATTTATATATGTTTATTCCGCGCCGCAAGTATGTATCAAATTAAAAAGGAAAAAAAAAGAAACTAACATTATAATATGAGAAGAAAAAAAATGAATTATGAAAAAAAGTGAGAAGCAAGGAATTATAAAAGAAGAAAGTAAATAAGTAAAAGTATAATTTTATATTAAAAAGATAAATAGTAAAAATGAGTAAAATAAAATAGTTTTATAATTTAATTTACACCTATTAAAAATAATAACAACATAGAAATATATAATAAAGTAATAAACTAAATAAAAACAAATGTTAAAGAGAGACTGAAATAAAAAATAAATCTATCTAAATGACTTAATTTATACCAGTTCAGCTAACTTATAGGCTACTTTTAGTAAATTCCAACACAAATCTAGCTACCTTCCAATTAGCTTGGGCAAACAAGGAACTCCAATTCTCACAAACGGGCAAAATGATAGATTGGTTGCATGACTAAGGTGGACTTCTTTTACATACTGTCCACAGAAGTTATTTTTTTTAATCCAGATTGTTTACATTTTTTAAATTATATCTTAAAGGTTTAAAATTGAGGAACAAAATGTTCCGTGTTCGTACATCGGAACACGTGAACAGCTTCCGTTAGTATTTTCACTGATGCATCATGAATTTTTTTTTATTATGTATGCGCGACTGTTCATGACTTTGAGTATATATGCGCGACTGTTCATGACTTTGAGTATATATATAACTTTAGTACTGTTTCGGCATACATGTTATTGTGGCCATTAAGATTACTTTATATATATATACTTTCGGCTGCTTTATATATAAATTACTTTATATATATAAATTTTACCGTATTCATATTTTTTTAATTTGACATAGTAACTTATTTGTTTTGAGACATTAGTACCGGATGTAATTGTGTAGGCCATTAATTTAGTATAAAATTGATTGATTATCCTTTTAGAATATAAGGATTAATATATATATATATATATATATATATATATATATATATATATATATATATATATATGTTACTTATGCGAATATTAATCGATCCAAAAGGAGATTTATATTTGATCAAGTTATGTGTATATATTAATAATATTTGAATAATAAAAAATATTATTTAATTGTTACATAAAGAAATTAGTAACAATTTAGATTAGTATACCATCTGTTTATAAAGATTTAGTTTTGAAATAAATTGATTGAACATTATGCTGCCAAAGTAGCCTCTTTTGTGAAAATTAATTTATTTAAAACATTAGAAATATGGTGACATGTAATTCATGCGAATATTGGTCAGCCTAAAGGAAGGTCTGTATTTGGCCGAATTACATACACATATTGATGGTAAATATATATTTGGGTAACTAATTAAGGATAAAGTAATACTTATTATTTATGCGAATAATAATCGGCCCAAAGGAAGTTTATTGTTTGGCCAAATAATAAGCATTGCACACTTTTGTTTATTTTCTATTAATTATGCGGTCAATAATCGGTCCAAAGGAAGATTGTTGTTTGGCCAATTAATAGAAAATATATGCAGTAATAAATAGGTTGCGAAGTTTAAGTTTCTATGTGCGCATTAAGTCGGTCCAAAGAAAGACTTAATGTGTGACAGGAATTTTGACAATATTTAATTACTGCAATGAGAGTATCACTTACAGTTAATTTTTCTATCCAAAGATTGAAAATTAATGTTGTGCTAGATATCTCAATATGGATTTTTTCCCATTAATTGACTAATGTTTATTGCATGTTCTTTTTGTTCTAATCCAGAAACTATGGCTTCAGCTACCAATGTTTCTACACAAATTAGCAGTATCTCTATGCTGAATGGTTCAAACTTTAAAGTTTGGAAAGATACTGTGGAGATTGTCCTCGGTTGTATGGATCTAGATATAGCTCTTTGAGAGGAGAAACACACTTCCGCTCCGGAAAATCTCAATGAGGTTAAAATAGAGAAGTGGGAGAGATCCAATCGAATGAGCATTATGATCATGAAACGCTCAATTCCTGAGGCGTTTCGGGACTCAATTACTGAGGATAAAGATGCCAAACAGTTCCTAAAGGATGTTGAAAAATTCTTTACTAAGAATGAAAAGGCGGAGGCAAGTAGTCTTTTGAGCAAACTTGTCTCCATGAGGTATAAAGGTACAGGGAACATAAAGGAGTACATTATGAAAATGTCTCATCTTGCTTCAAAATTGAAAGCACTAAAGTTAGAGTTGTCTGAAGATTTACTCGTGCATTTCATTTTGATTTCCCTTCCTGCACACTTTGGGCAATTCAAAGTGAGTTATAACACTTTGAAGGACACTTGGTCCTTAAATGAGCTTATATCTCACTGTGTGCAAGAAGAAGAGAGGCTACAGCAAGATAAGACTGAAAGTGCTCACATGACTTCATCTTCTCAGTACAAAAGAAAGCGTGATACTACTACGGATGTGCCTTCTCAGTAGAAAAAGGCTAAGAAACAAGATCAAGTTTCAACTTGTTTCTTCTGTAAGAAGGTGGGACACATGAAGAAGGATTGTACCAAATATGCCACCTAGCGTGTAAAGAAGGGTATAATTCTTACTTTCATTTGTTCTGAGGCTAGTTTAAGTTATGCACCTGTTGATACTTGGTGGGTAGATTCTGCTGCTACTACTCATGTAAGTGTTACTATGCAGGGTTGCCTGTGGAGCCAGCCGCCAAGTGATGCTGAAAGATACATCTATGTGGCAGACGGCAATATAGTTGCAGTCGAAGCTATAGAAACCTTTAGATTATGTTCCACGAGTGGATTTTGGATTTATTAGAGACATTTTATGTACCGTCATTTAGACGGAATTTGGTTTCTGTTTCTCGTTTGGACAAATCATGTTATTTTTGTTCGTTCGGAGACAATAAAGTCAGTCTCTTCTATAATTCGAATAATATTTGCTCTGGTCATTTGGTGGATAATCTATATAGGCTTGACTTAAATTCCTATAATAATGAAATACTGCAAACAGGTACAAAACGAAAACTAAATGAGAATTCGACATCATTATGGCACAAACGCCTAGGTCACATATCTAAACAGAGAATTCAGAGGCTTGTATCGGATGGAATTCTTGGACCCCTAAATTTGACGGACTTTGAAGTCTATATTGAGTGCATAAAAGGAAAAACAACAAACAAAAGGAAATTAGGTGCCGAGAGAGCTAAAGATGTCTTAGAACTGATACATACCGATATATGTGGCCCATTCCCTACTGTCTCTTGGAATGGATAACGGTACTTTATTACATTCATAGATGATTACTCTCGTTATGGGTATCTATATTTAATTCATGAAAAGTCCCAAGCCTTGAATTTTTTCAAGTCTTTCAAAGTTGAAGTTGAACTTCAACTTATAAAGAAAATTAAAGCTGTCAAATCTGATTGTGATGGTGAATACTACGAAAAATATGATGGTTCAGGTGAGCAACGTCCCGGGCCTTTTGCTCTTTTCCTGGAGGAGTGTGGTATTGTTCCGCAACACACCATGCCGACAAACCTAGCATGAATGCTGTTGCAGAGTGAAGGAACCGAACTCTTAAGGACATGGTGAGAAGTATGATTAGTCATTCTTCCTTGCCTAAATCACTCTGGAAAAAAGCCTTAAAGACCGCAGTGTACATCCTTAATAGGGTGCCAAGCAAAGCAGTTAACAAAACCCCATATGAAATTTGGACTGAGAAAAGGCCCAGTATAAAGCATTTGCATATTTGGGGATGTCCAGCTGAGGCACGACCTTATAGGCCGCATGAAAGAAAATTGAACTCAAGGACAATTAGTTTCTACTTTGTTGGTTACGCTGAGCATTCACAGGGGTACAAGTTTTACAATCCTGCATCAAGGTCTATTTTTTGAAACAGGAAATGCGAAATTTCTTGAGGATGTTGAGTTTGGGGGGAAGGAGATATTAGAAATGTTGCTTTTGATGAGGATTCTATAACTGACAATGATTAGGTCTTTGTATCTATTATTGTTCAAGACACAGTTATAGTACAAGAGCACAATAAGAATCCTACTATAGATCTAGTTACAGTACAAGAAAATAATGAGAATATCGTTGTTGCTCAAGATGCTGCTACAGTACAGGAAAATAATGAGAATCCTCAATCCCAATCCATACAACAAGCTCAACAACCTCAAGAAGTGTCATTAAGGAGATCCAATAGAGAAAGGAGAAAATCCATCTATGGTCTCAAACAAGTTTCCTATTAATGGTATCACAAGTTTAATCAAGTCATTACCTCATATGATTTTTGAAGTAAATATCATAGATGAGTGTGTATACCGCAAGTTAAGTGGATTAAATACTTTTTTGGTCTTATAATTTGATGACGTTCTGCTTGCCAATGACGATATAGGCTTGTTGCATGAAACTAAGAAATTTCTATCGAACAAATTCGAAATAAAAGATCTTGGTGATACCTCTTTTGTATTAAGAATCGAGATACTAAGAGATCACTCTCAAGGTATTCTTGGATTATCACAAAAGAACTATATCGAAAAGATTTTAAGTAGACATGGCATGGAAAGATGTAGACCAATGGACACACCCGTAACTAAAGGAGACAAGTTCAGTCTCAAGCAATGCCCTAAAAATGATCTTGAGAGGACAGCAATGCATGATAAACCTTATGCATCAGCACTAGGGAGCTTAATGTATGCTCAAGTTTGCACAAGTCCCGATATATCATTTATAGTGGGAGTGTTGGGTAAATACTTGAGCAATCCAGGCATGAATCATTGGATAGCTATTAAACGCGTAATGTGTTATCTAAAGAGAACAAAGGATTACATGCTTGCTTATCGGAGATCAGAAAATTTTGGAGATCATTAGGTACTCTGATTCCGATTTCATGGCATATGGTTGCGAAACTTTGTCATTGAGCTTCATATAATAGATGACATTGAAAGGCCATTAAAGATATTTTGTGACAATAAGTCAGCAGTATTATACTCCAACAACAATAAGAGCTTGACAAAATCGAAGCATACAGACATCAAGTTCTTAGTTGTCAAGGAGAAAGTTTAAGAAAAATAAGATTTCTATAAGACATATAGGAACAGAGTATATGCTAGTAGACTCAATAACCAAGGGATTGACCCCTAAAGTCTTTCGTGAGCACACTGCTCGGATGGGTGTCAATATTTGTGATGCCTTTTTGGTTTAGTGGGAGTTTATTTTATGCTATATGTCCTATGACAGATATTTAGTTATTTTCTGCAGAACTAAGTTGATGGTTTATTTCATGTTATGTGAAATGTTCATTTTGCAATATTTGTATTGTGTTTGATCTCAATAAAGTTGGACCAGCTGGAAATAGACATGCATGAGATCACTTAGCATGTAATTTCCATATTACTCATCCAAATTTGATCTATGTCGTTAAGTATATTAGGATGGTGATTGGCGTGGTTTAGTCACGGCATTTAATGTGATAAAAGCTGTGGTAGTTCCATATCTAATGTATGAGACAGATCAGATTGTTAAAGTAATGAGAGAAATAGCATTCAGATGCGCGCATAAAGTTTATAAGATGTGATTATGTCAAGAAAGAATATATGTATAGCCCAGGTGGGAGATTGTTAGGAAATTATTTTGATTTCCTAACTTATTTGTGGGCAATACATATATTAATTATAATCACAAATTATGGTATTTCAAATTAAACGATTTATATAATGATGATCTCATTTATTGTTATAAATGCTAATTGAATAAGTCATTGTTACTTTTGATTTGGAATTAAATGAGAATAAAACCGGATATTATCTTTTGTTCCTTAGATAATTATCTTTTTGGATTTTAGATATATTATCTTTTGGGCTTTAGATACTATTTTATTTGGGCTTTAGGGTTTAATGGGTGTCATGCTCAAATATAAATAGACCTTCAGGGTTTCGGTCCCCAATATACCAAAGCCGCCTTTGTTGCTCTTTCCCCATCGAAAGAGTTATAGTTCAGCCGCCTAGGAATACAGAAGGCTTTGGTTGAGGAAGATCGAAAGAACCACAAGATCCAAATTCTTCCGATCATAATTCATGTTTATGAATTCAGGTACGCTTCCGCATTATATTATATTTTGGTGATTCAATATGGATGATCTGGGTTATTGAAATTGATTTATTCCAACAGTAGAGACCCAATTAAAAGAAAAAAAATATAGGAACTTAATTAAAAATTTCACGAAAATATAGAGACTAATAGAGTAATTAAACCTTAATAATATTTGGTTGAAACAGTTATTCGATGTGTGATAGTTATTTTGCGTGAATAAATTATTATTATTATAAAATCAAAAGTTGGTTAATCAAGTTTTAACCTTTTTACTTTTTCATAATTTCAAAATATTTAAATAATATTAAAATATCTTCTCAAAATCAAAACTTTTTTAAAGAATACAACTCTATCTCTATTTTAATTTTGCATAATGAAATAGTGGAAGTTGTGCTAGGTTATTAAAATTCAAATTTTGATTAAAAAATAAAATAATAAAATAAAAAAGAAATCTCTATATTATTATTTAAATTATCTTTTCATAAAGTAATATATATATATATCGAATTCTATTAAAATTTTTATCTATTTTTAGTGTTATATCTTATCGAGCATTGAGTAAATATTTTTTCATATATTATAATAAGAATTTGTTTACTAAAATTCATTAGAATCAAAATTTCACTATGTAATATAGATGTAAAGCTTTATTTGCTCACATTATTTATTTATTTATTTATTTATTTATATCAATTACATTGAAAAGTTTAATTTAATTACATGACTTTCTAATTCCATATACCACGGTATATCCTTTTTGTATTTTAATGTAATCTCAAGACTATATTTTATTTAATTTTATTTTTTTATATATAATCTTGAATCTCTTTGTAATTGTAATTTCTTTACTATTTTCACATTACAAAGGTGAAACTACACTTTGTTACCAAGAGATCATATATATTAATTAAAGTGGTCAGTCACGTGTCTTTTTTCTCTAAATATTTTTTTTCAATATATATTAATTTTTCAATGGCCTTTTCAATATTTTTTGAGTCTATAACCATGATAAATACCATAGAGTATGATAATTAATTATTTCTTAATTTAAAAACGTGTTTCAATTGATAAAATAGTTTCACATGAATTTTAAAGATTTTTTAAAATTCGTCATTTCACTTGAATATTAACTCTAATAGAAACATAAATAAAAATTAAAATAATTATCTAACTAATTTTATTATTTAACATTATTTCTAACCTTTCTTAATTAACTAATAAAGGTAAAAAATAATGTTAGTCATTGCTTCACTTCTAATAAGATGAAAAATTAATAAGAATAATCAGTGAAAATAAATATATATTGAAATAATTACCCATAAGTATTCTATAATGAATCACTATTAGTGTATATATGGTGAATACCAAGTACTTTAAGTTTTTATCGACTACTTATTCAAAAAAAGGATGATCAATATAATAAATTTATAAAACAAATATTACAAAAATAGTTTTATTTTAAAATGAAATAAGGTAATGAGAGTTAAATATACAATTTCAAACTTAAATGAGTTGTTTAAAATTAAAATATTAAACTATACACAAGAGTAACGGTTGTTTAACAATCACTATATACAATAATGGAGATTCATTAAAAAAAAAAATTCAAGTTGTTAATAAAATTAGGTATTATTTTCACTATCGATATATTTGTAGCATGTGATATAATGTGACATTTATTTGGCTATAACATCTAAAAAGAAGAACCACCTGACTTTGATTCCATTTGAAGAATGATCAATTTATAGTTTATATTAAGAGAATCTTTTTATGTGCATGATATTGTTGAAAAGATAATATCACAACTTTATGTTTTTGGGTCAAATGATAGGTCATATCTTTATACTTAAAATTCACTACAAAAAAAGTCTGTTTGGCATATTATTTTTTTTGTCACATTTTTATGAGGGTTGCCACTGATTTATGATTTGGTCACTTTTTTTTGGTTATATTTTAAAAACGTGACCATAAAAAAGTTTTGATACACTTTTATGAGGGTGACGATTAAATAAAGATTTAACTACGTTTTTTTTGTCACGCTTCAAAAACATAGCAAAAACTATCAGCACGTATTTTTATGTCACGTTTGTTTGGAAAGAAAATATTTTATAATTAATAGTTAAGATTGACCATATGTTTAAAAGTAGTGACGAGTTTATATTTAAAATTATTTTTATATATTTAATAATTTAAATTTAAAGTTGTAAAAATATATACTCTGCAACCATTTTATTTAGTTTGTTGATACTAAAAAATATTTAAATTATTTTTAGCTACTATAATTTAGTGTTATACAAATTATAAAATTATATTATTGTTGTTCACTTTATCCAAAAAATAATTTGCTATGCATATGTAACCATTTATAATGTCTTAGAAGTGGGATTTTATAACTAATATTTTTTAAGAAATGATAAACATAATTACCAACGATTTCTCTTAAATAGTTATAGAAAATATTGAATATTGGAGTCACAAAGACAATAAGAGTTATAATCCATATTATATTATAAGGATGCATGTTTTACTCTTAGGTTGTTACAAAATAATAGAAAATTCATAGATGCAATTAGTAAAGCACGCTCATAAGGCCACAAGATCATATGTTATAAGGTTGTTATTCTATTAACTTTCAATAATATCTCAAAATCAAAATATATCTGAAATAGTTATTGGCATGAGCTCTCAAATAATATTTGTATCAATGAAAAATAATATTAAATATAAAATATGAGTTTTACTAACTACAAATAATAAAAAATTTTTAATTATTGATCATTTTAAATTGATTGAATTTTAACACTATTATATATTATGTGCAGAGTTAACTATGTCCGATGATAAAATTAAGTAACTGCATTTTATTTGATATGGATGAAATGTTATAATCCTATAATAAAATACTAAAAGAGTATATTCTCTTATATCCTTAACAATTGAAGTTGATAGTTTTTTAATAGCTAAAAGAATTGTTAAGGGAGAATTAAACTTTGAGAGTAATAAGTTAAAACAAATAATCTCAAACACGTTAGCCTTTGCAATATATTTAAGTAGAAAAAATATATATTTGATAAAGTTATGTATCATAGAAAAGAGGTTTTGGCTTTGTTTATGATTCAATAACATTTCAAATGACATTGCATTTTTACTTTTTTATAATAGAAGAATGTGGTATATTAAGATTCAAAATATCACTAAATATAATTGATAATTTCACTGTTTAAAATCTAACCCAGTTTTCCTCGAGCAATATTGTTAGTGAGAACCAAGCTTATAATTTGCGAAGATGCTCGTATGGTTAGTAAATACTGCTATAAAACTCATGATAAAATGCTTTAACAGTTTCATGATATTTTTATATTATATAATAAATATTTTTATTTAGGAGAAAAAATAATTGTATTTGACAAAAACTTTAGACTTATGAAATATGGACACTGACTAGACATGAAACATATAAATACACAAATTTTAATTTTTTTATAAGACACATGAATACAACATATTTTAATTTTGATGCACTGTTAGAGTAAACCGATTTTACATGTACATCTTGTAACGGCTTAATTTTATTCTAATAGTATAATTACTTGTGATCTAATATATTTAGCTTTAATAATATCTTTCTAATGATACTTTAACATTTAATTTTTGATGAATTACCTTATAACTCCCACAGCCAGCCAACAACTAGCCACCTCCACCTTCCATTCTCTTCTTGTTTGTTCGAGTTTTAAGAGAGAAAAGCCAGCAAACTTCCACAACTTTCAAGCTTCCAAGTTTGGTCCTTTCACTTTCAAATTATAATCAAAATTTTAAACCAATTAAAGTATTTTTCTCTTTTTCTTTTTCACTTTTATACCAGATTTTATAAGGTAAGATGAAGTATTTTAATTGTTTACCTTCCTTGAAGTTTATGCAATGGCTAACAACGGAGAAATTTGATATTTTTGATGTTCTTGCTTAGGAACTCTTATCTAAAAGCTTTAAGGAGTAAGAAATCATCATTTTAGCTTAAGAAAGGTGAGAAAGTCCTTCCTTGTTCCATGATGAAGGTTAGGCCTTCTTGAGTTTTGTTGGATTAAAAGTTAACTTGGATTAAAAATAGGCAAGAAAGTGAGCTAGGAAACATTAAGGAGAGGATTGATTTTGAGCTAACAAAAAGAGGTAAGGTTTGGATAATTAATTATGAATTAGTTGTGTTCTTGATGCTTGAATGTTGAATGGTGATTGAAATTGAGTGATTCAATAGTTGTTTGATGATGTTTTTATGTTGAAAACAAGCTTGGAAATCAAGTATTCTTGGAAGTATCATGGCTGCTGGTTTTGAAGCTTCCAAGAGGCTTGATTTTAAACTTGTTTATTATATTTTTATGTGATTATGATGACCGAAAATTAGAGTTAAAAGATGATAAAAAGTAATTACTGAAAAGATTGAAAACAAGTTGAAAATCAAGGAAGAATCCATGTTAAAACATAAGCATGGTTTCGATTTTTTCATGCAATGGTAGTATGGTAATTTAACATCAAGGATATAATGATAGTTTACTAAAAGATTAGGGTTAAAAGTAACTTAAAGCTTAGAGGTATTTTAAGAATTAACTAAAAAGTTTAGGGATAAAATGGTCTAGCTAATTTTCAAGGTAAATGGGAATTATGAAAATATGCAGGGATAAAATGGGAATTTCAAAAATATGTAGGGGTAAAAAAATAATTAGGTAAAACTATAAGGATAAAAATGTAATTAAATAAAAATTGAGGTACTAAAGTGTAATTAATTAAAAATTCTTTTCTATGCCAACGTACCTCTTTTGGTAGGCGAGAATGGAAGCAGCAGTTCATTTGGCGGGACTGTGGTTCCGGAGGAGTCTAAGGAGGAGTATTCGGAGGAAGAGGAGCTATCTTCTTCAAAAAGCAGCTAATATGCAGGTAGGCCACACAGGAGGCCGGGTCTGCCTTACGGGAATGTGTGACTCTAGTTTGGGAGTATGAGGCAGCACTTCTTTTGATGACATTTTGGCTTAGCATAGATATAGAATAGTCTCTCACTTTTATTAGTACACGAGAGAGATTAGGTGAATTTACAGATGCTAGGCTAGTTTGGTCGCTAGCTTAGAGGCTTTTTATATATGCCAAACCCAAGGTTGTTGTATGCTTATATATGTACATATTTATTATATAGGGTGTAGACTAACTGAATCGTAAATATGTTACTGATGATATGAGTTGTGAATATTTTGATAGCCTTATTTACATTTTTTTGTTAGTTATTATAGTATGGCTTGCTGTGTCTATTGCAGATTCATATATTAAATAATAGTTAATAATTAGCAAGGTGAGTTAGTGAGACTTAGCTTCTAATGTGATCATTACATACTAGGAGTTAGATCGTTACACATCCAATTACACATCCAATTACGATACGTTATTTCAACAAAAATAACTAATTTTACATTGATCACGTGAATAGTTAATCAAAAGAATGAATGTGATTAAATGATTATGTAAAATATTTTACACTATCAATGCATCAAAATTAAAATCATATATAAAATATAAGGTATGTTTAGATAAATGATAATAATAGTTTAATATTCTATTCATTTTAAATATAAATGATATATTTTAACCTTTTAATATTTTTAATTGTAAAAAGATTTAATAATAATATATATTATTTCTAAACTCTTGTTTAGAATAAGGTTGGACACGGTTGACACGTGATAGTATTTAGATGTGTCCAAGCATATCTGACAAACCATTTTGTATTTTTTATTAAGACATGGTTGGACTCGGAAAACACACGAATTGGACGAGTGCCAAATGAGTGTTGTGTCATGTCCAAAATGTGTCCAACGCGTGGACATTACAACTCGAAAAAGTGTATGTACTTCGTAGCTTTAGACAAATCCTTCCTATCATTCCACGAGGGTCAAGACAAGATCTTGCATTCAATTGTGTATTCATCTTATCTTTAGTAGTTTTATTAGGTGTTCAAACTAACCAAAAAATATAAAACTATCTCTAGGTATAAAGACAACTGCTTCAACGCAAGAAGAGACAAAATAAGTTAGCAAATTTTAACAGGTAACAACATTGGTCGTATTACTTTGAAGAATATTAGTATCTTTTAACAGAGACAATTATCAATATTCGTATCTTTTACTATGATAATAAAAAAGGTTTAAGGACAAACTTTATCTCATATTAAGTTGTACTTGCTTAGATCGGTTTTAACATAAAAGTAAGAAGGTTTAAAAGGTTTATTCATGAATCATTAGAAAATGTCTATAAATTCAACTACCAATATTGTTTAAAAATAAATGGTTGAAAAGATATAATCTTGATATAAATATTTCATCAAATTATGTATTATTATCGATAAATAATTATTCCACTTTAAAAACAAGTAAAATAATTACTCATTATTTTCGACATTAAAAATAGTTAAATTTAGATTTAATTAACTTTGTAAAATTTGTATAACAATAATTGTTGTATATTTTTGTTTAAAAATTTCAAAAAATATTTTATAGATTTTTTTGTACAAGACATGGTACATATACTAGTTAACTAATAAAATTAGGGTTAATAGTCAAATTTGTTCAGTGTTCAATTAGACATGCTAGGTGTCATGTATGTCATCAGTTAACGTTTTATATTATCAATCGTTAATAAAAAACTATTAATGGAGTGATAGAAGGACAAAAATGATTAATTTATCATTTTTAAAGGACCAATTTGATTGATAAAATTTTTTAGGGACGAATTCGGAGAACGACCTATCTTTTAGGGACTAATTTAACTGTTAGCTCAATAAAACTTTTCTAATTTGACCTTACACCCACGTTTACTCATTATATTATCTTCTCCATTATAACATTATTCTCAAGGTTGTGTAAATAATGAAAATCTAATTAAAAATACAAATTCCAATTATAATTTAAAAAATAATATTTATTTCTAAATTAATATTTTTTTATCTTATTTTTAGTCTATTGTAAAAAAATAAAATTTGCCACCGAAATTCTATTGTTTAAAATATACTAGACCATCTATATGTTTAAAATAATTTTCTTTAACACTTGCCCCAATTGTTGGTTTGAAATGGATTTCGTGCACTCCTTGAAGGCCCAACTCCAAAACAGGATTCAACTCGCCCCTCATTAGTCACATTTCTAGAGAGAATATTTGGCCATAACATTTGGTGCTTACCGAGAGATCGAACAATAAAACCCCATATATTCTCTTGGCCTTTTTCTATCCTTTTTTTTGTAGGATAATAGAAGCGTTACATCCACCACCCATGACCAATGAAGAATTGATGACCATGGTTGCTACCTTGCAGGTAGAGAACAAACCAATGGTGGAGTAACTAGCTCAACGAAATGACAATAGTAAAATTAATAACGACAATGACATGCGTGATGGACAAACGTTGAACACCCATGCAAAAGACCTAGTATCTCAGAAGGAGGCTAAAAAGAAGTCAAGCCCATTTACAAAGGACATTCCTGAGTTTTTTAAAATGTCGGCAAACTTCACTCTCCCTACAGCCGTGAAACCCTACAAAAGACTCGGTGATCCATGCCTACATATCACAAAATTCAAGTCCATTACACTCTTAAACAACGCCTCTAATCCCATACTTTGCCGATCTTTTTCTATTTTTTTAGATGGTGGAGCACTAATTTGGTTTTTAAAATTGCCTGCAGAATCCATATCTACCTTTCAAGAGTTAGCTGTTCAATTTGTAACCAACTTTGCTACATCAAAATCTATGTGCATGACTCAATTTATTTAAGCACAGTCAAATAGGATTCAAATTTATTTAAGAATAGTCAAATAGGGCCAACATGAAAGCCTCTGAGATTATATGGCATGGTTTGATGAGCACAAATTAAAGCTCATGGATATCGGCAAGTGCACCGGATCGGTCAAATAATACCACGGTAAGTGGATATCGTTCCTATGAGGATTAAAGGATTGAGCAAGCAAATATCAGATTAAATACCTAATTAGATTAAAAGAATCTAGATTGAAGAGGGAAAGATTGATAGATTTAGAACTTGAATGCTTATGGACAGAGAACTTGAATGTTGATTTGAGATAAGACAATGATGGTGAGAGTCAATGGCTTCGGACATGTATATGCTTTTAGAGAAATCAAACCTTGTTCACTTATCTTATAGTTTGTAAAAGATCTTTTACGACAAATCTTTAGTAACTGATGTCCAATTCCTTGGTTTCTCAGTTTCTCAAGAATTAATTAGTCGTTAATTAATTAATCAAGAGATTAAGCATAAAAACTAATTTAGTTTTCTAATAAGATTTAAAAGTAGTCCTTAGGTCAAATTATATGTCACATATTCAAGTTAGTCATATCCAATTAAATCTTTAGAAGAAAAACACAATTTTCAAAAGTTGTTCTAATCCGAACTATATGTCACTTATTTAGAATTAGAGTGATTAAAAATCATGTATGTGTCGTACACTAATTGAACAACTATTCCTAGCTGAATTCAAAGAGTTATGTGAAAGAATTTTCAAGCTTTAATTCAAATATCAAAATTTTCAATTATAATAAAAGAATTCAAAAGGGATTAGCATACTTTTTGATACCACTAACCCGAATGAAGAACGAATAATTCAATCATGAAATAGATTAATGCAAAACTTCAAAATAAAATAAACTTAGGTTAATGACCCACAGAAAACATAAACAGAGCTCCTAACCCTTTGACAAAAGGTTTTGTTACCATGGAAAAGTGAAAGAAAAACAAGAAGAAAATATGCTGAGGAACGGAATGTATTCCTCTATGAACAAGGTTCACTTATTTATATTCTAAATTCTAGAATTCAAATTCAAACTATCTTAATCTTATCTCTCGGAGAGAAAGATAAGATAACTACTTACTGACTTCATTTCAAATTCAAAACAATAATTAGAATCGAATCAAATCTTAACAACCAAATCTTTTATGTTTTTAGAAAGAATTAATAACTAATCTTCTAGAATCTTCAATGTTTTGGATGTGATTAAGGCTTCTAATGGTGTATATAATTAAGCTTGGGCCTTAATTGTCGCATCTTGAGAATTGTAATTATGTTTAAGCTGGGCTTGTATCAGAGAAAATTGAGTGAAAGCCCAAAATTCATCTTTCAAGAGAGGACACATGCCAGACGTGTGATTTGGTGTACAAGGGGATGCCCAGTGGAGGAAGGGAGAAAGGTTCGCCAGGCGCAGGGACTGGCCGCCGGGCGTGGAACTTAGTCATCGAGCGTGTCCTTGCTTGCATGCTTGCTCCATTTCCTTGTTCCTTAGGGCATGCCTTCTCTTCCTTACGCATCACTTTTTCTGTACTTGTGTTTTCTTTGTGAAAAAGCTTTAATTCTTGCTTGTTTTTTAGCCAAAAACTCCTGAAAATATAAAAAACACTATCCTAACTTCAAATATTTGATTATTTATTAAATTTCTTTAGAAAACATAATAATTTAAACCTAAGAAAGTAAATGAAAAAGAACTTTAAAAATTGCTTAAGATGACATGTCATCATGGTTCAACAAAATCGCCATGAAAATCCCCGATCTCAACCCAGAAGTTCACCTGCATGCTCTCAAGAGTGGTTTGCACAAAGAAAAATTCCAGGAGACTATTGTAGTGGCTAAACCAAGGATACTTATTGATTTCCAGGAAAAAAAGTTGTAGGTCAAATGAAGATCGAAGAACTCAAGCAAGTTCAGAGATCTGAGAAGCAAGTACAATCCAGAAAAGATGATAGATATAACAAAAATCAGGGGCACAAAGATGACAAAAAACCATTCCAATTAACAGCACATTTTGATTCCTACAACAAATTCAACACCAACTGAGAAGATATCATCAAAGAAATCCTCAATGCGATTATTAAACCACCAAGAAAAGCTGGAACATACCAAGATCAGAAGTACATGGATAAAACAAAACACTGTGCTTTTTACTAGAAGTTCAAGCACACCACGGATGACTGCGTGGTGGCAAAAGAACTGTTAGAGAAATTGGCTAGACAAGGACTTCTAGACAAATATGTTGATGGAAAAATTAACAAATTGGTGTCACAGAAGACATCTCACATCCAGCTTAGGATCTAAAGACGAAAGCACAAGACCTTCACATGAATCACAACTGCAATCGAGACGAATTATTAATCGTATTTCAGGTGGATTCACAGGAGGCAGACCAATAAGCTTAGTTAGAAAACATACCTGTATAGCAAAGTCGAAAGCTCAAAACCTAACATCAACCATCCAAACATCCCAGTAATAACTTTTGAACCTTCCTATTATAAATTGCCAGATAGAAATCTGGATGATTCAATAGTGATCTCCATTATGGTCGGGGATCTCATGGTGAGAAAGGTGCTCTTTGACCCAAGAAGTATCGCAAACGTGTTATTTATTCAACATTCCAAAAGATGAAAATGAGTGACAAAGCCCTCCAAGCTTCAATAGGGGAACTCGTCGGCTTCTCTGATGAAAGGGTACCAGTTATGGGATATGTGTGGTTACACAACACTATTGGTGAACATCCTCACAAAAAATTGGCAAATATACAATACCTTACGGTGAATTGCTCAAGACATAATCATGGGTAGATCTTATATAAATAATTTTGGTGCAATTATTTTCACTATGCATCTTTGTGTCAAATTTCAGGTACAGGGAGATGTCATTGCAACCATTCATGGAGACCACAAAGAAGCACGACAATATTACAATGCTAGCCTGAAGGTTGACCATAATAAAGCCATAGTACACCATGGGTGAATTCCATATACAACTCAGAGAGTGTGCCTCAACTATCCGAGCTTGACCGAAGGATAGATATCAAGAACGACCAACACCCACCGATGAATTACAAAAGGTACAATTATATGAAGATGACAACTATTATACATATATAGGTAATGCTCTAAGTGCAAGTAAAAGGACACAACTCATTTCTTTGCTAAGAAGCAATGTTGATTTGTTCGCATGGACACCAGCAAATATGCCTGGAATTGATCTGAGTTTAATATGTCACAAGCTTGCCATACATAGTTGTCAGAATCGAACCGATAAGCGAATCGATTAGATTACTGGTTTATTAATTCATTGATTTAATTGGTAAGTTACTGGTTGAACTGGTTAACTCGATCCCACATAATTAAAAAATATAAAATAGTTTCTAAAATTAAAATTAAAATTACATATTTTAAAGGTTCTGAAAAACCGGACCGGACCGACCAGTTCAACTGGATTAACTGGAAACTGGTCACTTAGCCGGTCCGGTTGAACATCAGAACCGTTCTATAAAAAACTAGCGAAAAAACCGGCCAAACCGGTAGTTAACCAGCGAACCGGACGAATCAGCTGGGTTTTTTTAGTTCCGATTTCTTAACATTCCCTAAAATGGTGTCGTTTTCGACGCTGAATAAAAACAAAAAGTCACTCCCCTACCTAACCCAACGAAGTCACCACACCTCCCAGCCCTCCCTCAACCCTGATTTCCCTTTCTTTCAACAAGCAGAACTGCAGAAGCCAGAAGGAACTCCATCATCCCTAGCCTAATCGACGCCGGTAATGACCACCAACGGTTGCCACTGTCGCGGTTTGAAGCTTCAATCGGCGTAGTCGTCGTCTGTTCGTCTGAACTCCGAAGCTTCCATCGTCGGAAGCATGGTTTGAAGATTCTGTCGTTGGCCACCTCTGTCTTACCGAGCATTTGTTCTGCCGCCGTGGACTCTGGACCTTCTTTCTTCTCTTTGACGCAATGAGTTCTTCAATTTTTCCATTAAAATTTTTTTATTTTGTTAACTATATGAAGCTGCAGTGAGTTCTTCAGTTTTTTGTTTCAGTTAATCTTTTATTTTGTTAATTATATGAATTTTCGCAGTGTTCTTTAGTTCTTCAGTTTTTTATTTTGTTAATTTTGTAATGCTGAATAGAATTTTGATATAATTTTGGATTTTGAATTGTTGTAATTCTGAATGTTGCTGGAATTGCTGTCAACTTTGAATCTTTTTATGCTTATGAATTTGATCATGTGCGGTGTTTATCTTAGTTACTGTGAAGAGAGGTGAGGGAGAGAAGATGGGATATTGTTGGTTCATTATTCTGATCATCCGGGGAGTTTCTAGCTAGTACTGGAATTGTGGATAAAATTGTGACAAAGTTTCCTCATATGAATGGTTCTGATTGAGGCTTGTAATGGTAATGTGATAATGGTTATTGTTTGCTTTCTCTGATAATAGAAATCCCAGTAAAACCACGAAAGTTATATACTTTGAATTTTATTAAGTTAGAAATGATTGAAATTATATATTAAATTTTTAATAATTTTATTTAATATTTAATTAAACCGGTTGAATCCTGGTTAAACTCCGGTTAAACTCTGGTCAAACTAGTGAACTAGTGAACCAGTAATTTTACCGGTTTATTGATTGGTCCGATTCTCGCAACCTTGCATATTTTCACTAATATTTTAATAAAAATCAAGTCTCAAATTCTAAAAATAACTAATATAATGATAAACATAAAATTAGTTGGTACTATTATAATAGTATCTTACTTTTGACATAATAAGAATAACAATAAATATTTGTGCACAATTAAAAGATGATTAATTTAATAATAAATAATAAAATAAAATAAAATAAATTTTTTTAATTTATTTTGTTGTTGAAACCCTGCAAGTTATAGTAGATATATCTAAATTGGCACACATACTACCAGAGCATCATATAGCTTTGTAACAAGGCTTATTGCTTTCCAAGATGAAGACTGATGTTCGAACTACCTCAACTACAATTTTGAAAAAAATTGTAGGTGCCTCCTTTGTACGCGAGGATCATAGGAGGACTGTGAAGTGTTGGAGCACCAGAGGATCCACCCCTTTGTATGTGCAGGATTATAGGTGGACCACAGAGTGATGGAGCACAAAAGACCCGACCAGTTCATGAGTTTAAAGTAAATCAGACGGTTTTGGGAGATTTTCATCGAACCGAAGAGTTTTGGGCGATCAAAATGCAGCATAGAAACCCTCAAGTTTTCTCACCCTAAGCTTCAATGGATGCTTACTCTGGGTTTAAGCAGGTTCTAATGGATCCTAATGACCAAGACGCTTACTCTGGGTATAACCAAATCCTAATGGATCCTAATGACCAGGACAAAATAGCATTCATCACTGACCGTGACAACTTTTTTTACAAAGTTATGTCCTTCGGCCTCAAAAATGTAAGAGCGACTTATCAGCACCTTATGGAGAAGGTTTTTCAACATCAGATAGGCAAGAAAATAAAGGTAGACGTCGATGACATAGAGACTAAAACCCCAGGAGGAAGATCTCATTGCTTTGACCTACAAGAACCATTCAACTAGTTAAGAACGTACAACAGGCGACTTAATCCAGAGAAGTGTGCCTATAGCGTCTAGTGCAACAAGTTCCTCGACTTGATGCTTACTTCTTGAGGAATAGAAGTAAACATGGATAAATGCTGAGCTATGCTAGAGATGCAAAGCCCGCAGATAGTCAAGGAAGTGCAACAGTTGGCCAGGCATCTTGTTGCTCTTTCCAGGTTTCTATCTCAACTAGCACATAAATCATACAACTTCTTCCAAATATGAAGGAAATGGAAAGCATTCCAATGGACTGAGGCCTGTGAAAAAGCATTCAAGCAACTAACGCACGTGCTAGCCAGCCTGCCTATATGATAGAAACCTATCATGGGTAAACCAATTTTTATTTGTCTTTCTATTTTCTCTAATGCTGTTAATTTTGTTCTTGTGGCAGAAACAGAACTAAGATATCCAATACTGAAAAAATTGGCATTTGCCTTAGTTACAACAGCTCAAGAATATGCCACTACTTCCAGAGTCACCAGATCATAGTTTAGACTGACCGCTCCTCAAGACATATCCTAACAAGAACAAAGTTGTCAGGGAGGTTGATAAAATAGTGAAGGATTTATCATCAAATAATCTCTCCTATTTACATTCTTGTCAAGCAATAAGCAAGCCAAATATGAAGCCTTGATAGCTGGATTAAGGTTAGCTTTCGAGCTTAATGTCAACAACATTGTTGTAAATTGCGACTCACTATTGGTGGTACAACAAGTAACAGGTAAATATCAGGTGAGAGACCCTCTTTTAGAATAATATTTGAATTTAGTAAAGGACTTAATTTCAAATTTTTATCAATTTAAAATAACTTATATACCTAGAGAAGACAATAGTAGGACTGATGTATTATCTAAGTTGGCAACAACTTGAAAGATCAGGCATAGCTCTACGCTCTCGCAACTGACATTGATTGAACTAAGCATCAACCTCAAGCCTGTATTAGCTATATTAAAAATTGCTGAATGGAGAACACCTTACCAAATATATCTCAGAACAGGATCGGTTCCCGAGAATGTAGACAATGACCAACTTTTCAAAAAAAAAAAGAGTAAACTTCTTCACCAACATCGGTGATACACTATACAAACGAGGCTTTTCACAACTATTACTAAAATGTTTAAACACAGAAGAGGTCAACCTAGACAAGAGAGAGGCACAAGAAGGAGTGAGTGGTAATCACATTAGAGGAAGAAGTTTGGCATCCAAGATCCTATGCTTAGGATATTACTGGCATACTATCAAGCAGAACTACATGTTAAAAGTAAAATAATGCGAACAATGTTAGAAACATTCTCCGATTATACATCAACCAGTCGAGCTATTGCATACCTCAAAGATGAGTTAGCCATTTCACAAATGCGATTAAATATAGTTGGACCTTTTTCAATAGCCCAGGACAGGTAAAAAATTCTTACTTGTAGCAATTAATTACTTTTCTAAATGGATAGAGGCAAAACCATTTGCTTGAATCACCTCAAATAAGGTACAATATTTTATTTAGAAATATATTATATGTCATTTAGAATTACCTAAGGAAATTGTTACCGATAATCGTCGACAATTTGCAGATAAAAATATTGCGTCATTTTTACAATAGTTTCATAGCCAAAGGACTCTGGGTAGATCTTATACCAAAAGTACTATGGACGTATAATACCACCGTACACACTACCACCAATGAGACACCTTTCCAACTAGTGTACGGTGCTGAAGCAATGTTACTTGTGGAGATATTCTAAAGATATTTCTAAACAGAAAATCACAATGACGATCTTAACACAACCATACGACAAGCAGAGTTGGACATAGTTGATAAAGACAGAGATTAAGCGCTACTACAACACCGAGCAATGAAACTCCTCATTCAGAAAAACTATAATAGACACTTCAATCTGCGCATGTTCCAAGCGGGTGATCTTGTTCTCAAGAAAACTGAGGAAGTCAGAAAACCAAAAGGACAAGGAAAATTAGCACCAACTTGGAAATGTCTTTTTTAGGTTTGTCAAGTCCTCGGCACGAGGGCTTACAAACTAGAAGCATTGATAAATCTATATTTTATGATATTTTTAGATTGAAAAGAGTAGAATTTATCAACTTAACTTGCACTTATTCATTGTAATTGCAAGCTTTTATGGATTTTTTCCTAGTTGTGCTTAATTGTCAGAAACATGCTTTTTGGACCTTCAAAATTGTCAAAATTTAATTTCACTTTCATTCCATTCGATAACTTAATATGTTTGTTTGACTGGTTTAGGAGTTAGAAGGCCAGAATAGCTTGGAAAGATGGAGGAAAAGCATGCAAAAGTGGAGAATTCATGAAGAAATAAAGTTTTGCAAAAAAAAAAAAACTGCTTATCATGCGTACGCATGGTCCATGTATACGCATAATTCCCAAATCGTGCAGATGAATCATTCCAGTCTCATTTTTCACATAAAACGGCACGTGACTTGCGATTTCTAGCCCATTTTTGGGCCCAATCCAACTCATTTCTGAAGCATTTGAAGCAAGGATTGAGAGAGAATTAACCAAGTAGTCTTAGGTTTTAGTTTTTAGCATGTTTTGGTGAATTCTAGAGAGAGAAACTCTAACTTCTCTCTTGAATTCTTATATTTTTATTTTAATTCTCTCTTGTTTTAGTTTTTAATCTTGTTTTAGCATAATTTTATTTATATTTTTTTGTTCTACTATCTTAGTTTACTAGGATTTGTAACATCCTAATATTCAAAACCTTATGATCGAGTTATAAGTCAATAATATTAAGGTGGTATAACTCAAGGAAGATTTATAATACATATATAATTAAAAGAAATTATTTAAACGAGAAATCTAAAAGAGAGTAAAAGAAAATCGCGAGCCAAAACACACACGTATTGAAATATAACATGTTCACCAAGAGTGAGATAAAAGTAAAACTTAAAAGGTGAAATAGAATAAAGACATATATATATATATATATATATATATATATATATATATATATATATATATATATATATATATATATATATATATATATATAGCCACTAGATGTAATATCTTAACTTTTAGCACTTTATGATCGTACTAAAAGTTCAAGCATTACTCACCTCTAACCCTTTTAGTTTTGTCATAAATAAAATAATATATTTTAAATAAAGTACTAGTATATAATATGTTTCAAAACTACATTGATAATAATCTTAATAAATTAATAATAATAATAATAATTTTTTTCATTACCGAAAACTTATTAACTTATGCTTTATTCTTAATCTTTTATAAATTAAGTTGTATCTTTGAGCTTCCTAAAATATTTATATTCTTACCCCAACACATTTTATAATTTGTTAAAATATTCTTACATATAATATAATTACCAAAATAACCTTGAATCTTTTATAACATACCCATTTTATCCCTTAAACTTCTCAACTATTACCCAAAATACCCCAAAAACGTATATAATTACAAAACTAACTTCAATTTTTACTAAATTACTATTTCAATCTTAAATATAAATCTTAATTCCCTGATCATACATTTATCAAAAGACTGAATCTCATTTCCAAAATTCTTCAAATTTTTCGCTTGAGTTTTAAGTTCATCTTTTAAGCTTTACTATTACCGATTTTTCACCGCTTTTCATTTAATCTCTCGGCCATCAAACCTCATCAATTTCAATCAATATTTCTCATTCACAACAGCCCAAAATCATCAAAATAACCCTAATTGGGCTGTTCTTCATAGGCAAACCACAATTTATAAGCAACAAGAATAATTCAACAAGATTTCAACATAAAACTCAATCAAACCAACATTCACTTATAAAATGCACATTTAATTATTGTAAAATTATCAAACCCTATCTCCGTGCATAAATCACAACAACGGAACCTCCAGAGAAGCTTTCTGACCGAGCTGTTGAAGAGAAAATCATCAAAAATCGTTTGTGCCTTTTAGAATTCTAATTGGCCGAACTCAAGAGAAAGGAGAACTATGTCACCGTCAGCTTTTACCGATCAAAATTGATGTCAATGCATAGAGTAGGATGATACGAACACTTTTACCGGATTAGATTTTTATTGGAGTTATGAATCCCAAAAAATCGAAGCCGGAAGTTCGGGTGGGGTTATGGATCTCTCTCTTTCTCTTTCGGTCACTCTTCTCTTTGCATGCAATGAGTATTGAAACTGAATGATGAAGTTTGATAGGAAAATGATGCTTATGTATCACGCCTATTTGATCTTCAGTCATATATATATATAAGCCTTTGCCTTTCTTTTTTCTTTATTTCTTTAGTGAAACCACTGAAGGAACCAAGAATTAGAATAATATATTAATAATGATAGTAATGATAATAGTAACAACAATAGTATAGATAATACAGTAATAATGACAATAATAATAATATATATAAAGTAAAAGGTATATGAGTTATTAGTATAAATGATATTAGTAATATAATAACAAAAGATATATAGTAAAGCATTAGTAAGGTTAAGTTCACCAAAGAATACCGATATTTACTCATATCGGCGGATGTCTAGCTTGATAATAATATTATTAACTAAATTTTATTTTTAAATTAAAAATATCAATTACTAAAATTAAAATATATATTTTTTTATTATTTATAATAAACTACTAAAATTAGAGTTTCAATTTTGTAAAATACTTCATTATAATAAAAAATATATAAGAATCGGAATTTAATTGAACTCAAATATTTATAAAATTAATTTATTTACTTATAATAAAATAATTTTCTAAAATAAGGAATTCTAATCTAAAAAATGAATTATAACTTATTTATATTTATATTATTAAAATTATAGGTAGTTATATTTTACCCACCTTACAAAAATTTTCGCCCTCAAAAATTGATACAATAAAATAAGTTCGAATTGTACAAAAAGAAACTAGGTTCATGAGAAAAAATACCAGCAATGTCAAAGATGAACACTCGAAAAGATTTTAAGTGAGCAGACAGGATCACAATGAGGCAAAGATATAAATGAACGATCAGGTATGTTTGAAAGAAGCATTCAAATCGTATTTCAAGGAAGGAATTCGAAACGAAAAATTTCAATGAAAACAATGAAAGAAGAGAGGACACTAAGTCACATAGCACGAATAGAGAGTGTACATCGAATCGAATCCAACCCATAAAATGTAACTTCTAACGGAACCAAATCCCGTGATTCGCATACCTATTATTTCTATCTCGTCTATGATAATCCATTAGCGTTCCCGTATACACAAATCATCAGTATTAAGTTTACCAGACCTAATACCATAAGAAATACAACGGTTGACCAGCAACATTAATCAATAGACAATCATGCATTTGAAACTCAAACTCTTGTCATTTAGGACAAGTCCTACTGCATGACAGATACTCAGAGTATGCAATGAAGCATAGTCAGTCTATTCCCAAGGCTCTAACAGGAACGAACTGCTCTGATAACATAAGGTAACAGCCTAACTTTTAGCACCTCATAATCATACTAAAAGCTCAGGCATTACTCACCTCTAACCTTTTTTGTTTTGTCATAAATAAAATAATATATTTTAAATAAAATACTAATATATAATATATTTCAAAACTACATTGATAATAATCTTAATAAATTAATAATGATAATAATAATTTTCTAAAATAAGAAATTCTAATATAAAAATGAATTATAACTTATTTATATTTATATTTTAAAAATTGTGGGTCGTTATACTAGACACGACCTGCAAAGTTTTGGTCGGCTAAGGTTACAATAACAAAAACAGTTGATAACAGATCCTAACTCTCCCAAAATACATCGAAGTCTCTATATGCAAAGTTTCAAAAGAAATATATACATACATCATTAAATGTGTTTTTTTCAAAATAAGAGGAGAGATTCTAAATAAAGTACAAAGCAGAGTCAAAATAAATTTCACCATCTTTCAGACATACTCCAGCTCACTAAGGAGTACCAGGACCTACATTTGAAAAACAAAAAATATATACGGAATGAGAACCCCTAATCCGTGGATTTTCAGCACAATAAAAGTGCCAAATAGATACAATATAAGGTAATCGAGCACCAATGACCTGCCAATATAGTTCAAATCAAATGCACACCAATCATAAGTAAATATCACAATAATACTACCATACCTGTAAATATTGGTTTACACTAATATATAGGGGTGGCAAACGGGCTTAAACTCGTCGGTCGGCCCACGTAACCCGCCAAAAAAGGTAGGCCGAGCTGGAAATTTGGGACCACCGAAAGACAAAAACCTGCCTAACCAGCACCGCTTAAACCGTGGGCTTTGGCGGGGCGGGGCGGGCTTCCCCGGCGGGCTGAAGTTTTTTTTGGATAAAAGGCTGAGCATATTTTAGCCCAGAACCCAATAAACCCACAACCCGACTCGACCCGACCCCCTAATGAAGCCCTACCCGCCTAAATCCCTAATTGCAGCTTCCTCACCAGTCATCACCGTCACTCTCACTCAGTCACTCTTTCGGTCCCTCCCACTTAACACAAAGCCTTAGCTTCTCCAGTCTCCAGTCTCCACCCATAGTCACTCACACCCGCAGTCTCGCACAGACGTCCTCACCCTTCACGCTCGCACTTCCATCCTCACCCCTCACGCTCGCAGAGTCGCAGTCACCGTCGCTCTTCGGTCCTCCCAGGTTCTAGCCACCGCTGCTCCTCGCCTCCTCTATCCTGGTTGTCGGCTCGTCACCACTATAATATCAGATTTCTGGTATGTTAGTTTTCTGGCTTAGGATTTTAGATCAGAGATTTAGGTTTGTTTGTTATGTTTTGTGTTGTTTGATAATTGTTGAGTTTTGATTAAATCAGAATTATTGATACTTGTTTTAAAATAGTTTTGAGTTTTGATTAAATCTGATGCAGATTCATATATTGTTTGCTATTTTTTGTGTTGTTTGATAATGGTTGAGTTGTGATTAAATTAGAATTGTTGATACTTGTTTTATTTCAAGTTCATATAAACAATTAACATTTGCTTTTATTTCAGAAAATATGATTTCTGAAACTGTGAGTAATCTTGTTACTGTTGGAGCTAGTTCTGAGGCTGCTCCGGTCGAGGTTAATGAACCTAGTTTGAAAAGGGCCAGACCAGCAACATCCGATGTTTGGAATTTTTTTAGAAAACTCTGTCTAGATAAGGATGGAGTAGAACGTTCTGAGTGTAAAGGATGCAAGAAGGTGTTTAAAAGTGGAGGTAAGCAATATGGCCCTTCTACTCTAAAATGACATCTTGATAGTTGTACTCAAATTAACTATGAAGATATTGGTCAGACTATAGCAGAATTGCAACTTAAAATGGGTTCACTTAAGATTGATTCAGAGGTGGCTAGAGATATGTTTGCTTCTTATGTAGTTGCTGGGGATAAGCCATTCAATATTGCTGATGATAGGAGATTTAGAAATTGGGTGAAATATATAAGTCCAACTTTGAAACTTCCTACTAGGAATACGGTTAAGTCTGACATAGTGAAAGTTCATAAGAGAGAAGCTGTGAAACTTAAAAATTTTAGTTTCCATTCCAAATAGAATTTGCTTAACATCTGATCTTTGGACGTCCAGTACTAATGAGGGGTATATATGTTTGACTGCACATTTTGATTATGAGAATTGGAAATTACAGAGTAAAATTCTCAATTTTTTTCATATGCTTCCTCCTCACATGGGATTTGAGTTGTCTTCTAAAATCTTTACCCCTTTGAATAAGTGAAAAATTGATAAAAAAATTGTTTCCATTACTTTGGATAATGCTTCTTCTAATGATACTTGTGTTGATCATTTGAAAAGTACTTTGGATGTGCATGGTTCATTATTGTGTGGTGGGGAATTCTTTCATGTTCGTTGCTTTGCTCATATTTTAAATCTTATTGTCCAAGATGGAATGAAAATATGCGGTGATGCAATGCATAAGATTAAAGATTGTATTAAGTATTTGAGAAAATCTGAAAGTCGAATGGTTAAGTTTAAAGAATGTTTCAAGATATTGAGGGACTTGAGTATACGACTGCATTATATTTAGATGTTCCTACTAGGTGGAATTCACTTTATGCAATGCTTGCAAGTGCTATTCCATATAATAAAGCTTTTGGAATGTATAAAGTAAAAGAAGCTGGATTTAGGGAGTCCTTCATCAAATGAATGGAAAAGAACTGAAAAGATATGTGATTTCTTGTTACCATTTTACGAAACTACCAAGTTGATGTCTGGAACTTCTTAACCAATATCCAACTTGTATTTCTTACAAGTTTGGAAAATTCAGCTTATTTTGATGAATAGTTTGAAGAATGATGAAGTGCTTATAAGGAACATGGGAGAACAAATGATGATTAAGTTCAAGAAATATTGGGAGGAATATAGTGTTGTTTTTGCATTTGGGGCAGTTCTTAATCCTAGATTTAAACTCAACACTTTGACTCATTGCTATAATGAGATTGATCCTATTAGTGCTAAAGACAAAGTAGAGCATGTGAAGAGTAAGTTATACAAGCTCTTTGAGGTTTATGACCACAATTCCTCTACAACTGTAGAGAGTTCTTCCCAAATTCCAAGTAATGTTTCTCAAGCGACATCTTCTACGATTGGAACTCAACTTATTAAAATTGTTGGTGTAAGTATTTTTATCTTATATTCACTCTACTTGGTTATATATATTTTTTATTGTTCATGTTTTTTGAGTCATATATTGTTTGCAATGCAAAGGATTTGATGTCCCGTAATCAAGAAGTTGAAGTGAAAAGTGGAAAGAACCAAATTGATATTTATTTAAGTGAGGCAACATTATTTTACAATGATGCAATCATAGATATTTTGCAATGATGGAAAGACAACCATCATCGTTTTCCAACACTATCACTAATGGCACGAGATTTGTTGAGCATTCCTATTACTACTGTGGCTTCAGAATCTGCATTTAGCATTGGTTCTCATGTTTTGAATAAGTATGTAATTCATTTATTGACAGATAATATTGAAGCTGTGATTTGCACTCAAAATTGGATACACGGATATGAGGATTATGGTATAATTATATTTATCATACTTGAGTGATTTTGAACATTATTATGTATTATTTTTCTAATATATTTATTAACTTTTTTCTAAAGGAAGGTTTAGATAAGGAAGATATTGCAAAAGGAGAAAGCTATTCTTTAGGAGTTGGTTCTAATGATGTTATTGACTTACATGAAGATGAAGATGAAAATTAAGTGTTTCGAATTATGTTTATTTTGCTTTGGAGACTATTTATAATTATGTTTTTGGATTTTGGATTATATTTATTTTGCCTATGGGACTATTTATAATTATGTTTTTGTATTTTAAATTATGTTTATTTATTTTGGAGACTATTTATATTTAATATTTATTTTTATATTGATTTAAAAAGAAGATATTCCCTTACAAATATTATTAAAAAAAAAAGGTTTAGGCAGGCTTAGCCCGCTAGCCCGCCATTAGATGAGGCGGGATAGGATTTTGGGACCGCCTCAATAAGCGGGGCGGGGCGGGCTTCCCCACCTGTCACCCCTACTAATAATACCAAGTATCTGTCACCAAATCCACATCCATTGGAGATTGAGTAACCTCATCTCCCATTATAGAAAAGAGATACAAAAATAAAGTATTATGTAATAGAGTGTTATGTAATAGACCACTTCATTCATATAATATACTGAGAATAAATATTAATTAATTGTTGGTTAAAATTAATACTATATATATGTAAATTAATTTTAAGGGATAACCATGTAACTTTTTTTGTTTCTCATATGTCACGACACTCTCTTCAACACTAAATCCCCTCCCAGACTCCATCATAAAAAATATCACCACAGGTTTCTTTTTTGAACCACGAGTATTTGTTTTCCTTCTCTTCATAATAATTGGTTTTGGATGTAGACATGATTGAGAAACCTTAAGACCTCCCCCCTTGTTTGTGTTTGTCAATGAACCTTCTCTATCACCCTTTTTTATTTTCTTGTTTATAAACGTCTTGAGCCCTGCTATAGTAAGGGTTGGTGGTTTCACTCCTGCAAAACAAAAACATTAACTCAGTAACAACTCAGCCAAATGAAATCAACTTTAATACAACCACCCAATTACCTATATGTTCAATGACAACATCTTTATCTACATCATACTTTAATAACTCAGTACAAGAAACAACTCACAAATCTAAAACTCGGAAATCAAATATTCCAAAAATAATTCATCATCAATGTAATACCCTAATTACCCTAAGCCTTACCTCATGCCATAAAGCAAAGGATAACTAAAGGTCACGACAATCCTAAGGCTTATAGAATAATATATATAGGAAAATATAGTAAGAAGCCCGATGAAGGAAAAAGCTCAAAAGAGAGTTTCAAAAGCGCAAAACATTCACACGAAGCTACAAACTTAAAGCACAAGATAAAGATACAAGATAACAAAGTATAAGTAGATAAGAGAATATAATAGTCATAAGTTACTAGCCTCGACCCGCGGAGTTTAGGCCGACTAGTTATATACAGACATACAGAATTTTGAAAGTAAAACAACATATACAATAAAGAAAATAAAATGCAAAAGTGAGAGTAAAAAACAAAAGTAATCAAAAGACTCCAAAAAATAATCAAGATCCTCCGCTCTGTCACCATCACGCAACTCACCAAAGTGGGTTGCGACCTGCATCTGAAAAACAACAACAAAGTATGAAATGAGAACCAGAGGTTCTCATTATGGTAACAGTGCCTAGTAATGTAAGATATAAGACTTCGGGATGTCAGAGGCAATCCTAGAGCTTCATATTAATCATGTGATTCAACTTAAAACATACTAAAATTTAAAACCATCACTGTATAGCCATAACAAAATAAGGGAATCTAACTTAGTGGATTTCTAATATAGTAGTTCTCCGCTGTCCCACAACCATCACCAGCCTAACCGCCAAGTGAAAACACAAGTAATAACAATGCAAGTAAAGCACAAGTATAACATATATATATATATATATATATATATATATATATATATATATATATATATATATATATATATATATATATATATATAAAGAAATTCAAGAAGCAAATAATCATGTTATACAATTAGGCAAGCAATTCAAGTCGGCAAAGCAAGCAAACAGATAGAAAATATATATGATGAATGCCTGTCCTATTTGGCTGTGATATCATACTGTCGGTTCAACTGCCAACCCAACACATCTCCATGGAGATGTTGTCTTTCGGTCACGAATAAAATGGGTACCCCAGGGATATCGTGCCCGGCACACGGTCCAGGGATATAGTGCTTGCGAACACTCTTGTGATTCCGAAAGGATGCGAGCGGGATACTCTGCCACAGACCTCATATCTCAACCTAAGCGGGATTCACCACTGTCCTTACGCCGTTGCCGCAACCTCGATAAGCGGGATTAACCACCGTCCTTGCCAGGCACTAGCGTCTCAACAATACCAGTAATAAACAGTAATTCCATATTTCTTAGTGATCACTTTCAATATTCATAAATTCATCATTATTCTTTGAGTCCCATACTCGTAACAATATTATCGATTCACATTCCCACAATCCATCGCACAATCATCATTACAGTACTCCGCCATCTCACTCAACTAATTCTATCCTCAATACCACAGAAAGCTAAGTCTCTGTCTTCTAGATTCATACAGAAATTCATTATATTAAGTCACTAACTCATCGTTAGAAGTTTTAGAGCCTAAGTACTAGTTATTATTCCTTAAAGGAACTTAAAGAATGTTTGGAAAGCTCTAGAACCTTTGAATATGAAGAAAAATAATTTTTCAGCAAAAAAGGGATCTCGCGTACGCAAGCCTTTGTCTCACGTACGCATGCTGTTGAAAAAGAGGTGGTCGCATACGCAACCACCTGCTCGCGTACACGAGTGCCCCAACTCGAATGGGTTGCTCGCGTCGCATGTTAAAGTTCACGTACGCAAAGGTTGCATTTTCGATAGCTTGCATACGCATGCAGTGCCTCACGTATGCGAGAAGCCCAATCCGAATAGTTTGGTCGCGTCGCGTGCACTGTGTCGCGTACGCAACACTCACTGGACATAGAAAATTTTCAACCTGCAGAATTCTAGTTTCAAACACCAAACTTTAAACGTTTATAACTTCTTCTACAAAAATTCATTTTTATCAAACTTTATATCTATTTAAAGCTCTTAAAACAACCTTTAATTTAAAATAAATTTCAACCAATTTAAAAAATTGAGGTTCAAGTTATAATCTGTCAAAGTTTGGTAAAAAAAGGTTTTCACAAAATCAGCAAGGTTCTCAAATTTCCAAAATTCACAATCAATACCAAATATCCTACGGCCATAACAGTTTCAATGGACCTAAATGATATTTTATCCCCTCCAATTCACTCCACAACCTATCAACATGCAATTTCACCAATTTCATCCTAAAATTCTCATTTACCTTCCTCCAATTTACAATTAATCCAACAAGGCATTGTATCACCATTTTCAACATTTATTAATATCAATAAGCTTCACAACTATTATCAACACTCAAAATCATCAATTTTAACCTCTATTTCAACAATCAACAACAACTTTAAAGTTCAACACCATAATTCATCAAATTCAACAACACCATCATACATTATCAAATTCAACAATTTCCAACAATCAATTCAATCCTATCCTAAAGTCTACTAGCCTAAGTGTCCAGAAATATTATATATTACATAGAGAAAACCGAAACCATACCTTGGCCAATTCCCAATATGTGCTATACACCAAATTGAATCCACACCAAGCTTCCACAAGCTTTCCAAACTCCAACAAGCCACCAATAAACTCCAACAAGCATCAACAATCAATATTCCAAGCTATGCATATTAATGTACCACAAATCAATATCTAGGGTTTCTAAATTTATAATTTCACAAGGGATAAGAGCAAGCTTACCTTACCCAACAGTTTTGGGAGCAAAACCCTATAGCAACCAAGTGCTAGAGTGTACATAAATAACCAAAACACAAAAATCCACTCAAAACTCAAGCCTAAAAATTATAATTTCTTAGGGCAGAGGAAAGAAGAGGAAATTTCAGATTCTTACCCACACAAGTTAAATAGAACTAACGGGCTTGGCGAGAGCTTTGCATAGCCACTGATGGCACGCGAATCGGAGCACTATAGCTCGAGTTATGGCCACCGAAAGTTGGTGGTGTATAGTAACACTCTCTTCTCACTTGCAGCTGTGTATGTGTTGTGTTATGTTGTGAATAAGCTGAATGCGTTCATTTTAAGTGTATTTATATGTTGGGCTTGGGCCCAACTTGGATCCGGTCCAATCCGTTAGTATTTTTGGTTCGTCTGGCCCAACTTTGGGCCAAACCTTTAAAATTATTTTCCGGTTTTTAATTCTAATTATTTTCTTAAGCTTTTCTACAGTTTTTTATCATTCTTGCATAGCACTGGATAGATTTAAGTTGGTACTGCCCGTTAATTTACCGATACGCATTTTTACACCATTTTGAAAATTACATTTTTCAACTCAGAAAAATCTACTGAGTCAAAATATCATATTTATATTTTCTAATTAACATTCTAAATTTTTGGATCTTATTTTGGGCCATTAATTTATTATTATTTTATGTTAATTAATCGGTTAATTATTTTTTGTTCTTACATTCTCCCCACCAAATTAGAAAATTTGTTCCCAAAATTTGGTTTGCACATCATCGTCATCAAATGTTCCCTTAACTTAAACCTATCTCTCGCCATACATCTTTTCATTCCTCCATGTCAACTCAAATTCCTATCTATATCCTTCATTCTTATTTATAACATCCTATTTTAACCGAATTCAAGCCTGTGCTGTACTCATCCTTCTCACTCTTAGCTTCCCTCAATTCAACTTCAATACCACATCATCATTTCAATTCAACATGTTCCAAATCTGTTTTTCAATTAAATAATTTTCTATCTCAATCTAAACTCAAAGTCATCATGACCAATTATTGCAATCCTTATCTTCCAAACACAACAATTGCACTCACTTACCACCTAAATCCAAATTATTCACCTACCCTCATATTCACAACCTATCCTAAATCATTTTAATCTTACAGCCACAATGAAACTTAGTTTTTTGGGAATTTATTATTTACATTAACCCATCAAACTCTTCCAATATTCAAGCCTAAAATATTTTTAGTCACCATTCTACTACTTCTATTTGCAACCGTGCCAATTCTAACCTTAAATAATTTTTTCACAGTTCCAAGTATTAATTTCTAACCATCCAATACCTTCAAAGTCTAACAACAATTCATACTAACCACAATGTCAATACTACCCACACAATCACACTCATAACACACTCAATCGTTTCCATACCTAAAATATTCTATTCTCCATTTTCTTCACTCATTCGATAAAATCCCAAGGTCCATAATACCATCATACCGTTTGTTTCGTATCTAATTATTCAATGCATTTATAATTTTGCCAATGTATCCAGTTCAACCTCCCTTAGACATACTCAACTAATGAATTTCTACTTATCATAACTGAAATAAAATGTTAAACTCAGCAAAAAAATTCAAGCCTAAATTCATTCTCACTTATTTTTCTCCTTTTCCACTTGCTTCCGCACTTAAATAACTCACTAGGTACCAAATATTATATCAATCATTCCAGAATTTACACCTAAACCACTACCCCTTAATGTTACATTGGAACGCACCTCAAGAATTCCAATGAAGTATCATCTTAGATCCCAACTGATTCACGAGGTTCCAGCAACACAAACATTCGCTCTGTAGTTAATATTTCTTTCAAGTTCTTGAGAAAATTTCCTCACAATTTGACGTCCATACCAATGGGGCATCCTTGTGTGTCAGTTTGGTTATAAGTAACACTATTGACAAAAGCAAAGCTTCACAACTCCTCGTGGTGTCGCACACTTACAAGTTTCGCCCTTCGTGTTCATAATTTGTGTCTAAGGATTACAAGCGATGTCGAATTGAGCTTAAGTTATCTGAAGGGATACCAAGCTCAAAAGAGAGCAAACAATTTCGAATGGTATCCGTAAGAAATTGAAAAGATACATTATATTGTGATCAGACAAGGTTGTAGAAAATAGGAAAATACACCAGAAAGAGAATTAGAGTGCACCTCAAGAACAGAATTCCAAATTAAGAATCCTTGAAAGAAATAATAAGGCACATTTAATCAAAATATGCTCTGCTGATGGTTTATCTTGATGGTAATCTCCCTCATACTCGATTTGGGTTGAAACGACACACCAAGGAGTACGAGTTTTGTGCACGAGTTTTGTGCAAGGACACATGAAAGCAAGGATTTGATTTAGGAAACGTTCAAATTAATCATCAAGAAGAAACTCAGAATAAAGAACTTTGACATAAATTTCAAAAGGAAAAACAGATTGCGTCACCAGGATTTATTGGTGCTCTCGCTCTCTCTCTCTCTCTCTCTCTCTCTCTCTCTCTCGTATCATGCCCCACAATTCCATAACTTTCCATAGTAATATCACTGGTGTTTCACACGAAAATACTTGGTCAGATAGCCAATTTGTTTTGGTAACTAAACCCTCAGTTCTACCAGTCCTAACGATGACATTACACACAGCACAAGTATGTTGGGTCATAGGTCTAACGCTAAACCTGATACTCTCAACTATAAGTCCACCACAACAAGTTACGAATAAATGTTGGGTTGCAACTTCCTACCATGTAGCTAAAGCTTTGTCACCATTTACACACTTACCTCTCGTCAAAGGATCCTCCTTAGCAGCATCACTGGCGTTCACAGCAAACACTCTTCCTTGGTGTTGATTCTTACCCGCATTCGGGTTCCTCCCACGAGTACAATCCCTTGTCATGTGACCAAGCAATCCGCAATCAAAGCAATCACCTCTTCCCTTTGCCGGGTGATACGGATCAAAAGTAGGTCTCCTAATGTTGCCTTGACCTTGAGGTACATGTCCTCCCCTCTTAAAGTTCTGAACTCTTGGTTAAAAGTATTTTTCACGCCCATGATTATTATTTTCCCTACGAGTATCTCTTGCTAATGCCACTTTCTTCATACATTCCTCAACTACCATCGCCTTATTCACAAGCTCAGAAAAGATCCGAATCTCCAAAGGAGCTACAGCCATCATGATGTTGTCCCTCAAGTCCCCTTGGTACTTAATACATTTTTAACTCTCATAGGACTCTGGGACACCTTGAGATACTCTAAAGAACCTACAAAGCTCCTCAAACTGACTAGTGTAATCAGCCACAGATAGTGAGCCTTGCTTTAGCTGCATAAGCTCCAACTCCCTCGCTTTTCTTACGAATTCAGGAAAGTATTTCTTGTAGAAAGTTGTCTGAAATACATCCCAAGGAATCTTGGCGTTCTGAAGCTGCAGTATTCGGCATTCTCCTTGCCACCAACGCTGAGCCTCTCCTAAAAGTTGATACGCTGCAAACTCCACAAATTGGTTGTTCGTAACATGCTGGGCTTGTAACGCACGCTCCATAGCTTGGAACCAATTGTCTGCTTCCGTAGGGTTAGTCGATCCTCTGAAAGTTGGTGGATGAAGCTTCAGAAACGAAGCCAAAGTAATTGGAGCACCTCCCAAATCATTACCGTCTCCATCTCCATTTCCGTTCCTGTTTCCATTACCGTTTCCGTTCCTGCTGGTTGATCCAACCTCTGTACAGCTTGTAAAGTTGCAGCAGCATTCACTTTCATGGTATTAGCCAAGTTGGCCATCACCGCCATGAACTCAGCATGGTTGTCGGCCGGTCGGTCACTCTCAGTTCCTCCCTGTGTACGAGTACAATCTCGTCCACGAGTAGCCATTAAGGTTCCTGTCTACACCAAACAATCGATATCAAGGTGATCAGTCTCAATATCAAAAGTCTAGTACTTTAATTATCCTAAAAAGGCACTCATAAACAAGCATGCTATGCAATATAAAATAGATAACCTAAATAGCATGAAAGAAAAAGACACAGAGTATGCAATGAAGCACAATCGGTCCATTCCTTAGGCTCACAAGGATGAGCCGTTCTGATACCACTAAATGTAACACCCTAATTACCCTAAGCCTTACCTCATGTCGTAAAGCAAAGCATAACTAAAGGTCACGATAATCCTAAGGCTTATAGAATAAAATATATAGAAAAAGATAGTAATTCTAGAATCCCGATAAAGGAATAAGCTCAAAACAGAGTTTCAAAAGCGCAAAAACGTTCACACGAAGCTACAAACTTAAAGCACAAGATAAAGATACAAGATAACAAAGTATAAGTAGATAAGAGAATATAATAGTCATAAGTTACTAGCCTCAGCCCGCAGAGTTTAGGCCGACTAGTTATATATAGACATATAGAATTTTGAAAGTAAAAGAGCATATACAGTATATCTCTCTCAAGTTGGCCTCTAAGGAAAATAAAATACAAAAGTGAGAGTAATAAATAAAAGTAATCAAAAGACTCCAAAAGATAATCAAGATCCTCTGCTCTGTCACCATCACGCAACTCACCGTGGTGGTTGCGACCTGCATCTGAAAAACAACAACAAAGTTTGGAATGAGAACCGGAGATTCTCAATATGGTAACAATGCCCAGTCATGTAAGATATAAGACTTCGGGATGCCGAGGTAATCCTAAAGCTTCATATCAATCATGAGATTCAACTTAAAGTATACTAAAATTTAAAACCATCACTGTAAAACCATAACGAAATAAGGAAATCTAACTTAGTGGATTTCTAATCTAGTAGTTCTTCGCTGTCCTACAGCCTTCGCCAGCCTAACTGCCATGTGATCCATCGCCACCGCCTTCCGAACCTCCTCAATCCCAGCAGAAAACATAAGTAATAACAATGCAAGTAAAGCACTATATATATATATATATATATATATATATATATATATATATATATCAAGAAATTCAAGAAGCAAATAATCATGTTATATGATAGAGCAAAACCGTCGGCTTAGAATTTTCTTCTCGGTTAGGGGAAATAACTTCGTTGCAAGTATAGTTCCAAACCAACAAGTAATGCTCAAATAAAATTTTAATTCAAAGGATGTCACAATCAATACAAAATAATCGGGAGTTTTTTAGTCTCATGTCATCTTCCCTAAGAGTTGCAATTGAGTGATCAATTATTGGCTATGGGGGATTTGGGATTTAATTATAAGAAGCAAGAACTTAAAATGGCAAGTAATTAAATGAAAAGCAAGTAAAAGCAATGAAAATGGAAATTAAATGGCAAAAAGGACTCTTGGCAAGAATTGGGGAATTAAGGATTCCTATCCTAGTCATGGACCACAAACATGGTCGTTGTGTGGAATTAATCCCAATTAGTCAATCCTAACATCGAGACTTAGTCAAAAGGGCATAATTAATCTCAATCCACAAGTCCTAGCCAACTATATTAATGGAAGGCTTAGAGTTAGTGGAAACCAAATCAATTAACAATCCTCACACAATGTAGGATGAACATCCACCACTCAAGTTCACTCAATTATCCAATTTTCCAACCAAGAGTATGAAAAATTAGGCAAAAATCCAACCAAGCATTTTATCAAACATTGAAAGGCATGAAAATAAAATTAAATTAAATTACGATGAAATTAAATTCCAAATCTACCAAAAGCAAGAAAATAATAATAACAATTAAAGGAAACAACAATTAACATGAAAACATAAAATTGCATTAATTGAACTTAAAATTGACAAGAGTATCCATAAACATAAAGGTAACAAAATTGAGAAATTAACAAGATAAACTAAAGAAATTAAGACAATAGAAAAAAGAAAGGTAGAAGAGACTAGATGAAAACAAGAATTAAAAAGGAAAATTAGAAAGAAATTAAACTAAAAACCCTAATATCTAGAGAGAAAGGGGAGCTTCTCTCTCTAGAAAATGACCTACATGATGCTAAACTATACCTAATTGCTCCCTCCTCCCACATGGAGTGAGGCCCCCTGGATATAGCACTCCATCAGTTTCAGAAAGTCCCAAAACTGGGCTCTGGAGGCCTACAAATCGCCCCCAGTATTTTCCTTTAAGTGAGTCACGCGTGCGCTGACTTGTGCGTACGCACAGATGTGTGTGTACGCACACGTGCTAAATTTTCTCTTGTGCATACGGACAGGACGTTGTGTGTACGCACACATGGCTGTGTGCTTTTTTTGCGTACACATAGCAGGTTGTGCGTACGCACACGCCAGTGTGTGCTTCTCCTTTGATTTCTTCATGTTTTCTCCTTCTTGCATGCTCTTCTCCCATCTTTACCAAGCCACTCCTATCTTATACCTCTGAAATCACTCACAAACAACATCAAGGTATCGAATGGAATGTAAATGGAATAAAATTGACTAAATTAAGCACAAAAGAGCATATTTTCAAAATCAAGTATAATTTAGGAGAAAAACTCAAAAGCATGCTATTTAGGTGAATAAATGTGGGTTTATATGATGAAATTCACTCAAATCAATCCAAAATTTATCATCAAATATGGATTCATCATTATACAATTAGGCAAGCAGTTCAAGTCGGCAAAGCAAGCAAAAAGATAGAAGATGCACATGATGAATGCCTATCCTATATGGCTGTGATATCACATTTTCAGTTCAACTGCCAACCCGACACATCTCCATGGAGATGTTGCCTTTTGGTCATGAATAAAATGGGTACCCCCAAGGATATCGTGCCCGGCACACGGTCCAGGGATATAGTGCCCGTGCACACTCTTGTAATTCCCAAAGGATACGAGTGGGATACTCTGCCACAGACCTCACATATCAACGTGAGCGGGACTAACCACTGTCCTTACGCCGCTACCGCGATCTCGACAAGCAGAATTAACCACCATCCTTGCCAAGCGCATAGCGTCTCAACAATACCAGTAATAAACAGTAATTCCATATTCCTTAGTGATCACTTTTAATATTCATAAATTCATCATTATTCTCTGAGTCCCAGACTCGTCACAATATTATCGATTCACATTCCCACAATCCATCACACAATCATCATTACAGTACTCTGTCATCTCACCCAACAAATTTGATCCTCAGTACCCCAGAAACCTAAGTCTCTGTCTTCTAGATTCATACAAAATTTTACTAAATTAAATCACTAACTCATCTTTAGAAGTACTAGAGCCTAAGTACTAGTTAGTATTCCTAAACGGCACTTAAAGAATGTTTGGAAAGCTCAAAAACCTTTGAAAACGAAGAAAAATAATTTTTCTGCAAAACATGAGTCTCGCGTACGCAAGCCTCTGTCTCACATTCGCATGCTCTTGAAAAATGGGTGGTCGCGTACGCAACCTCCTGCTCACATATGCGAGTGTCCCAACCTGAATGGGTTGCTTGCGTCGCGTGCTAAAGTTTGCGTACGTAAGGGTTGCATTTTCAATAGCTCGTGTACGCATGCGGTACTTCGCGTACGCGAGATGCCCAATTCAAATGGTTTGGTGGCGTCGCATGCACTGTGTCGCGTACGCAACACTCGCTAGACTTAAAAATTTTCAATCTGTAGAATTCTAGTTTCAAACACCAAACTTTAAACGTTCATAACTCATTCTACAAAAATCTATTTTTATCAAACTTTATATCCATTTAAAGATCTTAAAACAACATTTAATTTAAAATAAATTTCAACCAATTAAAAAAATTGAGGTTCAAGTTATGATCCGTCAAAGTTTGGTAAAACAAGGTTTTCACAAAATCAACAAGGTTCTCAAATTTCCAAAATTTACAGTCGATACCAAATATCCTACAACCATAACAGTTTCAATGGACTTAAATGATATTTATATCCCCTTCAATTCACTCCACAACCTATCAACATGCAATTTCACCATTTTCATCCTAAAATTCTCATTTACCTTCCTCTAATTCACAATTAATCCACACAAGGTATTGTATTACCATTTCCAACATTTATTAATATCAATAAGCTTTACAATCATTATCAACACTCAAAATCATCAATTTCAACCTCTATTTCAACAATCAACAACATCTTCAAAGTTCAACACCATAATTCATCAAATTCAACAATACCATCATACATTATCAAATTCAACAATTTCCAACAATCAATTCAATCCTTTCCTAAAGTCTACCAGCCTAAGTGTCTAGAAATATTATATATTACATAGAGAAAACTGCCATACCTTAGCCAATTCCTAATATGTACTATACACCCAATTGAATCCACACTAAGCTTCCACAAGCTTTCCAAACTCCAACAAGCCACCAATAAACTCCAACAAGCATCAACAATCAATATTCCAAGCTATACACATTAATGCACCACAAATCAATATCTAGGGTTCCTAAATTTACAATTTCACAAGGGATAAGATCAAGCTTACCTTATCCAACAATTTTGGGAGCAAAACCCAATAGCAACCAAGTGCTAGAGTGTACTTAAATACCCAAAACACAAAACTCCACTCAAAACTCAAGCCTAAAAATTAGAATTTCATAGGGCAGAGGAAAGAAGAAGAAATTTCGAATTCTTACCCACACAAGTTAAATATAACTAACGGGCTCGGCGAGAGCTTCGTATAGCCGTTGACAGCACACGAATCGGAGCACCGTAGCTCGAGTTATGGCCACTGGAAATTGGTGGTGAATAGTAACACTCTCTTCTCCTCTCTTCTCACTTGCTGCTGTGTGCGTGTTGTGTTATGTTGTGAATGAGCTTAATGGGTTCATTTAAAGTGTCTTTATATGTTGGGCTTGGATCCAACTTGAGTTCGGTCTAACCCGTTAACGGTTTTGGCTCGTTTGGCTCAACTTTGGGCCAAACCTTTAAAATTGTTGTCCGATTTTCAATTCTAATTATTTTCTTAAGTTTTTCTACAGGTTTTTTTTATCATTCTTGCACAGCACTAGACATATTTAAGCCGGTACTATCGGTTAATTTACCGGTACGCGTTTTTGCGCCATTTTCCGCAGAAAATTATATTTTTCAACTTAGAAAAATCTACTGATTCCAAATATCATATTTAAATTTTTTAATTAACATTCTAAATTTTTGGATCCTATTTTGGGCCGTTAATTTATTATTATTTTATGTTAATTAATCGGTTAATTATTTTCAATTCTTACAATCAACACTCATCTACTCAACATCTAAAATTTGTTTTGGCTCAGAAGACCAATACAAAGGAAACCTTTCCTCTAATAACTGATTCATGTAAAATGGAAATTCACTCTCTACTGACCTAACTTTTATATACATATTCTTAAAATTTTTGTACGAAAATTTACATAGTCCAAATATGGATAAACCGAGATAACTACTCAGATTCACCCATAATCCTCAACAAACCCCCTTTACTTGAAATAAAGAAAAGAAGATGTTCAAGGAAAAGGGGTACTTCAAGAAATTCATTAAGACTTTAAATGCGTTCATGAATACCCACGAATTTAAATGTAACTGTGATAGGGTACAATTCAACTAGTACGAAATTCCATATTCAAAATTTGTAAATGAAGTCTCAAACCTAACTCTACAAACATGCATGTATATAAGTAAATATAAGTTCTATCATCTCTCTTTTTACATACCTATCATTTTCTTTACAGCACAAAATCTTTCCCCCATCAAATATCATTTAGGCTAGATACAGATTCTATATCAGCAAATAGTGACCTACAAGACTTCATCTCCGCACTAGTCCAACCATACGGGTCAGAATCTGACCACACTTGCTTTTCCTTATTCTTTATCTTCAACACACTTACAAATAAAACCAAACAAGAAGTAGGAAAGGAATAGAAAGTTTATCACAAAGATTATATAGGAAAAAAGATGCTAACCTTTCTGGCTCATTATTATCCCATAAAAGTATACTCCTCTTTCAAATTTGTTTCACCACATTTTATATCCGCTGTAAAGTAGTTTCTTGGAAAACCAACAACCATAGACCTATCATATCACACGATTCCCACGAACAAATCCTAAACCGTTTGCTCAAGAAGACACCTTTCCTATTCTTCAAATCATTGCGCCTGATTACCTTGAGCTAATAAATGCCATAGGGACTTGTTGAATTAATTACAAAGTCACTGTTGCCAAAAAGATGAAAACATCCACAATACCTTTTCGTTCATATCATTCAAAAAAATCAAGTTAGACTTGGAGGCTAGGACATATCTTTGAGTTATAAGCCAACCTACACCTACAAAATCCAACTTGCTTATTTGAAAGAAACAAATAGGTCAAACTTGAGGGCTGTGATCCGTCCCTACAAATATGATAACTACTTATAATTTAGAGATATAGTCTAACCATAGAACAGCACAAAATGTAACAAACTCCTATATTCCATTCACCAACTCTGCTAATAGTTCAGCGGGAGAAATAGATAACCGCAACTAGAAATCCTAGTAAAAAAAGGATATATACATTCCAATTCCATGTAAAAGCATAACACAACAATTCAGAAATACAAAAGAAGTACTATCGTAGAAAAACTAGAAAAATAATATTTCATTGACTTGGACAAAGAAGTCCTTTTTATATGTGCCATGTTCACTTGGTGTTCTTTGGAAGCTCAATAGATTTTGACGAGGAAATCTTTTAGAAAGTAACATTTTCATTGGAAAGCTATATTTCGTACACTCCAATAAGATAAAACATCTATAATTTTATTGATAATTTTGTTTTTAAATTTGAATTTGTTGTTGGTATGGTATTTTTGGCTTTGAAATTTTTGAGAATTCCATCTTTCTTTATAACTTTTGCTAAATAAAATACATTCTAAAGAGTTTTAGGATAATCAAAAATAATTTTTCTATGGATATGATTTTTTAATTTATTAAAAAAATAATTTAATATTTTAAAATTATTCAAATCTAATCTTTGAGTATAAGACAAAAAAGCTGTAAAATATTCAACTATATTTTCAATTTGTTCTGTCGGAAATGAGATCGTCAAACCACCATGTAATTATAATGGTTAATGAAAGCAACAATATATGAGAAAAAAAATTAAAATAGGATTATACGAGAGAATTAGAAAAGAATCAAGAGGAAGAGATAATTTCATAAAGAAAAATTTTAAAAAAGAAAAGGATATCAATTCATTAATTTTCTTCTTTTCAATTACATTCTTTCTATATCTATTTATAGTAAATCAATTAACTCATAAAACTATTTTAATTTAGCTTTAGGCTCATTTTTACTCATTACAAAATATAAAATTAAAAAAGTAATACAAAATGCTAAAAAAAAAGGTAGTTGTTGCAATAAAAATAACTAATACTCATTTATCATCACAATTAAATTAAAATGGTTGTAATTGAATTAGTTAGTATAATTTGATATTAAAATGAAATAATTATTTTAAAATATCAACAATACTTACATTATATATTGTGACAATGCAATACAACAAAAAACTTAAAAAGATAAACAACAAAGTATAACACAAGACTATGATACAACAGACACACTAAGAAAATACCATCTTGCAATTTCAAGAAATAAAATGAAGAAAAGAAATCCCAGAAATTGCAAAAAAAAATTATATATTCAAATAGGAAACTAACTTTTTGAAATTAATATCAATCAAGTTTTTTTATTTTAAATTATGAACTTTAAATCTTAATTATATCTTATCACTTTTAAATTTAAACCCTAAATTATCCAAACATAAAAAATAAAAAAATTATAATAAAAAATTAATTAAGATTAATTATTTAAAAAATTAATTAACAAGAACTTCTCATCACTTATAAAAAAAATTCTAAATTCATATTCTCGAATTTTACAGGGACTCTGTTTTCAAAAATAATTAAGTAAATGAATTTAACTAATTTGTTTTAAGAATTAAAATTTTTAGTTATTTCATTTTAGAAAAATTTCTCGAAATTAAATTATGTTTGAAAAGGCCATGTGACTTGAAGGTGGGTCAGTCTGTCAGAGTTGTGAAATTCAATGGGGGCGCGTGTGTGTCTATGGTAGTGTTGCGTGTGCGAGTGTGACCACAATACATTTTCAGCTCTTTACCAAAATGCCTTTTTCTATTGATTTATTTTGCATTTAAATTTACGAATTGCGAGTTTGAAACTTGAGCTGCTGCTGTTCCCGCCTATGGACGTAATAGTTCAATTTCAAATTTTCAATCAACGTGTAATCGGATTTGACACGGAAAAAACATATCATAATTAATTATTGAGAATGTCAGAGGATTATTAAAATTTATTATTTTTAATTATTATTTAGTTATTAATTATGAAGTATGGTTGAACATATTTTGGATACAACACTCATCGACATTTGTCCGACACGTGTGTCTATTGTGTCCAAAATGTGTCTCAATAAAAAATAAAAAATTCTTTTTTGGACACACTTGGACACACCTAAATACCATCACGTGTCAGCGTGTCCAGTCTTAATCTTAAGATATATTCTTAAAATAAATTTAGATATAGTATATATTATTATTTATTAAAACAAAAAATATTTTAAATACTTGATATAATTAAAATAAGACACTAAAAATAATTTAAAAAATTAATTCATATTTTAATATCAATAAAATATTAAAATATCATTACGATTTATCTAAAAGATACTTTATATTTTATATGTATGCATGTTTCTGTGTCATGTAAGATTTTAAAATTCGCGTGTCGACGTATCCCGTATCGTGTCGCGTCCCGTGTCCGTGTCAATGTCCGTGCATCATAGGTTATTAATAATTAAAATTATAAAATAAAATATATTATTAAATTATTAAATTAAAAAATTAAATTAAAAATCTATGTATGTGTCTTTGAAGTTGAGAGCAATGAGATGTGTTAGAATAAAATCTTAAATCTTAAATTACCAAAAAAAAAATTAAACTCTAAAGTTTTTATATATAATTGTGAAGTTGAAGTATAAAATAAAGAAAAAAATAATAATAGTCAAGTACCAAAATAAAATCTTAAATCCTAAATTACCAAAAAAAACTTTAAACTCTAAAGTTTTTATATATAATTGTGAAGTTGAAGTATAAAATAAAGAAAAAAAATAATAATAGTCAAGTACCAAAATGTCAGCGTTTAAATTTTTGGAATAATGATTTCGTCATTACTTGAAGTTCGAAATAATCAAAGGGTTTATCCAAAAGAGAATGCTACAGTGCTGAAACTAATATTTTTTAGCTGGTGCTCTGAAATGAGCTGGCCACACTATATAATAAACATGTGTTGCTGTTGGTGTGACAAGGAAAGCTGTTGGTATGACAAAGGGAAATCAAGAAGTAAGTGGAAATAGCAGAATACAGTAATTGGTCAGGATGGTGTCGGGTAATTAAAGGATGGTGTCGGATAATTAAACCAAAAAATTTGTATAAACTGAGGTGGTTATAATTTGTTAATTTTTATTACAATTGGGTTTTTCCTTTTTGTTACGGTAAGATTTTTTGGCAAGTAAGTAAATTGGGCTTACATTGTGTAGGAATGATCCAATATTTTGAAAATAAACATTTTAATACTAATACATTAACTAATACTCCTACATAAATTAGGTAACTTAGTTCATAAATTCAAAAAAAAACTTACTTCATAAATTCTTATTTAATAATAAATGGTTAAATTGTTATCAAATAAACTAAATATTTTATCTTTTAAAATATCAACTAAACTAATATATTTACAAATCGAATTTTTTATTTTTTTAATATTATAAAATATTTTTTATTGATTTAAATTGGTTATCCTCTAATACACATTGAATCAACCTATTAACAATGATTTAATACAGTAAATTAAATAATAACATTCTCACTCATTTCACGAAACACAATCTAATTAATTTTATTTTTAAATTATAAAATTAAATTTTTTTTACAATTTTTATTTTTAAATCATTTAATTCATATTCCATTTTTTTTTAACTTTAAATTAATATTTATTAGTTTTAAAATTATAAGACAACTTTTTTTTCCAAAAATCAAATATATATCACTAACAATATAAGCACATTGTATGACTACATTTATTTTCATATTGCGTATTTACTGCATATTACTAATTTTAATTAAATAAAAATATTAAACATAACAAATATTTGAAGCATTACAAGGATTTATTATAACTATGTTAAAAAATGAGTGATATAATAACTATGTTGTCTAGTCCAATTTATAATTTTCATCAAATTTCTAAATTTTGTTCTTATAATTAATACTACAACTATATAAATATCAAGGTGTTAAAAAGAGGAGCATACGGCATATATACTTACAAGCCATTTACGTTGTTCTCGTAATCCTTCAAACACATTTAGTGTGTATAGTGTAATGGAAGTGCAATATGAAAATAAACGCAGCCATACAATGTGCTTGTATTGTTAGTGATGTATATTTGTTATGTTTTATTTTTTATTTAATTAAATAAAAAATAAATATTTAAAACTAGTAATATGCAGTAAATACGCAATATGAAAATAAACATAGTCATACAATATGTTTATATTGTTAGTGATATATATTTAGTTTTTGGAAAAAAAAAGTTGTCTTATAATTTTAAAATTAATAAATATTAATTTAAAATTAGAAAAAAATTGAGTATGAATTAAATGATTTAAAAAATAAAAATTATAAAAAGTAAAGAGTGCAGCACTCTTTAAAAGTTAATCTATTATCAAAAGTTATCAGATAAATTAAAAATATTTATTATTGTTATTATTTTTTTCTTTTTTTTTGTCATGGCTGAATAAACAAATTGACACCGACAAAAAAAATTAATTCCCTTGTGTTTAACATAGGACGACCTTTACACCACAAAAGTATTCAGAAAAACTTGATCGAATTCTTTCATTACTTCTGATATTGTCTATGCCATATCTTCAAATATCTTCACTATTTTGTTTGCTGGTGCTTTCACTATCGTTCTGGCAAGCCACAGATTTTGACGATTTTAAACCTACTCCCTTACACCTCTGCTATGAATGACCTTCAAAGCTTGAAAATCGCTGCCATATAAGAGGAAAAAACATGTCTGTCGCTGCTGCTGGTTGGCTAACTCCAAACACAAAACCGATTTTGTAGAAGAACCACGATCTCCGTGAAGGTACCATAATTCTCAGATGACGACGCAGTTAACTACATGGCAGTTACAACAAATTTATTATCTTTTATTTTAAATTATCGTTAACGTGTACGTAATAGAATGAAAAATTAAAATGTAATTATATTTAAATAATTATTTGTATTACTTTTTTATTAATTTATTCAAAAAAATTAAACTTTAAAGCTAATTGATATAAAATATTACAGATATAAAATTAAGAGAAATTTTTATTTGTATAAAAATGAACCTAATAAATAATTATTTTATTTAATATATAATTAAGAGTATTTTTTTCTTTGCCAATAAATTATACCTAAAACTTTTTTGTCATAGTATTTGAACAAAAAAAATTTATATTTTAAGAAAAATCAATAATATATTTTTAATAATATTTTTAATATAAAATAATAAATTTTCAATATTTTTTTAAGTAATATATATTAACTAAAATAATATAATTATTTCAAATAATATATTTTAAACATAATAAAGTAACATATTTCAATAAAAAATTATATAAATAAATTTTATATAAATTTTTGTTTTGCACAAAATAAAATTATATGTTTGTTTGTTTCTGACGTTGTATATATGTTTTTAAATTAAATTTATATAATACAAAATCTTTTATCATTCACGTCATATTTAATATTATAATTTTGTTTCACACAAAATAAAATTATATATATTAATTAAATTTATATAACACAATTTTTTATTATTGTATTTATATTTAATATTATAATTTTGTTTTACACAAAATAAAATTTATTTAAATTTTAATATTATATACATAATATATATTTAATATTATTTTTTTAAAAATTCTAATATATCTTTTTTTTTTAATTTAGTACATGAATTTTCAACTTATTTTTCATGTATTATTTATTTTAATTCTAAAGCCCAATAATTTTTTTTGTTGTACAGACATGTCGCTTTTAATATTTTTATACTATTTTTTTTGTTTTAGATTTCGGCCCAATATCTGAAACTTATAAAAAAATCTAAAATTAAAAAAAAATAGTTAACCTGATTAATAGGTTACCTTTTTAAATCCAGACCATTCAAATAAAATATAATAAATAAAGAGTTCAGATTTAATGAATTAACAAGGTGTGTAGCACTCCATACTTAACAAGGAGCGTTTAAGGATAAACCGTTTATATTGCTAGTGATATATATTTGCTTTTTGGAAAAAAAAAAGTTGTCTTATAATTTTAAAATTAATAAATATTAATTTAAAATTAGAAAAAATTGAGTATGAATTAAATGATTTAAAAAATAAAAATTGTAAAAAAATTTAATTTTATAATTTAAAAATAAAATTAATTAGATTGTGTTGCGTTAAATGAGTGAAAATATTATTATTCAATTAACTGTATTAAATCATTGTTAACAGGTTGATTCAATGTATATTAAAGGTGTAACACCCTAACCTTTAGCACGTCATGATCGTACCAAAAGTAAGGAGTTACTAACCTGTTCTCCTTATTTACTATTTAATATTGAGCCTTTAGGTCGATATCGCGTTTCAGTTTATAAGAAAATACCAGAAAATAGATTTTAGTAATTAAAATCACATAACAAAAGGTCTCCAAATAACAATAATCACATAATTATTAATAATAAAACATGACATACAATTAAATTCAATGTAAAACTCAAATACAATATCTATCCCTCTGGATAAAATAAAAACCCTGAAGCAACAAGGACGAGGGAACTCTATAAAAATAACAGGAATCACAAGTAAAATCTACTAATCGTCTGCAGCTTCTTACTGAGTCTCCGAACCTGTGTCACTGAAAGGGTGGAAGATTTGGGGTGAGAACAAACCACACGTTCTCAGTAGGGAATGGGAATGCCGTAAAAGTAATAAAATAAAGTGCAAATAGTTAACTTTACTCAATAAAACTTTATTTTTATTGAACCCTTTGAAAATACTCTTTTTCTACTTTAGCTAACAAATTACCTCTTTTTAAAATCTCTAAACTCAATTCAAATTTTAAATATAAAACTAGTCACATTATCCGTCTTTCAGCCACGTAGTTAATCCTCAGTCAAATGTCAATTCATAATCACTTTAATACATTTACAAACAAATAGTACAAGTAAGAGATTCAATTCAATGTACAAGCAAGTCACAACAAGACAGATAGCACAATCACAAAGAAACAAAACAAGCAAGCACAATCAAATACAAATATGCAAACAACATGATGCATGTCTATCCCTAATGCAGGCCATGAGCTCATGTGTCGGTTGCCTATCCGCTTCCGACATTACCCGGGCACAAGTCCCAGATATGGCTTTCTAGATGCATCAGTGTGCTTATAAGTCGTACGGCTAGGCCGCATCAGTGTGACTTTCCAAATCAATAAGCGTACATCTGAAAAACAGTTCTCAGTGTGTGGGCGTCCCCACTTTACATTTGGCACTAAGGCCCAAACAATGTCACATCTGCTCTCCTGTGGCAGACGCTTCATTAATTAATATATTTCTTTAATCTTTGTTTTCTGCTCTCCTGTGGCAGAGATTCCTTTTTTTAAAAAACCAAGCTCAAAACAATATTTAGAACAAAATCTCTCCTTACAAAATTGGATTTAAAACATTATGTTTTTCTTAATAAATCTAGTTTAAAAATAGAATACACCTTTTCTCAACTAAATAAATCTCAAATAATTTAATTTTCCAAAACCAAATCTTTTAAAATAACTTTTCAGATAAAACCTCATATTTTTATAAAATTTCGGCAGCACTTCCCCTAAAACTCGGGGTTAGCCACCCTTTTTTGGGTCCCAACTGAACCATTTTCAACATCTTTTCAATCGAGAAATCAAATACATATTCATCAAATTCAGTCACAAATACAACGCAAACTCATCATTCAGTCATTTCAAACAATCATAAATTATTTACAAATACTCACTAGACTTCTATGGCATTCATAGTTTAAAAACAGTTAATTTCAAAACAAAATCTCCTACCTCTGTATGAAATCAAAATCAATGAAAACTCCGAAAAACTTTCTGACCGAACTGCTGAAGAGGAAAGCATCAGAAATCATTTGTGCCTCCTAGAACTCTAGTTGACCGAACTCAAGGGGCAGGAGAGGAGCTACGTCACCGTCGACTTCCACCGATAAAAAAGATAACGCCAATACGTAGAGGAGGAGGATACGAACACTTTTATCGGATTAGATTTTTTATTGGAGTTATGGATCACAAGAAATCGAAACCAAAAATTTTACGGCGCCATGGTTTCTCTCGTTCTCTCTCACGGTTTTCTTTCTCTCTCGGTGCTTTCTTTCCTTTTCTTTCTTAACGCTAAAAGGGAGAAATGAGATGCTGAAGATGATGATTAATGAAAATTAGGAAGCTTAGGTGTCGTTAGATAATACATATATAAACAAATATGTGTCATGAAAGGAATATCATTGGTTTTATAATATAAATGCATGCATGCATAAGCCATGTGTTGTCTTTTCTTAACTTTATTTTCTTAATGGCTTCGGTCATTAATATAATAATAATAATAATATTTATAAAAATTAATTTAGACAGTAACTATCAATATAATTTCTGATAGATAATTTAAAATAATAGAATAAGTTATAATTAAATTAAATTTTATTTTTAAATTTAAAGTGTAAAATTTAATTTCAAAAACTCAGGTGTTATAAAAGAATAACCAATTTAAATCAGTAAAAAAATATTTTATAATATTAAAAAAATTAAAAGTTCGATCTGTAAATATATTAGTTTAGTTGATATTTTAAAAGATAAAATATTTAGTTTATTTGATAACAATTTAACCATTTATTATTAAATAAGAATTTATGAAGTAAGTTTTTTTTTCTTGAATTTGTGAACTAAGTTAGTTAATTTATGTAGGAGTATTAGTTAATGTATTAGTATTAAAATATTTATTTTTAAAATATTGGATCATTTCTACACAATGTAAGTCCAGTCTACCTACTTACCAAAAAATTTCAGTGTAACAAAAAAAATGAAAAAATCCAATTATAATAAAAATTAACAAGCTATAACCACCTTAATTTATACAAACTTTTTTGTTTAATTTCCTTATCACACCAACTTCTCTTGTCACACTAACAGCAACGCTGAAAAATATTAGTTTCAGCACCGTAACACTGTGCTTATCCAAAAGGATGTAGGAGGGTTAAGATGAGTCTGACTAAACTTGGTGACCTACATATGTTAACAACTTGGTGACCTACATATGTTAACAATTTTCCTATTTCCTAGTCTAATACTTTTAGAGTTTTCATAAAAACCGCATCTTGCTACAAGGTATAAGCCCGTTTAACCATTTATATTAAATGATAATAAATGCAATTTCTAAAATAATCCTTTAAATCTACATCTATTTCATGTTTTTCCAAAGCAAGAAAGGTTGACTCCATTTGACTCCTAAGATAAGGAACATATTTTTTAAGGTCTTAAATAATCTCAAATGCTCTTGCATATTTCAAAAGTACCATCAGATCAGTCTCAAACTTAAAGCATGACCTAAATTTCACTCATGCTCATAAAAGCTTTAAAATATGATATCTTATAAGTTTTATTTTATCATTTTAAATTATACAAAAAAATTATAGTTTATCAACTAACTTGCATATATTTTACATAATTAAAAGTATTTGTTTATATTTCTCTCATGCGAATTGAATAGTAAAAACATTCTTGTTTAGACTTGGTTAAAAAAATAACGTCATGATTCATGTTAATTAATTTGAGAGACTACTTGATTGAATAACGATTTGAGAGAAATTTTGTTCTTTTATTTGTGAATAATCAGACAAAATTAGTTAACAAATAGCAGCAACAAAGCATAATAAGTGGATAAAATTAGTAATAACAAAAAGGACAAAAAACCTCTCTTCCTTGGAAAAAAAAAAGAGTATAACAACCTCTCCATCTCAGTACATCTTGTCATTTGTATTTATACAAGAATTTTCCGACTCGACCACTGCCATGACCAGGGTATAAAAGAAAGAAGGGAAAAAAGGCTCAGTAGCTTCTTTCTTTCGCAGTTGGAGTCCCAACATATCTAAGTTGGTCATTAGACTCTTTAAGCATATAATTTCAAAAGCACTTCATGGAAAGCCTTTCTGATTGCTTCTCTTTTGAGCTTGAGCGCAGCAGTGACTAGACCAGACTCTGGAGTCCATGGTTCAGGAAGCAATTCAATTTTTGCAGGGATCTCAAATTTCTCCAAACGAGCCTTCTTTCCTTCCTGCAAATAGTTTCATAGATTTGTTATAACAAAAATTGAATAATAGTACATTTTTTGCAACTACAGAAGGCAATGCACTGCACTGCAGGGTCTAGACTACAGAGATATTGAAATAAACATGTGAATGACGCTATCAATCAAGTTTCCCACATTAAATAACCAATACGCTTTACAACCAAATTTAGATTGCTCCCTAGAACAGTGATGCATTATTATCTCGGTGGGGTGGGGTGGGGTGGGGGGTTAAATTGACTGTCATATGAGAAATCCTGATTAAATTGGAATAAAAATTTTATTCCGGGAAGACAGATATTATCCACAAATAAATAAATATGCTAGGTGTACACTAAAATCAGGTACCTTGTAGAATACAAATTGAAATACAAAATACACATAAAAATGAATTAAACTACACATGTATCTATACACAAATACAATTAATTAAACTACACATGTATTTATACGCAAATACATGGTGGCTGATTTTGGTGTGCAAATAGCATTTTTGACAAACAAAGAATCCTAGGTTAGAACAAATGTGATAATTTTGTATTCTAGATCCCCTAAAGTGAAGAAACTTGTGAAGTGATACAATGAAAGAGTAATCACCCCTTGAGATCATTAGGTGAGATCCTGTAAGGATGAAAGTTATTGATTCAATGGTGATCAGTACTAGAACCCAGTTTGTGAGTAGAAAATGCATATATTTGATGGGTGTTTAATAAAGTTAAATTCAAAATTACTTGTTTTTATGCCCGCTCTCTCCATTGCAATAATCAACAAATAGCATAAATCTTGCTTTTAAATTGATCAAAATTGATTTTAGATATCCAACTATGTAACAACTGGTACCTGCACTTGGGAAAAATTCAGACAACTACAACACAGAATTGAAGAGATAAATCAGGGTGATTCCACCCCAACAAGGAAATATTATTGAATGAACTAAATGCAGAATTGAAAAGGAAATGAGGAAATGCTTGCAACTTGTTGAGTGAAGCTATACTACCATGGAGGAACATCTCCATGAATAATTTGCCTCTTTTCCCTCTTACTCTTATTTTTATAATTGAAGCTTTGTAAATTTTGAATTGATTGGATTATTTTCTGAATGTTAGAAAATATGGGTATTTCTATTTTGGTGCTAAATTGAGTAATTGTCGAGTTCATTGCTTAATTGTTGATTTTAAATTTATAATTTTCTGCACTTTGGACTTGTGGATGATGTTTATTTTCCTTATAGGTAAGTAGTGTTTTTGGTCTAGTTTGAGAGTAGGTTACCTAAGATGAATCCTGAATCATTGTTCCTCATGATTAGTGGAATTAAATCTCAAATTGAATCATGTTAATTAACATTGACTATAGCTAAATTTTCCTATTGTAGGTAAACTTGCTAGGACCATGTTAATTAATATGAACTCATTTCCACAATTTTGTTATTTAACTTGTCAAAACAAATTGTGTTAAATTTCATTAAAGCAAATTATCAAATAACGGTAGTTAGTCTTAGGTAATTACTCTTAAGTCAATACTTCTATTTGCATTGAAATTTAAGTTCTTGTTTTATAAATTTAATTCTTATTAACACCCCCCCCCCCCCCCCCCCCCCCCCCCCCCCCCCAAAAAAAAGGAAACCTCCAATCAAACGTCAAAGCCCTATTAGAGCACGACTTGGGTACACCAGTAGAGTTATGCTCATAGGGTCTAACCAGTACACTCTTGAAACTCACATCCTTCCACAACACTTAATTTCAACAACCAGAACTTCAAATTTGGTGTCATGAAGTGAATCAGCAATTGATGACAATTGCGACATTCTTCACGGGCACTAATTACTCCACTTTATGACTTTATAATTTCCTACACATATGAATCCAACAATTTCAACCATTTACAGGTGCACTACTAGCATCTTTCTAAACCACAATTAATGCGTGCTCCAAAAACATTTACAGACACTCATCCATGAAAGAATTATATTCACACGTTGCACTAGCCTCAATAACAAATTCTATGACCATGAATTAGATCTCAGGAAGAAAATGGAAGGGTTTCGACCTTTACTTGATATTTTAGAGGTTCAAGGAATCCTTTAAAACTCATTGTTCAAATAGTAGTAGTCACAATTTGAGGGCTCGACCAGCATAGCCTGCCTAACAAAACTTTGGAAATAAATTTACATTAACATCAAAAGTGGCACATACCTTTACAAGTGACGCATGCACCTCCTTCATAGTGTCTTCTCTCTTGCATAGTTCTGAAAGATTTGAATAAGCTATGCCTTTACTTGAGGCCCAATCTTCCAAAGTAGATGGAGAAACTACGACGAGTGCCACACAGTAATTGTAGATAGGATCAGCATGCAACATAATATTGTCCACAAAAGGGCTAACACTAAGAGCTGCCTCAACCTGTATTCGATAAAATTAGTTACAAAGGAATATTACTAAGAATGATGCTGACGCATTCCACAAACCAGTATTCATACCTTTCCCAAGGAGACATACTCTCCATGCTGCAATTTAACAATATCCTTTTTGCGATCAATGATTTCGAGGCAACCGTCTGAATGAAATCTCCCTATATCACCACTGTAAAACCACCTCATTCCTTTTTCATCAACCTTTAACATGAATGATACAGAAGTTAATTCATGCAGTCTAAAGAGAAAGAGTGCCCCTAGGAAAATAAGAAGCGATATCTCTCCCCCCCCCCCCCCCCCCCCTCCTCTCTTTTTTTTTTTTTTCAAAAGCACAAAAAAATGACAATGAAGCTATACCTTGTATGATTCTTTTGTCTTTTCTTCATTTTTGAAGTACCCAAGTGTCACGTTTGGACCACCAATTACAATTTCACCCCGGGGCATGGGTGAGTCTTTTGTTAGATACCCACCTTCAGGCCAATCAATTAGCTGAACCAAAAAATAATAATAATAATAATAAATATCAAATAAGATGTTTTTGGGTGGGTACCAAAAGAAAACCAAGCTGCCATTTTAAGACAATCATGCTAAAAAAAGGACTTGTACCATAGCCACCCTCCCATTTCAACTTTCAACATTAAACAAGGCAAGTATGAAATAACAATGTTTCTGACTGAGGTGAATTACGAAAGGACCATAAAGAACAAGATAGATGCAGGTCCTTTCAAATGATTTTTTAACAAGGACTATGAATTACTTTTTATCTGATGTAACAAGGAAATGAAGTTGACACCCAATATATCCTGTAAGAGTTGTAATGGTCTCTACAATTTCATAAAATATGGATACATAAATTAGAAAAGATTTACTCATTTGAACTTGACATCAAATATTTACTTTTGATGGGATGTGACGACTGAAAACTCAACTTTCAAAATGTTTGGCCGTAATTTGAAAGCATGTAGACCTCTGAAATAGAGGCAAGGTTTCTGAAGATGACATATGTTTACAAGTTGCTCAAGAGTCATGGTCGCCATATAGTGGTGAAAACTAGAAGCAACACAATGACAAACCCGGTTGGTTACAAACAAAATCATACTCTATGCAAAGAAAAGTTAATAACAATAAAGCCTTTTTCCCATAGCCAGTTGTCCTTCTTTGATAGAGGGATATCGCAGCATATAGATAGGTAACCACACTTAAATATAAACCATATCTATGGACAAATCATTTTCATAAAATCCATTTTGTCTCCCTCTACCTCTTTCAGTTGAGCTAGCATTCATTTGATCTACATATATTGGACTTCTACCTTCTTGTATGATTACAAGAATCTTACGATCTTTACCAAAATAGACGCTATCATAACTCCAACCTATTAATCTTGTACAGTGGGCCAACTCATCAAGTACCACAACCTTATCTTTGCAACGGTGACTTTATTCACTTGTTGGTTATTTACTATCTAATATTCAATTCCATATAATAGTGTTATAGGATTTTCCCTTAAACTTCAGTGAGACTTTTCAGTCACAAAATAACACTCAACACACTACTCTATTTCCTCTATACAGGTTAAATCCAATAGGTAGCTTACATTTGTCTAGATAGACTGAATGACTGATTTGTTTAATACGGAATAGATCAGACAGGTCCCCAGTATTAAAGACATACAACAACTAGAAAGTATTATCCCACTAGGTGGGGGTTGGCTACCCACAGTTAAAGATATAAATGCCAAATTTATATTGAAACTTGTATGTTTTGCTTTTAACTCTCAAGAAACTCAGTCAAAATCTTCTACCTTGATATCTACTGACCTGAGCAAAGTAAAACTTGATTTAGGAGGACTTATTATACTTGGGTGAAATTTTCTTAGCCAACAATATCGTCACTTTGCCTTGTAAAGCGTGTTGTCATTCCTATAATTTCCAATCTTTGTCAGCTAACCATCATTGTCGTCTATCTATTAAAACCATCCACAAAATCTTAGTAGCCTATTATTTAACTTTTCCAAATCAGTGCAAAAGATGAAAAGCTCTTTGATCATTCTGATATCCCCTCCATTAGTTATAAATTACTTTAATACCTCTGATATTTCTCCATCAATATCCACAAAAAGGAGAGTAGCTTTCTGTGATTAACCTTTTTTAAGGCAAGAAAACAAACTAGTTTCTTGCAAAGTGTGTCTCATATCTCAATCACCACTCAATAGTACACTGCCTAATATTCATAACATGGGCTCATAAGTTTCAATTCCTCTAATCCTGTATTTTATACATAGGGGATTAGACCATCGGTACTCCTCTACTCATCCAACATTTACTTGGACTTTATAATCATGTTGAACAACTTTGTAAATCAACTTATGCCTTTCCCTCCTAGACATTTCCATACCTTAAATAGGTATCCCATAACCAGTCTCATTAACTTTTTATTATTCATTCTCTTGAGAGACTCCTCTAACACCGTCTCAAGTTTTACAATAGAAGTTAATAAATTTTGTCCTCCTCTCTAATAGTTTAGCCTATCAGACTGCAAGAATGTCCTATACCATTTATATAAAAAACTAACTCTTCAATCTTCTCCTGATGCCTTATTACCGAATTTCGTGAACAAAAACTCCACCTCTTCATCTTTAATACATTTCAGCTTGTCAAAATCAGATCCCCCCCACTGCTGCAAGCAGCAGTAGCTTGTAAATGCTTATATATCACTATTTCAGTGCCAAAGGATTGATATAACCCAGGATGCAAACTGACGAAACATGGAAAAAAATTGTGGGCGCACACACAATGATAACAAATCCAGGAATTTAAGCTTAACAGCTCTCACCAAAACCATAATCAATTCCCATCAGCAACGAAAAAAGTCTGAAATGAAAAGCAAGCACTAAATTCTTTTGTTAATTTCATATTCTAACATGTACGGCGGATATGGAATATCTCTAATTAGACGTCTAGATAACTGTGCTTTTGAAATGTCACAGACTCGAAATATAAACTGCAAAGAAAAAAGGAAGGCACTAAACTCAGTGGAGTATGATTACATTAAACTATAGGATGAAACGGAACCCACACAAATTTCACAACGAAGGCAAAAGTTGCATTCAAGCATGCATGAACAATTGAGGTTAAGCTACTAAGAAAGGATAGCAGTGACGGGTTAGGTAGTTTGCTAGAGGCCGTTGAGTTCAAGCTTCAAACTACCATGCTACCATTATACTAAAACAACAACAACAACAAAGCCTTATCTCGCTAGGTGGGGTCGGCTACATGGATCATGCTACCATTATACTAATGTTAACAAATATATATATAAAGGTAAACTTGATCTGATTAAGCATTACCTTAATAAATGAGCATGGAAGAGGTGGTCCAACACGACCAACAGATGTATCATCAACATCAGAGAATGTCCCACCAGCACAAGTCTCTGTCAGACCATATCCTTGACCTATTGGAGCACTGGAAATGACAATCCAATATAAATATATAAATATGAAAAGAAAATAATAAGTGCAAGTGTAAAGCAACAGAAGTTGATACAAATATATCATTTAGAAGCCCATCATAACAGAAGTAGAAGTTGAGTGTGCAAAAGAAATATGCAGGCTGCCAGAACAGTTTGAACTTTCTATTGATATCAACTGTCAAGCCGATTGTAGCAAATCATTCACAGGCCATAATATAGACTAGCAGTTCACATTTCAACCTTGGTTCGAACATTTGGTAATACAGCAATCAGTCAATCGCTCTTTTACAACAGAGCTGTCTCAAAACTTGCTGCCTTGGATACCAATTTGGTCAAAAAGGTCACAATTAGAATTGTGGATATAGATTTCTTAAGCTAATTTGTTTCGTCGCTGGTATTGAAACTTTTGAAAGAAATTATTAGAAGAGATTTAAGCAAGCGGTATTGAAACTTTGAAATTATCAGAAGAGGTAAGCATAAAAGGACAAAGTACAGATATCAAACATGATAGAACACAATAATGTCGTTTAACCCATGTAGCTAACCAATGCGATAAGTCTCTATTGTTGTTATCAAGTAGATATTTTTGTCCTCTATTCAAATATTTCTCCTTTTATTTGGAAAGTTCATATATTGATTATTCATATATCAAGACTTACCCAAGACAAATATTGATGAATCTCTGTGTATCACCAGAAAGAGGAGCACCACCAGACAATATAAAACGGATACGACCCCCTAGAATTGCCCGGACCTTTCTAAACACAAGAAAGTCCCAAAGTGCCTTCTCCAAGCCCCAAGCTCCAAGCCAGCTACCATTAACTGCTTGCAACCTGCGAGCATAGGCTAAGTTGAACAACTTCTTTGACAACCCTCCAGTTGCATTTACCTACATGGGCAAGCTTAAGATTTTATTCTTGGTCCAGTGACTAAATGAAAGTCAGCTTTCATGCAACCACCTCACTAACACATGATACGATTGATGCATGATGCATAGGTGTGTCTTCACACCTCAAATATCAATACCTTCTTGAACACTCCATCACGCACTCGATCAAGTATTGCTGGTACTGCTGCCATTAATGATGGCTTCAACACTGTAGCATCCCCCTTTGTTCCTTTCTTAATCTTGTTTGATGTATCTGTTAAGGTCAGAGGAGATCCATATCCTATTGCACTTCCACAAGCTGCAATCAAATTCTAAAATGTTTTCGAGATTGATAAGTCGTGAAATAAACAAAAATTTGATGTGCTTAGACAGAAATATGCATTCAGTATTTCAAACTACAAAAGTATATCCACATACCTCAGCTGCTAATTCAAGGATATGGGCCATTGGTAAGTATGCTAGATATGTGTCATTTCTCCCAAGGTCAGGAACAATTGTCATCACAGCAGAGACAGTTGCTAAGACATTGGCATGTGTCATCATCACACCCTTTGTGAAAAAACGAAAAAAATAAAGTATTAAAGGAACAGCACTACAATATAAACAAGAGAATCAAGATGGAAAAGGAAGTAAAATAAAGCACCAAAATTTGGTCCAATCAGATATACTATTTGGGATCACCAATCAAGTGAAGTGATTTAGAAATTGATATTAGAAAAGCTAAATATATATATGAGATGTTTCGAACCTTAGGTAAACCTGTACTTCCACTTGTGTACATTATAACGGCAACATCAGCAGGATGAGGTAAATCAGCATCAACAGGGTTTTCTCTACCAAGCTTCTCTACATTAGCAAAAGAAGTTACGATCCAGCCATGCTCAACAGATGAGGCTTCAGATGGGATATCATCATCCATGCATATCACACGTTTCACTGAATCAAGTTGTCCACTAATACCTACAAGTGTCTTCAGTTCTTTTTGGGCACATATCACTGTTGTAACCTCTGTCTGGCACGCATTTTGTAAGTGAGTTCACAAAATGAAGCATGCAAACTTAAGAATGCATCATCCTAAAAGAGTTAGAGAAGAAAATAAAAACCTCATTGAGTGAGTGACATAACGCTTCCTCCCCCAATGATGCATAAATAGTCACAACTGTCACATTTCGCCTGAAGCAACCCTGAAGGTGCATATGAAAGGCTTAAAGAAACAGAAAAATTATCAATCACTTTTTTTAAGGAAAATTAGACGTAATAATAAAACTAATATTTCACCGAATTCTACAGCACTTAATGATGCATAAATCTCTTTTTATTGATTTGGTGGCTGAGAAGAAATTTTCAGTTATGCTCAGATATATTGGCTTTACTATTATCCTTTCTATATAACCATTTGGATGAGTAAAATTGACAATTCTCTAAACTGAGATTATCGTGTTAATTTATATCTCTAATAACAAAAAATAAATAATTAAAAAACGTGAATATGTGATTATCATAGCTCAATTTTGGTTTGGTGTTTACAATTTTCACAATTTCTTATAATACCCAAAATAAAAAAACCAACTATTTCTCGCCAATTTTCATGAGAAGTAAGAGTCTACATTGATTAATTTTCAAATAAAAGAAAGACTTTAATTTTTAAAGCCACCCAATGTAAAATATACTTTACAATTTACATTATGCATCAATTAATATTAATTCATTCAGAAAAACTCCGTTTTACACGGTTAATTGTTAGTGGCTGGGTGCATCAAAGATGACTATTGAAAGACAAAAAAAAAAAAAAGTTAAATAAAATAAAATAAAGAAAAGCAAAATCGACCAAAAATAAAAGAAATTAAAAAAAAAAAATACCTGGAGCGCAATGAACCACTCTTCCCTAGTATCAGCAAAGATGGCAGCACGCTCTTCCCTGACATGACCCAACGTGGCCAAACCAGAGGCGAATCCGCAAACTGCTTCGAACGTTTTGGCGTATGTGAGCCACTCGTAGTCTCCCAAGTGAAGCTTCTCGAAGGTTCTACCGTCTTCGCTGGTCACCACCTCCCTCGACACCAGCCGCCGTGTCCCTAGCAGCAGTCGCTCCGCATGCCGCCTGCAAGTCATCTCAAATAGCTCCGCCAGCGTCGCGGCTCCCTCCCATGACGTCTCCACAAGTGACTCGAAGCGCCGGTTCCTCACTGCCAGGCCCTTCTGCCCTCCCACGTCTGCTGGCACGGCGCGCCGCTTTCTTCTGCCGCCGCCGCCGCCGGAGGCGTTGCGGACGAGGAGGGTGACTAGGAGAGGGACTACGACGCCCGCAATGTAGGGAGTCATTGTTGCTGTTGCTGCCTAACTGAATTTGAGGCGTGAGATTTGGGATATAAAATGTGAGGAGTTGTGAGAATTTAATAGCGAATCTGGGAAAAACAGGACTTATTGCATGTCACGCCATTGGACTATGTTGCATATGTGATTGTGCGCGTGTCATAAAAAAAAAGATTTTTTTTAATAAAAAATATTTTTTTATTTTTTAATATATTTAATAAATTTTTAAAGATAAAAATTAAAAAAAATTTAAAAAATTTAAAAATTATCATTTATATTTTTAAAAAAATAAATAAAATATTTTTACTACTTAAATATAATTAATAAATATATTTATTTTTTGTATGAGATATTTAAATTTAAAACTATTTTTATATTTTAAAAAAATCTTTCATATAAAACTCAAAAAATATATTTTTTTTAAAAACTCTTCCAAACAAATCATATTATATATTTTATACTTATTAAATAGAGTTTGACAGTGTGATAATATTTTTTATGAAATATTTTTCCGTTAGATAACAGTATAACAATTTCTTTTTATTGTTTAGCTGCATTTTCTCTCAATTGAAATAATTACTTTATAGATTTAAATTTCACAATTTATTGAAGTTACTTAACAGATTAATTTAATCTTAATAAATACGTTTGTTTTTTTACTTAACATCATGATTTCTTTATCCATAAATTGAGAATTTGACACATAAAAAAGTATTTTATAGAAAGAATAATACAATTTACTCTATATCCCAATAACTTAAGGCTTTTGCCTAACCTTTCGATTTAAAAAAAAAAACAAAAAAACAAAAAAAACTATTTCCTCGGTCTCTATTTTTAAATAATTGTCCATTTATAAATATTTTAAATATTAAATAATAAATATTGTATAAGAGATAGATGTTCGAATTAGAAAAATATTAAATGAACAAGTTATTTTTATAATCAAATTTAATTAAGTATTTTTTTTCTTATACATTTTTCTTATTATGCCAATAAATTATTATACTAATTTAATTAAATTTAATCAAATAACTTAATCATCTAATATCAAATTATATCACGAGGAAAGTGTAACAGGGCATGGTATGACTGTTGAGTGTTGACAACTAAGACGTGAACATTGAAGTTTCAGTCATGAACGAGTTTTTCCAAGTTGGTATTTTTGGATTTGAAGTGCTTGACCACTTTCTTTTTCCTTGTCCTGTGTTTGTCTCTGTCCTCAGCGTTGCGTAATTTCTAACAACTAAGGATAAGAAAGTGCTACAATTTTCGTTGCTACGTTTTTGGTTGATGTTGGATTGCCCGTGCAAGACTTGGAATGTTGCGTCGCCTGTTTATTCAGATGTTTTGGAGAATATAGGAAGAAAACAATTAGTAAACTGAGTAAGAAAACTTGACTAAAAATATAATTGGTATTTTTTTGGGTGTGACGTATTGTGAAAACTAGAAGAATTGCGGTTGGGCTCACAGCAACTGAAAAAATAAAAAATACATGAATGGAGTTTGAAGATGATATATTGAGATTGAGATTGAGATGTGGTGCATGAGCAACAGTAGGCAATAGATGCCATGTTATTGACACGTCATTCATTTGCTCTGTAAAAATTTATATCTGGCAACTGGCAAGTTCTTTTCGAAGGGTGAATTCTCGCGTAGGCCTCTACCCTTCATTGATTAGAACGTGCAATTGGATGAGGTTGGTCGTTTAACAAAATGAATATAGCAAAAGCGACGGAGAAAGATAAAGTTAAGTGAATACATATCTATTTTAGTCTTGCGCAATGAGCTCATCTAGATCTAGTTGCTTTAAACATAAAACCATACGCAATAGAACCAACCAACCAACAATAAAAACAGCAAAATGATTTTAAGTAAAATTGATAGTTCTAATCGAGTGAATTTGTTTACCTCTAAAAGTACAACCAATATACTGCCCCAAAAACGATAATGCCTCAATATTTTGCAATCTTAAAAAACTTCGAAATTATCTTTTCAATTGTGTCTTTGAAGTTTAACTTTTATAAACTATAAAGTTAAATTCAATTTGATTATACTAGAATTAATTTTGATTAAAATTGAGTTTGTTTCAACATAATTTATATTTGAATACTTTGATTCAAAAATAATTACAATTAATAAAATATTATTCAGATAACAATAACCAAAATTACTTTTAGATATAAAATTACCAAAAAAGTAAAGATTAGATTAAATTTTTAATATTATTATTTTAACAATTTTTATATTACAGAATTTTAAATTATAATATATTATTATATAAAATATTATCTTAAATATCATATGCATATTATAATAAATTATACATAATTGATAATGTCTAATAATTATAAACTATAATAATAAAAGACAAACAAGTTTATAAAATTAAATAAAAATAACAAAGATGTAATAAAATAAAATAAAGATAGAAGATGAAGAAGAAAAGTTGAGAAATAAAATGAAGATGACCTGGAGAAAAGATAAGGAAGTGAAGAAGGATAATTGAGAAATAAAATGAAGATGATCGTGTATGTATAAAAAGAAGAAAGTGAAGAAGGATAGAGAGAATAAATTTTGCAATCAATTCTCAACCCATAAGAATTGAAAACAAAAACTACAAAATGTTGCTTCAAGTAAACATACGTTTGAGGGTAAAAGTTATGTTAAAAAAATCATCCAAACAAGTTTGGCCCAACGTTCAAGACTTTTGAATATGCGTTCATGCTTCTGAAGGCTAAACCAAACATACACATAGCCTTAGTTTGGAGCTGCTCTTCCATTCATATGATCTTGTCGTTGCCCTTGAGACGAACTCCCAGAGAACATCTCCATCATAGATCTAAAGGCTCCTGTTACATCATCAGACATTTCATCAAAGTTCAAATTAATATTGCCACCAATTCTTATTTCCGGTTCATTAGCACTTGTGGCATTGGCATCCACTGGCCGTTCCTGAGAGTGCGACCCATGGTGCGAACCTGTGACATTTGCAGCCATGTCTCTGAACATGCTTGCTATATCATTTGGGTTAAATGGCACTGATGGAAAAGGTGGCACTCCATGGCTTCTTGATCCTCTTGTCGATTGGTTCGGAAATTCCCAAGATGATCTTGAACTCTTTAGAGCATAAAAAGTGATTAGTTTCAGCCTTTCAGGTATCATGTTTAAGAAACTACCATCAGAATGCTATAACTGCTACTATAGAGAGAGATTACAGCATCTTGTTTGAGCAACAACCATTACAATGCTAATGACAAATGTATCATGAACACATATTACCAATTCGGCAAAAATATTTTAAGTTACTAATGCTTGAAGTGCAGGAAAATGCTACACATTAGATATTATGGAAATAACTAACAATTAACCACGGCATTCAGAAAAACCATAGCAAGTTAAACACACCATCATTGGTGTGAATTGAAACATTGCTAGAATTTTACTAATTCTTGATGCTCCCTTTGTATGGGAATAGCAAAAGTTTAACATGAAACATGTTTTCTCCAGAGAGACTTGGAGAAGGATGTCTACGTGGAGATCCCTCTAAACTCTGATCCAATCGATGAATAAAACCAATGTATTTAAGAAAAGCACGTTGAAGCAATTGCTCCACATCTTACTTTTGAAGGTTCATAAATACGACGGTATCAAAGGAGTATGAAAAAGCAAGATGATCATACCATCCTTTCCAAACACACTCAAGGAGGTAAACTCTCGATTCTGTCTGGATATGTGGATGACATTGCGATCAGGCAATTGTATGCACCTATGACAAATTTTCTGACAAGCTAGTTTTACAGGACAAGACTAGATCACTAGATGTCTGGAATCTATTTGGTGTAAACCCATGATCTTCATAGAAGACTTTTCTTCTTAGACATGTTGAGAGATTGGCAACCTATGCTTCATAGATAACTTTCATTTTGGTTGTTTTTTTGCTCTCGTAAAGAGCAACTATTATCCTCTGTCTTTTACTATTCTTGTCTGATTGAATGAAATCCTTTTGTCAATTTTTTCTTTTTTTATCACTGAAACAAGTAGTATATTCTGAAGGATAAGTTAGCATCTGGATTCAAAATACAAGATATTTGGAAATTAAGGTACTTCCAACGGATTCAATTGCCCATCTCAAGAAAGGTATCTTTATTTCTTAAAGAAACTCCCAAACAAACAGTAAAGCTCAAATGCAAACCCGCTGGTGTATCTAACCAACAGAATCACAAAATAAGAAATTATTAGGAGTCTCCTATGGTTGAATGTTGATAACGGCCTATTCGAGAGTTGAGTGGGGATGTTATTACATTTGGCACATGCTACATAAAATTAAGCATATGCAGTTAGTGTTAGCAAATTTATGCATGCCAAGCAAGGAAGACACACATGCAAGCTGCAGATAAAATATGTAACATCATCCCAACAAGTTTTTTGTTATTGAAAGGAGATTCAATCATCATATTCATGTTCTTGGGAGGATGTCTAGTAACATGAAGGAGTGAGAAACCTAACAAATTTACTTGTGAAGTGTAGTATGTAGAGGCTGAATTTCCAACAGTGGCACCAGTAGGTTGTGAATTACAATGGACAAAAGCATAGTAGTCTGAGAGTATAACACTAAGCTGTCATGAAAATATTCTATAAAAAATCAATGTCATCAATGAATAATATTTAGTCTCTACTATATCTTCTTTCAAGTAACTAAAATATAAATATTTCCTTTATTTTTAAAAAAGAAATAATGATGATAACAATACCTGATTATGATTTGCATGGTGTTGCTCTTCTCGCAATTTATGCTCAGCCACCTATAGATACAAAATGGTTATGACAAATAGAAGAAGTAACAAGCAAAGCAAAACAGAAAGGAACAACAGGTCAGACCCGTATATTTTCTTTAACAGCTTCGTTATTTGGATCCAATAGCAAGGCTGCAGAAGTAAGATATCATGGTAAGGATAAAACCTCAAGTTTCTCACTTATTCCATAGATTTAACATTCTTGAATCCCAAGCATCTTGGATCCAATAGTTATCATCAAAATAAACATGATAAGTTTAATGTAGCGTGCATTTTGGAAAGATAAGTCAATTTGACTGGAATTTTTACATCATGTTCCTGGAAGTTTGCGAAATCCAAACAGCAAATGGTAGCTCATCCATCAAGAACTTTGAGAAAAACTCCCTTTGAGATTTTATAAGAGAAATTTAGTAATCTATTTTTTAAAAAAAAAAAGAATATCATTAAGACAGAAGAATTTTACAAGAACATGGGAGAATCAAAGAGACTCCTTACAAGAACAAAAGGCAAAAGTAAAAAACCTATCAATAGAGCCTAGCTTCCAAAACTCTTGACTAAATTTTAACATCGAAGATGCATGGGGTCAAACTAAATACAACAGTAGCATATACTGCACATTCCCGGAAAGGTTTTGCAATCCTTCTGTTAGCTTTAAGGATAGATACCCCAAAGGGCTGCAAGTATATAGGCACAAAAGGTTCAAGGATAGTTTTGGAATTAAGCAGAATCAGGGAGTGGGAAAATTGAGTGAATCCTCAATTCCTAACTAATTGTGCAGAAATTGAGAACAAATAGAATGTCATGCTGGCATGTGGGTTGTGCGCAAAGTGGTGGTGTATTTCTAGCTACGGGAAAGAGAGATATAAAGCGTAGAGAGTGAGGAAAGAGGGGGAGGCTAAAAAATGAGAGTTGGCCTGGGTGAGTGGGGCTGCAATAGCGCCCTGTTTCACTTTGCTTGTTGCGTATTTTCTTCTATCTTCTCTTTAACTGTGAGCTGAGATCCAGACTCATCAGTGTGAATAATACAATCATACTACTTCCTCTAGTCCCTGTGTTTGTGGTTTCTTACACCTTCTTACTCCCAAAACCAACAGACCTGCCTACCTGACACTCGCCTGACAAAGTATTTCAAAAAAATTCAGCCACAGGATGTAAAAGCATATGTGAAATGGATTCTGAATTTACCTCACACAGAACACATTACAAAAATCAGAGAAATAGCATTGTATGGTGTTCAAACAATGTGTAAATGTGAAATATATGATGCATCTCAAATATGTCACGATGGTTTGTATGAAAAAGCAACAAAAAGGCCAACATTCACAGGGCAAGTCCCTGTCAATACTAAAACAAATTATAAGCATACATAACAGTAGAAGAATACACTACCAACCTTTTCTGAACCCTTTATCAATAGCAAAGCTGTAGTTTCCTTGAGCATAGTATACTAACCCCAAACGACTGTAAGCCTTGCTGTAGTTTGGATCAATCTCAATAGATCTAAGACAATCTTGGATTGCTTCATCATATTTTTTAAGCTGAGTGTAAGCTGCTGCCCTGATATGTGTCAAAACAATGAACAGAATACAGGTTCATTGCTTAAAATGGTGCCTAATGATCAGAGAAGGTTGAACCATGGCATATATCACAATACATTACTTCAAGAGAAAAGAGAAAGGAAGGGACTCTTGTGACTACAAATTTCAATTTGGGTCACGATAGAACAGAAGAGATTAAACCATCATCCTTGTAAACGTTCTCAAGGTCATGATTCAGTATTCCTTTGGAGCTGTGGGATGAAATAATGGATAAGATTCCATAATCGATAAACTATATGTTATATAAAGCTGTCACACACAATTCCACGAGTTTAAATCCTGAGAGAAAAGTGCTAAAGGGCATGTTAGAAATCTCAGAGAAATGGAATTGATTTTATTTGCAAATCAATTAACTTGTTTAGATTTTAAGAAAAATGATAATTGAATTTATTTTGAAATCCAACAGATTTTCTATCACTTTGTATTTGAAGTCCTTTCACTTTTAACAGGATTTACATGGATTTTGGATCTAAAAGATTTTAAAAAAAAAAAAAAACTGTTTTGCCCTCTAAATATTAGTGTAAATAAAGATGTGTTTCAAAAGGGAGGTGGCAGGCAGCTATCAGGCAGAGGTCCGTTGGTGGTTGGCAGTGGTCAGCAGCAGTTCACACACATTATTTGATTTCAAAAAAGCAAATCAAATCAAATCATTTCCATTTTTTTTTTTGTTGAAACACACCCTGACAGATAATTGATTGTGATGTAATTCCACATATATTTGTTGCTCAATTTTACATAAGAATACAGGGATGTTTCATTCTTTTGAAAGAAAATAGTACTGCCTACAGAACCTGTTCATTCTGTTTATCTCAATTTCATTTCAAGGTGTCAACGAAGCAACAACAGTCGACAAGTAAGGGAAGAATATCAGTGACGAATGGACAAATTTGGTGACACTATTGAGAGTGGGTATAAGTAGCACGTGAATTTTTTAAAATTTAGTCCGAAATAAGTACTGTTTTGGTTCCTAAAGTTTGGAGCCAAAACCCAAATTGCCCCTAACCTTTTTTGGTTCGAAATGCTCCTCAACGTTTAGAATTAAAATCGTCCTTTTCGACTTTTTTGGACAAAAATCCCCTTGTGTTTGTTATTGGTAGTTATGAAAATTAAAATAAATTAAAAGATAAATTAAGAATTAGATAAACATAATAATTATATATAGATTCACTTCAATTTCTAGGAGGAAACAACAAGATGACGATAGTTCCTCCGCCGCATCCAATGGAGGGGCTCCACGAGGCAAGAGCACCACCATTCCTGACAAAGATGTTTGATGCGATGGACAATCCGAAACGGCGCAAGCTTTGTGGTTTGGGATCCGCACACCTTCTCGAGAGGCCTTCTTCCAAGATACTTCAAGCATAATAACTTCCCAATATAAAGATTTTGTATTTCTTTCTAACCCAATTTAAAGATTGTGTTTCTTTCTAACCCAATTTAGAAACCAGTTATAATTATTAATTACTATAAAAAGGTTTTACTGATTATTTACCTGCCACTATATATGATTGAATATTTAAATCCATTGGTCTCGTGGTTTCTGGAATTCCCTTACCTGCTTTTGCGATTTGTGAACAATCATTGAGACTTCAAATTTGTCTTATCTATTTGGTTATGTAGGGTTTTAGAAAGATTGGTCCAGATAAATGAGAATTTGCAAATGAAGGGTTTGTTAGAGGGCGCAGTCACTTGTTAGCTTCATGGAGCCCCTCCATCGACTGCGGCGGAGGAACAATCGTCATCTCATCGTTTCCTCCCAGAAACTGAAGTGAAGTTGTGTATGATTATTATGTTTATTTATTTCTTTATTTATCTATTAATTTGTTTTCATTTTCATAACTACCAATAATAAACACAATGGCATTTTTGTCCCAAAAATCAAAAGGACAATTTTAATAATAAATGTAACACTAAGGACCATTTCAAACCAAAAATAAGGTTAAAAACGATTTAGATATTGACCCCAAATTTTAGGGACCAAAACAATAGTTATCCCTTTTAGTTACAAACTTAACTACTCATTCAATACAAAATCCATGATTAGCATTCTCACTTCTCACATAACAAGAGTGTCCTCCTGCCCTAGACTAATATCTCACAAAAGCATATTACATCTAGTGAAAATGAGCAGAAATTGCAACTTCCTGAGAAGATCAGTAAGTTAACATTCCATATAAAAGCTACCCATGTAATCATATAGAGAATAACCAAATATAATGAGTAGTATATTTGAAAACATATAAACCAGAGCAAATACCTGTTGCAGTAATAAACAGCACTTTTTTCATGCACTGCAATTGCACAATTATACAACTCAATTGCATCATGGTATTGCTTGGATTGCATTGCCTTGTTACCTGAGTGAAACCAAATTTCAGGTATTATTAGCAAGAGATACACATAATGCATGTCACCGTGTGTGCATGCTTGCATTATCACAAAATCCTCCTAATGCTCAGCTTAAAAATTCTTCTAATTCACATTCCAACAAAATCATGAATTGATATTTACACAATTATGAATTAATCAACAGATTTAAAAACTTATCATACCTAGTGATTTCAGTGATTCAGCCAAATTCTTCAGATTTAATACTGGGGACCCAGATTTTTCCATCTCCTATATAGCAGCAGAATAACTTCATCAGAATTAGCTTCTGATAGAACCCATAGCCAATGGCATTGGTTGATCTATGTAATAAACGTCACCTAATAAGATGAGGCTTGGAAGTTGTTGTACAACAATATAGATAGAAATGAAAGAAAATAAAAGGATTGCATAAAATAACTAGTACTAATAGAAATGTATGTATATCCATAGATTTAAGATAACAACTGACTGAAGGATCAATTGAGAAAGGCATGAATATGTTTATGAAATTGTTAATTTCAAGCATCTAACCAAAAGGATTATCTGATAGAATAAAGAACCCCAAAGAACCAGATGGAGACAGCACGTGACAATACTGATCGGAATTGAGTTGCATGTAGCAGTTTCAAAACCTTTCACAGTAAAGCTATCTCTCATACAGGTAGAATGCATATCATTTAACATACTGATAATGCTGTTGATGAACATATGGAATATCATAGTAGTCAGCCAAATCTCGTCTCATCCGAGATGTCCCCAAAAATAGGATGGTAGGATTAGCCAGAATTTGAAGAAAGGTAGAAGAAAATTTTGATTATGAAATAAACTTATAACTGAGCAGTGTGATTAACTACTACGTGGCATATTATAATTTGTTCACTTCCCAGGACTATTATTTTATCAACATCACTTTTCTTTCAATGGGACCATTTATATGCCCCCTCCTGGGCGGATGGGCCAAAGATATTCAAGAAAACTAGAGAACAACAGAGTTTCAGGGGTTTTTTCCTTCTTTATTCCTGTATTTGCTTAGGTTGGTTAGTTAGGAGACTGTTTAAGCTATTTAGTAAGACATTTTATGAAGCATTTTATTAATGAAATTCCAAGTTTCATATGAAACATGTTTTTCTAAATATCCAAGTGAGATGAGTGATTTGCTTTGCTTGTTGCATGAAGAAATTTTAAGTGGGCTAGTCAAAGTGGCAGAATGCTTATGGTATTATTATACGTGTGAAAAAAATACCTTTAAAACTTAAAGACAAATTTTATAGCAATGTCATTAGATCAATTATGTTATATGAACTGAGTGTTAGGTGACAAAGAGTAAACATGAGCATAAGCTTAATGTGGCAAAAATGAACAAGCTTAGATACATGAGCGGCTAAATACATATGGACAGAATAAAGAACAAAAATATAAGAGAGAACTTTGCAATAGCGCCTACTGCTGAAAGATGATAGAATCTTGTCTCGTGTGGTTTCGAGATGTGAGCGAAAAATCAGCAGAATATCCGATCAGGATGATGGACCAGATAAAAGATAGAAAAATAGTGAAAGGTAGAGGAAGACCTAAAATGATCATACACAAGGCAGACAAAAAATATCTATGTGTAAATGACCATAAACATGATTTAGGATAAGATGCAATGCCGTCATTTGATCCACATAATCGACTAGACCTGGTGGGATAAGGCTTTGCTATTGTTGTTGGTGCATGAAGAAATTGAAGGATCTAATCTAATGTAACCTTTAGTTTAGTTCCTTTAATTTATCCTTTTGATCAAGATTGTCAAAGACGTGTTCTTTGAAGATCTAGTAGGAAAATCTCTTTCAATGTGTAAGAATAAATTTGTTAGAGGTCTAGCAAAAAAAACATTATTTCCACTATCTATTGCTCTTGGGTCTTCCAGTCTTATCAAAATTACTTAGAGCGACTCATATAAGAAAATAAATTAAAGTCCAAGTGTTTGTAAACATGATAGGACACAATGATGTCAGTTAATCCATGTAGCGGACCCTACTTAGTGGGATTGTTGTTTTTTTGTGATAAGATGTGGAATTAATTGAAACTTTTGTTATAAACTAATTGATAAAATAGAATTAATATTATTAATGAGGAAAGAAAGCTCAAAAGCAAGAGTAACTTAGGGGTGAATGACCAGCGCTTAGTCCTAGGTTCGACTCTCAGTCCAAATTTTAGATTTATTTCCAAAATTTGCCTTCCAAGATCCACCACCTGCTAGTCCACCCATGGATGTCAACAAGCATCCTACCATGTTCCTAAAGCAGTTTGGGATAAACTGGCTAGTTTTCAACGGGTTTGGTCTAATTACTTCTTCAGTTTGACACCTTAACCAGGTCGGTCACTAAATTGAATCACCAATTTTCCAGTCGTACCAGCCAATTCGGTGTAGTTCTAATAACTATGCTTCACATTGCCTCAAATCAAGTATTCCATGAGAAAACAGAACACACTGTATATACTCTAGCTTGAGAGGGAATGTTGATATTATAATAAAGTTACTTTATGTATCAATTAGGATGTCATACCTTAAAAGCATTATCAAATAAACAAGATGCTTTCTCTAGTTGCATTGGGTCATCAGTTCCATCGTGATTCACCCTAAAATAGTGATTTTTCTCCAGAGATGCAAAAAATTTTCCACAGAGTTCATCTTTGGATGCTGCTATCAAACATTACAAAATAACAATGAAACATTTAACACATATCAAAGTATTCAAATTTACAGACTAGGATCTCAATCACTGTATCCAAATATTTAAGAAAAAATATATAGTAGAATTCTAATATGATTTAGATATAAACCAATCTATAATATATGCCGCATTCTGGTAAAACACATTCATTTCATGTGGACAAGGTCATAATCACTAAAGTTTAAAATAAATTTTAAGGGGACAGATTTACCTACCAAAAATGTCAGTGCCCTGTGTCCAATCTTGATCCTATTCAAGTTGTATATTATGAAATGGAATCAAAACCACAACAAATTTAAGTAGGAAACAATGTAAAGTCAATTGCTAGTGTAATAAACTGCTAGACCAAGAACAATGAAACCTACATAGATATATCATTAGACATCACCAAAATAGAAGATGGATACAAACTAAGAACTCCTTCAGCAAACTAAGATGGATACAAAAGTACAAGACCATAAACAGAAGAAGAAATAGAAATTGTGAAGGATAATAAATTCTGCCTAAACAAAACAACAAAATATTTAGAAAAACAAATAGAAACAGAAAAAGAAAAAAGAAAGCAAGCAATGTAAGAAAGTTCTCCACACTCAGCATATCAATCAGAGGAACCGAAAAACAAAGTCATATCCCTGGTCAAGGGATATGTGCCAAAGAAACCTACCAAAAACATCATAATGTAGCATACATTCTTCCTTAGCACAAAAATTTTCTCTTTACTTCTATCTAACCATCAATTGATGCCTAAGTGTAAATGACAACTCTAAAATTTAAGATGTCACATCACTGAAATGGCATAACAAAGTGAAAGAACACGAAAAGGGAGAGTGAGAATTCAATGCCTTCATATGATTTTGAGCAAAGGATGATGGATTATGGTCAGAGAATGAACTAGAAGCATCCATAGGACTAGGGTCTGACTTGATAGTTTCACGCTGCTTTCTTGCTTCAAGGCTCTTGAACATGTCAATCAAGGAATCAGATTGCGGATCACCATCTACACCAGAAGAGTTTAGCTTAAAGGCCTCTGCCAAACACTCCCTAGCAACCTCAATCCCTTCGGCATCAACCCCAGGCCCTGGTTCAACTATTTCGCATAAAGGAAATTGCTCAAATTAAGGCGTGTTCAATAAAATAATTACAAAAAAAAAAACAAAAACAAAAGTGGGTAAATTAAATGAAATTGAACAACTACTTTGACAACCTTTGTACAGTAGACAACTTCAACCTAACTAATACAAACCGGAAAAAAATGAGTAAGAATTTGGCAAAAATTAGATTTTGCATTGCAGAGAGAGACAGAGAGAGGGATAGGGGGAGGGGAAATCAGCAGCGAAACTAAAAAAGGTAAATACCAGAGTTGAGGAATTGCAGGAAGGAACGAACTATGCGACGAGATAGCGGGGAATCGGTGGTTATGTGATTGTTGTGAGACATATCTATCTAATCTGAGAAAGAAAGAAAGAAAGAAAGAAAGAAAGGAGGAAAGAATTGACGATGTCGTGAAAGCGAAACCAAGCTAGAAGATGACGAACATTCGAATATAGCAAATTGGGGATGTTACTGAGATACTTCTCCCCACTTCGCCGAGAGTAGCTTTCTTCTTTGAACTTGGATCCTGATTAGTAATTTTGAAGAGGGAGAATTCTGTGAAAGTATTTTGTGGTGCTTAAAGACCAAGGTGCGTGAAATAATTATCTGACAATTTTAAGGCTGATATGCAAATATGGATTTTTAAGCTTAAGTCCCTTCTTCTGTAGTCTATTGGAGCGACTGCGGGTAGTTGTTCTTATTGGATTTCTGCCGCTTTATGTTAAAAAGGAAGGAATTCCGCCGCGGATAATGAAGTATCTGTACAATGTGTATAATAGATTATTTATTTGATTTAATATAAATTAAAAATAAATATTTAGGATAAAATATTATAAATTTGAATTTTTTAAATTTTGAATTTTACTTTAGAAAGTAAAATATAATCTGTTACGGTGGGTAACCGGAGATTAATAGAATAGATGACGTGGATTGGCCCAATGTCCGAAAGATGGTGAGCTCCGAGTTGGTTTGTACGCTGGAGCCTCCTTCCGACTTACACACGTGAGTGAATGGGGGTGGTACCTGCAAAGACACTCCGATGCCAAAGTTAGCAAGAGTGTAAGCAGGTCTAGAGAGTATTGGGCTTAGATATACTTGAGAGGTGTCAGTGTATTTATAGTGGTGAGCCAATAACCACCGTTGGAGTAGTGCCGTATCTTTAGGGTGTTAACCGCCTCCATTATCTTGGGGAGGTTAAGATATGGCTTTATGAAGTGGTTAGAGAGATTTCAGGGGCGGTTACTCATTCGAATGAGTGTTTATCTGCCAGCTAATCTCACATCCGACTTCTTCAGACCAAGTCGTGGTTAATACCGACTTCTTATATGAAGGTCGGTACTTAGCTAGACTTAATCCTTCAGATTAGGCCTTTTATTTGGACCTGGGCCTTTATCGTTGGGCCAGGGTATGAACAGTGCCCCTACTTGAGCCCAAATTTTTCTTTAAAGTTTGGGTTCAAGTATTTAATCTCGGGTTCGTAGCCGACTTATTTGGAGGGAACGTGGGTCTTATAAACCGACGTGATTTCGCGACCTTTTGTTTCTGACAGTTACGTCATTTCAAGCGTCGTGTCCGTTGGGGAAGCATTGAGGGCTTTGGTAACGGTGCAATCTCATTAATGACTGCTCCGTTTTTACCATTATGCCCCTTGGCGTGTTTATAAATACTTTCCCTCTCTTTCATTTTTCCGTTTCTGCAATCTTTCAAACTTCTTCTTTCCTTGCTCGTGCTGTATTCTTGTGCTTCGAAGATTTCTGCTCTTTCCAACCTCCACCTTTCGGATAAAGGTTAGTTTTATTTCTTTCACGTCATGCCTTATGATTGCATGTGTTTGTTTTGTGGGTGAAGAGGTTGGTCTGTAGGTTCTAGCTTCGTATCTTTCCTCTTTAGGGACCGTATTTTTTTATTTTCCTTTTCTTTTTTCCTTTTGTAGGTTTCTGCCACCTCTCTTTATATAAAAAATGGCTTCCGTAGATGTTCTTTCTCAGTGGGTTGATGTTACAGTCCTTGGGGAGGAACCCCTGGTCGATGCTGAGTTTATCACTCATCTTCGTACTCATCACCGGCTTTGTACTTCGGAGGAGGACGAGCCAAAATATGAGTTGATAATCCCGGGTCCGGAAGACCGGGTTTGTTTTGGAAGAGTTAATGAGGCGGCCCCTCATTTTTTCTTTATGTTTGAATGTATGATCACCCGCTTGGGTGTTTTTCTTCCTTTCTCGGATTTCAAAATGTCTGTTTTGCGCCACTGTCGAGTTGCCCCTACTCAACTTCACCCCAATTCTTGGGGTTTTTTGAAGATCTATCAGTTTATTAGTCACGCTCTGGACTTTCCGACCTCTTTGAGAATTTTCTTCTTTCTTTTTCATATGACTAAGCCCTTTAGTGGGCTAAACAACAAACAGCAATGGGTATCCTTCCGAGCCATACAAGGTCGGAGGATTTTCACCCTTTTTGACGAATCCTTCCATGACTTCAAAAACTATTTTTTCAAAGTGCAAGCTGTGGAGGGTCACCACCCCTTCTTCCTTGATGAGCATTCTTCCCCTCGCTTTCCCCTTTATTGGCTGGAGGCCTCCCCTTGTGAGAAGTATGGTCTAGATGACCTAGACGAGGTGGAGGCGGCCATTGTGGGGTTTTTCCGAGAAGCGTGGGGGAGGGCCCCATACTTGGATACTAGGAAAATCCTCCAGGGGACGCCGACTTTTGTTCGGTCTCAACTAGGTAGTGCATGCATCCCTTATTTCCGACTTGTTTCTGCCGACTTGATTTTTACCGTCTTATAACTTTTGGTAGTTGTTTCTCTTGTAGATATGGCGAAGAAAAATGCTCAGGAGTCTTACCAAAGAGTTCAGGAGGCTAAGGCGAAGTCCCGGGCTAGGTCCGGTGGGGCCAGAGCAATCACCTCTCCTCCTCCTCCTCCTCCTCCTCCTAAAAATGTAGGCACTCCCTCTCAACCCATTATAATTTCCTCTTCAACCTTGTCTCGACCACTCCCTTCTGCCCAACTTCTTCCCGAGCCAGAGAAGAAGAAGCGCAAGACTTCAGAGTCTGGCTCTTCTTTGGATGGTGGGGTTAAGGCGGATGCTCTTGCATTCGTCCGAAAGAACATCTATCCTTTTATAAATATGGATGATGTTTCTGTTCGGAACCACCTCACCATTCTGGCCGAGGAGAGTTTTAGGGCGGCGGGTGTTTGTGGTAAACTTTTGGACATTTTTGAAAAGACTCCCCTTAGCTCTTTGGGGGCAACCTCGAAGGTTGCAGAGTTAGAGGGGAGGCTCCTTGCTTACCAGGATCATGAGAGGGAGTTGAGGGAGGAGGTAGCTAAATTGAGGGAGGAGAGAGATAGCCTCCGGGAGAAGGAGAGCAAGCTGCAGGCCCAATGTACCATGGAGGCGAATTTGAGGAAGGCAGCACAGGACAGCTACCAAAGCTTATTTCAAGATATTGTGGCTGTGAGGAAGGATTTGCTGAATTCTCGGAACGCTTATGCCGAGTTGGAGGACTCTATCGCTGATGGTGCCGAGGAGTCTTGGAGAATTTTCCTGGAGCAAGTCAGAGTTATCGCTCCCGACTTGGATCTTTCTCCTTTACATCCTGATAAGGTCGTTATTGATGGCGCCATCGTGGATCCTCCTGTCCCCATTTCCGAGTCAGAATTGAAGACTCGGGGGCAGAGGATTATTGAGTCTCTTCCTCGTTCCAAAGATGCTCCGAGTTCTTCAGTCATTCTTCCGACTTCCTCTTCAGCTTCTCTTCCTGGTCCTGGTGGCGCTCCTCCTGACTCTGGTGGTGGTGATCCGTCTACTCCTCTGAAAAAATGACTTTTATTTTTTATGGCTATATGGGGGCTCGGCCTGTGGGTCCCCCCTTTTTTAAACTTATTTATATGTTTGTGTTGGTGACCTGTGAACAATTCTTTTCTGGCCTTTTGAGGCCGTTAACAAAATATTTCTGGCGAGTGCCCTTTTGAATAAGGGTGTAGAAAAATAAATGCCCTTTTTTGGATAAGGGTTCTAAGTTACCTTGTGCGTGTATGCTTTTCTAATTTCGATATTTCAAATCCTCTTGATCTTTTTCCGAAAACCTTTTTTGTGGGCTTGTATCGTTTCTTCGAGCCTTTTCGTTTAAGGGCTTTTACGCAGCCTTTGAACTTTTCTCAGGTTTTCCAATCTCTTTTTCGTTATCCTTTATACTCAACTTTGCTTTAGTGAGTTTTTATGACTTAGGTTATTTTTGCGATGCGTTTTTCTTCTGCTCGGGAGACTTCCGAGTTTGTTTTACTCGGATTCTCATTTCGACTTGAGAGTCGGATTGTTCCCGAGCTTTTACGATCAACTCATATAACCTCTTTACGCCGACTTGTACCTCGTCGTTTTATCCTGACGACCATCTAGGTCGGTTCATGGGATTTTCACGTTTTGTCGAGCTTAAGTCGGCGCGTTTCGTAGAAAGACTTAGAAAAATAAAGAAGGATATTATAAGAGATATTGTAAAATAAAAAGATCTTTATTAATTGCGGATGTACCTTCTTGCTACTAAGGGTCTTGATAACTTATTTCCCTTAGCCTCTACTATGATGCCTCGTTAAAAACCCTTCTCCAGAAAAAACCCTTTTGGGAAAAAATCATGAAGTTGGGAAAAGAGTACATCAGGGAGTAGAGTTCGCTTTTAACTGTAGTACCTTTTCATATTACAAGCATGCCACGACCTTGATAGCTCAGTGCCGTTCAGGTCGGTTACTTTATAATAACCCTTCCCTAGCACTTCCTTGATTTTGTATGGTCCCTTCCAATTTGCGGCGAGCTTTCCTTCTCCCGATTTGTTGACTCCAATGTCGTTTCTGATTAGAACCAAGTCATCCGGGGCAAATGTTCTTCGAATGACTTTTTTGTTGTACCTGGTAGTCATCCTTTGTTTCAATGCTGCTTCTCTTATCTGGGCGTCTTCTCGGACTTCGGGGAGCAAGTCGAGCTCCTCTTTGTGTCCCCGTACATTTCCGACCTCGTCGTGGAGAATTACCCTTGGGCTTTGCTCATTGATTTCTATTGGAATCATGGCTTCTACGCCATAGACTAGTCGGAAAGGTGTTTCTCCTGTGGCGGATTGGGGGGTCGTCCTATAAGCCCATAGCACTTGAGGGAGCTCTTCAGCCCAAGCTCCCTTTGCTTCCTGTAGTCTCTTTTTTAATCCTGCCAGTATGACTTTGTTGGCTGCCTCGGCTTGCCCATTGGCTTGTGGGTGTTCCACCGAGGTGAACTGATGTTTTATTTTCATACTGGCTACTAAGCTTCGGAAAGTGGCGTCGGTGAATTGGGTTCCGTTATCCGTAGTAATGGAATAAGGAATCCCATACCTTGTAATGATATTTATGTAAAGGAACCTGCGACTTCTTTGAGCGGTGATGGTGGCTAATGGCTCTGCTTCTATCCACTTTGTGAAGTAATCTATTCCCACGATCAAGTATTTGACTTGTCCTGGTGTTTGGGGAAAAGGACCTAACAAGTCCATTCCCCATTTTGCAGAAGGCCATGGAGAAGTGATACTGATGAGCTCTTCTGGGGGAGCTACGTGGAAATTTGCATGCATCTGACATGGTTGGCATTTTTTCACAAATTCTGTGGCATCTCTCTGCAAGGTCGGCCAATAGAATCCTGCTCGGATTACCTTCCTGGCGAGCGACCTTGCTCCGAGATGGTTTCCGCAGATCCCACTATGCACTTCCTCCAACACCTCGGCGGTTCTTGAGGTCGGTACACACTTTAACAATGGTGTTGATATCCCTCTTCTGTAGAGGACATTTCTCACCATAGTGTAATGTTGTGCTTCCCTTCGGATCTTTTTAGCTTCTTTCTCCTCCTTAGGGAGGATGTCGAATTTCAGGTATTCGACTAAGGGATTCATCCATCCGAGGTTTAAACCGACTACCTCAAGTACTTCTTGTTTATTTTCTGTTTTTGCTATCAAGGGCTCTTGGAGGGTTTCTTGAATCAGGCTTCTGTTGTTTCCTCCTGGCTTGGTACTTGCTAACTTGGATAGGGCATCCGCTCTGCTGTTTAGATCCCGAGTTATGTGTTTGACCTCGGTTTCTGCAAAGCGCCCAAGGTGCTCCAAGGTTTTTTCCAAGTACCTCTTCATATTAGGGTCCTTTGCCTGATATTCTCCGCTTATTTGGGAGGTCACCACTTGTCAGTCGCTATATATCATCACTTTTGTAGCACCGACTTCTTCTGCCAATTTTAGTCCGGCTATCAAGGCTTCATATTCTGCCTGATTATTTGAAGCCGGAAATTGAAATTTCAAGGAAACCTCTATCTGGGTTCCTCTTTCATCAACTAGTATTATGCCTGCACCGCTTCCTGTTTTGTTGGAGGATCCGTCTACATAAAGTTCCCATGTAGTCGGTTTTTCCTCTTGATCCCCTGCATATTCTGCCACAAAGTCGGCGAGGCATTGAGCTTTAATTGCTTTCCGAGTTTCGTATCTCAGATCGAACTCGGAAAGCTCTATTGCCCATTGAACCATTCTCCCTGCAACATCCGTCTTTTGGAGGATTTGCTTCATGGGTTGGTTCGTACGGACTCTGATTGCGTGCGCTTGAAAGTAAGGTCGTAGCCTCCGTGAGGCTATCACTAAGGAGTAGGCAAACTTTTCTAGTTTGTGATACCTTAGTTCAGGGCCTTGTAGGACCTTACTGATGAAGTAGACGGGGTGTTGTCCGACCTCGTCTTCCTTTATCAAGGCCGACGAGACAGCCTTGTTTGCAACGGATAAGTACAGAACGAGGTCTTGTCCTGGTACTGGTCGGGTTAGTATGGGAGGTTGGCTTAAAAACCTTTTGAACTCTTGGAACGCCTCCTCGCATTCTGGAGTCCATTCGAATGGGCATCCCTTTCTTAATAAGGAAAATAGTGGAAGGGATTTTAGTGCCGATCCTGCCAAAAATCTGGAGAGGGCTGCAAGTCGGCCATTGAGCTGCTGGACCTCTCTCAAACAAGTCGGACTTTTCATTTCTAGGATGGCTCTACATTTATCGGGATTGGCCTCAATCCCTCTTTGTGTTAGCATAAATCCTAGAAATTTTCCTGCTTCTACCGCGAAGGCGCATTTTGCGGGATTTAGTCTCATCCCATGCAACCTCATAGTGTCGAAGACTTGTGAGAGGTCGGATAAGAGGTCGACTTCTTGCTTGGTTTTTACTAGCATGTCGTCGACGTATACTTCCATTAGGCTCCCCAAGTGGGGAGAAAACACTTTATTCATCAACCTTTGATATGTGGCTCCTGCATTCTTTAATCCGAACGGCATGACCACGTAGCAATAATTGGCTCTGGGTGTGATGAATGATGTTTTCTCCTGGTCGGGTTCGTACATCGGGATTTGGTTATACCCCGAGTAGGCATCCATGAATGATAAGTATTGATACCCCGAGCTGGAGTCCACCAGGGTATCAATACTTGGTAAGGGATAAGGGTCCTTAGGACATGCCTTATTCAAGTCGGTATAGTCGACGCACATTCTCCATTTACCATTCTGTTTTATGACTAGCACTACATTGGCTAGCCACGTTGGGTACTTGACCTCTCTAATAAAGCCGGCTTCCAAGAGCGCCTGTACTTGCTCTTCTACTATTAGGGCTCGTTCCGTGCCGAGCTTGCGTCTTCTTTGTTGTACAGGTCGGGACCCTGGGTAAACCGAGAGCCTATGGGACATGAGCTCGGGATCAATCCTGGGCATGTCGAAAGCCTTCCATGCGAAGAGGTCGGAGTTAGCTCTTAGGAGTTCAGCTAACCCTTGTTTTAGGGTTTCCCCTAGGTTGGCTCCTATGTAAGCGTTTTTTCCTTCCTCTCCACCGACTTGTATCTCCTCGGTTTTTCCTCCCGGTTGAGGTCGCAGCTCTTCTCTGGCCCTTGCGCCACCGAGCTCTATAGTGTGGACTTCTTTGCCCTTTCCTCTCAGATTTAGGCTTTCATTGTAGCATTTCCTTGCCAATTTTTGGTCTCCTCTCACCGTTGCTATTCCCGTTGAGGTCGGAAATTTCATGCAGAGGTGGGGAGTGGATACCACTGCTCCGAGCCGATTAAGGGTAGTCCTGCCAATTAAGGCATTATAGGCTGACCCTTCATCAATGACTATGAAGTCTATACTCAGAGCCTTTGATTTTTCCCCTTTTCCGAAAGTGGTGTGAAGGGGTAAAAATCCTAGTGGTTTTATTGGCGTGTTCCCTAATCCATATAGGGTGTCGGGGTAGGCTCTCAATTCTTTCTCATCTAACCCAAGCTTGTCGAAAGCAGGTTTTGAAGAGAATGTCCGCCGAGCTTCCTTGGTCCACCAGAGTTCGGTGGAGATGGGCATTGGCTAGGATCATAGTTATCACCACGGGATCGTCGTGCCCGGGGATTATCCCTTTCTCATCTTCTTTTGTGAACGAAATAGTGGGGAGATCGGGTGACTCTTCCCCGACTTGATAGACTCTTTTGAGATGTCTTTTGCGAGAAGATTTGGTGAGTCCTCCTCCCGCAAATCCTCCTGAGATCATAAGGATATGCCTCTCTGGGGTCTGTGGTGGTGGATCTCTTCTATCCATATCCTCTCGCTTTCTCTTTCCGTGACTGTCCGACCTTTCCATGAGATATCTATCAAGCCGACCTTCTCTAGCCAGCTTTTCTATCACATTCTTAAGGTCGTAACAGTCGTTAGTGGAGTGACCATATATTTTGTGGTACTCACAATAATCGCTGCGACTCCCCCCTTTTTTATTTTTAATAGGTCTAGGGGGTGGCAGCCTTTCCGTGTGGCAAATCTCTCTGTATACATCCACTATAGAAGTTTTTAGAGGAGTGTAGGAGTGATATTTTCTGGGCCTCTCGAGACCGAGTTCTTTCCTTTGCTTGGCTTCCCTTTCCCTCTCCTTAGTTGAGGGAGTGGGTCCAGGTCGCCAACTCAGGTCCCTTAATTTGGCATTTTCTTCCATATTGATGTACTTTTCAGCCCTTTCTTGTACATCACTTAGAGAAACGGGGTGCCTTTTAGATATGGACTGTGAGAAGGGACCTTCTCTGAGCCCATTGACTAGCCCCATTATGACTGCCTCTGTGGGCAGGTCCTGGATCTCTAAACATGCTTTGTTGAACCTTTCCATATAGGCTCGTAAAGACTCTCTGACCTCCTGTTTTATTCCCAGGAGGCTCGGTGCATGTTTTACCTTGTCTTTCTGAATTGAGAACCTCATCAAGAACTTCCTTGAGAGGTCTTCAAAGCTAGTGATTGATCTCGGGGGAAGGCTATCGAACCACTTCATCGCCGCTTTTGATAAAGTGGTCGGGAAGGCTTTGCATCGAGTAGCGTCGGAGGCATCGGCTAGATACATCCGACTTTTGAAGTTGCTCAGATGATGCTTTGGATCCGTGGTTCCATCATAGAGGTCCATATCAGGGCTTTTGAAGTTTCTTGGAACTTTTGCCCTCATGATGTCCTCGCTGAAAGGATCTTCTCCGCCCGAGAGTTGTTCTTCCTGTTCGTCGCGGGAGTTGTGACTCTTGAGGGAGGATTCTAGCTGTAAGAGTTTTCTTTCTAACTCTTTTCGCCGCTCCATCTCCTCTTTGAGGTACTTTTCAGTTTCCTTTTGCTTCTCCCGCTCTTGCTCCAATTATTCCAGGCGGCTGTGGACTAATCCCATTAGTTCAGCTACGTGGGATGGTCCGCCTTTTTCTGATTCGCGCCCATCTGAGGAATTTACCTTCGGGTTCTTCACTCCGGAGGTGCCTTCTCTATGTTGATTATTAACTTCCTGGTGTAGGGCTAGATCCGCATCGTTATTACTCATGTCCAGATTCTCTTGTTCGGAATCTGTTTCGACATGGCCTTCTTCGTGGGATCTGTCCGCCATCGATGGATGATCTCTCGGGTCCCCGGCAATGGCGCCAATGTTACGGTGGGTAACCGGAGATTAATAGAATAGATGACGTGGATTGGCCCAATGTCCGAAAGATGGTGAGCTCCGAGTTGGTTTGTACGCTGGAGCCTCCTTCCGACTTACACACGTGAGTGAATGGGGGGTGGTACCTGCAAAGACACTCCGATGCCAAAGTTAGCAAGAGTGTAAGCAGGTCTAGAGAGTATTGGGCTTAGATATACCTGAGAGGTGTCAGTGTATTTATAGTGGTGAGCCAATAACCACCGTTGGAGTAGTGCCGTATCTTTAGGGTGTTAACCGCCCCCATTATCTTGGGGAGGTTAAGATATGGCTTTATGAAGTGGTTAGAGAGATTTCAGGGGCGGTTACTCATTCGAATGAGTGTTTATCTGCCAGCTAATCTCACATCCGACTTCTTCAGACCAAGTCGTGGTTAATACCGACTTCTTATGTGAATGTCGGTACTTAGCTAGGCTTAATCCTTCAGATTAGGCCTTTTATTTGGACCTGGGCCTTTATCGTTGGGCCAGGGTATGAACATAATCTATCATTATTTATTTTATAGGTGAGACCAAGAGAAAACATGAGAGAAAAAGTATTGAATAGTGAGATATCTTATTTTATCGTCTAAAGTGAAAATCTAAAATTTAGAGGATTCAAATTCAAATACTACTAATTTCTCAAACACAATACACTCATACTATTTAGAATAACTATTCGGATACCAAGATAATAAATCGAACATCCCTATACCCCTATTGTACACATTGTACATATATTTCATTAGCTCCTTATATTTCCTCTAAAAGAAATCCACGGATTTTTTTTAAATAAATAAAATAAATGTTTAAGTTACTAAAATATATATTTTATAGTTATGTTATTAAAATACATTGTATCTCTTATTTTGTTTATAGTGTAAATAAGATAAGACTAAATGTGGCACAGGCCATACACTTTGTTTACAGTGCCATTTAGATATATTTTTCACTCATTTGTTCATATTTTCTCCAACTTCTACCCTCTTCTAATTATATTATTGATTTACTCGGCAAGTATGACACATGCAGATGTACATGATCTGGACATCAACTGCTTGAACGCGACATGACACATCACGGGGTAGTCGACTTCGAGATTTGATGCGTATTTTTGCAAACTACTATCGACAAGTATACCGAATCGTATCAAGTACTACCACCAGAGTGGGTTATGCTTCCACAATGATTAATAGACTAAGCAACCGTGATAAAGTGATTAATCTAGTCAGATAATCAAAATTTAGAATTTTAGAAGTCTTTAACATAAAATAATAAATTAAGTGAAAGCAAGCAATAAGTGTTTGACAAAGTAATACTATAAAAAGAGTTAAGGTTTTAGAGATGTTGAACTTCAGAAAGGATGCTTTTTACTCTCTACTTTAATTATGCAAGATGTACCCATGGCAAATCATTAGTAATCAAACTGCAATTCCTTGGTAATCTAATTTCTCTTAACTTAATAAACACCAATTCTTTGATTAATTGATTATGAAAAGAGGTGAAGTATGTAACAATCCAATTCTCAGTATGTCATGATCATACTGAAAACCAAGTGTCACCAATTTGCTTAAAATAAAACTTTCACTATTTATTATTAAGTCTGTAACTGTATTAGCACACTATTAAATTTTTGAAAATTTTTTTTTATAAAAAAATTTGCGATGGCTACTAATTAAACATACACAAGTCACATAAAGGAATTAAGTAAAACATACACAAGGCCAACATTATATATATACATAACATGTATCATAGATCATACGTACATATAAAGATATTGCCATATATATACAGTGACGGATTCAGAAAATTTTGATAATGGGGGCAAATTTTATATAACATGATAATAATTTTTATAATAAAAATAGTATATGTATATAAAAAATTAAATATTAAATTATTTATTAACCACTATATATTTGTGTATAAATACATATATTGTTTAATTTATTTTTAATGTATATTTTATATTTTAATATATATTTTATACAGATAGTTATTTTTTATGTACATATAACAGGATTATTGTTATGATTATATTTTGTTATTGTAAAATACGAGCCTTCAAAATATCTAATATACAAATTAAAACACTAAAATAGTAATTTAAATAATAATATATAATTTAAAATTCTATTATTTTGAATTTTATATTTTTACAAAATTAAGTAATTTTTTTCTTAACACTATTATAAAAAATTTTCTCTTTCTATATATATTACTAAACAATTATTTAGAAATTCACTTTCCAACACAATTAGAAGCTGACTCTTATTGATATTTATAGTTAGAAAAGTTCTTTCAATTAATACAGTTGCTATACAAAAATTAAAGCTAATTTCAAAAGAAGAAAAATAATATTCTTTTGAGTTTATTTTTAAGAAAGAACATTAAGTTCGTCTAAATCCAAGAATTGATCATTCTAACGAATATTTAATATGAAATTTTTAAATTAACGATTAAATACAAAAAATTAAGTAAAAAATTATTGTGAGGTCAAATTTAATAATCTAATAGGGATAAATATTATTATCATATACTACTCAAAAAAATTTCAAATTGTAGTGGGGGCACTTACCCCCATAATTCTGCACTTGGAACCGTCCCTGTATATATACCATAAGTTAGCATATAACCCTTCATATCTTGCTACTCTATACATAATCAATACTCTGGGCCTTTGTCCATATAGGAAGCCCTTAAGTTGGCGCTCGAAACTAGTCTAGCCAGTATTTACAGCTCCTAATCTCTTGGTGGATCTATCTAAAAGTGAGAGACTAAACCAAAATTCCTACACTAAACTAAAGGCGCCACCCAAAACATACTATCAACTCTTACTATCTCTGATCGATCATTGCAGCCAAAAGACGATATCACTATCACCTTCATATCCTTCTTTGGGTCCTTGTATATATAGGGGTGATCTTAACTAAAGTTTCTGTTTTCATCTGAAGGAAAAAAGTATAGATAAGAACCGGGGAGTTCTTAGTAGGGTCGGGGTGGTTCGTTAAGTCTGGTTTAATACTATACCTAGTCAGTAGCAATAACCGAATCACGTATCAAACACAATAACAAAAGAAAATAAAGAGAAACAAACACAACACATACACAATCAAAGAAAACAGAATTCATAGAAGATATGCTCAAACAATCATGATGCATGTCTATCCCTAGGGCAGGTGATGATCTTATCTGTCGGTTTCGGCCCGCTCCAGACATATATAACTCAACAACCTTTGTCTGAGTTTGATTTTCAGTGTCATAACCTCTGTAAGCTACATCTTTCTTACAGGTGTGGCTCTCTTGAGTCGTTCTATGCAAATATAACCTCTGTAAGCAACCTCGGTCTTACACGTGAGGCTATCTCTAGCTAATGTATGTATCAATAACCTCTATAAGTAGCCTCTGTCGTATAGGTGTGACCATCCCCTAGATTGGCCGATGTATCTCTGAAAGCAAATCTCAATAAACTCACCACCATATCTCTGCTCATTTTCAGCAGGTACACAATCATCTCAACTCGTTCTCAATGCCAAACAATATCTTTGCTTATCTCCTTTTCTTTTCGTTCTTTCTTTCTTTTTTTTTTCTTTTTGTGCTCTGCCCTCCTGAAGAAAGGATTCCTTTAGATTATTTTAATATTTGCTCTCTTTTCTCCTGTAATAGAGGTTTCTTTAATATTTTTCTTTTCTTTCTTCTTCTTTCCTTTCCTATTATTCCATAATATAAATTATTTTTACATTATTCCCTCGCCTTTTTTAAAGTATCTTATGGAAAAGAATTATAAAGTTCTTTAATTAAGTATACATTTTATAAAGCTTTTAAGATTATTCTGCTTGTTTATTTTATCATTAATAATACACACTATGATATTCTTACAAAATAATATCTTTGATAAATATTAATTATAATAATATTTGGCCGATGTATCTTTGGAAGTGAATCTCCGTGGACTCATGATGAGCGGATAATTTATACGCTTTTTGGCATTGTTTTTACATAGTTTTTAATATGTTTTAGTTACTTTTTAGTATATTTTTATTAGTTTTTATGCAAAAATCACATTTCTGGACTTTACTATGAGTTTGTCTGTTTTTTTGTGATTTCAGATATTTTCTGGCTGAAATTGAGGGACCTGAGCAAAAATCTGATTCAGAGGCTGAGAAAGGACTGAAGATGCTGTTAGATTCTGACCTCTTTGCACTCGAAGTGGATTTTTTGGAGCTACAGAAGCCCAGTTGGCGTGATCTCAATTGCGTTGGAAAGTAGACATCTTGGGATTTCCATCAATGTATAATAGTCCATACTTTGCCCGAGATTTGATGGCCCAAACCGGCGTCCAAACGCCCACCAAAGACCCTTTTCTGGCATAAAACGTCAGAACTAGCACCAAAGCTGGAGTTAAACGCCCAAACTGGCACCAAAACTGGCGTTTAAACTCCAGGAAGAGCCTATGCATGTGAAAGCTTTAATGCTTAGCCCAAACACGCACCAAGTGGGCCCTAGAAGTGAATTTCTGCACTATCTACACTTAGTTACTCATTTTCTGTAAACCTAGTTTACTAGTTTAGTATAAATAGCACTTTTTACTATTGTATTCAGATCTTTAGATCATTTTTGAGACTATCTTTGGATCACTTTTGATCTTTTGATCACGTTTTGGGGGCTGGCCATTCGGCCATGCCTGGACCTTCATCACTTATATATTTTCAACGGTAGAGTTTCTACACCTCATAGATTAAGGTGTGGAGCTCTGCTGTTCCTCATAAATTAATGCAAAGTACTATTATTTTTCTATTCAATTCACGCTTATTCTTGTTCTAAGATATTCACTCGTACTTCAACCTGATGGATGTGATGATCCGTGATACTCATCATCATCCTCCCTTATGAACGCGTGCCTGACAACCACCTCCGTTCTATCTGCAAGAGCTTGAGCGTGTATCTCTTGGCCTCCTGGTTCACGACGCATGGTTGCCTCTCCTGACAACAGAGCCTTCCATTTCGTGAGATAAGAGTCTTCGTGGTATAAGCTAGAATCAATTGGCAGCATTCTTGAGATCTGAAAAGTCTAAACCTTGTCTGTGGTATTCCGAGTAGGATCTAGGATGGGATGACTGTGACGAGCTTCAAACTTGTGACTGTTGGGTGCAGTGACAGTGTGCAAAAGGATCAATGGATCTTATTCCGACACGATCGAGAACCGACAGCTGATTAGCCATGCGGGAAATCGTAGCGGATATGTTTTCACTGAGAGGACAGATGGTAGCCATTGACGACGGTGATCTACCAACATACAGCTTGCCATGGAAGGGAGTACGCAAGATTGGATGAGGACAATAGGAAAGCAGAGGCTTAGAGGGAACAAAGCATCTCCGTACGCTTATCTAAAATTCCCACCAATCAATTGCATAAGTATCTCTATCCTATTTTATGTTTTATTTTTTTTTTAATTATCAAAATCTCATAACCATTTGAATCCGCATGACTGAGATTTACAAGATGACCATAGCTTGCTTCAAGCCGACAATCTCCGTGGGATCGACCCTTACTCACGTAAGGTATTACTTGGACGACCCAGTGCACTTGCTGGTTAGTGGCACCGGAGTTGTGAGAAAAGTATGAACTCACGATTCCGTGCACCAACTCACCACCATATCTCTGCTCATTTTCTGTAGCTACACAATCATCTCAGCTCGTTCTCAATGCCAAACAATATCTTTGCTTATCTCCTTTTCTTTTCTTTCTTTCTTTCTTTTTTTCTTTTCTTTTTTGTGCTCTGCCTTCCTGTGGCATGGATTTCTTAGATTCTTTTAATCTTTGCTCTCTGCTCTCCTGTGGCAGAAGTTTCTTTAATATTTTTCTTTCCTTTTCTTTCCTATTATTCTATAATATAAATTATTTTTACATTATTCCCTCATATTTCCTTAAGTGTCTTATAAAAAAGAATTATAAAGTTCTTTAATTAAGTATGCGTTTTCTAAAGTTTTTAAGATTACTCTGCTTGCTTACTTTATCATCAATAATGCACATTATGATATTCTTACAAGATAATATATTTGATAAATACTAATTATAATAGTAATTTATTTTAACATAAATGAGTAATTTTAAAGAAGTATTTAAAATAATATTTATAATCTTCTTTTAAAACTTAGTATATAAAAGGGTTAAGTACTTTTTTCGCCCCTAAGGTCTAGCATGAAAATCAAAATCGTCTCCGACCTGTTTTTGTTATTAAAATTTTTCTCAACGTTAAAAAATGTTATAAAATCATCCTTTTGTCCATAAACAACATTTTTAAAACAATTTTACCCTCTAAAAAAAAAAACCCTTCCCTTCCCCACTAATCCCCAACCCCCCTTCAGACTTCATCATCATAACCGAGCTTCTTTCTCTCTCTCTTTCTTTCAATCCCCTTTTCTCTCTCATGACTAACCCCTAACCATCTTCATCATCATTACCGAACCTCTTTCTCTTTCTCTTTCTCTTTCTCTTTCTCTTAAACTCTTCCTGTTTCTCACCACTAATCCCACTCATCTTCTTCTTATCACCATCACCATCACCATTATCACAATCACCATCACCATTATTACAGAAAAAAAGATTGAATCACATCACCATCACCATTATCTATCACCATCAACATTATCCACGGCGGAATTAAATGATGAATTGGAAGCATTTTTTGAACAGAAGGTTACGGAATTGAGAAACGAGGGAACAACTCTGGGAGGGGGCTGTTGCGAACAGAAAGGGGATGCCAAGTTTAGTTTCTATCTCACTCCAAACTCGAAGGGTAAAACTGCTTTCGCATGTCATGGATGACAGTTTTGATCTTCTCCCATGAAGTTTCTTGCGATGTCTTTAGCAGAGAGATTGTATCAGTGAGTATCTTTGAAAGAGATGTGAATTTTTTTGTGGTTGATTTGAACATCATTGACGAACGGATTTCTATTGGTAAAGAAATTTAAAAATATAATTGCGTTGTAAGTATAGTTTTTAAACCAACGGAGAATCCTTTTGTGCAAAAGTTTTGGTTGTCACAAGTAACAAAACCCAATAAAATTTATAACCAGAGTATTTAAATCTCGAGTTGTCTTCTCAAGGAATTGCAGGGAGGTGTGTTTTATTATTGGTTATGGAAAACAGTATTTTTGGATTTTTGAAAGGTTTGAGCAAGAGAAATAAATTACAGTAATTAATAAATCAATAGCTAAGAAAACTCTTGGCAATGTATAAAAATTAGAAGTCCTATCCTAGTTATCCTTATCAATTGTGATGAGAATTGCTCATTGCTCCCACTTAGTCAACCTCTAACTATGAAGGTAAGTCAAGTGGATAAATCAATATGAATCCTCAAGTCCTAGTCAATTCCCAAAGAAAGACTAGAGTTAGTGGAATTCAAGCCAATTAGCTACTTCCAATTATCAATCAACAAAAGAGTTTGATAACTCAAGAGTCTCTAATTACTCAACCAAAGCCAAGAATATAGAAAGCTAAATAAAAATCATATATCTGAAATACCTCAAATTGCATTAATAAAAAAAAATCAAATCTAACATGGAAAAGTTCGTAAGCCAAATTGAAAAGATAAATAACAATTAAAGTAATAGAATAAATAAAAGTAGAAAATAAATTAAAAGAACATTGAACCTGGAATGAAGAAGATCAAATCCTAAGAGAAATCCTAATCCTAAATCCTAAGAGAGAGGAGAGAACCTCTCTCTCTAAAAGCTACATCTAAAACCTAAAATTGTGAATTATCAGCTTATTTATGAATGGATGCATTCCCCCACTTTATAGCCTATAATCTGTGTTTTCTGGGCCAAAAACTGGGTCAAAAACAGCTCAAAAATCATTCCCAGCGATTTTTTATTCGTACAGGTCGCTGCAAAGTCACGCGGAAGCGTCGTCCACGCGTTAGCGTGGATTGGGTTTTTGCCAGGTCACGCGTCCGCGTGATCCACGCATTCGCATCACTTGGATTCGAGGTAGCTATGACAAATTATATATCGTTGCGAAGCCCCGGACGTTAACTTTCTAATGCAACTAAAACTGCCTAATTTGGACCTCTGTAGCTCAAGTTATGACTGTTTGAGTGTGAAGAGGTCAGGCTGACAGCTTTGGCAATTCCTTCAGTTTCTTGTATTCCTTCCACTTTTGCATGCTTCCTTTCCATCCTCTGAGCCATTCCTGCCTTGTAATCTCTGAAATCACTTAACACACATACCACGGCATTGAATGGTAATAAGAGGGGATTAATATTAGCAAATATAAGGCTAAAGAAGCATGTTCTCAATCATATCACAAAGTTAGGAAGGGAAAATGTAAAACCATGCAAATAGTATGAATAAGTGTGCAAAGGCTTGATAAAAACCACTCAAATTAGCACAAGATAAACCATAAAATAGTGGTTTATCAATCTTCCCACACTTAACATTAGCATGTCCTCATGCTAAGCTCAAGAGAACTAAAAGAGTTAAGGGAAATGGTAGAATGTATGAAATGCAACCTATCTATATGAATGCAACTACATGCAAAAAATGATTCTACGTACTTGGTGAAAAGTAAATAAATATTTCAAGAACAGATATGAACTAGATTTCATTAATTCAAATCACAAAATAAAGTACAAGTAAACTTGCAGAAGAAAATAGCTCATGAAAGCCGGAAACAAAGAATCGGGCATCGAACCCTCACCGGAAGTGTATACACTCTAATCACTCAAGTGTTTAAGGTTCGATCTCTCAATTCTCTACTAATCTTGCTTTCTAAGACTTGCTCTTTATCTAACAATCAACAAAGAATTAATGCACAGGTACACATATCAAGAGGTCTTTTAAGGGTTGTAATGGGGTTAGGGGGTCAAGGTAGGATTGTATTTGGCCAAGTAGACTAAAATCTGAATCCTTAATTAACCTAAACTTCTCACCTAACTTAAGACAATCCATGTAATTACAATGAAAATTTTAACTACCTTTTAACGATGTTTACCACACATTCATGCATCCCAAATTTAAGTACAACTCATATGCATTGATATTCTTACTTAACTTGGGGCATTTTGTCCCCTTTTATTATTTGCTCTTTTTCTTTTCTTTTTCTCTCCCTTTTTTTTATTTTTCTTTTTATTTTTCTTTTCTTTTATTTTTCTCAATGCATATGATTAAGATATTGAATGCAAGAATATATGCTCAATTATTGTTTTGCACATTTTCACAAGAATACACAACACCCAATTCTCAAACCAAATGTTTTCAATCCCAATTTTCCCACACTTAAATCATGAACACTTTCACTAGTCTAAGCTAACCAAAGATTCAAATTAAGGACATTATTATTTTTCACTTAGAGTTAATGATGTGCTAAAATAAAGAACAAATGGGGTAAAATAGGCTCAAATTGGTTTGCAAAGGATAATAAAAGGTAAGGCCATATGGGTATGTAAGCTCAATGAAACAAGGCCTCAATCATATAAGTGCATGCATACATCAAATAATGGACATATAGAATTAAGCAAGACAAAGATCACAATTTTAGAGAGAAAAACACACACTAAAAATAAAATATTGGTTGATAAAATGCAACCAATCAAATAGGCTCAAAATCTCACTGGTTTTGTGTGCTCGAGCTCTAAAACCATGTTCCAAAATAATATTTCTTCAAACAAGTTTCTCAAAAATTTTAATTCAAATTAGTGAAATGCTATAAAAGGTTTCTTGAAAAAGAAAATATTACTTCAACCAAGTAGTGGTAAAATATGCACACAATGTAACAAACATGGAATCAAAGATGCAAATGCAATAACTACAAAGAAAATTAAAATTGGTGTTAAAATATGAAGTAACTAACCCATGGAAGTTGGTATCGACCTCCCCACACTTAAAGATTGCACCGTCCTCGGTGCATGCTGAGATGTGCAAGTGGACGGGCTGCTACAACTGATGCTTTTCTCCAAAGATTGTGCAGATGGACTTGTTTGTTACCCCATATAGAAGCTTCTCATTTCCCTTCCTTAGTAGCCATCCTGAAAGAAGAGAAAAAGAAGAAAAGTAACCCAGAAACAAAGATAAAAAATAAATAAAATATAGGTGTTAATGCCAAATAATAAGGGTCTCAATTACATGGTAGCTACAACATGCAAGTGAGAAAATAGTAGAAGCACATGGCAAATCAAGAGTGCAAAAATTTGCAACAATGGGGGAAGAGTGTGGGCAATAAAAGACAGTGTAAATGCATAGTAATGCAAATGGAATGCAAGTATCATAAAAGATTAGCTTTGAATTATGAATAATAATACCCAATCAGAATAAAACAAGTCATGAAGCACCAAAAGAATACCAGAAAAGATATAACAGTTGAAAAAGAAAATTTAACACCAATTGAAAAATAATAAATTTAGAAAAGAAAATAAAAATATGCACGAAATTAAAATGCAATGAATGAAAGTATGCAAATTAAGGAAAATAGAATGAAAATGAAGAATGATGAGAAGTTAAAGTGCTTGCAAATTAAAAGTCAGGGACGCGTTCGCGTGCATGTGTTGGTGCCAAAGGCGCGCTTCCAGCCACGCTCCCGCGTGACTTTTTGTTCAAATCTCCCTTTTTCGCTAATTCTCCTTTGACGCGGACGCGGTCGCGTGCTTCACTATTTTTTATGTAGAATGCAAAAATGCAGAATGCAGATGACTATGCAGAAATTATGAATGAACACGAATAGAAATAAAATAAAATAAAACTAAGAACAAAAAGGAAAGAATATACCATGGTGGGTTGTCTCCCACCTAGCACTTTTAGTTAAAGTCCTTAAGTTGGACATTTGTTGAGCTCCTTGTCATGGAGGCTTTTGCTTGAACTCATCCTGAAACTATCACCAATGCTTGGACTTCCAATAATCTTCATTATTCTCAAGTGAATTTGCCAAGCCTTGAGGGAGTTCTTCACAAGTCTTGAGCTCCCAAAGTGGATCCTCATGTATGCCTGGATCCCAAATCCTATTTTTGCACCCGTCTTCAAGTGAAACACGATGATTCTATCCGGGTGGTAAGCAATCTAAATTCTCTACAGAGTACCAAACTCTTCTTTTAGATCTAACCAAATTATCACCAGTTGAGCCCTTACATCTAGCCCTTGAAATATCAACTTTAATGAGCCTTGATTTGCAACTCCAACCACTAAACAGTCTCCTCTTACGCTTTATGCCACAAAGCTTCCTGAGTTGGCCGTCCGTTTCAAGAATACCGTACTCAAGTGGAATAGGAAGACGAACGGAGATAAGTTTTACCCACTCAAGTGAAGGAGTAGACGACAACCTAGGTGGAGAAGTCTCCAACGTTCTTGACAAAGCGTACTCAACTCCCGTCCACCCTTTTCTAAGGATTTCCGCTTCCACATTATTCTCAGACTCAATCAGAGAAGAGTCTTCATTTTCAAGGAGTTCATTTGCGGATGTAGATTTATCACTAGGAGGACTTGATGCATGATCTTTATCACCAAGGGAACTTACTTCTTGATCTATCCCATCCAAGTCTTCATAAGGAATATGCCATGGAGGTTGTGCACTGGCCTTCTTGACATCAATTTCAATCTTATTGGAGGAGTACTCTATAATTCTAGATTTCCATAGAGGTTCAGCATCTCCTAAATCTTCAACCACTTCTTCCTCTTCAACTATTATGGCTTCCTCTACTTGTTCTAATACAAAGCCATATTTCTCATTGTCCACCAGAGTTTCTAGTGTCTCCTTCATGCTACGTTCTTCTATTGATTCTCCACATGTAGCCATGGGAGTATTTTGAGTGCTCAGATGTTGGGAAGCTAATTGATTTACTACCTCGGTTAAGGCAGTCACGAATTCTAGTACATCCTTTTTCATCTTCGCTTGCCCTTGATGAAGACCACGAACGATGTCATCCATTGGAGATTGGGGTGGATATGAGGGTTCATTACTTGGGAGGAAGGGTTCATGATAAGAGGGTGGTTCCTCATGATAAGGATGTGGTGGTTCATTACTCTCCATCTTTTTCACTTGATGATCGGGTTTCCTATCGATAAAGAAATTCACAAATATAACCGCGTTGTAAGTATAGCTTCTAAACCAACAGAAAATTCTTTCGTACAAACGTTTGGTTGTCACAAGTAACAAAACCCAATAAAATTTATAAATCGAAGTATTAAAACTTCGGGTCGCCTTCTCAAGGAATTGCAGGGAGGTATGGTTTATTATTGGTTATGGAAAAAGGTATGTTTTTGGGGTTTTTTAATTTATAAGATAAAAAGCAAGAATAGTAAATGGCAAAAGGAATAAACTAATAACTAGAAAAGCTCTTGGAAAGGTATGAGAACTGGAAATCCTATCCTAGTTATCCTTATCAATGGTGATGAGAATTATATTTTTGCTCCCACTAAGTCAACCTCTAACTATGAAGGTAACTCAAGTAGATAAATCAATTTAACACCTAAAGTCCTAGTCAACTCCTGAGGAAAGACTAGAGTTATAGGAATCTAAATCAATCAGCAAAGATATCAATTATCAATCACGATGAGTTTGACAACTCAAGAGTTGCCAGTTAATCAACCAAAGCTAAGAATGTAGAAAGCTAAATTAAAATCATATATCTGAAAATATCTCAAACTGCATTAGTTAAGAAAATCCTAACAAGGAAAGTTCATAAGCCAATTTGGCAACATAAATCAAATAAAAGCATTAGAGTATTTGAAAATGGAAGAGAAATATAAATTAAAGGAACAGTGAACCTGTGATGAAGAAGTAGAAATCCTAATCCTAAAACTAAGAGAAATTCTAATTTCTAAAACCTTTGAGAGAGGAGAGAACCTCTCTCTCTAAAAACTACCTCTAAATTATGAAAAGTGAATTATGAATGTTGTGTATGAATTGTTCCATGAATGGATGGATTTTCCCACTTTATAGCCTCTAATATGTATTTTTTGGGCCAAGAACTGGGTCAAAAACAGCCCAGAATTCACTGGTTATGAAATCTGCCACGTTGATTTTTGTCATTGCGACGCGTCCGCGTGGAGCATGCGTTCGTGTACCCTAGCTGTACGGCCACTATAGCAAATTATATATCAAATTGAAACCCCAGATGTTAGCTTTCCAACGCAACTTGAACCGTGTCATTTGGACCTCTATAGCTCACGTTATGATCATTTGAATGCGGAAAGGTCTGGCAGACAGCTTTAGCAGTTTCTTTAGTTTCTTGTATTCCTTCCACTTTTGCATGCTTCCTTTCCATCCTTTGAGCCATTCCTGCCCTGTAATCTCTTAAAACACTTAACACACATATCAAGGCATCGAATGGTAATAAGAGATGATTAAAATACACAAATTAAAGACTCTAGGAAGCAAGTTTTCAATCATAGAACAAATTCTGGGAAGGAATTGTAAAACCATGCAAATAGTATAAATAAGTGTGCAAAGGCTTGATAAAAACTACTCAATTAAGCATAAGATAAATCATAAAATAGTGGTTTATCAACCTCTCCACACTTAAACATTAGCATGTCCTCATGCTAAACTCAAGAGAAACTATAAGAGTGAAGAGGAATGATAGAGAGTATGCAATGAAACCTATCTATGTGAATGCAACTACATGCAAAATATTTCTACCTATTTGGTTAAAAGTAAATAAGTTCTCCAAGACAAATATGAATCAAATTTCACTAATTTAAATTACACAATAAAAGACAAGTAAACCTGTAAGAAGATAGCTCATGAAAGCAGGGAACATAGAATCAAGCATTGAACCCTTACTGGTAGTGTATATGCACTATAATCTCTCAAGTGTATAGGGTAATTCACTCTACTCTTCTCTAGTCATGCTTTCTAAACTATGTTCTTCATCTAACCAATCAACAAATATTTAATGTACCAATGCAAATATCATGAGGTCTTTTCAAGGTTGTAATGGGGCTGAGGTAAAGGTAAGGATATATATATATATATATATATATATATATATATATATATATATATATATATATATATATATATATATATATATAAGGCTAAGTGAGCTAACAAAGTGAATCCTTGATTAGTCTAAGATCTCCCCTAAAATATACATACTTTATATAATTTAAAATGCTTTACCTAGCTACCCAAATTTTTTCCACTTTTGTATTACATGCTCATGTATCAAACTTATTTTTGAATTTTTTTCCATGTGCATTGATTCTTTTTATTTTGCATTTGGGATAATATTTTTTTTTGTATCCCCTTATTTAATTACTTAATAATTTTTTTTATTATCAATGCACATGATAATTTAATTATTTTGATTTCACATGAGCATGCTTCCCAAATTTTTAAATAACTTATTCAATTTAATTCCCTATTTTTTTTCTATCATCACATGTTCCCATAAAATTTTCCACACTTAAATTATATACAATATCTATCTAAAACTAACCAAGGATTCAACTTGGGATTTTTATTTTATTTTTCTACTTAAGGCTAGTAATGTGGTTATGAAATAGAAGGGGGTTAAAAGGCTCAAGGGGGCTAACAAGGATGGCATAAAAGGTAGGTTTATTTGGGATAAGCAAGCAAAAGTACAAATAATGGCCTCAATCATATGCAAGCATGTAAATATACTAAATAATGGACATATAGACTGGAACAAAATCTAGATTGTAGTTATAGAGAAGGAAACACACAAGAATAAAAATTTATGGTTAAATAATGTAACCATGTAAATAAGTTCAAAATCTCACAGGTTGTGTGTTCTTTGGCTCCATGTTCCAAATACAATTTCCAAACAAGTTTAACACAAATTTTTCAATTTAAATTAGTGAAATACTATAAAAATTTCTTGAAAAAGAAAATATTACTTCAACGAAGTAGTAAATAAATGCATAAAATCAAACAAATATGCAATCAAATATGCAAATGCAACAAAGAACAAACAAAGAAAATAGAGTATTGGTGTTGAAAAGAAGGTAACTAACCCCTGGAAGTCGGTATCGACCTCCCCACACTTAAAGATTGCACCGTCCTCGGTGCATGCTAAGATGTGCAAGTGGATGGGGGTTGTGGTTCCTCAGCTGGTGCTATTTTTGTTCCTTTCCTTTCCTAGTGGTTTGGGAGTAGCTTTCTCTTTACCCTTCTTGGTGCCTATCTTGAAAAGGGAAAAAGAAAGTAACTTTTAAAGCTAAGGGTTAGAGCAAGGAGGAGGATGGTACAAGTGATAATCAATGCATGGTAAAAAAGGATGTCGTTAGCACATGGTCATGACTTCATGTGAAAAGTTCATCAATGGAAATATAGCAAGTGCATGTAATGGCAAGTATATGCAAGATGTTTATTGGCATGCTGGCAAAAGCATGAGTAGCATAGATCAATCATTAAATGCCCAATTTGATTATCAAGTCTTTTAAACTAACAATCTGTTCGTATTGACAATTATATGTTAATCAATAAAATATAAAAGGAATTTTGTGAAAAACAGGCATTAAAGTAGTAGGATAACATAAAAGTAGTGCATGATGCCATACGGGCTTTTTCACAAACACATAGCATGCATGGGAAATAAGTTATTGAAAGTATTAAATTGAACATGCAAGCAACCCTATAAAAAGTAATATATAATTTTCAAACAGTTCCTTAATAATCTACAAGCAAAATATAGAAAATAATGACCCAAATAAATTTCTAACACCAATGAAAATAATGCAATGAATGAAATTATGCAAATAAATTAAAAGAAATAGAATGGAAGTAAAGAGGGATGGGAAGTTAAAGAGATGAAGAAGAAGAAAGTAAGAAAAGGAAGAAGGAAGAAGAAAAGATAGAAGAAATTAGGATTATAAAAGAAAAGATAAGATAATTGGCGCTGATCTGGATAAGCTGTGCGTCGCATGTGACGCGGACGTGTGGTGCACGCGATCGCGTGGTGTGTGATAATTATCAGGTGACGTGGACGTGTGGGTCATGCGATCGCGTGACCTGATTTGTGCTATTGGCACGAGTGCAGCCTCGCGTTTGCGCAACTCTCTGTTTTAAATGCATTTTGCCAAAAATCTGGGTGACGCGATCGCGTGGTTGACATGATCGCGTGAATGGCCATATTTTGAAAATGGTGCGGACGCGTGGGGCACGCGTTCGCGTGGCAAGACTTGTGCTTCTAGCACCGGTCCATCCTAACATTCTGCCATACACCCGTTTACGTCAATTTTACAGGGCTACGCGTTCGCGTGGGTGACGCGGACGCGTGGGGAGGCTATTTCGCTAATGACGCGATCACGTCATCTACGCAGTCGCGTGGATTAATTTGTGCCAGAGGCACGCCTCCAGCTACACTTTCGCGTGACTCTCTGTTTCTTTTCTTCTCGTGTCGAAGGCACCTACGACGCGGATGCGTCATCGACGCTATCACGTCGCGTGCTCTCTCTTTTTTTAATAATGCAGTATGCAGAATGCAATGCTATTATGAATGTTATGCACGATTCCAGGTTCAATCAAAACTCAAAAACAGACAAAACAGTCTAGAATTAAAACTGAAAAAGGGACAATCATACCATGGTGGGTTGTCTCCCACCTAGCACTTTTAGTTAAAGTCCTTAAGTTGGACATTTGGTGAACTCCCTGTTATGGTGGCTTGTGCTTGTATTCATCCAAAAATCTCCACCAATATTTGGAATTCCAGTAGCCTCCGGGATCCCAAACTAGGCGCAGAAAGCTTTCAAGCAAGTTAAAGCAAGTGACAAGGTCCCAAGAGTGTTGATTTCTAGACTAAATCCCGGGGTTCCAAACCTTGCTTTTGCACCCGTCTTCTTGTTGATCATTATGATTCCATTCGGGTAGCAAGCAATCTGAATTCTCACTAAAGCGAGCAAATAACTTCCTAGACCCATTTAGTTGAGCTCTACACCAACCTTTGCGTTTAAACTTAAAGCTTCCAACCATAATGAACCTTGCAGGACAATTCTTACCACTGACCATCTTCCTCTTACTCTTAATGCCACAAAGAGCTCTAAGTTGACCATCCGTCTCCAGTAGCCCATATTCAAGTGGAATTACAAAGCTAAGGGATATGAATTTTACCTACTTGAATGTTGTGAAGGATGATGGCAACTTAGGGGGAGGAGTTTCTAATGAACTTGCAAGCTCCACTCCTTTGTGTTCTTCTTTGACAACTACCACCTCTTTGCAAGCTTCTTCAATATCAACCTCTTCCTCTTGGTAGCTTTCTTCCAATTCAATCTCTTCTTCATTGCTCACCAAGGGCATGGGAGGTTGTGCCTCTTCTTCTTGAAGCTCCATCTCTTGATCAACCTCTTCCAAGTCTTCAACCATGATATGCCTTGGAGGTTGTACACCCTCTTCAACATCAAATTCAAACGTCTTAGAAGGAGGTTCTATGATTTGAACTTACCATGGAGGATCTGCATTTTCTAAGTCTTCAACCACTTCCGCTTCTTCAGCTATTACGATTTCCTCCACTTGTTCCAGTATAAATGTATGTTCCTCATTGTCCATTGGAGTTTCTAGTGTCTTCTTTATGCTACGCTCTTTTATTGATTCTCCACATGTAGCCATGGGAGCACTTTGAGTGTCCGAGCGTTGGGAAGCCAATCGACTTATCACTTGATTTAGCTGATATAGAGTTGCATGAAATTGATCCACTGATTCCTTGAGATGATCCCTTGATTTTTGTTCTGCTTGGATTGCATGATTAGGATTATATGGCTCTTGGGTAGATGGACATGGACATGGTGTATATAGAGGTGGTGGTTCTTGGGAGTAATTGGATTGAAATTGGAGTGGTTTTAGATATGGTTCATATGGCTCATAAGGTGGTTGGTATGGTGGATAAGGGTTAGGATCATATGAGGGTGTTTGGTGGTAAGGGGCTTGTGAGTATGGTGGTCTAAAATTATGTTGAGGAGGGGGTTCATAGGCATATGGTGGTGGTTGTTGATAATCAAAAGAGCACTCACCATAGCCATTGCCTTGATATGCATCACAGAACGGTTGTTGATAGTCCATTGGAGGTGGTTGTTGCCATGAGGGTTGATTAAATCCTTGTGGCTCCTCCCATCTTTGATTGTTCTAACCTTGATACATGTTTTAATTGTAATCTCCTCTTCCTGCAACATAATTGTAACCAGACTCATAGCCAAAGGGGTGAGAGTTCATAGTAGTAGGAGAAAATAGAAACAAAAACTAATAAAAAAGAAAATATTTTGAAAAAGATATGATTTTTGAAAAAAGATAAGATTTTGAAAAAGATATGATTTTTGAAAAAAGATAAGATAATATTTTGAAAAAGATATGATTTTTGAAAAAAAGATGAGATAAGATAAAAATTTAAAAAATATTTACAATAACCAATAATAAGGCACACGTTTGCAATTCCCCGGCAACGACGCCATTTTGACGATCGGGTTTCCTATCGGTAAAGAAATTTACAAATATAATCGCGTTGTAAGTATAGCTTCTAAACCAACAGAAAATCCTTTCGTACAAACGTTTGGTTGTCACAAGTAACAAAACCCAATAACATTTATAAACCGAAGTATTAAAACCTCGGGTCATCTTCTCAAAGAATTGCAGGGAGGTATGATTTATTATTGGTTATGGAAAAAGGTATGTTTTTGGGGTTTTTAAATGTATAAGATAAAAAGCAAGAATAGTAAATGGCAAAAGGAATAAACTAATAACTAGAAAAGCTCTTGGCAAGGTATGAGAACTGGAAATCCTATCCTAGTTATCCTTATCAATGGTGATGAGAATTATATTTTTGCTCCCACTAAGTCAACCTCTAACTATGAAGGTAAGTCAAGTGGATAAATCAATTTAACACCTAAAGTCCTAGTCAAATCCTGAGGAAAGACTAGAGTTATAGGAATCTAAATCAATCAGCAAAGATATCAATTATCAATCACGATGAGTTTGACAACTCAAGAGTTACCAATTAATCAACCAAAGCCAAGAATGTAGAAAGCTAAATTAAAATCATATATCTGAAAATACCTCAAATTGCATTAGTTAAGAAAATCCTAACAAGGAAAGTTCATAAGCCAATTTGGCAACATAAATTAAATAAAAGCATTAGAGTATTTGAAAATGGAAGAGAAATATAAATTAAAGGAACATTGAACCTGTGATGAAGAAGTAGAAATCCTAATCCTAAAACTAAGAGAAATCCTAATTTCTAAAACCTATGAGAGAGGAGAGAACCTCTATCTCTAAAAACTACCTCTAAATTATGAAAAGTGAATAATGAATATTGTGTATGAATTGTTCCATGAATAGATGGATTCCCCCACTTTATAGCCTCTAATATGTATTTTTTGGGTCGAGAACTGGGTCAAAAACAGCCCAGAATTCGCTGGTTATGAAATCTACCACGCTGATTTTCGTCACTGCGACGCGTCCGTATGGAGCACAGGTTCGCGTCACCTAGCTGTATGGTCACTATAGAAAATTATATATCAAATCAAAGCCCCGAATATTAGCATTCCAACGCAACTGGAACCGCATCATTTGAACATCTATAGCTCAAGTTATGACCGTTTGAATGCGAAGAGGTCTGGCTGACAGCTTTAGCAGTTTCTTCAGTTTCTTGTATTCCTTCTACTTTTGTATGCTTCCTTTCCATCCTCTGAGCCATTCCTGTCTGTAATCTCTGAAAACACTTAATATACACATATCAAGGCATCAAATGGTAATAAGAGATTATTAAAATACACAAATTAAAGACTCTAGGAAGCAAGTTTTCAATCATAGAACAAATTCTGGGAAGGAATTGTAAAATCATGCAAATAGTATGAATAAGTGTGCAAAGGCTTGATAAAAACTACTCAATTGAGCATAAGATAAACCATAAAATAGTGGTTTATCAGGGGCTTGTGAGTATGGTGGTTCAAAGGTATATTAGGGAGGTGATTCATAAGCATATGGTGGGGCTTGCTGGTAATTACAAGGGGTTCACCATATTCATCATCTTGGTACGCTCCCTGGAATGGCTCTTGACCATAGTAATTTGGTGGAGGTTGGTTGTCTGATAAACCCCAATTTTGTGGTTTATGTTGTGCTTATTTTGGGAAATTTTATCACCTTTTCTCACATTTATTCAATGAAATATCATGGTTTTGCAATTCTCCCTTGATTTGTGCTTAAATGTGAAAACATGCTTTTTAGGCTTTAAAATAGCTAAATTTAATTCACTTTAATTCCATTCGATACCTTGATATGTTTGTTGAGTGATCTCAAGCTCATAAGGCAAGTATTGGATGGAAGAAGTGAGGAGAAAAGCATGCAAAGTGGGAGAACTCATGAAAAAATGAAGGAACCGTAAAGCTGTCAAGCCTAACCTCCTGGCACTCAATCGATCATAACTTGAGCTACATAGGTCCAAATGAGGCAGTTTTAGTTGCGTTGGAAAGCTAACATCCGGAGCTTCGAAATGATATAAAATTTGCCATATGTTACTTCGCGTTTAGGGGAGCGCACACATATTGTACACGTGCATGCCGATGCTGCTCGTGGCCCACTAAAGATGAAATCGCTGGGGGTGATTTCTGAAGTACTTTGGGCCCAACCCAACTCATTTCTGATGCTATTTCATGCAGAATTTAAGCCCAAGCAAAGGGGGGAGCAATTGTTTTGTATTTTGGCATCATGTAGGTTAGTTTCTAGAGAGAGAAGCTCCCTCTTCTCTCTAGAATTAGGTTAGGTTAGCTTAAGTCCATCTTATATCTAGGTTTTGATTATTGTTCTCATCTTGTTTCTTCTACAATTTCTTGTTTCTACTACTCTATTCTTCTTAGTTCTCTTGTTAATTTTACTTTTATGTCTCTTATATGTTCATGAACACTCATGTTGGATTTGGATTTTCTTTTAATAGGATTTGATGTTTGATGTTCTTTCATTGATGATTTGAGTTGTTGATTTACTTTCCTTGCAATTGGTAGTTGGTAGATTTATTATTCTTGTATATTTACCATGCTTTCCTTTTGTACCTACCAAGTGTTTGACAAAATGCTTGGTTGGGCTTTAGAGTAGAATTTATGCTCTTGGCTTGGGAAGGTAACTTAGTAACTCTTGAGTTACTAATGTCCAAGTGATTGATGATTGGGAGCCATTAACCCTAGATCTCACTAATTGAATTGGTGGAGTCCTAGGACTTATGGAGTTAGATTGACATAGCTCATTTGACTTTCCTTTATTAGTTAGAGGATGACTTAATGGGGTTGATCCTTGCCAATTCTCATGTTGTGGTTAATGATAAGGATAGAGATCTTTGACCACCAACCTTTGCCAAGACCTTTTAGCTATTAGTTTACTTCCTTGTCATTTATCTTTCATGTCTCTTATAAAAAAACCCCAAAACATACTTTATAGCCAATAATTGAGCATTTTATTGCAATTCCTTGTGAGATGACCCGGAGTCTAAATACTTCGGTTAATTCTTATTTGGCATTTGTTACTTGTGACAACCAAATTTAATTTGATGTAAAAGTTGTTTGTTGGTTTGGAGCTATGCTTACAACGAAGTCCTAATTTCTACAAGAGAAATTCTAGACTGACAACAATTCTTGCTATCAAATTAATGGCGCCGTTGCCAAAGAGTTGCAATGGTGTTATGTTATTGGCTATTGTGAATATGTGAATATGTTTGCCTTTTGATTGTTTGTTAGTTTTTGTTAGGTTTAGGACTTTGTTCTCATTTTTACTAGTTTTTATTTTTATTTGCTATTATGAATTCTCATCCTCACTTTGACTATGAGTTTGGCTCAAATTATGTTGTAGGGAATGGGAACTACAATGACAATATACATCAACGATGGAATAATCAAAGATGAGATGAGCCTCAAGGGATTGATCAACCTTCTTGGCAACAACAACTTCCGGATTCTTATGGGTATAACTCTCATCCTAATGCATATCAATCTAATAGATGTTGTGACCCTTATTGTGATTGTCAACAACCACCACCACATGCCTATGAACCACCCCCTCAACATGATTTTAAACCACCTTACTCACAAGCCCCCTACCACCAAACACCTCATTATGACCCTAATCCCTATCCACCATACCAACCACCTTATGAACCATATGAACCACACATGGAACCACCACCATTCTAACACAATTACTCTCAAGAACCACCTCAATATACACCACCTCCATACCCTTACCAAGATGAACCAACTTTCAATTATGAAACCTTCCTCCCAAATAATGAACCTTCTCTTCCACCATCACCTTCCGATGAAGCCCCCACGCAGGAATTGAGAGATCTTGAATCTCATATCCAAAGGCAACAAGAGGGGATGGAAAAGGAGTTTAAGGAGCTAGGAGCCAAGATGGCTATCCTAGTGGAAGCCGTTAGCAATATGGCCTCTTCCCGACTAAGCCTAAGCAACCAAGGCACTCCCATTGACGAATGTGGAGAAGCAACCAAGGAGCATAGTGAGGGAGTGAGTTTAGAGCTTCAAGGTGAAGAAGAGGAGTTGAAGAAAGAATTTCCACAAGGGGAGGAAGATGAAACAATTGAGCCGGAAGGAGTGGTTGAAAACCTAGGAGATGTTAGAAGTCCATGGGAATGTAGCATTAGAGAGCCCTCTTCTAAGATACTTGATGTTGATATTGAGGAGGGTGTACAACCTCCAAAGCATATTATGATTAAAGACTTTGAAGAGGTTGATCAAGAGATGGATTTAATCATTGAGGAGTTCCTATCTACAATTGAATCCTCTCTCATTGGGCTTGAAATTGAGGTCAAAGAAGAAGATATCTCACCTCCCATGCCCTTGGTGAGCAATGAAGAAGAGATTGAATTGGAAGAGAGCCACCAAGAGGAATAGGTTGAAATTAAGGAAAGTTGTAAAGAGGTGGAGGTAATCAAGGAAGAGTACAAGGGAGTATAGCTTGCAAGATCATTGGAACCACCCCTTCCTAAGTCACCATCCTACACAACATTCAAGTGGGTAAAATTCTTATCTCTAGTCTTTACTTTTCCACTTGAATATGGTTTGATTGAAAATGATGGTCAACTTAGAACTCTTTGTGGAGTTAAGAGTAAGAGAGAGTTGTGTAATGGTTGGAAACATCACTCTAAGTTCATGATGGTTGCATGCTCAAAGTTGAATAGTAATGGTTAGTGTAGAACCAAATTGCATGGGTCTAGGAGAATGTATGGATGCTTAATTGAGAATTCTAAGGTCATGCCACTCAATTGGAATCATGATGATCAATTTGAAGATGGGTGTCAAAACAAAGTGTGGGATCCCGGATCGCACAAGGAGAATCATATTTGGGAGCCCATGGCTTGTGTGGAACTCCATCAAGGCTTGGAGTTATCATCTTTGAAGACTAAAGCTTATTGGAGATTCAAGAATTGGTGGATGTTCAAGGATGGCTTCAAGCACAAGCCACCTTAAGAGGAGCTCCCCATAAGTCCAACTTAAGGACAATAAACAAAAGTGATAGGTGGGAGACACCCCACCATGATAAATTCTTTTCATTTTTCCCTTTTGTACATATTGGTAATTAGTTTAATTTCATGTTTTGTTGAGTTTGTTGAGTATAATTGGTAGTTTAGTAGGTTAAATAAGGTTTTATGGTGTTTTGGTAGCTGTTCGGAGGTTCGGAAGGCTTGGTTTGGTGCAAGAACTTGGAAAAATTTTGAAAAACAGAGCACCAACACGCGCGTGCGCGCACCTGGCGAGTACGCACACCTCAAGCATTTTCGATCACCCACGCGAACGTGCCATGTGCACGTACACGTGGATTGAAAAATTTCATCCCTCCATACATTGACCCGAGAGTTGTGCCTACATTGCACCAGCACCATGCCTGAGGCACAAGTCAACCCGCGAGTACGCGCACAATTCAACCCGCGCGTACGCGCACCTGGCGCGTACGCGTCCTTGATGCTAATTGCGCAATGCACACACCCGCACGCTGTGCGCGCGCGTTGATAGCGCTACTTGCCCTCCTAGTACATGTTCCAGAGAGTTGGGCCAACCTTGGGCCGACACTATGCCCCGCGCATAACCTCACCCACGCGTGCGCGCGCCTAGCACGTATGCGTTCTTCTGCCAAACTGCACATCGGCGCGTAAGCGTGCATGACGCGTCTGCGCCGGTAAAAAAAAAGAGTTTTTTTCTCATCTTCCATTTTCTTTTGTTCGTTGCATTCGCACACTTTTATTCTTTGCATTTTCATTTTGTTTTTATACCTTGTTTTTACTTTCTTGTTTTTTGAGCCTCTTATTTGAATAATGGTGTTGAATTTTCTCACTTAATTGTTGAGAATTTCTTGGTTAATCTTGGTGTTTCTTGACTTGTTTGATATTGTTGGGTGATGAAACTTTTAAATCAATGCTTAATCTTGTATGACTCTTATACTCTTTGTGCATTGATATGAACTTGCATGTCTTTCATGACCCGCTCTTTCTAGTCGAACTTGATGCTTTTGAGTGCTCTTCATGCTTTGACTTTACTCTTGCATCAAGTATTTGTTAATATGCCTTTGCTTGAATTGCTTTCTCACTCACATGCGTAGCTAACATGTAGTGAGAACCCTACTCTTATTTGGCATTAGCCCCGCCTATGTTCTATATGCTTTGCTATCTTTGTTGAAGGCTTAATTTTCTTTTTTTCTCTTTCCTTTTAGGTTGGCCACTAAGAAGGAAAGGAATGGAAAAGCTTCTAATGGGGTCACAAACAAGTTTACCCGCACAACCTTTTGAAGGAGCTCATCAATTGTAGCAACCCATCCACCGTGCTCTCCTTTGTATGCACCGAGGACGGTGCAAATTTCTAAGTGTGAGGAGGTCATCTGACCGACCTCCATGGGTAACAACTTCCTTTTTCAATACCAATTCTTAATTTTTGTCTTTATTAGTTAGTTGTTGCATTGCATAATAGGTTGCATGCTAGTTAGAATTTATACATATTTCACCATTTCTTTTTATGTTAGGACTACTTGGTTAGGGTGATGATTTCTTTTCCAAGAAACTGTTTTTAGGGCACCCTACCAATTTGAAAAAAAAAATTTGTTGAACTTGCTTGAAGAATTTATTTTGGAACATGGTTTTTGAGCTAAAAACACAAACATGTGAGTTTTGAGCCTAATTGTGTGGTTACATTTTATAACCACTTATTTTCATTCTTGTGTGTATTATTCTCTTTCTATGATTGTAATCTTTGATTTGCTTGATTCTTTATGTCCATTATTCCATGTATACATGCATTTATATGATTGAAGCCATCATTTTATTTATCTTACTTACCCAAATAGCCTACCTTTCATCAACTATTGTTAGCCAAATTTGAGCCTATTTAATCTCTTTTGTTCTTAATTTTAGCACATCACTAACCCTAAGTGAAAAACAATAAATGTCCTTAATTTGGATCTTTGATTAGCTTAGGTTAGTGAGGGTGTGTATCATTTGGGAATGGGAAACTTGGGATATTGGTTGAGGTAAAAGTGTAATTTTTATTTTTGTTAAAAATATTGGGAATTGGGTACATATTCATTCACTATATGTAAAACTATATGCATTGATACGTTTGTATATACTTTTGAAAAAAAAAACAAAAAAATGTGAAAAAAAATGATAAAGAAAAAAACATATATATATATATATATATAAAATAGAAAAAGAAAAAAGAGAAAAAGAAATAAAAAGGGGACAAAAATGTCCCAAAGTAAAGTTCAATAAAAATCAATGCATATGGAATGTGAATTAAAGAGAATGCATGAGTATGTGAAAAAATGGGAATCGTGGGTAGCTAGGTTGTGTATTAGAATTGTATAGGTTGTTATATGTGTTTGGTGAGAGCTTAGGCTAATCAAAGATTCAAATTCCAAGCTCACTTGACCATATGCATCCTCACTTTACCATAGCCCCATTACAACCTATGAATAAGACCTCATGATAAATGTATACATGCATTGAATAATTGTTGATTTTTAGATGAAAACCAAATCATGGAAAGCATGATTAGAAGAGAATTGAGTGGATCGACCCTATACACTAGAGCGACTAGAGCGGATACACTTTTGGTGAGGGTTCGATGCTCAATTCCTTGTTCCCGGCTTTCATGAGCTTTCTTCTTGCAAGTCTATTTGAACTTCATTTTGATATTTAAATTGGTAGGATTCATGAATCATCATATGATCTTAGCCCAACTTGTTCATACATGCTCTTGGGTATTGATTTACTTTTAACCAAGTAGATAGAATCATTTTGCATTTAGTTGCATTCATATAGATAGGTGCATATAGTTTCTTTGCATTGAATAAATGTTCATACCCTTTTCTTGTCCTTCTTTATTCTTAGCATGAGGACATGCTTGGTTTAAGTGTGAAGATTTGATAAACCCCAATTTTGTGGTTTATCTTATGCTTATTTTGGGGGATTTTATCACCTTTTCTCACATTTATTCAATGAAATAGCATGGTTTTGCAATTCTCTCTTGATTTGTGCTTAAATGTGAAAACATGCTTTTTAGGCCCTAAAATAGCTAAATTTAATTCACTTTAATTCCATTTGATGCCTTGATATGTTTGTTGAGTGATCTCAAGTTCATAAGGCAAGTATTGGATGGAAGAAGTGAGGAGAAAAGCATGCAAAGTAGGAGAACTCATGAAGAAATGAAGGAACCGTAAAGCTATCAAGCCTGACCTCCTGGCACTCAATCGACCATAACCTGAGCTACAAAGGTCTAAATGAAGTGATTCTAGTTGCGTTGGAAAGCTAACATCCGGGGCTTCGAAATAATATAAAATTTGTTATATGTTGCTTCGCGTTTAGGGGCGCGCACGTGCACTGTACGCGTGCGTACCGATGCTGCTCGTGGTCCACTAAAGATGAAATCACTTGGGGCAATTTCTGAAGCACTTTGGGCCCAACCCAACTCATTTCTGATGTTATTTCATGCAGAATTGAAGCCCAAGCAATGAAGGGAGCAATTGTTTTGTGTTTTGGCATCATGTAGGTTAATTTCTAGAGAGAGAAGCTCCATTTTCTCTGTAGAATTAGGTTAGGTTAGCTTAATTCTATCTTAGATCTAGGTTTTGATTATTGTTCTCATCTTGTTTCTTCTACAATTTCTTGTTTCTACTACTATATTCTTCTTAGTTCTCTTATTAATTTTACTTTTATGTCTCTTATATGTTCATGAACACTCATGTTGGATTTGGATTTTCTTTTAATGGGATTTGATGTTTGATGTTCTTTCATTGATGATTTGAGTTGTTGATTTACTTTCCTTGTAATTGGTAGTTGGCAGATTTATTATTCTTGCATATTTACCATGCTTTCCTTTTGTACCTACCAAGTGTTCGACAAAATGCTTGGTTGGACTTTAGAGTAGAATTTTATGCTCTTGGCTTGGGAAGGTAACTTAGGAACTCTTGAGTTGCTAATGTCCAAGAGATTGATGATTGGGAGCCATTAACCCTAGATCTCACTAAATGAATTGGTGGAGTCCTAGGACTTATGGACTTGGATTGACATAGCTCATTTGGCTTTCCATTATTAGTTAGTGGATGACTTAATAGGGTTGATCCTTGCCAATTCTCATGTTGTGGTTAGTGATAAGGATAGAGATCCTTGACCACCAACATTTGCCAAGACCTTTTAGCTATTAGTTTACTTCCTTGTCATTTATCTTTCATGTCTCTTATAAAAAAAACCCCAAAACATACTTTATAGCCAATAATTGAGCACTTCATTGCAATTCCTTGTGAGACGACCCGGAGTCTAAATACTTCGGTTAATTCTTATTGGGGGTTTGTTACTTGTGACAACCAAATTTAATTTAATGTGAGAGTTGTTTGTTCGTTTGGAGCTATGCTTACAACGAAGTCCTAATTTCTACAAGAGAAATTCTAGACCGACAACAATTCTTGCTATCATTGTCACGACGAGTTCCACCATAACTATTGTCATAGAATGCATTGTAGAATGGTCGTTGTCCATGGTATCTTGGAAGGTGTTGTTGCCGAAAGGGTTGATCACATCCTCCTGGCTCCGTCCATCTTTGATTGTTTTGACCTTGATGCATGTTCCTGTTATAGCTTCCATTCCTTTCAACAATATTAGAACCAAACTCAAAGCGATGGGGGTGAGAACTCATAGTAACTAATAAAAATTAAAAATAAAAATAAAAATAAATAAACAAGGAAAAGAAAATATTTACAATAACCAATAATAGGGCACACGTTTGCAACTCCCCGGCAACGACGCCATTTTTGACGAACGGATTTCTATTGGTAAAGAAATTTAAAAATATAATCGCGTTATAAGTATAGATTCTAAACCAACGGAGAATCTTTTCGTGCAAAAGTTTTGATTGTCACAAGTAAAAAAACCCAATAAAATTTATAACCAAAGTATTTAAACCTCGGGTCGTCTTCTCAAGGAATTGCAGGGAGGTGTGTTTATTATTGGTTATGAAAAAAAGTATTTTTGGATTTTTGAAAGGTTTGAACAAGAGAAATAAATTGCAGGAATTAATAAATCAATAGCTAAGAAAACTCTTGGCAAAGTATGAAAATTAGATGTCCTATCCTAGTTATCCTTATCAATTGTGATGAGAATTGTTCGTTGCTCCCACTTAGTCAACCTCTAACTATGAAGGTAAGTCAAGTGGATAAATCAATATGAATCCTCAAGTCCTAGTCAATTCCCAAAGAAAGACTAGAGTTAGTGGAATTCAAGCCAATTAGCAACTTCCAATTATCAATCAACAAAAGAGTTTGATAACTCAAGAGTCTCTAATTACTCAACCAAAGCCAAGAATATAGAAAACTAAATAAAAATCATATATCTGAAATACATCAAATTGCATTAATAAAAGAAATCAAATCTAACATGGAAATGTTCATAAGCCAAATTGAAAAGATAAATAATAATTAAAGTAATAGAATAAATAAAAGTAGAAAATAAATTAAAGGAACATTGAACCTGGAATGAAGAAGATAAAATCCTAAATCCTAAGCGAAATCCTAATCCTAAATCCTAAGAGAGAGGAGAGAACCTCTCTCTCTAAAAGCTACATCTAAAACCTAAAATTGTGAATTATCAGCTTATTTTATGAATGGATGCATTCTCTCACTTTACAGCCTTTAATCTGTGTTTTTTGGGTCAAAAGCTAGGTCAAAAAAGCCTGAAAATTGCCCCCAGTAATTTCTGGTTCGTACAGGTCGCTGCAAAGTCACGCGGAAGCGTGGATTGGATTTTTGCCAGGTCACGCGTCCGCGTAATTTATGCATTTGTGTCGCCTGGCTTCAGGGTAGCTATGGAAAATTATATATCATTGCGAAGCCCCGTACATTAGCTTTCCAACGCAACTGGAACTGCCTCATTTGGACCTCTGTAGCTCAAGTTATGACCGTTTGAGTGCGAAGAGATCAGGCTGATAGCTTTGGCAATTCCTTTAGTTTATTGTATTTCTTCCACTTTTGCATGCTTCTTTTCCATCCTTTGAGCCATTCCTGTCCTGTAATCTCTGAAATCACTTAACACACATATCATAACATCGAATGGTAATAAGAGAGGATTAATATTAGCAAATATAAGGTCAAAGAAGCATGTTCTCAATCATATCACAAAGTTAGGAAGGAAAAATGTAAAACCATGCAAATAGTATGAATAAGTGTGCAAAGGCTTAATAAAAACCACTCAAATTAATACAAGATAAACCATAAAATAGTGGTTTATCAATCATCCTTTGCGTTCACCTGAAGAATGAGAAAGGCGCTAAAGAAAAGAAAAAAAATGGTCGTTACTCTGAGATTCAATAGGGGCTCTTTTTCTTTCTTTTTCGTTCTTCCTTTCTTTCTTATTTTTTTTTTTAATTTTTAAACAACATATACATGAGTTCTTTCTTTATAATTTTTTTAATTTATGCTGTTGCTAATTTTGTTGATATTATTATTGTTGGATTGTTGATTTATTTTGTGATTAGATTTATAGTGTAATCAAAGTGATAATAATGAGGCAGATTTATTTTGTTGTTATGGTGTAACTATGGTGTTGATGAAATGGGGTTTAATTTTTTTTTTAGAGCTGATGATGATAGTAGGATAGGATTTGGGATGGGTGAGAGGAAGGAAATTGGGGGTGTGGGGGGGGGAGGGGGAGAGACGAAGAGATACTAGGAGTGGGGTGGGATGAGGTTTTGTTTTTTTATATTATTTTTATTAATAGTTAAGGGTAATTTGGTCAAAAAATATAATTGAAGTAGAAAATGACGATTTTATAACGTTTGTAACGTTGAGGATGATTTTAATAACAAAAAAAGGTCGAAGACGATTTTAATTTTGACCTCAAACCTTAAGGACGAAAAAAATATTTAAACCTATATAAAACCTTATTTTAAACTTTTATTAATTACTTTCTAAATCACGAACTTTTTAATATTCTATTTTTAACTTCAATATTTTATAAAATTATATTTAAATCCTCACTTATTTTCATATTTATAAAAATAACCCTAATCTTTTATAAAATACCTATTTTTACCTCTTCAAAAATACAATCTAATTACTAATCTTTCTCTTATACCAAAACCGAAATCTTTAACCTTTCTCTTTTAAAATATTACTTGTATTTTAATCCGTTTTTGAGTTTTTCGATTACTGATTTTTCATAACTTTTAATTTTTCTCTCTCGATCATCAAACCCCACCAATTTTTATTTGACCCTCAACGATATTCCAACCCAAAAAATTCCCAAACCAGTTCGGTTCCTACTGGTTTTATCATAGTCAAGCCATGAACTTCACAAATACATTAATATATTGCGAAAATTCAACATAAACTCAACCAAACTTAATCAATAATCAGTCACAACATTAAATCACCTATTCAATACACATTTAATCATCGAGAATTATCGAAATTCTACCTTCTTAAAAATCAAAATACTCAAAATTCCGAAAAAAATTTTTGACCGAATTGCCGAAGAAAAAAAATGTTAGAAATCGATTCTTCTGCCAGGAACACCAAAGAGTTGAACTTTAAAAGAAAGGAGAGGTATATCACCGTCAACTTTAATCGAACAAAAATGACACTAATACATAGAGAAAGAAAATACAAATATTTTTTTGAATTAGATTTTTAATTGAAATTACGGATCATAAAAAATCAAAGTCAAAAATTCATAAGAGAGTCACGGTTCTCTCTTTTCTTTCACGATCCTTTTCTTTCTTTTTTGTTTCTCAAATCATTCGGTGATGAATGAAAGAGAAAGAAAGTGATTAAAGGCTAAATGGTGATGATTATTGCTCTAATTAGTTCCCCATAAAATAAATTTGCCAACTAATAATATATATGGTACAAACACATACTTAATTCCATTAGCACATTTTTTTTTTCTAATTGGTTCAGTCGAAATGAATGGAACTAATAAAAAAATGATGACATTTTATGAATGATTATTGGCTAGTATCATGGCTTGGTTAATTATGGGTTGGGTGCCGTGTTTTGAAGTTGTTGATTTAGCGGTTTAAGTTATAAATATTTTAAATAGGTATTTATAAAAATTAAATATATTAAAATATAAGTAATAATATATATAGAGTTAAATATATATGAGTTATTAATATAAATGATATTAGTAACTTGACGATGAAAAATATTTGATAAAGCATTAGTAATTCTAAGCTCATTAAAAAATATCGATAATTACTTATATCAACAAAAGTCAGACTTAATAATAATAATAATATTATTATATAGGTTCCATTATAATTATAGCAAGTAAAATAAATAAATAATATAATAATAAAATTATATTACCATTTATTTTATTTCGGGATTTGAAGTCGGCTTATCAAAATAAAACTAATTACTTTAAAATATTATTTTAAAAAAAATTCGCGTTAGTGCAAAAATTAGAGTTGTTACAAAGTACGTTTACTTATTTAGAAACCGCACAATTCACAAGAGTTAATCCTAGTTGATTCGATGTCACTTATCAAGTCTAGTTTCAAAATTTAAATAATTGTGAGAAGGAGTTTTCAAGCTTAATTCCAAAAACCAAGTTTTCTAATATGATAATTAGAATTTTGTTAAGATTAGAATTATTTTTCAATAGATTTAAACCCTAGTGGTGAAGAACAAAAACTCCTTCTTAAGAAAACATCAATGCATTAATAAAAAGTAGAAAAGCTATAATATTAGTCAATTAGAATCAATAGAGCTCCTAACCTTAACCTAGCAGATTAGTGACTCATGGTAAGCTTCAAAATCAAAGACAAATTGAAAAACGGAAAAAAAAAGATCTTAGATGAAAGCTTTCAGAATTTCTTATATACTAAACCTAAAACCAAACTTAAGAATTAAATGAAAACTTTATTAAAACAAAATCAAATCAAATCTTCTGCAATTATTCTTCAATTCTTATTGTGATTCAAATCCATTACTTCGTGATTCAATCCTTGTGCAATGCAATGTGGGCTTAGAGTGGCTTCTTCCTGCTTGTGGGCTTTGGTGTGTTACATGCCACTAGTTTTGACAAGCTCTAGAGCATCCTTCTTGGCGTGTGGCACACCCATACCTTGGCATGTTGCACGCCAACTTTTAACAGTCTCTGGGAGCGATCTTCTTGGGTGTGTGAGATGTCCCTACCTTGGCGTGTTGCATACCAACTTTTAACATTGGATGAGGCTTTGAAGGCGTGCAGAAACGGCATGCCCTTGTTGATTGGTGTGCTGCACGCCATGAATTCGTGTAATCCTGGAAGTCATCCTTGGGTGTGTGACACGCTGCCTTCTTGACATGTTGCATGCTAACTTCAAGCTCCATTTGAGACCTCTTTCTTGGATGTGTGGCACGCCCAACTTTGACGTATTGCACGCCCACTTTAGTGCTTGAAAATACCTTGAATTTGAGCCTCTGAAAAGTTTGCCCAGTGTGCCACACCCTTGCCTTTGCGTGTGGCATGCCAGCTCCTTGAATTGTCTCCTCTTTGGGCGTGTGGCATGCCCCCTTGCCTGGCATGTTGCACGCCAGCTCCAAACTCATTCTTGGGAGCACATTTTTGGGCGTGTGGCATGCCCCCTTGCCTGGCGTATTGCACAGCAGCTCCAAACTCATTTCTAGGAGAACATTTTTGAGCGTGTGGCACGCCACCCTCTTGGCATGTTGCACGCCAACTTAAGTCTTAGATTGTCTCTTTGAAGGCGTGCCAAAATGACACACCCCTAATGCTTGGCGTGTTGCACACCACAAAATGGTGGTCCTGGAGGGTGCTTCTTTGGCGTGTGGCAGGCCCTATGCTTAGCGTGTTACACACCCCCTTCCTTGCTTGGCATGGGAGGCTTTCTTTTAGGTGTGTGGCACGTCCCTTGTTTGGTGTGTCGCACGCCCCTTTGTTGCATAATCTTGGCTCTCTGGAGGTTTGGCCCAGCGTGCCATGCATTAGGATTGGCGTGTGGTATGCCAACTTCTCGTATTTCAGTTATGTGGGTATGTGGCACGCCTTCTTGTTGGTGTGTTGCATGCTAGCTTCTCTACTTCCTAGAGGGTGCTTTTCTTGGCTTTTCTTTGGTTATCATTCACCTACAATTATCAAGAAATCAAAGCACTCAATGTACCAATTGAATAATATATAAAAGCATATGATTATCAAGCAAAAGTCATCAATTTTCTCAAAGAATTACCAAAAAAAAGTACTTAACATGCTTATGCATCAAGGTTAGTGTTGTTTTCTTTGTCTTTATATTAGGGCATGTATGTGAAGCCATATTTAAGGTACTTTTATAGAAATAACATATGTTAGATGGATGAATGTATTGTTAAGAAGGGTTGATAAGGTTCGATTTTAGGTATTAGTTAAATTAAGTTCGTAAGTAGATGTTATTCATTTTGTTTTTATTTAAAGTTGTTAGGAAGATGTTGGATGATTAAGTTATTAATTATTTAAGTAAATGTCATTATTTAAGTTAATTTAGTAACTAAATGTTTGTTAATTTAGTTATTAATTAACTAGATGTTTATTAATTTACTAAGTAAATATTTCTACTTATTTGTTAAATTTGTTTCTACTTATCTATTAAATTAGTTATTAATGAACTAGATGTTTAGTATTTTAGTTATTAATTATTTAATACAATTTTTTTATGTAAATTAAGTTATTTATTAAGCACATGTTTACTAATAAAGTTATTAAATTAAGTAAATATTTTTATTTAAGTTAACTAATTAAGTAAGTATTTTCACTTATTTGATAAATTTGTTTCTATTTATCAGTTAAATTAATTTCTTATGTGAATGTTTATTAGGAATTTTTTTTATGTGAACTTTGATAGCTTTAACTTTATAGATTTCTTATTCAAATTTTTATTTTTTATCAGAGGCCTCACCTGCTTTTTCTTAGACGAGTAAGTCACACACTTGCCACATCGGACACCATTGTCCCCTACTTGGGGAGGCTGGCTTCGGCGACACAGTGTCTTTCAAGAATTTTGTATTTGACAACTCTCCGAACACGGCATTCGTGGAGCGCTGATGCCCGAAGACGCACACTTTCCATTATCACCATCACCCTACAGGATGTCACGTACCTGATAAATCACTATTTTATGATATATTTTGGACTGAATTGAGTGGGTTTTTGTCAACTATTCTCACACTTATTCATGTAAATTGCATGTTTTTCATTACCTTCCTAATTTTTGTGTTATGATTGAAAACATGCTTCCTATGCCTTAAAATTGTTAAATTTTAATTCTTCTTTATTACCATTCGATGCCGTGATGTGTTTGTAAAGTGTTTTCAGATTTACAGGATATGAATGGCTCAAAGGATGAAGAAGAAGCATGTTAAAATGGAAGGAACACAAGAAACTAAAGAGCTGAGAAGCGAGGAGCGACGTGCACACAAAGCTGACGCGTGTGCGTGATTTGGAGCGTCTTTCAGCGATGCGTACGCATGACTGACGCATACGCGTGACCAGTGCAAAAGTTCAGCGACGCGTACGCGTGACAGAGCATCACATGATGCACTTAACAGAACTTGCTGGGGGCAATTTCTGGGCTGATTTGGACCCAGTTTCAAGCCCGAAAATACAGACTAGAGGCAGGGGTGAAGCTGAGACTGAAGACACTTCACTTTTCACTTTAGTTTTAGTTTTAATTTTGAATTCTAGAGAGAAAAACACTTACTTCTCCTAGGGTTTTTGACATTCGTAGTTTTGCATTGACTTGGATCTTGAGAGAGCTACTACTACCTTCAAGTGGAGATATTGTCGTTATAGTTTCCTTCCCTATTACTTCTACTTCTTTTGTTTTTCCATTTAGTTACTTTAAATTCATGTTTGGATTTTGTTATTTTTGAATCTATTAATGCAATGAATTATTTTTATGTTTAATTCTAGTACGTGTTTAATTCTGGTTAATTATTGTTCGTGCAAATTTTGATTTAATTAATTTCATAGAAGAATTACCATGTCTTTTATTTATTCCTATTATATGTTATAGAAAATGGCATTCATGTTAATGACTTAAAGCTCTCAACTTGGCTTAGGAGTTGATTAATTGGGATCCCTTGAGTTGTGATACTCAAGTGTTGATCTGTAATTAGGAGTTGCTGGCTAACTCAATTTTCACCAACTCTAGTCCTTCCCTATGAAGTGACTAGGACTTGTGAATCATAGTTAGTGACAACCACTTGAATTTCCTTCGATTGTTAGAGGATGACTAAGTAGAAGCAATGAACCTTTACTATCATACTTGGGAAAGACAATAAGGATAGAAACCCCAATTATCTCCCCTAAGCAAGGCCTTTTATTTCAAATACATAACATCTCTTGTTATTTTCTCTTTGTGTTAAATTCCAGTTATTTATTTTTTCATTCTCAACCTCAAAAATATTCAGAAAAATCCTGATCAATAATTTGCATCATTGTGTTAAATCTTAGGGAAACGACCCGAGATTCTACTCCCGGTTATTTATTTTTAATTGTGACACATTATAAATTGATAATGGAATTTTCGTTTGTTAAGGCTGTACTTACAACGTTTTTTTATCAGAAATTCTTAACCGGCATTTTTTCACCCATCAGTACTACCTTGGGTTACATGCGCATGGAGAGCCAGTAGGTGGGTGTTCCCATGATTTTCACACATGGTACGGGACAGAGACTTAGGAGTTGGTGGAGCGGGTACTTAATGCTAGGCCTCCTATTGTTTAGCAGCAGGGTATGTAGAGAAAGCAATCTTTCTCCCTCAAGCTGACATGGCTTCGGGAGCGACTTCGGCAGATGTCTTTTACGATGATCCAGCCATCCTTTGACAGTACACGATGTGCTACATTATGTTGTTGATTGGAGGTTACCTGATGACTAGCAAGTCAAACAATCAGGTCCATCTCCGGTGGCTGCCACTCCTTGATGACTTCCAATTTTCAACCTAGACTAACGCAAAATTTTACTTCTAATTTTAAACTCACGTAACACCAACAATTATTCACATTGGTATTATTTCAGTCTAAAATAAAATAAAAATTAATATATTATTGTTATTATTTAAAATATATATTTAATTATAATTAACAATTAAATGCTATTTAATTTAAATTAATAACATAATTTTAAATATAAATATAAGAATTTAAAATTTGCATAGTTTGAACTATATCCATTTAAATGAATTTATAAAAAAAAATTAGAATTTCAAAATTATTTTTAACTTAAACATACTACAAGAAACATGCCAAATAGTGGCAGTTTTTTAGGAATTTACGATAATTTTTAACCGCTAGAAAAAGAAATTCCAGCGATTTTGCAAACGTTGCCTATTAGGGTGGGCATTTGATTTTGTGGCAGTTTTGAAAAATTGCTGGCACAATCGCGGAAAATCAGATAATTAATTTTGCGATGGTTGCAGAACCGCCGCTATTTGGTAAATAAGTTTTTATTGTGGCAGTTTTTAACCGCCGTTATTCTGCACGTTGGTTTAAAAAAAATTGTGGCTGTTTAAAACTACCACAATCTGTTATATATGATTATAAAAATAAAAATTTTAAAAGTCAAAACACTTTGAAATAACCTCCTTTTTATAGGTGAAATACCTACATACACTAGAAAGTTTGTGAATTTTATCTACATAACAACAATCAGCAAAAGAAAGACAAAATGCTAATTTAACACATCAATAAAACATCTACATAAACATAATCTTTAAAACTCAACAGATTACAAAAATCTAAAGAAAGCACTGCTGAATTCTTCACTTTCCATGTCATACTTCTCAATATCTGGATATAAAACAATAATAAAGAACATCATATTTCAGATCATCTCTCAAAGAACAACGACTGACACAATGTGTTTGGCAAGCAGGGCATTCATTGTTCCTGAGATAATACATGAACGATGAGCTGCATACAAAGATTATATCCTGAGAAACAAAGAATGAATTCTCAAATCTCTACTTTAATTTATTTTTCAAACAAAATACTCCTTGAACCTTCAAAACATTGTCTTTGTGTAAAAATTTAAGTTTTATTTATTTTTCAAATTTTTAGAGAAGTTTTCATTTATTTTTTATATATTCAAGTGAGGCATGCTTTTGGCATGACGCATCTCACATAAAATAAAGCAACATAACCATTTTACCACTACTACATTCATGAAATATGTTATATAATTCACACAAAATCTAAAAAGATCTTTGCATACCTTTAGTAAATGGGTACTTTACTACAACAAACCAACTTATCATCCTGGTACACTTACTATGATTAAATGTGTACGCCAAGTTTTTGTTGTGATATTTAAAAGACACACCTCCCTAAATAGATCTAAGCTAGTATTGCCTGAGCACACCACCTGAAGGATGTTGATGAATGATAACAGAAATTTTATCATGCTTATATGTTATCTTTTTAGTACAATGCACCTATTTTCAGTTCTGAAAATAGTGTATTGCTTTTCCGTGCGACCACATATGGAGCACTTGAAAATTTTCAGGGTTATGCCTTTCTAACGTCAATATTGGAATTTTCTTTGATTGGGTATGAGTCTATAAAATAGATTATTCAATGAAACTATGCCAGAGAGATTAAAGTAAAAGATAATTTTTTTTTAAAAAAATTGTATTTTGAACCTTTTAGTACCAACATAGGTTCAAAAACAGAAATAGGTTCACTAAGACAAGTCTTAATACACACTAAGTATCCTTTCAACTTTGGCTTAAGAACACCTAATTTTTCAGGTCTAACTAATAGTATTGGTAGCAGATGTTTATAACTCTTATGTCTCAGTCAATCAATTGAGCAAATTGGGAAAATCTTGAAAAAAGGAAAAAGTTGTTTGCATACCTAGGATAATTGGATCATCTAACTTCTCAATTCTCTTGCGATTCCGTAGAGCTACAAAAGCATCATTTTCTAGTGATTTAAGCATGACAACACCATGACAGTCTAGTAACTTAATGATTTTGTCCAATTGAACATCTTGCATCGATCTTGTTAATCTAGGAGTAGCACTAATATTAACAACATGAGCTCTCTTCAAGCTATTAATAAGACTACTCTTGCCAACATTAGGCAGCCCAATTACACCTACTGTAATAGTCTTCTTGATCTGCAAAGGCAAAGAAGCAACAAATAAATAATTACTATAAGAAAAGCAAACAATAAACTTGATCAGAAAGTTACAAAAACTATTTAAATCTACAACAAGTTTAAAAAAGTAGCAGAAGAATTAGCAGGTAAAACACCATATACTATAGGGAGGGAAAAGGGGGTACAGGCACAAGCTATATGAAAACAAACACGAGTTAAGTTATAGAATCTCATGACTTCTTGTGTAATTCTTCAAGACTTTAATGAGTGTACCGACTCCAAGACAATCACTTGTTTGTAAAATATTACTTGGTTTTGCTGCCTTTGATGACTTCCACCCTAGTTTTGATCTCTGCTCTTGGGTGCTGCACTTGAAGGCCACAGTAGGCAGTTCTTCTCTAAGGTACTTAAGCCACTTTTCAACTGCTTCTCAGAGAACAAGATCTAAGATAATACGATGGTTGACACCATGGTTAAACCACACAAAACACCACAAATTAGCAAAGAAGCATCAGTATAATTGTTGATGGTTAGGTCCTGCTTAAAGTACAGATTCCAGTCTTACCATCAAGCTTATTGGGATTGTTTCATTTGTCAACATTTCCTAAAAGATGGGAAGAAGAAAATTACCATTTTTATTCAATAGTAACACTAGGTGCTTATCCGGGCCAGCACTCATCACCATCTTTTTCATATTAGTGCTGCGAGTACCTAAAAGCTCCCGGGCATCAAGGACTTCTAAAATAACATCAGAGGCTTAAAAAACTTTTAACCAATTCCTTGTAAAAGGGTTTATCTGTGTTATCTGTGTATGTACAGGATTATGGGCATGTCAGAATAATGAAATTTAATAAAGCAGTTAAAGACAGAAAACAAGTAAATATTAGGCTATAATACCAAATTGTTAAACAATTTCTGAGCAAAAGGAAATATGTCGGTTCTTCCCATATGCGGCACCGATTGTCTGAGCTTGCCCTTCTGTTTCAGTCATACGCCATCATCTTTTAGTAAACCCAACTTCCTCATTCGAGCCTGAACAATTGTTAACCATAGTAAGAATACTCTTATGCAATAGAACATCTTCAACTTTATCTAGACTAACATCATGTCCAAAATTGAAACAAAAACAAATAGAATTACAAGCGTACCCAATAATCTCTAAATAACCATATTTCTGAATCACTTCTTTTAGCATATACAATAAAAGTATATATCGCTTAGACTCAATCAAATGATTTAATCAGCATCATCATTGTCGTCAAAATATTCATTTTTACTATCATGAATACCATTTGGGCAAATTTAAAAAGAAAAAAGTGGAAAAAACAAATGAAAACAAATAAAATCCCACTTTGTTTCTAGGAACAAAAGCTAGGAGTTTTGAATTTCATCCAACAAACCATACATACATGCATAGAAAATAAATTTGGTAAAAACAACAAAAATTTCTAAAAAAATTTCTTTTGAGGGCATTCATTGATTTGATTCGAAAAATTCTTTTTAAACTTGCTTGAATTGTTTTGTGGAGTATAGAAAAGAGATAGAACAAATAAACAAGTGATATTTGAGCCTTTAATGTGTGGTTGCATATTATAACCACAAATTTTTGTTCTTGAGTGCTATGCTCCTTCTATGATTGTAATATGAGATTTGCTTAATTTTTTATGTCCAATATTTGATGTTTGGATGCATTTAGAATGATTCAAGCCATTGTTTGAATTTAAACCTTACTCACCCATATAACCTTACTCTTATATATACCATTGTGAACCACTTTTGAGGCTTATAATCCCCTTTTATTCTAATTTTTAGCACATACAAACCCTTAAGCGAAAAATCATTAATGTCCTTGAATTGCATCTTTGATTAGCTTGGGTTAATGTATATTTATTATCTAAGTGTGGAAAAAAATTGTGGAAAACTTTGGTAAAGAAAACGGGTATTCATGAAAAAATTTGGGAATGGATGCATTCATGCCATCAATTGCTTTAACCATATGCATTTATTTTGTATATACATATACATATATATAAATTTTGCATAGATATACATATATAAAATGAAAATGTTCCAAAAAAAAGGAAACAAAAGTCATCCTAAAGAAAACAATATATATATATATATATATATATATATATATATATATATATATATATATATATATATATATATATATATATATATAAGGAATGCATATGAGGATTATATGAGAAAGAATGCATGAATGTTTGAAAAAAAAAAGAGTAATGGGTGGTTAGATTGCATTTTAGTAATTAGGTTGATATAGGTTAGGTGAATACTGAAGCTAATCAAAGATTCAATCTATAAGTTTAATTAACCATATCTATCCTACCTTGATCCTAACCTCATTACAATCCTCTAAAAACCTTATGAAATTTGTATTCTTGCATAAAAAATTTGTTGATTGTTAGATGAAGAGAAAATCCTAGAAATCATTATTAGAGAAGAATTGAGTGGGTAAATCCTAAACACTAAGCTCTTAAAGTGTATACACATTCGGTGAAGGTTCGATTGCTCAATTCTATACATCCACCTCTTATTTTGTGTTATCTTGCAAGTGGCTTTATTATAAAACTCGAATCAAACCTTTGAATTGTGATTACATTGCAATATCTCCTTGTTCTAGCCCTATAAGTCTACATGCTTACTTGAAATTTTGTTTGTTTATTTTTGCCAAATCAATAGGATATTATAGTATAGATATAAGTAGATAGCATCTATTAGTATAGTTATATGCATATAAAGTAGTTTCATTCAATAAGTTGTCTTCCTTTTAACCCTTCTCCTTTTTTATTAGCATGAGGACATGCTATTGTTTAAGTGTGGAGAAATTGATAAATTCATATTTGATGATAAATTTTGTCTTGAATTCAATAAATTTCATCACATAAACTCACATGTATTCACTTGAATATCATGCTTTTGTAGTTTCCCTCTAAATTGTACCTAAGTGTAAAAACATGCTTTTTAGGCCCCAAAAATATTAATTTTAATTTTCTTAAATTCTATTTGATGCCTTGATATGTTTGTTAAGTGATTCCAGGTTTAGAAATTAAGGATAGACTGGAAGAAGTGGAGAAAGAAGCATGGAAGAGTAGGGAAATCATGAAGAAGTGGAGCTTGGAATTTTAGCACGCCCACGTATGCGTCAGCTGAGTTTCGCATCGTCCACGTACGCGGACCACTTGCCGCATACACGAGAAGACAAACACATGTCTCATTAATGGAACACATGGGGGGCGATTTCTGAAGCTCTTTTGGCCCAGTTTCAAGCCCAATTCGAAGAATAGAGGTTGGGGATGAAGGAGACAAAGACACAACATTCTATAATGTAGAAAATTAGATAATTTTTACTTTTAGAGAGAGAAACTCTTCTTTCTCTCTAGGTTTTATTGTTCTTTGATCAACTTTTGCTTGAATCCATGGATTAGATCTTGTTTACATTTAGTTTTTATTACTCCAATTATAGTTTCTCTACTTTACTTTTGCTTAGCAGTCTTGTAATTCAAGTGACCTTGGTTTATGATTTTGGATCTTGTTGGATTTGATTTCTAGTTAATGCATTGAGGTTTGTATGTTTTATATGTGTTATTTGATTTACTATTGTTGATAATTGACAGTGGGTAGTTTTAATTTAAGTTGATTCCTTAACTTTATGATGTCTTTTATTAGTGCTCACCAAGTATTTGTGAAAATGCAACTTATGATTATGGAGTAGATTTCTATTCTTGGCTTTGGAGTTGAGTAATTTGAGACTCTTGAATTTTCAAAATCTAATATTGATTGGTAATTGAAGGTTGCTAGTTGGCTTGAATTCCACTAAATCTAATCTTTCATTAGGATTTGATTAGGACTTGTGGACTATAGTCAATTGTGCTCACTTAACTTTCCTTCAATGTTAGAGGATGACTAAGTGAGAGCAATGTACACTTACCATCACAATTGAGGATGATAATGATGATAGAAATTCTAGTTCTCACTCCTAGCCAAAACTTTTTATATTGATTGATTGTCATTCCTTTTTGTTAGCTTTAATTTCCTAGCTCTTTTAGCTTAATTTTACCTTCATTAGTTATATGCCCTTTTATTGTTATCATTTCACTGCATGCTTGTTAGTTAGTCAATTACTTGATTGGTAATTCTAGTTGTTCCAATTTAATTGTTACTTGTTCATTGCTCTTAGTATTTTGCCACTTTACTTTTTTCGCAAGCAATTCAAAATCCCTAAATTTCCTAAACAATGATGTGCATTCGATGGCAAGTCCTAGAAAAAACAATCTGAGATTCTACTCCCAGTAATTGATTTGATTGTTGTGACATTCTTATAAACTTTTATTGGGGATCACTTCTCGGTTTAGGCTATACTTGCGACACTTGAGTTAGAAAAATCCTTCGGAATTTTCTAAGCCGACATTTATCTCACGTCAGAGATCCATGAGATTATTGATAAATCGCTATGTTCCTCGAACAAGGTTGGTGGTGGATCCCGCTTGTCGAGGTTGCAGCACCGGCGTAAGGACGGTTGTTAATCCTGCTTATGTTGAGAACAATGTGAGGGCTGAGGCAGAGTATCCCGCTCGCATCCTTTCGAGTCACAAGAGTGTGTTTGACACTATATCCCTGGATAGTGTGCCGGGCACTATATACATGGGGTACCAATTATTCGTGACCGAAAGGCAACATCCCTAGATACTTGCTTTCTGAATTACTTACTATAAATGTATATTACATGTGCTTTACTTGCTTGTATTTATCTGTGTTTTCAGCTAGAATTGAGGAGGTTCTATAGGCGGTAGCGATGGGATCGTATGGAGGATAGGTTGGCGAAGGCTGTAAGACAGCAGTGTTTCTGTTAGTCAGAAAATCCTTAGGAGTAGATAACCCTTTACGGATTTTTATTAAATATTTTTAGGTTTTGAATCTTTATATCGGTGTGAAGTTCTAGGATTGCCTTTGGCATCCCAAAATCTTATATCTTATCTATTGGAAACTGTTACCATACTAAGAACCTCCGGTTCTCATACCATATGTTGTTGTATTTCTGATGCAGGTCGCAACTCACATCGATGAGTTTGGGGATGGTGACAGGGCGGAGAATCGCTCTTTATCTTTTGTATTTTGATTATTTTGATGTAGTATCTCACTTTTGTATATTGCACTGGTTGCCTTAGAGGCTTACTTTGAGAGACAGAATATTGTTGTTTTATTTCAAAAATTCTTTTGTATTCTATTTGAGCTAGCCGACCTAAGTTCCGTAGGATGTGACTAGTCCTCTTTTGTAACCTATATATGTATATACTTTGATTATCTTTTATTTATGATCCTTTTCTTACCTTTACACATTTGTTTATCGTGTGTAACACTTCGCACTTTTGTATCTATATCTTCTACGTCTTTGAGCTTTATTTCTTTATCGAGCTTCTAGTATTATTACTTCCTTTCATATATATTATTGTATGAGTTTTAGAATTGTCATCACGCTTTGTTATCCTTTACTTTATAGCTAGAGATAAGGCTTAGGGTGATAGGGTGTTAAATCCCTCATTCAATCATTGACCCCCAAAGGTAGGATCTATGTCCGGTTGTTGAATGATGGCTTCCAAGTTCAAGGTTGAGAAATGTGGAGGATGTTGTTGTGTGTCGGAACTTAATGGCCCCTAATGTATAGGTGAGTTGGTCCGAGTATCCTCATCACTGTCTTGAACCATGTCAATAGGCTTTTCGTCTGAATCATCCTATTGCATTGCATTTTTAACTTGATCCGGTTCACCCTCACCAGCAATATCCGAAATCAGACGGGGTGACCTAACTATCCCAACTGCAACAGATGGAGAATCACCCAACAGACAAGCAAGTGCAACCACATGCATCGAGGTAGGAGGATTCGGCACTGATGCCCCTGAACTGTCGACACCATCTTCCAACTTGATATATAGCTCGTGTATTCTCACTTGCGAAAAACTTTGTCTACAATGAAACAAAACATGCATATTTTCATCGAACCCTATCACAAATGTTTCATACTTCACACCAGTTGACACAACAATAATAGAGATCTTGTAAAACAACTTCACCCACTTTGTTGCACACAGCCCTAGCTTTTATAATATACTGATTTTTAGTTCTGATAACACATTTGATGACCGGATAGAAACACTCACTGGTTCTCTATCAGTAAACTTAATACGATACCTTTTGCTTTTTTGAATTTTTCCTGAGCAATGCACAAAAACTAGAAAACTCTCCTCACATTGCATTTGTGAAAATAACACTAGGCTTCTTCACAAATATCTCGTACTGGTATTTAATTATTTATAGAGAATCCCTCCATACAGAAATTGCTACTGGATGCCAAGATTTATGCAACGCTCCATTTGCCCAAAAATCGCTAGAACCTCTTGCAATTTCCTCACAAATAGATTTCTTTAGAAGCCACTATACTCTGTAGCAGTTTCTATAAAAATGAAAAAGTTATAAAAACATGTTAAGTATTTAAAAGTTGTATTCTAGTAATTTGATTTTCAAACAATTTAATTAGGTAACTTGCCCTAACAAATAGCTAGAGCTTGACCATCAAAAATAGCTAGAGCTTGACCATCAAAAACTGAAAATTAAAGAGGTTTGCAATGTCCAAGAGACTAAACTGTGTCAAGCCCTAGTGACTAACACATTGAAGAATTTACGTCTAGTCCTTACACATACAACAAAGCTCACTCCAAGGTTCTAAGCACGCCAAAATAACATCTTTATTATTGACAGACACATTAATAGTATTTTCACTAAGACACAGTCGTTTATTTCATAGAACACCAGGTTAAGAACTAACATTTTGTAGATAGTTTCATATACAAGAAACACTGTTCACGCAAGTAGCAGTGATAGATTATGATGGATTTGCAGCAGGGGAAGGCACCCAAACAAGATTATCAGGAGGGAAAAAGTGGCACACCGGAGAGGTTCCCGGAGCGACATGGAGTACGCGAAAGGACACGTGATCGGAGTCCCACATCGATGTGTCCATGTGGCAAATAGCTGCAGCATGAACCTTGCCCCCATTGTCACCTTCTACCAACATCTCATACAAATTAACATCACTCTTTTGGCTATGACAATAGAAAACTGCATAAGGGTAAGGCATTGGGTGGCACCCTAAAACGTTTGCAACTGAAATCTCCTTCACTTCTCTGATTGTGTAGTTCTGCAGAAGAACCGTTGTGTTCGTGAGATGTGTGGTGGTTAAAACCTTGAACTGCTTGTTGGATCCGAAGAGGTAGCGTGCAAAATCAAGAAGGGATTCCAAGGAAGTAGCACAGAACTTGGTCTCTCCCTCCATGGGTTCAATTTCACAGTTTTTGAGTGTGTATTTCATGGCCTTGGCCTGTGGTGAGTGTTTTGGCAGAGAGAAGAATTTGAGAAGAGAGGAAAGCTTTTTTGATGAGAATGGAATCTGTTCCGCTTCTTCTCTTGGGAGAAACTTTGGAGATGTTGACGAATTTCTTTTTGCAAAATATATCGGCATCGTTTTCCCAACGTAGAGATCCTTTGGTGTGAAGAACACATTTAGTTCAGGATCCATAATGAACTTTGTGTGTTCATCTTTATCATGCTCCTTTTTAGAATAATGCTTTCCTTTCTTCTTATGATCATCCTCGTCATCGTCATCGTCATCGTCATCATCATCATCATCTTCATCTTCATCTTCGGAGTCTTCATCATCGGAGTCTTCATCATCTTTTTCTTTGTGTTTATGGTGATCATCATCATCTTCTGCCGCTTCTGTTTTCATTTTCAAATCGGTGCCTTCAACCTGCATAATATTATTAAGCGCAAGATCCTCTGCTGCAGACTGATGCAAATCATAGGTTACTAGCTTCACTTGATTATCCCTCTCAGTTGTTATACCTATCTTTCTTGCGCTACCATCTTTCAAAACCTGCAGCATCAGAATTACAGTTGAAAAAGAAAGTCAAATTTCTCTCCAAAAAAACGAAAGAAAAAGGAAAAGTGCTTTTAGTTCAACTTCAACAGTATCAAGAAAACAAAGCCAGATTTATTTCAAACTAAGTTTCGCTGAAACAGAGGATCACTATTTCTGAAACCAAATAATGAAGGGACCAAAATCATTCGATGCAAGATCTATAACACTACCCTTACGATAAAATTGAGTAACTTTATATATGATGATATGACTTAATTGAATAACATAGGTAGATCTTACCAAAAAGACTAGGGTAAATAGGATGAAACTCCAAGAAGCTATTCTAAGTCTCATTTCTTTCTCTTGATTTTCAGATCTTTCTTTTCTCTGTTTCTTTTTTTGTTACTACTTCGAAAGAAATGGTCCAAAAATCTGAACTAGAAAATTCAGATGCTTTTATCCCTAGATGCTTACTCCACTAAATGCTCTGTTTCCTCTTGATTTAATATTATTAATAATAGTAAGACATATTTGCATGACCGTAACGCATTTAAATTTAATAGTTCTTGGTTAGCCGATTCAAATACAACACAAAATTGTTTAAAACAATGTTGGTCATTTATTTATTTTTTAAATATTTTCAGTGACGAGAAATAGAAATCATACTTGAATCATTTGCAAAAATTAATTCTTTGCCTTTTTGTTTCTTCACTTAAATTTTGATTAACAAATATTATTATCTTGCTCTGTAATATAAATTGTTAAAAATTCAATAATATATATTTATATGTGATTTTATAAGTCAAGCCTTTATTATCACACATCTATTTTCAAAGAATCTTGTTCTTTTAAGCATAAACGGATACACCCCATGTAGCTAAGAAAAATATCATATATATGACAACAAATTAAATAATACTTTGTCATTTCTATACCGGCTTCCACCTTTCAACGTAAGATCAATATTTTTCAAAGCGAATAAGTTGATAAAGTAATAGAATAATAAATTAATTATATTTAAATTAAAATAATAAAATACATATTTTATAAAATTTATAAATTTAATGATAATTAATTTTTTATTTTATTATTTTACTAATTTTTTATTTTAGATCATCTAAATTTTAACGTAATACTACCCACTAACGAACGTTACAGATTTACAATATCAAAACTTATTATAGTCAAACATATATAATGTCAATTCTTCATCGAAATAAATATGGTGTCGAAAAAAAGAACGGATTATGCTACGTTCCACTTCACACGCTATGACTTCTCGGTTTTTACATTTGTCGGTACTACTTTTTAATTCCAGAGTGAAATGGAACTTTTTATAATAGAGTTATAAACCAGGACAATTGGGGATTTTTTATGTTAATAAATAAAATAATTATAATCATTACTGAAATAAATAATTTAAAAAATATTTATCGAAATAAATACTTCTCTCTTATTTCGTTTACATTGTAAACGAGATAATTTTATACGTATCTTGTTTACAGTGTAAACGAGATAAGACACATGAACGTAATACGTATATATTTCGTTTACAGTAAACGAAATATGTGAAGGCCTATCTCATTTACAAAGTAAATGAGATAAAGTTGGGATACGTCTTTAAATATATGTTGTTCACGGCCTTTGACCAGGTCCCATTTTAACTTTTTCACCACCTTTCTTATATTTTTTACCCCTTTCATCAATACAATACGACGATGGCGCGCACAACTGATAATGATGAAGACATCAACAGACTGAATGAGACGTCGCATTATGTCGGAGCAACCGACTTTAAGGTTAGTTCTTTTATGTTGAATTTTGTGCAACCCATGTAGATCAATTTTTGTATGTAGTCATGGTTAGTGTAGTCACAAAGAACTAGAATATAGTTTGTAGTGTTAGGAATAGATCGTTTGTAAAAATTTGGAACCCTATTTAATTGTGGTAAGTTATTACAACATAGTTATTAATTTGAAACTCTATGTTCTAGTTAGATTGTTTTTAGTATCAAATATATTAAAATTAATAGAGTAATATTTGTCTAAAAAACAAGTAATTAAAGATGTAAATATGTTCTTAATTAGATATATTTTTAACTTAAAAAAAATATTTATTTAACTTTAATATTTTTTATACAAAAAACATCCTACTACCAAAGGTTTAAAAAACTTAAAAATAGTGTAAAAATTTAATAGGAAAAATATAGAAGTCTATTTAAAATTTTTAAAATACGAGGACTGTTATCCGTCCAAGATCTATTAAACTTTTTAAAATATATATTTATAATTCTGAACCTTTTTTTTCTTGAAAGGCTTCGTCTTTTACTGCCCCGTGCGAGTGAGTCATACCCTTTCTCCACTGAACGATATCGTCTTGTATCTAGTTGAAGCTGGATTTGGCGACACGGTGTCCCTCAGAATTTTCACATTCGACAATTTTCTTATTACGACATTCGTGGAGTGATAGCGTCCGGAGACGCACACGTTTCATCTCCCATAGGGTGAGGCCACTATCATCCTGCATGACGTGGCGTACCACCTAGGGCTCCTCACACACGAAGAGCCAGTCAGGGGTGCCTCCGTGACTTCGGTAGGTACTACCGCACGGAGATGTGGCAGTTTGTGGAGTGACTACTTGGTGTCAGGCCTCCGATGGCTCCACAGTAAGCTGCGCAGAGAAATGAGTCGTTCCCCCTGAAGCTTGTTTGGCTACGGGACCATGTCCGCCAGATGCCCCCTACAGATGATCCAGAGACACTCCGACAGTACGCCAGGTGCTACATTATGTTGCTGATCAGAGGATATCTCATGACGGACAAGTCGAACAACTTGGTCCACTTGCGTTGGCTCCCACTTCTGGAGGACTTCGGGCAATGCCATGCGTTGTCTTGGGGCTCAGCCGTGCTTGCTTGGACGTACCAATCACTGTGTTCGGCGGCACACCGAGACGTCACGGACATCGCCGGCTGCACTCTGCTTTTGATGTCATGGATCTGCCAGAGATTTCTTCAGTGGTGTCCAACAGATAGAGGGATCTACCAGTATCATATGGTTGCGAGGTAACAAATATTTTTTTCTGTAATTAGTTATCAATTTATAACTTCCTACGACCTGTTGCATAACAAACTACTTTTATTCTTTTGGTTGGTGTCAGGTTGGTCGGATTGCAATAGCAGAGTAGAGATCAGCATGAGGCCAGAGTCCTGCGATGGCGGGTATCGGTCGACTGGTTGCGATTCAATGAGGTTAGTACCACGTTTACGACCACAACGTTTTCATTTTTGTCAATTATGTTGCGTTATTTTTGTCGTCCTGACTATTAGCTCTGTTACGGTTTTGTCAATTTTTATGGAGACCGTACGACGACTCTGCTCTGCAACTCTGTGCCCTCCCTGGTTCTTCGAGGAGGAGGAGTGGGGGATATAGATGTCAGTCGTCTCATTTGTCTGTTTCAATATTGTTCAGTTTCACCAGGTTGACTGGGTGAAGAGGCAGTTCAACGGAGAGCAGCAGGTTCCTGGCAGGTATATGTGATGTCTTATTTATCTTTGCCTACCTGAGTTTAGATTTTGGTTGTTTTATACGTAGGTCGAGTGTACAAAACCAGCACAACCAACATCTCTAACCTCGGCAGAAAGCTCCATCACTTGTTTCACCATGATTCTATCATGGATGTCGAACATGAGCCGCACATGCTCGTCCCCTACAAGCTAAAATAGTCGAAATCGGAAAACTCCATTACCCATGGGTGCCAGCAACCTATACGCCACACTTCCTACCTCCTTCGCAACTGTACCACAGAGGTTGCTTAATATCAAACTCTTCAACTCCGACAGCGTACTTACACGCTAAGTCCACAACAGTATTAGATTGTCACACTCAAATATTATCCCGTTGTCACCATTTCTTATACAACAGTTGGGGTAAACACGTACAACTATGTAAACGTTATTACTGGCTATTGTTGCCTTGTTTTTGTGAGAAAAACATGACAAAAAGAGATATAAAATGTGTGGAGAATGGCAAGAATTATACATCTTTTTTATAGCTTTTGCAAATTTGTCCTATTATATCTCATTTATACTGTAAACTAGTATAAAGGAAATAATTTTTTCACGTATCTCGTTTGTAGTGTAAACGATATAAGTTTATCTCGTTTACACTGTAAACAAAATATATACGCATCACGTCCACGTATTTTATCTCGTTTACACTGTAAATAAGATACATACAAAATTATCTCATTTACAGTATAAATAAGATAAAAAAATATTTATTTCAATAAATATTTTTTAAATTATTTATTTTAATAATTATTATAATTATTTTATTTATTCCATATATATATTGTATCGTTTTCCCTTCGCTTTCTAGCATAACTCATCCATTAAATATCAGTTATGCTATTGTGTAATAATTTATTAACCAACAAAAAAAACTAGAATCATTTATTTTTTTGGTACTAATTACGGATAAAGTTTTATATATACTTTTATATTTTTATGATAAAAATGTCTTACATTCTTGGTAAAGAAAAAAAAATTAAATTATGCTTTCATACAACCCGATAATAAAAGGTCAATACACCAGAAAACCATTCTTCGGAGAAAGAGATAAAGAATTGAATCTGTTTTTAGGAATTTGAGCCATGCATTATCACTTTAGATATCTGACGGGAGTATCTAGTTTAACCTTTTAAAAATTAATTTATTACAAATTTAAATTTTATTAAAAGTTTACTATTAACTAATAAATTATTATATATATAAAATAAAATTTAAATTTTAAATATTTATTTAAACAGACAAATTAACTTAACACTTATGTAAGTTGGTTGCTGTTTGCTACGCACTATGATAGTGCGTGCCACTGTGTCGATCAAATTCCTTTGACTATTTTCATTAATAGTTTATAGTGGGAATTGAAACCCTGATACGTTCAATCTTCTGCACCATCACTGGCAATAAGATAAGATAATACATAGATAGTAATGCGTTTCTAAAACTTCATCACACTGATAAATGTGTCTAACTTAGAAACCGATCAAACTGACTGACAGGCAACCCATTCAATTTTCTCTGATTCACGCACTCACCAGTCACCACACAGGGTCACATCTCATAGATTTCTTCAATAAGCTGCTTAATTAATTGTTTACACTGTGATGTAAACCGTGACGATCTCTCCTTCCTTCCTTTGAAATATACATCCAATTTCAATCAAACTTGCCCGGCCATCAAACTAAACCATTGTTTTGAGCTTTTACCTAATCCCAATGCTGCGGCACCAAGAGCTAGGTATGCCACTAAGGAGGAAAGGTTTATATATATATATTAAAATTCATTTGAAAAGTTTTAAAAATTAATTTTTTATTAATTTATAAAAAATTATATTAATAATACTTAATACAGTTTTTCAGATATATTTTTAATTTTTAAAATATTGTTTAAAAACTTTTAAAAAATAAAAACATTTGATTTTTTTATAAAATTATTTTATTATTTTTATTTGTTACACAATTTTAAAATAAATATTTCTATCATAATTTTTTGAATACAAAATAATATATTTATAAACTGTTTTTAATATAATTTTTTATATTTTAAATTTTTTTTAATATTTAATAAAGTTATTTATCCAAATTGACTCTTAATATTTTAAAAATTGAATTGAACATTAAATCAATAAAATTAAAAACTAAAAAGTTTAAAAACATAATTAAAATTTAATTAGAGTTAAATAAAACATGATAAATAATATATTTATGTATAACATATATTTTAAAGAAAATTAAAATTTGTATTTTATTATTTTAAATTAATTAATAAAGATAAAATTAGTTTAATTAATTAACTAATTTTTTTATTGATTTTTTTATATCAGTTTGATATCGTGGTCGATTTTCGAATCAAATCGATCCGGTTTTCATATATATATATGGTCGTTTCTTCCAGAAGTTGGATGTTGAATGTTGGAAAGCATTGTCACTAGCTTTTCATCAAAGAATAAAGATATATATATATTAACAAATTTTAAACAATTATTAATTGAGAATTGGAACCATGTTGACAAATTAAACAATCAAATATTATAAGGACAAGAAATTAGGAGGCCTTCTAGCTAATTCAGAAACAAAGTTGACTTTACCATCCAGATATATATGTGACGATAGTGATTACGTGGCATACACAAGTACCATGTAGGGAATAAAACTAAGTGCGGCTAAATTTTGATTCCATTTCTCTATATTGTTTCATATTTGTAATAAGTTGACTTTTAAGAAGGAAGGAAAAAAGCCAACCCAGCATTTTGGCCAACCCCTATTATATAGGTACTGTGGTTGGTTCCATTGGGTAGTTAATTAAGGATCACAAATACACCCAATTGATGATAATTATCACCCCATCAAGTCGTAATCAAATGACAGTCGATCACTTTTAATTTAGTTAGTCAAAAAACATTTTTCTCATCAATATATAAATCATTCTTTGGTTAACGTTCATAGTTGGAATCCTCCAAGATACACGACCACCGATTCCTTAGCTTAATCAACTGATGCATTGAACGTGACGTTTCAATTTCATAACTTAAATACACCGTCATACATATATTTGTATGAAATGCACTTTTAAATGAAATAATGTAACGGTAGTTATAGAGCATTAGACGTTGTTGCATAATAAACATTTAATAAAAGAGTTTAGATAACATGTACCTTTACATGATAAATTTATTAGTAGTAAAATTTTTTAAATATTTTTATTTAATAAATATAAAATAAATACATTAAAATTAAGTTTTTTATATTTTTAATAAAAAAAAATTATTTGAATATGTTTAAAATGAACCCAATCATTTTGTGTGCATTAAATTTGTCACTTTTTATAAATTATTAGATTTTATTAAATAAAAATTAAATAATATTATGAAAGAGAAGTATTGATACATTTTAAAAATATAGAATATATTAGTATATACATACATAAATATGTTTTAATACAAATTATTTTAAAAAATAACAAGTGTAATATTTTACTTTTAAATAAATAAATATAAAACATATAAATACATACAAAAATATTTTTTAGGGATAAGTATGATTTTGGTCTCCAATATAGAGGCTGAAAATTTATTTCGTCCCCAGCTTTTTTTCTCTGTAAAATGGTTCTCAAAGTTTCAGTTTGTTTTAAAATCGTCCTTTTTTACCAATTTTATTTTTTTATTACCAAACTATCTCTCGTTAAAAAAATTATAAAATAAAATAAATATAAAATAAAAAAGAAAGAAAGGGATAAATACATATAAGGGGGTGGGGAGAGAAAAAAGGGGCAGGGGCAGGGGGGAGGGAAGGGGACCGCCGCACCACCGCACCGCCGCCCACTGCCTTACCGCCCTGCCGCACCGCACTGCACCACCGCACCACCGCACCACCACCACCTTCTTCTTCTCTCCTCTCCGCCGCCACCGCTCTTCACTGCAGCCGCCGCTCTTCGCTGTCGTCGCCGCTCTGCTCCTTGGGGAAAGGGGGAAGGGAACGCGAAAGAAAAAGAAAGAAAAAGAGGGGGAGGGGGAGTTTCGGGAAAAAGAGGGAGAAGGGGAAGGGTCTTCGCCGCTGCCACCGGTCTTCACGGACCCCGCCGCTCTTTGCTGCCGCCGCCCCGCCGCTCTGCCGCACCACCGCATCGCACCCCGCCGCACCACCGCACCACACCACCACCTTATTCTTCTTCTTCTTCTTCCGCCACACCACCACACCACCAATTCTTCTTCTTCTTCTTTCTTCTTCTTTTTCTGTGAACTGGATTTGTTTGTGAAATTTCTGAATTTTTTGTCAAATTTGTTGTGAAATATTGTTGTTGCTGAAATTTATTGTGAAATATTGTTGTGGATTGATGATGATGATGATGATGATGATAATGATGATGATTTTAAAATTGGTGGTGGTGGTTCTGTTCTGGTGGTGGTGGTTCTGTTCTGGTGATGATGATGATGATGACGACCATGATGATAATGTGGTGGTGGTGGTGGTGGTTCTATTTTGGTAGTGGTGGTGGTGGCTGATTTTGGTTGATTTTAGGGTGAAGGGAGAAGGGTATTTTCGTTCGAAGGACGATTTTAAAACAAACTGAAACCTTGGGGTCCATTTTAGAGCGAAAAAAAGGTCGGGGACGAAATAAATTTTCAGTCTCTACGTTGGGACCAAAATCAAACTTATCCCTATTTTTATTTATTAAGATCAATTATTAAATAGTATTTTTTTAATTACATCATGTAAAATACTTAAATTATTTTATATTATTTGAAAATAATTAAATTATTCATAAAAAAATAAAAAACATTGCAATGGTTAATTTTGTTAAAAATACATTATTATATAATACAATTTTTTTAATCAAATATTTGTAAATATGCATTTTATTTAAAATATTATATATAATAGATAAAAATATTAATTTTTTATTTTTTCACACTTTTATGCAAATGTTTTTTGAATTTTTTTTATTTATACCCTTAAAAAATAGAAATATAAAATAAACATTATTTCACTTTTTTAAATAACAATAATAATTTATTTCTACACACTAAAAAAATCTATAGAATGACATAAAAATTATAGAATTATAATTAATATTTTTATATAATTAAAAACGTGTTCACCTTTTTTTCCTTTGTTATAAATGAGATTTAACATACATATAAAATTATTGCACACAAACTTATAAATATTATAAATTAATATATATATATATATATATATATATATTTCTAAATGTAAGTGTATTTATATATGTAATCTTTAAAAAATGAATTTTTACTTATATTTAAAAAAATAATGTTGTTTATTTTTTTATTTTTATTTTTATTTTTCAAGAATATAAATAAAAATTCAAAAACTTTTGTTTTAAAGTGCGAAAAAATCAATATTTTTATATATTATATATAATATTTTAAAATATATATTAATATCAAAGAATATATATATATATATATATATATATATATATATATATATATATATATATATGATAATAGGATAAAATGCGATATTAAACCAAATGGAAGAGGAAATTACACGATTCTACCAAAGCCAAAAACGTAATTTGGATCACTCAAAATCAGATTATTATGTAATTCGAATGAGATTAGCTCGAAATAGCTATACCAAGAGTAATTCGAATAACGTAAATTCGAATTAGCGAAGATCAAAGTAATTCGAATTGAACCAATTCGAATTATGCATGTATTAAATCTAAGGAGTAATTCGAATTACATTGATTCGAACTACATGCAAAGGTGACCCAACTAGTTCGAATTAGGCTGATTCGAACCAGTCTACCGTTTTGACACCCATAGTAATTCAAAATAGGGTGTTTCGAATTACACACGGATTTGGCTGCACATAGTAATTCAAAGGATGCTCATTCGAATTACAAAGCTTTACCCTATAAATAGAGTTCGAATTGAGCTCATTCGAACAACAATATCAAACCCCTACCCCACCAAATCCCAGAAAAAACTCTATCCGTACGACTCCAACAAAGTGTTCAACATCACATTCAGCTGATGGGGGATAACTCGGACTGACTGATATCACCAGAATACCCGGCTGCGAAGTCACGTGCTGGCGGAGGTGGGATAAGAATAATGATCAGGACTCAGCATTCTCACCCTCCACGAGTGCAAATGCAACAGGCAAGATGTTGGAGTTTCTATCTTGTGCATTCGCAACTAGTAACGTACCCCGTATTTTCTGTACAGGTGGGTCCCGTCGATATTGACCAACAGTTTGCAATGCCGAAATGCATCAGTACACGGTGGAAATATCCAAAAAAGCCGGTGAAAATACGCCTGCGAGTCGTCCACCTGCCCACCCACTCGTACAAGACTGGTCCTCAATACAGCAACACCTTGATACAGACGGCTGCATTAGCTCTAACCATTGGCAGTATGAAGGCCGAAATCACATGATAATCAAGACTCCTGTGATCGCTTGAGATAGACGTGGCCAGACAAGTATGAGGGCCATTGTACCTTTTTACCTCCCAAATACCTCTGCGCTGATGGAGACTGATCCTAATCAACCATGTGCACACGTTGCCAAATTCGGTACACTTCCCAAGGTACTTGCGATAATCGGACTCCACCACCTTATACTGTACCCCGCGTCGGATGCTATATGTCTTCACGCTTAACACATCCTCCTCTTTATCTTGAAACTGCTGACCAACCTGAAACTATGATAGGCCTCCGGTACCCTGAGTATCTCTGGTACCAAATCCAATAGATTTCCCAGAAACCCCCTGCTCTCTCATGGCATCCAAGTCCAAACATAAAAAGTGCAGGAGGTATTGCTGAGTCCCTGAGCTAGACGTTCCGCCAGTACCAGCTAGATTACTCGCTGCTATGTCATCATCGCTATCATCGGCAATGATGTCCGGATCCACATCATCAACGTCATCATCATCCGGCAATGCATTGTCTATACCATCTGGTACCCCACGCTGTAATGAAACCGACGCCCTATCAATGATTCCAACTTCTATGTCACCACTGCGGTTAAGATCAATTGCGAAGGACAGGAAAGCTACCACCATTTCCTGAGTTCCACTCATTGGCACGGATGAAGATGCACTAACAGGTCTCGAACTAGAACAGGCTGCCGTTGCTGGAGTTTGGATATTCCGGTTCCAACCACCTGAACTAGAAACCACATCTACAAGCTTTGCCAACAGCTCAGGTATCCTGACCTCAGGAAACTGCCTATGACAATGGAACAGAATCTCCAAATTCTCGTCACTCCCTATGACAAATGAATCGTATTTCACATCATCTCGCAAAATAGAAATCGAAATGCGATAGAATAACTTCTCAACCTGTTTCATGCCTTGCAACCCAGTTTCAGTATTATAGAATTCAGAAACTCAGCGAAACTTGTTGTAGGTTTCAGAAAAATATTGTGGAGATCCTTATCGGTAAACTTAACACCAGAACGTATTTTCTTCTTAATCGACTCTCTATAGTGTACCAACACTAAAACACTCTCTTCACTAGCCATTGTGTTTCACTCTAATGAGAGAAATTCATGTTCACACCATATTTATATACGCCTAGGGTTTCGTAATTCAAAACACCCTCATTTGAACTATTATGTTATTGCTTCCTTGTCTAATTCAAATTAGTATGATTCAAACTACCCTAACACAACATGCATGCATAATTTGAATCGAGCTGATTTGAACTACCCTAAGACTAAATGCATGCATAATTTGAATTGGTCAAATTTAAATTACACTTTTCTATTAATTCGAATTGGTCTAATTCGAATTATTATTGATTTTCCTAGTTTGAATGAGTCTCATTCGAATTATATTAAAATATGCTTTTGAGTGATTCAAGTACCGAATTTTACTTTGGTAGAAATGTATAATTTCTTCTTCTATTTAGTTTAATTTCGTATTTTACCCATAATAATATTAGTATTAATTAAGCTTTTTTGTATGGTTTGAAAGGTATATAAAATTGTGATGTGGTAAAACAATTTGGCATAGATCATGTAGAAAATGGTCTCTTCCTTTTTTTTTCGCTTTATAACTCTCCAACGACATTAGACAATATATTATTATGTAATAGTTAATTTTGTTAAAAAAATGTTATATGTAATATTTTGAATAAAATGTTTGTTTACAAATATTTGAATAAAAAATTATGTTATATAATAATAATATATTTTAACAAAATTAACTATTATAATTTTTTAATTTTTAATGAATAATCTAATTATTTTTCTGTAATATAAAATAATTTAATTATTTTCAAGTAATATAAAATATTTTAATTTTTTTATATTATGTAATTTCAAATAATACTGTATAATAATCGATCTTAATAAATAAAAAATATTTTTGTATATATTTATTTATTTTAAAACAAAAGATAACACTTACTAATTAAACTTTTGTTAAAAGATTAAGAGTTCTGTTCATGTTTTGATAGTTTATTAATCTAAGTTTTTTTTTTGTTTTAAAGCTTTGCATTAATCTATTTCATGATTGAGTATTTCGTTTTTCATAGGATTAGTAGCATCGATAGGTAGGCTAATTTTGTTTTGGATTTGTTTACTGATTCGACTGAACTGATATTCAAATTGTGTTTGAAAACTCATCATTCACATGACCTTTTAAATCAACTAAACATAATGATTTTCTAAGTGTGCGACACAATACATGATTTTCTATACGTGACATAATTTGAATTAGGACAATTCTTGGAATTGTGTTTTCTCAAAAGATTCAATCGGATAGAACTAACTGGGATACGTAATATATAATCCGACCAAAGTACTACTATTGAATCTTATGAGGAACTGAATCGGACTTCGCACTTAACCTTTTCAATTAATCTATTGACCAAGACATTGGCGATTGGTTAATTGAGAAGAAACCAAGAAATCGAGACATTAAAAATCAATTATTTAAGATTCGTCGTGAACAGAGATTAGCAAGCTTTAGAGTTAGGTTAACAAAGTTTGATTCTCCTACGAACATGAACATCTCCAAAATTTTAGATACTATCCACCATTGATTTCTCACAATTCAACAATTATTGTCTCTGAAGCATTCAATTTGCAACACTCCAGCATTCAAGCATTTTAGAATTTTTTAACATTTCTCGATCTAAGTTCTATTGATCTAACTATTAATTTAATTCGATATTTACGTACTCAATCCTTTAATTCTCGTGGAAATAATATCCACTTATATTTTTTGAACGATTCGGTACACTTGCCGATATCCATGAGCTTCACTTTTCGCTCATTACTAGGTCATCGGTTTTTAATTCAACCATTAAGTCGGTTCATTTTTTTAAATATAGTATCAACTTTTATTATGACTCACTTTAATACAATAATATATTTTATTAAAAATAAAAATTATAATAAGTATCATTTGTACTTGTTAGCAAATTATATAAAAATGTGTTTTAAAGTGTATCACTTTTATTATATAAAAATAAGTTAAATACCTTTAAAGTTTTTTTTTATTTAAGATTTTAAGTTCTTTTTATTTAATATTGTACCCCACTAAAATGGGTATAGAAGAATAAGAGACTTTTTATTTAAATAATATTTTTTTATTAGTATCAATTAAAAAATAGAAAATTTATCAATTTATGTATTAATTAGTATTTTTGTAAGTCCGGATTGCGAAAATTAAATTTATAGAATTTTTGATAACTATACTACAAAAATGTGAAAAAAAAAAATTCAAGCTCTCAATTTTCGTCAATGGCATAGCAAAAATGGAACCAAATAAAATAAACATTTTCGTTACCCTTTAAGCAAAAATGTTAGTGATATTCACCTTCTATGCAAGTTTTCATGTACTACATCAAATTAGGAATAGTTATGGGATAGGTAGGAAATGGGAGATACCTTCACGCTTTTCGTCCCTATTCCAATTTGTGGTGGGAGAATATTATCCCTTATCTCTATTCTCAGCGAATTTTTATTTGTTGTGAGATTTCATTTTTTATCTTCTTATATTGATCATTTATATAAAAATTTTAATAAAAGTTTAAAAAAATTAGAAAATATTATTATAACATAACAGTAAAAAAGGAAAAGGACGTCGCGATCAGAGACAATAAGACAACGAGAGAATGCAACACGATAAACATTGAGCAGGAGTGGCAATGGTATGATTGTGATGCTATGGGAGATTGAAATTTGTGAGTTCTGGCCTTTTGAGATGACTGGGGAGTGGGACAACGCAATATTAATGTTATAGAGAGAAGAAAAGACACTTTTAAAATTAGGGTTAAATTTTTCAAAGGTCGAACGAAGAGTTTTAAAAATTATAAGGTGCAGATAAAGTTCAGATTTAGAAATTTTTAATCTATAGATCAAATAAGATAGAACTGATTTTTAAAGAAATTTTAAACATATGAATATATCTGATTAGGTGGAGATTAACTCTATCCAATTCATTGCTAACTTTATATTCAACTCAAAATATACATTCTAGAGACAAAATTGGGCCACGAGATTATATCACATTAATTACAAAAAAAAAATTTGGTATAGATTTTTCTTATATTTAAGGACAGCAAAAAATTCGTTAAAATGAGTATCCGCGAGGGCTAATTCGTAACAGGAACAAAAATGGAGATTTGCTATGTCTCCGTGGGATGAAAATTGTCTTTACAAATAAACAAAAAAAGAACTGGAGAATAAATTCTCGCACCACATATATCTACTAAATCCTCATGACGTAAAATTATAATATAATCCTTGATTTTGTTTATATGAAAACCTAAAATTTAGAATTATAGTTATTATTGATTTTGATAATATGAGATTTAAAAAATATTATTCTAAAAATGTGACCGATAATACATAAATATATAATTATAAATTTTTGAAATGGTTGATATTGAATGACTTTTATATTATATTTTAATTTTATTTTGTATTTTTAATGAATAAATTATAAATTTTTATCTTTTAGGTTAAATTATATTGGATTATATTGTGTTATGTTTAATATTTTGATTTTTTTTTTAATTTTTAGTTTGTTTAAAAAATTTATATCCATATATATTTCTAAAAATTTATTATTCCAAAAGAAACCGCTAAATAAAAACTGATAAGAGAAAAGAGGAGGGGATGTGAGAAATTGTTTTCAAAATGAGCTATGTATTATAATTATGTTGTCATATATATATATGGTAAAACGCAGACTAAAAAGTATGTCATGTATGCTAATCTTTATCCTTCTTGGATCTTGATTAACTTAATTATTGAAATTTATAATTTAAATAAAATATTTAATATTTTTTTTGTCAAGACATTTAATATTGAAGGAATATTCTACTCGATCTCTGACAATTATATTGAAAGGACAATGAGACCTTTAAAAAAAACACCCAACCTGATTTCGAATTCTTTTTTTTTTTGACTGATTAGCCCCTGTGCTAAAAAAAATAACATTGAATTTTTTGGGCACATGGGCTAATCAGTCCCATAAAAGTAAAACTCAGGAGTCGGGTTGGGTATTTTTTTTTTCAAGGGCCTTGTTATCTTTTGAGGTAATTGTTAGGAGCTATTTTAGGTTTTTCTGTTTAATATTTGTTGGCAACATGTACTATTCTATTCGTGGGTATTCAATTCGACCCAATTCAATTCGTTGCAGGCTTGCGGGTAGCATTGAGTGCAGAACGGATTTGAATGCAGGTCGAGTAAGGTGCGGATTGAGTCTTAACCCTACCTGAACAACTCGCATTCTATATATGTATATGTTTTAAAAATATGTTATAGGTGAGTGTTAAACCAATGACCTCTCACTTAGTGTAAAAAGTTTTTATCACTAATCCAAGATCATCATTTCATAATTTAACACTTTTTCTTAATACAAAAATCAATTCTATTTTAGTGATACATAAATAATTTATCACACTCTTACACTCAAATCACATATTCATAGCCCCCAAACTCTTGAAGAATCCTAATATATGATTTTCTTCTCTCAAAACTCAATCTCTTTGTAACTCCGCGTCTGCCCCTACTCCCCTTATCAGCGCTGCTCGCTCACATCACCGACATCTGCCGGCTTGGTCGTCGTGCTCCGAGTTCGGCTACTCGTGTGCTCCATTCAGACTTCAGCCTCCCCGTGCTCCATGCTTCGTGCTTTGTTCAGACTCCAACGCTGTACCACCGTGGTCTATTCATTAAGTTATATAATAGTATTGCATATTTGTGAAAACTCGCGGGTAGGGTCGAATTTCTATGGGTTGATCGGAAATAAGGAAAAACAAGTAGCAGTGATTTAAATCGATTAATTATAAAAAAGAATAATTTAGAAAAAAATAGTATTGAGAAATGAGTTATGAAAGAGTGACAATGAAATTACAAGGGATTCGAAAGATAGATCAAAAAAATTTACAAGAGAAAAGTTCATAAGACAAGCATTGATCACTGTCATAAACTAGATTTTATTTTACATATCTTTCTATGAGAATTTTGAGATCCCCTTGCAGAGATCGTGTGGTTTGGTTCTCACCTCCTACATCCAATATTTTCAGGAAAACTGATGAGAAAGAATCTCAAGATGCTGCTGACATTTATTGTTGTATTTTTGAAATGAAATTGTATTTAGTTATGATTTTTCTCTCGCCTTAATATTGTTATAAATTTTGTACAGAGGAATAGGAATTATTTGTTATATGTATATAATTATTTACATAAGTGTATTTGATGTATTTTATTCATGACTAACGATGTAGCTTTTGGATTGTGATAATTGTTGATTTTATTGAGATATGGAAGATGCATGTATGTATGTATGTATGTATGTATGTATGTATGTATGTATGTATGTATGTATGTATGTATGTATGTATTTACTTGTATAAAAAAAATTAAGGCTGCTATATATATAAGTAGGTAATATAAGGTTTTCATGTAATGCTTTTACCTTTAGCAATATCATGACTTAAGTATGATATTCTTAACGTTGAATACCGTCGAATTTACTGTCAGATTAATCAATTAAATTTGCTGCTAAAAAGATTATTGTTAGATTTACCATCGTCCTTGGATTGACAGTATAAATCTCGCGAGAAATTGCTTACTGACGAATTGTTTTGTTCGATGCTAATTACTGGCAAATTTTTCGTCGATCTTTTCAATGGATTTGGCGAGATTCTGTTGATAGTTGCCATCAGATACATTCAACGGTAACTTTGGCGCCGTTTCATGTGTTTAGGTGCTAAGTTACCTTCGTATTTATCCGACGTAAATCCTATAGTAATGTTAATTTTATTTTTTAATTTTTTGGTACAGTTAAGCCACAATTAGTAGACTCTTGTTAACAAAATTGTTAGCAAAAATTTAAAGTTGCCACCAATCAACAAATTATTTTATTAAAAAATAAATGGTCTATGTAGGAACCGGCTTAACCGCTTTAATATAATAATAATTTAATTGCCCGAAATATATTCGAAAATATAGAAATGATATTTTGAAAAAAAAAGGTGAAATTTGATTTCAATGAATTTTTTCAATGAATTTTTGTAAAAATACGTACTAGAGCTTAAGCCGACAGTATCGACTCTAGTTTGCCTGATACAACGTATTTTGGAAAATAAGATTTTGGAAAATGAAATTTATTATTTTAAAAGGACAAAAATAATTTAGAATTGAAAACCGGACTCTAATCTTAAAGGTTTTAGCCCAACGGGCTAAACCGCTAACGAGTTGGACCGGGCCCAAGATCCAACATATATGTGTGTGTTTAATGAGCTTTAACCTTATTTTGATGGGAAGAGAGAGAGGGAGCTCAGATAGGTGATGGTGGGGGTGAAACCTCATTGTCACTATTCAGCATCACCTTCCCGGAGTCATAACTTGAGTTACGGAGCTCCGATTGACGAGCCATTTGCGGCTACGCAAAGCTCTTGTCGAGCTCTTTATTTCTATCTAAGTTTTTCTGGTAAGAACTCTATTCTCAAGCTCCAGTTTCCTATCCTATCTTCTGTGCATTTTTTGTTATAGTTTTTGAGTAGATTTTGTGGTTTTAGTTATTTAGGTGATCTCTAGTAGCGGGTAATTATCGGGCTTTGCCACAATCGCCGATGGATAAGGTAAGGAACCTCTATATTCTTGTGGTTTAGTGTAGTGTGAGCTTTAGTTGTTAATGCATGGTTATGTTGTATGTATGAAGCTTGTTTTTGGAGTTGGTGGTTGCTTTTGGTTTGGCTTTGGTGGTTTGGACCTTGGTGGAAGCTTGTTGGAATCAAGTTTGGTGTTTGAGAATATTGGGAATCGACCAAGGTATGATTTCGATTTTCTTTATGTAATATGTAATGTTTCTGAACACTTAGGCTAGTTGAGCCTAAGATAGGATTGAATGATGTTGATGTATGATTAATTATATGTGAAATTATGTTCGATGATGAGGAGGATGATATGTAATATAAGAATGTGTGATATATGAATTATAATGATAATATGATGAGTATTGTTATTTGTGATTATGATGATTGATGAAGGATATTGATGATTTATGATATTATTGTTGGTGAATGGTATTGATGATTGAGATTGAGATTGAATAATGATAATTATGAGGATTTATGATGAGAGGTGATGAATGATGTTTATGATGAGTGAATTGTACAAATTGTTGATGATTGAGATCTTAAGTTGGGAATTATGGATTTGTGTTTATTTATGGTGGAAAGATTGAGCGAATTAAGTGTGAAAGTGATAGAAGTACAATAGAATGGTAAAGGGTAGTGCGTGGTAGTGTTGTATGACGTTTGGGTATGTTTTGGTTTGTTTTGGTTATGGAATTTGGAAATTTAAGAACTTTGGTGATTTTGTGTAAAACTTGATTTTTGATGAACTTTGACGGATCATAACTTGAGCCTTAGTTTTTGACATTAGTTGAAATTTTCTTAAATTAAAGTTAAATTCAAAGATCTTTAAATTGATATAAAGTTTGATGAAAATGGATTTTTGTAGAGGAAGTTATGAACGTTTAAAGTTTGGGGTTTAAAACTGATTTTTGCAACTTTATAAAATTTTCTAAGCCTGGGAGTGCATGTGTACGCATACCCCCACCCCCATACGCATACATGCCATTCTGTTTGGCACCTATGCATATGCATACATGTGTATGCGTACGCGAAATGAGCTAAATTGTATGTATGCATACGCATACATAATGCATGCGTATGCATACATGTTTTTCTTCACTTTTCAAGAATTCTCTAGCTTTTTAAACTTCTCTATCTATTATTTAAGATTGTTAACTAGCAATTAGGCCTTAAGACTAATAGAGATGAGTTAGTGAACTAATTGATAATTATGTATTAATTTAGAAGACGGTGACTTAGGCTTGGTATGTCAGTTGGGTGGTTTTGTCTTGTGAACTAATGGGGAACCGGGTTGATGATGAACTTGAGATATTGATGATGGATGATGAGATTGGGACTTGAAAATGAATGTTTATGGTTAATGGGATGAGTATGAACGGAAGTGTTCCAGACACTATATCCTTGGGTTAAGTATGGTGATAACTCAAAAGGAAATGATGATCTTGTTGAATGTTGAGAGTGTGTCAGGCACTATATCCTTGGGTTAAGTACGATAATGTATAGGGCATTATGTCCCTGGTAATGAATTATGATTAATAACCTTTTCTGCTGCAAGAGTGTGCCAGGCACTATATCCTTAGGTTACGCATGCGAGTGTGCCTGGCACTATATCCATGGGAGTGGTAGAAAAGCTACATCTGAAAAGATGTGTTGGGTTGGCATTTATGGACCAACAAGTGATATCACGAGCCAATAGGATAGACATTCATCATATGCATCTTCTATGTGTTTGTCTCCTTTGCTTATCTTCAGTATGCCTAAATGAATCACATGTCTACTTGCTATTTGATTACTTGCTGTATATGTATATTACTTGTGCTTTACTTGTATGCATTAATTGTGTCTTCTGCTGGGATTGAGGAGGTTTGGTAGGCAGTGGCGATGGGATCGCACGAAGGCTAGGTTGGTGAAGGTTGTGGGACAGCGGTGTAAATTTGGTATTAGTTAGAAATCCCCTAAGTTAGATAACCTTGTTTATAGATATGGTTTAAGTTATTTAATTATGTTAAGCTTGAATATTTCTATCGATGTGAAGTTCTAGGATTGTCTTTGGCGCCCCGAAACCTTATATCTTATATATTGGGCATTGTTACCATGCTGAGAACCTCCAGTTCTCATACCAATATTGTTGTTATTTTTCAGATGCAGGTCGCAATCCACCACGGTGAGTTTGCGAATATGGTGACAAAGTGAAGTATGATCTTCCTTACGTTTCATTTTATTTTACTTTTTTTGTAGTTATTCTCTCACCTTTTGTATAGTTGACGTTGTTGCCTTAGAGGCTTTATTTCTGAAAAGCTTTGAGAGATAGGTTGTTGCTGTTTTAAAACTTCAAAATTCTGTTGTATTCAGTTTGACTAGCGATCCTAAACTCCGCAGGTCGTGACTAGTCCTTTCTTTGGTATATTATACTTATATATATACATCTTGTTTGTTTTAATTATTATCTTGTGTACCTTGGAGCTATCTACAAGGTTTTACATATATTATGTCTTGTTCTGTTTGTACCTATGCGTTTAGTTATCGTGTGTGAACGCTTCATGTTTCGTAATTTCGCTTTATGCAATTTGAGCTTTTATTCCGTCATCGGGCTTCTAGTATTAGTATTTCTTCCTAATATTATATGAGCCTTAGAAATATCATGGTACTTTATTATCCTTCACTTTACGGCGCGAGGTAAGGCTTAGGGTAATGGGGTGTTACAGTCTAAATAAAATAAAATGTCACAAATTGTAGAATACAATGAAATAGACAAACAAAAATGCATAAAACTTTAAACCCTATAGATCCCGATAATCTTCAACGTTATCGTCAGTGGCGTCATGGTCCCCCTGCTGAGGAAGCGGAGTAGGTGCTGCTGTCGGTGCCCCACCAGCAGCGTTGCCGCTGGAACTAGTAGCGCCATTGGAACCAGCAACGTTGCTGATCCAGCGCACATCTGCTGGTTGTACTCCTCCATCTGCTGTCACAATCACTCGAGCTGCTCCAACTTCTCTGTTAGGGCCAAGCTGATAGCAACACGTGCAAAAATCTCTTGATACCACTTTTCAGACTGGTCCACCTATTGGTACACCTCCTATGTTAGCTTCTGCACCTCCTCCCTTAAGTCGACAACTTCTTGGGGATTAGTAGGGCTAGTGGCAGAGGCAGAGGGAGAGGAAGCCGCCAATACGGAGGCCATTGGTGAAGAATGATCCCCAACCCAAAGCGGCAATTCTTGTGGGATTTAGAGGCAGTCTCACGTTAAATCCTATCAGGATCCACCATTGAGGTCTCGGAGCCGGCTTCGTCAGCCTCACTAGGCGGCTAAGATTGCTGGGTTGCGGCCTCCATCCTCTATATATACTCTTCCTGCATAACACACGTTAATTGTGATTAGGATAATAGTTAAATAATTGACTTTAAACCATATAAAGTTGAAACCTAGGATTAATTTAAACTCATATAATGAGCCGCAGACCACTCGTATACCTCGACGACCTGGGCGAAGCCTTGTTAGCGACATTAGTTAGACAGCAATGCTTGAACTCGTTGTTATCTCTAAAATAGACATCCAATTCACGCTTGATGTTTGAACAGATCCACGATGTCCGGTGGTCTTTCCCCTAACAAACGTCGCTCATCATCTGCTGAAGTCATTTGGCTACCCGGTGATTATAGATCTTCCTCATCATGACACTATGTTCTGCATCCCATATGAATTTCAACTACACAAAGTGATTCACCAAGATTAGTTAGTTGGAATAAAATACAGTTCAAATATAGTTAATTAATTCAAATCAAATTGGATTCTTACCACCCACTTCTGAAACCAATGCTCTCGGGTCCCAGTTGAAATCTGCGTGTAGGTTGGCCATGGGTGGTCGTACATGGACTTAATGACCTCGGATATCTCCTGTGTGCATGCATTAGGATTTGGTGCAAACATGTCAGAGAAAAAATCTCACATTAACAAACACATAAGATAAACAAACTTAATATAAACAAAATTAATATAAAAAAATTGAACTCATGACTGCATACCATGGGGCCAAATCCTCAGCCACATAATGGGCAGTAGTGGAGGAGCATCCTACTCGGGGCATTAGAGGAATCACCCACCACGAACTCTGTTGACGTCGTCGCTGCACCTGCAGGGGCAAAGAGGCACCTAGTTCGGGTTTGGGACCATGATGAATTGCTGGTTCGATGGACCCGCCTGTGATGTCACAGGAGTCGACGGGGTAGTTGGGGTAAAGGGAGATGACTGGGCAGCCCTGTGGGATTCGGTGGAAGCCCGCCCTCTACCACATGATCTACTTGACCTACCTCTACTACCTGTCGTCATGTCTACAGCGAATATATTAATTATATATTAATAATATATTAATAATATAATAAACACCAATAAATAATAACATAAAAAATTTTAGAAATAACAAATAATTCTAAAAGTGTTTTAGTTTAGTAAATTTAAAAAAGAAAGAGAAATTACATAGTGTTTTAATTTCAAAATAATTAAATTAAAATGAATAAGTGTTCTGGTTAGTTTAGTAAACTAACAAGCTCCTATGGAGCAATAAAACACTAATTGTAAAGGAGAAAATTTTTTTCATAAGAACCAAAATGAATATATACATATATACTTATCTTGTAAATGCCATAAATATTTATCATAGTACCAACTAACAAAATAAAAATTATAAATTAAGATAAAAATAATTATTTAAATTAATAATTGCACAAAAATACAGCAACTTAACAATTAATTATAACAATTTCGAAAACATAATTTTAATTTTTTCGATTTTACTAAAAATCTTATAAAAATTTTGACAGAGTCTCTCTTAAAATTCGAATTTTTTCACCCATCAAGGGTTCCATCTAAACCAAACATCCAAAATCCCTTCTCAACTAGTTAATTTTTTAAATCATTATGAAGATAATATACAAACAGCTCCTTCATTATTAATACAGTCAAACATTTTTTAAACAATTTCAATAGCAGTAATCAGCAAACAACTTAATAATCCAATATTTTTCATCAATCTCAGAGTCTAATCTAACCTATTCTAACCTATCCTAACCACCTAACTCTACTAAAACAAAAAATTAAACTAACTCTACTAACTAATTAATTAACTTGATATAATTGAATTTGAAATAAATGGAGTTAAAAAAAACCTTGAATGCAGAACAAGAGAGAACAGAGAATAGAGGTGGAAGTGCAGTGGCGACAGAAGCAGAAGCGGCAAGGGCGTTACAATAGCAGCGACAGCAACATTTACAAAAGCAGCAGCGGCGGAAGAGATTAACAGAGAGGAGAGATGAGAAGGTTAGAGAGAGAGAGTGAGATGGTGAGAGGTTAGAGAGAGAAATGAATATGAGAAGTTAGAGAGAGAGAGAGAGAGAGAGAGAGAGAGAGAGAGAGTGAGTGAGTGAGTGAATTCGAAATGAGGGGGAAAGGGGTTCGCGGCTCTAATTTAGGACACGGTTACCGTCGGATTTACCGGTGGATATTTCCAATGGTAACGTGGAGTGGATCACCAAAACGCAACATTCTATTAAACATGTCTACCATTGAATTTTTCCGATGGTAACTCCGACGCTAAAGTTAGCGCCTATTTATTATGATTTTCCGCCAAAAGTTATCGACGGTTTTACCATCAGAAACGATTATCTGCCGATAATTATTTGACATGGCGAATTCTGACTGTAATTGTCGCCACTAAAATCGACGGTAAATCCGACAACTCTCAGCATTTTCTTGTAGTGAGCTAGGATTTAGTTGCTCTCAACCCGCGAGTAGGATAGGGTTAGAGTTGGCTCCAAACCCTACCCACTACCACCCTTTCTATCGAGATGCACTCGGATATAAATGATGGCTAGATGCAATCGGTTATCTCCATCATTTGGAATCATAAGAACTCCCAATCTTTAAAAGTATGAGAATCATATAATTTTACGGTCCTATAAATTTGTATGCCTAAACTGGAAAGGTGAAAGAAAAATAAGGATTGGATGCCATGTATTTTAAAGGAGTAAACACCCAACCTGATCCTTTTCCATTTTTACGAAGGACAAGGCGACTCTTGTCCAAAAGAGAGAGATATTTCAATCCTTAATTTTTTTTATTTTGGAACAATACGATCCCTTTGTTAGAAAATTTGTTAAATATCAGCAAAAAATTAGTTTTATAGAGAGTTTTATTTGTAATTTGTAGGGATTTTAAAATCTCACAAATTATTAATAAGTTTATTTTTAAGAAATTCCTTCACTAATAGTAGTTAAGTGGAGAAAGTCCGTTGTTAAAAATGATGTCGCCAGATAAAAGTAATTGCAGTATTGATGAGCAGATAATTTATACGGTTTTTGGCATTGATTTAGGTAGTTTTTAGTAAGATCTATCTACTTTTAGGGATGTTTTCATTAGTTTTTATGAAAAATTCATATTTCTAGACTTTAGTATGAGTTTGTGTATTTTTCTATGATTTCAGGTATTTTCTGGCTGAAATTGAGGGACTTGAGCAAAAATCTGATAGGAGGCTAACAAAGGACTGCTGATGCTGTTGGATTCTGACCTCCCTGCACTCGAAATAGGTTTTCTGGAGCTACCAAACTTCAAATGGCGCGCTCTCAATGGAGTTGGAAAGTAGACATCCAGAGCTTTCCATCAATATATAATGGTCCATACTTTGTTCGAGCTTAGACAACGCAAACTGCCATTCAACGCCAGTTTCATGCTGCATTCTGGAGTAAAACGCCAGAAACACGTCACAAACCAGAGTTAGACGCCAAAAACAGGTTACAACTTGGTGTTTAACTCCAAGAGAAGCCTCTTCAGGTGTAAAGCTCAAGATCAGCCTAAGCACACACCAAGTAGACCCCGGAAGTGGATTTCTGTATCAATCACTTATCTCTGTAACCCTAGAAGCTAGTTTTAGTATAAATAGAACTTTTTACTATTGTACTAGTGTCTTTTTGACCACATCTTTGGTCTCAGTTTTAATCTATTGTTCATCTTAGGAGACAATTGATCACATTTTGGGGGCTGGCCATTCGGCCATGCCTGGACCATCACTTATGTATTTTCAACGGTGTAGTTTCTACACACCATAGATTAAAGTGTGGAGCTCTGATGTACCTCGAGTTTTAATGCAAAGTACTACTATCTTTTATTCAATTCAGCTTGTTCTTATTCTAAGATATTTGTTGCACTTCAACATGACGAATGTGATTATCCGTGACACTCATCATCATTCTCACCTATGAACTCGTGATTGACAACCATTTCCGTTCTACCTCAGAACGAACGAATATCTCTTGGATTCCTTAATCAGAATCTTCGTGGTATAAGCTAGAATTATTGGCGGCCATTCTTAAGAATCTGGAAAGTATAAACCTTGTCTATGGTATTCCGAATAGGATTCAGGGATTGAATGACTGTGACGAGTTTCAAACTCGCGATTGTTGGGCGTGGTGGCAGACGCGAAAGAATCAATGGATTTTATTCCGACATGATCGAGAACCGACAGATGATTAGCCGTGCTGTGATAGAGCATTTGGACCATTTTCACTGAGAGGATGGGATGTAGCCATTGACATCAGTGATGCCCTACATACAGCTTGCCATGGAAAGGAGTATGAAGGATTGAAGGAAGGTAGTAGGAAAGCAGAGATTCAACAAGGACAAAGCATCTCCATACACTTATCTGAAATTCCCACCAATGATTTACATAAGTATCTCTATCTTTATTTTATGTTTTATTTATTATTATTTTCGAAAACCATTATAACCATTTGAATCCACCTAACTGAGATTTACAAGATGACCATAACTTGCTTCATACCAACAATCTCCGTGGGATCGACCCTTACTCACGTAAGATTTATTACTTGGACGACCCAGTGCACTTGCTGGTTAGTTGTGCGGAGTTGTGACAAAGTGTGATTCACGTTTAAGAGCGCTACCAAGTTTTAGCGCCATTGTTGATAATCACAATTTCGTGCACCAAGTTTTTTGCACCGTTGCCGGGGATTGTTCGAGTTTGGACAAATGACGGTTCATCTTGTTATTCAGATTAGGTAATTTTCTTTTCAAAAATCTTTCAAAAAATTTTTTTTTCTTTATTTTCGTTTTTCAAAAATATAATTTTCGAAAAATCCAAAAAAAATCATAAAATAAAAAAATAAAAAAATTTTCTGTTTCTTATTTGAGTCTAGAGTCAAATTTTAAGTTTGGTGTCAATTGCATGTTTTTAAAATTTATGCATTCTTTTTTCAAAAATTCATGCATGTGTTCTTCATGATCTTCAAGTTGTTCTTGATAAGTCTTCTTGTTTGATCTTTAAATTTTCTTATTTTGTGTCTTTTGTTGTTTTTCATATGCATTCTTGCATTCATAGTGTCTAAACATGAAAAATTTCTAAGTTTGGTGTCTTGCATATTTTTCTTTTCTTGAAAGTTTTTCAAAAATAAGTCTTGATGTTCATCTTGATCTTCAAAGTGTTCTTGGTATTCATCTTGACATTCATAGTGTTCTTGCATGCATCATGTGTTTTGATTCATAATTTTCATGTTGTGAGTCATTTTTGTTATTTTTCTCTCTCCTCATTAAAAATTCAAAAATAAAAAAATATCTTTTTCTTTTTTTCTCATAAATTTCAAAAATTTGAGTTGATTTAGTCAAAAATTTTTAAAACTTAGCTATTTCTTATAAGTCAAGTCAAATTTTTAATTTTTAAAATCCTATCTTTTTAAAACCTTTTCAAAAATCAAATCCTTTTCATTTTTATTTTATGACTTTCAAAAATTTAAAAAAATATTTTTCAAAATATTTTTCTTATCTTTATTTCATAATTTTTGAAAACTTTACTAACAATTAATGTGATTGACTCAAAAATTTGAAGTTTGTTACTTTCTTGTTAAGAAAGGTTCAATTTTTAAATTCTAGAATCATATTTTTTAGTTTCTTATTAGTTAAGTAATCAATTTTAATTTTAAAAATAAAATCTTTTTCAATCATATCTTTTTAAATCATAGCTTTTTCAAAATCAATTTCAAAATCTTTTCTAACTTCTTATCTTTTCAAAATTGATTTTCAAATCTTTTTCAACTAACTAATTGAGTTTTTGTTTATTTCTTATCTTTTTCAAAACCACCTAACTACTTTTCTCTTTCTAATTTTCGAAAATGCCTCCCTCTTTTTCAAAATTCTTTTAATTAACTAATTGTTTCAAATTTTAATTTTATTTTTATTTCTTCTCTTAATTTTCGAAAATCACTAACCTGTTTTCAAAAATAATTTTCGAAAACTCTTCTCTCTCATCTTCTTCTATTTATTTATTTATCTACTAACACCTCTCTTCTACTCAAGAATTTGAACCCACTTTTTCCCCCTGTGTTTGGATTCTTACCTTTTTCTCCTTTTATTCTCTTATTCTTCTACTCACATAAAGGAATCTCTATACTGTGACATAGAGGATTCCTCTTTTTTCTCTGTTATCTTCTTTTTCATATGAGCAGGAGCAGGGACAAGAACTTTCTTGTTGAAGCAGATCCGGAACCTGAAAAGACTCTGAAGAAGAAGCTAAGAGAAGCTAAAGCACAACAATCCAGAGAAAACCTTACAGAGAATCTCGAAAAAGAAAGAGACATGGCCGAACCCAATAACAATGGTGGAGGCGCAAGGAGGATGCTTGGTGATTATACTACACCTACTTCCAAATTTGATGGAAGAAGCATCTCAATCCCTGCTATTGGAACAAACAATTTTGAGCTGAAACCTCAACTAGCTGCTCTAATGCAACAGAACTGCAAGTTTCATGGACTTCCATCAGAAGATCCCTATCAGTTTTTAATTGAGTTCTTGCAGATCTGCGAGACTGTTAAGACTAATGAAGTAGATCCTGAAGTCTACAGGCTCATGCTTTTCCTTTTTGCTGTAAGAGACAGAGCTAGAACATTGTTGGACTCACAACCTAAAGATAGCCTGGACTCTTGAGATAAGCTGGTCACAGCCTTCTCGGTTAAGTTCTTTCCTCCTCAAAAGCTGAGCAAGCTTAGAGTGGATGTTCAGACCTTCAAACAAAAAGATGGTGAATCCGTCTATGAAGCTTGGGAAAGATACAAGCAGATGACCAAAAGGTGTTCTTCTGACATGCTTTCAGAGTGGACCTTTTTGGCTATATTCTATTATGGTCTATCTGAGTTCTCTAAGATGTCACTGGACCATTCTGCAGGTGGATCCATTCACCTGAAGAAAATGCATGCAGAAGTTCAAGAACTTATTGACATGGTTGCAAATAACCAATTCATGTACACTTCCGAGAGGAATTCTGTGAGTAATGGGATACCTCAGAGGAAGGGAGTTCTTGAAATTGATGCTCTGAAAGCCATATTGGCTCAAAACAAAATGTTGACTCAGCAAGTCAACATGATTTCTCAAAGTCTGAATGGATGGCAAAATGCATCCAACAGTACTAAAGAGGCATCTTCTGAAGAAGAAGCTTATGATCCTGAGAACCCTGCAATGGCAGAGGTGAATTACATGGGTGAACCCTATGGGAACACCTATAATTCTTCATGGAGAAATCATCCAAACTTCTCATGGAAGGATCAACAAAAGCTCCAACAAGGCTTTAATAATGGTGGAAGAAACAGGCTTAGTAATAGCAAACCTTTTTCATCATCTTCTCAGCAACAGACAGAGAATTCTAAGCAGAGCTCCTCTAACTTAGCAAATATAGTCTCTGATCTGTCTAAGGCCACTTTAAGTTTTATGAGTGAAACAAGGTCCTCCATTAGAAATTTGGAGGCACAAGTGAGCCAGCTGAGTAAGAAAATCACTGAAACTCCTCCTAGTACTTTCCCAAGCAATACTGAAGAGAATCCGAAAAGAGAGTGCAAGGCCATTGACATAATCAAATTGGCCGAACCTAGAGAGGAAGGGGAGGACGTGAATCCCAATGAGGAAGACCTCATGGGACGTCTTCCAGACAAGAAGGAGTTCCCTATTGAGGACCTAGAGAAATCTAAGGCTCACATAGAGACCATAGAGATTCCATTAAACCTCCTTCTGCCATTCATGAGCTCTGAAAACTATTCTTCCTCTGAAGAGGATGAAGATGTAACTGGAGAGTAAGTTGCTCAATATCTAGGAGCTATCATGAAGCTGAATGCCAAGTTGTTTGGTAATGAGACTTGGGAAGATGCACCTCCATTGCTCATTAGTAAACTAGATACATGGGTCCAGCAAACTTTACCTCAAAAGAAACAAGATCCTGGTAAATTCTTAATACCCTGTACCATGGGTACCATGACTTTTGAGAAGGCTCTGTGTGACCTGGGGTCAGGTATAAATCTTATGCCACTCTCTGTAATGGAGAAACTATGGATCTTTGAGGTACATGCTGCCACATTCTCATTAGAAATGGCAGATAAGTCAATAAGACAAGCTTATGGAATGGTAGAGGACGTGTTAGTGAAGGTTAAAGGCCTTTACATCCCCGCTGATTTCATAATTTTAGACACTAGGAGGGAGAAGGATGAATGTATCATCCTTGGAAGACCCTTCCTAGCCATAGCAGGAGCTGTGATTGATGTTAACAGAAGAGAATTAGTCCTTCAATTGAATGGGGACTACCTTGTGTTTAAGGCCCAAGGCTATTCTTCTGTAAACATAGAGAAGAGGCACGATAAGCTTCTCTCAATATAGAGTCAAACAAAGCCCCCACAATCAAACTCTAAGTTTGGTATTGGGAGGCCACAACCAAACTCTAAGTTTGGTGTTGAACCCCCACATTCAAACTCTAAGTTTGGTGTTGGGAGGTCCCAACAATGCTTTGAAAATCTGTGAAGCTCCATGAGAGCTCACTGTCAAGCTATTGACATTAAAGAAGCACTTATTGGGAGGCAACCCAATTTTTATTTATCTATATTTTTATTGTTATTTTATGTTTTATTAGGTTCATGATCATGTGGAGTCACAAAACAAATACTAAAATTAAAAACAGAATAAAAAATAGCAAAGGAAATAGCACAACCTGGAGGAAGAGCTTGCTGGTGTTTAAACGCCAATAATGAGCATCTGGCTGACGTTCAACGCTAGAACAGAGCATGAATCTGGCATTGAACGCCAGAAACAAGCAGCAGTCTGGCGTTTAAACGCCAGGATTACACCCTGAGGAGAGCTGGCGTTAAACGCCAGAAACAAGCATGGAACTGGCGTTCAACGCCAGAAACATGCTGCAGATTGGCGTTAAACGCCCAAAACAAGCATTGAGCTGGCGTTTAACGCCAGAAACAAGCATCAACCTAGCGTTAAATGCCAGGATTGCATGCAGAGGGCATTTTACACGCCTAATTGGTGCATGAATGATAAATCCTTGACACCTCAGGATCTGTGGACCCTACAAGATCACCTCAGGATCTGTGGACCCCACAAGATCACCTCAGAATCCCCACCTACCTCGACTCACCCTCTCTCTTCTTCACACAATCCAATATCACTCTTTCCCAAAAAAACTCTTCACCAATCACCTCAATCTCTCTTCCCCATCACCTCTTCACCACTCACATCCATCCACTCTTCCCCATAAACCCCACCTACCTTCAAATTCAAAATTTCTTTCCCACCCAAACCCACCCTAAATGGCCGAACCAAACCCCTCTCCCTCTACTATATAAACCCCTCCATCCTTCTTCATTCTCACACAACACCCCTTGGCCGAATACATATCTCTCTCCCTCTCCTCCATATCTTCTTCTTCTTCTTCTTCTTCTTCTTCTTCTTCTTCTTCTTCTTCTTCTTCTTCTTCTTCTTCTTCTTCTTCTTCTTCTTCTTCTTCTTCTTCTTCTTCTTCTTCTTCTTCTTCTATTCTTTCTTCTTTTGCTCGAGAGTGAGAAAAATTCTAAGTTTGCTGTGGTAAAAGCATAGCTTTTTTGTTTTTTCATAACCACTTATGGCACCTAAGGCCGGAGAAACCTCTAGAAAGAGGAAAGGGAAGACAAAAGCTTCCACCTCCGAGTCATGGGAGATGGAGAGATTCATCTCAAATGTCTATCAAGACCACTTCTATGAAGTTGTGGCCAAGAAGAAGGTGATCCCTGAGGTCCCTTTCATGCTCAAGATAAATGAGTATCCGGAGATCCGACATTAGATTCAAAGAAGAGGTTGGGAAGTTCTAACCAACCCCATTCAACAAGTCGGAATCTTAATGGTTCAAGAGTTCTATGCTAATGCATGGATCACTAGGAACCATGATCAAAGTATGAACCCGAATCCAAAGAATTATCTTACAATGGTTCGGGGGAAATGCTTAGATTTCAGTCCAGAAAATGTAAGGTTGGCATTCAACTTACCTATGATGCAAGAAGATGCACGTCCCTACACTAGAAGGGTCAACTTTGATAAAAGGTTGGACCAAGTCCTTATAGACATATGTGTTGAAGGAGCTCAATGGAAAAGAGACTCTAAAGGCAAGCTGGTTCAATTGAGAAGACTTGACCTTAAGCCTGTGGCTAGAGGATGGTTGGAGTTCATCCAACGCTCCATCATCCCCACTAGCAACCAATCCGAAGTTACTGTGGATCGGGCCATCATGATCCATAGCATCATGATTGGAAAGGAAGTAGAAGTTCATGAAGTCATCTCTCTAGAACTCTACAAAGTAGCCGAAAAGCCCTCCACCTTGGCAAGGCTAACTTTTCCTCATCTCATTTGCCATCTATGCTACTCAGCTAGAGTTATCATAGAAGGAGACATCCTCATTGAAGAGGACAAGCCCATCACTAAGAGGAGGATGGAGCAAACAAGAGAGCCCATTCATGGATCTCAAGAGACACATGAGGAAGCTCATCATCAAGGAATCCCTGAGATGCCTCAAGGGATGCATTTTCCTCCAAACAACTATTGAGAACAACTCAACACTTCTCTAGAAGACTTGAGTTATAACATGGACCAATTAAGGGTGGAGCACCAAGAGCACTCCATCATTCTCCATGAGATTAGAGAAGATCAAAGAGCTATGAGGGAGGAGCAACAAAGGCAAGGAAGAGACATAGAGGAGCTCAAGGACATCATTGGTCCTTCAAGAAGAAGATGCCACCATCACTAAGGTGGACTCATTCCTTAACTTCCTTGTTCCTATTTCTCTATTTTTCGGTTTTAAGCTTCATGTTTGTTTATGTTTTGAGTCTTTATTACATGATCATTAGTGTTTAGTAACTATGTCTTAAGGCTATAAATAATTCCATGAATCCTTCACCTCTCTTAAATGAAAAATGTTTTTAATACAAATGAACAAGAAGTACATGAGTTTCGAATTCATCCTTGAAATTAGCTTAATTATATTGATGTGCTGACAATACTTTTTGTTTTCTGAATGAATGCTTGAACAAGTGCATATTTTTGATCTTGTTGTTTATGAATGTTAAAATTGTTGGCTCTTGAAAGAATGATGAACAAAGAGAAATGTTATTGATAATCTGAAAAATCATAAAATTGATTCTTGAAGCAAAGAAAAAGCAGTGAAGAACAAAAGCTTGCGAAAAAAAAGTGGCGAAAAAAATAAAAAGCAAGCAAAAAAAACCAAAAGGCAAGGGTAAAAAGGATCAAAGGCTTTGAGCATCAATGGATAGGAGGGCCCAAGAAATAAAATCCAGGCCTAAGCGGCTAAATCAAGCTGTCCCTAACCATGTGCTTGTGGCATGCAGGTCCAAGTGAAAAGCTTGAGATTGAGTGGTTAAAGTTGTGATCCAAAGCAAAAAGAGTGTGATTAAGAGCTCTGGACACCTCTAACTGAGGACTTTAGCAAAGCTGAGTCACAATCTGAAAAGGTTCACCCAGTCATGTGTCTGTGGCATTTACGTATCCGGTGGTAATACTGGAAAACAAAGTGCTTAGGGCCACGGCCAAGACTCATAAAAGTAGCTGTGTTCAAGAATCAACATACTTAACTAGGAGAATTAATAACTCTATCTGAACTCTGAATTCCTATAGATGCCAATCATTCTAAACTTCAAAGGATAAAGTGAAATGCCAAAACTGTTCAGAAGCAAAAAGCTACAAGTCCCGCTCATCTAATTAGAACTAATATTCATTGATATTTTGGGATTTATAGTATATTCTCTTATTTTTACCCTATTTGATTTTCAGTTGCTTGGGGACAAGTAACAATTTAAGTTTGGTGTTGTAATGAGAGGATAATTTATACGCTTTTTGGCATTGATTTTAGGTAGTTTTTAGTAGGATCTAGCTACTTTTAGGGATGTTTTCATTAGTTTTTATGCAAAATTCACATTTCTGGACTTTACTATGAGTTTCTGTGTTTTTCTGTGATTTCAGGTATTTTCTGGCTGAAATTGAGGGACCTGAGCAAAAATCTGATAGGAGGCTGACAAAGGACTGCTGATGCTGTTGGATTCTGACCTCCCTGCACTCGAAATGAATTTTCTGGAGCTACAGAACTCCAAATGGTGCGCTCTCAATGGCGTTGGAAAGTAGACATCCAAAGCTTTCCAGCAATATATAATGGTTCATACTTTGTTCGTGCTTAGACGATGCAAACTGGCGGTCAACGCCAGTTCCATGCTGCATTCTAGAGTAAAACGCCAGAAACACGTCACAAACCAGAGTTAAATGCCAAAAACACGTTACAACTTGCCGTTTAACTCCAAGAGAAGCCTCTGCACGTGTAAAGTTCAAGCTCAGCCCAAGCACACACCAAGTGGGCCCTAGAAGTGGATTTCTGCATCAATCACTTATCTCTGTAACCCTAGTAGCTAGTTTTAGTATAAATAGAACTTTTTACTATTGTACTAGTGTCTGTTTGACCACATCTTTGGTCTCAGTTTTAATCTATTGTTCATCTTAGGAGACTATTGATCACATTTTAGGGGCTGGCCATTCGGCCATGCCTGGACCATCACTTATGTATTTTCAACGGTGGAGTTTCTACACACCATAGATTAAGGTGTGGAGCTCTGCTATACCTCGAGTTTTAATGCAAAGTACTACTATCTTTTATTCAATTCAGCTTGTTCTTATTCTAAGATATTCGTTGCACTTCAACATGACGAATGTGATGATCCGTGACATTCATCATCATTCTCACCTATGAACACGTGATTGACAACCACTTCCGTTCTACCTCAGAACGAACGAATATCTCTTGGATTCCTTAATAAGAATCTTCGTGGTATAAGCTAGAATTATTGGCGGCCATTCTTGAGAATCTGGAAAGTCTAAACCTTGTCTGTGGTATTCCGAGTAGGATTCAGGGATTGAATGACTGTGACGAGTTTCAAACTCGCGATTGTTGGGCGTGGTGACAGACGCAAAAGAATCAATGGATTTTATTCCGACATGATCGAGAACTGACAAATGATTAGCCGTGCTGTGACAGAGCATTTGGACTATTTTCACTGAGAGGATGGGATGTAGCCATTGACAACGGTGATGCCCTACATACAGCTTGCCATGAAAAGGAGTATGAAGGATTGAAGGAAGGTAGTAGGAAAGCAGAGATTCAACAGGAACAAAGCATCTCCATACACTTATCTGAAATTTCCACCAATGATTTACATAAGTATCTCTATCTTTATTTTATGTTTTATTTATTATTATTTTCGAAAACCATTATAACCATTTGAATCCGCCTAACTGAGATTTACAAGATGACCGTAGCTTGCTTCATAGCAACAATCTCCATGGGATCGACCCTTACTCACGTAAGGTTTATTACTTGGACCACCCAGTGCACTTGCTGGTTAGTTGTGCGGAGTTGTGACAAAGTGTAATTCACGTTTGAGAGCGCTACCAAGTTTTGGCGCCATTGTTGATGATCACAATTTCGTGCACAAGTATGAATACCTTTTAAAGGGAAAAATTAATATCGAATAAGAAACGAATTAAGAGAACATCAATGTTGATAATATTAGTATTAATGATGATGATGGTAGATGAGATAACAATGATGATAAAATATAATTACATAATAAAAAATAATAGAGATAAAAGTGATAATAACGAGGATGAAAAAGATGATAATAATAGTGACCATAATTGATCATATTATCAAAAAAATTTTTGTAAGAATTTAAAATCCACACAAAATATAAAAAAAAATTTCACAAAAATAATTATTATTACTATTTAACAGATTTTTTTAATAAAAATTTATATTATTCTAAAATAAAATATTTTAAAATAAAAAAAAGTGAGAGCCAAAATATTTTTTATTTTGAATAAAAATAATTTTTTTAGACAAAAATCATCTTATATTTTATAAAAATAGACAGAGACCAAACTGAGTCCTTCACTCTATTTTAAAGTCGTTTTAGAAGCATCCATTTGAATTTTGAACTATACACTTTAAAAGACTTATTTAAAATGTTGAAAGGGACCAGGGTTATTATGATTATTGCATGGAATATAATAAGCGATAAACGATAGTGATCAAGTGCTATGACTTTTTTGCAGACACGTGCAACAGGTTTAGAAAAGCCACAAAACCTATGGTATGGGTTCTTCTAGTAATCTGATTTTGATTTTGACGTTAATAATCACATATTCTATCTATATGTTAGATATGTTAGATATTTATATTTCAATAAAATTATAGTGATATATAACTTAGTTGATAATTAAATTAATATAACTGGCCTGGGTACCCCTATATATATCACTTCGCCTATAAACTAAGTCAGCCAAAAAAAAAGTCCACACCCTTGTTTGCGGCTAAACTATTTAGTTTCCACCTTGTATATGATGTGAACAGAGAAATTAGGGTGTCTCATTTGGGTGGTTACCGCCTTGGCAGTTGGCACTTTACGGTTGCCGACTTAAACTTTCAACTTTAGAAAAATAATTTTTAATTAATTCTGTAATTTTCTTTTTACAACTTACATGATATTATAAACGTAAATACGGGTGGTTCACTTCTGGCCTAAGTAATATATATATAGCCATAATTGAAGGAAGCTTACAAGATTATTCATTAACATGGACATGAAGTCCGTAGTATTTGCTTTGTTCCTAGTCATTTATCTTCTCCAGGTAAGCTAAGCTTCTTGATTATTTGGTTAATATCCTTTTACTTTAATTTCAATCTTCTATGTTTTTTTTTTCCTAAATTCTTAGAAGGTTTTGTGTTTTGTGTTGGGATAGGATGCTAACATGATATGTGCAAGAAAGGAGTTAGGTGAATATTGGAAAAACATGATGATGGAGCAACCTATGCCAGAATCAATTAAAGAGCTTATTGAGGATAGAGGAGGACTAGTCTCATCAGAATCAGATGGTGGGAAGAACCGTTTTACTAGAGACTTTGATATAAAGCCTAATGTCATATTATATCACACTGCTACTCACCATAACCATGAACCTCAGTTTATGATGATACAGGATCAAATGGTTGAACAAATAAAGTCAACAAACGATGAAAAAGGGTTGAATTGAAGATCCTGCCTTATATGCTAATCATAGAGACAGAGCACACATACACACACACATACATCTAGATGTACAATATGTTTGATTCATCAGACATTTATTAGTTAGTTTAGTAGTTATTATACCTATATGTTTTTATATTTCTTTGGTTATCTCTAATTTTCTTTGCTGCATTCATTTTTGGTTTCTGTAGGATTTTGAACAGAGAAACATACATGTATGTTGATCACTTCAATAAGTTAGTTGTTAATCGTGATATATTAAAATTTTAGCTTTTATTTCTCAGAATCTCCGGAAATTGAAAGACATATGCTCTTTGTTTAATTGGCTTAGCTTCTTTTAGATTCAAAAGTTTGAAGAATTGTGGAAGGTGACATTAGACCAAAATCCAAAAGCCATATTCAGTATAAATATGTATTTAGTGAGGGTGAAAATGAGGGACATGTTAATCACTATATTGCTCTCTGGTTATTAGTTCTTATTACTTCCTCCGTGCATATATTATATGTAGTTAAACGTGTTTAGTTCTTATATATAGTATTCGAGGAGTGTTTGGGACAATAGGTTGTGTGATATGTAGTTATCAATTAGTTATTATTAATATTTTTAATAGTATAAAATTATATCTTATGGTGTGAAATTATTTTTTTTTATAGTTTAATACTGACTAAATTTTAATAAAAATATTCGTCCTTAAACTTTGTCATAATATTTTGGATGCCTGTTTTTTTTTTGTCAGAGAAATGTTTTTCATAGTTACTGGAGTACAGCTTTCGCCCTGAGACGGAGACCAACTATTTTTTTCTAGTATCAATATTTTCTAATAAGAATCGCTTCATAATAAATGACTCAAATCAAAATGGTCTTTTTTTATTTTTCATTTTTGGTCATGCTTTTTTTCGTCTTTGGTAGCATTCTTTTTCCTCTTTCTTTTCTTTTTGGGGCTCGGAGTTGCTGAAAAAATACGGAAAACAAATTACGAAGACACTTGAGACAGTCCAAGAGTGTTTTTTTCTGCTCCTAAAATGAGAGTGAAGTTTTTTTTTTTTTAACGATCTTTGGTCAACACATAAAGTCTTAACTAGGCGGAGCCTTTGGTCGTGCGTCTCGTGCTTGATTAAATATTTGTTAAAAGACTATGCGCATAAAAAATTGTTAAAGAAAACTAACAAACTGGCCAAATAATTACTTCTCTTTTGTTTAAAGAAAGTACGACAAAAATAATTAAAATTTTTTAATAAATAATAAATAATTTTTGTATTTGTCAAATCGCTGATACGTTTGATTGAATTTTTTTTAAAAATATTTGGATAATTATTTTAGAGGTACACAAAAAATAAATAAAAATTTGATCACTATTATTTTTTACTTTTGGGCTATTAACAAAAATAAATAGCATAAAAATTTATTTGGCTTAAAATCACTAAATTTTAATAATAAAATGTCTTATTTTTTTAATTATGTTTAAAAAATATCAAAATTCAATTTTTAATATATTTTTTATTCATACTCTAACCCAACAATTAAAATAAGACCCAATAAAATTAAAATACCCAATCTATAAAGGAGGTCTTCAACCCCGTACCCAACCTCTTGAAAGAGGTTGGACATTGCAAAAGAGTTCAAACTCTACTTGCTCAAGCAAGTGAACTACCTCTCAAAATCTCTCCTACTATCTCTATCTATATTAAAAGATAATGATAACGAACTCCCAAGATAAAGGGAACGATTATCTATAAATAAAGATTGAACTACTCCAACAAAGGTAGTTATCGATTCTACTAAAAATACACTGACACTCCTCAGATATACTCACGTTCTGATCTATTAAAAGCCTGCCTAAAGCTCTTACTAACTTAAGTATTGAAGTCTATTGCAGGTACCACCCCCACGTCCTCACGAGGAACTCGGACAGACGGCACCTCCGCGTCAACAAGTTGGATGCGGCCATACAAAGGAATCTGGACCTCACGTTTAGGCCCAAATCAATGTTTCAGGTAACCCTCGAAACATTGACGCCGTTGTCGGGGACTTGAGATTCAACCCCTAATAATTGCGGACCACCCGTATGAAGAAGGGCATACAGCATCCGATCTGAACCTGAGCCCCAACCAGAGGGCCATGCCATTATATTTCCTCCACCACCATAAACACATGTTCCTCGCGGAGAAGGAACAGCGAGAAATCCCCAACTCAGAAAGATCCAATCATAGGTCCATCCACCTGCAGAAGAAGACTCCCCCGCAAACAACGGAGCTACTGGGGTTGGTTCACGGGCAACGAGAACGACTAGAACAACTTCAACTTGAAGCCAAGCGTCAATGTGAAGCAGAACGGGAGCTGCGATGTAAAATCTTGATTTAACGAAAATTAAATAAATAATTAATTAAATATGGGTGGTAATGAGTGAAAATTTTAGCATCATAATTTGATAATTTAAATATGATATTTAGACTCAATGGATTTTTCTGAGTCTGAAAACATAATTTTCTGCGTACAAACGTGCACTGAAAATTTGACCGGTAGTACAAGATGAGATTTGTCCGGTACTGCAGTTGAGAAAATTAATTATAAGTGAATAAGGTTAAGAAATTAGAATTTATAATTTAAAAAGATAGAAATATTTAAAATATGATTTAAAACTCTAATATTAAAGGTTTTGGCCAAAAATTGGGCCAACGAACTAAACCGAATGAACTGGGCTCGAGTGGGCCCAAGCCCATAGTATAAATACCTCACTTCAGCACCAAACTCATTGTTCTTCCCTCATTTCCCTTGAGTACCATGAAGAAGAGAGAAGAGAAGTAAGAAAACCCTTGTCATTATTCACTTTGATCTTTTTTCGTCCATAACTTTTGATTCGGAGCTCCGATTGACAAGCCGTTTGCAGTCACGTGTAGCTTTCCTCATCCTCTTCAATTCTATCTAATTCTTGTGGTAAGAAATTTCCAGTTTTTTGCCCAATTTTTTGTTCCTTACAAATTTGCGGTTTTGGTTTTTATGGTTGTTGAATTATTGTGATTTTGGTTGTTTAGGGATGCTCTAGCATGGATTCCTAGTAGGTTCTATCCACATTTTGTGTGGGTTAAGGTGATGGAGCTTAACTCCCTTAATTATCCCCAATTTTATGTATGAACCCTAGAATAAATATTGAGATATATTGTTGTGACTAGATTATATGTAATAGAGAATTGTTGGGGCTGAATTTGGTGTGAAGTGGAATTTGATTGACAAATTTGGGTGGTGGACCTTGGAGATTGAGCAAGGAAAGGCTTCAGGGGTTGGAACCGCCGACATTCAAGGTACGGATTTGAGTTTCAAGTAGGCATTATGTAAAGTTATGTGAATACCTAGGTTAGTTGTCCCTAGGATAGGATTGAATGGTATTGATTATATTTATGATTAGTTGTTTGTGGTTGAAAAATTGAAGATTTGACTATGGTTGAGTTTGGGTATGAATTAGGAAGAGAATGTGGTATGTTGATTGATGATGGTTGTTGATAATTATTATTAATTTGATGATAAATGTTGATAATTGTGGTAATTTTGATGATTTATGGTGGTGTTGTTGATAAATGGTGTTGAATATTGAGATTGAGGTTGAATGATGATTGATGAGTGTGTTGGTTGAGAAATGTTTATGTATGATGAATTTGATAATTGGGGTTGAGGATTATGAGGATAATGTACTATAAGTGGAAATTTGATAAGAGTGGTGGTTTGAGACAAAAGGGTAAGTTCGGATGTGAATTTATGTGCGTTGTGGTTTTGAGTTGGTTTGGTTCAAAATTTTGAAATTTGGAGAACCTTGCTGACTTTTGTAAAATTTGGTTTTTGACGGACTTTGACGGATCATAACTTGAGTCTCGGTTTTTGAAATTGATTGTATTTTTGCTTTAAATTGAAGATGGTTTAAAGAGCTTCAAAATGGTATAAAGTTTAAGGAAAATAGAGTTTTGTAGAGGAAGTTATAAACGTTTGAAGTTCGGTGCAAAAATATTAATTCTGCAGCTTTGAAATTTTTCTAAGTTTGGTGAGGCTTGCGTACGTGAACCTGTGCATGCGACGCGGGCATTCTTTACTGCCTGGGGATCTCGCGTACACTGGCATTATGTTGTGTACGCGAGCATGTCTTTTCAAGGCATAAGTACGCAAATTGTCACACACAACACGAGCATTCCATTCTGTTTTGGATACTCGAGTACACGAGCAGGGTGTCGCATACGCAACCACCCATTTTCACACCTTTGCGTACGCGGACAGGGGGCTTGCGTACTCGAGACCCCTGTTTTGCTGAAAAATTGTTTTCTTCACTTTTTAAGTGTTTTCTAACTTTCTAAACTTCCTTAATTACTACTTAGGATTACTAATTAGTTATTAGGTCCTAAGATTAATAGAGATATGTTAGTGAATTAAATTGGTGAATTTCTGTATAAGTTTAGAAGATGGAGACTTAGGCATGGTATGTAGTTCGATTAATGATGAGCTTGTGGAATTGAAAACTGAGGATGGTTGTAACGAGTTTGGAACTCGGAGATGAATGGACATGGATTGTATGGGCAATGATCACTGAGAATATGCTAAGGGATCTGGCCTGGCAAGGATGGTGATATAATCTCGCTTGCTCAGTGCGTAAACCGTTGTGCAGGGATGGTGGTTTTATCCCGCCTGTAGTGAGGATGTAGGTTCTATCCCGCTCATGTATTGATGAATTGTTTAGCAAGGACGGTGGTCTAATCTCGCTTGCATATTATTTTGTGTTGGGCAATGAGGGTGGTTTAATCCCGCTTGCAGATTGATTTATGTATGTAACCTGAGCAAGGATGATGGTATAATCCCGCTTGTTCGATGTGCCCAGTAAGGACGGTAGTTTAATCCCATTTACTGTGGAGGCAAAGACGGTGGTTTAATCTCGCTTGCGTGTTCCGGACAAGGATGGTAGTTTAATCCCGCTTGTTTATGGAACTTACGGATAAGGATGGTGGTTGAATCCTGCTTATCCGAGTCGGGTCTGGCAATATAATCAATGTGTGAGCTCATGGCTAGTAGAATAGGCATGCATCATTTGAATCTATATGACATTGTTTAGGTGTGTTTATTGTATATGTGGTTTGCCTATGTGAATATTATTGTTTAATTGTTATCTGTTATAATTACTGTAATTGAATCTGGTTGTGCTTGAATTTTCATTACTTGTATTTGCTGTTATCGTTCTATTATGAAACATGATATATCTAGAGGCTGAGATGAAGTGGGGAGAGCTTGAGACTAAAAGAAATAGGATAAGTGAAAGGTGAGAGAACTAATTAGAGATAGTTTGAGAAGGACTTGAGGTTTATTGGAGGGAGAAATGTCGAATGAAAATCAATGGTGCCTGAGTGTAGTTAGTTGGTCTAGTATACATTACTATTTTTTTGGTTCAGTATATTTCTAGGCTTGGATTTCTGTTTGTTGAATTGCCTAGAGGATTCATGTAGTCTTTACATTGTCTCTGCTTTGGAACTGTTACCCCTGTTGAGAACCCTGAAACGGATGATATTCTCACCTGTTTCGGAAATTTCCATCTTACAGGTATTGGACGTGATGCACCTTGTTGAGCGTGCAGCAAAGATTGTCTTTTGGGATTTTACTTTTGCTTATATATATATATATATATATATTCTCCACTGCTATATATTATATAACTTGTATATCCCTCTTAGAGGTTGATTATAGAAAAACAAGATTTATGTTTATGATTATGTCATACTTTTGGGTTGTATTATATTAACTAGTCGGCCTTACCTTCTCAGGTCAAGACTAGTGTTGTTATGTATAATTTTTGGGTCATATATATATATACTTATGTCATTTCCACTTATGTATATCGTCGGTTTCTGAGTGTGATGCGATTTGGCTTATGTCTTTTCTTCACGGACTCCTAGTACATCATATTTCTTCTATTATATATGTATGTATTTTGTTTTTAGAAGTCGTGATACCTCACCACAGTTGATTTACGACCTAGGCATAAAGCTCTGTGTGGTAGGATGTTACATGTGACAAGAAGTGTAATGACGAAGGGAGCTAGAAGAAAAGCTCTTACGACTAGAGGCTAATCTCCAAAGACAAAGCACAAGAATAGACCGAGAAGAAAGCCCCTAGGGGGAGAAGACCAGTTCATAGAAAAGATCATGCGGGCTAAAGTTCCTAGAAATTTAAAACTCTTGACATGGATCTCTATGACGGAACCTCCAACCCAAGACACCACCTTAGCAACCTTAAAAGTCGGATGTATTTAGCTGACTCCTCTGGCTCCACTGATGCGTGCACATCATGTTGTTTTTTCTATGCTTTTTCATATACGAAATAAACGCATAATGCTTAATTATGGAGAGTTTTAGGTCTTAAATTGGATATTTCTTTGATCCTTTTGATTTCATGATTCTTGTAGGGAAATTTTAGTAAAATAGAAGCAAAAGCACAAGGAGGAACCAAGAATTGAAGACAAGTACAAAGAGAATTCGTGGATGCTGTCAACCCTGACCTCTTCACACTCCAACGAGTATAACTTGAGTTACAAAGGTCCAAATAACGTGGTTTTAATGGCATTGGAAAGCCAACTTCTAAAGATTTCCAACATTATATAATAGTCTATACTTTGTCTTTGGCATCACAGCGCTAAACGCCAAGACGTAGCACATTTTCAACTCAGTCGGAAGACTTAATTTAATTTTTAATTAATTTTATTTGATAATTTTTTAGGTTTTTAGACTTTGAATACTTAGAATTATTAGGATTAGGTATAAAAGAAGATGAGACCCAGCCCTACGGGATCTCTCCTCTTCTCTTCTTTTCTCTTCTCCGAATTTTCATTCCACATTTTTTACAACTTTTCTCTACTAGGGTTTATTTTCACTATGAGGAACTAAACATCCATTGTTAAGGTTAGGATTTCTACTTATCTTGATGGATTAATATTATTTATTCTTTTATTCTTTGATTAATACATTAATTTATATTCAGGGATTGATTTCGTTCTTCATCTTAGGGATTAGAGTATATTGGAAGATAACTCTTTTTCTATTTGAATTCCTTTTGAATCTTGGAAAACTTATATCACTGGATTTATAGCTTGAAATAAATTCCTTATAATTCTATAATTTTTTGGATTTAACGTGATATGTGATATATAATCATCTTATTTTTGGGTTCTTACGATTTTGTGTGGTTTATAAACTAGGATTTAAACTTAAACCCTCTAATTAAATTAAGTGACCAAGGAATTGGTGGTTGATTGAGTTAAAGGATGATTAAATTATCAAAGAATTAGAGTCTAATCACTTATATTTAGATAGGACTAAAACCCAAGTAGAGCTTAGTGTCCCTAGGATATTATATTGAAGAAACAGGTTAGTACGTAACTGTTACGTGACGTATGGGAACCTTGTAAAGGAATAAGGTGCGGTATAGTTGAAAATAGGATAGTCACCGTTTTCTTTATATTTTAGAGTTGGAGTGGTAAAAAAATTATGATCTTTAGCTTAATAGAAACTTTAGTTCGATATGGTTACGTAGACATAAAGTTTGTGCAATTTTGAGTTCATTTATATTTTAAAAATAGGAAGAAAATTGGATCATCGAAGTTGTTTCAGTGTCAGCCTTGGGTTTGTGATTTAAAAAAAATTAATGTTTTTGTTAGATATTTTGAAATAACTAGAATAAGAATTTCTGCAATAACTTAAATAATCTTTTCCAAGAAAAATATAATTAACTAATAATATTTTAGGTTATTACGGAAGTGAAATAATTGGTTTGTAGGGCTTATAGTTAATTGTAGTATGATTGTTTGGCAAGGACGTGAATTTTGTCCCACTTACATGATTGTGATAGAAATATGATCAATATGGAGAATTGACAACTGATCACTAAGAGCTGGTAAGTGAATTATTAAGCCCTAAACGAATGAGAAAAGCGGAATCTGTAAGTCGGAGGTCGCTTACGGAGACTAGTGATTGTTGTTTAAGCCTTCTAATTGAATATAAGGATGGGGACGCCTGTGAATTTGAGTTGCTTTTCCAAACATACTCAGACTGACAAGCTGTTCCTATAAGGCAATGTCACTTATAGAGGTATAACGTGAGTACTCAACCTAAGAGTTGTTCGTGTAAGAGAGTTGCTTACGGAGGTATTCCTATTGTACTTAATTTGGTTTTGCTCTGGAAAAGCGTTACCCAGACCGGCTGTTGGGTTACGTCAGAAGTGGGTAGAAACTGATATATGAGCTAATGACATATACTAGGGCTAGACGTTTATCATATGCATTTGTATGAATTGTTTGGGTGTGCTTTGTATTGTTGTATTATGTTAATTGTGAATTCCTTGCTATTTGTTGCATGCATAAATTGTTGATATATTTGTATTGAGTGATTTGCTTTTGTGTGTTTTATATTTACGTTGGAGGTTGAAGTAGACGGAAATATATTTTAGGAAGTATAACTTAAAGAAAATAACTAATTGTCTAACGTAAATTCAAAGAATTTTAAAGGTTTGACAAGAATAAATATTTTGGGACACAATTTGATATTTTGTATTTTATTTACTTTTACAACACTCCTATTCTTTATTGAGAATGGGTGATTTTGTTCTCGTCCCAAATTTTCTAACTCTTTTAGAAATACTAGTATGAAGACTCGTCGCGAAGCAGCAGATAAGTAGAAGGGTCTATTTGTAAGTGAAGTTATTTTATATTCCCTTGCCTTTATTATTTAGAATCTTGTTTCTTTACAGAGGGGCAGGAGCTGATTTTGAGTTTGTATTAACTAACTATACCATATTAATAATTAAGTGAATATATATCTATTTGGATATAGTTTTACCTTATGAATGATTTTGATTTATCTGGTGATGATTTCAAACAAATGAACAAAAAAATATATTGGCTTTTTTTCTTAAAACTGCAAACGAGTTAACATCGTAAAGGCTCAATATTAACTAAATAATAATAGAAAAGTTCACGTAATGTCCTTTCTGGTAGAAATACCATAACTTAAGCGCGACATTCTACTGGAAGGGTCATTTCAAGTTGGTATTAGAGCAGTCCTTCCTATAGAGCCTTGGGAGTGACTCACTTCACTGTATACTCTGTGTGTCTGTCATGCAATAAGACTTGTCTTAATGACAAGAGATTGAGTTTTAAATGCACGATTGTCTATTAAATGATTCTATTAGTTTACCATTGCATCTTTCATGGTATTAAGTCTGGCAAGCTTGATACTAATGACTTATGTATACAGAAACACTACTGGGTCATTATAGACGAAATAGAACTGATGAGTAGTGGTACTCGCTCGGTTTGGAAATATTAGAGGTTACGTTTCAGGAATTAGTTTCGTTTCGAAGTATAATTTATATTCACATAACTTGGTATACCATTTTTCTTTTATCATTTGCATTGTAATTCTTTGATTCAAATTTCTTTCTTGGAACATGATTTTACTATCTTCCAGTCATACTCCATGGTTCACATATATATCTGTGCTTGATTGTGAACCTAACTATTCGTTTGGATCTTTTAGGATATACATATTTGAAATTGCTTAATTTCTCTTTATGAATCTTGTACCCTTTGATTTGAGCTTGAACTTATTTCATTATAAAGAATGATCTTTAAATCTTTAGAAATATTACCATTGACCTGAGCCGCCTTTACTTGTGGACTTTATACTTTAATTCAATTGGAACTTGCTTCGATTTAATACAACATCTTTTCTCTTATTGTTCTTATCAAAGTTTTCTAATTTAGATATTTTTTTCTTAAGACACGATTTAATTCTTTTGTTTCATGTTCTGCATCTTATATGTATCTTGCTCTAATCATACTCTTAGCTATCTTATAGATTCTTGACCTTATAGCTTTTGATTTTGCGTTCCTCTACATAGACAATGTATCCTCTTGGAAATTCTTATTTTGGATCTTCTCAAAGAAGTTTCGGTTTGAGTTTTCTTTTGCCTGATTCTATCCACAATCATTCTATGAATTTTGATAAGATTATTTTCAATTTAACATGCATTTCCTTTCATGAACTCTAAAACTTCTTTATATAATTTAAACTGGTTTGTTTGCAATGCACCACCTATCCTTTTATCGACTCATGGAAAAGTTTTACCTTAGATTTTCTTCTTTAAATACAACTTGATTTTCTACCAATTTTGTTGTCGTTTTATGCGTATCTTTGCTTGATTATGTACCTAAGTATCCTCCAAGATTCTTGAAGGAAGATTTTTGTCCTTATTCTAAATAACCTTCATTTTACAAACCTCATATGACTTATTTCAACTTGAATATGTTTCGATGTAATGCAAACATTTATGCTCTTGTTATTTCTTTTGAGAAATGTTTATTTTGTATCTTTTCTTTTTAGAAAGTGAAATAATTCCCTTATATTTTTCTATTCCCTGTGGACATTTTATTCAATTGTGTTCCTAAACATTCTCTTGAATTTTGTGGACGATGCCATTGACTTTGGTCATCTTCCTCTTGTGAACTTTGTACTTTGATTTAGCTTGAATTCAATTCCAATAAATGCATCATTTTTTTGTTATTGTTCCTGTCGAAGTTCTTTGATTCAAGATTCTTCCTTGAGATTGTGATTTGATTTTCTTTCTGCTACCCCTCATTGTTTTTATATATTCTTGTTTACTTGTGATTTCTTGTCGAAGTTCTTTGATTTAAGATTCTTTCTTGAGATTGTGATTTGATTTTCTTTTCGCTACCCCTCATCGTTTTTATACATTCTTATTTACTTGTGATTTCAAACATTCTTCCAAGTCCTTGAGAACATTGTCGCTGCTTGTTCTTTTTTAACTTAGTTTTGTATCCCTTCGAGTAAACTGGAAGTTGTGTTGGCATTACATCCGATTCCTAACTATAATGAGCGATACATTAATTATATGGAACCTAGATTGCTGATACAAAAGGTAAAACTGGTAAGTATATGACGTCACAAGAAGTCGTGAAGTTTTGAATATGGCAAAAAGGTTTGTAGATGTCACATTATAGTTGATGGTGATAAAATTGCAAGATGAGCATAGATTATGAAAGTGTTAAGTTGGGATCACATACAGCATGTGAAAATGTGATGCATCATGGATTAATAAGCTTGGTTATAAGAATGCAATAAGGTGATCAAACTTCGTTAAAGATTATGAGCAAGCATTGCGCCTATTGTTAAGTTCCGAATTTTAAAATTAACTTGTATCAAATTATTTTATAAACTTTTGCATCACATTACATCTTTTTTTTATATATTTGTGTGATATGTCTTCCTTGATTTTTGAAGCTAAGTATACTAAATCTTTTTACATTTCTTTCCCGATATGTTTGAAAGTAAGGTTAAGGTATATCTGTTTTGTCTTGTATCAATTTTCGAGGACAAAAATTTTTGTAAGATGAGTAAAATGTAACGACCCGTATTTTTAAAAATCTAAATATAAATAAGTTATGGTTTGTTTTATTAAGTTTGAGCTTTATATTTTTAGAAATTATTTTATTACAAGTAATTAAATTAATTATAAGATAAGTTGATTTTAAATCAATCAAGATTATTACGTAATTTTTATATAATTGAATATTTTTCATAATAGAAATTAGAATGCTAGCAATAGGGATAAAGAAAAAAACTAACTAGTCGAAACGGGTATTTGTGGGGATTACTCACGATTTGGGGTTAGATGGAGACCTATAAAATTTTCACGACCTACCCACATGAAGCGGATGAGAACGGGGAGATAGGTACTCGCCCTATGAGACTCGTAAAATTACTGATTTATCCTAATTTATAACTACATAAATTAGTAACCGTAATTCCTACCTCCAATTCAAATCCTTCCTTTTTCTTCTAGATTCATTATCAACCTTAACTCTCTCTCTCTCTCTCTTTCTCTCTCTAAAATCCGTCATTATGTTGCTTAGTATCGTCCTATAAATTATGTTATGTTATTATGTTAGAATATATTTTTATATTTTTTCTTTTGAAATGTTATTTTTCATAATGAATATGTTATGAATTGTGTTGAATTATATTGAATTTATTATTTTATGATTTAATATTATGCCTTTTTTTCAATTTTTTTTAAATCCTTTGATACCCGAAGGGATTTGCTTACTTGAGAGGATAATTAAATAATTATTTGCGAAGACAGAGAGAAAATGAGGGCATGTTTTTTTAAATCAGGAGTTAGGGAAAGAAAAGGTGCTCGCCACGCTCTTCTAAGTATTTATTATCATACTTAACTAGCAACGGAGATTCAATTTGAGCCGATTTGAAAGAAGACACGTGGACTTCATCTATATTGGGCCTTAAGGTAATGAGCTTAAGTCAGATTTGTGATCCTAACAATAGACATAGATTGATCTTACTTGTTTTGAAGTTTTACTGGACTCAAGTATATCTTGGATTAATATTTTAAGTAATTATTGTAATAAATACTACGCTATTATATATTATAACATTCAGTATATGTAAAAGTTAGATATATTTACAAGAAATTTTTTTATTTAAATAAAAAAATTTAATTATCCTTTTTCTCTCTTTTAATTTTAAATATTATTTATTAATGTAATGAAAAGGTAAAAATAATAACAATCATTTAAATAATTAAAATAGATAATTCTAATATATACAACTACATATATTATGGATTATTATATATGATAAATAATTTTTTATTTTTTCTATTGATGACTATTTATATGATTTATTGTATGATTTTTCTCTTCGTAATATATAAATTTAAGATACAAGATGTTATTTATATTATGAAACATATAAAATAAGTAACTTAAGTTATCATCTAAGACAATAAGAATAATAGTGCAAATACTTGCTTACATATTAATATTAAAAAAATATATAAATAATATATCCTGATATTTTTTTAGTAGAAAAATAATAATAAAAATTATTAATTAAGTTAATTATATAATAAAAAATTAATTTTTTAAATAATAATAAAAAATAAGATCACTATTTTCACGCACTATAAAATTTATAAAATAATTTTAGACAATAAATAAATCCTCAATAAATTATACATTAACCTTGTCAAAAAAATAAATAATTAATATATTAGATATAATTATTTACGTACTATAATATACATTATCGATTGTTAACTTATAATTAATTTCTAATCTAATTTTTGGTAATTAAAATTTAAATGATTGTAATTATTAAATATTGAATATTTTGCATCTAACTAATTTTTTTGGTTATTGAAATTAAAAAAGGATGAGTTATTAATCAATTTTGAATTCAAATTTAAATTTGAGTAAACAAATAAAAAATTATTTTAATTTTTATTTCACTAATTGAATTAATTTCAAGATAAGAAATTATTCTATATATTATATTGTAAGATAGTGTAGTCATTTGTTATTTTTTATTGACAAATATTACCAAATAAAATGGTATAAAAAATTAGAAAAAAATATATTTACCAATTCAAAAAATATTAATTTATTTTTAATAGAATAAATTATATATTGAATAACAAAATTCTTAATGGTTTCTCTCCACACTAATTAGTACTCACAACGATGGTGTTTAAGTAATGTTACCAATAAATATTAATCAATCTTATAGCTTTTGTAATAACGTAACTCTATAAATTTGAAAACTTGAAAATTATGTCATAAAATGTGAAGTTTTAACACGTAACAACGTTGATCATATTGTTTTGATCATTTCAAGAATAAATATAATACCAATAAATAAAATTGTCCCAGGTAAATTTCAATAAAGATAAATCTCCATAAATATGTATTGTTATCAATGAGAAATTATTTTATTTTCAAAACAAATATTTTTTTTCTACTGTATTTCTTAACTCGACAAATCGAAGATTAATCTACTACATATTAATATTTTATTTATTAAGAGTTTATCGCTAGTCAATAAATTATTGTTACATATACAAGACAAAATTTAAATTCTTAATATTTGCTTAAACAAATAAATAAAATAAATACTTAACTAACTCAAATTAATTAAATCAAATATTAATTATTTTTAATATTTTTAAATGACAAAATATTTATAGTAATATTATATATATTTTTTATTTAGTTTTTTAATAAAAATTTAATATAATTTTATGTATTATTTCGTAGAGAGCACTAGAACGTATACTAAGTGTTTGTTTAGGCACCATTAAATCGATAAAAAAATATTTTTTAATAGAAAATGATCTTTTTTTAATTTTTAGTATGTTTGACAAATTTCTAATAATAAAAGTACTAAAAAAAATAAAAAATTATTTTTTTTAAAAGCTATCATTTATATTTTTTAAAAGATTTTTAAAAAAAAATATTTTTCACATAATAAATAAATAAAAAGACTTTATCGTATCTTATCTAAATATAATTAATAAATAAAAAAATCTTTTATATAAAATATCTACATATGGTGTTTATTGATTTGGAAAAAGTGTATGATAGGGTACCAAGGGAGGTTTTATGGAAGGTTTTAGAAAAGAGGAGAGTAAGTATCACATATATTCGGGCAATTAAAGACATGTATGATGGGGCCACAACTAGTGTGAAGACTCAAGGTGGTGTGACGGAGGAATTCCCTATTGGTATAGGATTACACCAGGGATCATCCTTAAGTCCATACATTTTCACATTAGTCTTGGAAGTACTCATAGAGCACATCCAAGAGCCTGTACCATGGTGCATGTTTTTTGCCGATGATATCGTCCTTATGGGAGAGTCAAGGGAAGACCTAAATAAGAAGTTGGAGTTATGGAGAGAAGCTTTAGAAGTGTATGGTCTGCGTATAAGCCGTAGCAAGACGGAATATATGGAATGTCAGTTCAGTCTGAGAAGGGAAAACCCCAATATAGAGGTGAAGATTGGAGAAAACATCTTAAGAAAAGTTAAAAGTTTTAAGTATCTTGGATGCATCATACAGGATAATGGATAGATTGAACAGGATGTAAATCATAGGATCCAAGCAGGTTGGTCAAAATGGCGGTTTGCATCTGGTTTTATATGCGACAAAAAAGTACCTTTAAAACTTAAAGGTAAATTCTATCGCACCGCTATAAGACCGGCTATGATGTATGGTACAGAGTGTTGGACGACTAAAGGGGAGCACGAACATAAGCTGAGTGTGGCAGAGATGAAGATGTTGAGATGGATGAGTGGTCATACGCGATTGGATAAAATAAGGAATGAAAATATAAGGGAGAGAGTTGGAGTAGCACCCATTGTGGAAAAGATGGTTGAATCGCGTCTCAAGTGGTTTGGACATGTGAGAAGAAGACCGATAGAACATCCAGTCAGGAGGGTGGATGAGATGGAAGATGGACAAATGGCAAAAGGCAGAGGAAGACCTAAGAAGATCATTCATAAGGTGGTCAAACGAGATCTACTTGTAAACGGTCTCTCTGTAGACATGATACATGACAGAACACAATAACATCGTTTGATTCATGTAGTTGACCCCACTTAATGAGACAAAACTTTGTTGTTATTCTTGTTTTTTTTTTTTTTTAAATTGGCGTCCAAACAAGTACTAATTTTAATTAAGATTCGGTATGCTAAGATTATTAGTAAGTGCCCCATCATATGTATCACATGATTCACGTCAGTTTAGCACTTTAGCTATACTATAATAGTATTGAAACTAAAGGTTCCAATAAAGGAAATATATAATTGATGGTTCGGTGAACAACTCCAAATAAAGAATCATTAGGGAGATTATGAAGATATACGTAGCACAATAATCTACTACTATATTGTTAAATAAAGAATAAATCTATGCTATTCCTTTACTAATATTTTGGGCTGTGCTCTCCCAAAATTTATCGAAATAAATAAGGGTGAGCTACAAAAGAAAGATTTTTTTTAAAGATATAAAAAAATAAAAATAATCTAATATTTAGATATCTTATATAAAAATATTTTTTATTTATTAATTATATTTTAATACATTATAAAATATTTTTTTAATTTATTTATTATATTAAAATATTTTTTTAAATAAAAAATGCTTTTAAAAAAGATGAGAATTTATTTTTAAAAAAATAATTTTTATTTCTAGTACACTTTTATTCTTATTTAAAAAATTCTAAATATAATAAAATTAAAAAAAATAATTTTTACTTACAACTAAATGAGATTCAAACACAGTCTGTTTGTTTTAAAAAAGCTTCTGCAAATAAAAAAGAAATCATGAATGATAAGATGATAATCTCAAGATAAGAAAACAAATTGGAGATAAAGGATATATCCATTATTTATTTCTTAACTTTTATTTATTGTGTCGTTAATTTCGGGGACCAGAAATATTTGATAAAAAAATATTAGTAAAAAATTATTAAAATTTATTATTTTTTACTTTATTTAATATATTATTTTATAATAAATAAATATTAAATAAAATAACTCATTATTTTTTGTCGTCGTTCCTAACGCTGTCGTTCTGGGACAAACCTTGCAGCAAATTGTTTGTATATATATATTTTGTACTCTTTCTATCTAAATTTCCGTATCTCATTAAATAATCGAGGGAATCTAATTGAATCTAATGAACACGCAACATGATATCAGTTTTGTCCTTCATTTTATATTTTAAATTTTGATGATCGTTAACTTCTATGAAAAATATTAGTCGTTTGAGTAAAGTATCATTTTTGTTCTTAACGTTTGAGATAAATTTTAAAGTTATTCATAATGTTTTAATCGTCCTATTTAAGTTTTTAACGTTTTAAAATTGACTCAATGTTATTCTGTCATTAGAGATTCGTTAACAGACATAATGGCAGGATAAAATTGAGACAATTTTAAAATATTAGGAACTTAAATAGGACAAAAATATTGAGGACAAAAATAATACATAAAAATAAATTTTAATTTAATTTTATCTTTCAATAATATCAATTTTTTACTATACATAGTATTCAATTATTTTTTAATTACATCTAAGTAAATTACATTTAATCACATTACTTTCATTTTAAATAAATTTATTTTTTTATAATTTTAAAGAATTTTGATACATTAGAGATAAAAGGTATAATTTATATTTTATTGTATATATATTATTTTTTTCGCAAATTTATATTAGTCATTTTACAAACATTTCATGATAACTAAAAATCTTTAAAAATAAAATTATAAAAAAAATTAATTTATTTAGAATGAAAGTAATATGATTAAATATAATTTATTTAGATGTGACTAAAAAGTAATTGAATACTATGTATAGTAAAAAATTGATATTATTAAAGGATAAAATTAAAATTTATTTCTATGTATCGTTTTTGTCCAATGTTTTCGTTCTATTTAAGTCCCTAACATTTTAAAATCATTTCAATTTTGTCCTGCCGTCAATTCTGTTAATAAATTCTTAATGGTAGGACAACATTAAGTCAATTTTGAAACGTTAGAAACTTAGATAGAACGATTAAAATGTTAGGAACAACTTTAGAATTTACCGTAATAATACTTTACTCTAGCGGTTTTTATTTTCATATGTGCGAGGATTATTAAAACTTAAATACTAAAATTATTATAAACTAAAATGATAATATAATCTAATTATTTAAATGAAATGACTTGCGTATTAATGTGTTTATTAATCCATCTTTTTATTTGCATTTAATATATGCAATATTCAGAGGCGGCCGACACTTTAAGTATAAAACAAAAAAAATATAAGTAAATAATTTTTAATCAGTCAACTTTAAATAATTATAATTAATAATTAATAATTTTATATTTTTTAAAAATAAAATTTAAATAATTACTAATTAATGACTATTAACTAGTATATGGAGTGCAGTTTAAAAATGTTTGTTGATTTATTGTTCACTAAATTTCTGTTAGTTACCTAATGGAATTGAAAACGAAAAGAAGAGTTAGTTAGTATTGGTTTAAAATTATAACAAAGACAAAAAGAAAAAATAGAGTAATGCTAGAAAATTAACATTTTTTGAACTAATATTTATCAGTTTTTTTTAAATTATTTTTTATCTTAAATTTATACCTTAATTATAACCCATAATTCTAAACACTAATAAATTATAAACTATAAATCTTAAGTCTTCAAAAAAAAAATTGGCTCATATTGACTAATTAAAAATTGATTCTTTACTCTTTTTCAAAAAGAATATTAGTCACATAAAATGTTTCATTTAATATTTTACATTTTAATTAATATGTTTTCGGTTTAAAATTTAAAAATAGAAGTATGATATCTTGAAGCCTGAAGGCTTGGAGCTATAAATAGGTGAAGGTTGAAGAGATCATACATGCATTCATCCACAGAGAATAAGAGAAAGAGAGTCTTACTTCTTTCACTTGATTCTAAAAAATGAGAGTTGCTTTTGCTTTTCTTCCTCTTGCTTTCCTTGTCCTGGTATATGTTTCCCTTTCATTGTTTTTATGTTTAAATCCCCTTAAGATAGAGCTCCCATGAACTGAGTTTTATAGTAAACAACAACTCAAATTAAAATTTACCACTGTTTTAAAAAAATTTAAAAAGTAATTCGTCATGAATGCACGCATTCATAAAATTTCATCTATTATATGTCATATTACATAACATAATAAATGAAATTGTAGTCTCTAAGATATACGTGTTTGTTTAGTTTAATATTTATAATTTTATTCATATAATATTTATAATTATATATTTGTTATATTTAAAATTTTATAATTATTAGACTAATTTTTTTATTATTTCTCGAATATTATTGGGTTTGTGTTAGTCGCTTTAGTCGTTTGAGAGTTCGTTCATGTTTTACTGAGTTTTAATAGTTTTCATTGTATGCTTAATAATATATTGGTTTCTATTATTATTAGTATATTTTAGACGTACGTTTCTTCCATTTATCCAACACATCTATAAAAAAATTGTAAAACTTTTTACTTTTATTTTCGATCTTAACAAGTGATTCAAACATTTTTAGCTAAATCCTTCTTTTATTTGGTTATTTGTTTAGATTAATATTAGAGAGAAAATAACATAACATTATTTTATTTAATTTATTAGTATTCATAATTTTATATGTATAATATTTATAATTATATATTTATTATATCTAAAATTATTTATTTATTTTAGCAAGAATTAAATAATACAAAATAAAAAAATAAATACATTAAAGAAAGCTAAAAAAAAAACAAGTTATGATTCTCTATGATTCCCAAATTATAGCTCTTAATATTTTTGTTTATTTATTTGATTTTCAATATATATATTTAATTTCTACGGCGGTAGAAATTTAGGTGCAGTCGACTTCACGTGAAGTTCATAGCTGAGAGCCGTTAGATGAAATTTTAGTCAAATAAGTCAAATTATCTAAACCGCTCTCAGTTATCAACTTCACTTAAAGTCCACTGCACCTGAGTTTCTATCTTCTACAGCATAATGGCATTTCGATAATTACTTTTGCCTTGTTTTGTGTGGAGAAGCTTGTAGCTTCAGTTGAATCAAGAAAAGATGCAGGGGAATATTGGAAAATGATCAAGGACATGCCAGAAGAAATTCAAGGCCTCGTTAAATTCAATGAGGAGCAGCAAACTGAAGGTTTGAAGCCTCTTATGGTCACAGAAGAAGTAACTATGGAAAAGAAGGTGTTTACAGAAGATAACGAAATGGATTGTAAGGAAAAGAAACAGGTTGTTAAAGAGTTTGAACCAAGACCCAATGTTTCAGCTTATGGTGACAATGAGGTCGATGCTAAGGAAAAGAAGCACGTTGTGAACGATTTTGAACCAAGACCCAATGTTTCAGCTTATGGTGATAATGATGTTGATGCCAAGAACAAGAAGCACGTTGTGAATGATTTTGAACCTAGACCCAACGTTTCAGCTTATGGTGACAACGACATTGACGCTAAGAAACAAAAGAAATTTGTGAAATCCTTTGAACCAAGACCTAATGTTTCAGTTTATGATAAGGACAATGTTGATGCTAAGTAAAAGGACATGGTGAAACACTTTGAACAGTATGAAATGTCACTACTGGTTATACTATAATGATGAATAAATAAAAATAAATGCATCTTAAATGATGTAAGTTAGTTACTCCATCGATCTATTGATCATTTTGAATTTTTTTGGACACATTTCATAATTATTCCATTTAAATATAATTTATTTCTGGATATATTAATTTGTAAATATATAAACAAAATTAAAAATAATTGCTCATTAAAAATAATCAAATAATTTATTTATATATATAAATTAAATATATATAAAAATATATAGAACAATAAATAGAAAGATATGCAAATACACGCATTTAGTTAATTGTTGATTTTTTTTCGGGCATATATAATTTAGTTACATTTTTTGATAATTTTGTTTGTATAAATATTAAATCGATTATGTTATTTATATATTAAAATTAGTTATTAATATAAAATATATATTAAAATAAATTAAAAGTGTTTTATATTAAACAGATATACCTCGTAATCAAAAGCTGATTAGATTTAACACTTCAATGAATATTTTATTCAAGTCAATCATAATTGAACAAATGGAAACCTGAAAAATAGGAGGATACATGGATGGATTTTGAGAGAGAAAATAAATTAGGGCGCCATTCACCTAAAAACGCAGGAAACGTGCTTTTTTAAAAGACATAAATGGGTTAGTATAGTTGAATTAGTTTTTACAAAATAAAATATTTTTAAATATATTTTTGAATTTTTTTAAATTAAATTAGTCTTTTAAAAATTATAAATTAATTATATTTATTTTTTAATTATTCATTAATTTTTTTTTAAAAAAATTGATATCTTAAAATATTAATTGATAACATATATCATTAATGATAGACCCAAAAAATTTATGTTGGAGGTCCAAAATAATACATATTACTATCAAAATATATATTAATACAAAAATTTATTTTGAGTTGTTGTCTAGAATCAACTATTCTACATTAAATTCTAAAAATTTTTTATTAGAAGAAATTAATGGAGTGACTTCAGATTTTAGTGATAGTTTTTCTTTGAAATATATTTTCATTATTATTTTTAAAAGAAAAAAAATATATTCTAAATTAGTAAATTGATCAATTCACTTTAAAAATTTATATGCAACATAATTACATATAATAGAATAAAATAAAAAATAAACAAATAAATAATAAAGATCACTAAATTGAGAATAAAATAAAATATATAAATTGATGAAGAGAATAAAAAAATAAATTAATACCCAAACTATAATTGTTTGAATTAAAATTTATAATTAAAAATATCAAAAAGAGAAACAATGAAATTGAAAGATATATAGAGTCATAGAGAGCTATATAAAACAAAATAGAGAATTTAAAATTTACCTTTTGACGAAGAAAAGATGACCACTAGATAAGAAATAGAAAAAGAAGGTTGAAAATGTGAAACCAAGAAGATGGTTTAAGAGAATAAATGAATGATGGTTAGGATTTGAGAATAGAAGATAACTAAATTTGATTAGGTTAACTAATAGTAAAAATGATAGAAAGATAAAATGAGAGTGGGGCAAGTGCCCCTCATTACTATGCATGGGTCCCTGTCTGTATATAATACTTGATATGTTTAATTGAATATTGACCAAATATATTTATAAAAATTTATTAATTTAGTCATTTTTTTCAATTACAAAAATCATATTTCTAATATGATCTAGTGATTAAATTAATAGATTTTTCATTTTTGTAAATATATTTAGTCAATATCTAATTGAATATGTTATGTGTCATGTATGTTATCAATCAATATTTTATATCATTAATCAATCGTTGACAAAAATTGTAAGTAGAATAATTGAAAGAACGATATAATTAATTAGTAATCTTTAAAAAATTAATTTAATTAAAAAAATCTTTCAAAAATAAATTCAAAAAATATCTTATCTTTCAAAAATTAATTTAAGTATTAACCGGATATATATGACTTCTATTAATTAATATTCCACATATATGACTTCTATTAGTTAATATTCCATTGGTCAAGCCGTGCTACTTGGAATTTGGGAGTAAATCAAATTAAACTCTCGTGGTAACATTTATGGTTCATGTACCATTAATCTATTTTGTTAGAATAATTATTTAAATTAGTCTCTAAAAAAATTTAAAAATAAATATTTTAGTTTTTAAAATTAATATATAAAAATATTTTTAAGATTTTATTTTAACAAATAAATCAATTTTAAGTTTATTTTTTGACAGAATAATTATTCAGATCCGTTTCTAAAAATTTTTAAAACAAACATTTTAGTCTCAAAAAAATTAATATATAGATCAATTCTAATATTTTTTTTTATTAGATATAACAGTCTTCTATCTAAAAATTATTATTATTATTATTATTATTATTATTATTATTATTATTATTATTATTAATTACACAATAATACTATATCATAATTTTTTATATTTTTTGAACAAAATAATAAAAAATTTATTTATTAAATTCTTATGTATGTATTTATAATATAAAAAAATATATATAGTCACTCAATAATAATAATAATAATAATAATAATAATAATAATAATAATAATAATAATAATAATAATAATAATAATATTTAATAAAATTATTAGAGATTATGCTATAAAATTATTATTCACTCTAATGAAAAGAATGTATTAATATACTAGTATCATCAATCACATACACAAAACTAAATTGATAATAACAAAAATTAATATATAATAAAAATAAAATAGACAGGAGGTTATTACGTTTGATAAAAAAATATTAGAAATTAATTTATATATTAAATTTTATTAGTGACTAAAATATTTACTTTTAAAATCTTTGAAAATTAATTTTGATAATTATTTTATTAAAAGATAAACTAAAAATTAATTTATCTGTCAGAATAAAATTTTAAAAATTGATTTATTTATTAATTTTTTTAAAAATTAAAATGTTTGTTTTTTAAAATGATTTGAATAGTTGCTCTTCCTCTTATTTTAAAACGAATTATTGTATTTTAGTCAAGTGTATTGGTCTTTTTTGTTTTATTCATATGGGTCTAGTTTTTGTAACCATCTTAAATGTATATCAAAATTAATTTATATATAAATATAAAATTTTAAAAATTAAAAAGCAATTTTACTCTCACTTATACGCGTGCATTTTTATTCTCTCATATTTATGAATTATATAGGTTAAAATTATCTCTTTTTTTTTATTTTCAGACTTAATTCTCTCTTTATTTCACTATTAAAAAGTTGTTTATTATTGAGAAATTTTTAAAATAGAATTTTACTATAAAAAACTAAAAATATCCGACAAATTTTTTATTAATAAAAAATAAAAAATTTAAACTATTATTGACAAATTATAAGATCTACCGGTAATTTTATCGATGTAATTGGTTAATAAATGTGTCGTAAATTTAAATATACAATCTCGAGCTCCATTCACACGAGCCTCTAAATTTGACTGTTCATACCGATAAACTTCCATTCATTCTCTCCGTTGCACAAGCTTCTTTCACCGTTGCTGCCGTCACTCACATTGCACGAGATCTCTCTGTCACTCTTTACATCACACGAGCTCCTTCCATCGCCGCTCTCATCGCGGCTACTCCCTTCGTCCCCATTATCGCAGAGCACTCTCTGCTGCCGCTCTCGTCGTGTCTACTCCCTTTGTCGCCATCGTCGCACGAGCTCTCTCCGCCGCCGCTCTTGTCGCGTATGCTTCCTTCGTGAATTTCAGGTGTACTCTGTTGCTTAGAGTCGAACTTAATTTTTCTGTGCCAATTTTAGGTTTATCATACTCTACTTCGTTAATCTGGCTTTGTAGTATCTGCATACAGTCCAACCAGGTCCAAAAGGAAGATAACCAGACACCCAGCTTTCAAGACATGGACACCCGACAACCACAACCCATGCTTCCCGTCCCCACTTGCTTCCAAACACACGCCTGGTGGCCATCTCCCAAGCTCGGTGGCACTTGGTTCCTGGAAGTGCAATTGGGCCACCCAAAGTAGAAGACTCCAAGTTTGGTGTGCAACACTCCTCAACTCTCAGGATGCAACAATTAAGACTCAATTTCAATTATACAAATCATTAAAAGCCTTAATCACATCTGAAGATTGAAGATTCAAAATTCAAAGAGATTAGTTATTGTTAATTCTTTCTAGAAAGATAAATATTTGGTCGTTAGGATTTATTCCTAGATTAGATTTGAATTATTATTTTGATTTGAATTTGAAATAGGTAGTTAGCTATCTTATCTTTCCGAAAGATAAGATTAGAGTTAGTTTTGAATTTGAATTTTAAATAGAACTTAGGATATAAATAAGTGAATCCTGTTCACAAGAGGGGACATCATCCATCGAATCACACATCTCTCTCATGATTAGGATTAGTTTCTTTTCTATCATGAGTTACTAAACATCCTCGTTTGAAGGTCATGAGCTCTATTTGGTTTAAGGATTAATAATATAAGTGTTTTTTTATTTTAATTCATGCTCCTTTACTTTTTCAAGATTAAGTTTTCTTCTTCATCAATAATGGTTAGAACTATTGAGAAATATTCTAATTTTGTCTTGGATTCTGATTTTATATTTGAAAAAATTAATTTCAGAATTAGCTTAAACTCATCTCACAATCTTCACTTATCCAGAACTAGTTTGAATAAGTGACATATAATTCGGCTAGTGATAGTTTTTGAAAATTGTGTGGATTAAAATTGAAACTGTTCTTCACCTCTTCTCTCGATTAGTTGATCAAGGGATTGGCGATTAATTGAGTTTAGAGAAATTAAATCTCCAAGAGATTGTGGTTTGATTATAAATGATTTGTTGTGAAAAGACTTTTGTAAGAATTAAATAAGAAAGCATAAGCATTGTTATTCCAAGAATAAAACTTCTTGGATGCCTTCAACATTCTCATCTATTAATTTTCTTCAAATTTCAAGCATTCTCCCAAGTCTCATCTATTAGCAAAGCTCTTTATGACAGGAGCTAGCATCAATCTAATGCCTCTGTCCATGATGAAGAGGCTACAAATTGAAGAGGTGAAGCCAACTAGAATCTCATTGTAATTAGCCGACCGATCAATGAAGTTTTCACATGAGATAGTGAAAAACGCATTGGTTAAGGTCGAAAAGTTTATCTTTCTCACCAACTTCATAATCTTTGACATGGAGGAAGATGATGATACCTCAATCATCCAAAGAAGACCATTTTTAACCATCGGACAGGCACTTATTGACATCCAAAAAGAAAAGCTAACACTAAGGGTTATTAATGTTTTCAAAGCCATGCAACACTCTAGCAAAACAGAGAATTACATGACAATTGACTTAACTAACACCTTAGTCCAAGAAATTGTAGACAAAGGAACCCCTTGAAGACCCTTTGTATCACATAGATTCTTAAACGAAAGAGGAGCTAGACAATAAATGTTTAATGGAAGATGACACTGGAAGGTGCTATGAGGCACCCTAAGTTCCAACTAGTGGCGGATCCAAAAAATTTTGATAGTAGGAGCAAAATATGTATAATATAATAACAATCTTTATAATAAAAATATTATGTCTATATATAAATCAGCTATCAAAATATTCATTAATTATTATATATTTGTATATAAATATATGTATTGTTTAATTTATTTTTAATGTATTTTTTATTTCAATATGTATACAAGTAGTTATTTTCTATGCACATATAACATGATTAATCTTTAAAATATCTAATTTACAAATTAAAATACTAAAATAATAATTTAAATAATAACACATAATTTAAAATTTTATTATTATTTAGGTTTTATATTTTTAAAAAATTGAGTAATCTTTTTCGTAACAATAGAATCGAAATATCTCTCTTTTTATATAGAATAACGCTACACATTCAAGTTTTTTTTTGTTAAACAAGCCCAACCAAATTAATCTAAGATAACAAAAATCATTTATGACTAACATTATTTTATGTCTTATTATTTAACTTTGTTAGACTTAGTTCATAAAATGACTTGAATGTGTAGTATTACTTTTATATATATATATATATATATATATATATATATATATATATATATATATATATATATATATATATATATATATATATATGTACTTATTTAGAAATTTACTTCTCATATAATTAGAAGTCAATTTTTATTGAGATTTATAGTTGAGAAAGTTCTTTCAATTAATACAGTTGTTACTAAAAAAAATAAAAACTAATATAAAAAAAGATAAATAATACTCTTTCAAGTCGATTTCTAAAAAAAATATAAATTTCATTTAAATTGAGAATTGATCATTCTAATGACATCTAATATGAAATTTTTAAATTGATTATAATGTACCAAAAATTGAATAAAAAATTATTGTCAAATTTAATAATTTAGTGGGGACAAAAAAATATTATTATCATATACTATTCAAAAAAATTTTAAATTGTAGTGGGGGCGCTTGCCCCCACAACCACCCACGTACATCCGTCCCTGGCTCCAACCTGGAAGACTTAACGTCAAGCAAGTAACATTAAAGAAGCACTTGTTGGGAGGCAACCCAACTGATGTGAATTTTACACCACAATACTACCGACAAGTGCACTGGGTCGTACTAAGTAATAAACTCACCGTGAGTGAGTGTCGATCCCACGAGGATTAACGAACTAAGAAAGCAATGGTCAATCAATTAATCTACTCAGTCAATCAAAATTAGGTTTGAAAGGCTTGAGCATAAACAGCAATGTAAAAAAGAAAACAGTGAGTGTTGAAAGGTAATGTGATTAAAAGAGTTAAGGTTTTAGAGATGTTGAGACGTCCGGATCAATAATTTTTACTTTCCACCTTGATTATGCAAAGATATTTCCATGGCAAATCATTAGTAATTAAATCCTAATCCCCTGGTAATTCAATTTCTATTTAACCTAATTAATCGCTAATTTCTTAGTCAATTACTTAAGAAAAGAGTTGAGCACATTCACTAATTCATAAGCCACACAATTCATAAGAATCTCCCCTAATTGATTCGTTGTCACTTATCAAGTCTAGTTTCAAAACATAAGAGTTGCGAGAATCGGTTTTCAAGCTTAATTCAATTAATCAACTTTTCCAATAAGTTAAAAGAATTCAAGTCAGAGAAGAATTATTTCTCAACACATTCAAACCTTTTAGAATAAAGAACGAAAATCTTTTCTTAAGAAAGTATCAATGCATTAATTAAAGGTTTGAAAAGCTAGAATATTAGTCTATAGGAATCACAGAGCTCCTAACCTTAACCAAGGAGAATTAGTTGCTCATGTTCTTCAGAGAAATCCTATAATTATGAAAAGTAAAAGTGCCCAAGAAGTGGTGCGAAATTTATAATCCACAAACAAACCGATAAGTGTAATACCTCACGTGAGGACCACCCTAGATTCTGAAGCTAGCGCCAAACTTGAGCTAGACCAAGTTTGGCACCACTCAGTCTGCACATGAGTGTCGTCCATATGTTGATCCTGGCGCCAAACTTGGAATTTCCAAGTTTGGCGCCACCATGCCAGCAGTGAATGGATACCTTGTGATGATCATGGCACCAAACTTGGAGATTGTCAAGTTTGGCGCCACCCCTTGGATTGTTCAGGCTCCATTTCTTCCTTCTAAACTCTGTCAAATCCATCCGAATGCTACCTAAAATAAATCAAGTTACACACAAATCAAAGTAGCGTTCATAGTGTCTTAAAATACCTAAATCTTGATTAAACTTAACAAATGCAAATGCAAATTCACTAGGAAAAGATAAGAAAGATACTCACACATTACAACACCAAACTTAAATTGTTACTTTTCCTCAAGCAACCAAAAATAATATAAACTTTAGATGTGAATTTGCATGAGAGTTGAGTTTTCAATAAAGCTCCTGTCTGTCTCAAAGTGGGGTTAACAATACTAAAACCCTGAATAGTTTTGGCATCTCACTATCCTTTAAATCTTAGGAATGTCAATGTCATTCGGAATTAGAATCCGGATAATATTATGAATTCTCTTGCCTTTTTACTTCGGATTAATCCTTGAACACAGGTTTTTTCTTTTTTTTTTTCTTTGGTGCTTTGCACCTTGAACCTAGCCGTGACTTTAAATACATTGTCTCAAACTTTACTTGACATAAAAACACCACAAGCACTTAACTGGAGAACTCTTTGAGTTCTAATTTCTCTTTCAATTGCTCTCAGACAGTGGTACTCAAAACCTTTGGCATACTCTGTATCTGCACTTGGCCTCGACTCTTAGTGATTTATCTCAAGGATTACTTGACACATTCACACTACAAGAATATGGCTAGGAAAACAACTCTTTGAGCTTTCAATCATACTTAACCTTCCTACCCATTGATGCTCAAAGTCTTAGACCTTGCCTTTTATTTTCTTTTTCTTTTTCTTTTTACTGTTTCTTTTGCTTCAAGGATTAATTTCTTGTTTAATTTAAAGAATCCATAATAGTTCTTTAAATTCCTATTCCTCATGTAACAACATCTTTTGATCCAAATTCAAATATGCACTGTTCATATCATGCATTCAAAGTCACAGAAAACACCACCATATTTAAGTAAATAAGACTACTCTTAAATATAGAATCAATTTCTCATGCAATATACCATTTTTTTCTTTTTTTTTTTTTTGATTCAAACTCCGTGAGCTATACATGAGACATCTTTTCAACTTAAAAACAATCAACGGAATCAAGTTAAAGCCTAAGAGATTGAAAAAACTAAAGATCATGCAGGCAATCAAAGCAACAGAAAACAGGAATATAACATAATAGGAACGGAAGAGAAATGGAAAGTGAAAAAGGAACTAAACCACCCCAGTCACCCCGGTGGGGGTCTCTCTCCTCAGGCTACGGTCCATATGGTCCTCTCAGGCACCCGAAGTCATGTCTCAGCTGAAAAAGTTCATGGCGTTGAGTATCTTGCTCCGCCGCCAATTGATGGAGAAGAGTGTTGTGAGCCTATGACTGTTCTGTACTGCTCTCATCTAATCGAGAGAAGAAGTAAGCTGTTCCCAGTGGCTATCCTGTGTCATCCTCATCTGCTCAAGAGAGGATGTGAACTACTGCCAGTATTTCTGAGGCAGAAAATAGTGTCTTTGAGGTAGGGGAGGCTGGTCTTGCTGAGCCTCCTCTTCAGCTTGCTCTCCTCTGTGGACCCTCTGGTACTCCCTAACATATTCCATAGTCTTTTTGGTGATAGGCCTCTCAATTGGAATAGGAAAATCATTTTTCACCTTCACCCTAGCGGCTTCATAGAGGCGGTAGATAAGATGTGGGAAGCCCAGCCTAGCATGTGTAGAGAAGAGTTGGAGGCAATGCTATAGATCTGCTGTGCAATGATGTCCTCTACCTCCACCTCCTCTCTCTTCATAATGCAGTCAATCATAATAGCTCGATAGACCTCCGGATGGCTATCCCCTAGCCAAAGGGAGAAGGTCACTGCTCTTAAGTTGGTTCGGTCTCCCTTCCGAACCTATTCTCCATTAGGCCCCTGGAATGCATATCTCAGAAGCACTTGGTCTAATTGCTAATCTCGGTTTACCCTCTCGCTGTAGCACTCTGCCATATGATTAGGGAGTTGCAAATGGAGGGTCTGTCGGATACTCCTTTGACTGAAGTCAACGATTTTTCCTCTCACATAGCTCTGGTGGTTCATCTCATTGACTCGAACGACATCCTTATAGGTGACCCAAAGGTTGCCATAAAATTCCTGAACCATCAATTATCTTACCTAAGTGTGTGGGTTGCACAGAAATTGCCACCCTCACCTCTGAATCTGGAACTGGAATTCCGGATACTCGTCCGGTTGAAGTGCAATTTTCATTTTCGGAATCATAGTCCTCTTTGAAGTGACCTCATAAAAATGCTCCTCATGTAATTTGGAGCAGAATCTCCTTGAATCATAAGAACTGGTGGCCGGTTCCTTTCTTTTCCTCTTTCTTGAGGTCTCACTGGTCTTCGGTGCCATGAGATCAAACAGAGAATAAGCGAAGCGACAACATCAAACTTGAACATTTGCTTGTCCTCGAGCAAAATAAAATGGAGCAAGGAGGAAGAAAGAGGGAGGAGCACGCACCTCCCAGACGTTCAGATAACCCTTTTCTAATAACTCTTGAGACACATCTGGTATTACCTAAGGTACCTGAGTACAAGCCTAAAATGTCATATCCTTAAAGGTTTCAGAAGGTTTAGAGAGATAACTGTTAATTTGGTATAAATAAATTTTTATTCAATACATCAAAGAATTTTCTTCAAAATAAACTAATCTATAATACCACTACAAATTTCAACACCTCACTCATACTTTTTACAAATTTATGCAAACGTCCACGAAAAAAAAATTCATGTCTCTTGTGACATAGCCTAAAAAATCTACATCTAGATAGATTTATACATACTTTAATGCATATGTATTCTTTTTAACTTCTATTCTTGCAATACATAAATGATAAACAAAATTCCTTGTTATGTAGTCCCAAATTCACATTAATGTCAAATTTGTGTTTGCCCCTCCTAACTTTCCTTCACAGCCAAAAACAATTTACTATTCTTTTTTTTGGTTGATAAAATTTATGATTCCATTCACTAATTTTAATTGTAGTATTTTCAATTTAGTTATCATCAAATTTTAAATCGCAACAGAGTATCATCCGCAAGGAACTCATTACCATAAATTTTAATTTACTTCATTGCCAGATTTTTTCGCATCCCAAACTTCTCAAACATGCCTTGGCCCATTTATGGGAGCTGATCTGCATCCCACACACCTGACCCAACCATAATTCAGCTCGGCTAGGACTACAGCTCACGCTTTCACATCCCAGCCTTTAGTTGCAAGCGGACAGCCTTTAGTTGCAAGCGGACACAGGAGAGATTGTCTGTGTTTGTACACTTCTCAACTGCTCCACCCGTTGCATACCCACTGTGAACCCCTGCTCTTGGTGTACACTCAAAACAACTTCCCACGATCTTAGCCACTCACATTCATTTATAATATATCTGGGTAGATTAAATTGACGGAAGCTGCCATACCTGAACATCTTCCATATATAATAGATATAACAAATTGCACAAATGAAATGGTAGAGGGCCTGAAATCGTTACCTTTAAATAACCGCCAGTAACATGGCAAGGGTAAAAACGCTGAAAATTCATGGATTTTACACTGTTTCTTTCACTTTAGAGGATCTAAATCTAGTGAAATACGATACAAGTACAACAGCTTAACCTGATTTAAAAAGAAAAAAGAACATAAACCAAACAAGCACCCTACAAATGGTTTGGGGCAATTTGTTTCTTGAGCAAACACTAATCTACAGCAAAGTTTCAAAGACAGCAAAGCCTAAACAGGAAGAAGCCATTTTTAAGTGAGTTTATTTGTATGTAAACGGGAAAGTGACATATTTAACACTCGCATCCTGTTGATCGCTGTTGACTGCTGTTTCCAACATCAATCGTGTCTGGCAGGTATCTTTAATAAGCACAGATTATCCACAAGGAGAACAAAACCCCAAAACGTTATTATCAGTGTCATATTCAAAGAATAGAATTTACAAATATTAAAAGTTCTATCACGGCTGGAGTAAAGATCAAATAACGCTTTGAAGATGTTTTACTTGAAAGAAACTTTAGCCATACAGCAATATTCCGGGATATAGAGGCAGATGATTTCAACACTCATTCTAAAATCAGGCATCAGTTGTGTAACACCAACTAATTCCAGCACCAGCAGTAACAAAATAAGGACAAAGGAGGTAGAACATGCCATTAATGAGTAGTTACCCCATTGAATATATTATCCAAATCTTATCCCAATTATTACTCTTCATATTTACCTATTTAGAGATACTTAAGTACAGTAATGGATTATGTATATGTAACTAGCCTTCTTCCCATTGAAAACCTAAATTAATAATTCCAAAAAATCAGGGGCGGAGCTAATGGAGAGAAAGGGGGGCAACGGCCCCCCTAATTTTAATTTTTATATGTAAATTATACATAAATTTCAGTTTAGCCCCCCTTAAAATTTTATTTTAGTCTTATTTTATTGTGTAAATATTTTTGGCCTCCCTCTAATATTTCATCTAGCTCTGCCCCTGCCAAAAATAATAAACAGAAGCATGATCCTTATTGTATGATTAACGACTTTTGATTGATAAGGGTGTTCCCGTTGCCTACCATTAATGCTAAGTTTTGACCCAAACCAAAATTTAATCACACACAGAATCCTTTTATTCCAAGATATTACTATACATATAGTTTGGAACTTTTAGGACTCCAGCAATCACCAATATCGTCCACAATCAAATAGCAACAAACTCTGTGTGAACTTGCTTACATACATGATAGAAGAGAAGCACATGTTTAGGAACTTACAGTTCTTCCTCTTCACCGCTTTTCAGGGCATCCTTTGCTATGCATTGGAATGCTTCTTCAACATTAACGCCTTCCTTGGCGGATGTCTCAAAATATGGAATATTTCCTTTAGATGCACACCAAGCTCGAGCCTTCTTTTCTGAAACCTGCAAACAAGAATTTATTTGTGTTCATATGGTGTCTGATATCAATGAGTTTTGGAAAGAACGAACAAGAGAGAAAAAAAAGTTAAATAATATATATAATAATAGTAGCAAAGCATACCACTCTACTGTTCCCACCATCAATATCAATCTTGTTTCCTATAACAACAAAAGGAAAATTCTCCGGATCTGAAGGACTTGCCTGCCAACACAACCGCAGATTTACTAACACATAATTGTTAAACCGCAAAAATTATACACAAAAATGAACACAGGCATGCCTGAATCAGAAATTCATCTCTCCAGTTGTTAAGGTTTTCAAAAGATTTCATTGAATTAACATCATACACAAGAACACAGCAGTCAGCACCACGATAGAAAGCAACTCCCAGACTTTGGAATCTTTCCTGGCCAGCTGTATCCCAAATCTGCAAGGTTAAGAATATATTTTAGACAGAATAAAGTTTCCATTGTTGCAACAAATCGTGTTACAGAAACTAAAAGAAGCTAAGCATGATCGAGCAGTATCCAATGCACGAACCTGTAAGGTGAAAAGCCTGTCTTCAAATTGCACTTCTTTGGTTAAAAAGTCTGCTCCAATGGTAGCCTTGTACTGATTACTGAACTTCTTATTAACATATCTAAAATACATATGTAAAGGAAATACCTACTCCAAACCCGCAGCTTACTACAGTGTAAATATTTTTTTTTTGGGTGTCTGTGTAAATAATGTAATACTGTAATTAATATACAGTGTTGAAATGTGAAAACATTTAAGGTATGAGGAAAAAAAAAAAAGAGTACCACAGGATACTGGTTCATCAAAGATGTCTTACCCACCCTGCAAAGTTAGCAACAGTACTGCGTCAAATACACTGATTTTGAATCACCGAAGACCGGTGTTTGACTGCTTCTAAGAACTCAAACAAATGCAACATAAACAGTCACATAGAGCAATAGTTATAAATACTAGCAGGTAGAAAATCTGAAAATGTAGATCTTAATTCCAAATGATAAGTAAGCTCTTTGGACACAAATAAGAAAGAAAAGTTCAGCAGAAGCAGAGGAATAATTTAAGATAAAAAAAATGATAGGAATCAGGGAAACGATTAAAGCAAAGTGCGTGCCCTAGAATTGAGAGGCGGAAAGAAGAGACGAACCCGCTGTCGCCGAGAATGATGACCTTCAAGAGAGTTCTTCTTCGGGAAGGCATGTTAACAGAATAGATCGGAAACAAAGGTGTTTGGCGGCGAGAAATTGCGTTTGTTGTGACTTGTGATTGAGTTTAATTTCTTCAAATTCGGTCGATGAGTGAAGTTTCCGTCTACGGTGTGCGACCGCTCACACTTTCGTCGCTCCTCAGCTAGCTTCTCCTTTCTTTCTTTCCTCTGTCTCGTGCTTCAGCTTGACACTGCCCAACCCAAGCAGCGCTTACCTGATTTTTCTTTTTCGATTTTTTTTTAATTTTATTTTGTCTTTCAGATTAGTGGCCAGTGACAACTTGAACATCACATCACCAGACACCAAGAACGCCCAATGCAAAATCACCTTTTAGAACTGGATAATTTTTTTTTCTTAATTTTATTTTCTTTCATAGTTTCAATTCTTTTACAATCATACTTTGAGCTAATCGTCATTACCGGCCATTTTCTACTTAAGAATGTTCATAATACTAATAAATTTATTAACTAAAAATAAAACATACTTTGTACCATAGAAATAAGTTTTGATTGATAAAATTACTATTTGGTAATTTTGTCGATAGATATTATTTTTTAATACAAAATCAGTCTAGTGTTTTAAGTAAAATTGTTAGCATTTAAAATTTTTATAAATAAAAATAATCGTTTACTCTAATATTTTTAATGCATGAAACTCTCGTGATTAATAATTTTTAGTATTTTTTATTATTATTTAATTAATATAATTATCAAATAAATTTTATTAATTTATGTATGTAAAATTTAAAAAATATAGATACAAACTGTATTAATTAATATGTACAAATTCTAGTAAATATAAGTATAAATTATATATTTTTTATATGTAAAATTCTATAAATATAGGTATAATTATTACAACTAAATATTAACAAAAAATAATAATATTTGCTAGTTATATAGTATTAGTCTTTTTAATACATTTAAATTTTTGTTTAAATGATATTTTAAATATTATCTAAAAGTAAATAATAAAGTAGATAAAATCCCTTTTTTTTATTTCTTAATCAGTTCGTTCTAAACGTTATTTAGTTTAATAGCACCTCTCTCTCTCTCTCTCTCTCTCTCTCTCTCTCTCTCTCTCTCTCTCTCTCTCTCTCTGGATTATGATTACATACAACATGATCATAGTTGCATACTTAGTTACATAGGGCACCGCATATGCATGCATTACGGGAGAAAGTGCGTGTTGTATGTATTATTAACTAAAAATGAAGTTGAAACGTGAAAGTCACATTTTTCATTAGTTAAGAAGTTGTAACAACGTAACAAATAGAGAAGGATTTATGATGATAAGTGTTAGTTTGTTAAGGGTTTTGTGTTTTGTTTAGCCGGGGCGTAACGAGTAACGATGCAAAATTAAGAAGCCCATCGAATATGTGACATTATTAGGTATTAGTACAGAGAAGACCTGCTTGGTTACTAAAAATGGGGAATTAGGCTGTATTGTAGGAGATGAGTGGGTAACATTCCATATATTTTGTTTCATAGTCGATCAGAACCATCCTCTTCCTTGCCTCTTTGGGGAATTGTCGGAGGAGGAGGAGGGAACACCTTTATTTCAAATGTCTTCCGACGATTTCCTATCACTTATTGATCCATCTTCTCCCTCGCCAACGCCTCCCTCCGGTTCCTCCGACACCTCCTCTCCCCCACCTCCGCCCCCATCAGACGATTCCTCTTCCTCGCCCCCGCCTCCCCCAGACTCCTCCTCACCACCACCTCCACCTCCACCCTCAGACTCATCATCTCCACCTCCTCCTCCACCCTCGGACTCATCCTCTCCACCTTCGCCTAATAATGAGGATTCTTCTTCCTCCTCCTCCTCGTCCTCCCCGCCGCCGCCACCACCACCATCACCCAAAGGCGACGAGAACAAGGACGACTCCTCTTCCTCATCTCCACCACCACCGTCACCTCCTCCTCCCCCTCCTCCCTCTCCCTCTGACAATAACGACAACAACAAAACATCCGGCAAAGTACCACCGGCATCGGGCGATGTTAGTTCTCCTCCGCCGCCACCTCCTACACGTAGTCGATTAGGTCCACCATCAGGTAGAACAGCTCCTCCACCAGGGCTATCGAAGTCGAAGGACGAGAATAGCGGTCAAATGAGCACGACGGCTATAATAGGAATCGCAGCTGCAAGTGGTTTCTTACTTCTTGTCATCATACTCTTCTTTGTCGTACGTGCAAGAAGAAAGAAAAGAGAGGACGCTCCCATTCGTTACTTCACTAATACCCAACCTGGCGGTAATATATATAGATAGATGATTATAGTTAATTAAACACGAAATGAATGATTTATTTATTTATAACATGCTTGGAAATGGATAGCAGGACGAGGTCCGGGATACAATAATAATGATGGTGACCATGCTATGAATATACCTCCACCACCAGGTGCAGCATGGGGAACAGTAGGAACAGCACCAACATCAGGCGGAGGTTGGGGAATGAATCCCAATTCCCAGCCATACAGTGGAAGCATGATGAGCAACTCCAGTGGTTACTCTGGTGGTTCTCAGGGTTCAGTGTATCCACCCCCACACCCTTCAGTAGCTCTAGGATTCAACCAGAGCACCTTCACCTTTGAGGAGTTATCCGTTGCCACCGGTGGCTTTTCAAAGGAAAACCTGTTGGGTCAAGGTGGGTTTGGATTTGTGCACAGAGGTGTCCTCCCCAATGGTAAGGAAGTAGCGGTGAAGAGCCTCAAAGCCAATGATGCTCAAGGAGATAGAGAGTTTCAAGCTGAGGTTGAGACTATTAGCCGTGTCCATCATCGCCATCTTGTCTCACTTGTTGGCTATTCCCTTTCCGAACAAAGAAAGATCCTCGTCTATGAATTTGTTCCCAACAAAACCCTTGAATACCACCTTCATGGAAAGGGTCGGCCTGTCATGGATTGGCCAACTAGGCTTAAAATCGCCACAGGAGCAGCGAAAGGACTTGCTTACTTGCATGAGGATTGTAAGCGATTCGTGCCTCTCTCTGCCATTATTTTTCTTCTCAATCACGGAATGAAATTTACTAACTCTAGTAAAACTTGACTAGGTCATCCTCGTATTATTCATAGAGACATAAAGACTGCCAACATTCTGCTTGAAAACAACTTTGATGCCAAAGTAAGTTCTATCAATGCAACTTTGTGCCTCCGGCTTTGGTTAATGGTTACGTTCTTCCTAGAAATTAACAGGTCTGCTCATTCAGGTGGCTGATTTTGGATTGGCAAAGTTCAATCAAGACACTAATACTCATGTTTCAACTCGTGTGATGGGAACATTCGGGTAAGCAAACAACCTATATATATAGTAATATATTTCAGGGTAAATGCATGGCAAATTTCATCTAATAATTACTACTCGTCTGTTAATTTAGGTATTTAGCTCCTGAGTATGCATCAAGTGGCAAGCTAACTGAAAAGTCTGATGTCTTCTCCTTCGGTGTTATGCTTCTGGAGCTGATTACAGGACGACCCCCACTGGACCACACTGGTGATTATGAAGAGGATAGTTTGGTTGATTGGGTATGTACCTTCCAACCATCCAACAATTTTTTTTTTTTTTTTTTGGTTTCAGAATATCGTAGTTAATACAGCATAACTGCAAAAAATATATATAATCACTTCCAAACTTTATATGAACAGGCTAGACCACTCTGTGCAAAAGCATTGGAAACTGGAGAATTTACAGGGCTAGTGGATCCACGTTTAGAGGAAAATTATGACAAGCAGGAAATGAAAAATATGGTGGCTTGCGCTGCTGCCAGTGTTAGGCACTCAGCAAGGAGACGCGCAAAAATGAGCCAGGTACATAAATTCTACGATTTAATTGGGATAACGTGACTAAGCTTATCCATGGCGATTATTTAGTTTCTCGTTAATTAATACTTACTAATATACAGATTGTGCGAGTGTTGGAGGGAGATGTCTCTCTAGACGTCCTTAATAACGAAGGAGTTAAACCAGGGCAAAGTGGTGTGATGGGCGAAAGCGGTGAATATGGCTCTGCAGCATATAGCGCTGACATGAAGAGGTTCAGGATGCTAGCATTGGGAGAAAGTGGAGTTGCAAGCAGTGAGTTTGGTGGAACAAGCGAATATGGCCTCAATCCTTCTGTCTCAAGCAGTGACCTATCAACATCCACTTAATATACGAGGAGGCTATGAAACACCTTGAGAAGTCAGAACCCATCATCGCCGGGGAAAAATTTAAACCATAATTTATTTCTTCTTTTGCGCATATTTTCTATGTTGATTAGAGAAGGAATACTATATACACCACATACTTGTAAAGTAAAAGAAAAAGAAAAAGAAAAAGAAAAATTATTTGTACATATGGAATGGGACATCCCACTTAAACTATGTGGACATCCCACTTAAATGGGATAGAGTATGAATCCCATATGTATACAATACAATACACAATATTGAAAATTCTTTTGGATTTGGACACGTTATGTTGCATAATGCAAGATGATAACCTTGGGAGAATGTATATTTTTTATATGAACATACGAGTTATCTATTCCTTTTGCGTTTTTGGTGGATTGTTTATCTCTGACTTATTCATATTTGAACATGGAAAAAATATATTATAAGTTGGAACTTTTTAGAAAAAGAAAAAGTAAAATTAATTGTAAAGTACAATTTTAAATTATAGTTGAACTATTTTGATAGAATTTTGAACACAATAGAAGTTATTGTTAAAAAATTTTATTAGCTCGTAATTTCTTCTATGCTACAAATATTCTGATCTCAAATATAAAAAAAGAACAATGCTACATGATTAATAATATTCATTATTTTTGTCAATAATTAGTCAATTCTAACCCTAAAAACTAAATTCTAAATCTCTAAATTTTAAATATTAAATTCTAATAACATAAAAATAAAATATTAACTAAAATATTAATTAATATTGATAAAAAAAATTAGCTCTTTAGCATTTCTCTTGCCGAAATCCAAATCATGCATATTATATACATGTAATGTAAAGAGAAATATTACAATAGTAACGGGCGGTAACCACCACCAACTAATAACGAATCGACTTCTATTGTATGAAATATTATATATGAACCTCTCTTTCTTTTTTAAAATATACACGTCAATTAAGTAACAAAATATTCAAAATTTTCTATTTAATATGTAAAGTTACGTATAGAATTTGTATAAATTATATTTTACCAACAATTTAATATTTTGTTTGTATACACAAGACTTTTATACTAAGCATTACATTTAGAATTTAAATTGTCTCTTTTTTTATAAAAAAAAATTCAAACGTAGTTAAATTTTAAAGTATAAAACAAAAAAACTATATAATTGAAAAACGTTGAAGAAATATGTACCGGTATCCTTAACTTGGTATACCTTATGCACCCCATATTGTCTTGTACATACATCTGCATTACTGCAATACCAATGTCTCCAAATCTACCATCACAATCAAACATCACTCACATCTGGATTTAGATGAACAACATCGCATGCAAGGAGTGGCCTTGATGGGGAGCTAAAAAGTACAAGTATTTGCCCATTCATGGTTCAGATCACCTTCCTATGCCCTCCAAATGCCCATATCTGCAAGAAGCAAGCAATCATGTCAAAATAACCAAGGATTTTTAAATTGACAGATGATACTCAGATATTACAATATCCCAAGGATATAACCAAGCATTCATACACACTAGCATTCCTTCATGACAGATTATATAGTAAATACAATATCAGGACAAAATGTATGCTTAGTTAGTTACCTTTAAGTTTGTGTCATAACTTCCTGTACACAAGGCACTTCCATCAGCTGACAAACCTAAACAGCTGATCCTGCCCACATGAGAGTTTTGAAGTGATCCTAAATTCAATACAACCTGGAAGTAAACAAGTCATGAGACATGAAGGTTGCACAAATGCAAGTACATGAGAAGTGCCAATTATTGCTAGGAGAAAACAGTGTCTACGGAATCAAGGCAATAACAAGATGTATCACAAGGGAATTAAATTTTAGTTTTGCTTTCTGGTATACTACTAAATAATATGATAAGTTTCAAGTTTGATATTTCATATAATACCATTCTTCACAATCATATTAGTCTAAACTAGAATTTTCACTTCTTTAGTTCTTTTCACCTTGGACCTATGTCATTTACTTCAAAAGGTTCAGATGAACTCCTTTTAAAATAAGAACCCAACCCTGCAAAACTAAGATCCAACGTACTGACAGTAGCACAACCATTCCATCTATTTTTGGTAACTACAGGGAAAAAACGATAAAAATAATCACGGAGTCAATGATCTAAATATATACTGCATATGAAATAAGGATCAACCTCAAATATTTCATATGCAGTAGCTATATCAATGTGTAAATACTTATTAGGAATTAAGGACAGTGTGTATTGGTACCCTAAACTAACCCTTTTCCCCGAATAAACAGAAGTTTTGTAACTACCATGTCAGAAGCATCCTGTCATATAAGTATGGTTGCTAACTAAAGAGTAAAAAATGCGTAGCCTACTATTTTATATCACACTCAGTAAAGCACCAATTAGTCAATTACCTTTGCCAATAAAGTGTCCCAAACATAGCAATCACCATTAGTGTATCCAGCAAAAAGGAGCCTTCCTGATATGGAGAATGCTATGGAGGTCACATTTGCAGTGCCATTTTCACTATGCTGCTGTTGATATACTTGGAGTTGGTGCCCTGTCCTGATATCAAACAATCTGCAAGTTCCATCATCCGAGCCGGTTCCAAATCTATTCCCATCAGGGAAGAATTTGACAGCACTAACGTCTCTCTCATGCCCATGAAATGTCCTCACTGCGCGACTTGCCACACGAGTATCCCATAACCGGGCAGTTGAATCACAAGAACCAGACACGAACATTCTAGAGTTGGATCCATTAATTGAAATGCTGAGAGCCACAAACCAGAAAACAAATTCTCAGATTAAAGTTTTAGATAATATTATAATTGAAACACAAGTGAATTATCATTTATACCTAAGCACATCTGAAGTGTGACCAGACTGAAATTCACCGCCGAAAACAGAGGTTCTAAGACCAGTAGTAATATCCCAAAGAACACAAGTCTGATCACCAGAAGCAGTGATTAAGTGAGTGTCTTCATCAGGAACATACTGGCAAGAGGAGACATAACCCTTGTGGCCGGTAAGCATACGCGATACGGGGAGATTACCGTCCCTATCGGCGGCGGAATTGAGATTGAAAATGGAGCAGACGCTGTCGAGGCCGCCGCACGCGACGGATTGACCGGTTGGAGAGAAGGCACAGGTCATGACCCATGCGCAAGGAAGCTTGATGGCATGAGTCTTCTGGCTCGTCAGCGCATTCCAGACTATTAGCCTACCGTCTTGGGAGGCGCTAACAATTCGATTCTTTTCCCAAGTCCAATCCAATGAATACACCTTGCCGGTGTGACCCTGGAGGGTTCTGCAGCAAACCAGATCGGTGGGTCCGAAGGTCACCGGAGTTCTCCCCTGTGATTTGGCGTAGCCGGAAACTGAGAAATTTGATTTGAGTAATGAATTAGATCTTGCCTAAGAAGATAAGAGGAGCAAAGGAATTAACGATTAACAGAATAGGAGGAAGTTAGTTACTGTCAGTGTCGAGAAGAGAGAGGCGCTTCTGCTTTAATCGGTCGCGGAGGTTGTTAACGGTCTGTGTAGCCGCCAAGTGACGCTCCTTCAGCTCTGCAACGGACATCTTGTAATTCTTTATTGTTATGTTAGGTCTAAACCTGTAACTACAACTGCAAATTAGTCCATAGATGGACAGGACACAAGTTGTGTTTACTGTTACTAGTTGTCTATCTATATAATAGCTTCGTCGCCGTCGCCATCGCCATCATCATCATCATCATCACTACCGACCAAATAGAAACCTATTATAACCTATTATTCTCTGCTAGTAGTAGCACTATCGTCTTATCTTAGTCCATCATATTCCACTCCCAACTACCGCAAACCACGCATTTACCTATCCAAATTTTCCAAACGGTAAAACTTACAAGTTACAACTGTTCTTTTTGTTAAATAAAATGAATTAAAAAATAAAAACTTAAAACAATTTCCGTTGCCGGGAATCGAACCCGGGTCTCCTGGGTGAAAGCCAGATATCCTAACCGCTGGACGACAACGGATCTTTGATTTTGTGAATTCCATTACTCATATTATTACATTGTTTTTCTCTAATATTATATGAAAAATATCAAAAAATTATTACAATTTGTTATTTTTTGTCATTAGTTTTAGTCGTTAATTCAATTTTTTTAGTCTAATAATATAACATCATACTTTAACTCAAAATTTTAAATATTAATAACTAATTAAATAATTAAAAAGCAAAAATAATATATTTTTATGGTTCGTTAAAACTTTTCATATATTATATTATAAGTCAACGTCACTTGTGAGTCATGGGAAAGATTTATCCCGTTTATTCTATGATCTCAGCTTACGTATAGAAAGTCCAAATGCTGAGTGAGCCTTTGAAAATAAAATGGTTTGGAACATTGCCACATGACCACATCCTACAAAAGTTGGTATTGTAAATTTGTAATTTCCGAGTTCTAACCTACAAAATCATTAGTACTAATAGCAAAACTGTAGAAACTCTTGTATGTTTTTAATATAGCTGAGCTTATAATGATATTCTAGCTTTAGATGTGTAGATAAAATACTAATGAGTTTTTTTATATGAAGTAGAAAAACTTTACTATATGAGAGAATAATATGGTCTCTATGAAAGAGAGAGCAAAAGGGCAAAAGTTAGTGCACTCCAAGTAAAGTAGGGAGTGCAGCATTCTTTAAAAGTTAACCTATTATCAAAAGTGATTAGGTAAATTAAATTTATTTATTATTGTTATTATTTTTTTTGTTATGGGGTGAACAAACAAACCTACACTAACAAAAAAACTAATTCGCTCGTTTAATAGAGGACTATCTTTACATAAAAAAAATACCCAGAAAAATTTAATCCAATTTTTTCGTTACTCTGTTATTGTTGATGTGATGTCTTCAAGCATTTTTACTGTTTTGTTTACTAGAAGGTGTTTTTACTATTGTTCTGTCTAGCCACATATTTTGACGCTCTTGAACCCATTCCATTTCACCTCTACTATAAATGGACCTTCAAAGCCGAAAAAATTGCTGTCATAGAAAAGGAAGACGCTGTCTGTCGCTGCTGCTAGTTGGCTAACTCCAAACTGATTCTATAGAAGAACCGGTCTCCATGAAGGCGCCATGATTCTCAAATGATGACGCAGTCAAAGCACAAAATACATGACAGTCATTATCTTTTATTTTCAAATTATCCTCAACTTGTACTTAATAGAATAAAAAATTAAAATATAATTTTATTTAAACAATTATTTGTATTATTTTTTATTAATTTATTCAAAAAAATAAATTTTGAAACTAATTGGTATAAAATATTAGAGATATAAGACTAAAAAAATTTTCTATTTGTATAAGAACGAGCCTAATAAATAATTATTCTATTTAAATATAATTAAGAGTATTTCTTTCTTTGTCAACGAGTTATAATTCAAATTACATAATCTCTATATTCATCTAAAAGTTGGTAAAAAAAAGAATACTTCTTTTTTTTATTAACTTTTTTAAACATTAATTATTTATTTTACATACTATATAAAAATAAATGAATATAATATTTATTGAGTAGACACAGTTACGTAAAAAAAATTTTATTATCACAGTATTTGAACCAAAGAAAAAAAAATATTATTTTAAGAAAAACTAACAATATATTTTTAATAATATTCTTAATACAAAATAATAAATTTTAAATATTTTTTTAAATAATATATATTAACTAAAATAATATAATTATCCCAAATAATATATTATAAATATAGTAAAATGACATATTTCAATAAAAAAATTGTTAATAAAAAATTATATGAATTTTTGCTTTGCACAAAATAAAATTATTATATGTTTGTTTGCTTTTTATGTTATATATATGGTTTTTTTAATTAAATTAATATAATACAAAATCTTTTATTATTCTATTCATATTTAATGTTTTAATTTTGTTTCTCACAAAATAAAATTATATATATAACACAAAAATTTTTATCATTGTGTTTATATTTAATATTATAATTTTATTTCACATAAAACAAAATTTATTTAAATTTTAATATTATATACATAAAATATATATAACACAATTTTTTATCATTTTGTTTATATTCAATATTATAATTTTATTTCACACAAAACAAAATTTATTTAAATTTTAATATTATTTAATTTTTTTTCTAGATTTAATACATGAATTTTTAACTTATTTTTTTATGTATTATTTATTTTAATTCTAAAGTCCAATAATTTTTTTTACAGACACGTTGTTTTTAATATTTATATACTATTTTTTTATTTCGAACTTCACCCTAATATTTGAGACTTATAAAAAAATTCTAAAACTTATAAAAAATGATTAACCTGATTAACAGGTTACCTTTTTAAATCCAGACCATTCAAATAAAATATAACAAATGAAGAGTTTAGATTTAACGAATTTACAAGGTGTGCAGCACTCCATACTTAGCAAGGAGCGTTTAAGAATGAGCCGAGCAAAAGAGTGTAAAGAGATTAGTGAAGATGACGTACGAGAGACGGAAAAAATAAAGGAAATGCTTTATTATAGTGATAAGAAGTTAGAGATTTTTTAGTTGATAAAATTTAAATTGAAAGTGGTTCCTTAAAAATAGGAAATATGATTAATTAAAAAATTAAAATAATAAAATATTAAATTTAAAGGCTGAGTAAAGGCTGAATTTTATTGTATTTTCCTTTTAATATATAGTCAATACGATGAATTTTATCAATGCTTTAGTCCTGTGATTTATTATACATCATATTATTTTTCTAGTATCACACTTGGTTCATGAGATTCTTCAATTAAAAAGTTGTCTTATTTGGCGATAAATGACGTACAATGGATAATAAAATTGTATTTAAATAAAAAATTAAAAAATAGAAACTAAATTAAATTTTTGTATTGTGTTTAGTATAGAATATAATAAATTTAGTTATGTCTCGATTTTATATTTGGTTTAAAATAAAGATGAAAATTGAAGAATAAATTTTGAATTTAAAAATTCAAATGAAAATATTTTTAAAACGAAATATTACAAAAATTTCAATCACTATCACTAAAAATTTTAGTACTGTTATTTTTTAGAAGTATTTGAATATATTGAAATTTTGTGTCTCGAAATTAAAATTTAAATTCCTATTTCCAATCTCCAAACATATTACTAGGATCACAATCTCCTAATTTCAATTCCTGTCCCACAAAATAAATGACTCATTTCCAGTCCGAGAAAACGAATGACAGTCTAATAACATTACTACACTACTACACAACAAGGCAAGAGATCGTAGTTATAAAAAAGGAATGATTGAAACCAAATCGAGTAGTAGGGTGGGGGATCACAGGAGAATTGAAGAAACAGGAATTTGTAGATTGTCACACTAATAAGTGGACCTTTTTTGATAAAGTAATAAGTAGATATCTTAGTATCTTACACAAACCAGAATTGACATGACTTTACAATTAAAGCAACATAAAATTAATTAAGATATATAACTTAAAGAGGGAAAAAAGACAAAGCCTTATTCATTAATTTATTTTAAAATTATAAAACAATTCTATCAGCACAATTTATTGCCAAGAGCTGAAGCCTCTACTTTTCAGATACTCCCGCCAGGGTAAACGCAAGCATTGTAACCTACAAAGAGGAGGAAGAGGAAGATCGTGTTAAACACGGTAATACAATGTATGATATGAAACCTAAGCAAGAAAACTTACTTGGGTTTTGGGAAGTCAACGTTGCTGATTGAGAGAAATCACAATTCCATGGATTCTTGCCATATGTTTGGTAGTACAGATTCATGGCAAAGGCAGCATGGGACGCAACTGTGTTAGGCTCAAAACAGGTACCTCCGGGTTGAATTGGTCCACAGTCTACGCCTTCACTACTACAGGCATAGTCGAGGTTTGCCTGCAACTGAGCATCGGATGCTCCTGCTTTAGGAACACACCATCCGGCTGCCGTAGTAGGTGCAGGAGTTTTAGGACTACTTGGGGGAATCTGTACAGGCAAATAAATAACACAAGACAATTTGTTACTGAAAATCGTAACTAGCGAAATGTTTCGGACACTCAATACAGGTAGAGCAATTTCCTCACCTGCTGGCTAGACTTGGCCAAGCCAACATCATATGACACGCTAAGATCAGTTTTGTACAGGCCAAAGGCGCGCTCAGATCCCGGGCCTGGTTTCAAATCCTCATCGTAGAGTGCAAAAATATAAGTGTCGACTGATTTCCCAGGCATCAAAGGGGTACCAACCAATGATCTAAGATGATTGATCAGATTCCCATTGTAGGCCTTGGCATTATCAACACTTGGTCCTACTTCATTGTTGTCACCGCGAGAGGGCCACCCAGTCTCAGCAACCACAATTTCGATGTCTTGGTACCCCATAGCACTTAAAGCAGAGTGTACTGCATCGACCTATTACAACAGTTAACCCACATCAAAAAGAAAGCTGCAAATGGCGCAAATTACAACAAACCAAATGAGTTTATTAGAAGAATCATTTCCATTTTGATTGAATCATCAGCAAAGTTACTCACTGTGTGGCATTTTCTTTAATATTCCATATGATAAAAGAGATATAAAGTTTTACCAACCAATATCATAGTCAGTCACTAGGCTAGGTATGGTCCATTTTTCTTTTCCATGTCCATCAATTATTGAAACTTTGGAAGGACTCATTCAGTCATTTGCGAATTGTGACCATATTGGGGGAAGCCAGGCTGTCTTCCAATCAAAGTCATTTGGAGGACTTAGGTGATGAATCTACAGACTCATTATTTCAAAGTGGAATAAGAAAAGGAAGGACAGGGTTATGCTCCATCCACCCTCTTTAATTATATAACTGAGAAAGATAAGAACAATAACTCCACTCTTATGCCTATAACGCCAAAAATCCTAATTAGAAACCTTTCTTTGGCTACAATACAAGATACACACATTAACTCGATTAGTCCAAATTACGTAACTCATGTATGACATCTAACATAATCTTCTATTTCTATGTAATTGTAAACTACATCTACATCTAAACACATCTAACATCTTAATTTGACACGGCGTTTCTAAATCTAGTCACTCATTGCATAATAAAGCCATATTACTACAAATCAAACAATGATAATAAATAATATAAGTTACTTTCGGTTTGAAAAATATATCAACTTGAAGAATATTAAGACCGCGGTGTCACAGTTCAACGAGAGATAAATATACAACAAATGCGAACCGACCACAGAGGAACAAAGTTAAAGAATCAATGCAAAGATTGTAGACACGTGGATCAAATGTGGAAAAACAAGAGTAAAACTAAAGGTATGCAACTTTAATTTAAAAAAATAAATAAACAAAAGAAAAGATAACGTACGGACCTGAGCATCGAACATGTTGGTGTAGAGCTTTCCGTTACCCGAGTCAACTCGGCCCGAGTTAGGCTGAAAGAGGCAAAATGCAAGCGTTTCAGGTCTAGGGTCGCTCTGGTAAGCAAAGAACGGGTAAGGGTTAATGGTGAGAGGAGATTTGTTGTCTCTCTGAAAAGAAAGTAATTGTTTCAGTGTGTCTTGGAGAGCTGGGTTGAACGACCCCGTGGACGGAGGATCCGACTGAGTCAACACCGCCATCGAGTGCACCGTCGACACCTTGATCTTCCCGCCCAGCGATGCAGAGTTCAGCGCATTTTGGACATTTCGAATCGCCGGTACCAGCTGTGAGGTTAGGCCCTGGTCGCCGGAGGTCAAGACCTCGTTGCCGACGGTGATGAGGGTGATGTTGCTTGCTGGGTAGTAGGGTAGCACGTTCGCGTTCACCCACTGAGCCGCCGCGTTCGGATCGGACGCCAGGTTCGGAATGTCGCCGTTGGCGGCACCGACGACGATTGAGATGCCGGAGTTGGCCAGGGCATTGATGATAGCGGGATCGGCGCCGTAGAGACGGATTTTTCCGATGGTGGTGGACTTGAGGAGCTTTGCGGTGGCGTCGGGCGGTGGGAGGTTGTCGGCGACCTGACCATAGTTAACGCCGATGAAGGACTGTGACTCTGGCAAAACAGGCGACAAAATGAAAGAGAAGTTAATTAGGAAGTGATAGCAAGGGAAAGAGTAAATTAAAAAGAAAATAGGCAATAATGAGAATAGTTTGAGAATTCTTCTTTTTCACTTTCCTTGAGAGAAAGTGACCAGAAAGTAAGATTGCTTTTCCGGCTAAAAGGTAAAGAAAGTTATCAAAAAGGGACGTAAGGATTAACCAGCGAAGCGGAGAGTGAGAGTGGTGGCCAATAGCAATAGATAAAAGCAGAGGAAGATTGAAGGGCGCAAAGGTGTGATTGCATCCATGGCTTTCTAAGAAGAAAATTATAGCTAATTAAACTTGGCTCATAATCCGCTAATTAATCTTTCAGGTGGGAGTGCAGGGTGCTGCCTGCTGTGATGTTGCGCTCTTAATTAGTCACTGCTTGCTATGATATATAGTGGGAGCGTGAGACTGAGGAATGAACAGCAAAGAGAAACGACAAAAATTGAATTGAATAAAGCGAAAGAAGTCGAGTGGTAGAATGAAAGAGGATGTCCGGTATCTAGAAATCGAAACTACAACTAAGAAGAAGAAGGAGCAGTGAAGTGAGAGCTTATTAGTTGGAGCTTGGAGGGGGAGTTACCGTTGTACTATTATCAAGTATGAATAGGAGTTAATGTCAAGAGCCAATAGTAGTGAAGACGTATAGGTGAAGTTGTCTCGTTAAATGGGTGAGTTTCCGGGAAGGATTCAACCTTTTGATGTGCCATTGGTCCCAATCCCTAACAACTCATTTCCTCAAAGTAAACTATTTTACTGTTTGTTTGGGTTTACTAATTGACACACTCTTTTTTCGGATAAATGGGAAAAAGAGAACGTGGGGATCCATTGCAATGAAAAAATAAAACAAATAAGAGGATATTATTTGTAGACAAATGGCTTGGATAAATATACTTTATTTACATTAGCGAGGGACACTTGAAAGACAAGTTATGCTCCGCGAAGGCTTTCCAGTTTCCATTGCTTCGAAGGCGGCATCGTATTCAGATTCTTGAAAAAATGGAAATCAATTAGTAGTAGGTCCAACGTCCAATGGGAAAATGATGTTTTTCTCAAGGTTTGAATATTGAATTCACTGCTAAACTGGAAAATACAAAGATTGACAACCTTATGGTCAAATTGTTAATTTGTTATCGTAATTAAAGACCATTTATTTATCTAGAAACTAGGGTGGATTGGTGGAAGCTGGAGAGTAGATTTATAATTTATAATAAAAAGATATTCAAGTTTACTTTAAAGAAAGTTATTATTATAAAAAGACCCATAATTTTGAAATTTGCTAAAATGACAAATAAGTGAAATAATTATAAATTATTTTAAGAGAAAATTCTATTCTGTTGTGATAAGAATGGGACGTGAATGCCCATTTTTAAGTGGAATTTACTTTTTCAAGGAAAAATAATCTTAAATGTATAAATGTATAAATAGAGGTCTATTCCCTCTAAGAAAAACACAAGCAAACTATAATAATCTTTCTTTTTAGGGAGCAATATTTCTCTCTCTTTTGTACTCTTCTTTCTCTTTACATACAATACTACTTATATTAGTAATATATAAGTTACTTTTATTATATCAAAATAATTATATTAGTGAACATTAATACAAGAGTTTTATATTTATATTTTTCTATCTTATATTTATATCTTCCTTATTTATTTATTTCACAACACGTTATCAGCACGAGACTCTGATCAAATTTTTAAGGAAGACTCAGGTAACAAATTTTCATTATGTCGAAACTCTCTCATCTTGAATTCAATGCTCTTGATATATCTGGAAACAATTATTTATCATGGATGCTAGATGCTGAAATTCATCTTGATTCAATGGATCTTGGAGATACCATTAAGGCTGAAAATAATGCATCCCAAAAAGGATAAAGCCAAAGCCATGATTTTTCTTCGTCGTCATCTTGACGAAGGATTGAAAAATGAATATCTCACATTAAAAGATCATGCAGATCTTTGGAAAGACCTTGAAGAAAGGTATAATCATAAAAAAACGGTGATACTTCCTCAAGCCCGATATGAATGGACGCACTTACGTCTGCAGGATTTGAAATCCATAAATGAATATAATTCTGCAATGTTTCAAATCACCTCATGAATGAAATTATGTGGGGAAAAGATAACTAATCATGATATGTTGGAGAAAACTTTCTCAACCTTCCATGCCTCGAATGTGCTCCTACAGCAGCAGTATCGAGAAAAAGGGTTTAAAAAATATTCTGACTTAATTTCTTGTCTTCTTGTTGCTGAACGAAACAATGAGTTACTTTTAAAGAATCATGAAGCGCGTCCAGCTGGCGCTGCCCCATTTCCTGAAGTAAATGCGGCAAATCATTACCCCAGAAGAGGTAAATGGCAAAGTTCTAGTAGCAAGAAAAATTATGGAAGGAAAAGGAATTATATTCAAAAGAGAGGATCTCACCAGAAGTGGGATCAAGAAAGAAATATCGGGCAAAATAAATCAGTAGAGGATAAGTATTTCTGTTATGGTGGAAAGTGCCATTGGCCTCGTACCTGCCGTACCCCAAGGCACCTAGTCGATCTTTACCAGGCATCTTTGAAAAAGGACGACAAGAGAAAAGAGTCGAATTTTGTTTCAAATGATGTTAAAAATTCCACCACTCATTATGATGTATCTGATTTCTTTGAGGATCCTGAAAGAAATATTGGTCATTTGATCAATGGTGGAATAGTTTAATATGTGAGATTTTAAGTATTCATGTAAATAAATAATGTAAAGAACTTATTATTAAGTTTTATTTTCTATGTATTTAAGTTTCAAATATGATGTATATAAATAATAAAATATTAATGTTTATGAATTTTGAAATCATTAAATATGTCATGTAAAAATAAAATTTTAGTATATGACATTATTTTTATGTACAGCGTTTCTTAGAAAAATAATTCTGATCAAGTATTCAATTCAACTGTACATACTACTCATTTTATTATTATTTGTCTTTGAAGAAAACGGCAAGGATATATAATGAAGATGTATGCCTTGCGGATAGTGCAAGTTTGCACACTATTCTCAAAAGTGATATATATTTTACCCATCTGGTGCCAAAAGAATAATGTGTTAATACTATTATTGGCTTAGGCAATGTGATTGAAGGCTCCAGAAGAGCTATAATTTTGTTTCCCGAAGGAACAAAATTCATAATAAATAATGCACTGTTGTCTACCAAGTCTCGAAGAAACTTGTTGAGCTTTAAAGATATTCGCCGAAATAGATATCATGTTGAGACACTGAATGAGGGAGATCATGAGTATTTATGTATCACAACTCATGATTCAAACAAGAAAGTTATATTAGAAAAATTACCATCACTTTCATCTGGGTTATATTATATCAAAATTAGTGGAATTGAATCACATGCCACTGTAAACTAGAAGTTTACTAGCTCAAATAAATTCATAACTTAGCATGATAGATTGGGTCATTCGGGAACAACCATGATGAGGAGAATTATTGAAAACTCTCATGGACATTCACTAAAGAACTAGAAGATTTCTTAAATCTAGTGAATTTTATTATGCTGCATGTTCTCAAGGGAAGTTAATTTTAAGGCCATCACCAGTAAAGATTGGATTTGAGTCCCCTGAATTCCTAGAAAGGATTCAAGGTGATATATGTGGACCTATTCATCCACCATGTGGATCTTTTAGATATTTTATGGTCCTGATAGATGCATCTTCGAGATGGTCACATGTGTGCTTATTGTCTTCTCGCAACCTGGCGTTTGCGAGATTACTAGCTCAAATTATTCGATTAAAAACACAATTTCCAGAAAATCCAATCAAAGCAATTCGTCTTGATAATGCTGGTGAATTTACTTCCCAAGCTTTTGATGCTTATTGTATGGCTAATGGAATAATTGTTGAACATCCAGTAGCTTATGCTCACACACAAAATGGGTTAGTATAATCACTTATTAAACGCCTCCAATTAATTGCTAGACCCTTGCTTATGAGAACAAATCTCCCAATTTCGGTTTGGGGTATGCTATTTTACATGCTGTAGCACTTATTCGTTTGAGGCCAACGAGTTACCATCAGTTCTCTCCTATTCAATTAGCATTTGGCCAACAGCCAAATGTTTTCCATTTAAGAATATTTGAGTGTGCGATATATGTTCCCATTGCACTACCTAATCTCACTAAAATAGGACCCCAAAGAAAATTGGGGATATATGTTGGATATTATTCTCCCTCTATAGTGAGGTATCTTGAAATACAAACTGGAGATGTATTTAAAGCCCGGTTTGCAAATTGTCATTTTGATGAATCAAAATTTCTAACATTAGGGGGAGAGAATAAGCTTCCTGAAAAGGAACTTAATTGGAATGCATCATCGTTGATGCATTTAGATCCTCGATCAGGGCAATGTGAACTGGAAGTTCAAAAGATTATACATTTGCAAAGAATAGCAAATGAATTGTCTGATGCATTTTCCGATACAAAGAGGATAACCAAATCTTATATACCAGCGGAAAATGCTCCAATTCGAATTGATATCCCAGTAGGACAAGTAGCCATTGAAGCAAATTCATGCCAGAAGCGTGGCAGGCCTGTCGGTTCCAAAGACAAAAATCTTCGAAAGAGAAAAGAGGTAAATATTATTCCTGTTGAAAAAGACATAGTAAAGACACCTGCAGTTGTCCAAAATTCTGATATAGTTTTAACGCCAAAAGATGTTCAAGTACCTGAAAATTGTGAAAATGACGAGATCTCGATAAATTATGTCTTTATAGGAGAGAAATGGGACCAAAATAAGACAATTGTCAATGAAATATTTGCATATAGCGTGTCATTAAATATCATGCATGAAAGTAAGGATCTTGAGCCAAGATCAGTCGAAAAATGTTGACAAAGGAATGATTAACCAAAATGGGAAGAAGCCATGAAGGCTGAGTTAGACTCACTTGCAAAACGTGAAGTCTTTGGACCTGTAGTCCGTACACCTGAAGATGTAAAACCTGTTGGATACAGGTGGGTATTTATGAGAAAACGAAATAAAAAAAAATAAAGTTGTGTGTTACAAAGCCCGTCTTGTGGCACAAGGTTTTTCATAAAGGCCCGGTATAGATTATGAAGAAACGTATTCCCCTGTAGTGGATGCAATAACATTGCGTTATTTGGTCAGTTTATCTGTATATCATAAACTGCATATGCATTTAATAGATGTGGTAACAGACTATATACGGCTCATTAGATCGGGATATCTATATGAAAGTCCCTGAAGGACTAAAGATATCTAAACCATCCAATGAATATTCGCAAGGGTTATACTCAGTCAAATTGCAAAGATCTTTATATGGTTTGAAACAATCTGGACGAATGTGGTAAAATCGTCTTACTGAGTATCTGACCAAAAATGGATTCAAGAATGATGATATATGTCCATGTGTTTTCATAAAGAAATCTGCATATGGATTTATTATAATTGCTGTGTACGTTGATGATTTAAATATCATTGGGACTCCTGAAGAGATTCCAACAATTATAAAAACTCTAAAAGAAGAGTTTGAGATAAAAGATCTTGGAAGGACTAAATTTTGTCTCGGCCTGCAGATCGAGCATATAAAAAATAGGATCTTTATTCATCAAACAACATACACAGAGAAGATCTTGAAGAGATTTTATATGGATAAGTCACATCCATTAAGTACTCCAATGATCGTAAGATCTTTGGATGTGAAAAAGGATCAATTTCGTCCTAAAGAAGAGAATGAAAATATCCTTGGTCTTGAAGTACGATATCTTAGTGCCATTGGAGCACTAATGTATCTTGCTAATAATACGCGACCTGACATATCATTCGCGGTGAATTTACTAGCAAGGTATAGTTCCTCTCCAACCAGAAGACAATTGAGTGGAATCAAGCAAATCTTTCGATATCTTCATGGAACGGTTGATATGGGATTGTTTTATCCCTATGGATCCAAGTCACAATTAGTTGGCTATGCAGATGCTGGATACTTGTCTGATCCACACAAAGGGAGATCTCAAACATGATACCTGTTCACATATGGTGGTACAGCTATATCATGGAGGTCCACGAAACAGACGATTGCAACAACATCTTCTAATCATGCTAAAATACTAGCGATACATGAAACTAGTCGTGAGTGTTTTTGGCTTAGGAGTCTGATCCAATATATTCTGTCATCATGTGGACTGATTGATCATAAGATAGCTCTAACTGTCTTGTTTGAAGATAATACAGCATGCATTTTTCAACTTAAGGGTGGATACATCAAAGGTGATAGGACAAAACATATTTCTCCCAAATTCTTCTTCACTCATGATCTTCAAAATCAAGGGACAATTGATGTCCAACGGATCCGCTCAAGTGACAATCTGGCAGATTTATTTACAAAATCACTCCCAAAATCCTCCTTTGAAAGATTGGTACATGATATTGGGATGCGCCGACTTCGAGACATTAAATGATGTCGACAGGAGGGGGAGACTGTACTCTTTTTATCTTGGTCAGGTTTTTTTTCCATTGGGTTTTTCTTGACAAGGATTTTAATGAGGCAGTTCCCATCACAAAGGATTTTGTACTATTTTTCCTTCACTAAGATTTTTTTCCCACTGAATTTTTCTTTAGTAAGGTTTTAATGAGGCATAATCCTAAATGGGCATCCAAGGGGGAGTGTTGTGATAAGAATGGGACGTGGATGCCCATTCCTATGTGGAGCTTACTTTTTCAAGGAAGAATAATCTTAAATGTATGTTGAAATTAGACTCCCCCATACATGTATAAATAAAGGTCTATTGTCTCTGAGAAAAACACAAGCAAACAATAATAATCTTTCTTTTTACGGAGCAATATTTCTCTCTCTCTTTTATACTCTTCTTTCTCTTTACATACAATACTACTTATATTAGTAATATATAAGTTACTTTTATTATATCAAAATAATTATATTAGTGAACATTAATACAAGAGTTTTATATTTATATTTTTCTATCTTATATTTATATCTTCCTTATTTATTTATTTCACAACATATTTATTTTTTTAAGAGTTGTTAAAATAATATTTTTTTATTTGTAAAATATACAGTTTTCTCTTTTATAATTTAAAAAAATTTATTTAATTTATTTTATATTTTTTGTGTTAACTAATGTTAATTTTATCTATTTTTTAAGAAAAATAAATTATTTTTTTTAACAAAAATAGTCTAGCAAAAATTTTATTTTTTATCATTAAATTTTTTTAAAATATTTTTTAATAAATTATTTTTTAATTATTAAATTGTGATTTTATCAAAATTTTTGTTAACAATTATTTTTATATTTTACTATTAATTTTTTGATATCAATATATATTATTTTAATATTAAATAAAAAATATTGGTAAAATTATTTTTCGATATCAATATATATTAATTGTTATACATATTAACAGTGGTAAGATTTTTTTATTTAATATTAAAATAATATATATTGATATAAAAAAATTAACAGTAAAATATAAAAATAATTGTTAACAAAAATTTTGGTATAATTATAATTTAATAATTAAAAAATTATTGAAGGGTATCTTAAAAAAATAATTTATTAAAATATATTTTGGTAAGTAAAATTTAATGACAAAAAAATAAAATTTTTGCTAAAGGTTATTTTTGTAAAAAAATAATTTATTTTTTCTTGAAAAATGAATAAAGTTAAAATTAGTTAACACCAAAAATTTAAAATGAATTTAAGAGGAGGTTTTTTAAAAATTATAAGGAAGAAGAATGTACATTTTACAAATATAGAGGAGAAAAATATCATTTTAGCATCTTTGAAGGGAGGAGAGTAAAATTTTCTCTTATTTTTATGTTAATCTAACAAATCAGAATTTTATTGTCTGCTACAGTCATAAGCTTCTGCTCTATGAACATCAGAGAAAGATGAAAAACTTAAAAAGTCATTTCATTATTTCGTTGTGTCAATAGGTGAGTTTCGACACTTCATAAATAAATATAAATAAGAACTAGACCTTTCTTAGGTTGGGTAGTTTGGATGGGAGCCCATAATTGGTATCATCATGTATTCATGAACTAGCATTTTATGTCCCTAGACGTAAACCTCAATATCCATTGGCCGAAAGCTCTAGCCCCCGTCTGAGTTCACCTTTCGATGGATAGAGTGGCCATGTAATGGTTATGGCCTCTATAACGTATAATCGTATTCAGCAACCATGTTTTGTTAATAAAAAGAGTAACTATTGTAAAATGGTATCTAGTTCCTGATGCAAGGAATTAACTGGGTAGAAATAGAGACTAGCAGATTCTGTAATCTGATGTGTAGAAATAAAGCATTGATAGCAAATGAAAAATGAAAGAGAGCAAGAATGAGAAAAAAGAAACAGAAAGAGAGAGAGAGAACCCGGTTATATGAGTTAACTGATGAGTTTTGAATTATTCATCATGAAAGAATCGTTCATTATACATCAATATTTATATACAACAATTGAATGGTTATATAAATAACAAACTAACTAATAGTTAGGCCAGCTAAACATAACAAACTAGGCTTGTATAACAAATTGCTAACAACTTGTACATGTAGCATTTGCATTTTATTTTTGTTCATGCTCTGCTGCATTATATTCTGTTACATCCTTTCACAAGCTGGAATTACTGGGCTTGTGAAGATCAAGTAATCCCATCTTGGAAAGAAAATGAGAGAAAGGTGTTGGAGCAAGTGCCTTAGGGAACAAATTAACAGGTTGATTGATTGAAGCAATATGACACAGATTAGAGATGCCTTCTTTGAACTTATTTCGAGTAATATGACAGTTTATTTCCACATATTTGGTGTGCTGATGAAATATCAGGTTTGAAGCAATGTAGATGACAGATTTATTATCACAAAAGATATCTATAGGAAGAGGTGGTTGAATGTGAAATTCTTTCAATAACTTGAGCAACCAAATGAGCTCACAAGTGCCATTGGCTAAAACTCTATATTCAGCTTTGGAGGATGATCTTGAAACCGTTGTCTGCTTCTTACTTTTTCAAGAGATGAGAATGTGGTTGATGATCGCTAAAAGTGGGTTAGGAATTTCACAAGAATAGGATTTCTCCGTTGCAAGTATAGTCCAAACCCAACAATTGACCATCAATCAAAGTTTAAATCAAAGATATCACAATTCAACACAAAATAACTGAGAGCATTAAATTCCGGGTCGTTCTCCCTAGGAATTGCAATGAAATGTTCAATTATTAGCTATGGAGAAAGTAGGATTTTGCTTGCAAATGGCAAGAAATTTAAAAGGCAAGAAATTAAATAAGCATGCAAAGGAATTAAAACTCAAAGCAAGTAAATCAAAAATGGAATTCAAGTGGCAAAAAGGGCTCTTGGCAAGGACTGGGGAATTGATAATTCATATCCTAGTCATGGATCACAAACATGGTAATTGCGTATAATTAATCCCAATTAGTCTATCCTAACATCGAGGATAAGTCAAAAAGGGCATAATTAATCTCAATCCATAAGTCCTAATCAACTCACTAATTAACTTAGCGAAAGACTAGTATCAATAGAAACCAAACAAACTAACAATCCTAACACAATGTGGAATGGACATCCATGACTCAAGTTTATCTAATTACCCAATTTCTAACCAAGAGTGTGAAAAACTATACAAAACTATAAGAGACATTTTATCAAACACCTAACATACATAAAAGAAAAAATATCATAAATTACAATAAAAATAAAATCTATACTACCAATTGCAATAAAATAGTAATAACAACTCAAATATCATCAACGAAACATAAAACATTAACATTGAATTAATGAAATCAAAATTGACAAGAGTATTCATAAACTAAAAATGAAAAAATTGAGAAAATGACTAAAGAAATTAGGAAGATCAAGACAATAAAACAAAGAAACATAAATGAAATTACGTTAAAACAAGAATTAAAATCTATAATTAAAAAGAAACTAAGACAAAAATCCTAAATTCTAGAGAGAAGGGGGGTTTCTCTCTCAACAAAACTAAGCTAAGACATGTAAAAACCTAAACCTAATTGCTCCCTTCTTCATCCCTCTTCAATTTGGCTTGAAATAGCTTTAGAAATGAGTTGGATTGGGCTCTAGAAGCCCAAAAATCGCTGCCAGCATTTTGCATTTAATGAGGTCACGTGCCAGGACTTGTGCGTATGCATAGTTGTGTGCGTACGCACACTGACTGAATCCCGACTTGTGCATACGCACATATTGTGTGCAAATGAACACTTAAACTTATGTCCACTATAATAAATTGTATATCATTTTGAAACCCTGGATGTTAGCTTTCCAATGCCGCCAAAACCGCTTCATTTGGACCTCTGTAGCTCAAGTTATGATCTATTTAGTACTGAGAGGTCAGGGTTGACAGCTTTACAAATCCTTCATTTCTTGAATTATCCCATTTTGCATGCTTTTCTTTCCTCACTTCTTCAATCCATATTTGCCTTCAAACCCTTAAATCACTCAACAAATATATCAAGGCATAAAATAAAATTAAAGTGAATAAAATTTAGCAATTTTAAGGGCTAAAAAGCATGTTTTTACTTTTAAGCATAATTTAGGAAGAAATCATGAAACTATGCTATTGTCAATGAAATCCACCCAATTAGAGCAAATAAATACCATAAAATGTGGATTCATCAGTGGTCAAGAAAGAAGTAATATCAAATTATAAATTTTCTGGTGTCTTTGCAAGTTTCCCAATCTAAATCTGTGTACCCCGATAGTTTGAAACTGTTAACGGCAGAAAAGAAAAGGCCTGAAGTAGGAGATTGTTTGAGGTACTGCATAACTCTATGTGCAGCCCTAAGATGCACATCAGTAGGACAGTCCATGAACTGACTCAAACAACCAAAGTTGTCAAACTCGCGAGTCTAGGTAAACTCGTGGAGCTGACCTAGACTCGACTTGTAGACTCGTACGAGTTTACTTGTTATACATTATATATATATATCATGTATAATATATATTTACTCAGATATACACATTCAAACTTAACAATTTCAACATTAAAATACATAATAAATTAATATAATACTACAATTACAAGTTACAACAAGTACTCTAGATCACACAAACTTTCAACATCACAGCCTTAACTTCTTCAGGTACTGAAGCACAAGGCTCTGAATCCTCTTTAGTACCGGCAAGATGATGCTTGAATCTATAAATCCCTCCGCTTATAGTCTTTGAGCAATAATTACACTTCACTTTTTTACCATTGCTTTGAACATCAATCCTATGTTTCTATCCTATATCACTTCTATTTCTAGTTGCATTTTTCCTCCTAGAAACAGCAGGTGTAGGTCTAGGAATACTAGGAAGCAAAGACCTTGTCCCTGAACCAACATTCTCAGACAGTTTATATTTTTATCCCTAAAAATCAACAGCTTAGATAATAAATTTAGATTCAGATTATCCACAAACTAAATTCAGATTTCAGATTCAAATTCAATTGATAAATAACAATTTCAGATTTCAGATTTCAATTGTCAAGTGATGAGTGATCCACTATCAAAGTTGAATTATTCATAAGCTAACACTAACTAAACTAACACTAACATTTCAGATTTTCAGTCAGATATTTAGACACATTAACAAAAAAAAAACCACTAACTAAATAACTAACGGTTTAAACCAGACAACCAGTAAACCACACATTTTAACCATGAAGCAGCATTAGTTTACTAACTTATTAAAGCATGAAGCAGCATCATTTTAATTTTTTTTCCATCATATCAAATCTCATTAACCAATTCTGTGTATGATTTAAACTAAACTAAAAAATTTTAAAAAGTTAATATCAGAAGTCCAGAACCAAAATTGCAGAATTCAGACCAAAATTGTTATTTGAATTTCTTTAAAAAAATTACCTTGGAGACGGGGACAGACCTAGGGGGCGAGTGGAGGCCTCGGTCCCCTCAACTTTTTAAAAAAAGATTAATAGTAATAAGTTATTAAGTATGATTTAATTTTTAAAAAAATTTATTTAGTATTTAGTCTAATATAAATAAAAATTCATTCTAACCTAAATATTAATGATTTCTAATATCTAAAAAGTAAGTAACAATATTAAAAAAAATTTGAAAAGATATTATTACTAATATTTTTTAATTAAATAAAATTTTTCAAATCCTATAAAGTAGATTTTTTTTCTTCTGGTGAGCGTTCTTCTTGATTCATTTGGTATTAATTCTCTTTGTTTTAACTACTACAATTGAGAAATCTTTTTCAGCTATGAATATTGTGAAGAATAACTCAGAAACAAATGAAAGATGAATTTCTTGTTATTTGTCTTTTAATTATATTGAAAAGAAAATTACTGAAAAATTTGACACAAATTCTATTATTGATGAATTTTATGATACGAAGAATCGACAATTTCGTTAATAAAAAAATACACACATATTTTTTGTACTTTAAAATATATTCTCTATCGGTATATTTTTATAATACATTTTATATTATATAATTTTTTAATATTATATATGTTATTGGCCCCCCATGATAATATTTTTGGATCCGTCCCTGCTTGGAGAACAGGGGCAAAATTGAAGCAAATCGGCAGTGCAGAACAGGGGCGACGAACAGGGGAGGCAAACGCAGTAAAGCATTAAAGCATTGAAGCAGAAGTAGAATTGGAAGTAGATCGTAGAACAGGGCCGACGGCCGACGAACGTAGAATAGGGGCAGTGAAAAAGCGTGCCGTGAATTGTCGAAGTGTCCGACGTGGGTGTTAGGCTGGTTTCAACGATGTAGCACCAGAAACCTTCACCAGTTCGGCAGTTCAGGACATCAGGACATGAACGATGGGGGGTGGTCGGCTGGTGGGCGGTGTCGGTGATGTACCATGACTCCACGACACGAGGAAAATTGGTTGGTTAGGCGAGGCGACAGGCGATGGATGAGGGATCCGTCCAGCCTCTACATGGCGGCGCAGACAACGGTGCCGGTGGATGGTGGTGATTCGGCGAACGTTGGAGAAGAAGAAGAGAGTCAAGGCTTGGTGGAGAGTGAGGGCTTGGAGTACGCCATTTTGAATTAGGGTTACTAGGTGATGGGTTAGCTGTAGTTTTTTTTTTGGGCCCAAAAAAATGCCATTTTGGCGAAAATGGGCACCCAATTCAAACTCGCTGACTCGCTAGCAAACTCGCGATTTTGAGCGATTCTGTCCGTGTCTAGCTAAGTCTACCCGAGTCTACCCAGAAACGAGTTTGTGTCCGAGTCAACTCGATTCCACTACCTAAACTCGTAAAGTCGTACGAGTTGATGAGTTAACTCGCGAGTTTGACAAAGAGATCTGGATGTGTATTCGTCAAGTAAAGCAATCTTCCAACAAGTCTACAGTACACAAAGGGATCAGGCAAAGGGGTAACCGAATCCTTAGACAAAGAGATGGCATAGTCCATAGGAGTGGTGACTGGTTTGGTGCCCAACAATCCACAATCATGCATTACAGCCTCAAAGTAGTGCTTAGGGTCAAGGTTATTAATAAGAGAAAATGTAAAAGCCAGCTGCTTAGGGAAGAAGGATGCATATGACAAATGGTGAGATAAGGGATACTTACAACCTGAAGTAGATTCGGTTTCCGTGTAACATGTATCTCTATATGATGAGATGTTGAAACAATGGTAGTCTTGTAAATATGATCATTTTCTTTCTCTCTGAGACCTTTGAGGTGCTAAATCATTTGAAGATGAAGTGGTATTGGTAGGATCAAATACCACTAAGAAAAAAACTAAAAACTAAAAATTAAAAATTAAAAGAAAAAGTAATTAAATAAAACTAAGAAAAATACCGTATCTAAGCAAGTAGACAACTTGTAGTTGTCAATCACAAACAATTCCCGGCAATGGCGCCAAAAATTTGGTGCACGAATTAGGATTTCACACAACTTAACCGGCAAGTGCACCGGGTCATCCAAGTAATACCTCAAGTGAGTGAGGGTCGATCCCACGAGGATTGTCAAGCTGAGCAAGAAGTGGTTGTTAGGTTGGTTTAGTTAGGCAAATCAAAAGAAGTTTTAATGGTTGAAAGTGCATAAGACAATAAACAAGAAAGTAAAGAAAGCAAATAACTGGGTTTGGTGTAAAAACAATATAAGAAAATAGTTAACGCTTCGAAGATGTTTATCTTTAGGGATTGAAAGTTCTTACCAACTATTTTAACAATGTATCATTCATTCCATGGCAAACTATAAATGTCTAAACCCTAATCTCTTAGTGATTTAGCCTCCTCTAACCTTCATTAATCGCAACTCTCGTGGTCACTTAATTCCGATTAGAGGGTTAAGTTCAAAAACTAGTTTATGGCCACAAAACCCCTAATTACCCAAAGCTAACAGGATTATATATCACATATCCCAATTAGTTCATGTAATTAGCAATTTAGGAGGAATTCATTTTCAAGTTGTATTTCAAGAGAGATAACTCTCTCGAGAATCAGAAGAACTCATGTAGAATAAGGGTCATATTCTTGTTCTACACAAATTCATAAGATTAAAAACGAAAACAATCATTAGAATTGAATCAATACAGTAATTAAAATATAAGAATAATAGTTCTAATCCATAGAGATAAACAGAGCTCCTAACCTTAACCAAGAGGTTTAGTTGCTCATGACTTACAGAGAAAATAGGGTTCTGAAAACATGCGGAAGGAAGAGGATCCAAATATAGAAGATCTTTTTCCTTTTATACTAACCTAATTTGATACGGAAAGTAAATTAAAATAATAAATCCTAAAACTAAAAGGTATTGTTTTTAAAAAGAAAATAAAATATAACTAATAAATGCTAAATCCACTTGAGGTACCAAATAGAGGGTAAATTCGGTCAGCTGCTGGTGTTAAACGCCATTTTGGGCATTTAACACCCTGAAGGGAGTTGTATAAACCATAATTTATAAACCAAAATCACAAATCAAGAAAATCTTAAAACTCACTTTTTCTGTAAACCATATTATTTAAATCAAGAGTTTCGACCAACTTTCAAAACTAAATCTTTTAAACCAAAAGTTCCAAACCAAATTTCAAAATCATTTTCAGCTCTAAAACTTTTTCAAAAAGAATCTAAACCATACTGCTTAGAAATTGAAAATCGTAAGTAAAAACCACAAAAGAAACAGTCTGCACTTCTGTTGCCACCAGTGTTGAGCCTCACCCGTCAATTGATATGCCTCAACTCTACGAACTGGTTTTTCCAGAACATGCTGAGCTCGTAACGCATAGGCTAGGTTAGTCATCCTCACTACCTCTCTGTTAACGCGATCGACCTCATCCATGAGTTTCCATTCGGGTTTTCTTTCTACACCAAGCAATCGATACCAAGGTGATCAGTCTCGATATCTCAAGTCTAGTACTTCAATTATACTCAAAGGCACTCACAAATAAGCATGCTATGCATATCAAACAGATATCCTAAATAGCACGAAAGAAAAAAATGTCTCAGAGTGTGCAACGAAGCACAATCAGTCCATCCCTCAAGCTCACGAAGACGAACCGCTCTGATACCACTAAATGTAACACCTCGTTACCCTAAGCCTTACCTCTAGCCGTAAAGCAAAGGATAACAAGGTTCCATGACAGTTCTAAAGCATATATATATATATATATATATATATATATATATATATATATATATATATATATATATATATATATTTCTAAGAATTTATATAACTAAAAGCCCGATGAAGGAATAAAGCTCAAAGTCGCATAATGCGGAATCACATACGTGAAGTGTTCGCACACGGTAACTAAATGCATTTGGCACGAAAGGATACAAAACATAATATATACAACCTTGCCATAAAGCTCCAAGATACAAGGTAGTAATTAATAGATCAACAAGGTAAATAGTTATATATATACTATACAAAAGAAGACTAGCCACTGCCTGTGGAGTTTAGGCCGACAAGCTCAAACAGACTACTATAGAGCTTTGAAGTTCAAAACAGCTTATACAACCTATCTCTCAGTTTAGAAATAAAGCATCTAAGGCAACAAAGATAAATATACAAAGAGATGTGAGAGCAACTACAACAAAGTAAAATAGAAATAAACCAAGGAGGAACCATACTCTGCTCTCTCACTATATCCACAATCTCACCGAGGTGGATTTTCAACCAGTGTCTGAAAAATAACAACAAAATATGGTATGAGAACCGGAGGTTCTCAGTATGGTAACAGTGCCCAATATGTAAGACGTAAGGCTCCGGAATGCCGAAGGTAATCCTAGAACTTCACATCGCATACAGATATTCAAGCTTAGAATAAAAATAAATAAATATAGAACCTACACCATAAATCGGGTTATCTAAACTTAGGGGAATTCTAACTAATACTAATCACACCGCTGTATCACACAGCTTTCGCCACCCTAACCTCCGTGCGATCCCATCGCTACCGCTTACCTAACCTCCTCAACACCAGACAAACACCTGTAATGCAAGCAAAGAAAACACAAGTAGTATTCATATATATATATATATATATATATATATATATATATATATATATATATATATATATATATATATATATATATATATATATATAAGTAATTCAATAAGCAAGTAGGCATATTATACAATTAGGCAAAATCAAGTAATCAAAGCAAGCAAGCATATAGAAGATGCATATGATGAATGCCTGTCCTATTGGCTGTAATATCACATGTCGGTTATAGTACCAAATGCGACAGAAAATCCAGATGGCACCTCCTGGATTAGTCTCTCTGTTGCGCATACTCAGGAGGAATAATTCCGATGGATAAGTGCCCTACCACCTTCTCCTTTCAGAGGGAAATGTTCCAAGGGAGAGTGCCCTACTACCTTCCTCTGGATGCCGCATTATTTCGTGAGTTAGTGCCCTATCACCTTGCAACCAGAGAGAAACCCATGCTCAGGAGGAAAATTCCGAGGGAGAGTATCTTACCACCTTCTCCTTTCAGAGGGAAACGTTCTGAGGGAGAGTGCCTTACCACCATCCTCTCAAGAAATAAATATGAGTGAGAAACCCAGCTTCAAGCCTCACATCCGAATGTAGGCAGGAGACTGCCACAGCCCCTACGACGGAACACAATGCATGTCACAATCACATATTAAATCTCAGAGGCCACTGCTCATAGCACACTTCCACTCATACTTATTCCATTATCCATAATCATTCATTCCCAAGGATATAGTGCCTGACACACTGTCCACATCCACAAGTCCATCGACTTCAAATCATCCCCAATCATCACCATTTCTCATTTCATATCACTTTCAATTATCAATTCTCAACATTCCAAGGATATAGTGTCTGGCATACTTTCCTTCAATATCCATCAAGCTCATAATACCCATCATCTACTCTTAATTTCATTCCGAACTTATTAGTTCATCAGTTTCTCAATTTGTTGTCAGCAATCACTAAGTTCACTACTTTTCCTTCTCTCTCAACCAAACTCATCCCCAGTACACCAGAAACCTAAACCTCCGTTTGCTAAATTTTTAAAGTAATATCAAATTAATCCTCCTAAGATCTTTCCCATGTTTTATTGCCCGAAAATAAGCCCAAGAATCTTAAAATGGTGCCACAGAAGCTTACAATCTTGTTGCGAAGGTGCAATTGTTGAAAACAAAGTTTAAGTTTGAAAAACAGGGCGTGTGCGTACGCACAGGGGTGTGCGTGCGCACGCCCAGGAAGTTTTCAAGTGTGTGCGTATGCACAGGTAGTAAAAAATTTTAACTCTGTTCATCCGCACAAGGCATGCGAACGCCCTCAACAAAGTGGACCTTCTAACGTGTGCGTGCGCACAGGTTGTAATACTTTGTTGGTTATGTGCACGCACAGGTTGTGCTAGCGCTGTCAACTGCAAGCCTTCCCCTGTGTGTGTGTATGCACAAGGCTATGCGTGCGCACAGGTTCGAAAATCACAGGAGTGTGCGTGCGTACAAGGCCGTGCGTGCGCACACACCAGAAATCACAAAATTCTGCAACTTTGCAGAATTTCAGATTTTGATACTAAACTTTGAATGATCATAACTTCCTCTACAAAAATTCAATTTTTACAAACTTTATATCAATTTGAAGATTTTTCATTGAACTTTAATTATAGACAAATTTCAACAAATTTAGAAAACTGACGCACAAGTTATAATCCGTCAAAGTTCACTAAAAACCAATTTTTACCAAAAACCTCAAACTTCAGTTTTAACCAACTCTCAATTCAAAACCAAAATCAAAGCCTACTCAACATAATACCAAATTCACTCTTGAATCTATAACAATCATTTCTCAACCATATCTACTATTTAATCATCCAAACTATTTAATATCTCAATCTATTAACTCCTTCAACACTCATCAATCCAAGCATCAATTTATCATCATCCCATCTTTATAATTCATATCATTTATTAACAATCTCAACACTCACCTTCAATTACCAACAATGTTAACATTCATCATCAATCATCAACCATATCAACAAACCTTCATCAACAACACTAAATCACACATTCATCATCAACCTTCTTAATCATTAAATACAAACAACCTTCATCAATTTCATATATTCCTCATGCAATACTAACTAAAAATCAACACCATTCAATACCATCACCAACCACAAGATTCAAAACCCACAATCATCATCATAATATATCATCACACATCATAATCGTCAATATCCTTCAACAAACATCATAAACAAATATTATACATTCCAACATTCCCTTTAATCCTCTTCATCATACAACATAATTCCATAATTAATTAGCCATACACCAACATCATTACATCCTATCTTATGGTCCACTAGCCTAAGTTTCTAGAAACATTACATATTACATAAAGGAAACCGAAACCATACCTTGGCTGATTCCCAATATGCACAAACACCAAAAGCTTGGTTCCAACAAGCATTCATCAAGCTCCAAACTACCAAAGCCAAGCCAAAAGCCACAATCAACTCCAAAAACAAGCTTCATACATACAACATAACCATACATTAACAACTAAAGCTCACACTACACTAAACCACAAGGATATAGAGATCCCTTAACTTATCAAACGGTGATTGGGGCAAAGCCCGATAATTACCCGCTACTAGAGATCACCTAAACAAGCAAAACCACAAAACCTACTCAAAAACCATAACCCAACAAATGCACAAATCTAGGGCTGGAAACTGGGGATTGAGATGCAATTTTTTACCAGATTTTCTTAGATAAAAAGAAAGAGCTCGTCAAGATCTTCGTGTGGCCGCAAATGACCCGTCAATTGGAGTTCCGTAGCTCAAGTTATGGCTCCCGGAAGCTGGAGGTGAATAGTAAAACCCCATTCCTCTCTTCTCTCTTCTCATCAGCGCCTCCCCTCTCTCAATTGGGGTAAAATGAGCTGAAAGCTCATTAAAGGGTGCATATATATGTTGGGCTTGGGCCCAACTTGGACTCGATCCAATCCGTTAGCGTTTTTGGTTCGTTTGTCCCACTTTGGGCCCAAACATTTAAGATTAGTGCCCGGTTTTCAATTCTAAATTATTTTTATCTTTTCAAAACAAATAATCAAATTTTCAAAATCTTATTTTCCAAAATACACGGTACTGGACAAACTAGAGCTGGTACTGCTGGCTTAAGTGCCAGTACGCATTTTTACAAAAACTTTTCATAAAGGATACATTTTCCAACTCAGAAAATTTCATTGAAATCAAATTTCACCTTTAAATTATCAAATTAAAACTTCTAAATTTTGAAGATACTCCGGGCACTTAAAAATTATTATTTTATTAAAAACGGTTTTGCCGATTCTTACAGAGGGTGCTGCCGGCTTTTTCCTTGTTAGGTCAAAACTCTGCCAAATTGGTCCAAATTTCACCTGAAATCATAAAAACACTAGAACAACGCAACGTAGCGTCCATAGAGGATTTTGGCACTAAAATTAAGTAAATCTAAATAAATATAACTAAAAACAACTAGAAAATAACAAGAAAAAGCGTACAAGATGCTCACGCATCAAAACGTCAGGCTAGGCATTTAGCGTCGGAGAGCGAGAACTTCGAGAAGAATTACGTCGATATTGGCGCTAAACGCAGACTTGGGTGTTTAGTGCCAGTGTGCACAAACCCAAGATAAGGCCCCTGCCTCACAGGTCATCAAATGTTAGGAGGGCATTTAATGCAAAACATCGCATCAACAATTGAATGGTTTCTATTCACTCGGCGCTAAACGTGGACCTGGGAGCGTCGAGCCCTCTTCCAAAAAAAATACTCTGTGGCGCTAAACGCCAGAGTGGGTGTTCAGCGTCAAAAATGACACAAGATTCTTAACGCTGTAGCGCTAAACATCGGAGCTGGAGTTTAGCGCCAGCAGCGCGGAAATGGTTTTCGAAGAAGGGGTTTAAACTTTGAAAACGGTAAAAACTGTGGATCCCACTCCACATCCCCTCTCCTTTTGCCCATTATACACACACCTCACCATTTATTCTCTCCTTTTTCCCTATATACCACCCCACCTACCCTCTACATTCCCCATCCAATCACTGTATATTTCCCTTTCCCATAAAAATCCCTTTTTCCTTTTTTTTCCTTTTTCTTTATTCTTCTCCCTCCCCATTACACCAAATTCATTTTTACCCAACCCTCCCTTCCCTTGACCGAACCTATCCCCCCTTCTATAAATACTCCCTTTTACCACTCATTCACCCACCAACAATTCCTTTCTTCCCCTTCCTTTACCTTCACACGTTTCTCCCTTTACCAACCTCTTTCCCTACTCCAATTCTCTCTTTATCACATCCCCTATTATCCATTTTACCTTTTCTTATCCCCTCTTCATTTTTTTATTTCTCTTCTTCCCCATATCCTTAACTCTTCCCTCTAATTTTCTTTTTTTCTTTCTTTTTTGCTCGAGAACGAGCAAAAATTTTAAGTTTGGTGTTGGGGCACTTCGGTTTCCTCTCTTTGTGACTATTCCATATGACACCCAAAATCAGAGAATCCTCTTCTAGAAAGAAAAAGGAGAAAGCTCCCGCAACTGGTCCATTTGACAGTAATCGGTTTAGCTCCAAGACTCATGAGGATCACTTTCATGAAATTGTAAGCAAGAAGAAGTTGATCCCGGAGGTGAGATTTGACTTACAGTTGGATGAATATCCAAAGATATGGGAGCAAATTCTGAGGAGTGGTTGGGAAGTTCTGTGTAACCTCGTGACCAATGTAGGCGTTCTGATGGTCCAGGAGTTTTACGCCAATGCTTGGGTGACTTACAAGCATGTCAATGGCGTGAACCCGGACCCGAAGAACTGGTGCACCATGGTTCTCGGGAGGATTCTGAAGCTTGGTCCAGAGAGAGTGAGGGATATATTTCAGTTACCACCGATCCAAGAGGACCCTCACTGCTATACTCAGAGGGTCAACAGTGATCAGAGGCTAGACCAGATTATCACTAACATATGCCTCTCCGGGGCACAGTGGAGGCAGGATGCTAGAGGGCAACCATACCAGTTGGGAAGGCATGATCTGAAGACGGTTGCTCAGAGGTGGTTGGAATTCATTCAACGCTCCATCATTCCTATAAGTAATCGGTCTGAGGTTATTATTGATCGAGCTATGATGATTCACTGTATCATGCTCAGTAATGAGGTGGAGGTGCATCGTATGATCCCTCAAGAGTTATACAGCATAGCCGCGAAGGCCTCCACTTCTGCTAGATTGGCCTTTTCCCACCTTATCTTCTGCCTATGTGAGCCTGCTCGAGTATGCATTGATCGAGACACCCCTATTAACATCGACAGGCCGATCACTAGGAGGGGTATGGAGTACGCTAAGGACTATGCCCGCACACCACCTCAGGAGCTAGTTCTCCTTCATCAACAGGAGTAGCCTGAGATGCCTCAGGGATATTACTTCGCTCCATGGGACTACTAGGATCAGTTGACATCATCTATTGGGCAGATGGAATCTTTCGTTGATCAGCTAAGGTTTGACCATGAGGGCCAATCCATCCTTCTCCAACAGCTAGTGGAGGAGCAGCAGAGTCAGAGGCGAGATATAGATGAGCTGAGGCATGATTTTGAAGCGTGGAGAGGATTCCTAGGAGGGAGCGGCCACCATAACTGAGGTGGTTGAGTTTCTTTATCTTATTTTATGTTTCTCAGTTATTATATCTTATTTTTTGCTTTCTGTTTAAAGCTTTGGCATGAGTAGTAGCATCTTTAGTTTTTCTAATTTAGTTAATTAATTTAGCAATTTATGCTTATTTTGAAAAATATCTCATGTATTGCTCACTAAGCTTAAAAAATAAAAAAGGGAAAAAAGTAGCATAATGTATGAGACTTGAGTTATATATTCTAAGTGCGTGTCTTATTTACCTTAATGTGGTGGTATTATATGTGATTATGAATATATGAATTGAATAGTGCATAATTGATACTGAAGTTAAGAGTGTTGATTCTTAAGGTACAGAAATTTAAAGAAGTATTATGGATTCTCTAAAATAAACAAAAAGTTAAACCCTGAAGCAAAACAAATAGCAAAAAGAAAAAGAATATAAGAAGCAAGGTCCAAGGTTCTGAGCATCAATGGCTAGGAAGGTCAAATATGATTAAAAGCTCAAAGAGTTATTTTTCTAGCCATATGCTTGTAGTGTGAATGTTTCAAGGTATTCTTAAGAAAAAGCACTAAGAGTCGAGACCAAGTGCAATTAAAGAGTATGCCAAAGGCTCTGAGCACCACTGACTGGGAAAAATTGAAAAGACAAACCCAAACTCAAAGAGTTCCCCAGTTAAGTACTTGTGGTGTTTCTGTGTCAAGTTAAGCTTGAGACAAAATATTTAGAGTCACGGCTAGACTCAAGGTGCAAAGCACCAAAGAAAATATAAGAAAAACTTATGTTCAAGGATTAACTAAAGGTTGAAAAGGAAGAGAACTCATAATATTATCTGAGTTCTAGTACTAAAGGACATTGACATTTTTTGAGCTTCAAAAGATATGCCAAACCTATTCAGAATCACAGTGTCATTAACCCCACTCGGTGAATAGACAGGAGCTTAAATAAAAACTCAATTCTTAGGCAATTTCACTTATTAGTTCTATATTGTTTTTAGTTGCTTAAGTACAAGCAACAGATCAAGTTTGGTGTTATGATGCGTGAGCATCTTTTCTTTATTTTCTTATTATTTTAGATATGAATTTATTGAGTTTTATTGAGATTTTAGTATTTGAAGCCTGTTTGGATGCTACTTTAAGTCGTTCTATTGTTTTGATTATTTTAGGTGAAGTTTGGATTAGTCTGACAGAGTCTGTGCAGAAGAAAAAAGAAAAATTTTAATTTTGTTGAGTTGGCGCTAAACACCGCATCTAGCATTTAGCGCCCAAGTACCTTAGATTGCGTGCAGCCATTCTGTCAACCTGGCGCTAAACGCGGACCTTGGCGTTTAGCGTCAGATGCCTCGTAACGTGTGTGAGCTCTCTGCCTCATAGGGCATTAAACGTCAAACCTGGCGTTTAGTGCTAGAAAGTCAGAAACAAATTTGGATCTTACTGCCACCTAGGGCGCTAAATGCTGATTCTGGCGTTTAGTGCCAATGACGCGGATCAACCTCACCCAAAGGAGCATCTTTAGTTAGATTTGGCTTTTAATTATTATATTTTATTTTGTTTTGGTTATTTTTATTTACAAACACAATCTTTTAGGTTTATTAATTATTAGTTTATTTTATTTTGAAATCAAAATTAGGTTAGATATAAAAGAGAAAAGATTTAGCCCTTCGGGCTCTCCTCTTTTCTCGACGACCTCGTTCCGCACCTTACACAATTTTCGAACCCTATTTTTCTCTCTGAGTCATGAGCAACTAAACGTCCTTGGTTAAGGTTAGGAGCTCTATTTATTCTATAGATTGATACTATTGCCACTCTATTTTAATTAATGTATTGATTTAATTTCAAGGATTACTTTCGTTCTTCATCTTATGAATTTTAGTGTATTGAAAAATATCTCTTATTCTACATGAATTCTTGTTGATTCTTGGAAAAGTTATCTCACTCGAATACTAGCTTGAAAGTAAACTCCTCCTAAACCACTAATTGCTTGGACTTAATGGGATACGTGACATATAATCCTCTTATACTCGGGTAATTAGGGTTTTTGTGGAAAATAAATTAGAATTGAATCTAACCCTTTAATTTATATTAAGTGACCAAGGAATTGCCGGTTAATTAGGCTAGAGGAGACTAAATCACTAAAGAATTAGGGTTTAGTCAATTACAGTTTGCAATGAAATAAATCTATGATTAAAATAGTTGGTAAGAAATATAAATTCAGAAAAAATAAATGTCTCTGAAACCTTAATTATTTTCTAACATATTTCTCACAACTCATTTACAGTCTGCTTTCCAAACACTTGGATTATTGTTTAATGCTTTTGAACCTCAAAACACTATTTTCTGCTTGCTTGACTAAGTGAGTCATTCGACCATTATTGCTTGGTCCATCAATTTTCGTGGGATCGACCCTCACCCACCTGAGGTATTACTTGGTACAACCCTGTGCACTTGCCGGTAAGTTTGTGATTTTTGAAATCCGCAACCAATCATCACACAAACTCTTTAAGAATTTCCAGTCTCAGTGATGCAATAGAAGATCATAGAGTGGAAGTGCATGTGAGTATTAAGGGCCCATTTTATTATAATTTTTTTTGTCTTTTAATTTTCTCATTTTAAATATTTCATCGTTATTCAGTTTTCTACTAATTTCCATTTTCACTTACATTTTCTACTTAATCAAATTTCATTTTAGTTATTTGTATTTTCATTTTTATTTGTTACAACTTGCCACTAATAGTTTGACATAGTCTACTTCGACACCAATATTAAGTAATTTTCGGGTCAAACTCACTATTTGCTGAGGAGCTGTATCTGTTCTCCAAACTGAAATCTTGATACAAGCTCGATTTCGGCACCCTATTCAGATTACAAAAAAAATGAGTGAAACAGGGTCCTACAAGCATAATTTGTGGGACTATATGTCATAAATAATAATTTGAAATTAAAAGTGAAATTCGCTCTTCTAATATTTAATATTAGTTCAATTAAAATTTTATATTATTTTAAATTATTTTATCAATATAATTATTCGAGTGATAAAATTTTATTGGTTCTCCATCAAGGTGATATTATATCTCTAAGGTGATATCAATTTCACTTCATAAATCAACGCCAATACAGATTTCAATTCCAAATCAATTCACTTCTTGAAAGTATAAAAAATAATACTCTAAAAGCACTCCATTAGAGATACTTTTAGTATCTACGTGTGTGATATGAACAAATCAGTCCTTAAAGTAAAGTACAAAATGATCCCCAAAGAATTTAAAAATCTAAAAATAATCCCTAATTTTTTTAAATTTTTTAAAATAATTCCTTCGAATTATTTATATATAATTATTTCTTAATTAATAAATTTTAATTTCTAAAATTTTTTGTCTATTTATTTTAAATTTGATTATATATATATATACAAAAAAAATGTATTTTAAAATCCTAAGTTATAAATTTATTTTGAAAAGACATTATTTTTCAAAAAAAATAATTTAAAATAAGTAAACCTATATTTATTTTTTATCATGCAGAATATTAATTTAATTTAATTTGACCGTATCATATTTTATGATCATTTTTTAATGATGAAGAAGAAAATGTGCTATTGTTATTTGAAGAAATAGAAGAACTCCCATTTAATATAAAATTTTTCAGAATAATAATTAAAAATATTTGTACAAATGCTTATAAAAGTAACACTTTGGAACTTGCATGCAATGCAAACTAAGTTACCTATGAAATCAAATTTGTAAGTTTTTGTCAATATCTTAGGAGTTTAGATATATAAATAATGATGGGTTAATAGTCAAATTAGTCCCTGAAATATAAGATATTCTTTAAATTCATCCTTAAAAGATTTTCTCAATCAAATTGATTCATTAAAACATTAAAAATTAATCATATTTGTCTTTCGTCACTTCATTAATAATTTTCGTCAACGAATGATGTTGTGAAATGTTAATTGACAACATACATCATACGTGACATGTCTAATTGAATATTGACCAAATACATTTATAAAAATCTATTAATTCAGTTCTTTTTTCCAATTATATAAACCTTATTCCCAATATGATCTAACGACTAAATTGATAGATTTTTAACACATATTTAGTCGGTGTCCAATTAGATATGATAGATGTCATGTATATTATCAATTAACATTCCACATCATTAATCGTTGACGAAAATTGTTAATTAAGTAACTTAAGAACAAATATGATTAATTCGTAGTTTCTGAAGGACCACTTTGATTAATAAAATCTTTTAGGAACATTTAAAGAATATCTCATCTTTCAAGGACTAATTTGACTATTAACTTAAATAATGACCTTCATAAAGCAATAACCTCTTAGATTTAGTTATTATTATGGTTTCTACCTCACAACTATAATACATAGATTAATAATTAAATAATATCATTTCTTTCTTGTGACATTAAAATTAATAAAAAATTATCTTTTAATATATATTTCATTATTTTTTATATTTTTATTTATTATATATTTTATAATAATATGTTAGCCTAGAAAGGCTTTGAAAGCAGGTCAAACATTCCAATCCCAGCTAATCGATAGCAGTAGAATCATAAACAAGAACAACAGAATTTATAGCTGAACAAGTAACTTTCTCCTCGCGATGTACTTTTCAACCGTTGGAGCTGAGTCACTCTTGCCAAACAAATTGGACACTGTAATGTCCCCCTGATATCTATATCTGTCTTTTGCCTTAACCACATCAAAGAGGAATTGAACCTCTTCTAGTTTTTTGAAGACTAGAATTTGATGTCCAAACCTTCCCTCCCCCTTTGCTGAAAGCACTTCCTATAGCGAATTAGGACTCATTTTTATTTAGAAGTCCGAGAATAGAGGACTAACTCAAAAGCTACAGGAGTGGAACTTCTTTGCGAAACCCAAAACCCGTGTGCCACATCCGGTCCTAAATTAATAGAGAGACCGATAAAGATGGTTGCCTAGCTTACTTGGTAATGGACTCGTTTTGTTTAGCGGTCATGGATTGTGGTGTTCTTGTTTTTATACTATTCTAGTTCTGTGGGTGAAGGAAAAAGTTGTTGAAGAGGGTGTTAAGCATATGTTCTCAGCCATTGTGATCAACCCACACTAGGGATCCTCTCTTAGACTCGCAATTCTCCTATTTTGTATAGGGCACTCGTTCTTGTCAATGGTTACAGCTCGTGCTGTAAGTATAAAAGCCTGGTTTGGCAGAAAGTGTAGTAGGTTTGTTTTGAAGTCCCAGCACAGCAGCACGCACAGTAGAATTCTCGGGTTAAGTAGTACAAAATCAATCCATTACACCGAATTTCTTGAGTCGTTATAATATTTTTTAATGACAAAAATACTAATAATTTTTTTAAACACAATTAGAATTATATTAACTCCTATTTTTTCATCATCCATGTTACAGCAGATGTTCTATGGATACAAATTTTTTAATACACTAAACTTGTATTTTTTGTATTCTAGTCTGCGAAAATTATTTATATCGATTTCTATCCTTTTGTCCTTAATAGGTATTGGTATTTATCCAAATTTTATTTTCTCTTTTAAAGCCATTCTATTAAATTTTTTCTTAGTTTTTTTTAATGAAAATTAATACAATCTCCAAAAAAAAAGAAATAAATCACATAATAAAATTTGAATTAATTATAAGTAAATATGTTTGTTGTTTGTGAAAACCCTTAATCATTACATTACTACTTGATTTAAAGGGTTCTCCAGAATTTCATTTGAAGAGCTATCTATCTCATAGGTGGCAAAAGACAAAACTCTAAATAAAGTAAAGACAGTAATACGAAGACCTTTTCCCCATAGCTCTTCTTCCTTGTGTTTTCAAAGGTTGGCTTAGGCAGCTCATCCAAGAATACCAGATGAAATGGACAAATAGTAAAGCAAAAGCCTATATGGCACTGCGTTCGGTCTATCCGAAGCCCTGAGTGGATTGTGGATCGTTTCTGCTAACGAAATGAACGCGGAGCCCGTTTCCAATGCTTCTCCGATCGGGAAGATTAGAAGGTAAGAGGCTGGGTCACAAACAACTTCATGGTGTGACGTCTAAGCTAACTTTGGAAACTGAAATCACTGTTTATGGTTACTAACCTGGGCAATGAGTTTTTCTTGGTTAAGTTTGAAAGTTAAGAAGATCATGACCATGTGCTCTTTGATGGTCCTTGGATGGTGGCTGCATACGCTATTGCTCTTTGAGCAGCTCTTTACATCTGGGTAGGGGGAAAGAGCTATATTGACGTTAACCCCGGAAGGAATCCGGTCAATATGGGAGGGGTGTAATAGCCCCGCAGGAAAAGGCTAGTGAAGGAATGTGGAGCAATAGACCTTCTAGCTTCTACTAGTGAGGAAATCTCGATTATTCTAATTAAAAGATTATAAGACCTTGATTTTTGAAAAAGATAAAAAACAAAAGATAAAAAAACATTCAAAGGAATTGTGTTGAAATTTTTAGAATTTTTTAAGGACAATTTTGAAATTTTTAAAATTTTTTAGAAACTATTTTATACTTTATTTAGAGATTGATTTGTCCGACACTTAAAAATTGATTTGGACACACTTCACAACCACGTATACAAATTAACATTTCACGTCAACAATCATCAACAATAGTCGTTAGTAACTAATAAAGTGGAACTATATTATCTAACGGAAATTATTGTGTATTTTGAAATTTAAGAGACTTCCAATTTTAAAAACTTTGGAACCGATTTGTGTATTTTAACAAAAAAAAAAAAGTATTTATGTGTAAAGTTTATCCAACTTTCGAAACAAAGAAACTTGAGGGAAATATCAATTAATGATGATTGACAACTCTCCAAATGCCTCATCAAGCATCGTCAAAGACGAGTCCCATTTCGGCTCAATATTTCATAACACAAGACATGAGAATGAAACAACCGTATTCCGACGATGGAAAACATATCCGCAAGGGTCCTCTGAAGGCCGAAAGCAAGCAAACACACTGCAACTCACAAGAAAATACACGCTCAAGCACAATCCTGCACATTGGCAAACAAAATCTGATGGATGTTTCCACTGATTCAATAAGCCAGTGGAAAATCACAAGAAAAGGCAGCTGAGCCAGAATACATATGATACACATATACATCCTGATGCATTTTTAGATGAATTTAAGAAACAATAAATCAAAGCCACTCCCACAGCCATCCAAGATGAAAATATAAGTAGGAACTCCAAACTGCCAATCGATTTAACCTCCAGAGTGGGAGGCGGGAGTCGTCTCAAAACAGCCGTCCTTGAACATATGAATATATTGTTGAGGCAAAGAGTGCTCCACCTGAAATAAAATATATTGATTAAATTTTAGAGTTGGTATTACTCCAATTCCATAGTTTGCTAATCATTTCGGCCAATTGAAGAATCCAGTTACCAAGTTTTTGAAAAGATACTAATTATGGATGGATTCCATCCACTATTGCAGGGCGCAGGATGTTATCATCATAACCAGATTCAAGCACAAACTAACATTTTACACGGTGCCCGAATAGAACAAAAAATGAATGTGAAATCATACCCAATCACCAGCAGGCTCGGCACCAGGTACCAGCACATTGATCTCACTTGATTTGGCAGTAGATATGGATGTCTCTAGGGAATCTTTGCTCAAATAAAGCTGGCAGCCAGAAGTGTTGTCCACCGATATTGTTGGAGCTGAACCCTATATTAACAAAGGCAGGCATCTTAACGACTAACCACATTTGAGCTACCAAATATTTATTTAAGATCAAACCGTTATCCTCTACATATCATCAGCAATATAATTTATAAGACTGTAGGATCACCAAAGCTTCCATAACACAGGCATAATAACATCAAATTCAAACAGGCACGCCAGCATGTTGAAAGTTTTCATGCAAAGAAAAAGAGGAGGAGGGAGTTAGGGTACCTGACATTGCACCTCAACGCCATTGCAGTTTACAATCTCAAAAGCTGCAACAACATCCTACATTTTAAGCACAAATATAGATGAGAAGTTGCCTTCGAAATGCTAACATAAATTGCTTTCCGTAACTTTTACAAAAATCTCTATTCCCATGTGTCGCGCTAACCTTAAATACAACTCCCATCTTTGTGCACTTGTCAATAGTGATATTGTTGACCTTGCCTGAAAATTATAGTTGTTTCATCAAGAGACAAATTGGATAGTAAATATCATTATGTGATATAATAAACATGTAAACAAGGAAATCATTCATGAAATAGTTGTGGTTACCTTGAATATGCAAAATCGAATCTTTGCATCCATAAACATAAACAGACTGCTTTGCATCACAATCTTCAATGATCAAGTCCTTTTTTCCAATTTGATTCTCAACAACCCACCTACAGCAGCAGAGAATAGTAAAGGATAGAGAGATGGTATATTGACAAAGTAAAATTGACTATTTCAAATTTTCAATCATGAAATCACAATCATACACATAAATATAAAAACCTACTTGCGGCCCATTTGAAGCTCGAGCTTTGGGGGTCCTACTTTAGAAAATGCATGAGAAGCCACACGACTTTCTTTTTCACTAATGGCAACAGCTCCAGTTCTATCTGCCCGGTTTTTTGTTTTCATATCATCTGTAACCTTTCTCAAACCTGGTAGATAAGAGGTATGACTCATAAATGTTCATTCAACATTCAATCAGGAATGTAAGCAAAAATAAGATACCTGCAGTGACATTCCCAGTGCTGAGTTGTTGGAAAACAGCAGACATCCCATCTTTTGGCTTGGAAGATGAAGGTTGAGAAGATTCAGAACTAAAGAGAGAAGCAGGTGGAGGAGGAGGAGGAGGAGCAGCAGCAGCTTTTGTCGGAGCAATACTTTTTCCTGTTGCACTCCATACAGGGCCCAAAGGATAAAACCCCTTGACGTAATCTCTCAAACCAGGTAGATATAACTCTTTCAGAGATTTGGCCCATTCAACATGATTTGGGTCTTTGTTTCTATACTCTACAAGCACCTGATTATTTCAATATATATATATATATATATATATATATATATATATAAACGTCATGGCTCATGACACAACAGGCAAAATGAAAAAGGAATGTGCAAGAAAACATCTAGAAGGCTAATGCAAAATGTTCCCAAACTTGATTTGGAATCAAACACGTCTGAAGTATCTTTTTTGAGCTTATAGTGAATGAGAGGACCAGAAGTTCATAAAAAAAAATATCCTAAATAATTTTACAGTTTCAGGCATGTCTGAAGTATACCTTGTTGCTATAAAACTCAGCCATTTGCCAACTTTCTTCCACATGTGCAATGGGCATACTCATACCTTGAAACAACAAACGGTAAATAAGATATTGAAATGTAGGTCAATGAAGAAATGTAAATCATTCATCACTTACCACAATCCTTCCCTGTAAATGCAATCCATGCTAGAGCTGAGAGGCTGTCAGCAGCAGCCTTCAAGTGGTTAAAAAAATCTGATCTCCTTCCTTCTGTCATTGCAGTAGCTTTCATGATCACTTCATTTAAAGGTTTCAGAAACTCAGCCAACCCAGCAAGGTCAGGTTTCTGCACAATTAATATATGATAGATTAAGACACCAATCACAAACATGAGTACAAACACTACACAGAAAACTGTTCGCCACTTCATGCAGTTCAGTTCAGTAGCTAAGAATAATGAAAATTTCAGGCAGATAAAAAGAAAATCCAGACTATGCCAAACACCACCTAGAATGCTATTAAAATGCATCAACGAATTAACACAGGATTGATAACATCAACGAAATTAGGGATGCATGCGCAGGGAGAAAACGGAGGTATGAAATGCGTAAGGAAAACTCACTTGACTTTGCTTGACTTTAATCAGAAGCTGCTTCTGAACAGAAAAAGCTTCGTGCAAAACCTTTGTGACGTCCAAGACTTGTCCTCCAATCTTCTCAGCGGCAGCTGAAACCCTAGCCAAATACTGGTCCATCAGATCGTCGTAAGCAACGATGGAAGGGTCGAGCGCCGCCGAATCAGGCACATCGGAAGCATCTCCCGGTGAAGCGGCAGCAGGGAATCTGGTGGATAGGGCCTCCAAGCGGACCACCGCGGATTCAAGCCTTTGTATGAGCTTCTCATCCATGGTTCTGTTTCAGTCGGACGCAGTCTTTACTCTTTCTTCTCGGATTCGATTTGATGAAATGTTAAATGGAATAGATAGATCTATCGGGTGCCGGTGACAGATGAGTTGTGATGAAAAGTGCATATATTATTGGAACTGGATTTATTGAAGTTACAGAAATAAAGGGTGAAAAAAGGCAAAGCCAAATAAAGTGTTTGGCGCGCAGGGCAGCGTTGGGTTGGGTTGGAGTCGCTTACTGCTTACTGCTTACTGCTTACTGCTTACTGCTTACTGGTGGTGTGGCCTAAAGCCTCATTTTTTGTTCCGCCACGTGTCACTGCTTCAGCCAATCTTGGCTCATCTTGTTAAACTATTGAACATGCTCGGGTGAGAACGCATGAGAAATTAAAATTTAGGCCAATTCTCCCATGAACATGCTCGGGTGAGAACGCATCAGAAATTAAAATTTAGGCCAATTCTTCCCTGTCTTTAATTTTAGTGGCGAAATTGCCAAACTTGCTTTTTTAGTAAGTTTTAAATATTAAAAAATTATTTATTTTTATATTTTTTAATTTAAATATTAATTTTTATCTCTTTTTAATAAGTTAGGTAAGTATATATAGACACCATAATATACACCTAAAATTTAATATTAAATTACTATAAAATTTGCGCTATGTGTGGGTTAAATATTATTTTATTATAAAACTTTGTTGATAAATATCTATTGATATTTATTGTGAGGGTTACTTGAAACGTTGATTTAGTTCTGAACCTGAAAATTAGATCTCTTTGCGTGGTAGCGTCTGACTTATTCATGCCGAAGTGCCGTCTATTCGAGTTTCTCGTGAGGAGGTGGGAGATGGTACCTACAAGAGACTCCAATGCTTAAGTTAGCAATGGTTTTAGGCAGATTTTTAATAGTTTTAAACGTAAATTATACCTGATGGGTGTCAGTGTATTTATAGAAGAGTCGATAACCATCTTTATTGGAGTAATTCTATCTTCTCTGATGGATAACTGTGTCATTTATCTTGGGAGTTTGTTGGAATTTATCTTATAGTAAAGATAGAGATTGCAAGCGAGATTCGCAAAAGCAGTTACTTGCTTTGGGTAGGTAGAGTTGGGCATCTTTATTGGTGTCTGACATCTTTAAAGAGGTCGGGTACGTTTGTGGAGGCCACCTTTCTTGGTGGGCCTTTTTGTTTATTGAGCTTAGCTTCGCTTATTGGGTTAAGTATGAACAGTGTCCCTACTTGAGTTTTGAGCGTTCTATAGGTCGGGTTCAAGCATTTTGTGACTTCTGCTTAAGCGTCGGGTGCCCTCTTCCAGAGGTCGGGTACTCAACGTGTTTGAAAATTTGAACGTTGCCTCCCTTTAAATGAAGGGCTAAATTGGCGCAGTAGTTTTCTTGAATTGTGCGCATGTATTAAAGAGGAGTTATTAGGCTAGTTACTCCTTATCTCTTATAAAAGCAACATGTCCTTTCTTCTTTTCCTTTTTCCCATTTCTAAAAGCCTTTTCATTTGCTATCACTATGAAAAAGAAAAAGCTCTTTTCTTTGTTCGTTTTGCGACTCCGTTTCTCAAACTTTTCCGAATCTCGTCTTTCTTGAAAGAATTCTTTAAAGAGGATCATCCGTGTTTTGCTGTTTGTCGTGCCCTTCTCCGTTTTGAAGCTTCCTTAAGGTTGGTGTCTTTCTTTTCCTGATTCTTTTTTGCGTTGTTGTCTTTCATGAGATTGTTCTGAGTGATTTTCTGAAAAATGTGCTTTGTTTGTTGGTTCTGGGAGTTACGTTAACTGTTGTTGCATCTCTTTTGTTGAGAAGTTTTTTTTTATTTTTTTCACCGATTGAGGTGGGTGTAGAACACTTGGATGTGTGCATTTTCTATTTTGTAGAACTGCAGTTACTTTGAGGTTTCTTTGTTGTTAAAAGACTCTTTTTTGATGGTTGATCGACATCACCCTTTGCTTATTTTGGGGATTTTTGGATTTTCTGAGTTTGTGAAATTACAACCGTAGCCATTTTGCTGTTTGTTTGTATTTGTATTGTCCCTAATGGTGTTGCTTCTGTGTGGCGGTGTTGTTTTTACTGTATAGGAGAGATACCATTTTTGCCATGCTTTGTAAAATGTTTGAAAAATGGCTTTCTTTGACTTTGTTTTGACCGACTTCTTTTGTATGACGTCCGAGTTGTTGTAGTAACGATCTCTTTATTTTGCCTCTGTCATTTCTTGCGTCCTTGTAGTTGATAGGGAGTATTGCGACATCTTTCATAGGCATCATAAGATTTGTGAGAATAGAGAGGACGAGAGCAACTATGAGTTAGTAGTACCCGATCTCGAGGAGAGGGTTTGTTTTTCTCCCTTAAATAAATCGGACTGACCATTTTTCTATGCCTATGATTGCTTTTTCTTTAAACTAGGCGTTTCACTCTCCCTTTTACCGATTTTGAAACAAATATTCTTTGGACTCGCAATGTTGTCCCTTCCTAACTTCACCCAAACTCTTGGGCCTTCTTGAAAAATTTCCAGCTTATATGTCGGGAGTCGGAAGTGCGACCTTCTACCAATGTCTTCTTTCATTTATTTGTTTTGACTAAACCCGGGACGACGAAAGGTAAAGCTTCTTGGTTTTTCTTCCGTGCTGTCCAGGGTAAGAAAGTTTTTGCCATCTTTCATGAGTCTTTTCACGATTTTAAGAATAACTTCTTTAAAATCCGAGCAGTAGAGGGTACTGACGAACTGGATTTCCTATCGGTAAAGAAATTCACAAATATAGTCGCGTTGTAAGTATAGCTTCTAAACCAACAGAAAATCCTTTCGTACAAACGTTTGGTTGTCACAAGTAACAAACCCAATAAAATTTATAAACCGAAGTATTCAAACCTCGGGTCGTCTTCTCAAGGAATTGTAGGGAAGTATGATTTATTATTGGTTATGGAAAACAGTATTTTTGGGTTTTTGAAATAAAGAAATAAGTAATTTAAATGACAAGAAAAATAAATTAATAATTAGAAAATCTCTTGGCAAGGTATGAGAATTAGAAATTCCATCCTAGTCATCCTTATCAGGTGTGAGGAGTATTGTCTATTGCTCCCACTTAGTTAACCCTTACTAAATAAAGGAAAGTCAAGTGGACCAATTAATTTGATTCCTCAAGTCCCAGTCAACTCCTAAGGAAAGACTAGCTTTAGAGGGATCCAAATCAACCAGCAAACTTCAAATATTAATCAACTGCTGAGTTTGATAACACAAGTGTCACCAATTACTTAATCAAAGCCAAAAGGAAAAAATCCAAATTATTTATATAATAAATAAAAGAAGGCAATCATAAGTCTGAAATACCTCAAATTATATTAAATAAAGAAATCGATTTTAACATGGAGTTCATAAACCAATATTAACAAACTAAAATAAAATAATAGAATAAATAAAAGTAGAAGAGAAATTGAAGTAAAGGAACATTGAACCTGTGATGAAGAAGAAATAAATCCTAAATCCTTTAAGAGGAATCTTAATCCTAAAACCTAAGAGAGAGGAGAACCTCTTTCTATAAAAACTACATCTAAATTATGAAAAGTGAATTATGAGTTGTCTCTCTTCATTCCTCTACTTTGAAGCCTTTAATTTGTGTTTTCTGGGCCGAGAACTGGGTCAAAAACAGCCCAAAAATTACTAGATGCGAATTCCAACACGCTGATTTTCGTCACTGCGATGCGTCCGCGTAGAGCACGCATTCGCGTTGCCTAGATGTACAGCCAATATGACAAATTATATATCAAATCAAAGCCCCGGACGTTAGCTTTCCAACGCAACTAAAACCGCATCATTTGGACCTCTGTAGCTCAAGTTATGACCGTTTGAATGCGAAGAGGTCTGGCTGACAGCTTTGGCAATTCCTTCAGTTTCTTGTATTCCTTCCACTTTTGCATGCTTCCTTTCTATCCTCTAAGTCATTCCTGCCCTGTAATCCCTGAAATCACTTAACACACATATCAAGGCATCGAATGGTAATAAGAGATAATTAAAATACACAAATTAAAGACTCCGGAAGCAAGTTTTCAATCATAGAACAAATTTTGGGAAGGAATTGTAAAACCATGCAAATAGTATGAATAAGTGGGTAAAGAGTTGATAAAAACCGCTCAATTAAACACAAGATAAACCATGAAATAGTGGTTTATCAACCTCCCCACACTTAAATAATAGCATGTTCTCATGCTAAGCTCAAGAGAAGCTATAAAGGAGTGAAGAGGAATGATAAAAAGTATGAAATGCAACCTATTTATGTGAATACAACTACATGCAGAATGTTTCTACCTACTTGGTTAAAAGTAAATAAGTTCTCCAAGACAAATATGAATCAAATTCCACTAATTCAAATCATACAGTGAAAATAAGTAAACTTGTAAGAAGATAGCTCATGAAAGTAGGGAATATAGAATCAAGCATTGAACCCTTACTGGTAGTGTATATCACGCTAGTCTCTCAAGTGTATAGGATAATTCACTCTACTCTTCTCTAGTCATGCTTTCTAAACTATGTTCTTCATCTAACCAATCAATAAATATTTAATGTACCAATGCAAATATCATGAGGTCTTTTCAAGGTTGTAATGAGGCTGAGGTAAACAAAGTGAATCCTTGATTAGTCTAAGATCTCACCTAACATATACATACTTTATATAATTTAAAATGCTTTACCTAGCTACCCAAATTTTTTCACTTTTGTATTACATGCTCATGCACCAAATTTAATTTTGAATTTTGTTCCATGTGCATTGGTTCTTTTTATTTTGCATTGGGGTAATTTTTGTATCCCCTTATTTAATTTTTTTATTATCAATGCATATGGTAATTCAATTATTTTGATTTCACAAGAGCATTCTTCCCAAAATTTCAAATAACTTATTCAATTTAATTCCCTACTTTTTTTCTATCATCTCATGTTTCCATAAAATTTCTACACTTAAATTATACACAATATCTATCTTAAGCTAACCAAGGATTCAACTTGAGATTTTTATTTTGTTTTTCTGCTTAAGACTAGTAATGTGGTTATGAAATAAAAGGGGGTTAAAAAGTTCAAGGGGGCTAATAAGGATGGCATAAAATGTAGGTTTATTTGAGATAAGCGAGCAAAAATACAAATAATGGCCTTAATCATATGCAAACATGTAAATATACTAAACAATGGACATATAGACTGGAACAAAATCTAGATTGCAGTTATAGAGAAGGAAACACACAAGAATAAAAATTTATGGTTAAATAATGTAACCATATAAATAAGCTCAAAATCTCACAGGTTGTGTGTTCTTTGGCTCAAAAACCATGTTCCAAATACAACTTCAAACAAATTTAACACATAGAAAATTTTAATTTTTAATTTAAATTAGTGAAATTTTTTCAAAAATAGGGTCTTAAAAAGAAACTTATTATTTTTCAACCAAGTAGTATTTAAATGCAAACAATCAACTACACATGCAATCTATTATGCAATGCAATAACTAACAAATTAACATTGGTGTTTAAAAAAAAAGAAGTAACTAACCCACGGAGATCGGTATCGACCTCCCCACACTTAAAGACTGCTCCGTCCTCGGTGCATGCTAAGATGTGCAAGTGGATGGGGGGTTGTGGTTCCTCAGCTGGTGCTCCTTTTGTTCCTTTTCTTGCCGGTGGTTTGGGAGTAGCTTTCTCTTTACCCTTCTTGGTGACCATCCTGAAAAGGAAAAAAGAAAGTAATTTTTAAAGCTAAGGGTTAGAGCAAGGAAGAGGATGGTACAAGTGATAATCAATGCACGGTAAAGAAGGATGTTGTTAACACATGGTCATGACTACATGTGAAAAGTTCATCAATTAGAAATATGGCAAGTGCATGTGATGGCTATTAAATGCAAGATGTTTATTGGCATGCTGGCAAAGACATGAGTAGCATAGATCAAGTATTAAATGCCCAAGTTAGATTATCATCTCTTTCAAACTAACAATCTGTTTGGATTGACAATTATATTTTAATTAATAAAATATGAAGGGAGTTTTGTGAAAAACAGGCATTAAAGTAGTATGATAATATAAAAGTAGTGCATGATGCCATACGGGCTTTTTCACAAACACTTAGTATACATGGTAAATAAGTTATTGAAAGTATTAAATTGAACATGCAAGCAACCCTATAAAAAGTAATATATAATTGTTAAACAATTCCTTAATAATCCACAAGCAAAATAATGACCCAAATAAATTTCCAACACCAATTAAAAGAAAAAGAAAGAAAAAGAAAAAGAAGGGAAATGAAAGATTTAGATTTGGGGAAGAAAAGATAAGATAGTTGGCGGTGCTTTGGATAAGCTGTGTGTCGTATGTGACGCGGACGCGTGGAGCACACGTTCGCGCGGTTGGTGCGATATATGAAGTGACGCAGACGCGTGGGTTACACGTTCGCGTGGAGTGTGCCATTAGCGCGAGGGCAGCCTTGCGGTCGCGCAACTCTCTGTTTGAAACTCAATTTGCCAAATTTTGGGGTGACGCGGTCGCATGGTTGACGCGATCGCGTGAATGGCCATACTTTGAAAAACAACGCGGACGCGTGGGGCACGCGTTTGCATGGGGCACGCGTTCGCGTGGTAGGGCTTGTGCTTCTAGCACGATTCCAGCCCCACTCCATCATAACTTGCGGCCATACACCCGTTGACGTCGAATTTACAGAGCCACGCGTTTGCGTGGGTGATGCGGACGCGTGGGAGGCATTTTTCCCACATGACGCGGACGCGTCAGCGATGCGGTCGCGTGGGTAAATTTGTGCCAAAGGCGTGCCTCCAGCCACGCCTTCACATGACTCTCTGTAAAATCTCTTTTCTTCCTTGAGGCACATATGATGTGGACGCGTCGGCGACGCTGTCGCATCGCGTGCAATTTTTTTTAATGCAGTATGCAGAATGCAATGCTAATATGAATGTTATGCATGATTCCAGGTCCAATCAAAACTCAAAAACAAACAAAACAGACTATAATTAAAACTGAAAAAGGGACAATCATACCATGGTGGGTTGTCTCCCACCTAGCACTTTTAGTTAAATTCCTTAAGTTGGACATTTGGTGAGCTCCCTGTTATGGTGGTTTGTGCTTGAACTCATCTTGAAACTTCCACCAATGCTTGGACTTCCAATAAGCTCTATCTATTCCAAGTAAATTCCTCAAGCTTTGATGGACTTCTTCACAAGTTTTGAGCTCCCAAAATTGATCTTCATATATTTCCGGATCCCAAATCTTGTTTCTACACCCATCTTCAAGTTGATTATCATGATTCTATCCGGGTGGTTCAGCCTTAGAAATCTCACTGAAGCGTCCAAACAACTTCTAGACCCATTCAATTGAGCTCTACACCAACCTTTGCGTTTAAACTTAAAGCTTCCAACCATAATGAACCTTGTAGGACAATTCTTACCACTGACCATCTTCCTCTTACTCTTAATGCCACAAAAAGCTCTAAGTTGACCATCCATCTCCAGTAGCCCATATTCAAGTGGAATTAGAAAGTTAAGGGATATGAATTTTACCCACTTGAATGTTGTGAAGGACGATGGCAACTTAGGGGGAGGGGCCTCCAACAACTTTGGCAAGGTAATTGCAGGCTTTACTCCCGTGAGTGCTTTCTTGACACTTTCCATCTTTTTGCAAGCTTCTTTAATATCAACCTCTTCTTCTTGGTAGCTTTCTTCTAATTTATTCTCTTCTTCATTGCTTACCAAGGGCATGGGAGGTGATGAGCGGATATTTTATACGCTTTTTGGGGGTAATTTCATGTAGATGTTAGTATATTTTAATTAGTTTTTAGTAGAATATTATTAGTTTTTAGGCAAAAATGATATTTCTGGACTTTACTATGAGTTTGTGTGTTTTTCTGTGATTTCAGGTATTTTTTGGCTGAAATTGAGGGAGCTGAGCAAAAATCTGAGTTAGGCTGAAAAAGGACTGCTGATATTGTTGGATCCTGACCTCCCTGCACTCAGAATGGATTTTTTGGAGCTACATGAGTCCAATTGATGCGCTCTCAACGACATTGGAAAGTAGACATCCAGGATTTTTCAGCAATATATAATAGTCCATACTTTGCGCGAAGATAGAAGACGTAACTTGGCGTTGAACGCCAAGTACATGCTGCTGTCTGGAGTTAAACGCCAGAAACACGTTATAACTTGGAGTTTAACTCCAAGTAAAGCCTCAGCACGTGGATAGCTTTAGTCTCAGCCCCAGCACACACCAAGTGGGCCCCAGAAGTGGATTTCTGCACCAATTATCTTAGTTTATTCATATTCTGTAAACCTAGGTTACTAGTTTACTATTTAAACAACTTTTAGAGACTTATCTTGTACCTCATGATATTTTCAGATCTGAATTTTATACACTTTGACGGCATGAGTCTCTAAACTCCATTGTTGGGGGTGAGGAGCTCTGCAGCGTCTCGATGAATTAATACAATTATTTCTATTTCACTCAAACGTGTGTGTGTTCCTATCTAAGATGTTCATTCGCGCTTAATTGTGAAGGAGGTGATGATCTGTGACACTCATCACCTTCCTCAACTCATGAACGTGTGCCTGACAAACACCTCCGTTCTACATCAGACTGAATGAGCGTCTCTTAGATTCCTTAATCAGAATCTTCGTGGTATAAGCTAGAACTGATGGCGGCCACTCTTGAGGATCCGGAAAGTCTAAACCTTGTCTGTGGTATTCCGAGTAGGATTCAAGGATTGAATGGCTGTGACGAGCTTCAAACTCCTGAAGGCTGGGCGTGATGACAAGCGCAAAAGAGTCAAGGGATTCTATTCCAACCTGATTGAGAACCGACAGATGATTAGCCGTGCTGTGACAGAGCATAGGAACGTTTTCACTGAGAGGATGGGAGGTAGCCACTGACAATGGTGACACCCTACATACAGCTTGCCGTAGTCGGGCTTTACAAACAATTGAGTTGAATATTACATTGCGGAAATTCAGAGGACAAAGCATCTCCAAAACTCCAACATATTCCCCATTACTGCATTACAAGTAATTAATTCTCGTTCTTTTATTTTTCCAATAATTCCAACTGATAACTTTAATTGACATCCTGACTAAGAATAATAAAATAGACATAGCTTGCTTCAAACCAATAATCTCTGTGGGATCGACCCTTACTCACGTAAGGTATTACTTGGACGACCCAGTGCACTTGCTGGTTAGTTGTACGGATTACAAATTCGTGCACCAAGTTTTTGGCGCCGTTGCCGGGGATTGTTCGAGTTTGAACAACTAAAGGTTTATTTTATTTCTTTGATTAGGAATAATTTATTTTTATTGTTATAGAGTCATTAAATTCTGATAGGATAGTTTCTTTCAAAAATTTCTTTTCAAAAATATTATTTTTCTTAATTAATTATTAATTTTCGTGAGTTTAGTGTCTTGTTCTAAGTTTGGTGTTAATTGCATATTTTATATTTCTCTTTAAATTTTTGAACTTGTGTTCTTTGTTCTTCATTGATCTTCAAGTTGTTCTTGTTTATTTTTCTTGTTTGATCTTGAGTTTTTCTTGTTTTGTGTCTTTTCTTGTTTTTCTTGTGCTTTTTCAAAATATTAACTTTCAAAAATTATACTTTTATCCATAAATATAATACATCTTTAAAATCAACACTGAAGTTACTGCCCAATTGGCTGGAGCTTTAGGAGTTGTTCTTAATAATTGGGTATCTTCTTTAAAATCTTTTTCAAAAAAAATAATTTTTTTTGTTGAATCTTGTGCCAAACTCTAAGTTTGGTGTTTTCTTGTTAAGTTTTCTTTAATTTTCGAAAATTTGTCTTGGTTTTCTAAAAAATTTAAGTTTGGTGTTCTTTCTTTTGTTCTTGTGAATCTTCAAGGTGTTCTTGAGTCTTTCTTGTGTTTTGGATCTTAAAATTTTTAAGTTTGGTGTTCCTTGGTATTTTCCCTCCAAAAATTTTCGAAAATAAGGAGCATTAGATCTAAAAATTTTAAGTCTTGTGTCTTTTGTGTGTTTTTCTCTTTCATCATAAAATTCAAAATTCAAAAAATATATCTTTTCTAACTAATTTAGAACTACATTTTCGAAAATTTTTATATAAAAATTCAGATTTCAATTTTAAAATATTTTCAATTTCTTTTATTTATTTCGTTGTTATTTTATTTTATAAAATAAATTTTTTATAAAATAAATAATATCAACATACATATCATCTCCTTTATTCCATCATGGAACTAAGTGGGAATGAACAGTCCAGGAGGACTCTGGGGTCATATGCTAACCCCACTACTGCTTCATATGGGAGTAGTATCTGTATACCCTCCATTGGAGTTAGTAGCTTTGAGTTGAATCCTCAGCTCATTATCATGGTGCAGTAAAACTGCCAGTATTCTGGTCTTCCACATGAAGAACCTACAGAGTTTCTGGCACAATTTTTACAAATTACTGACACAGTTCATGATAAAGAAGTAGATTAGGATGTCTACAGATTATTACTGTTTCCATTTGCTGTAAAAGATCAAGCTAAGAGGTGGTTAAATAACCAGCCTAAGAACAGCATAAAAACATGGAAACAGCTGTCAAAAAAATTCCTGAGTCACTATTTCCCTCCAAAACGGATGACACAGCTAAGGCTAAGCATCCAAGGCTTCAAACAAGGAGATAATGAATCCCTTTATGATGCCTGGGAGAGATACAGAGAGATGCTAAGAAAATGCCCCTCTGAAATGTTTTCAGAGTGGGTGCAATTAGACATCTTCTACTATGGGCTTACAGAAAAAGCTCAGATTTCTCTAGACCACTCAGCTGGTGGATCTATACATATGAGAAAAACAATTGAAGAAGCTCAAGAGCTTATTGATACAGTTGCCAGAAATCAGCATATGTACCTAAGCAGTGGACCTTCCATGAAAGAAGAAGCTAAAACAGTAACTGCTGAACTCAGTCCTGTGGATCAGGCTAATGAATTCAATCAGCAATTAGACTTTCTAACTCAGCAGCTAGCCGAATTCAAGGAAATACTACAGGAAACAAGAATGGCTAACAGGAATATGGAAGTACAGTTAAAGCAAACAGAAAGGCAACTGTCAAAACAAATAGCAGAAGAATGCCAAGCAGTTCAATTAAGAAGTGGGAAAATATTAAATACCTCACTTCAAAATAGCAGGAAGCCAAGAAATGAACAAATGGCTACTCAAAATCCCTCTGAGGACAATCAGAGCCCAGAGAGGAATAAGACTGGCGCTGAACGCCCAGACCATGCTCACTTCTGGCGTTCAACGCCAGAAACAAGCATGAATCCGGCGTTGAACGCCCAAGGGAAGCATAGTTCTGGCGTTCAGACGCCAGTAACAGATAAAGAGATGGCGTCTAATGCCTCTCCAGCTTCCACCCCTGGCATTCAAACGCCAGTGGGAGATCAGTCACATACAAGTACTGATAACAACCCTTCTAAAAAGGCTTCACAACCCACTTCTACAGGTAATAAACCTGCAGCAACTAAGGTTGAGGAATATAAAGCCAAAATGCCTTATCCTCAAAAACTTCGCCAAGCGGAACAGGATAAGCAATTTGCTCGCTTTGCAGACTATCTCAGGACTCTTGAAATAAAGATTCCGTTTGCAGAAGCACTTGAGCAAATACCCTCTTATGCTAAGTTCATGAAAGAGATCTTAAGTCATAAGAAGGATTGGAGGGAAACTGAAAAAGTCTACCTCACTGAAGAATGCAGTGCAGTCATTCTGAAAAGCTTACCTGAGAAGCTTAAGGATCCCGGGAGCTTTATGATACCATGCACATTAGAGGGTTATTGCACCAAGCAAGCTTTATGTGACCTTGGGGCAAGTATCAACCTAATACTTGCATCTACTATCAGAAAGCTTGGTTTGACTGAAGAAATCAAACCAACCAGGATATGTCTTCAACATGCTGATGGCTCCATTAAATACCCATCAGGCGTGATTGAAGACATGATTGTCAAGGTTGGGCCATTTGCCTTTCCTACTGACTTTGTGGTGCTGGAAATGGAGGAGCACAAGAGTGCAACTCTTATTCTAGGAAGACCTTTCCTAGCAACTGGCCGAACCCTCATTGACGTCCAAAAAGGGGAAGTAACCTTGAGAGTCAATGAGGAGGAATTCAAGTTGAATGTTGTCAAAGCCATGCAACATCCAGACACCCCAAATGACTGCATGAGTGTTGATATTATTGACTCTCTGGTAAGAGAGGTCAATATGGCTGAGAGTCCTGAATCAGAGCTAGAAGACATCTTTAAAGATGTTCAGCCTGATCTGGAGGAATCAGAGAAAATAATAGAACCTCTGAAAATCCCTCAGGAAGAGGAGAAACCTCCAAAACCCGAGCTCAAACCATTACCACCATCCCTGAAATATGCATTTCTGGGAGAAGGTGATACCTTCCCTGTAATCATAAGCTCTACCTTAGAGCCACAGGAAGAGGAAGCACTAATTCAAGTGCTAAGGACACACAAGACAGCTCTTGGGTGGTCCATCAGTGATCTTAAGGGCATTAGCCCAGCCAGATGCATGCACAAGATCCTATTGGAGGGTGACGCCAAACCAGTGGTCCAACCACAAAGGCGGCTGAATCCAGCCATGAAGGAAGTGGTGCAGAAGGAAGTCACTAAATTACTAGAGGCTGGGATTATTTATCCTATTTCTGACAGCCCATGGGTAAGCCCTGTCCAAGTCGTCCCTAAGAAGGGAGGCATGACAGTAGTTCATAATGAAAAAAATGAACTGGTTCCTACAAGAACAGTTACAGGGTGGCGTATGTGTATTGATTATAGAAGGCTCAATACAGCCACCAGAAAGGATCATTTTCCTTTACCATTCATAGACCAGATGCTAGAAAGACTAGCAGGTCATGAATACTACTGCTTCCTGGATGGATATTCAGGTTATAATCAAATTGCAGTAGATCCAAAAGATCAAGAGAAAACAGCATTCACATGTCCATCTGGAGTATTTGCATACAGAAGGATGCCATTTGGTCTGTGCAATGCACCTGCAACCTTTCAGAGGTGCATGCTCTCAATTTTCTCTGATATGGTGGAAAAATTTCTGGAAGTCTTCATGGATGACTTTTCAGAATTTGGAGACTCATTCAGCTCCTGTCTTGACCATCTAGCACTTGTTCTAAAGAGATGCCAAGAGATTAACCTGGTTTTAAACTGGGAAAAATGTCACTTTATGGTGACTGAAGGAATTGTCCTTGGGCACAAAATCTCGAACAAGGGGATAGAGGTGGATCAAGCTAAGGTAGAGGTAATTGAAAAATTACCACCACCTGCCAATGTTAAGGCAATCAGAAGCTTTCTGGGGCATGTAGGATTCTATAGGAGGTTTATAAAGGATTTTTCAAAAATCGCCAAACCTCTGAGCAACCTGCTAGCTGCTGACACGCCATTTGTCTTTGATAAAGAGTGTCTGCAGGCATTTGAGACTCTGAAAGCTAAATTGGTTACAGCACCAATCATCTCTGCACCAGACTGGACATTACCATTTGAATTGATGTGTGATGCCAGTGACCATGCCATTGGTGCAGTATTGGGACAGAGGCATGACAAGCTTCTGCACGTCATTTCCTATGCCAGCCGTGTTCTAAATGACGCACAGAAGAATTACACAACTACAGAAAAAGAGCTACTTGCAGTGGTTTACGCCATTGACAAATTCAGATCCTATTTAGTAGGATCAAAAGTGATTGTGTACACTGATCATGCTGCTCTTAAATATCTACTCACAAAGCAGGATTCAAAACCCAGACTCATCAGATGGGTGTTGCTTCTGCAAGAGTTTGATATAGAAATAAGAGACAGAAAAGGGACAGAGAATCAAGTAGCAGATCACCTGTTCCGAATAGAACCAGTAGAAGGGGCGTCCCTCCCTCTTACTGAGATCTCTGAAACCTTTCCGGATGAGCAACTCTTTGCCATCCAGGAAGTGCCATGGTTTGCAGATATTGCAAACTACAAGGCAGTGAGATTCATACCAAAAGAGTACAATAGGCTGCAATCAAAGAAATTGATCACAGATGCAAAGTACTATCTTTGGGATGAACCATATCTCTTCAAGAGATGTGCAGACGGAGTAATCCGTAAATGTGTGCCTAAGGAAGAAGCGCAGAAAATTCTATGGCACTGCCATGGATCACAGTATGGAGGACATTTTGGAAGTGAGCGAACAGCCACAAGAGTCCTCCAATGTGGCTTCTACTGGCCTACTCTCTATAAAGATTCTCGAGCGTTTGTACGTAATTGTGACAGTTGCCAAAGATCTGGCAATCTGCCTCACAGTTATGCCATGCCTCAACAAGGGATCTTGGAGATTGAGTTGTTTGATGTATGGGGTATTGACTTCATGGGACCTTTCCCACCATCATACTCAAACACTTATATTCTGGTGGCAGTGGATTATGTATCCAAATGGGTGGAGGCTATTGCAATACCCACTAATGACACTAAAACAGTGTTAAAATTCCTCCAGAAACACATCTTCAGCAGATTTGGTACCCCTAGAGTATTAATCAGTGATGGGGGCAGTCATTTCTGCAATAAACAGCTTTACTTTGCTTTGGTTCTTTATGGAGTTAGCCACAGGGTAGCCACTCCATACCATCCACAGACTAATGGGCAAGTTGAAGTCTCAAATAGAGAACTCAAAAGAATCCTGGAACGGACTGTAATTAACCGTAGAAGGGATTGGGCAAGGAGCTTGGATGATGCTCTGTGGGCATACAGAACAGCATTCAAGACCCCTATAGGGACCTCTCCATACCAGCTTGTGTATGGAAAGGCATGTCACTTGCCAGTGGAACTGGAACACAAGGCCTACTGGGCAACCAGATTCTTGAACCTTGATGCCAAGTTAGCTGGAGAAAAACATTTACTCCAGCTAAATGAGCTAGAGGAATTTAGACTCAATGCTTTCGAGAATGCAAAAATATACAAAGAGAAAGTGAAAAGATGGCATGATAAGAAATTGTCATCCATAGTCTTTGAACCGGGGCAGAAAGTTTTGCTATTTAATTCTAGGCTCAAATTATTCCCTGGGAAATTAAAATCCCGGTGGAGAGGTCCATATGTAATTACAAGTGTATCACCATATGGATATGTAGAGCTTCAGGATAATGAATCTAACAAAAAGTTCATTGTTAATGGACAGAGAGTTAAACATTATCTTGAAGGCAATTTTGAGCAAGAATGCTCAAAACTGAGACTTGATTAAAAGCTCAGTAATAGTCCAGCTAATGACATTAAAGAAGCGCTTGCTGGGAGGCAACCCAGCCATTCACAAATTTTATTTTTTTTTCTAATTGATTAAGTTTTACAGGTATATGCCAGAGTATCTTCAAAAGGTGAAATAGCAATTGATTGAATTCACAGAGTTACAGGGAAATTTGGAAAGCTTCCTGGCATCAAAAAGCCAGTAAGAAACGTTTTGGGCGTTGAACGCCCAAAAGAAGCACCCACTGGGCGTTCAACGCCAGTAAGGGTAGCCATCTGGGCGTTAAACGCCAGAAAAGAGCATCTTCTGGGCGTTGAACGCCAGAAAGAAGCAGCAGCTGGGCGTTGAACGCCCAGGAGAAGCATCAATTGGGCGTTAAACACCCAAAACATGCAGCGTTTGGGCGTTTAACGCCAGGATGGTGGGGAGGAGGTTAAATTCGTTTTTCTTTACAAATTTTCTAATTTTTTATGTTTCAATTCATGATTTCTTGCATACACATGTTTCAAATTGTCATCCCTCAAATCAAATTAGTTTTCTAAAAATCCTAATTTCTAAAACCCTTTTTTTTTAAATATGGCTTCATACATAAACATAAACTTTTTTTCAATCCAATCCAACTCTTTTTCCAATTTCTTTTCAAACTTCATTATCTTTTAAAATCTTTTTCAAATTATATATTTCAAATTTATTTTTAAAAATCATTCATATATTTTTTAAATTATATCCTTTTCTTATCATGTTTATCTTTTATAAATCATATCTTTTATCTTATATCTTTTTCTTATTTTCGAATACCCACCCCCTCCCTTTATATCCACTTTCGGCGCCCCTCTCCTCGTCCACCATTCCACACTTGCTCTCCGCCTATTCCTCTTCTCTCCTTTCTTTTGCTTGAGGACAAGCAAACCTCTAAGTTTGGTGTGCTTATCCGTGATCATAAAAACATTCTCACTTTGATCATGGCCCCTAAAGGAAAACAACCCAACCCAAGAGGCAAGAAAGAGAATATTCTAAAGCCACTTTGGAATCAAGGGAAGTTCTTAACTAAAGAACATTCAGACCACTACTACAAAATAATGAGTCACAGATCAGTGATCCCGGAAGTCAAATTTGACCTGAAGGAAGATGAATATCTGGAGATCCAAGAGCAAATTCGAAACAGGAACTGGGAAATCCTAGCCAATTCTGAAACGAAAGTGGGAAGGAACATGGTTTAGGAGTTCTATGCTAATCTATGGCAGACAGACAGGCAAAGAATAATTGGAGCTGCTCTCTATGACTATCGGACCTTAGTCAGAGGAAAGATTGTTCATACCCATCCTGACAAAATCAGGGAGATCTTTAAGCTCCCTCAACTGAAAGATGACCCAGACTCCTTTAATAGGAGAATGATGAGGGTAAATAAAGGTCTGGATAAGATTCTAGAGGATATATGCATCCCCGAAGCCAGGTGGACCACCAGCACGACTGGCATCCCAAATCAACTCAAAAGAGAAGATCTCAAACCAGTAGCCAGAGGCTGGCTGGATTTTATTGGGCGTTCCATATTACCCACCAGCAACCGTTCTGAAGTTACTGTTAAAAGAGCAGTGATGATTCACTGCATCATGTTGGGAAAAGAAGTAGAAGTTCATCAACTGATCTCGTGTGAACTATACAAAATAGCAAACAAGAATTCCAAGGACGCCAGATTGGCCTATCCAAGCTTATTTTCTATGCTCTGCAGAGATGCTGGAGTGAAGATGGGAATAACAGAGTATATCTCAGTTGAAAGGCCAATCACTAGAATATCAATGGACAGACAACAGCTGCAAGATGATCCAATCAAGAGGAGAGCACAGGAAGTCCTCCCAGAACTTCCTCAATTCGAATATTGGGAACATATTGAAGCATCTATTTCCAAATTGCAAGAAGCTATGAACCAAATAAAGGAACAACAGAACAATCAAAGTAGCATGCTTTGCAAACTGCTTAAGGAACAGGAAGAGCAAGGGCGTGATGTAAGGGAGCTGAAGCGCCAGAAATTAATCCTTGAAAGGCACCCCACAGACTAGAGGAACATCTACTTCTCAAAACACAGGTTGTTGAGTTCTAATTTTAGCTTTAACTCTGTGATAGTGTTATTATAGAAATTTACCTTAGAAGATATAGTAGTAGTAGTAGTAGTAGTAGTAATTAGCATATATATTTTTCGAATTCTTAATAATAAAAATTACAATTAATTATATGTGGTGGCAATACTTTTTGTTCTCTGAATGAATGCTTGAACAGTGCATATTTTATCCTGAATTTTACGAATGTTGGCTCCTGAAAGAATGAGGAACACGAAAAATATTATTGATGATCTGAAAAAATCATGAATTTGATTCTTGAAGCAAGAAAAAGCAGTGAAAAAAAAAGTTACAAGAAATCATTGGATCAAGAAAAGGAATAAAAGCCAACAGCCCTTAAAACCAAAAGGCAAGGGTGAAAAGGATCTAAGGCTTTGAGCATCAGTGGATAGGAGGGCCCAAGGAAATAAGTTCCAGGCCTAAGCGACTAAATCAAGCTGTCCCTAACCATGTGCTTGTGGCATGCAGGTCCAAGGGAAAAACTTGAGACTGAGTGGTTAAAGTCGTGATCCAAGGAAAAAAGAGTGTGCTTAAGAGCTCTGGACACCTCTAACTGGGGACTTTAGCAAAGCTGAGTCACAATCTGAAAAGGTTCACCCAGTCATGTGTCTGTGGCATTTATGTATCCGGTGGTAATACTGGAAAACAAAGTGCTTAGGGCCACGGCCAAGACTCATAAAGTAACTGTGTTCAAGAATCAACATACTACACTAGGAGAATCAATAATACTATCTGAATCCTGAGTTCCTATGGATGCCAATCATTCTGAATTTCAAAGGATAAAGGGAGATGCCAAAACTGTTCAGAAACAAAAAGCTACAAGCCCCGCTCATCTAATAAGAATCTAAGCTCCATTTAAAACTCTAAGATATTATTACTTCTTAATTTCTTTTAATCCTATTTTATTTATCTATTTGCTTGAGGACAAGCAACAGTTTTAAGTTTGGTGTTGTGATGAGCGGATATTTTATACGCTTTTTGGGGGTAATTTCATGTAGATGTTAGTATATTTTAATTAGTTTTTAGTAGAATATTATTAGTTTTTAGGCAAAAATCATATTTCTGGACTTTACTATGAGTTTGTGTGTTTTTCTGTGATTTCAGGTATTTTTTGGCTGAAATTGAGGGAGCTGAGCAAAAATCTGAGTTAGGCTAAAAAAGGACTGCTGATGCTGTTGGATCCTGACCTCCCTGCACTCGGAATGGATTTTTTGGAGCTACAGGAGTCCAATTGACGCGCTCTCAACGACGTTGGAAAGTAGACATCCAGGGCTTTCCAGCAATATATAATAGTTCATACTTTGCGTGAAGATAGATGACGTAACTTGGCGTTGAACGCCAAGTACATGCTGTTGTCTGGAGTTAAACGCCAGAAACACGTTATAAATTGGAGTTTAACTCCAAGTAAAGCCTCAGCACGTGGATAGCTTTAGTCTCAGCCCCATCACACACCAAGTGGGCCCCAGAAGTGGATTTCTGCACCAATTATCTTAGTTTACTCATATTCTGTAAACCTAGGTTACTAGTTTACTATTTAAACAACTTTTAGAGACTTATCTTGTACCTCATGATATTTTCAGATCTGAATTTTATACACTTTGACGGCATGAGTCTCTAAATTCCATTGTTGGGGGTGAGGAGCTCTGCAGCGTCTCGATGAATTAATACAATTGTTTCTATTTCACTCAAACGTGTGTGTGTTCCTATCTAAGATGTTCATTCGCGCTTAATTGTGAAGGAGGTGATGATCCGTGACACTCATCACCTTCCTCAACTCATGAACGTGTGCCTGACAAACACCTCCGTTCTACATCAGACTGAATGAGCGTCTCTTAGATTCCTTAATCAGAATCTTTGTGGTATAAGCTAGAACTGATGGCGGCCACTCTTGAGGATCCGGAAAGTCTAAACCTTGTCTGTGGTATTCCGAGTAGGATTTAAGGATTGAATGGCTGTGACGAGCTTCAAACTCCTGAAGGCTGGGCGTGATGACAAGCGCAAAAGAGTCAAGGGATTCTATTCCAACCTGATTGAGAACCGACAGATGATTAGCTGTGCTGTGACAGAGCATAGGAACGTTTTCACTGAGAGGATAGGAGGTAGCCACTGACAATGGTGACACCCTACATACAGCTTGCCGTAGTCGGGCTTTACAAACAATTGAGTTGAATATTACATTGCAGAAATTCAGAGGACAAAGCATCTCCAAAACTCCAACATATTCCCCATTACTGCATTACAAGTAATTAATTCTCGTTCTTTTATTTTTCCAATAATTCTAACTGATAACTTTAATTGACATCCTGACTAAGAATAATAAAATAGACATAGCTTGCTTCAAACCAATAATCTCCGTGGGATCGCCCCTTACTCACGTAAGGTATTACTTGGACGACCCAGTGCACTTGCTGGTTAGTTGTACGGATTACAAATTCGTGCACCAGGAGGCTGTGCTTCTGCTTCTTTAGTCTCCATCTCTTGATCAACCTCTTCCAAGTCTTCAACCATGATATGCCTTGGAGGTTGTACACCCTCTTCAACATCAAATTCAAACGTCTTGAAAGGAGGTTCTATGATTTGAATTTCCCATGGAGGTTCCGCATCTCCTAAATCTTCAACCACTTCCTCTTCTTCAGCTATTACAGTTTCCTCCACTTGTTCTAATACAAAGGTATGTTCCTCATTGTCCATTGGAGTTTCTAGTGTCTCCTTTATGCTACGCTCTTTTATTGATTCTCCACATGTAGCCATGGGAGCACTTTGAGTGTCCGAGCATTGGGAAGCTAATCGACTTATCGCTTGATTTAGTTGATATAGAGTTGCATGAAATCGATCCACTGATTCCTTGAGATGATCCTTTGATTCTTGTTCTGCTTGGATTGCATAATTAGGATTATATGGCTCTTGGGTAGATGGACATGGACATGTGGTGCACGAAATTGTGATCTCCAATAATGGCATTCAACTTGGTAAGCACATCTACTAACTCAGCACTTTCTTCACAACTTCGCACAACTAACCAGCAAGTGCACTGGGTCGTCCAAGTAATAAACCTTACGTGAGTAAGGGTCGATCCAATGGAGATTGTTGGTATGAAGCAAGCTATGGTCATCTTGTAAATCTCAGTTAGGCGGATAATAAATGGTTATAGAGTTTTCAAATAATAATAATAAATAAACAGAAAATAAAGATAGAAATACTTATGTAAATCATTGGTAAGAATTTCAGATAAGTGTATGGAGATGCTGTGTTCCTTTTGGATTTTTGCAACATACTGCTTTCATGCTTTCAATCCTTCTTACTCCTTTCCATGGCAAGCTGTATGTAGGGCATCACCGTTGTCAATGGCTACATCCCATCCTCTCAGTGAAAAAGGTCCAAATGCTCTGTCATGGCACGACTAATCATTTGTCGGTTCTCCATCATGTCGGAATAGAATCCATTGATTCTTTTGCGTTTGTCATCACGCCCAACAATCGCGAGTTTGAAGCTCGTCATAGTCATTCAATCCCTGAATCCTACTCAGAATACCACAGACAAGGTTTAGACTTTCCAGATTCTCATGAATGCCACCATCAATTCTAGCTTATACCACGAAAATTCTAATTAAGGAATCCAAGAGATATGCGCTCGGTCTAAGGTAGAATGGAGGTGGTTGTCCGTCACGCGTTCATAGGTGAGAATGATGATGAGTGTCATGGATCATCACATTTATCATGGTGAAGTGCAATGAATATCTTGGAATAGGAATAAACTGAATTGAATAGAAAATAGTAATAATTGCATTAAAACTCGAGGTACAGCAGAGCTCCACACCCTTAATCTAAGGTGTGCAGAAACTCCACCGTTGAAAATACATAAGTAATGAAGGTCCAGGCATGGCCGAATGGCCAGCCCCAAAACGTGATCACAGGATCAAAAATATAATCCAGGATGTCTAATACAATAATAAAATGTCTTATTTATACTAGACTAGCTACTAGGGTTTACAGAAATAGGTAATTGATGCAGAGATCCACTTCTGGGGCCCACTTGGTGTGTGCTTGGGCTGAGCTTGAGCTTTACACATGCAGAGGCTTCTTTTGGAGTTGAACGCCAAGTTGTAACGTGTTTTTGGCGTTCAACTCTGGTTCGTGACTTGTTTCTGGTGTTTGACTCCAGAATGCAGCATGGAACTGGCGTTGAGCGCCAGTTTACATTGTCTAATATCGAATAAAGTATGTACTATTATATATTGCTGGAAAGCTTTGGATGTCTACTTTCCAACTCCGTTGAGAGCGCGCCATTTGGAGTTTTATAGCTCCAGAAAATTCATTTCGAGTGCAGGGAGGTCAGAATCCAACAGCATCAGCAGTCCTTTTTGTCAACCTTTTATCAGAGTTTTGCTCAGGTCCCTCAATTTCAGCCAGAAAATACCCGAAATTACAAAAAAACACACAAACTCATAGTAAAGTCCAGAAATGTGAATTTAGAATAAAAACTAATGAAAGCATCCCTAAAAGTAGCTAGATCCTACTAAAAATTATCTAAAAATAATGCCAAAAAGCGTATAAATTATCCGCTCATCACAACACCAAACTTAAATTGTTGCTTGTCCCCAAGCAACTGAAAATCAATTCGGATAAAAAGAAGAGAATATACTATAAATCTCAAAATATCAATGAATATTAGTTCTAATTAGATGAGCGGGACTTGTAGCTTTTTGTTTCTGAACAGTTTTGGCATCTCATTTTTTCCTTTGAAGTTTAGAATGATTGGCATCTATGGGAACTTAGAATTTCAGATAGTGTTATTGATTCTCCTAGTTAAGTATGTTGATTTTTGAACACAGCTACTTTTATGAGTCTTGGCCGTGGCCCTAAGCATTTTGTTTTCCAGTATTACCACCGGATACATAAATGCCATAGACACATAACTGGGTGAACCTTTTCAGATTGTGACTCAGCTTTGCTAAAGTCCCCAATTAGAGGTGTCCAGAGTTCTTAAGCACACTCTTTTTGCTTTGGATCATGACTTTAACCACTCAGTCTCAAGCTTTTCACTTGGACCTGCATGCCACAAGCACATGGTTAGGGACAGCTTGATTTAGCCGCTTAGGCTTGGATTTTATTTCCTTGGGCCCTTCTATCCATTGATGCTCAAAGCCTTGGATCCTTTTCACCCTTGCCTTTTGGTTTTAAGGGCTATTGGCTTTTTCTGCTTGCTTTTCTTTTTCTTTCTATTTTCTTTTTTTTCGCCAAATTTTATTTTTTTTATTTTTTTCGCAAGCTTTGTCTTTCACTACTTTTTCTTGCTTCAAGAATCAATTTTATGATTTTTCAGATTATCAATAACATTTCTCTTTGTTCATCATTCTTTCAAGAGCCAACAATTTTAACATCCATAAACAACAAGATCAAAATTATGCACTGTTTAACCATTCATTCAGAAAACAAAAAGTATTGTCACCACATCAATATAATTAAACTAAATTCAAGGATAAATTCGAAACTCATTTACTTCTTGTTCTTTTGTATTAAAAACATTTTTCATTTAAGAGAGGTGAAGGATTTGTGGAATTATTCATAGCCTTAAGACATAGTTGCTAAACACTAATGATCATGTAGTAAAGACACAAACATAGACAAACATATAGCATAAAATCGAAAAACAGAGAATTAAGAACAAGGAAGTTAAGGAATGAATCCACCTTAGTGAGGGTGGCGCCTTCTTGAAGGACCAATGGTGCTTTGAGCTCCTCTATGTCTCTTCCTTGCCTTTGTGGCTTGATCCCTAGTGATTTTGGTGCTCCTATTCTTAGTTGCTCCCAATAATTATGTGGAGGAAAATGTATGCCCTGAGGTATCTCAGGGATTTCTTGATGAGGGAATTCCTCATGCTCTTGTTGAGGTCCATGAGTGGCTCTCTTGATGTGCAGTTAAATGCTTTACTACTGAGCTATGGACCCTTGAGATGAATCTCTCCATCTCCCATGACTCAGAGGTGGAAGCAATTGCCTTCTCTTTCCTCTTTCTTGAGGTTTCTCTGGCCTTAGGTGCCATAAATGGTTATGGAAAAACAAAAAAGCTATGCTTTTACCACACCAAACTTAGAATGTTGCTCGCCCTCGAGCAAAAGAGGAAAGAATGGAAGAAGAAGAAGATATGAAGGAGAGGGAGAGATGGGTATGTTTCGGCCATATGGGTGGGATTGGGTGGGAAAGGATGGATGGATGTGAGTGGTGAAGAGGTGATGGGAAAGAGAGATTGAGGTGATTGGTGAAGAAGAGAGAAGGTGAGTTGAGGTAGGTGGGGATCCTGTGGGGTCCACAGATCCTGAGGTGTCAAGGATTATCATCCCTGTACCAATGAGGCGTGTAAAATGCCCTCTGCATGCAATCCCGGCGTTCAACGCCAGATTGATGCTTGTTTCTGGCGTTGAACGCTAGCTTCATGCTTGTTTTGGGCGTTCAATGCCCATCTGCAGCATGTTTCTGGCGTTGAACGCCAGCATTCCTCAGTGTGCAATCCTGGCGTTTAAATGCCAAATTGCTACATGTTTCTGGCGTTCAACGCCAGATCCATGCTCTGTTATGGTGTTGAACGCCAGCCAGATGCTCCTTACTAGCGTTTAAACGCCAGTAAGCCCTTCCTCCAGGGTGTGCTGTTTCTTCTGCTATTTTTGATTCTATTTTTAATTTTGGTATTTATTTTGTGACTCCACGTGCTCATGAACCTAATAAAACATAAAAGAATAATAAAATAAAAAAATTTAGATAAATAAAAGATTGGGTTGCCTCCCAATAAGCGCTTCTTTAATGTCAATAGCTTGACAGTGGGCTCTCATGGAGCCTCACAGGTGATCAGGTCAATGTTGTAAACTTCCTACACCAAACTTAGAGTTTGGATGTGGGGGTTCAATATCAAACTTAGAGTTTGGTTGTGGCCTCCCAACACCAAACTTAGAGTTTGATTGTGGGGGCTTTGTTTGACTTTGTACTGAGAGAAGCTTTTCATGCTTCCTCTCCATTGTTACAGAAGGATAGCCTTGGGCTTTAAACACGAGGTAGTCCCCATTCAATTGAAGGACTAATTCTCCTCTGTTAACATCAATCACATCTCCTGCTGTGACTAGGAAGGGTCTTCCAAGGATGATGCATTCATCCTCATTCTTCCTAGTCTCTAAGATTATGAAATCAGCAGGGATATAAAGGCCTTTAACCTTCACTAACATGTCCTTTACTAATCCATAAGCTTGTCTTTGTGATCTGTCTGCCATCTCTAATGAGAATGTGGCAGGCTGTACCTCAATGATCCCCAGCTTCTCTATTACAGAGAGTGGTATAAGATTTATGCCTGACCCTAGGTCACACAGAGCCTTCTCAAAGGTCATGGTGCCTTTGGTACAGGGTATTAAAAATTTACCAGGATATTGTTTCTTTTGGGGTAAAGTTTGCTGAACCCATGTATCTAGTTCACTAATGAGCAAGGGAGGTTCACCTTCCCAAGTCATCATTACCAAACAACTTGGCATTCAGCTTCATGATAGCTTCTAAATATTGAGCAACTTGCTCTCCAGTTACATCTTCATCCTCTTCAGAGGAAGAATAGTTTTCAGAGCTCATGAATGGCAGAACGAGGTTTAATGTGATCTCTATGGTCTCTATATGACCTTCAGATTCCTTTAGGTCCTCAATAGGGAACTCCTTCTTACTTGAGAGACATCCTATAAGATCTTCCTCATTGAGATTCACGTCTTCCCTTTCCTCTCTAGGTTCGGCCATGTTGATTATGTCAATGGCCTTGCACTCTCTTTTTGGATTCTCTTCAGTGTTGCTTGGGAGAGTACTAGGAGGAGTTTCAGTGATTTTCTTACTCAGCTGGCCCACTTGTGCCTCCAAATTTCTAATGGAGGACCTTGTTTCACTCATGAAACTTAAAGTGGCCTTAGACAGATCAGAGACTAAGTTTGCTAAGTTAGAGGTGCTCTGCTCAGAATTCTCTGTCTGTTGCTGAGAAGATGATGGATAAGGCTTGCTATTGCTGAGCCTATTTCTTCCACCATTATTAAAGCCTTGTTGAGGCTTTTGTTGATCCTTCCATGAGAAATTTGGATGATTTCTCCATGATGAATTATAGGTGTTTCCATAAGGTTCACCCATGTAATTTACCTCTGCCATTGCAGGGTTCTCAGGATCATAAGCTTCTTCTTCAGAAGATGCCTCTTTAGTACTGTTGGATGCATTTTGCCATCCATTCAGACTTTGAGAAATCATGTTGACTTACTGAGTCAACATTTTGTTCTGAGCCAATATGGCATTCAGAGCATCAATTTCAAGAACTCCTTTCCTCTGAGGCGTCCCATTATTCACGGAATTCCTCTCAGAAGTGTACATGAACTGGTTATTTGCAACCATGTCAATAAGTTCTTGAGCTTCTGCAGGCGTTTTCTTTAGGTGAATGGATCCACCTGCAAAATAGTCCAATAACATCTTGGAGAACTCAGATAGACCATAATAGAATATATCCAGAATGGTCCACTCTGAAAGCATGTCGAAGGACACCTTTTGGTCATCTGCTTGTATCTTTCCCAAGCTTCATAGAGGTATTCACCATCTTTTTGTTTGAAAGTTTGAACATCCACTCTAAGCTTGCTCAGCTTTTTAGGAGGAAAGAACTTAGCCAAGAAGGCCGCGACCAGCTTATCCCAGGAGTCCAGACTATCTTTAGGTTGTGAATCCAACCATATTCTAGCTCTGTCTCTTACAGCAAAGGGGAAAAGCATGAGCCTGTAGACTTCAGGATCTACTCCATTAGTCTTAACAGTCTCACATATATGCAAAAACTCAGTTAAAAACTGGTAGGGATCTTTTGATGGAAGTCCATGGAATTTGCAGTTCTGTTGCAGTAGAGCAACTAGTTGAGGTTTCAGCTCAAACTCCCAATGGCAGGGATTGAGATGCTTCTTCCATCAAATTTGGAAGTAGGTGTAGTATAGTCACCAAGCATCCTCATTGCATTATTATTTTTGGATGCCATCTCCTCTTCCTTTTCGAAAATTTCTGTAAGGTTGTCTCTGGACTGTTATAATTTAGCTTCTCTTAGTTTCATCTTCAGAGTCCTTTCAGGTTCAGGATCTGCCTCAACAAGAATATTCTTGTCCCTGCTCCTGCTCATATGAAAAAGAAGGGAACAAAAAATAATAATAGGGATCCTCTTTACCACAGTAGAGAGATTCCTTTATGTTAGTAGAAGAAAAAAGGAATAGAAGAAGGAAAAGGTAAGAATCCAAACACAAGGGTGAAGATAGGTTCAGATTCTTGAGATGAAGAGAAGTGTTAGTAAATAAATAAATAAATAGAAGAAGATGAGAGGGAGAGAATTCGAAAATTAATTTTGAAAAAGGGTTAGTGATTTTCAAAAATTAAGAGAAGAAATAAAATTAAAATTAAAATTTAAAATAATTAGTTAATTAAAAGAATTTTGAAAAAGAGGGAGGTAATTTTTGAAAATTAGAGAGCTAAAATTAGTTAGGTGGTTTTGAAAAAGATAAGATATAGTTAAACAAACAAAGAGTCAACTAGTTAGTTGAAAAAGATTTGAAAATCAATTTTTGAAAAGATAAGAAGATAAGAAGTTAGAAGGGATATTTTGAAATCAAATTTTTGAAAAAGATATGATTTAAAAAGATATGATAAAAAGATATGATTAAAAAGATATGGTTGGAAAAGATTTGATTTTTAAAATTAAAGTAGATTACTTGACTAACAAGAAACTAAAAGGTATGACTCTAAAATTTAAAGATTGAACCATTTTTAACAAGAAAGTAACAAACTTCAAATTTTTTGAATCAATCTCATTAATTGTTAGTAAAGTTTTCAAAATTTTGAAATAAAGATAAGAAAAAGATTTTGAAAATAAATTTTAAAAATTTTCGGAAAAATAGTAAGAAAAATGAAAAAGATTTGATTTTTGAAAAAGTTTTGAAAAGATAAGATTTTTTTTAAAATTGAAAATTTGACTTGACTTACAAGAAACAACTAATTTTAAAATTTTTTGACTAAGTCAACTCAAATTTTCGAAATTTTGAGAGAAAAAAGGAAAAGATATTTTTTTATTTTTGAATTTTTAATGATGAGAGGGAAAAACATAAAAATGACCCAAAACATGAAAATTTTTGGATCAAAACTAGTGATGCATGCATGAACACTATGAATGTCAAGATGAACACCAAGAACACTTTGAAGATCATGATGAACATGATGAACATATTTTTGAAAAACATTTTATGCAAAGAAAACATGCAAGACACCAAACTTAGAAATCTTTAATACTTAGACACTATGAATGCAAAAATTCATATGAAAAACAACAAAAGATACAAAACAAGAAAACATCAAGATCAAACAAGAAGACTTACCAAGAACAACTTGAAGATCATGAAGAACACCATGCATGAAAATTCTGAAAAATGCATAATTTTTAAAAACATGCAATTGACACCCAACTTAAAAATTGACACTATACTCAAACAAAAAACACAAATATTTTTTATTTTTTTGATTTTGCAAATTTTTTGTATTTTCTTTTATTTTTTTTCGAAAAACATATAGGAAAAAGAAAATAAGAAATTCAAAATTTTTAAGAAGAATTCCAGGAATCTTTCAATGTTAGTCTAAAGCTCTGGTCCAGGAATTAGACATGGCTTAATAGCCAGCCAAGCTTCAGCAGGGCATTACATGCATTGTGGTGATTAGTTGAAGCCTCAGTCCAAAAGAATTTAGACATGGCTTTATAGCCAGCCAGGCTTCAACATGCTTCATGAAACTCTAGAATCCATTCTTAAGAATTTTGAAAAATTTTCGAAAACAGGTGAGAAAAAAATTTTTTTTGAAAGATTTTTGAAAATTTTTTGAAAATAAAGCAAAAAGAAAATTACCTAATCTGAGCAACAAGATGAACCGTCAGTTGTCCATACTCGAACAATCCCCGACAACGGCGCCAAAAACTTGGTGCACGAAATTGTGATCTCTAATAATGGCATTCAACTTGGTAAGCGCATCTACTAACTCAGCACTTTTTTCACAACTTCGCACAACTAACTAGCAAGTGCACTGGGTCGTCCAAGTAATAAACCTTACGTGAGTAAGGGTCGATCCCACGGAGATTGTTGGTATGAAGCAAGCTATGGTCATCTTGTAAATCTCAGTTAGGCGGATAATAAATGGTTATGGAGTTTTCGAATAATAATAATAAATAAATAGAAAATAAAGATAGAAATACTTATGTATTGGTAAGAATTTTAGATAAGTGTATGGAGATGCTGTGTTCCTTTTGGATCTCTGCAACATACTGCTTTCATGCTTTCAATCCTTCTTACTCCTTTCCATGGTAAGATGTATATAGGGCATCACAGTTGTCAATGGCTACATCCCATCCTCTCAGTGAAAAAGGTCCAAATGCTTTCTCACGGCACGACTAATCATCACCGTTGTCATGGCCATTGATTCTTTTGTGTTTGTCATCACGCCCAACAATCGCGAGTTTGAAGCTCGTCACAGTCATTCAATCCCTGAATCCTACTTGGAATACCACAGATAAGGTTTAGACTTTTTGGATTCTCATGAATGCCGCCATCAATTCTAGCTTATACCACGAAGATTCTGATTAAGGAATCCAAGAGATATGCGCTCGGTCTAAGGTAGAACGGAGGTGGTTGTCAGTCACGCGTTCATAGGTGAGAATGATGATGAGTGTCACGGATCATCACATTCATCATGGTGAAGTGCAGCGAATATCTTGGAACAGGAATAAACTGAATTGAATAGAAAATAGTAGTAATTGCATTAAAACTCGAGGTACAGCAGAGCTACACACCCTTAATCTATGGTGTGTAGAAACTCCACCATTGAAAATACATAAGTAATGAAGGTCCAGGCATGATCGAATGGCCAACCCCCAAAACGTGATCACAGGATCAAAAATATAATCCAGGATGTCTAATACAATAATAAAATGTCTTATTTATACTAGACTAGCTATTAGGGTTTACAGAAATAGGTAATTGATGCAGAGATCCACTTCCGGAGCCCACTTGGTGTGTGCTTGGGCTGAGCTTGAGCTTTACACGTGCAGAGGCTTCTTTTGGAGTTGAACGCCAAGTTGTAACGTGTTTTTGGCGTTCAACTCTGGTTCGTGACGTGTTTCTGGCGTTTGACTCCAGAATGCAGCATGGAACTGGCGTTGAGCGCCAGTTTACGTCATCTAATCTCGAATAAAGTATGGACTATTATATATGAGCAATGCTAGGGGGCCAGCAATTTTTGTGATTGTTAGCCATCAACTAGCCATCAATGATGATTTGATAGTGTGAGATTGGTATGAGATTTCATCCAATGGCTCACCTTCCTCTACTGGTTACATGCTGGCCAAAATTCAATAAAACTGCTGGCCTCCTAGACTTTTCCATTATATATTGCTGGAAAGCTCTGGATGTCTACTTTCCAACGCCGTTGAGAGCGCATCATTTGGTGTTCTGTAGCTCCAGAAAATTCATTTCGAGTGCAGGGAGGTCAGAATCCAACAGCATCAGCAGTTCTTTTGTCAGCCTTTTATTAGAGTTTTGCTCAGGTCCCTCAATTTCAGCCAGAAAATACCTGAAATCACAAAAAAACACACAAACTCATAGTAAAGTCCAGAAATGTGAATTTAGCATAAAAACTAACGAAAACATCCCTAAAAGTAGCTAGATCATACTAAAAATTATCTAAAAATAATGCCAAAAAGCGTATAAATTATCCGCTCATCAACATGGTGTATATGGAGGTGGTGGATAAGAGTTAGGATCATATGAGGGTATTTGGTGGTAAAGGGCTTGTGAGTATGGTGGTCTAAAATCATGTTGAGGAAGTGGTTCATAGGCATATGGTGGTGGTTGTGATAATCAAAAGAGCGCTTACCATAGCCATTGCCTTGATATGCATCACAGAATGTTTGTTGATAGTCCATTGGAGGTAGTTGTTGCCATGAGGGTTGATCAAATCCTTGTGGCTCCTCCCATCTTTAATACTTCCAACCTTGATGCCTGTTGTCATTATAATCTCCTCTTCCTGCAACATAATTGTAACCAGACTCATAGCCAAAGGGGTGAGAGTTTATAGTAGTAGGAGAAAATAAAAACAAAAACTAACAAAAAGAAAATACTTTGGAAAAGATATTATTTTTGAAAAAAGATAGGATAAGATTTTGAAAAAGATATGATTTTTGAAAAAAAAGATAGGATAAGATTTTGAAAAAGATATGATTTTTGAAAAAAAAGATAGGATAAGATTTTGAAAAAGATATGATTTTTGAAAAAAAGATTTGATTTTTGAAATTTAAAACTAAGATAAGATAAGATAACAAAATTTTAAAAATATTTACAATAACCAATAATAAGGCACACGTTTGTAATTCCCCGGCAACGGCGCCATTTTGACGAACTGGATTTTCTATCGGTAAAGAAATTCACAAATATAGTCGCGTTGTAAGTATAGCTTCTAAACCAACAGAAAATCCTTTCGTACAAATGTTTGATTGTCACAAGTAACAAACCCAATAAAATTTATAAACCGAAGTATTCAAACCTCGGGTCGTCTTCTCAAGGAATTGCAGGGAAGTATGATTTATTATTGGTTATGGAAAACAATATTTTTTGGTTTTTGAAATAAAGGAACAAGTAATTTAAATGACAAGAAAAATAAATTAATAATTAGAAAATCTCTTGGCAAGGTATGAGAATTGGAAATCCCATCCTAGTTATCCTTATCAGGTGTGAGGAATATTGTCCGTTGCTCCCACTTTGTTAATCCTTACTAAATAAAGGAAAGTCAAGTGGACCAATTAATTTGATTCCTCAAGTCTTAGTCAACTCCTAAGGAAAGACTAGCTTTAGAGGGATCCAAATCAACTAGCAAACTTCAAATATTAATCAACTGCTGAGTTTTATAGCTCAAGTGTCACCAATTACTCAACCAAAGGCAAAAGGAAAAAATCCAAATTATTTATATAATAAATAAAAGAAGGCAATCATAAGTCTGAAATACCTCAAATTATATTAAATAAAGAAATTGATTTTCACATGGAGTTTATAAACCAATATTAACAAACTAAAATAAAATAATAGAATAAATAAAATTAGAAGAGAAATTGAAGTAAAGGAACATTGAACATGTGATGAAGAAGAAATAAATGCTAAATCCTTTAAGAGGAATCCTAATCCTAAAACCTAAGAGAGAGGAGAGAACCTCTCTCTCTAAAAACTACATCTAAATTATGAAAAATGAATTATGAGTCATCTCTCTTCATTCCTCTACTTTGCAGCCTTTAATCTGTGTTTTCTGGACCGAGAAATGGGTCAAAAACAGCCCAGAAATTACTGGAAGCGAATTCCAACACACTGATTTTTGTCACTGCAACACGTCCGCATGGAGCACGCGTTCGCGTCACCTCGATGTACTGCCACTATGGCAAATTATATATTAAATCGAAGTCCTGGACGTTAGCTTTCCAACGCAACTGAAACCGCATCATTTGGACCTCTGTAGCTCAAGTTATGACCATTTGAATGCGAAGAGGTCTGGCTGATAGCTTTAGCAATTCTTTCAGTTTCTTGTATTCCTTCTACTTTTGCATACTTCATTTCTATCCTCTAAGTCATTCCTGCCCTGTAATTCCTGAAATCACTTAACACACATATCAAGTCATTGAATGGTAATAAGAGATGATTAAAATACACAAATTAAAGACTCTAGGAAGCAAGTTTTCAATCATAGAACAAATTCTGGGAAGGAATTGTAAAACCATGCAAATAGTATAAATAAGTGGGTAAAGAGTTGATAAAAACCGCTCAATTAAGCACAAGATAAACCATGAAATAGTGGTTTATTAGGTACCCAACCTTTCTTTTTGGATGAAAATGATGAGCCCTCCTTCCCTTTATACTAGCAAGAGGAACCCGTGATAGCTAGGTATAGTGTAGATAAACTAGATGATATTGAGAAGGGTTTGGTGGACATGTTACAAGAGTGCTGGGGTTGGGCTCCTCACTTGGACACAAAAAGTTTTCTAGGGGACCCCGATTAACTTCAGTCCAAATTAGGTAGCCTCCCGACCTCTAGCTTCTACAACTTTGTTAGTTATATTTTGTTTTTTCTAATGATCTTTTTATTCTTGCTTTGCAGATACCATGACCTCTAAGTCTGGTGCCATGAAACATCTTTGACAGACAAGAAAAACCATGGTGGCCCGTAGTCTTCAAGGTGATAAAGAGGCTGGGGGTGCTTCGTCTCGATTTTCTCCGAAGAAGTCGAATTCTGACCTTGTAACTCGGAGGAAGATAATTCCAACCCCAACTAGTCGGCTGATCCCTACGGACCCTTCTCAAGGTGATTCTGGTGTTCTTCCTTCTCCCCCAACGTCTTAGCCGCCTCCTAAGAAATAGAAAACTACTGGGGAGGTGAGGTATCAACGATAAAGGGTTTGACAGATTCGTTTGGAGTGAGAAGAATATTTTGCCTCATAGCCACATTAGCATGGCTGATGTGGCTATCCAAAATCACCTTATTGATGAACGGAAATTTGATGGTATAGAATTTCACAAATGAAATCTCGTTGCAAGTATATTTTCTAAACCAACAAATAATCCTTTCATGCAAAAAAAATTGTTTGTCACAAGTACAAACCCCAATAAAAATAATCGAAGTATTCAAACCTCGGGTCGTCTCTCAAAATAATTGCAGGGAAGTGTTCTTGTTATTGGCTAGGGATTGTATATTTTTGGGGTTGAATAAGAAGCAAGAAATGTAAATGACAAAGGAAATTGATGAGCGAATAATTTATACGCTTTTTGGCATTGTTTTTACATAGTTTTTAGTATGATTTAGTTAGTTTTTAGTATATTTTTATTAGTTTTTAAGCAAAATTCACATTTCTGGACTTTACTATGAGTTTGTGTGTTTTTCTGTGATTTCAGGTTTTTTCTGACTGAAATTGAGGGACTTGAGCAAAAATCTGATTCAGAGGCTGAAGAGGACTGTAGATGATGTTGGATTCTGACTTCCTTGCACTCGAAATGGATTTTTTGGAGCTATAGAAGTCCAAATGGTGCGCTCTCAATTGCGTTGGAAAATAGACATCCAGAATTTCCAGCAATATATAATAGTCCATACTTTGCCCGAGTTTAGACGACACAAACTGGCATTTAACGCCAGCTTTCTGCCCTATTCTGGCGTTAAACGCCAGAAAGAAGTTGCAAAGCAGAGTTAAATGCCAGAAACAAGTTACAAACTGGCGTTTAACTCCAAGAAAGATCTCTACACGTGAAAGCTTTAATGCTCAGCCCAAGCACCCACCAAGTGGGCCCGGAAGTGGATTTCTGCATCATTTACTCATTTCTATAACCTTAGTAACTAGTTTAGTATAAATAGAACTTTTTACTATTGTATTAGAGGTCTTGGTCATTCTGGTTCCCCCTTTGGGGCCAAAGCCAATGAACACCATTATCACTTATGTATTTTCAACGGTGGAGTTTCTACACACCACAGATTAAGGTGTGGAGCTCTGCTGTTCCTCGAGTATTAATGTAAAGTACTATTGTTTTTCTATTCAATTCATGCTTATTCTTATTCTAAGATATTCATTTGCACACAAGAACATGATGATTGTGATGATTATGTGACACTCATCACCATTCTCACTTATGAACGCGTGATTGATAACCACTTCCATTCTACATGAAGAAAAGCTTGAATGTTTATCTCTTGGATTTCTAATCAACGATTCACATCGACTCCCCTTTGACAATGGGGCATCTGAATCTGAGATTAGAGTCTTCGTGGTATAAGCTAGAATCAATTGGCAGCATTCTTGAGATCCGGCAAGTCTAAACCTTGTTTGTGGTATCCCGAGTAGGATCTGGGATGGGATGACTGTGACGAGCTTCAAACTCGCGACTGTACGGTGTGGTGACAGGTGCAAAAGGATAGTAAATCCTATTCTTACACGATCGAGAAGCAACAGCTGATTAGACATACGATATCTGTGCATGGTATTTTTCATCCGAGACGAAAAATCCGACAGTTGATTAGCCGTACAGAAACCGTAGAGGACCATTTTCACTGAGAGGACGGGAAGTAGCCATTGACAATAGTGACACCCAACATACAGCTTGCCATGGAAAGGAGTATGAAGGATTGGATGAAGGCAATAGGAAAGCAGAGATTCAGAAGGAACAATGCATCTCCATACACTTATCTGAAATTTCCACCAATGAATTACATAAGTATCTCTATCTTTATTTTATGTTTTATTTATATTTTTAATTATTAAAACTCTCTATAACCATTTGAATCCACCTGACTGAGATTTACAAGGTGGCCATAGCTTGCTTCAAGCCGACAATCTCCGTGGGATCGACCCTTACTCACATAAGGTTTATTACTTGGACGACGCAGTGCACTTGCTGGTTAGTTATGCGAAGTTGTGAAAAAGAGTGATATTACAATTGTGCGTACCAAGTTGTTGGCGCCATTGAGATCACAATTTTGTGCACCAGAAATAAAACAACTAGAAGAGCTCTTGACAAGGTATGAGAATTGGAAGTCCTATCCTCATTATCATCATCAATAGTGATGACAATTGTTCATTGCTCCACTTAGTTAAGCTCTAACTATGAAGGAAAGTCAAGTGAAGATAATCAAATTGGATTCACAAGTCCTAGTCAAATCCAAAGGGAAAGCCTAGCTTTAGTGACATGCAATTCAATTAGCAACTTCTAATTGTCAATCAACAAAAGCATTAGATAACTGATGAAATAGCTACATGATCAGAAAATTAGTAAGAACTCAATAAAAATCAAACAAGTAAGAAACTACTACTACGAAAAATAACTAAGGATACAAAATCATCGGGTTGCCTCCCGACAAGCGCTTCTTTATCGTCACTAGCTTGACGGTCAGCTCCTCTAAGGAGGAGGGTCATAGGGCCTCAGCTCTTCACTCCTTACTTTGAACTTCTTTCCTGTGTCTCCATAATGTAGCTCAATATGCTCTAGAGAGAGGATTCTGATTACTGTATAAACCCATGCTGGATTGCTGGTCAACACCACCTTCATTCCTGGGGAGAAACCTTCAGTGAAAATCTTTTTGTTTCTCCATCCTCTGGGTACTTTCTTCTTTTTGGGAACCTCCTCCTTGGTAGATGATGCATTCCCAACACCAAACTTAGGTTTGATATCAGGAGGAATTTTACTGACTGTTACCAAGGGAGGTTTGAGCTGCAAATTCTGCTGTGTATCATCAGGGGGTTTTTGAAGGTTTGGATCAATAAGCTCAGCCTGCATGCACATCTCTTCTTCACCTATTGGATGTATATCTTTGAAGACATGAAAGACCAGTTGCTCATTATGCACTCTAAGAACTAATTCACCCACTTCTACATCAATCAGAGCTCTTCCAGTGGCTAGGAATGGTCTTCCTAGAATTATAGAGGCATTCTCATCCTCTCCCGTGTCAAAAATCACAAAGTCTGCTGGGAGAAAGAACTTACCCACTTTGACCAAGATATTCTCCACTAATCCGTATGCAGGCTTCATAGATTTGTCTGTCATCTGTAATGCTATCTTTGTGGGTTGTGCATCTTGGATTTGCAGCTTTTTCATCACAGACAAGGGCATTAGATTTATGCTTGCCCCCAGATCACATAGGGCTTTCTCAAAGGTTGTGCTCCCAATGGAGCATGGAATTTGAAAGATCCCTGGATCTGGCATCTTTTTTGGCAAGTTATTCTGAATTACAGCACTACATTCCTTAGTCAGGACTACTGTCTCATCTCCCTTTAAACACTTTTTCTTTGACAACAGCTCCTTCATGAATTTGGCATAGATAGGCATTTGCTCCAAAACCTCAGCAAAAGGAATATTGATTTGTAACTTTCTGAAGATTTCCAAGAACTTTGAGAACTGCTTGTCCTTGGTCTCCTTTTGAAGTCTCTGAGGATATGACATCTTAGGTTTGTACTCAGGAGCCTTTAACAATGTAGGATGAGTGTCAAGAGAGTCTGGAAATGGATTGTCCGCACGTTTTGGAGGGGCGTGCTCTACTTCTCCCTTTTTCTCCTTTGGAGCTTCCTTTTCAACTAGCTCTTTATTGGCCTTGGTCTCAGAGCTAGCCACTTTACCACTTCTCAATTGAATAACCTTGCAATCTTCTCCTGGGTTCACCACTGTATCACCTTGAAATGTACTTGTAGATCTCTCAAGTATTTGCTTGCTCAGTTGGCCCACTAGCACCTCTAAATTTCTAATGGAGGCTCTGGTTTCCTGCATAACTTGTGCTTCTGTACTTGCCACTTGTCCACTTTTCACGGAGATAGCCTTGCATTCCTCTCTTGGATTTGGAATTGTGTTACTAGGAAGGCTATTAGTGGTCCTCTAATCAATTTCAGTGACTTTTGTGGCTAATTGACCCATTTGAATCTACAGGTTCTTGATGGATGCTCTGGTTTCCTGTCTAAAACCTGTCAATATTGCTTCCAAATTATTGTTCTGTTGGAAACCGTCCTAAGAATTATTGTTGAAGTTTTGAGGTCTCTGAGGTTGATCCCTCCATCCAAAATTTGGGTGATTTCTCCATCCCTGGTTGTATGTCTTAGAATATGGGTCATTGTTGGGATCCTTAGGACCACTCCCCATGTAATCCACTTGTTCAAAAGAAGGTTGAGCATAATCATAATTATCATTTTGCACAAAATTACCTGCCATGTCATAGGAGACTTCCTGTGGTGGATTTTGGGTGTTGATAGTCGATACTTGCATGCCACCCATCTGTTGAGTAAGTAGATTTATTTGCTGAGACATCAGCTTGTTCTGAGCAAGAAGAGCATTAACCGTATCTACTTCCAACACGCCTCTCTTCTGAGGGGTTTCAGAATCCACAGGAGTCCTATTAGAGGAGTATAAATATTGGTTGCTTGCAACCAATTCAATCAGCTCAATAGTCTCCTCCGGTGTCTTCTTCATGTGCAATGAACCTCCTGCAGAATTGTCTAAGTACATCTTGGACATTTCACCCAAACCTTCATAAAAGATGTCTAGTTGAGTCCATTTGGAGAACATGTCTGGAGGGCATTGCCTAGTCAGTAGCTTGTATCTCTCCCAAGCTTCATACAGAGTCTCACTATCCTTCTGTCTGAATGTCTGAACCTCCACCCTAAGCTTAGTCAGCTTCTTTGGTGGAAAAAATTTAGTGAGAAACTCAGTAACCACCTTATTCCAAGTATCCAAACTCTCCTTGGGTTGGGAATCTAGCCATAGCTTTGCTCCATCCCTCAGAGAAAAAGGAAAGAGCATGAGTTTGTACACATCTGGGTTTACTCCATTTGTCTTCACAGTATCACAAATTTGTAGAAAACTAGAAATAAATTGATTTGGGTCTTCGTGGGGAAGACCATGATACTGGCAGTTTTGTTGCACCAGAGTGACCAGTTGGGGCTTCAACTCAAAGTTGTTCGCAGTAATAGGAGGCACCACGATGCTCTTTCCATAGAGATTTGTAGTAGGAGAAGAGTAAGAGCCAAGTACTCTCCTTTGTTGTTCATTCCCATTTGGATTTGCTGCATTAGCATTCTCAGTATTAGTCGGATCCATAGTGAATTATGCAGCCTTGTAAAGTCTTGCTTGTTGTAAACACCGCCTGAAAGTCCTTTCAGGTTCAGGATCAAAGTCTAAGAGATGTTCTTTGTCTCTGTTCCTACGCATAAACAAACAGAAAACAAGAAAGAATGGGAATCTCTACGTCAGCGTGTAGAGAATTCCCAGTGAGGTAACTTGTGTAAAGAAATAAAAAATATACTAAATAAAATAAATAAATAAATAGACAACACCAAACTTAATTTCAGAAATTAAGAAAAATATTAGTGCTATTTATTTATTACAAAAATTTTTTTTTGTTTTTTTCGAAAATATATATTTTTTTAAAATAGAATTTAATAAAATAAAAAATAAAATGCCTAATCTAAGCAATCAAATAACTAATAGTTGTTAATCACTATCAATCCCCGGCAACGGCGCCAAAAACTTGGTGCGGTATTTTACAACCCACAAACTAACCGGCAAGTGCACCGGGTCATACCAAGTAATACCTTACATGAGTAAGGGTCGATCCCATGAGGATTGATGGATTAAGCAACAGTTATTGAGTGATAAGCTTAGTTAGACAAGCAGAAAAGGGTTTTGAGATATTCAAAAAGTTTAAATTCAAACTCAGAATATAAAAATGATAGACAAATAAATAAGTTGGGAATAAAATATTGAGAAAACAGTTAAGATTTCAGAGTTATCTATTTTTCCAGATTTATTTTTCTTACTAGTTAATTTAATCATGCAAGATTTAATTTCATGGCAAACTATATGTGACTAGACCCTAATTCCTTAGACCTTCCTAGTCTCCTCTAAAATTCATTAATTGCCAATTCCTTGGTCAATTAATTACAATTAGAGGGTAATGATCAATTTCTATTTTATATGCCAAAAGAATCATAATTATCCACAAATAAGGGGATTATATGTCACGTATCCCGTTAAATACAAACAATTAAAAATTCAGTATAATATGTTTCCAAGCTGTTGTTCAAGTAAAGAGCTTTTCCAAGTTTTACAAAAACTCAATTAGAACATGGGTCATACTTCCGTTTCACCCATATTCATAAAATAAAGAACGAAAACAATTATTGAAATATAAATCTAAACATGAATTAAATTAAAAAGATCAAACGAATCAATCCATGAAAATAGATAGAGCTCCTAACCTTAATAATGGAGGATTAGTTGCTCATGATTGAGAGGAAAAATAAGGATTCAGGTAACAATGTGTGTACCTATCTAAATGTACAGAGTTCCTATTTATAACTAATCCTAATAGATTTAAAATCTAATTATCTAAAAATAAAAAGTAATATCTTTTCCTAAAAGATAAGATTTGAATTTAAAAATTCGAATTAATTAACTACTGCGCATCTTGTAACGTGGGGACCACTAGGCTTCACTGGATCTGCACTTAACTTGGGTGCTAAAATGGGGCCCAGAATTCACCCTTCAGCATTTTCTGCATTTTCTGCACGTGGTGCATGTCACGCGTATGCGTCGCTGGTCTTCTTCGCGAGTCACGCGGACGCGTCGGTCACGCGCACGCGTCGTGGAGCAAATCTTCAAATCATGTGTACGCGTCAGTCACGCGTATGCGTCGCCATGGATACTTCCAGATCACACGCACGCGTCAAGCACGCGTGCACGTTGCTCCTCACAGCCATCTCCTTTGATTCTTGTGCTGCATAAACTCCATCAAATCCAGTTGAATGCTACCTAAAATAAACAATATTGCACAAAACTCAAAATAGCATCCATAGTGGCTAAAATATAATTAATTCTTAATTAAACTCAATAAATTATATGCAAATTTACTAGGAAAAGATAGATAAGATGCTCACGCATCAATAACTCAAGAGTCACCAATTACTCAACCAAAGCCAAGAGGAGAAAGATCTAACTCATAACTAAAAGAAGCATTTCATCAAACACAAAGAAGGCAATAAAGGTAAACAACATGAATTGCAAGAATTAAAGGAACTACAACTAATCAAGGCAAGAGATCAACAATAGAAAACTAAAGCAAACATATAAAGACAAGGAAATCATAAATTGCATTGAAGGGGAAAGGAGATATACAAAAGAGTGCATGAACTACAACTAACAATACAAGAGAAGTACAAGAGAAGTAGAATGCTACAACTACAAGAGAACAATTAAAGATGAAAAAGGAAAATTAAAGCAAAAGAGAAAAAGAAGTAGATCTAGATCTAAACCTAATCCTAATTCTAGAGAGAAGAGAGAGCTTCTCTCTCTAGAAACTAACTAAAGCATCATAAAACTAAACAATGACTAATTGGTAACTTCCCACCCTAATCCTCCTTCAATCCTTGGGTTTAATAGCATCAGAAGTGAGTTGGATTTGGGCATGGGAAGCACAGAAATCGCTCCCAGCGGATTCACTTTAAGTGGGTCACGTGCGAGCATCGACGCGTATGCGTGGGTCACGCGTACGCGTCGCTTGGCCTTTTTTGTTCCATGCGTATGTGTCATATATGCATACGCATCGCCATGTGACTCCAATTCCATGCGTGCGTGTCTGTTACACGTGCGCGTCGGTGAATGCATCCCAAATCCTTGATTTTCCATGATTTCTCCACTTTGCATGCTTTTTTCTTCATTCTTTTGATCCATTCTTAGCCTTCTCAACCTGAATTCACTAGCAAACATATCAAGACATCTAGTAGAATCAAAGGTGAATTAAAATTAACCAATTAAAGGGCCTAAAAAGCGTGTTTTTACACTTAAGAACAATTTAGGAGAAAATTATGAAACCATGCCATTTCATTGAATAAATGTGAGAAAAGTGGATAAAATCCACCTAAATTGAGCACAAAATGTACCACAAAATAGTGGTGCATCACTTAGCCATATGGCCCGTAATAGTATTCAGATGGTGGGAGTGTGCATTGCCTTGGCTAAGGAGCTAAGAAAGACCCTTGTCAGCGCCACTCAAAGCTTTCTTGACGCTGCTCGAGCTGAGTTGGAGAGACTGAAGAGCCTAAAAAAGCAGTTGGAGGAGGAGAAAGCCATGCTGAATACCGACTTGGAAAAGGCCCGAGCTCTGGTAAAGACGGCGGAGGGGATTCAGAAGAGGGCAGAAGAAAGCTATACATGGACCTATGGGGAACTCCTCGACCTCAGGGAAGAGTTAAAGACTACTAAGGAGGAGTATGCTTCCCTTCAAGAGTTCTTAGTCGAAGGGATGGATGAAATGTTCAATAACTTGAAGGCCCAAGTCGAAGTCCTTACTCCCAAGGTCGACCTTTCTCTGTTCAGTCAAGACAAGTCCCGGTTCCTGAAGACGATGAAGAGCCTTTGCCCGACCCTAAGACATCGGTTTTACAAGGCGGTAAAGTCTCTGTTTCTCCCGGGGTCCCCTTTGAGGTTGTTAACGTGGAGACCTCTCATTTGCCTTCTACCGTTATTCTGGTTTCGGTTCATCCTCTGACCCCTCCAACCTAGGGTACAGATGAAAAATACAGGGATAACCTTACCCCGCTATTTGGCACTACTTCTTAGTTTTTGTAGATTGTTTCTGGAAAGGCCTGATATTGTGGTTCATTGAACAAATTTATTTTGTAATAGCTTAGTTTTTTAATACTTTATTTTGTTATAGTTCCTTTTCCCATAACTCTATAAAATAGTATTCAAATTACTTTTTTGGACCCTTTGCTTTTATGTAGATAAAGCTAGGTCTTTAGGAATTATTTTATATAGTTACTTGGTTCTGTACCTTAGCAACTTTTGTAACGCTGCTTCCTTTCCAAATACGAATAAGTTACTTATGAGTTTTTTTTTCAAGTTCCGACTTCGGGTAGTCGGACTTTATTAAGTTACTTCTACACTTCATTTTTAGGCCGTCCTTCAATAAAGGTTGATTTTATACGAATTATTTTTATAACTTCTTACATTAATTTGTACCTCATTGCTTCATCCTACCAACCATCTTTAGGTCGAGCAATGATTTTCATGGTTTGTCGAGCTTACATTAATGCGTTTAAGCAGAAAACTCTTTTGAAGAAATAATGGAACTTTATTGATGAATGATAAATTCCTGTATATAGAGTTGGCTACCAAGGGTATTTACCCTCAGTGCTTGCTGTGGTGCCTCATTAAAACCTCTTTTAGAAAAAACCCTTTTTCAGGAAAAAATCCTAAGGTTGGGATAAAGAGTACACCAGGGGACAAGGTTTGCTATCTAGCTGTAATACTTTCTTAGATTACACACATGCCAAGACCTCAGGAGCTCCCGCCCTTGGCGGTCGGACACTTTGTAGTAACCTTTGCCTAAGACCTCGACTATCTTGTAAGGTCCCTTTTAGTTTGCAGCTAGCTTTCCTTCACTTGACTTCTATATTCCGATGTCATTTCGGTTTAGGATGAGGTCGTTGGTGGCAAAGCTCCTCTTGATCACCTTTTGATTGTACCTTAGAGCCATGCTTTATTTTAAGGCTTTCTCTCTAATCCGAATTCTTTTTCGGACTTCTGAGAGAAGATCAAGTTCTTCTTTTTGTGCCTAGGTGTTAGATCTTTCATTATAGAATATGACTCTAGGTAATTCTTCAGAAACTTCTATTGAATCATGGCTTCCATTCCATAAGCAAGTCGGAAAGGTGACTCCCCTGTTGTAGAATGCGGGGTGGTCCGGTATGCCCATAGACTTGAGGGAGCTCGTCAGCCCAAGCTCCGTTCACATCTTGTATCGGCATTTCAATCCGGCCATTATGACTTTATTCGCGGCTTCATTCTGTCTATTGGCCTGGGGATGTTCTACTGACGTGAATCAGTATTTTATCTTGAGGCCGGCCACCATGTTCTTGAAAGCCGAGTCGGTGAATTGAGTCACATTGTCTGTGGTGATGGAGTAAGGAACTCCAAACCTCGTGACAGTATTTTTGTACAAGAATTTCTAACTTCTCTAGGCGGTAATAGTTGCTAACGGCTTTGCCTCGATCCATTTAGTGAAATAGTCAATCCCTACTATAAGGTATTTGACTTGTCTTGGAGCTTGGGAAAATGGCCAAGTAAGTCAAGACGCCCAGTTTACAAATGGCCATGGAGATGTAACGCTAATGAGCTCTTCCGAAAGTGCAACATGGAAGTTGGCACGTTTCTGGCAGGGTGGACATTTCGTAACGAACTCAGCCGCTTGATGCATGCATATGTTTAGTGTTTTTCTTTCTTTATTTTGATTGATTTATTAAGAATTTCTTTGAATAGTCAATGAATTTAAAATTGGAATAGATATTACTTTGATTAGTTGAATTTCATTGATTGTAGGAAATTTTAGAAGGAAAATAAAAAGAAACAGAACAAAAAAGAGGCTAGAGGGCAACAAACAGAAAGCCCCCTGGAAAATACAGAAAGCTTCCTAGAAGGTGTAGAAAGCTCTATGGAAGAAGGAGAAGTGAGGGCGTGCAATGCTAGAGCTCTCACGTACTACGTCCCCCACATTTTACATGTCACGCATATGCATGCTGGAGATCTCACTTACTACGTCCCCCACATTTTTCATGTCACGCGTACGCATGCAGCGCGCATATGCGTGACCATCATTTCACGTAGTACGCTAAAGCTTTCACATACTACGTTGGGGACAATTTTCGTATCACGTGTGTTCATGCAGTGCGCGTACGTGTGACCATCACTTTTCACGTAGTTCGCTGAAGATCCCACGTACAATGCAGCTGTCACGCATACGCTTACATTACGTATATGCGCAACGAGGGATTTTTGGACATCACGAGTACGGGTGAGGTACGCGTATATGCGAGTTGATTTTCGTGTAGTATCTGGAATTCACCACGTACAACGCCAGGGCACCTCATAAGGCCAAATTGAGGGAGATTGGCTCACGTATAATGTAGCCCACTTCACGTTGTACGTGAGCCCACAGAAGACACTCCAGAGTTAAAATTTGTATATCACGTACAACTTGGAACAAGCTAAGTACTATGCAGGCCTTGTTGCCTCTTCTAGAATCTCAACCAAGACCTTTCTTTCTTCAACTTCTCAACCCTTTGAAGGATCATTCACAAGCTCATTAATACTGACAGTTATTAAAGATCACAAACAATCAAGGAAGATATCTTCTCAATAGAAAATAATTAGGAAAAGTTTTGATTCTGTTTTGATTTTGAATTTGATTTAGAAGTTTGAATTTGAATTATCTATCTTTTAGGGTTAGTATATAAGGGAAGGGGGTTCTGACATTTTTTCTTCTTTGGCAATTTTGAGTTTTAATTTCTTAAGGATTTCAAGAACAAGCATGAGTTTCTAATTCTCCTCGATTAAGGTTAGGAGCTCTGTTAATTTTATGGATTAATGCAATAAGTTTTTATTTCTAATTGATGCAGTTAATTCCTCTTTAAGAAACATTTTTCGTTCTTCATCAAAAAGGGTTAGAATTAGTTTTTTTTATTTAAATTAGTTTTGAGAAGCCAGCAATGTGATCTCCATATATTTTTTTATTTAAATTGAGTTTTCATTCACAATTAGAGAGAGAATAATTAGTTTTTAGAAAATATTTTTTATATTAATTAAGATTAGATATAAAAGGAGAAGATATCTTAGCCTAGGATTTCTTCTTCCTCTCTTCCGTACTTTTCAGAATTACACACTTTTCTCTGATAAGGTTTATTTTCTCTATGAGCAACTAAACCTCCTCTGTTAAGGTTAGGAGCTCTGCTTATTCTATGGATTAATACTATTGTCATTTTACTTTTAATCAATGTACTTATTTATATTCAAGAATTACTTTCGTTCTTCATCCTAGGAATTAGAGTATATTGGAAGATAACTCTTTTTCTACTTGAATTCTTATTGAATCTTGAAAAAGTTAACTCACTTGAATAACAGCTTGAAACTAAATTCTCATAATTTTCTAGTTATCTGGACTTAACGTGATACGTGATATATAATCATCTTATCTTTGAGTAATTAGGGTTTGTGTGGCTAATAAACTAAAATTGGACTTAAAGTTGTAATCTAACTTAAGTGACCAAGGAATTAGCAGTTGATTAGGTTAGAGGAGATTAAATCACTAAGGAATTAGGGTTTCCATGAATTGAATTTTGCATGATTAAAGTAATTAATAAGAATTATTAATTCAGAAAAATAAATATATCCAAAATCTTAACTGTTTCTCATACACTTTTTACACCCAAGTCATTGTTTGCTTTCTTAATTCCTGAATTACTGTTTAATACTTTTGAACACAAAACACTCATTTTTGCTTGTTTGACTAAGCAAATCACTCAATTATTGTTACTTGATCCATCAATCCTCGTGGGATCAACCCTCACTCACTTGAGGTATTACTTGGTACGACCTGGTGCACTTGCCAGTTAGTTTGTGGTTTTCAAATTCTGCACCAATACTTTGAATACTTTTGTTTTATGTGTTGTAGAGGATTAGTGAAGATTTTCCCAAAAACAAAAGAAAATTCAAACAAAAGCTCAAGTCACAAACCAAAGTGAAGTTAGAGAGCCAATAGAGGAAACAAAAAACTAGAAAAAGGAAAATAGAGGAAAAAGACACAAACAAGAACGTGCAACATGGAGAAGCTACGTTACACGTTGGGCCTAGCTCCAGGAACAGCTTTAAGTAACTTTTCTTCATGGACGTGCAACATGGAGAAGCCATTTTACACATCCAAGCCTACTCTCCTCCATGCATGCATCTATGTTAAATGTGCACTATCCATGTACAATTTTGGGCCAAGCCCCAGGAGCCTCCTAGCACTCAGCCATCGAAGACATGTAACATGCACTATTCACGTTACACGTCCAAGCAATTCAAGCCTCCGGGGTCAAGCAAGTTAAATGTACGGGAGCCACGTTACACATTGAGCCAAAGGCCAGTGCCTCCCCCTCCATCTAATTCACATACGTTACATGTGAAAAGTCCATGTGCAACGTGAAGGCCTCCCTCTCGACTACCATGTTACATGTGAAGCCATCACATTTAAGGAAGCACAAAGAAGTTAAACGTTGAGGAGCCACATTACACATTGGGCCAAAGGCTAGTGGCTCCCCCTCCTTGGATCGCACACGTGTAACGTGGGAAGGCCATGTTACACATTGGGCCTGTGGCTAGCAAGTCCCCCTCCATGATTTTGCACATGTGCAATATGGGAGGTCCACATTACATGTTGGGCCTCCCTTCTTCTCTACCACGTTGCACACAAAGTCAAGTCTTCCAATGTCCAAGCCTTCTCCTTGAACATGTTGCACGCGGACTATTTCACGTTGCATGTGGGTTCCTCAAGTTTTCTAGGAGAGTAAAATCATGAATAAATAAAGATTTGTTAAAAGAGTGGGCCTCAATTAAATGATCTTTGCTTTATAGAAGTTAATTAAGAAAAAGATATTATTGATTTTGTTTTAATTAAGTTTGATTATTAGGTTTTGAATTAATGAGTTTTAAAGGTATTTAACGATTTTTTAGAAATGTTGAGACCTATGTAGTTACTCCCACACACTTTTGAAATCATAATTTATGGATTAATGCTATTGATATTCTATTCTTAATTTAAGCATTGATGTTTCTTAAGAATTAAGTTTCGTTCTTCATCACAAAGATTTGAATATATTGAAAAATAGTTTAAATCTAAACTAAATTCTAAAACCGTCTTGGAAAGGTTGTTTGTTAGAATTAAGCTCGAAACTTATTCTCATGATTCTCTAAGTTTTGAAACTAGTTTGATAAGCTAAAGTAAATCATCTAGGGTTAGGGCTTATGAATTGTGTGGTTTTGAAGCTGTGCATGTGCTTAATGTCTTATCTTAAATAATTGACTAAGAAATTAGTGATTAATTAGGTTAAAGAGAAATTGAATTACCAAGGAATTGGTGGTTTGATTAATTGTGATTCACCATAAGAAAAATTCTTGCATGATCAAGGTAGAAAGTGAAAAGCATTGTTCCTAAAAGTTTTAATATCTTCAAAACCTTAACGTTTTACTTCACATTACTTTTTACATTTATTTACTATTACTTTTAATTGCTTTGCTATTTAGTGTTTAAGTTATCTCAAAACAAGATTTTGATTTTCGACTAGAATAATCACTTGATCACTGTTCTGGAGTGGAGTCTCTCCATGAAAGGTAAGTCATTGTGACTTAACATTTATAGAAATACTTTAATTTTTGGAGTGCATTTAAGTTTCCAAATTGTGTCCCAGAATTTTTTGTCTCTAAATCTTGATCTAGTTGTTGTTCATGAATGTGATAGAAGTAGAATGCAACATTATATCTTAAACATACTGAATATAACACAATTTTCTCCTTGCTTTAAATTAATTTGTCCTCTGTTTGTGTTCTAATGGTCTAGCAGATTATTCTCACCACCTCTAGAAGATGATTGCTTTGGATTAGGTTTTGATCCTAGCTTCCATCTTTCTTTAATAATTGTTTAACCCAGATGAGAGTAGGATTCGTGTTGTTAGTTGTAGGGATGTTAATGGGAGCGTTATCATCATCAAACCAAGGATCTTCCATAATTCTGACAATTTTACCATTTTCTATTTGTCATTTAATACCCTTCTCAAGCACCTTACGACTTTTTAGGAGACTCCTCCATGCCTATGATAGGTCGGAACCAATCTCCTTCTTCACAAAAGTCGAATACTTGAAGTATCTACTTCTATAAACCTTGAAAAGCAAGGAGTGTTCCTTAGTACTCAACTCTATGCTTGTTTCGCCAACATAGCCAAATTGAATGTCTTGAGGTCTTTGAATCCAAGTCCTCCCAGTGCTTTTGGTCTACTCATGACATCCCAACTAATCCAATGCATATCTTGTTCTCATTATTGCAATGTCCCACCAAAATTACATCATTATCTTGTGTAGTTCATTAATTAAAGAATCTGGTAACTTAAAGTAACTCAGTGCGTACATAGGAATAGATGAAGCAACAACCTTTAATAAAACCTCTCGTCCACAGGTAGATAGTAAAGAGCACTTTCAATGTTGCAATTTCTTCATTACTTTCTCCTTGATGTAGTTAAAAGTTTATGTCTTTGATCTATTAACTACTATCGGCATCCTAAGATACTTATTTTAGGTTTCGACATGTCTGATCCCTAGAATATTTGCTAGCTGGTCTTGTAGTAATGTGAAAAATTATTACTAAAGAATACCTATTTTTAATGAGAATTTGTCAAAGTTTACCTGTTGTCCACTATGTAAGACCCTGAATTTTTTGGAAATTAGATAATAAGTTATTTTTTATTTATTATATTTATTTAAAATTATATTTTCAGAATTTTTTATATATAAGATAGGTAACTTCTTATTTATAATTCAGTGCTTTAATAATTAAAAAAAATGAAAATTTTATGTTCCTTAATTTGAATATTAAGCTTTTGAACCTTATTTTATAAATAAAGGAGTATTAATTTAATTATCTCTAATTTTTTTTGAATTAGTATTTATTTGAAAATAATATACAAGTTGATAATAAAATGTATTCAAAAATAATTATTTTGTATTTAATTTGGTTTTAAATTATTACTCTATCCTTTTATTTTTAATAAAATTACTACACTGCCTTAATCCCAAAATTCCTAATTTTATTACACAATATAAACCCTAATACTAAGACAAAGCCCTAATTTTACCTAACCCTAGCATAGTCACACACTCACCCTTTCTTCTTTTCAGCCGCCACCCCCTACACATAGCACACAACACACCTACACAGCAAGGAGGGAAGGGAGGAGAGAGATCGGGAAGAAGAGAAGGAGCAGGGGGAAAGGACAGTGTCGGTGGGTTGGGAGCCATCATCGCCGTCAAGAACGAGAGTGAGAGATATGAGGAGAGAGAGAGCGTTGTTGAGAAAGGGCCGAGGAGAGAGAGAAGCGTTGCACCTACTACGAGCTCGCCGTCAAAGGAGCTGTCGTTGTTATTCCACCATTACCATCACGGAGAAGGGAGATATACGAGGAGAGAAATAACTGCGCCATGAAGATTGAGCCTGTTACCGTCATGCTCCTCGCCGCCGCTACCGATGGTCTGTCACCGTCAAGCTGCCGTGAGAAGACCCAGACGAGATAGAGGGAGAGGCGTCGTATTCTGCCTTCCATTCATCGCTGCCTGCGCCGCTATGGAGCTCCATCACTGTCAGATCCGTATCCGCTGCTGGTGTTGTCGCCGATCTGGTTTCCATCGAAGCCTAGCCATCCTCGCTATTGAGTTGCACCACCGCTATTTTGATCACCGGTGTGGCATTGTTGTCATTGAAATTGCCGTTGGAGCCCCTACCTTCTTGGTAAGCATTTTTTCTTTTGAAACCCTTGAAATCGGCATTCTGTCATGGTTTGCTAAAGATTCTAAGCTTTTGGTAACGTAGGGTCAAGTTTGATACATAGAAAATCAGCAAGTGCACCGAGTCACATCAAGTAATAAAACGGTAAGTGAGTTATTGTTCCCATGAGGATTAATGGATTAAGCAAGCAAGATCAATTGATTATTCTAGTTAGACAATTCAAATTTGGATGATGAACATTTGGTAGAATAGATTGGAATTTAAATGGATTGATAAAGAAGTAAATGAAAGCTATAAATGACTTGAATATAAACAACGGAAATGTAAATGAGTGAAATCTTAAATTACAAGAATATAAATGACTAAAATGTAAATTACAAGAATTAAAAGAAATAGTAAAATGCAAGGAAAAGAATTAACGTAATTGCATTAATTAAAAAAATTCTAAAGCACGATAAGAAGATAATAATGGGAAGAACATTGGGGTAGATAGATGTTAAGTTCTCAGGATCAATAGCTCTCATCTCAACTTCAATCATGCAATCAATAATCTCGGCAAATCATAAGTAATTAAATTTCAATTTCTTGGTAATTCAGTTGCTCATGAAAAGAGATAAGCACATTCTCTAACTTATCACCACACAATTCTTCAAGATCTAGATAGGATTAATTCAATGTCACATATCAAATCCAGATTTATAACCATGAGATTTGAGAGGAAGAGTTTCCAAGCATGATTCCACGAATTCACTTTTCCAAGTGATTATAAAATCCAGTTTGGATATAAATTATCTTCTGATAGATTTAGATCTTTGATGAAGAATGAAGACTCTTTCTAAAGAAATAATTGAAAGAAGAATTGAACTGAAGAATCAATTACATTAATACATTGAAATTCAACAGAGCTCTTTTCCTCAATGATGAGATAATTAGCTACTAATAGCTCAAAAAATTACAAAAGAGTATGAGAATGTGAAAGAAGTAGAAAGTGAAGTAAATGGAATGATGTCCCCCTGAGACTTTCTCAACCTCTATTTATAACATATCCTAAATTACAAATTCAAATGAAATTTAAATTACATTCAAATGCATTTCCTAACAAGCTATCACTAGTGATCTTCCTTGCTTCCTTTGGATCCTGAGCCTTGTGAATTATTCTGATGGTTGTGGGCTTGATTAGTTGGATTTGATGAGCATTAGACTTGGTCAATTATTTTTCAATTTCAAGCTCCAATTGTGACATTTCATATGCTTTCTTAAAGACCAAAATTGAAGCTCAAAGCATAGTCTTAAAAGTGTGCCTCAAGGGTGAAGTTGGAGATGCCAATTTGATAAACCCCATTTTTAGGGTTTATCTTGTGTTTAATCTAGTGGATTTTATCCATTATTCTCACACTTATTCATACAATTCGCATGTTTTACGTTTTCCTTCCTTATTTTGTGCTATGATTGAAAACATGCTTCTTTGGCCTTAAATTTGCTAATATTAATCCTCTCTTATTACCATTCGATGCCGTGATATGTGCGTTAAGTGTTTCAGGCTTTATAGGTCAGGAATGGCTTAGAGAATGGAGAGAAAAGCTTGAAAAAATGGAAGGAACACAAGAAACTAAGGAGATAACCAGCGAGTATCGACGCGCACGCATGGCTCACGCGTGTGCACGACATGAAGAAATTTGCATCGACGCGTGCGCGTGCCTGACGCATACGCGTAGATTGGAGTTCTGCAAGATGACGCATGCGCATGCTTGATGCGAACGCGTGACATGCCAAAACGACCAGCGACGCGTACGCGTGACTGACGCGTACACGTGACATGCGTGATCTGCAGAATTAATAGAAATCACTGGGGGCGATTTTTGGGCTATTTTTGACTCAGTTTTCGGTCCAAAAAACACTGATTAGAGGCTACAAAGGTGGGGAATGCATCCATTCATTCATACAACTTTTATACACACAATTTTAGGTTTTAGATGTAGTTTTCTAGAGAGAGAGATGCTCTCTTCTCTCTCTTAGATTTTAGGATTTAGGATTTTTCTTAGGTTAGCTTTACTTTTTCTTCATTCCAGGTTTAATGTTCCTTTACTTTGGTTTCCCTTCTATTTTTATTTATTCTATTACTTTGATTTATGAATTCTCATGTTAGATTTGATTTTATATTTAATATAATTTGAGATATTTCAGATTTATGATTGCTTTCTTTTATTTATGATATAAATAATTTGGATTTTTCTCCCTTTGGCTTTGGTTGAGTAATTGGTGACACTTGAGTTATCAACTCGATGCTGATTGAAAATTGGAATTTGCTGATTGATTTCGATTCCTCTAACGCTAGTCTTTCCATAGGAGTTGACTAGGATTTGAGGAATCAAACTGATTAGTCTAATTGACTTTTCTTTATTTAGTAAGGGTTAACTAAGTGGGAGTAATAAAGAATTCTCATCACAACTGATAAGGATAACTAGGATGGAATTTCCAGTTCTCATACCTTGCCAAGAGTTTTTCTAGTTATTAATTTATTTTCTTGCCATCTAAATTCCTTGTTCAAACCTTTCAAAAAAACCCAAAAGATACTTACTCATAACCAATAATAAGAACACCTCCCTGCAATTCCTTGAAAGACGACCCGAGTTTTAAATACTTCGGTTATTATTTATTAGGGGTTTTTTACTTGTGACAAACAATCTTTTGTATGAAAGGATTCTTGTTGGTTTAGAAGCTATACTTTCAACGAGCTTTTATTTGTGAATTCTAGACCACACAAAAGTCCATTCATCACAATTCATGCCTTAAAATTGTATGAAACATCGAAGGCGTCTATGAGAGGGAGACGCTTCACAAAGTGGCCAAATTGTAGCATTGGAGACACTATGTTGTTGCTAAGAATTGGAGGCCATAAAGCTTGCATTTTGTGGCTTTGGAGATGCCATTTTTCCTTTAATTTTGTGGCGTTTAAGATGCCACAATGTGGCATCTTGGGAGTGAAAATTCATGGCATTGGAGATGCCAATATGTTAGTCCTTGGGAGGTAAAATTTTGTGGTGTTAGAGACGCTACTCCTCCTTCATTTTCGTGGCATTGGAGACGCCACTCTTCCTTCAAGTTTGTGGCATTGGAGACGCCAATTAAGGAGAGTTGGAAAGACCACAAATGATGTTCCTTAGAGGTGTAACCATTGGCTTGTTTAACTCCCAAAAGAAGCTTAGCAAAACTCCATCTTATCTCTAGATATGTTGTTCTAGAAGTGTTGCTTGAGTGCTTCTTCTATTAATGCTTTTGTTACTTTTTTTTCTAACATTTTCTAGAAGAATTCATTAACTCAAAGAAATCAAAGTAATATTCAAATTAAGCACTAAAACACTTCATAATTGACAATAATGCAATGGCTTTCTTAATGAAAATGACATAGAAAACCACTCATGATGCACATGCATCAGAGTTTCGGTTGTTACATATTGTGATTGGAGTTGTGGTTATTGTTGTGAAAGCGGTATGGAGCTATGGTTATGGCTGCCACTATTGCGGGCCAGTAGAAAAGAGTTTTGATGTATTTTATGGATTTTAGGTTTTGACTATTTGAGGTAGGGACTTTTCTTAAAACTTTTTTATTTTCAAGAATTGTTACAAGTTGATATTGATATGAAAAATATACTTCTATGATTTCGTAAGTCTTATGGATTAAACTGAGTTGCGTGGAATTGATGTATTTGTTTGCTTAATTGATTTATTAATTGATTGAGAATGTTTAGTTAGTGGTTGCTTGATAATGCGATATTTGTGTGGGACTGAAATATGATGAGTATTGATGACGTTGGGATTTGATGCTTAAAGTGGTTTCTTGATTGAGTTAGTGGTTGTTGAATTGGTTTTTGCTTGAATTATTGAAAGTGATAGGTTGCTGTACTATTGAATTCCATGATTTGGTTAATTTTGGATTGAGTGTTGCTTTGGATCAAGATAAATTGAGAATTTATGAAAATGAGGGAACCCGCAAGGGTAGCAAAGTCCAAATTTAGAGGAGATACTACTAAAAATTTTATAAGTATTTAAGTGAAATTAAATCATGGGACTGATTGGTAAAATGAAATGGTCTTTAAGTCTCTTTTGGGAGAATATCTTGAACTAAAGAAATGAGTTTTTGTTTGATTAATTTAGGTTTAAGGATTATGTTTTTGAGGAGTTTTAGAGAAAAGTAACGTAATAGAAGTGAATTGGAGATTTAACTTACTTTGGTTTGGTTAATTACAAAAAAGGATTATGATTTGGGTATTTGATTGAATTGAAAATGAGTTTTAGTGAATTAATATGAATTAAAGAGTGGTGTTTTGAGGATTTTAATGAAAAATAAAGTAATGTAAGTGTATTTTTAAAGATAAAGGATTCTTCGAGTCTTCGGGAGAAGTTTTTGAGCTTAAAAGAGAACTTAAAGTATTCAAATTTTTATTTAGCGAAATGGAATGATTTCTGGGTCATTTGGGAATGTTGTAAAATAAAGAATGAAATTGAAATATGTTTTAGGAACTTGGTTAACTCCAAAAATGAGTTTATTTGATTGATTCTAATTACAGAGCTATGATTCGAGGACTTCAAAGAATTTAAAGTAATGAAATTGATTTTCGAGAAATTCGTAAGTGTGATTAAAAAAAAGTTTTATGTTGGGTGAATGCTTGAATACCATTTTGAGCTATTAAACTTCTCCGGTGAGTTGTAAACTCCCGTAACCTCCGTATGGAGTATGACAACATTTTCAAATCTTTGAATGTGCTGGTAGTTTTAACTCACCCACGGTGAAGACGGTACTGTTATTCCGCTCACGGTTTGAGGACGGTTACCCTCATGATAAATATAAATATAAAGACTCATGGTCTTGACTCTGATTATGATTATGATTGAGTTTGATTATGATTCTGAGGATGATTAATTGTGAATATTATTGAAATATGATCATTGAATTGGCAAGGATGGTGGTTTGGGTGTTATCTCGCTTGCGTGATATGATTTTGAGCACAATCTCATGAGGACGGTGATACATAACGCTCACTTGAAATGTTGTATATACGGCTCAGTGGGGTGGTGCACGAAATTGTAAATTACACTTTTCACAACTTGTACAACTAACCAGCAAGTGCACTGGGTCGTCCAAGTAATACCTTACGTGAGTAAGGGTCGATCCCACAGAGATTATCGGCTTGAAGCCATCTATGGTTATCTTGTAAACCTTAGTCAGGAGATTAATAATGAAAAGAGTTTTGTGTGTAAAAAGTGAAAGAACATGAAATGAATAATACTTGTTATGCAGTAATGGAGAACAGGTTGAGGTTTTGGAGATGCTTTGTCTTATGAATCTTTGCTTTCCTACTGTTGTCTTCTTCACACACGTAAGGCTCCTTCCATGGTAAGTTGTATGTTGGTGGATCACCGTTGTCAATGGCTACCATCCGTCCTCTTAGTGAAAATGGTCCAACTACGAGTTCTTTAGGGCTAATCATCTGTCGATTCTCACTTGTGCTGGAATAGGATCCATTGATCCTTTTGCACACTGTCAATGCGCTCGGCATTTGTGAGTTTGAAGCTCATCACAGTCACCCCTTCCCAGATCCTACTCGGAATACCACAGACAAGTTTAGACTTTCCGGATTTCAAGAGGGCTGCCAATTGATTCTAGCTTATACAATGAAGACTCTAGTTCCACGGATTTGAATGCTCTGTTGTCAGGAGAAGCAATCAAACTCGTGAACCAGGAACCCAAGAGATACACACTCAATCTGAGGTAGAACGGAAGTGGTTGTCAGGCACATGTGCATAAGTTGAGAATGATAATGAGTGTCACGGATCATCCCATTCATCATGTTGAAGTGCAAATGAGTATCTTAGAATAGAAACAAGCGTGATTGAATAGAAAACAGAAATAATTGCATTAATCCATCGAGATACAGCAGAGCCCCTCACCCCCAACCATGGAGTTTAGAGACTCATGCCGTAGAAGATACAAATTTAGATGTAAAATGTCATGAGGTACAAAATGAATCTCTAAAAGTAGTTTTTATACTAAACTAGTAACCTAGGTTACAGAAAATGGGTAAACTAAGATAGATAGTGCAGAAATCCACTTCCGGGGCCCACTTGATGTGTGTTTGGGCTGAGCATTGAAGCTTTCACGTGCATAGGCTATTCCTGGCATTAAACGCCAGCTTTGGTGCCAGTTTGGGCGTTTAACTCCAGCTTTTATGTCAGTTCTGGCGTTTAACACCAGAAAAGGGTAGAAATTTGGCATTAAAACGCCAGTTTGCGCTATCAAATCTCGGGCAAAGTATGGACTATTAAACATTTCTAGAAAGCCCAAGATGTCTACTTTCAACGCAATTGAGAGCGTGCCAATTGCACTTTTGTAGCTCCAGAAAATCCATTTCGCATGTAGGAGGGTCAGAATCCAACAGCATCTGCAGTCCTTTTTCAGCCTTTGAATCAGATTTTTGCTCAGATCCTTCAATTTCAGCCAGAAAATACCTGAAATCACAGAAAAATACACAAACTCATAGTAAAGTCTAGAAATTTGATTTTTGCATAAAAGCTAATAAAAATATACTAAAAAGTAACTAAAGCATACTAAAAACTACATGAAAATACCACCAAAAAGCGTATAAAATATCCGCTCATCATGGGGACAACGATCCGTAACGCCCTGACGGAGGATAAATGTCGGTAAAAAATTTCTCATAAAAAAAAGCGTTGCAAGTATAGTTCTAAACCAACAAAATATCCTTGGTCAATGTTTAATTTGTTTGTCACAATGCAAACCACTAAAAGTAACCAAAGTATTTAAACCTCGAGTCGTCTCTCAAGGAATTTCAGGGAAGTGTGCAATTATTGGCTATGAAAAGGTATATTTTGTGGTTTTCATAATAAGAGACAAGTAATATAAATAACAAGAAAATAAACTAACAACTAAGAAAAGTCCTAACAAGGGTTGAGAATTGGAATTCCTATCCTCATTATCATCGTCAATTGTGATGGTAATTGCCTTTTGCTCTCACTTAATTAACCTCTAACAATTGAAAAAAAGTCAAGTGAGCAAAATCAACTTAAGTTCACAAGTCCTAATCAAAGACTAGAATTAGTGAAGTTCAAGCCAACTAGAAACTTTCAATCACCAATCAACAAGAGACTTTGACAAATTCAAGAGTTTCCAAATTACTCAATCCAAGCCAAGAATACAAAAATCTATTTTAAAATCCAACCAAGCATTTTATCAAACACTTGGAAGGCACAAAATAAAAACATAGAAAATTAACAAGAAATAGTAAAATCTAAGACTAACGATTGCAAGAAATCAATAACCACAAATTAAAGAAAACGACAATAAGCATAAAATACCTCAAAGTGCGTTAAAAGAAAATTGGAATCAACAAGGAGACATGAATAATAAAGCAACAAGGTAAAGGAAACAACATATAAAACTAAGAAAACAAAGAGGTAATAACAAGAAATTAAAAGAGGAAGTTGAATCATGATAAGAAGTAGAACCTAAACCTAGATAAAATTGAAAATAAAAGAAGAAACTCTAAAACCTAGAGAGAGGAGAGGGCCTCTCTCTCTAGAATCCTACATCTAAAACTAATGTGTGTGAATGAATGAATGAATGAATGGAATTCCTCCTCCACTCCCCAGCCTCTTGTCTTCATTTATGGGCTTGAAACTGGGCCAAAAGCAGCCCATAAACCACCCACAGTGTATTCCCTTTACTGAGGCACGTGCCACTTGTCACGCGTATACATCAGCCACGCGTACGCGTCGTTTGAATTCTGCACTGACCAGTCACGTGTACGCGTCAGGTGGACACTGTTCCTGGTCACGCGCACGCTTAAGTCATGCGTACGCGTTGACACCACCTTCTCAAATCTTTAATTCTGTATTCCTTCCACTTTTGCATGCTTTCTTTCCATCTTCTAAGCCATTCTTGCCCTATAAACTCTGAAAACACTTAACAAACATATCACGGTATTGAATGGTAATAAGAGAGGATTAAAAATTAGTAATTTAAAGGCCTAGGAGCATGTCTTCAATAATAGCACAAAATTCGGAAGGAAACTTAAAAATATGCAAATTATATAGATAAGTGTGAGTAAAGTTGATAAAATCAACTCGATTTGATCCAAAATAAGTCATGAAATAGTGGTGCATCAAATCTCCACACACTTAAACGTTAGCATGTTCTCATGCTAAACTCAAGGGAACCAAAAATGTGAAAGGAAAATGGTAAGACTTATGCAATGCAACCTATCTATATGAATGCAACTACATGCTAAATACTTCTACCTATTTGGTTAAAAGTAAATAAATCTTCCAAGAGCAAATATGAACTGGATTCCACTAATTCAAATGTCAAAATGAAGTACAAATAGATTTGCAAGAAGAAAGCTCGTGAAAGCCATGAACAAAGAATTGAGTATCGAACCCTCACCGAAAGTGTATGCACTCTAATTGATCTAGTGTTTGAGGGTCGATTCTCTCGGTTATCTACTAATCTTGCTTTCAAAGGCTTGCTCTTCTTCTACCAATCAACAAAAGTTTAATGCATGAATACATATATCAAGAGGTCTTTTCATGGGTTGTAATGGGGTTAGGGTCAGGGTAGGAATGTATTTGGTTAAGTGGACTAAAATCCGAATCCTTGATTAACCTAAACTTCCCACCTAACCTAAGACACTCCATGTAATTACAATGCAAAACATAACTACCCATTGACTATCTTTTGCCATATATTCATGTATCCTGATTTTGAAAACAATACATATGCATTGCTACCACCATTTACTTTGGGTATTTTGTCCCCTTTTTATTGTTTTCTTTTTCTCTTTTTCTTCTTTTTATTTTTCTTTTCTTTTTCTTTCTTTTTTTTTCTTTTTATATATGTGGTGTTTAATATACATATACGAGAAATCAATGCATATGATTAAGGTATTGAATGCAAGAATATGTGCTCAACTATCTTTTCACATTTTCACAAAAATATACAGTACCCAATTCCCAAACCAAACCAAATGTTCCCAACCCAATTTTCCCACACTTAAATCATGCACACTCTCACTAGTCTAAGCTAACTAAGGATTCAAATTAAGGACATTAATTATTTACTGCTTAGAGTTAGTGATATGCTAAAATAAAGAACAAATGAGGTAAAATAGGCTCAACATCGGTTTGCAAAGGATGATGAAAGGTTAAGGGCATATGGGTATGTGAGCTTAGTGAAACAAAGGTCTCAATCACATAGACGCATTCATATATCAAACAATGGAAATATAGAATCCAACAAGACAAAGATCACAATCTTAGAGAGAACAACACACACCAAAACAAAATATATTGGTTGATAAGATGCAATCAATCAATAGGCTCAAAATCTCACTAGGCTTGTGTATTCTAGCTCTAAAACCATGTTCCAAAATAAATTTCTTCAAGCATGTTCAAACATTTTAATTCAAAAGTTTTTATTCAAATTAGTGAAATGCTTAAAACAGTTTCTTAGAAAGGAAATCATCACTTCAACCAAGTAGTGGTAAAATATGCACAAACTCTAACTAACATGCAATCTATCATGCAATGCAACAACTAACTAACAAAGAAGATCAAGAATTGGCATTGGAAAAAGGAAGTAGTTACCCACGAAAGTCGGTCTCGACCGTCCTACACTTAAAGATTGCGCCGTTCTCAGTGCATGCAAAGATGAGCAAGGTGGATTAGAATGGGTTGCTACAACTGACGAGTTCCTTCAAAAGATTATGTGGATGGATTTGTTCTGCGCCCCATTTAGAAGCTTTTCCTTTCCCTTCTTGGTGGCCGGCCTGAAAGAGGAGAAAAAGATGGAAGATTAAGCCAAAAAAAATAAAGGTATCAAAGCAAATAAAATATAGGTGGGGCTAATTCCAAATAAAATTGGGATTATTGATAAACCACTATTTTATGGTTTATATTGTGTTTTATTGAGTGGTTTTATCAAGCTTTTCACCCACTTATTCATATGATTTGCATGTATTTACAATTCCTTCCTAAAAATATCCTATGATTAATAACTTGCATCCTAAGGACCTTTTAGTTGTATATTTTTATCTTCCTTTGTACCATTCGATGCAGTGATCTGTATGTTAAGTGTTTCAGGCTTCATAAGGTAGGAATGGCGTAAGGAATAAAGAGGAAGCATGCAAAAATGGAAGGAACACAAGGAATTGAGGAGATGACCAGTGAGAAGTCACGCGGTCGCATGGCTTACGCGACCGCACGAAATAGAAGGAATTACCGTGATGCGCTTGCATGCCTGACGCGACCGCGCGGATTGGAAGCTGCACGAACGACGCGAAAGCATGGACAACGCGCACGCGTGGTACGAGAAATGCTGAGTGACGCGAACAAGTGGACGACGCAGATGCGTGACGTGCGCGATCTGCAGAATTACAGAAGTCGCTGGCACAGATTCCGGGCCGCATTTCAACCCAGTTTTTGACCCAGAAACACAGATTAAAGTTAGGGAACATGCAGAGACTCAATAAAGGAATTCATATCAAATCATTCAATCATTACTCACAATTTTAGGTTTTAGATGTAGTTTTTAGAGAGAGAGGTTCTCTCCTCTCTCTTAGGATTTAGGATTAGGATTCCTCTTAAAGGATTTAGAATTTCAATTCTTCATCTCAGGTTCAATGTTCTTATTTATTTATTTTCTCTTTTATTTGTTTAATGACCATTCATGTTATGATTTTCTTTGGTTAATATAATTTGAGGTATTTTCAGATCTATGATTTGTTTCTTTTATTTATGATATAAATAATTTAGATCTTTCTACCTTTTGGCTCTGGTTGATTAATTGGTGAATCTTGAGTTATCAAACTCATTGTTGACTGAAAATTGGAATTCTTCAAGAATTAATTCGAGTTCCACTAACTCTAGCCTCTCCCAAGGAAAGACTAGGACTTGAGGAATTAAAATTAATTCATCCACTTAACTTACCTTCATAGTTAGAGGTTGACTTAGTGGGAGAAAAATCCAATTCTCATCACAATTGATAAGGATAACTGGGATAGGACTTCCAGTTCTTATACCTTGCCAAGAGCTTTACTAGTTATTATTTTGACGACTTGTTATTTTATATTACTTGTTCAACCCTTTTGAAAACCCCAAAATATACCTTTGCATAACCAATAATAAGAACATACCTCCCTGCAATTCCTTGAGAAGACGACCCGAGGTTTAAATACTCGGTTATCAATTTTAAAAGGGGTTTGTTACTTGTGACAACCAAAACATTTGTACGAAGGGATTTTCTGTTGGTTTAGAATCTATACTTACAACGCGACTATATTTTTACAAAATTCTTTACTAGCAAAAATCCCAATGTTAATTCTCAATTACATGGTTGCTACAACATGTAAGTTTGAAAGCAATATAAGCAAAGGGCATATCAACTAACACTTGATGCAAGAGTAAAGTCAAAGTATAAGAAAATGACATGAAGAGCATTTGGAGCATCAAGTTCAAATAGGAAAGAGTGGGTCATGAAAGACAATGCAAGTTCATATCAATGCACAAAGAACGCAAGTGTCCTAAAAGATTAAACATTTACTTAAAAAGTCCAGCACCCAACAATATCAAACAAGTCATGAAGCACCATAATAATCCAATAAATTCTCAACAGTTGAATGGGAAAAGTCAATACCAATGTTAAAATAATAAACTTAAGAAGGAAAATAAGAACAAGCTATATGGTGCGCGGAATTACACTTCGCACAACTAAACCAGCAAGTGCACTGGGTCGTCCAAGTAATACCTGAGTGAGTCAGGGTTGATCCTACGAGGATTGTGATTTGAAGCAAGCTATGGTTATCTTGTAGATCTTAGTCAGGCGGATAGAAGAGTTGTTTGTTTGTTTAAAGCGCATAAAAGGAAAATAAAGAAAATGTTACTCAATTGATGGTGAATGCAACGATAAGAAGATGGTTAAGGTTTGGAGATGCTTTGTTCTTCTGGATCAATTTGGTTTTACTGTCTACTCCAACGGTGAATGATTTCTTCTATGGAAGGCTGTATGTGATCAATGCCTTTCTTGAGAGGTCACCGATTCACCTCCAGTGCTGAACCCTAGGGTTAGTGCGGATCCAGTCTGATTGAGGGTGAAGCTCCTGCAGTCCATTCCCCTTAGTGATCCTACTCAAAATGCCACAGACAAGGTCAAATCTTTCGGATTAGAGAATGTTGCGCCTTTGGTTCTAGCCTCTACCACAAAGACTCTAATCTCCCCATACCTCGGATGAACTGGTGTCTCGAGAAGTTCCCAATGAAGTCGTGGATTAGCCATTTAAGAGATGTATAATCAAGCTAGTGGTTCATCATTATCCGATGAAAGACTCACTCTGAACCCATGTAGAATGAGATGACCTTGTGCCGGTTCAATGCATTCATGATGATGAAGAACGAAGATACATCTTAGAATAAGAATCAAACACGAATTGAAGATAGAACAGTAATACTTTTATTAATCCATAAAACTCGGCAGAGCTCCTTCCTTCAACCTAGGAGGTTTAGAGACTCATACTGATAGAAAATACAATATCAAATTCGAAATATGCTAGAAGTGTTCGAATATCCTAAAACAAGGGTGATCTTCTCCTTTAAATACTAATCTAATAACTAGCGATTACATAAAAAGGGTAAAACAGTCTTTTAGTGCGAAAATCCACTTCTGGAGCCCACTTGGTGAGTGTTTGGGCTGAGATTTAGTGTCTCCCACGTGCTAAGACTCTCTAGGGGTGTTGAACGCTGGCTAGGAGCCCCCTTTGGTCTCCTCTTTGTGGGCGTTGGATGCCTGGACTGGGGTAGATGACTAGAGTTGAACGTCAGTTTTGGGCCTTCAATTCTGAAGCAAAGTATGATTTATTATCCATTGCTGGAAAGCCCTGGATGTTAGCTTTCCATAGCCGTTGAGAACGCTCTATTTGGACTTCTGTAACTCTAGAAAAGCTCTTTCAAATGCAAGGAGGTCAGATCTTGACAGCATCTACAGCACTTTCTCTATCTTTGAATCAGACTTTTGTTCCAGCTCCTTAACTTCAGCCAAAAAATACCTGAAATTGCATAAAAACACACAAAGTCAAAGTAGAATCCAAAAATGTGAATTTTTCACTAAAACCTATGAAAACTTAATAAAAACTTAAACAAAACATACTAAAAACTATATGAAAATAATGGCAAAAAGCGTATAAAATATCCGCTCATCAGTATGCAAATGCAATAAGCAAAAGAGAATAAAGATGAGAAGTTGAAGGAATGAAGAAGAAGAAAGGTAGAAAGAAAGAAGCAGGAGAGAAGAAAGAAGAAACAAATATGAGAGGAGAAGCGACGCGCATGCGTGTCCATGCGAATGCGTGGAAAAGCAGAAGGAGAAGACGACGCGTAAGCATCAGTCACGCATACGCGTGAGAAGCCGAAAAGAGAAGTGACACGTACGCATAAGTCACGCGTACGTGTGGAGACTTTTCATGCTCCTCGCACGACACTCGCATGGTTCCATTACAACTCTCTGGTTTTTGTACCATATAGCAGTAGCATTCTAGCGACACGTATGCGTCGCGCAAGCGCACGCGTGGGGTGCCCCCCTTTTTTTTTCAAAATCTTATTGAGAAACTAACAAGCTACCAAAGCAATGCCAAATATTATTAAACAAGCTAAATCACAACTTAAACTAAATAAATCTAACTAAAAATGAGAATTCAACTTATTACCAATATAAACAAAAGGAAAAATGAGAAGAATTTACCATGGTGGGGTGTCTCCCACCTAGCACTTTTATTTATTGTCCGTAAGTTGGACAATTGGGGATATCCTTGTTATGGTGGCTTATGCTTGTACTCATCCTTGAACATCCAAGGATGCTTGCTCTTCAAGTGGCTGTCAGAATTTCCAACCAATTTCACCAAGCCTTGGTGAGGTTCTCCACAAGATATGAGCTCCAAAAGTTGGCATTCATGTTGTAATCCGGGATCCTATATCTTTTTTTTTGCACCCGTCTTCAAAGTGATTCTTGTAATTCCATTCGGGTGGTAAGCAAGCCGAATTCTCAATGAAGTACCAAACTCTTCTCTTAGACCCAACCAATTGAGCACTAGTCCAACCCTTGCATCTAATCCTTGAAGTCTCGACCATAATGAGTCTAGATTTATAATGCCAACCACTAAACATCTTTTTCTTACGCTTCATTCCACAAAGTGCCCTAAGTTAGCCATCCGTTTCAAGCAAACAGTATTCAAGCAGAAAAGTAAAGCTTAGGGATAAGAATTTTACCCACTTGAATATTGATGAGCGGATAATTTATACACTTTTTGGCATTGTTTTTAGTATGTTTTTAGTATGTTTTAGTTAGTTTTTATTATATTTTTATTCGTTTTTAGTTAAAATTCACTTTTCTGGGCTTTACTATGAGTTTGTGTGTTTTTCTGTGATTTCAGGTATTTCCTGGCTGAAATTGAGGGACCTGAGCAAAAATCTGATTCAGAGGCTGAAAAGGACTGCAGATGCTGTTGGATTCTGACCTTCCTGCACTCAAAGTAGATTTTCTGGAGCTACAGAAGCCCAAGTGGCGCGCTCTCAACTGCGTTGGAAAGTAGACATTCTGGGCTTTCCAGCAATGTATAATAGTTCATACTTTTCCTGAGATTTGATGGCCCAAACAGGCGTTCCAAGTCAGCTCAAGAATTCTGGTGTAAAACGCCGGAACTGGCACAAGAATGGGAGTTAAACGCCCAAACTGGCACAAAAGCTGGCGTTTAACTCCAAGAAGAGTCTCTACACGAAAATGCTTCAATGCTTAGCCCAAGCACACACCAACTGGGCCCGGAAGTGGAATTTTATGTCATTTACTCATTTCTGTAAACCCTAACTACTAGTTCTCTATAAGTAGGACATTTTGCTATTGTATTTTCATCTTTTGATCACTTTAGATCTTAGGATCATCTTTGGAGCCTAGTCCTTAGATCATGGAGGCTGGCCTCTCGGCCATGCTTAGACCTTGTTCTTATGTATTTTCAACGGTGGAGTTTCTACACACCATAGATTAAGGTGTGGAGCTCTGCTGTACCTCGAGTATTAATGCAATTACTATTGTTCTTCTATTCAATTCAGCTTATTCTTGTTCTAAGATATTTATTCGTACTTAAGAACATGATGAATGTGATGATTATGTGACGCTCATCATCATTCTCACTTATGAACGCGTGCCTGACAACCACTTCCGTTCTACAAGCAAACAAGGCTTGAATGTTTATCTCTTAGGTTCCTTAATCAGAATCTTCGTGGTATAAGCTAGAATTGATGGCGGCATTCAAGAGAATCCGGAAGGTCTAAACCTTGTCGGTGGTATTCTGAGTAGGATTCGAGGATTGAATGACTGTGACGAGCTTCAAACTCGCGATTGTGGGGCGTTAGTGACAGACGCAAAAGAATCACTAGATTCTATTCCGACATGATCGAGAACCGACAGCTAAATAGCCGTGCTGTGATAGAGCGCGTTGAACATTTTCACTGAGAGGACGGGCTGTAGCCATTGACAACGGTGATGCCCAACATACAGCTTGCCATGGAAAGGAGTAAGAAGGATTGGATGAAGACAGTAGGAAAGCAGAGAGACGGAAGGGACAAAGCATCTCCATACGCTTATCTGAAATTCCCACCAATGAATTGCATAAGTATCTCTATCTTTATTTTATGCTTTATTCATAAATCACCTATAACCATTTGAATCTGCCTGACTGAGATTTACAAGATGACCATAGCTTGCTTCATACCAACAATCTCCGTGGGATCGACCCTTACTCACGTAAGGTTTATTACTTGGACGACCCAGTGCACTTGCTAGTTAGTTGTGCGAAGTTGTGATAAAGAGTTGAGATTGCAATTGAGCGTACCATGTTGATGGCGCCATTGATGATCACAATTTCGTGCACCAAGTTTTTGGCGCCATTGCCGGGGATTGTTTGAGTTTGGACAACTAACGGTTCATCTTGTTGCTTAGATTAGGTATTTTTCATAATTTTTAAGAATGAATTCTAGTGTTTCAAGGTGATGTTCTTATCATCACCAAAGCTGATTGATCTTCATCAATTTAGCTCTTGAATGCAATGTCCTGCTGAAGCTTGGCTAGCCATGTCTAATTCCTTTAGACTAAAGCTTTAGACTAACATTGCATGATTCCTGGAATTCTTATTAAAAATTTTGAATTTCTTTATTTTCTTCTCCATATAATTTTCGATAAAAAAAACCAAAAAAATTATAAAATCATAAAAATCAAAAATATTTCTTGTTTAAGTCTAGTGTCCCACTTTAAGTTTGGTGTCAATTGCATGTTTCTGTTCTTGCATTTATCATGTGTCTTCATTGATCTTCAAGTTGTTCTTGATGATTTACTTGCTCTGATCTTTAAATTCTCTTGTTTTGTGTGTTTTCTTGTTTCTCATATGCATTCTCAATTTGTTAGTGTCAGTAGTATACAAACTTCTAAGTTTGGTGTCTTGCATGCATTGTTCATTTGATTTTAGTTGCATTTTCATTTTTTCTCATCATTAAAAATCCAAAAAAATTTTAATTTGTGTCTTTTCAAGTCAATAATACAGAGAATTGAAGATTCAGAACATACAGCAGAGGAATTACACAGAAAAAGCTGGGCGTTCAAAACGCCCAGTGAAGAAGGAAAACTGGCGTTTAAACGCCAGCCAAGGCACCTGGCTGGGCGTTTAACGCCCAAAAGGGTAGCATTTTGGGCGTTTAACGCCCAAAAGGGTAGCATTTTGGGCGTTAAACGCCAGAATGTATACCATTCTGGGCGTTTAACACCAGGATGGCATAAGAGGGAAGATTTTGTTTTTAATGCAAATTTTTTTTCAAGTTTTCAAAATTTTTCAAAATCATATCTTTTCAATCATATATTTTCAAAATCAATTTCTTTCCACTTTCAAAAATACTTGCTAACAATTAATGATTTGATTCGACATTTCAAGTATGTTGCCTTTTCTGTTGAGAAAGGTTTAAAGTTTGAATCATATATTTTCTTGTTAGCCAAGTCATTAATTTTCAAAATCAAATCTTTGTAAATTGTTTTTTCAAATCATATCTTCTCAATAATATCTTTTTAAAACCATAACTTTTCAATCATATCTTTTTAATCACATCTTTTTCAAAATAGTTTTCAATCATATCTTTTTTATTTCTAATTTCAAAATCTTTTTCAAAAATCACTTTATTTCCTTCCCAGTCATATTTTTCGAAAATCATTCTTCAATTTTTCAAAATGTTTTTAAAATCTTTTTAACTTATTTTCAAAAATTTCTTCCCCTCTTCTCACATCCTTCTATTTATGGACTAACATGTACAATTTGAATTCTATCTTTCTAAGTTCGAATTCTTCTACCTCTTCCTTCTATTTTTCTTTTCCTCTGACACCTCAAGGAATCTCTATACTGTGACATAGAGGATTCCATATTTTCTTGTTTTCTTCTCTTTCATATGAGCAGGAGCAAAGACAAAAGCATTCTTGTTGAGGCTGACCCTGAACCTGAAAGGACCTTGAAGCGAAAGCTAAGAGAAGCTAAAGCACAATTCTCTGCAGAGGACCTAACAGAAATCTTCAAAGAAGAAGACATGGCAGTTGAAAACAACAACAATGCCAACAATGCAAGGAAGGTGCTGGGTGACTTTACTGCACCTACTCCCGACTTCTATGGGAGAAGCATCTCTATCCCTGCCATTGGAGCAAACAACTTTGAGCTTAAGCCTCAATTAGTTTCTCTAATGCAACAGAATTGCAAGTTTCATGGACTTCCATTGGAAGATCCTCATCAGTTTTTAGCTGAATTCTTGCAAATCTGTGACACTGTTAAGACCAATGGGGTTAACCCTGAGGTCTACAGACTTATGCTATTCCCTTTTGCTGTAAGAGATAGAGCTAGAATATGGTTGGACTCACAACTTAAAGAAAGCCTGAACTCTTGGAAAAAGCTAGTCAATGCCTTCTTGGCAAAGTTCTTTCCACCTCAAAAATTGAGTAAGCTTAGAGTGGAAGTCTAAACCTTCAGACAGAAGGAAGGTGAATCCCTCTATGAAGCTTGGGAAAGATACAAACAATTGATCAGAAAGTGTCCTTCTGACATGCTTTTTGAGTGGAGCATCATATGTATCTTCTATGATGGTCTGTCTGAACTGTCCAAGATGTCATTGGATAGCTCTGCTGGAGGATCTCTTCATCTGAAGAAGACGCCTGCAGAAGCTCTAGAACTCATTGAAATGGTTGCGAATAACCAATTCATGTACACTTCTGAAAGGAATCCTGTGAACAATGGGATGAATCAAAAGAAAGGAGTTCTTGAGATTGATGCTCTGAATGCCATATTGGCTCAAAACAAAATATTGACTCAGCAAGTCAATATGATTTCTCAAAGTCTGTCTGGAATGCAAGCTGCACCAGGCAGTACTAAGGACGCTTCATCTGAAGAAGAAGCTTATGATCCTGAGAACACTTCAATGGAAGAGGTGAATTACATGGGAGAACCCTATGGAAACACCTATAATCCTTCATGGAGAAATCATCCAAATCTCTCATGGAAGGATCAACAGAGACCTCAACAAGGTTTCAACAACAATAATGGTGGAAGAAACAGGTTTAGCAATGGCAAGCCTTTTCCATCATCTTCTCAGCAACAGACAGAGAATCCTAAGCAGAGCCACTCTGACTTAGCAACCATGGTCTCTTATCTAATCAAAACCACTCAAAGTTTCATGACTGAAACAAGGTCCTCCATTAGAAACTTAAGGGCACAAGTGGGTCAACTGAGTAAGAAAGTTACTGAACTCCCTCCTAGTACTCTTCCAAGCAATATAGAAGAGAATCCAAAAGGAGAGTGTAAGGCCATCAACATGGCCAAACTTGGAGAGGAGAAAGAGGCAGTGAGCGCCACTGAGGAAGACCTCAATGGACGTCCACTGGCCTCCAATGAGTTTCCTAATGAGGAACCATGGGAATCTGAGGCTCACACTGAGACCATAGAGATTCCATTGGAATTACTTCTGCCATTCATGAGCTCTGATGAGTATTCTTCCTCTGAAGAGGATGAAGATGTCACTGAAGAGCAAGTTGCTAAGTACCTTGGAGCAATCATGAACCTAAATGACAAGTTATTTGGTAATGAGACTTGGGAGGATGAACCCCCTTTACTCACCAAAGAACTGGCTGACTTGTCTAGGCAGAAACTACCTCAAAAGAGACAGGACCCTGGGAAGTTCTCAATACCTTGTACAATAGGCACCATGACCTTCAAGAAGGCTCTGTGTGACATAGGGTCAAGCATAAACCTCATGCCTCTCTCCGTAATGGAGAAGCTAGGGATCTTTGAGGTACAAGCTGCAAGAATCTCACTAGAGATGGCAGATAATTCAAGAAAACAAGCTTACGGACTTGTAGAGGATGTTCTGGTAAAAGTTGAAGACCATTACATCCCTGCTGATTTTATAGTCCTAGAGACTGGGAAGTGCATGGATGAATCCATGATCCTTGGCAGACCCTTCCTAGCCACAGCAAAGGCTATGATTGATGTTGACAGAGGAGAATTGATCATTCAAGTGAATGAATAATCCTTTGTGTTTAAGGCTCAAGGACATCCCTCTGTAACCATGGAGAGGAAGCATGAAGAGCTTCTCTCAAAACAGAGTCAAACAGAGCCCCCACAGTCAAACTCTAAGTTTGGTGTTGGGAGGCCTCAACCAACTTCTAAGTTTGGTGTTGAACCCCCGCATTCAAACTCTAAGTTTGCTGTTGGGAGGTTCCAACATTGCTCTGAGTATCTGTGAAACTCCATGAGAGCCCACTGTCAAGCTACTGACATTAAAGAAGCGCTTGTTAGAAGGCAACCCAATGTTATATTTATCTATATTTTCTTTGTTATTTTATGTTTTTTGTAGGTTGATGATCATGGGAAGTCACAAAATCAATTGAAAAAGCAAAAACAGAATGAAAAACAGAAAGAAAAATAGCACACCCTGGAGAAAAACCTGCTGGCGTTTAAACGCCAGTAAGGGCAGCAAATGGGCGTTTAACGCCCAGTCTGGCACATTTCTAGGCGTTTAACGCTAGAAAAGGGCACCAGACTGGCGTTAAACGCCAGGAAAGGGCAAGAAGCTGGCGTTAAACGCCAGAAATGGGCATCAGCCCGACGTTTAATGCCAGAATTGGCATAAAGAACATTTTTGCTCGCCACTTGGTGCAGGGATGAATTTTCCTTGACACTTCAGGATCTGTGGACCCCACAGGATCCCCACCTACCCCACCACTCTCTCTCTTCTTCACCCATTCACCAATCACCTCAACACCTCTTCCCCAAAAACCCTTCACCTACCTCACCATTCAAATTCAAACCACTTTCCCTCCCAACCCACCCTCACATGACCGAACCCTACCCCTCTCTCCACCCCTATATAAACCCATCTTCCCTCCTTCATTTTCATACAACCAAAACACTACTTCTCCCCCTTGGCCAAACCACAAAGCCACCTCCATCTCCTCTATTTCTTCTTCTTCTACTCTCTTCTTTCTTCTTTTGCTCGAAGACGAGCAAACTTTCTAAGTTTGGTGTGGTAAAAGCATTGCTTTTTGTTTTTCCATAACCATTTATGGCATCTAAGACCGGAGAAACCTCTAGAAAGAAGAAAGGGAAGGCAAAAGCTTCCACCTCCGAGTCATGGGAGATGGAGAGATTCATCTCAAGGGTGCATTAAGACCACTTCTATAAAGTTGTGGCCATGAAGAAGGTGATCCCCGAGGTCCCTTTCAAACTCAAAAAGAGTGAATATCCGGAGATCCGACATGAGATCCGAAGAAGAGGAGAACCCCATTCAACAAATCGGAATCTTAATGGTTCAAGAGTTCTATGCCAATGCATGGATCACCAAGAACCATGATCAAAGTGTGAACCCAGACCCAAAGAATTGGCTTACAATGATTCGAGGGAAATGCTTGGATTTTAGTCCGGAAAATGTAAGGTTGGCATTCAACTTGCCCATGATGCAAGGAGATGAACACCCTTACACTAGAAGGGTCAACTTTGATCAAAGGTTGGACCAAGTCCTCATAGACATTTGTGAAGAGGGCGCTCAATGGAAGAGAGATTCAAGAGGGAAGCCGATTCAACTAAGAAGGCTTGACCTCAAACCCGTGGCTAGAGGATGGTTGGAGTTTATCCAACGCTCAATCATTCCCACTAGCAACCGGTCCGAAGTTACTATAGATCGGGCTATCATGATTCATAGCATCATGATTGGAGAGGAAGTAGAAGTTCATGAGGTTATATCCTAAGAACTTTATAAGGTGGCGGACAAGTCCTCTACCTTGGCAAGGTTAGCTTTCTCTCATCTCATTTGTCACCTCTGTTATTCAGTTGGAATTGACATAGAGGGAGACATCCTCATTGATGAAGACAAGCCCATCACTAAGAAGAGGATGGAGCAAACAAGAGATCCCACTCGCCATGAAATCCCTGAGATACCTCAAGGGATGCACTTTCCTCCACAAAACTATTGGGAGCAAATCAACACCTCCCTAGGAGAATTGAGTTCCAACATGGGACAACTAAGGGTGGAGCACCAAGAATATTCCATTCTCCTCCATGAAATTAGAGAAGATCAAAGAATCATGAGAGAGGAGCAACAAAGGCAAGGAAGAGACATTGAGGAGCTCAAGCACTCCATAAGATCTTCAAGAGGAAGAACAAGCCGCCATCACTAAGGTGGACCCGTTCTTTAATTTCCTTGTTCTTTATTTTCCTGTTTTTCGAATTTTTTATGCTTATGTTCATCATCTATATTTGTGTCCTATGATCATTAGTGTCTTAGTGTCTATGCCTTAAAGTTATGAATGTCTTATGAATCCATCACCTTTCTAAAAAAAATGTTCTTAATTGGAAAAGAGAAGAATTGCATGAATTTTGAATTTTATAACAGATTAATTATTTTGATGTGGTGGCAATACTTTGTTTTCTGAATGTATGCTTGAACAGTGCATATGTCTTTTGAATTTGTTGTTCATGAATGTTGGCTCTTGAAAGAATGATGAAAAAGGAGACATGTTACTGAGGATCTGAAAAATCATAAAAATGATTCTTGAAGCAAGAAAAAGCAGTGATTTCAAAAAAAAAAACGAAAAAAAGAAGAGAGAAAAAGAAAAAATAAAGTCATGATCCAAGGCAAAAAGAGTGTGCTTAAGAACCCTGGACACCTCTAATTGGGGACTCTAGCAAAGCTGAGTCACAATCTGAAAAGGTTCACCCAGTTATGTGTCTGTGGCATGTATGTATCCGGTGGTAATACTGGAAGACAGAGTGCTTTAGGCCACAGCCAAGACTCATAAAGTAGCTATGTTCAAGAATCATCATACTTAACTAGGAGAATCAATAACATTATCTGGATTCTGAGTTCCTATAGAAGCCGATCATTCTGAATTTCAAAGGATAAAGTGAGATGCCAAAACTGTTCAGAGGCAAAAAGCTAAAAGCCCCGCTCATCTAATTAATACTGATCTTCATAGATGTTTTTGGAATTCATTGCATATTCTCTTCTTTTTATCTTATTTGATCTTCAGTTGCTTGAGGACAAGCAACAATTTAAGTTTGGTGTTGTGATGAGCAGATAATTCATACGCTTTTTGGCATTGTTTTTAGTATGTTTTTAGTATGTTTTAGTTAGTTTTTATTATATTTTTATTAGTTTTTAGTTAAAATTCACTTTTCTAGACTTTACTATGAGTTTGTGTGTTTTTCTGTGATTTCAGGTATTTTCTGGCTGAAATTGAGGGACCTGAGCAAAAATCTGATTCAGAGGCTGAAAAGGACTGCAGATGCTGTTGGATTCTGACCTCCCTGCACTCGAAGTGGATTCTTAACTGCGTTGGAGACATTCTGGGCTTTTCAGCAATGTATAATAGTTCATACTTTGCCCGAGATTTGATGGCCCAAACAGGCGTTCTAAGTCAGCTCAAGAATTCTGGCATAAAACGCCGGAACTGGCACAAGAATGGGAGTTAAATGCCCAAACTGGCACAAAAGCTGGCGTTTAACTCCAAGAAGAGTCTCTACATGAAAATGCTTCAATGCTCAGCCCAAGCACACACCAAGTGGGCCCGGAAGTGGATTTTTATGTCATTTACTCATTTCTGTAAACCCTAGCTACTAGTTCTCTATAAGTTGGACCTTTTGCTATTGTATTTTCATCTTTTAATCACTTTAGATCTTAGGATCATCTTTGGATGCCTAGTCCTTAGATCATGGAGGCTGGCCTCTCGGTCATGCCTAGACCTTGTTCTTATGTATTTTCAACGGTGGAGTTTCTACACACCATAGATTAAGGTGTGGAGTTCTGCTATACCTCGAGTATTAATGCAATTACTATTGTTCTTCTATTCAATTCAGCTTATTCTTCTTCTAAGATATTCATTCGTACCCAAGAACATGATGAATGTGATGATTATGTGACGCTCATCATCATTCTCACTTATGAACGCGTGCCTGACAACCACTTCCGTTCTACAAGAAAACAAGGCTTGAATGTTTATCTCTTGGGTTCCTTAATCAGAATCTTCGTGGTATAAGCTAGAATTGATGGCGGCATTCAAGAGAATCCGGAAGGTCTAAACCTTGTCTGTGGTATTCTGAGTAGGATTCGAGTATTGAATGACTGTGACGAGCTTCAAACTCGCGATTGTGGGGCGTTAGTGACAGACGCAAAAGAATCACTGGATTCTATTCCGACATGATCGAGAACCGACAGCTGAATAGCCGTGCTGTGACAGAGCGCGTTGAACATTTTCACTGAGAGGACGGGACTGTAGCCATTGACAACGGTGATGCCCAACATACAACTTGCCATGGAAAGGAGTAAGAAGGATTGGATGAAGACAGTAGGAAAGCAGAGAGATGGAAGGGACAAAGCATCTCCATACGCTTATCCGAAATTCCCACAAATGAATTGCATAAGTATCTCTATCTTTATTTTATGCTTTATTCATAAATCACCTATAACCATTTGAATCTGCCTGACTGAGATTTACAAGATGACCATAGCATGCTTCATACCAACAATCTCCGTGGGATCGACCCTTACTCGCGTAAGGTTTATTACTTGGACGACCTAGTGCACTTGCTGGTTAGTTGTGCGAAGTTGTGATAAAGAGTTGAGATTGCAATTGAGCGTACCATGTTGATGGCGCCATTGATGATCACAATTTCGCGCACCAAATATTATGTTGGATGGTAACTTAGGAAGGGTTGTTTCCAATGGTTTTGACAATGTATGCTTCACTCCTTTGTGTTCTTCCTTGACTACTTCCACCTCTCGGCAAGCTTCTTCAACTTTAACGTCTTCCTCTTGGTAGCTTTCTTCCAATTCAATTTCTTCTTCATTGCTTACCAAGGGTATAGGAGGTTGTGTATTTTCTTCTTTGGCCTCTATTTCATGTCCAAAGCGAGAGGATTCAATTGTGGATAAAAATTCTTCAATGATTGAATCCATGTCTTCCAATTCTTCATTCATGACATGCTTTGGAGGTTGCGCACCCTCCTCAACATCAAATTCAAACTTTTTGGAAGGATGCTCTATGACTTGAGATTCCCATGGAGGTTCTGCATCTCCTAAGTCTTCAACCATTTCTTCCTCTTCAACAATTATGGCTTCCTCTAATTGTTCCAATACAAAGTCACATTTCTCATTTTCCACCAGAGTTTCTAATCTCTCCTTCATGCTATGCTCCTCATTAGATTCTCCACATGTGGTCATGGGAGTACTTTGAGTGTCTAAGCATTGGGAGGCTAGAGTATTTACTACCTCGGTCAAGGTAGCCATGAATTCTAGTGCCATCCTTTGCATCTCTCCTTGCCCTTGAAGAATAAGACCAAGGGTGTCATCCATTAGAGATTGGAGTGGATATAAGGGTTCACGATAGGAAGGTGGTTCATCTTGATAAGAATATGGAGATGGTGTATGTGAGAATGTTGCTTCTTGGGAGTAATTATATTGGAATGTGGATGGTTCTATAGGTTTTCTTTTATAGTGGTCACAAGGGGGGAGTAATTGTATTTTCTTTGCACAAGTTTACTACACTCCTTGGTTAGCACCACTATTTCATCTCCCTTCAGGGCCTTCTTTTAAAAGATTACACTTTTCAAACAGGCCATATAGGGAGGTTTCTTTTCCAGCACCTCAACAAAAAAGATATTTACTTGCAACTTCCTGAGGAATGCCAAGAATTGAGCAAGTTGCTCATCCTCAGTCTCCTTTTGCACATTTGGAGAGGGTTGTTCTTCAGGCTCATTCATCTCCATAATGGCGTGTATAAGTACACTACTAGTCTCCTCCTGAGCCTTGTTCTCCTTCAATTCCTCAACAACATATTTCTCCTTGGATTTGGCCTCTTCTCCCATAGTGAGAGCTTTGCACTCTTTCCTTGGATTTACCTCTGTGTTGCTTGGAAGAGTGTTAGAGGGTTCCTAGGGTATCCTCTTACTCAACTGGCCCACCTGTATCTCTAAATTCCGAATTGAAGATTGAGCATCTTCCATAAAGATATGAGTGGACTTAAAGAGGTTAGAAACTATGGTGGCCAGGTCAGAGAGGTTTTGTTGAGGCATTTCCATCTGCTGCTGAGAGGGTTAGAACTGTCTGTTATTGAACCTATTTTTATTGGTTCCACCCTGATTATTGAAGCCTTGTTGAGGCTTCTACTGATCTCTCCACCCGAAGTTGGGGTGATTCCTCCATTCCTGATTAAAAGTGTTTGAATAAGGATTATTATTGGGATTTCTGGAGGGATTCCTCATGTAATTTACTTCCTCCATGGTGATCTAAGCATTGTCACCAGCGTCTCCTTTATAGGATGCATCTTGAGTATTGACAGCTGAAGCTTGCATCCCACTTAGGTGTTGGGAGATCATGTTGATTTACTGAGACATGAGCTTGTTTTAGGCCAAAATGGTGTCTAATGTGTCCACCTCCATGACTCCTCTCTTTTGAGTAGTCCCAGTGTTTACAGGGTTTCTCTCAGAAGTGTACATATATTAGTTGTTGGCAATTATCTCAATGAGCTTCTGTGCTTCCTCAGGTGTTTTCTTCATGTGGAGTGAACCACCTTCAGAGTGATCCAGTGACATCTTGGACATCTCAGAGAGGCCATCATAAAATATCTCCAACATGGTCCACTTTGAGATTATGTCGGGAGGGCATCTCCTGATCAACTACTTGTACCTCTCTCAGGCCTCATAGAGGGACTCTCCCTCTTTCTGTCTGAAAGTCTGGACTTCAACTCTAAGCTTACTCAGTTTCTGAGGTAGAAAGAATTTGGCCAGAAATCCATTGACCACCTTCTCCCACGTGTCCAGGCTCTCCTTATGCTGAGAATCTAGCAATAGCTTTGCTCTGTCCCTTACAGCAAAAAGAAAGAGCATGAGCTTCTAAACCTCGGGGTTCACTTTATTTGTCTTAACAGTATCACAGATCTACAGAAATCATATATGAACTTGTTGGGATCCTCCTGCGGGAGTCCATGAAACTGACAATTCCGTTCCACCAGAGTGACCAGTTGAGGCTTGAGCTCGAAATTATTGGCACCAATGGCAGGTATGGATATGCTACGCCCATAGAAGTTAAATATGGGTGCAGTTTAAGAGCCAAGCACCTTCCTTGCGTCTCCTCCAGCGTTTGGATTGGCAGCCATAGTTGTCTCTTCAGCTTCCTTCTCAAAAGATTCTCTGAGATTCTATCTGGCTTTGCAAGGTTGAGCTTGTTGAAGGGTTTCCTTATCCGTGTTCCTTCTCATAAACAAGAAGAAACAAACCAAGAAAAGGAAAGGCGGGGTCTCTATGTCAGAGTATAGAGGACTCCCTGTGAGAAACTCTAATAAAGAAATTGATGTGTGGAAAACGATCCAACACAAAACTCACCGGCAAGTGTACCGGGTCGCATCAAGTAATAAAAACTCACGGGAGTGAGGTCGATCCCACAAGGATTGAAGGATTGAGCAATTTTAGTTTAGTGGTTGATTTAGACAAGCGAATCAAGTATTGGTTGAGTGGTTTATCTCTAACAGAAGCTAAATTGCTTGGAATGTAAAGGGAGAGGGGAGAATTGCAGTAAATTAGAGGACAGAAAAGTAAAAGTGCTGAATCTTAAAGAACAAGAAATTAAACGACTGAAACTTAAAGTGCAAGAAATGTAAATTGCAATAACTTAAAATGCAAGAAATGTAAATTGCTTGAATGGAAAAGGGGAGTTGAGGACTGGGAATTCAGAATTTCAGCAAGAGAAATTTAATTGCAACAATTAATAAAGCAGAAGTTGAATTAGAAAGAACTAGAGTCTAAACAGAAATGAAAATTGACTTGCAGCAGAGGTTCACAGAAGAACCAAAGGAAAAAATGGGATCTCAGGACTCAAGAGACTAGATAGCAAAGTCTAGATCTCAATTGCCTTCCCAGATCCAAGTCCACAAAGCAATTAACAAGAAATTGAAGAAGAAGCAGTAAAGTAACTGAAATTCAACTAAATTATGCAGAAGAAGATTTAAAGAGATTTTGAATGGAGATTGAGACAGAATTTCCTCAATTCTTCACACCCAAAACTCAAAACAAGGAAATTAAAAGTGCCCAAGCAAGAACGAGGAAGAAGAGAGATCAATTCTCCTCCCCAATTCTCTGAAATCTCAGTGAAGTCACCAAGAGAAGTCCCAAAGTTCAAAAATAAAATTCAAAGCTCAAAAGAAAGATCCAAGTTCCAAAGTAAAGGAAAAGGTCCTAATTACATCAAACTATCTCCTATTTATACACTTTCTATTCTTGGATCTTAGGATTTGGATGGGCTTTTGATTTGGTGAAGAAATGAATTTTATTGTATTTTTAATCCAATTTTAGCCCATGAAGAAAGTAGCTCCCAGGACGAGGGCAGGGCAGAAAATTGTGCATCTGGCCCATGGTGTGTGCGTGTGGTGTGTTGGTGTGTGCAGGACGCTGCCCTGCCCTCGCGGAGGGCAGGGCAGAACTTTTTGGTGCGCCAGATGCGTGCTGCTGGTGCTGCCGAGTGATGCCTGTGCGCCAGAATGATGCTGCCGAGCCTTCCCTTGGTGCGCCAGAATGGTGCGCCTGTGTGCATCACCAAAATGCTGCCCTGCCCTCGCGGAGGGCAGGGCAGTGTTTCCAAATTGAAACCCCGTGTTCGATCCTTGTGTGACGCGCACGCTACTTCTTTTCTTTGATTTTCTTGGCACCAAAGTAATGCTTAGTTTCTTGTTTCCTCATGGTTCCGTGTTCGACCCTTGTGGCAAGCAATGATGAACTTTTTCTTTGAATTTTTCCTTTTGGTGAGCCCGATACTGCCCTTGAGGAGGGCAGGGCAAGGTTTTTCTTTTCTTTGATCCAAGGCAAAATTTTGTGCTCTGCCCTTGTCGTGGGCAGGGCAGCGTTGCCTCTCTTGGCTTGCCTGCTCATGTTGCCCTCCTAGAGGGCAGTGTGCCCTTGTGGAGGGCAATGCTTGCTCCCTCCTTTATGCGCCACGCCTTTTTCTCCTTGGGCCACGCTTTCTTAAGCCACGCTTTCTCTTTTCTTCTTTTCTTCACCTACAATCAACCAAAACAACTACTCAAATTATCACTAAATTCACAAGGCTTATAAATCAATTAAAATTAGCTTAAACCTCATGAATTAACATCAATTTCATGGTAGTTGCTTGATTTAAAGAAGTTATGCATTTTCATTCCAAATCTCTTACTTAAGATGCAAGAAAGTGCATAAAGACTAATAAAACAAGTGAAATTAGCTTGAAAAATGGGTATATGATGACTTGTCATCACAACACCAAACTTAAATCTTGCTTGTCCCCAAGCAAGCATCAAAACTAAGGGAAAATGAAATGAACAATAAAAGAACACATATCCTTATTAGGCATATAGCAGAACTTGATTTATGGAGTCTTTATGCAGACAATGATAACTCAATTATTATTGCTGTTACATAGTATACATCTTTCCTCAAAGGCTTGCTAAACTTGCTGTTATAAGACTTACTTTTTAATTACTCCCTTGCTAACTTTTCTTTCTTATAATGCTTTAACAAGCTTATTATTCTTTTGGAGGTTTGGTGTCTAATGTTGCAGTAGTAGCCTTTGGCTTTAATTTTTTCTTTTACCCAACATCTTTCCACCACAGACACATGGCTCACTATTTCTTCCTAGGATCATTGATGCCCAGCATCTCTTTGGATAACTAAATGTCCTGTATCTAAGTTGCTCTTTATTGTGGACTTTCAATTGGCCATCCCAAATCAGTTGATCTAAGTGACCGGGTTTTAAAATACCCCTTAGAATTTACTTATCCAAGCATATCTTAGTACAAGAACACCACAGGCATATGTCCTAGGGTCCAAGCTATTGGTGTCCAACCTTTATTATTTGTTTTTCTTGCCACTTTGGCCTTTTCTTCTTCCTTTTCTTTCTGTTTTTGTTCCCAAGGGCTTTTTTCTTTATTGATAAGAATCTTTATAACAGCAAGCTAACTCACAATTGAATGAGAATGATATTATGCAACAATTATTTCATGAGTTATGCATTTAATCAAACACAAATACCACCATTAACTTCCATTCTTACTTATGCAACATTGGATATTTCACTTTTCAATTCAAACAATTCTCTTTTATTCAAGCATGTGGGAAACAAAACAAAATTTAGCTAAGTGATGGATAACAAACAACATGCAGATTTAGCATTCTTAACAAACAATTTCACTTGCAACTAGATATGCACTTTAGCAGGACATACAATGGTTTCCAGATTCAAAACATTTCACAGCAGCAAGGATTAAGTTTAGATACAACCTTTGAAGTTGCAGCCCTTTGATTCTTCCTTCTGTTGTGTTCTCTTTGAGTTAAGATGCATAATATCTTCAATTGTTGACTCTTGTCCTGCATAATTCTCAAAGTTTCTTGCTTCTCAAGCCCTTAATTGTATGGTTAGTATGCATAAATTGAGTGTGGCTCTTGGTTTTATTTAGGTGTGAGAACACCAAACTTAATTGTTTGCCACTGCCTCTTATGCAACAATTTAACCATATGTGAAACCTTGTGTCCTTGCTAAAGGTTAATGAAATTAAAGCTAGAAAGAAGTTAAACAGTTGAATAATGTGTTTGGTTGCTTGGAGCTAGCATCATGCAAGAGGTGAGAATGTGTTTTTAAATAATATTTTTGGTGGAACACCAAACTTAGAATCTTTCATTCTCCCTTAAATTGTTTTGGTGTGCAACACCAAACTTAGCTCCTTGCAATCCATACCAATTATTCAACATTTTTATTGAAAAAGTTGTGAAAGAAAACTACCTCAGGTTGGGTTGCCTCCCAACAAGCGCTCTTTTATTGTCACTAGCTTGACATTGAACTCCCTTTAGGGTGGTTGATGCTGGTGATGTCTCAACTTGTCACCTCTCACTGTAAGCTTTCTATGTGTGCTTTGATGCTCAATTTCAATATGCTCAAGAGAAGGTACTTGGTTGACAGTGTAATAATCTTCTGTTCCCAGCTGTTGATACACTAATTGCACCTTATCACCTTTGGAAAATCCTTCAGTTGGGATTTTCTTATTCTTCCACCCTTTGTGAGCCTTCTTCTTGTTCTTCATCTTTGTTTTTCTTATTGATCTTTCTTCCTTGACAGTGACCTGGGTTGTAATACCTTCCTTCTTGTTTATCATCCCAGCTTCTTTTTGAATTCCTTTTTCTTCTTGCACCTGCTTATTTTTCTGTTCTACTGCCTTGTTGGTTGCTTGCTTTGGAAGGAAGTCACTATTTGTCTTGCTTGCTTCTTCATTACTTTGTGATTCTGGAAAGACTTTCAAAGTGATGCTCTTCTCATGCATCCTGAGGGTTAGCTCTCCTTGCTCTATATCTACAATGGCTCTAGCAGTGGCCAAAAATGGTCGACCAAGTATTATGGAGTCATTCTCATTCTCTGCTGATTCCAGGATCACAAAATCTGCTGGAAAGATGAACTTGTCAACCTTAACTAAAAGGTTTTCAATCAACCCTGTACCACTGATTGGTCTACCAATTCCAAGGACATCTGTATTGGTTTCACCTCTCCTATGCCAAGCTTTTTCACTAAAGAAGATGGAATTAGATTTATACTTGCTCCTAAGTCACACATCCCCTTGTTGATGAATAGGCTTCCAATAGTGCAAGGTAGGAAGAAGCCTCCAGGATCCTCAAGCTTGGGAGGAAGTCCTTTTCTGATTAATGCACTGCATTCTTCACTGAGCATTACAGTCTCCTTCTCACTCCAACTTCTTTTCTTATTGATGAGCTCCTTCAAAAACTTGGCATACAGAGGCATTTGCTCCAATGCCTCAGCCAGCGGTATGTTGATTTCCAACTTCTTGAAAGTCTCAAGGAATTTGTGGAATTGTTGATCCTTTGTCTCTTTGTGGAATCTTTGGGGATAAGGCAGTGGAGATGTCAAGCTTTTCTCCCCTTGGTGTTGTCTTGGAATTGGTTCTTCCACGATCTGCCTTCCCTTCTTCAGATTTTGTGGTGTATTTTCTTTCTCTTGAGGTTGATTCTGAGAGTACTTGCTTGCTGTTGCATCTTTTTCATTGGCTGCCTCATTTTCAACTTGTTTCTTGTCACTTTCCTTGGGCTTTTTGGTGGCTTCTTCATCTTTCAGCAGTATTTTTCCACTCCTCAACTGTATTGCCTTGCATTCCTCTTTTGGATTAGGAATGGTGTCACTTGGTAGTGAGCTTGATGGTTTTTCAACAGAAATTTGTTTGGAGATTTGCCCAATCTGCCTCTCTAGGTTCTTCATGGAAGCTTCTTGGTTCTTTGTTGTCAATTCTTGGTTCTTCATCATCTTTTCCATGAGAATCTCTAGATTAGTGATCCTCTGAGAGTCTTGTAAGATTGGTTGGTTTTGGGGTGTTGATGGATGGTGATAGGTGTTTTGATTAGTCGGGTGGTTATTTGGTGGATAATGGTTAGAGTTGGGATATGTATTTTGTGGTTTTCTGTATGTGTTTTGGTTAGTGTTTGGCTGGTTGTTGTTTGTGTTTTTCCAATTGTTTTGAGTTGAGTTCCTTTGCCATGGCTGCTGAATTTGATTGTGGTTGTCTCCCCATCTGAGGTTGGGATGGTTCTTCCAGGAAGGATTGTAGGTATCTCCATAGACTTCATTAGTTCCAGGATTTTGGTTGTGCATGTATTGGACTTGCTCTTGCTATTGCTCCTCTTGAATTTCTTCATTCTGACCCCAAGTAGTTGATGGTTGGCCTGTGGCACTTACTGATGCAACTTGCAGGCCATCAATCCTTTTGGCCATTTGCTCAAATTGTTGTTGAATCTGCTGCTGCATCATTTTGTTTTGAGCTAAGATTGAATCCACTCCTTCCAACTCCATTACTCATCTCCTTTGTGATGGTTGGCGTTGCCTTTGGTGAGCAAAGAAATATTGGTTGTTAGCCACCATATCAATGAGATTTTGAGCTTCCTCTGTGGTTTTCATGAGTTGTAATGAGCCTCCAGCTAAATGGTCAAGTGCTTCTTGAGCCTTAAGAGTGAGTCCCTCATAGAAGTTCTGCAGCTTGTCCCACTCAGTGAACATCTCTGGTGGACATTTCCTCAATAGTGCCTTATATCTTTCCCATGCTTCATATAAATTTTCAGCCTCCATTTGAGTGAATGTCTGCACCTCAGTCTTCAATCTTATGATCCTTTGAGGGGGTAAAATTTGGCAAGAAACTTGCTCACCAAGTCATTCCAAGTGTTGATGCTCTCCTTTGGAAATGTCTCTAGCCATTGAGTGGCTTTGTCTCTGAGAGAAAATGGAAAGAGCAGCAACTTGTAGCTGTCAGGAGGCACACCATTGGTTTTCACAGTATCACAAATCCTCAAGAATGTAGATAAGTGCTGATTTGGGTCCTCCAATGGCCCTCCTCCAAAAGAACAGTTATTTTGAACCAAAGTGATGAGTTGTGGCTTTAGTTCAAAATTGTTTGCATTGACATTAGGAGTAAGAATGCTACTTCCACAGTGTCTAGCATTTGCAAATGTGTATGAAGCCAGGACCCTTCTTTGTTGTGGGTTATTGTTGGCCCCTCCTCCTGGTTGATTGAGATTTGATGGATCTCCTTCCATCTCTTGGAATTCCTCCTCAGATTCTTCCTCTCCAATAACGTTCTTTCCTCTTTCAGCTCTTCTTATTCTTCGAAGAGTTCTTTGGTCAATTTCAGAGAGGACATGGGAAGATCTTCCTATACCTGACATACAAACACACAACAATAAACACACAGATCCAGAAAACCAATGAAACTTCAATCTATAGCTAGAATGAAGTTTTAGTTAGTTTAAGCAAAAATTCAAACAGTTAGTGTGTTAGCCAAAATTAAAAACAACAGAAAAGAAAAAGTGCTTGATCTAGATCTCCACTTCACTTAATCATTGTCAATCTATTTCAATCCCCGGCAAGTGTACCGGGTCGCATCAAGTAATAAAAACTCACGGGAGTGAGGTCGATCCCACAGGGATTGAAGGATTGAGCAATTTTAGTTTAGTGGTTGATTTAGTCAAGCGAATCAAGTATTGGTTGAGTGGTTTATCTTTAACAGAAGCTAAATTGCTTGGAATGTAAAGGGAGAGGGGAGAATTGCATTAAATTAGAGGACAGAAAAGTAAAAGTGCTGAATCCTAAAGAACAAGAAATTAAACGACTGAAACTTAAAGTGCAAGAAATGTAAATTGCAGTAACTTAAAATGCAAGAAATGTAAATTGCTTGAATGGAAAAGGGGAGTTGAGGACTGGGAATTCAGAATTTCAGCAAGGGAAATTTAATTGCAACAATTAATAAAGCAGAAGTTGAATTAGAAAGAACTAGAGTCTAAACAGAAATGAAAATTGACTTGCAGCAGAGGTTCACAGAAGAACCAAAAGGAAAAATGGGATCTCAGGACTCAAGAGACTAGATAGCAAAGTCTAGATCTCAATTGCCTTCCCAGATCCAAGTCCACAAAGCAATTAACAAGAAATTGAAGAAGAAGCAGTAAAGTAACTGAAATTCAACTAAATTATGCAGAAGAAGATTTAAAGAGATTTTGAATGGAGATTGAGACAGAATTTCCTCAACTCTTCACACCCAAAACTCAAAACAAGGAAATTAAAAGTGTCCAAGCAAGAACGAGGAAGAAGAGAGATCAATTCTCCTCCCCAATTCTCTGAAATCTCAGTGAAGTCACCAAGAGAAGTCCCAAAGTTCAAAAATAAAATTCAAAGCTCAAAAGAAAGATCCAAGTTCCAAAGTAAAGGAAAAGGTCCTAATTACATCAAACTATCTCCTATTTATACACTTTCTATTCTTGGATCTTAGGATTTGGATGGGCTTTTGATTTGGTGAAGAAATGGATTTTATTGGATTTTTAATCCAATTTTAGCCCATGAAGAAAGTAGCTCCCAGGAGGCTGCCCTGCCCTTGTGGAGGGCAGGGCAGAAAATTGTGCATCTGGCCCATGGTGTGTGCGTGTGGTGTGTTGGTGTGTGCAGGACGCTACCCTGCCCTCGCGGAGGACAGGGCAGAACTTTTTGGTGCGCCAGATGCGTGCTACTGGTGCTGCCGAGTGATGCCTGTGCGCCAGAATGATGCTGCCGAGCCTTCCCTTGGTGCGCCAGAATGGTGCGCCTGTGTGCATCACCAAAATGCTGCCCTGCCCTCGCGGAGGGCAGGGCAGTGTTTTCAAATTGAAGCCCCGTGTTCGATCCTTGTGTGACGCGCACGCTACTTCTTTTCTTTGATTTTCTTGGCACCAAAGTAAGGCTTAGTTTCTTGTTTCCTCATGGTTCCGTGTTCGACCCTTGTGGCAAGCAATGATGAACTTTTTCTTTGAATTTTTCCTTTTGGTGAGCCCGATACTGCCCTTGAGGAGGGCAGGGCAAGGTTTTTCTTTTCTTTGATCCAAGGCAAAATTTTGTGCTCTGCCCTTGTCGTGGGCAGGGCAGCGTTGCCTCTCTTGGCTTGCCTGCTCATGTTGCCCTCCTAGAGGGCAGTGTGCCCTTGTGGAGGGCAATGCTTGCTCCCTTCTTTATGCGCCACGCCTTTTTCTCCTTGGGCCACGCTTTCTTAAGCCACGCTTTCTCTTTTCTTCTTTTCTTCACCTACAATCAACCAAAACAACTACTCAAAGTATCACTAAATTCACAAGGCTTATAAATCAATTAAAATTCAATTAAAATTAGCTTAAACCTCATGAATTAACATCAATTTCATGGTAGTTGCTTGATTTAAAGAAGTTATGCATTTTCATTCCAAATCTCTTACTTAGGATGCAAGAAAGTGCATAAAGACTAATAAAACAAGTGAAATTAGCTTGAAAAATGGGTATATGATGACTTGTCATCAGAGATCAAATAAGATAAAAGTAAGCAATAAAAAGAATCGAAAATGAAGATGGTGGATTTAATTTAAAGAGTTTTCGAAAATAAAGAAAAATGAAGAAGTTCAAAAGAGAAAGAAAAAAAATTAAAGAGACACCAAACTTAAAAATAAAGCAAGATAAAGCAAACAATTAATCAAGAAGAATTGAAAACAAAGATGGAATATTTGATTTTAAAATTTTCAAAAATTAGAGAGAAAAAGTCAAATAAGGATTTTGAAATTCAAATTGGAAGAAAGAAAAACTAAGGAAAAACACCAAACTTAAAATTTGAATTTAAAATAAAGATGAGATGAGATGACAAAATTTGAAAATCAAGGAAAAAGATAAGATAAAGATCAAAGATCAAGAAAGATAAACAAGATTAAGTTAAACAAAAAGATCACTAACAAGACACCAAACTTAGAATTTCAAATAAAGATGCAAGAATTTTTGAAAATTCACTAGATAGGTTTTTTTTTTCAAATTGTTTTCGAAATTAAAAAAAAGAAAGAAAAATACTAAATAGACACCAAACTTAAAATTTTAAATTAAATGAAAATAAGATAACAAAAATTTCAAAATTTAAAAGGAAAAGATAAACAAGATAGAAATAAAAAATTTAAGAAAACAAACAAAATCAAATTCAAAAATTTAAAAGAAAAATAGTTTAAACCAAAAATAAAAATACCTAATCTAAGCAGCAAGCCAACCGGTAGTTGTCAATCACGAACAATCTCTGACAACGGCGCCAAAAACTTGGTGCGCAAAATTAGAACTCGCACAACTTCACTGGCAAGTGCACCGGGTCATCCAAGTAAGGGTGATTGAGGATTGTTAGATTGAGCAAGCAATAGTTATCTTGCTGGACTTAATTAGGAAAATAGTAAAAGGTGGTTGTTGTTGTTGTCAACGCATAAACAGTGAAATAGCAATGAAAGAAAACAAATAAACAAATTTGGAGTAAAACAATGATGAGATAATAGTTAAGGTCTTGGGGATGTTTATCTTTCCGGATTAAGACTTCTTACCAACTATTTTAACAATGGGTGATTCATTCTATGGCAAACCATAAGTGATTAAAACCTAATATCTTAGCAATTTAATCTCCTCTAATCTTCATCAAAAGCCACTCTCGTGGTCATTCAATTCAGATCAGAGAGTGAAGTTCAAAAAACTAGTTTACCTCCACAAAAATCTTAATCACCCAAAGCTAACCGGATTTTATGTCACTTATCTAATTAGCTCAGGTAAATCGCAGTTTAGGAGGAGTGTTTTCATGCTGTAGCCCATGCGAGATAACTCTCTCGAGAATCACAAGAGCTCATGTAGAATAAGGGGTCATACTCTCATTCTACCCTAAATTCATAAGATTAAGAATGAAAACAACACCTTAGAATTGAATCAAACATTAATTAAAATCGAAGAGTAATGATATTAATCCATAGAAATAAACAGAGCTCTTAACCTTAACCAGGAGGTTTAGTTGCTCATGACTTTACAGAGAAAATAGTTCAAAAAGTAAAGATCTGTATATCCTTAAACCTAAGTGATCTCCTCTTTAAATAGTAAATGCTAAACCTAAAAGATGTTATTTTAAATTCAAAATTACAAAGGTGAGATAGATAAGCCTAAGGAGTGCTAAAATCCACTTTGGGGCGAGATAGATAAGCCTAAGGAGTGCTAAAATCCACTTTGGGGCCCACTTGGTGAATGCTTCGATTGCTTGCTGGTGCTCACTGTCAATTTGGGTGTTGAACGCCCATAGGGGAGGAGTGCGTTATGGCTTTAGCTCCCTAACTGGCGTTGAACGCCAATTTGGGTGTTTAGCGCCAGGAGTTACTCCTTCTTAGGGGCTAAATGCCAGGCTTGGCGTTTAGCACCTGATTTAGCAGTGATTCCAGAAGAAAAGTATAGACTATTATATATTGTTAGAAAGCTTTGAAAGTTATCTTTCAAACAGAGTTAAGACCGTATCAATTGGACTTTGATAGCTCAGGTTATGGTTGTTGGAATGTAAGGAGGTCAGAGTTGACAGCATCTGCTATCTTTTCTTTGTCTTTGCACAAGACTTTGTTAAATTCGCCTGAAATTCACCTAAAATCTTAAAAATACCAAAAAAACTCAAAGTATCATCCAAGGATGAATTTTACACTAAAATCTAGTAAAACTTAATAAAATCTAACTAAAAACACTATAAAAACAACTAGAAAAAGGGTATAAGATGCTCACGCATCAAGTGGCGATGGGATCGCGTGGAGGGTAGGTTGGCGAAGGCTGTGGGATACAACCGTGTGATTTGGTATTAGTTAGAAATTCCCTAAGTTTTGATTACCCTGTTTACGGTTTAAGTTAATTATTTGTTTTAAGCTTGAATATTCTGTATCGATGTAAAGTTCTAAGACTGCCTTTGGCATCCCAAAACCTTATATCTTACATATTGGGCACTGTTGCCATACTGAGAACCTTCGGTTCTCATACCATATATTGTTATTATTTTTCAGCTATAGGTTGTAACCCCCTCGGTGAGTTGCGATATTATGACGGAGCGGAAGATCTTTTATCATCTTTTGTACTTTTGGATATTTTGTTATAGTACTCTCACTTTTGTACTTTATACTTTGTTGCCTTAGAGGCTAAACTTGAGATACATGATACATATGTTGTTTTAAATCAAACACTCTATCATGTCTGTATTTAATTAGTCGGCCTAAACTCTGTGGGCTACGGCTGGTATCCTTTTGACATATATATATATATATATATATATATATATATATATATATATATATATATATATATATATATCTTGATTATTATTGTACTACATCGTATTTTATGTCTTTACGCTTGTAGTTATCGTGTGTGAACGTTTCGAGTTTTATAATTTTGCTTCATGCGACTTTGAGCTTTTACTCCTCCATCGGGCTTCTAGTATTACTATTTCTTTTTATATATATAGTATGGTATGAGCTTTAGAACCGCCGTGGCACTTTGTTATCCTTCTCTTTACAGCTAGAGATAAGGCTTAGGGTAAAAGGGTGTTACAAATTCAGCTAGGAATAGTGGTTCAATTAGTGTGCGACATATGCATAATTTTCAATCACTCTAATTTTGAATAAGTGACATATAATTCAGATTAGAACAACTTTTAAAAATTATATTTTCTTTTAAGGTTTAACTGGATAGGACTAGCTTGAATACGTGACATATAATTTGACCTAAGAACTACTTTTAAATCTTATTATAAACTAAATTAGTTTTTGTGCTTAAACTTTTTAATTAATTAACTGACAACTATTTGATTAAAAAGAAACTGAGAAACCAAGGAATTGGAAATCAAGTAAAGATTTGTCGCGAAAGATCTTTGCATACTTCAAAATAAGTAAATAAGGTTTGATTTTTTTATGAGCATAAATATCTCTAAAGTTCTTGACTCTCACAATCTTTGTCTCCTCTCAATCAACATCCAAGCTCACTGTCTCTCAAACTCTCAAGATTCCAAGATACAAGTTTTGACATCATCAATCTAGGTTACTTTAATCTAATTAGACATTTAATTTGATATTTGTTTGCTCAATCTTTTGATCCTCATGGGAACGATATCTACCCTCTGTGGTATTACTTGAACAATTTGGTACACTTGCTGGTATCCGTAAGCTTTAATTTTTGCTCATCATCAGAATTGCATGTTTCTAGAATAGTTAGTTGCTCTTAACACCGGCCATCTTAGACATATAGGCGTTGCCAATATGATTCGCGAGAGACCCGGATTGGGGTCTTTGGCTGCTAGCTGTTTACATGGTCTATTTATAAATAGGGTATTTACATGGGGCAATGTGACATTGGAGCTCATTGATGCATCGGTGAGTTTGAGGGGTTTGACTTGCTTTGATTTATCTTATTCGCATTTTTCTGATGAGTTATTAAGTGTTGTTGCGGAAGAAGGCCTTTCGTTGAGGGAACTCTCTCTTCGGGGTTGTCAGGGATATGGATACGGTGGAATCTCTTTTTTTTTTTTGAGAAAGTGTAACAATATGCAGTATTTTGATCTTCAACTCTCAAGGTTTCTAGATGATCGATGTGTCATTGAGCTGTCTTTGCCTCTTGGTAGCTTGAACATTGTGAAACTTAGTGAGAATGAAAAGCTTACTGATTTGAGCTTGTTTGCCATCATGCAAAACTGTCCTTTGATAACCGAGATCAAGATGGAGAGAACCAATGTTGGGAAGAAAAAGGTGAAGGAGAATTGCTTGGTTGTGAATTCTCATGTGAAGTTTTTCTATTTGGCTCACAATTCGTCTTTGAATGATGGAAGTGTCAAAATGATTGCTTCGGTTTGCCCCAACATGGAGATGATAGATTTGAGGTGTTGTGAGAGCGTTTTGGAAGGTGCTCTTAAAGTTTTGAGGAAGTGATGTAAGATTCAGCATATGAACTTAGCTCAATTAAGATTGGAACTGTTTTGGGTTGGCTTTGAAGTTCCTACATTGTGTGTGTTGAATTTGTCATGGTTGTTTATTCGGGACACATAACTCTCCCTTATTTCAAAAAGATGTTATAAGTTAATAGAAAAACTGGATTTTTTTCCGAAAATCATGGCCAATAGGATAACTCGGATAGTGGAAATTGCAAGCAACTAAGAGTGATAAGCTTGATTTGTTGTGACAAAGTGGCTGCTCATATTGTTCCTTGGACGGTATTCGCAAGGTGATCATTGAGGAAAACAACTGCTCCGCCTCGATTTCGCCTTACCAAGGGCCAGAGGAATCTCTTCTTATGTCATGGATGCCTTATGAGTGATACTAATATATTTGTCTCTTGATTTGGAAAGTAGTATTTGGTATGGACTATTGGGATTGAGATTGGGGATTGGGACTCAGTATTGTGTTTAATGACTAGATACTGGAACTAAAATTTTAGTCTTGGGATACAAAATTTTAATCCCTTCAGTACCTCTAAAAAGCAGGAATGCAAGAAACTGAAATTTTGGGACAAAGATAGAAACTTTAATAATATTTCTTTTTAATATTTTTTTTTAACATCCTCTCATTTCAAAACTTTATAGTCCAAGTCTACTCCTAACCATCCTTCACACCAACACTTCTTCACACATGTGCCGGCCCTAAACTTATCACCCCACCTCTGTCATCATATATCTGCTATCACCACCAACAACAATAATACTAAGAATAGCAACAATCTCATAAATATATTTCAAAATTAGATTCAATAATCTCATAAACAAGAGGATTTCAAAAGCATAATACAAAAAATTGAAGAATAGGGGACAAAAAACAGAATAGAAGATGGTAGAAGAGAGAAAGAAAATAGGAGGAGATGATAAGGACAAAGAGGAGCCACCGTTACCGCTAAACAAGGAATGGAGGAGAAGCGCTGATAAACAGCACGAGTTGTGGGAGGAAGGAGTCGCCGATATAGAATAAGGAGCGGCAAATCAATGCAAAACAGTGAGAACGATTGACGGCGATAACCTGATGAGGCAGCAAGAACAATTAGCAGCAGGAAGAATGCGACAAAGAGGGATGAACACGAGGAAGAGCGACGAGAGGAAGAATGCGACGAAGAGGGATGAAGTAGTGGCGATCTCCAACGATGTGGGAAGAAGTGGCACCGAAATCACGACTCTCAGGAGTTCCTAGCGCGATTTAGATGCGTTACAGACACTGTGATGCGTACGAGGACATCATCTGCTGCTCCGACCTCCGTGGAGTAGCCAGGGACAGGGTTGAAGGGAGGTGGGCTTCACTGCTCAGGCGTTGTTCAAGGACATGGTATTTTAATAACTTTAATAATTCCAGTTTTTATTTTTATTTTAAATTAAATAGGATACTGAGACATAATCCAATTTTATATATTTTACGTTAAACATGATATTTAAACTTAGTTCAGTCTCTATCTCCTAATCTCTTTCTATCTTTTAGTCTCTATCTCTGTTCGAAACGCAACCAAAAAGAAATTATGAATCAGAGAGGCATTTTTGTTTCTCCGAATAACTTGTGTGAGAAACAAAAGATAGGAAATGCTTCTAAATTTGTTGCTTTATTTCCTTTCAACTTTTAATGGTATGAGTTGTGTGTATTGAAAAAGAACTCTACACTTTCATTTTCTAATATATTAAATTCAATCGGATTAAAAATTGTTTACACACAATCATTAGCTATTAGATTACGGTTAAGTCTATGTTTTATGTGATATCAAATATATATTTATATTTAAAAATATCATTTGATGGCTAGTTTTTTTTTAATGTATTTATTACAAAAAGAAATCTCCTTACTAAATGTCAACAATCTAACAAACTAATAGAATTGGTATATCGTGAGGAATACATATTTACAAGCCAGTGCTCATTTCTTCTCATGATGATAATGCAATACCACACCGCGTTTTAAACACCTAATTAAAATAACTATATATTAACTATGTTGTTATAGAAATATTCACAATGGCATCTCACCTGTTCTTCTTCTTCATAAAAAAGTGAAAATTCACATTACAACAAATTGATAGTTTGTATCAGCAGAGTTTACACAAGCTGCAACCCTGTAGTCTCTATAGGCAACGCAATCATCTCCTCCAGCTTGGTTTATGTACTGACTCCACCTGCCTTGTTGGAAAAGCAACAGTTGTATGAGAAGGAGAAGGGTCTTTCTCTCTAATATGTATGAACCTCCTACTCATTCAAAACAATTACAAAAAATCATTTAATCAAAGTGAATCACTAGAAGGGCCTACTGTTATAAGAAAGAAGAAAGACTTACAGAACGAAATGGGTAATCGTCAGCTTCAAGCATGTGAACAATTTGACCCATCTTTGGTCGCTTAATGACATCCAAGTCTATACAGCGCAAACAAACCAGCAAAGCTCGCTTCAGAGATCTTGGAGAGGGTTTAATCTCAATTAAAGGATCGACTAGCTCATCGCCGCGACGACTTGTTACCATTCCCTTAAACCAGTCAACCAAGTTCATCTGATGCACATCAAACAAAAAAGCAATAAGAACTCGTATAGTGGGCAGAAATAAGACCTGATGAAAAATAATCATGGAATCACCTCTGCAGGTGGTCTGGAATAATCAATAGGACTTCTTCCTGTAATTAGCTCCATTAGTAGAATCCCAAAGCTATACACATCACTGCACTCATTGAGCATTCCTGTGCTTGCATACTCAGGTGAAACATATCTGTACAAAATGTAATTTCATTAACGTCAATGTGCAAGAAAACTTTATGCCATAAGACATAACTGAAGAAGAACTAACCCAAATGTTCCCATTACACGCGTTGTGACATAGCTTTTCTCTGAGCCTAAGAGCTTGGCCAGTCCGAAATCAGATACTTTGGCATTCCAATTTTTGTCCAAAAGAATGTTACTGGATTTTACATCTCGGTGCACAACTTTGGGTTCTAAGCCTTCATGCAAGTAGGCTAATCTGATTCATGTTATAATAATACATTTTTTCACTTTTGTATATTAATACAAGGGAGATACTTTAGGATATTATATGGTATTGAATATAACGAAACAGGAAAACGAGAAAAACACACCCTTTGGCAGTTCCAACAGCAATCCTCATTCGTATATCCCATGTCAAGGGGCTAACAGGGCCTACATCACCATGTAGCCACTGCTCCAAATTTCCATTGTCAACGTATTCATAAACAAGCATCCTGAGTGGTCAGCAAAAGTGACATACCATTTACATTTGAATCAAAAAAGACATTATTACAACAAAAGAAAATAATACAAGTCATGTGGACACAACATTTTACCTCTTAGCACCTTGTGCACAGTATCCAACTAAACGTACCAAATTCTTATGCCTCACTTTTCCAATGGCCTCAACCTCCACCTTAAACTCTTTCTCTGCTTGGCCCCTACAAAAATAAGAGAATAGCCACAATAAATTTCAGTTGGCCTTTACTTTGCTAGGTGATGAGGAAGAAAAAGCACATTATAGATGTTGCATTTATTGGAGGTAAGATAATCTAGAAATATAGGATTACTTGAATTATAAAAATAATTTCAGATCCATTATGAAGTATTGAAATACTACCGAGCTAGACGAACGACTGTAAAAGTTTCCAGCATGAAAAGCACTAATTGTTTGATATACCACCCTTAGTCTGCTCAGTCATGAATAATTGAATTTCTGTGTTACTTTTTCGCTTGCGGTAGTATGAAGTTAGCTACACCCAATAGTCGTCGAGCTGGCCTACCTCGTTCACGGTCAATGATGACGTTGCTTCTATTTTATTTTAGTCTTTTAGACATGTTTTTTGGGATTAAATGATGTGCCTGGTAAAGTTTTTGGGAATACACAAAGAATATATCACTTTAAAGTAGGTTTTAAATCTTTCTGATTAAATGTTTTTGGGAAATTGATTTTATCATGTACTGTCATACTTTAATAAAAAAAATATAAAAAAAAGATCAATAAAGAAAATTAAAGTAAAAGTTAAGAGAAGTGTTTTAAAAAAGATTAAAGAGGAAAGTAACATTACCCTTACCCGGCCAGCAGAAAAGTAACAAAGAAAACAAAAGCAAAGTGCAAAGTGACCATTTTCTTTTCCCCATACTCCGCCTGTCCGCCAAACAAATGTTACCAACAATTATATATGGGATCCATAGCTTATAGCTAGTCCACCTAAACTCTTATTATCTTGGTCATTATTTTCCCTAGTCATTCATTTCCATCACGACCCTATATTTTTCTTTAACAAGTCCCAAAGTCTTTTGGATTATGCAACATAGACAGCATAAAGCCAGGATAGTCACACATGTTTCATGTGTATAATGATTAAAAAAAAAATCCTTTTTTATATGAAAAAAAAAAGGAAAACAAATCATGTGAATTAATTTTTATATACAATGAAGTAATTTATTTTCTTTTTCCTATTGAATAAAAGTATATAAAGAAAAAGTCTAGAGGCAGCAACTTTTGTGATTTCTAGCCAGTACTTAACCATCAAAATAAAAGTGAGTAATCTTCCACCATTAAATATAATCTCACACCATTACAAACATTATTGATGATCAATTAATGGTTAGAAAACACTAAAATTGCTGCTAACATTCTTTGTATATAAATATATAATACTAGTAAATACGGAACTCTCACTACTTCACCATTCAGTCCCACACCACATGCATCAAGAAAAAAAATGATTTTTATGTCAATGACGAAGTGAGTATAAACAAAACATTATAGTAATTAACAAAAATATTAATAAGTTTATATTAATAATCAATAATTAAATCAATCATATATTTTATATATTGAACTATTTTTTTTATCAATTTTTAATGTATATTTTATAAGAAGCATAGAGTTGCCAAAAGATGGTCTCATAAATTAATCATATAGTATTTTGTACTTTTATAGGTGGTAATTAAAACTTAGAAGAAAATCAACCATGCAAGCACAAGAGAATAAGCAGAAGCTTGACGAGTTAGAGATGAAATTAATTGAACGTACTTGTTGTTAAGAAGATTCTTGACAGCGACGACAGAACCGTCGCGAAGAACACCTCTGTACACAATCCCATACCCTCCTTCTCCGATCACATTCCCTTCCGCAAACCCATTCGTCGCTTCTTCCACTTCCGACATGCTGTACCACCGTCCCCACCCTATGTTCGGCGAAGACTCCACCGACTCCTCCTCCCTCCTCTTCTCACTCCCTTCTATTATTCCCTCAACCTTGATCTCACATTCCTCCTTCTTCTTCTTCTTCTGCTGCTTCTGTTTTTGCTTCCGATTAGGATCAACATCAACGACCGTGTCTTCTTCTTCTTCTTTTTCCATTTTGAGATGATCCGCGAGATCCAATGCATTAACCTCCACAATCTCCTTTGAAACCAGTGGGATCGCGCCTGAGCTGTGCTTCACTCGCATTTTCCCCTTCTTCGAGCTTCTGCTGCTACGCCGAAAGCACACATAAATCACGATCAACAATGCCACCACGATCGCCAAAAAAAACAGCACTAGCACGTACAGCTTCAGACCTAGAAATGTAGTTCGGTTGGTCAGCTCCGGCAGAGCACCAGCGGTGGATTCCGTGGAGGTTGCTGCCATTGCTGCGAGTGAGGAGGTGTAATGAAGTCTCTCGGGAATCGGGAGTGTGTGTTGTCGTTAATTAAGAGCGTTTGGCTTCTGAGAAAACTATAATGAGACGGGATGGTTGGAATTTGGAAAAGGAAAAGAGAAAGGAAAAGAAAAAAAGAAGACTGGGGTTTCAACTTTGAAGTTTCATCATCAACGGATATAATAAAGACTAAAGAAGAAAAGGCCAATGGAAACAGAGTTCATTTTCAGTTGTTATGTTTTAAGCTTGGAATGGCACTTTATTTACCGAAATGCCACTCCTATCCCTGCTTGCCAAATGCCATTTCCAATGTTCCCATTAGGACGGACCATTATGAATTAATGAGTCATCAATCAACACATTATCCTTTCTAATTCCACTGTCCATATCAGGTTAATGAAAGAAAGAACGACTGAAGAAGAATTTGATGAGTAAAGCGCGCATTTCAAATGTAGGAATCCTAAGTAATTATTATTCTTATTGGATGCATTGTTATGTTTTACCATGTACGTAGAAATTACAGGATTCAATTGTTGGACCACCGTAGTCATATAAAGGAATTGATGGGTTGAGGCTGACGTTGAAGTTGGAGAGCACGTGTCTTGATCTTATTTTCACATCAAAAGCTTTGAAGTACTGTAATGGACGTTGGCACGTAATAATCCGCTGTAATTTTAGTGAAATGCCTGTACTTGGCTCTATATATATGTACATGTCAATTTGATTAATTGACTGAACGGAGATTCCAAGTAAACGTGATTATCCAACGTAACTCACCACCAAACCATTGCTTTACAATTCGCCATTTAATAATATTGCTTTTAATTCCCTCAATAATGAATTTCACCAACAACTAACCCTGTTCTTCAAAAGAATTCCGGTATGCTAATTAGAACAACTAAAGATACAAGTCTTTGTCTATTAATTTTTTGGGTCGACATCTGTCTCCTACCGTTGTATTCATGGAATAAGAATCTCCATTCAGCTCCAGTGACAGTGCCAAGCTCATTTATTTGCGAGGAATGCTAGGGGCCAACAATTTTGGTATTTTGTAACCATTAATTGGCCATCAATAATATTTTTAATGGTGTGAGATTACATCTAATGGTGGGAGATCACTCACTTTTATTTTGATGGTTAAGTACTAACCAAAAAACACAAAAGTTAATGGCCCTCTAAACTTTTCCTTTATTTGCTGATTTTCAATTTTGCCATATACTGAAGCTAACAAGGTCGAGTAATAAACGGAGTTTATTAAAGTAACAAAAAGTAATTCTATCAACAAGGAAAATTTAGGAGTAATTAATGAGATTTAATTAGATTGGGTGTAAGTAACCCGTGACCCCACTTCAATTGGATATGTAATGACAAACATGGTGCACAATACAAAGTGATGAGTTTTTCTTTTCAAATACTTGTCCATTATGATAGTTGATCAGTGAATCAAGCATGTTATATTTGCGTATGTATGTGCAGATTAATATCATAATAGTCGTCTCCTAAAGTTGCGAGTAGTGCCTTGGTAAGTCTTAACAAGCACGCCAACTCCAATGCCAATGCCAATGCAAACACTCAGACCAATTCCAACACCTACTCTCACACCTGCATTGAACCATGACACCTCTCCATCTTCTTCTTCAGCAGCAACATATGCTCTTCTTTGGTACAAATCAATGTTGTTATCCTCCTCTTCAGGCTTTTCACTCATGTTATCTGCAGCCTTTAATTAGTACAAGAATTGCCATGCAACTATTAGTAAGAATAAAATAAAAGAAGGAAATAAAAGCAAAACCCCTTTCACTTGTTAACCTGTAAAGTAAATGTTGAAGGAGCACTTGTCTCGTTTTCCAGGTTTGTAGAGAATGTCCCCATCCTTGTGTGTTTTATCTGAGAACTAAGGTGGAGGGTCTTTGTTAAGACAATTGGAGTATCCAAGAAGGACCCAGCAATGTAGACCTCTATTGTAGGTAAAGTTGAACCTGGCAACATGAATTTCTTGCTCTTGAAGAAACTAGTTCCAGGAATTATAATTGACTCACAGTTCATGCTCCATCTTTGTCCATTAACAGATCCATTGCTATTGCATAATTCTAAGACCCCAGAAACCAACAGAACATCTTTGTCAAACACTTCAAACTTAACATTACTACTCATCTTAATACTATCTGTGCTTACAAATGTCACTTCTTTTGATTTCTTATCTACTCTATCTCTTTTGAGAAGGCTTGAAACACCCTCGGATTGCATAGCAGCGCGGACGCCATTAACTTTGAGAAGTGTGCCAGGATTTGGTGAAACACATTTCAGTTTGAGAACCTCGGGAGCAGAATTATCAAGATCAGATTTGCAAACTCTGACTAAAAATACTCTTATGTCAAAGCAGGGCAATGATTGATCCCTTATGGAGAATGGATGTTTATTCTGCCTTGAAACTCTATGTATATTTCCATTAGCCTTGTAAGAATTCTCCATTGCTACCCATTCACTTGGTTTCTTTCATTTTTGTTCTCGATTGCTATATGGAAGTAGCAACCATATAAGAACCCTGCATTGTATAACATTACTAAGCCACTGTAATAAGTTTATTATACCTAACAATTTAATTAGCTAGAAAGTAAAAGAGATGTTTACAACTTATAACAAATGAAGCAATCACTGGAACTTGAAAGAAAGCATAGGAGTCAACCAAAGAAGAAATACAAACAAATCATGAAACGCAAAATGCAAAATGCAAGCAACGCCACATGGATCAGATAAAGCTACCACTAGCATGAATGATGTAGATCGGAATTAATGAAATCATGTTAATAGAATCATTTAAAGGCAACACTACTCACCGCAATGAAAAGAAACCAAACTTGATCCTCCGCTACCAAGGAAACAAAATGAAGCTTTTTGTGTTAACAGAGGAGAATCTAGGAAGCAACCGTAAGTCGTGCAGCGAAATAGAATATTAGGGCCAATAGATTTGGGATTATGATTGTGAATGTAATCGTTTTGTGTATCGGGGAAACGGAGATTGAATCTGCGAGGTAGAGGTTCTTACTTGGCAGGGTCGTTGTACGTAGGTAGTTACGCACACTAATTTTGTGAAAAAGAAACATTACAACACAAGGCAACGCGTTTCTTAAAATGGCTAATTACATCCGATTGATTCGACCATTCATTGGGGATACTGTCTGTTTGTTAGTTGTCACTTGTTAGTTTAATGGAGAAAAATTAAACTATTTACAATTTCAGTCAATCACCATATCTTACTGATAATAATAATAATAATAATAATAATAATAATAATAATAATAATAATAATAATAATAATAATATGGTGCTTATGAAAGATTCTTTCAGCAGATGAAGAAAAGTGTTAGTAAAATGTGGAGACGACACATATGGGATTTTAGAAATTATGAGAAAACAAATTCTGTCCAAAAGCAGAGGCTATAGGAATTGTAGGATAATAGTATTAGATTAATTCTGAAAACATAATTGTAATTATATTATTGGGCCCTATTAATATGGAGTTGCGGCCCTTTTTTAAAAGTGTGTCAATGATATGGGTTTTTGGATTTCGAAAAAAATTGAGAATTCAAAAATAATAACAGTAAAAATTACATGGGTCGAAATGGGCATTACTTATAATAATAGCATTGAATATTGTATTAGGAGTAGTAATAAACATCTAAAACTTTAGTATTTTTCTCATAAAATTACATTTTTTATTTTATTTTTATATTAAAATAAACATTTTTTTACTAACTAACTCATTAATTTATATTTATTATATTATCATATACTATATGTATTTATCGAAAAAACTTGTTTTTAATATTATACAAGAAAAAATAAATACAATATATTATTTTTGGACTTCGATAAACAATAATATTAAAATGATTATTTAATATCTTAATAACATATAAAAAGGTGGAGAATAAAATTATGAATAATTTTATTAATCATATTACAGCAGTTGTCATTTTTATACATTAAATTAATCATTTGAGATTTGCTTGATATACGTTGGATGAATATACGTAATTATACTAAATTATATATATGGTTGTGGAATAATTAAATAAGGAAGATCAAATATATGATATATCAATATATGTAATAATTCCTGCTACTTATTATTTTAATTTTAGACTCACTTATATTTAAATTAAGTATTTTTTTATTAGTCATGATTATTAATATAAATATAATTAAATATGTATAAAAAAATCAAATATTTTTATTAATAACAATATAATGTTTTTTAAGATTATATAATATTTGTTAATCTTATTTTTCGATAAATACACATAGTATATGATAATATAATAAATATAAACTAATGAGTTAGTTAGTAAAAAAATATTTATTTTAATATAAAAATAAAATAAAAAATGTGTTTTAGATGCTTATTACTACTTCTAATACAATATCCAATGATATTATTATAAGTAAGGCCCATTTCATCTCATGCAATTTTTACTGTTATTATTTTTGAATTCTCAATTTTTTCGAAGCCCAAAAACTCATACCATTGATACACTTCTAAAAAAAAGGCCGCAACTTCACACTAACAGGCTCAATAATATAATTACAGTTATGTTTTCAGAATTAATCTAATTCTATTACCCTACAATATCCTATAGCCTTTTCTTTTAGACAGAATTTGTCTCCTCATAGTTTTCAAGATCTCACATGTGTCGTTTCCACATTTTGCCAACACTTTTCCTCACTTGCTGAAGGAATCTTCCATAAGCACCATAGAATTTTCCTAATAATAATAATAATAATAATAATAATAATAATAATATTTTGTATGGGAGTAAATTTCTATTATCGGTTCTAAAATTCATATGATTTTTTTGGTTTTCGAAGTTTTAATTTCACTATAATAGTCTTCCAAATTTATTTCTAAGACACCATAGTGGTTTCTGAGCATATTTCTGATGCTGAGTCGGCCGTTCTAGTAATAACGTGTGTAACATTTCGTATTTTTAAAAATCTAACTAGTATATATTTCTGTGCCCTGCACGAGATAATACATAAAGTTATATAAATTTTTTATTAAAAAATTAAACAAAAAATATATATAGTAATTATTATTATAAATATTTTATAACTTAAAAATATTTAAAATAATTAATATTTGTCTTCGTCAATTTGGATTAGTTGAATGGTCATCTCATTTGTCTACATAAGCAATTATTTAAAATTCGAATCTCACCTTATATGTGTGTGTAACAATTCATTAGTTAGCAGCAGACCTTTAATAAATAGAGTATCAATGTGTAGTGGATTAGTCTTTGACATGCCAAGTTAAAAAAATTCGTAGTAAAAAAAAAGTATTTATCTTTAAAATAGATTAATATCTCATTATTAATAACAATACTTATGGACTTTTATCTTACCTGGGATAAATTTATTTGTTGATATGACATTCATTCTTGAAATCAAAACAATATGATCAACATTGTTCCTTGTTAAAACTTCACATTTTATGACATGATTTTTAAATTTTCAAATTTATAGACTTATGTTATTACCAAATTTATTAGATTGATTAATATTTTTTTGTAACATAGTGTACCAAAATATCATCGTTGAGTATTAGTTAGTGTGAAGAGAAACCAATAACAACTTTTGTTATTCAATATATAATTTATTCTATTGAAAAATAAATTAGTATTTCCTAAACTGATAAATATATTTCTTTTTAGTTTCTTATGCCATTTGATTTGACAATATTTATCGTTAAAGAATAACAAATGACTATACTATCCTACAATATGATATACAAAGTAATTTTTATCTTAAAATTAACTCTTATTAGTGAGATAAAATTCAAAATATTTTTTTATTTTCTTACTCAAATTTAAATTTAAATATAGAATTTATTAACAACTTATCCTTTTTTTAATTTCAATAACAACACTAAAATTGATTAAGTGTAAAATATTTAACCTTTAATAATTTCAATCATTTAAATTTTAGTTACCTTTAAATATGATTATGATACTTAACTAAGTATTATATATTCTTTACAAATTTTTATTTAATAATTTATCTATAATAATATATTTAATAGTGTAACAATTAGTTTGTTATATCTATAAAATTTTTAACTATAGTAAAAATGTTAGATATAATGCAGAAAAAAGCTAAAGCAACATAAATGTTTTACTAAAAAGAAAATATATTTTTTGTTCATTTTTTAGATACGTATCTATTTTTTTCAAGTTATAAATTTTAATTGATATAAATTAATGATAATTAAGTGTATGAAAAAAAATAGTAATTAATAAGAAATAGAAAATACGTAAGGCAAACATGGTCCGAAAAACTCAGAATATTAATATGTTATATTTTTTATTTTTTCAATTTTAGACTATCACAAACGAACATTAGTTACTCTTTAATTATGACAATGTTTATAGAAAAATAAACATAATTAAATAATCTTAAAAATATAATAATTTTAAAATAATAAAAGAAGTACCATTACCTAAAATATAATATTTGTGTAACAACTGAAATTTAATTGTCAATATGAAAGTTATATATAATCTATCTACTTAATATACTAAAACTGAGTTTTTTCCCAGCTAATAGAAGTGAGGTGTCGTCATAAATCCATTTTTCTGCCAAAATGAATGCACTATTTTCTCTTCTAAGTTTATTTTAGAAAAATATCTTTATTATAATTATACTATAATTAGCATTTAAGTAATAATGCATAATTATACTAATTTAGGAAAATATCTTCATTATAGTTATATAAAATCAATATTTAATGCATTATTAATCTACTTATCAATTATCAATCAAAAATATTTTTAATCATTTTAATAATAATAATAATAATAATAATAATAATAATAATAATAATAATAATAATAATAATAATAATAATAATAATATGATATGATAACGGCACCAGTTATTAATAACCAATTTATATTTCTCTAAATAAATTTATTTTTAAAAAATATCTTTATTATAATTATATTACAATATTGCAATTAGTATTTAATGAATAATGAATAATTATACTAATTTAAAAAAATATTTTTATTATAATTATATAAAATCAATATTTAGTACATTATTAAACTAATTATCTCTTGAAAATATTTTTAATCATTTTAATTATATTGATACAATTCTAATTCTTATTCATTATCCAATAATTTTATTAACGGCAAGTTGTTAACTTAATGATGATCCATTTATGTTGATAATAATAATAATAATAATAATAATAATAATAATAATAATAATAATAATAATAATAATAATAATAATGTGATATGATAATGATTGACAGAGAAAACATGTTAGAAAAAAATTTCTCAAAATAACTTCGTTGCAAGTATAGTTGCAAGTATAGATCTAAACTGACAATTAATCTTCAGTCAACATTTAATTAGGTTGTCACAAGTACAAACCCCAATAAAAATAAACTGAAGTATTCAAACCTCGAGTTGTCTCTCAAGAAATTGTAGGGAAGTGTATTTATTATTGGTTATGATGTACTTCTTTTTGGGGTTTTGAAATAATGAACAAGAAAATATAAATTGCGAGAAAAATAAACTAACAACTAAGAACGGTCCTAACAAGGATTGAGAATTGGAATTCCTATCCTCATTATCATCATCAATTGATGGTAAGTGCGAATCGCTTTCACTTAGTTATCCTCTAACAAATGAAGGAAAGCCAAGCGAGCAAAATCGACTTAAGTTGACGAGTCCTAGTAAAAAACTAGATTTAGTGAGGCTCAAGCAAACTAGCAACTTTCAATCACCAATCAACAAAAGAATTTTGATAACTCAAGAGTCTCTAATTAATCAATCCAAGTTAAGAACATAAAAATATCTTTTAAAATCCAACCAAGCATTTTATCAAACATTTGGAAGGCACAAAATAAAAGCATAGAAAAGTAACAAGAAATAGTAAAATCTAAGATTAACAAATGTAAGGAATCAATAACCAACAATTAAAAAAAGAAGCAATAAACATGAAATACCTCAAATTGCATTAAAAAGAAATTGAATCTAACAAGAAGAGTTCATAAACTAAATTGGAAAAATAAAGAAATCAACAAAAGAAGATAAACTAAGATACTAGAACAATAAAAGGTAGAAGAAAACTAAATTAAAGTAAGATAAAATTCTGAAGCTAAGAAAAAATAAGACTGAAAACCTAAAACCTAGAGAGAGGAGAGAGCCCCTTTCTTAGAAATCTACATCTAAAACCTAAAGTGTAAAAGTGAATGAATGAATGATGAATGATTCCCATCTCCACTCTGCAGCCTCTCCTCTTGTCTTCAATTTTGGGCCTGAAATAGGTCAAAAGCAGCCCAGAAATCGCCCCCAGCATTTTCTTGTAACTGACGCACGTGACGTTTGTCACACGTACGCGTCAGCCATGTGTACGCATCACTGGATATTGAACTTGCCACGCGTACGCATCATCCATGCGTGTGCATCGAGGCCAGCTTTTCAAATCTCCAAATTCTTGTGTTCCTTCCACTTTTGCATGCTTCATTTCCATCCTCTAAACCATTCCTATCCTATAAAACCTCAAAACACTTAATACACATATCACGGCATCGAATGGTAATAAGAGAAGATTACAAATTAGCAATTTTAAGGCCAAAGTAGCATGTTTTCAATTACAGAAATCCACTTCCGGGGCCCACTTGGTGTGTGTTTGGGCTGAGCTTTGAAGCTTTCATGTGCATAGGCCATTTTTGGAGTTAAACTCTAGTTTGGATGCCAGTTTGGGTATTTAACTCCAGTTCTGGTGCCAGTTCTGGCGTTTTACACCAGAAAAGGGTCTCTGGTATGCGTTTGGACGCCAGTTTGGGCCATCAAATCTCAGGCAAAGTATAGACTATTATACATTTCTGGAAAGCCTAAGATGTCTACCTTTCAATAAAATTGAGGGCGTGCCAATTGGGCTTCTGTAGCTCCAGAAAATTCACTTTGAGTGCAGAAGGGTCAGAATCCAACAGCATATGCCGTCCTTTCTCAGCCTCTGATCAGACTTTTGCTCAGGTCCCTCAATTTCAGCCAGAAAATACCTGAAATTACAGAAAAACACACAAACTCATAGTAAAGTCCAGAAATGTGATTTTTGTATAAAAACTAATAAAAATATACTAAAAAGTAACTAAAACATACTAAAAACTATGTAAAAACAATGCCAAAAAGCGTATAAATTATCCGCTCATCACAACACCAAACTTAAATTGTTGCTTGTCCCCAAGCAACCAAAAACAAAATAAGATAAAAAGAAGAGAATATAAAATAAATTTCAAAATATCAATGAAGCTTAGTTCCAATTAGATGAGCGGGACTAGTAGCTTTTTGCTTCTGAACAGTTTTGGCATCTCACTTTATCCTTTGAAGTTCAGAATGATTGACATCCATAGGAACTCAGAATTCAGATAGTGTTATTGATTCTCCTAGTTTAGCATGTTGATTCTTGAACACAGCTACTTTATGAGTCTTGGCCGTGACCCTAAGCATTTTATTTTCCAATATTACCACCGGATACATAAATGCCACAGACACATAACTGGGTGAACCTTTTTATATTGTGACTCAGCTTTGCTAGAGTCCCCAGTTAGAGGTGCCCGGAGTTCTTAACCATACTCTTTTTTCTTTGGATCACGACTTTAACCACTCAGTCTCAAGCTTTTCACTTGGACCTTCATGACACAAGCACAAGGTTAGGGACAACTTAATTTAGCCGCTTAGGCCAGAATTTTATTCCTTTGGGCCCTCCTATCCACTGATGCTCAAAGTCTTGGATCCTCTTTACCCTTGCCTTTTAGTTTAAAGGGTTATTGGATTTTTGTTCTTGCCTTTTGGTTTAAAGAGCTATTGGCTTTTTCTGCTTGCTTTTTCTTTTTCTTTTTTTTCTTTATTTTTCGCCTTCTTTTTTTTCGCAAGCATTGTGTTATTCACTACTTTTTCTTGCTTCAAGAATCAATTTTATGGTTTTTCAGATTATCAATAACATTTCTCTTTTTTCATTATTCTTTCAAGAGCCAACAATTTTAACATCCATAAACTTCACTATAAAAAATATGCACTGTTCAAGCATTCATTCAGAAAACAAAAATTATTGCCACCACATCAAAATAATTAAAATAATTTCAAGATAAAATTTGAAATTCATGTACTTCTTATTCTTTTGCAAATAGAAACATTTTTCATTTAAGAAAGGTGAAAGATTCATGGAACATTCATAGCTTTAAGACATAGACACTAAACACTAATGATCATGTAATAAAGACACAAACACAGACAAAACATAAAGCATAAAACCGAAAAACAGAAAAATAAGAAAAAGAAAATTAAAGAACAGGTCCACCTTAGTGACGGCGGCTAGTTCTTCCTCTTGAAGATCCTATGGAGTGCTTGAGCACCTCAATATCTCTTCCTTGCCTTTGTTGCTCCTCCCTCATGGCTCTTTGGTCCTCTCTAATTTTATGGAGGATAATGGAGTGCTCTTGGTGCTCCATCCTTAGTTGCTCCATGTTGGAACACAAATCTCCTAAAGAGGTGTTGAGTTGCTCCCAATAGTTGTATAGAGGGAAATGCATCCCTTGAGGCATCTCAGAGATTTCTTGATGAGGAATTTCCTCATGCTTTTGTTGAGGTCCATGAGTGGGCTCTCTTGTTTGCTCCATCCTCTTTTTAGTGATGGGCTTGTCTTCTTCAATGAGGATGTCTTCCTCTATGACAATTCTAGCTGAATTGCATAGGTAACAGATGAGATGAGGAAAGACTAACCTTGCCAAAATGGAAGGCTTGTCAGCCACCTTGTATAGTTCTAGAGGTATGATCTCATGAACTTTCACGTCCTCTCCAATCATGATACTATGGATCATGATAGCCCGATCCACAATTACTTCGGACCGGTTGCTAGTAGGAATGATGGAGCGTTGGATGAACTCCAACCATCCTCTAGCCACAGGTTTGAGGTAGGCCTTTTTAGTTGAACTGGCTTACCTTTGGAGTCTCTCTTCCATTGGGCTCCTACCACATAGATGTCCATGAGGACTTGGTCCAACCTTTGATCAAAGTTGACTTTTCTAGTGAAAGGATAAGAATCTCCTCTCATTATTGGCAAGTGGAATGCCAACCTCAGTTTTTGGACTGAAATCCAAGTATCTCCCCCAAACCATTGTGAGCCAATTCTTTGGGTTTGGGTTCATACTTTGATCATGGTTCTTAGTGATCCATGCATTAGCATAGAACTCTTGAACTATTAAGATTTTGACTTGTTGGATGGTGTTGGTGAGATCTTTCCAACCTTTTCTCCGAACCTCACATCAGATCTCTGGATATTCACTCTTTTTTAGCATCAAGGGGACCTCGGGGATCACCTTTTTCTTGGCCACAACTTCATAGAAGTGGTCTTGATGGACTTTTGAGATGAATCTTTCCATCTCCTATGACTCGAAGGTGGAAGTAATTGCCTTTCCTTTCCTCTTTCTAGAGATTTCTTCGGCCTTAGGTGCCATTAATGGTTATGGAAAAATAAAAGCCAGAGATTTTTCCTATACCAAACTTAAAAGGTTTGCTCGTCCTCGAGCAAAAGAAGAAAGAAGGGAGTAGAAGAAGAAAAAATGGAGGAGATGGAAGTGTATTAGTGGTTCCACCAAGGGGGGAGAAGTGTTTGTGATGTGTGAAATTGAGGGTGGTAAGGAGGGGTATTTATAAGGTAAGGAGGAGAGGGAATCCGTGTGAGAATGGGTGGGATTGGGAGGGAAATGGTTTGAATTTGAATGGTGAGGTAGGTGGGGTTTTATTAAGGGCCTTTGGGGAAGAGTGGATGGATGTGAGTGGTGGAGAGATTATGGGGAAGAGGGTAGGATTTGATAGGTGAAAGGTGTTTGGGGAAGAGTGTTATGGAAAGGTGAACGAAATTGCAATCACACTTTTCCAACTCCGCACTACTAACCAGCAAGTGCACTGGGTCGTCCAAGTAATAAAACCTTACACGAGTAAGGGTCGATCCCACAGAGATTGTCGGCTTAAGGCAAGCTATGGTCATCTTGTAAATCTTAGTCAGGCGGATTCAAATGGATATGAGGATTTGATAATTAAAAGATATATAAAACATAAAATACAATAAAGATACTTATGTAATCCATTGGTGGGAATTTCAGATAAGCGTTTGGAGATGCTTTCTTGCTTCTGAACCTCTGCTTTCCTATTGTTTTCATCCAATCATGCGTGCTCCCTTCCATGGCAAGCTGTATGTTGGTGGATCACCGTTGTCAATGGCTACCATCCATCCTCTCAGTGAAAATGGTCCAGGTACGTTTTCGCACAGCTAATCATCTGTCAGTTCTGACTTGTGTCAGAATAGGATCTCTCTATCCTTTTGCACACTGTCACTGCGTCCATGATTCACGAGTTTGAAGCTCGTCACAGTCATCCTTTCCCCAATCCTACTCGGAATACCACAGATAAGGTTTAGACTTTCTGGATCTCAGGAATGCTGCCAATTGGTTTTAGCCTATACCACGAAGGTTCTAACCTCACGGACTCGAATGCTCTGTTGTCAGGAGAGGCAAGTGAAATCCGTGGATCAGAGACCCAAGAGTTAAACTCTGGCTATCGTTCAATGACTACGTTGAACATCATGTAGACCGCTTGTGGTTGTTAGGCACGCGGATCTTGGCTAAGCGAGTAACGAAGATAGTGGGTGATTGTCACGGGTCACCCCTTCATTTTGACTTAACTGAATTAAGTACGAGAGTATATCTTGGAGAAGAAGTAGGCATGAATTGAAAGAAAAACAATAGTACTTGCATTAATTCATGAAGAACAGCAGAGCTCCGCACCTTAATCTATGAGGTGTAGAAACTCCACCGTTGGAAAATATATAAGAGAGAAAGGTCTAGGCATGGCCGAATGGCCAGCCTCCCTCAAAGTGATCAAAAGATCAAAAGATGATCAAAAGATAAAATACAATAGTCAAAAGTGCTATTTACTTCCGGGGCCCACTTGGTGTGTGTTTGGGCTGAGGTTTGAAGCTTTTACGTGCATAGGCCATTTTTGGATTTAAACGCTAGCTTGGATGCCAGTTTGGGCGTTTAACTCCAGTTCTGGTGCCAGTTCTGGCATTTTACGCTAGAAAAAGGGTCTCTGGTGGGCGTTTGAACGCCAGTTTGGGCCGTAAAATCTCGAAAAAAGTATGAACTATTATACATTTCTGGAAAGTCTAAGATGTCTACTTTCTAACGAAATTGAGAGTGCGCCAATTGGGTTTCTGTAGCTCCAGAAAATCCACTTCGAGTGCAGGAGGGTCAGAATCCAACAACATCTGCAGTCCTTTCTCAGCCTCTGAATCAGACTTTTGCTCAGGTCCCTCAATTTTTCCCAGAAAATACCTAAAATTAAAAAAAAACACAAAAACTCATAGTAAAGGCCAGAAATGTGATTTTTTTATAAAAACTAATAAAAATATACTAAAAAGTAACCAAAACACAATAAAAACTATGTAAAAACAATGCCAAAAAGTGTATAAATTATCCGCTCATCAAGCGTATATTTTATATGCTTTTTGGCATCATTTTCATATTATTTTAGTTATATTTTGTTTAAGTTTTATTATATTTTCATAGGTTTTAGTGCTAAATTCACATTTTTGGATTCTACTTTGAGTTGTGTTTTCTGATGATTTCAGATAATTTCTGGTTGAAATTGAGGAGTTTTTGCAAAGTCCGATTCAGAGGCAAGGAAAGCGTAGCAGATGCTATCAGATTCTGACCTCCATGTACTCAAATGAGAATTTCTAGACCTAATGGGTTATACTTTTCTTCGAAGGAGCATACCCATATTTGGCGTTAAACGCCAAGGCGTTACCCCCTTTCTGGCGTTCAACGCCCCAAAGGAACCTACGCCAGCGTTGAACGCCACATTCCACCCTATTCCTGGCGTTCAATGCCACCAAGAGGCACAAGGCAGCACCAATCACCCCCCCAATGGGCGTTCAACGCCCATTCTTCAAGATGGACGCCAAGCTCAACCCAAGTACTCAACTAAAGTGGGCCCAAGAGTAGATTTTCGCACCTCTAGTCTAGTCTATCATAATTTGTACTTTTTAGTTATTAGGTTAATATATATAGAAGAAGATCAACCTTATTGAGAAGCTTCTTCCACCACTTTCGAATTCATATTACTTTCTGTAAGCTATGAGCTACTAAACCTCCTAAGTTAGGGTTAGGAGCTCTGGTGATTCTCATGGATTAATAATATTACTGTTTCTATTTCACTACTCGTTTGATTGTATTCTCTTATGAATTTTTGTTCTTCATCTCATGAATTGAGGATGAACTATAACATTCATCGTTGTTCTACATGGGTTCCGTGTGAGTCCTGACCCAGATAGCATTGAACCATAGCAAGAGAATGTACTGCGGATTCCAAGAGAGTGCCTGGGCGACTTTGGATAAGTGACATAAAATTCCGTTGACCATGGGTTATTGAGGTCTCTGTGGCGTTAAGGCTAGAGTCAGAGAAGCAGCATTCTCTGATCCGGAAGATCCGACCATGTTTGTAGCGTTTTGAGTAGGATCGTGAAAGGGAGTGGATTGCTTAGGTCTTCACCTTCGGCTATAGCGGGAAACCATGAGTTAACTTGATGAGGATGCTACATGAGTTGCTTAGATATGGTGGACTGCTATGGTTTAGAAGAGGCTAACTTGATGAGGATGCTACATGAGTTAGTCAATTACGGTTGCCATTGAATGGATATTTGTTATTGAAGTAGACAGTAAAAAAAGTTAATCCGAAAAGAATACGCATCTCCAAAGCCTTAATTGAATCTATATCATTGTTTTCACATCAATCTGGTATTTTGTTCTTTACTATTTTGTTTATGCTTCAAACAAACAACTAACTTTTCTAATCTCCTTACTAAGATTTACAAGATAGCCATTGTTTGCTCAATCTAACAATCTCTATGGGATTCGACCCTCACTCACATGAGGTATTACTTGGACGACCCAGTGTACTTGCCAATTTAGTTGTGCGGAGTTCAATTCCGCGCACCAACTGTAAATGTCCTTTTTGAATCTTCTTCCATGATTTCTACATATCCATAAGGAGAGACTTTGGTGATCAAGAATGGCCTACCATCTTGAATTGAGTAACAGAACTCTTTGGCCAGGCTCAAAGCTCCTTGTTGCTATCTTTTGGCCATGCCACCTCTTGGTTTTATCCTTGTACATCTTGGCACTTTTATAGGTGGTGCACGAAATTGCAATAACACTTTTTGCAATCCGCACAACTAACCAGCAAGTGCACTGGGTCGTCCAAGTAGTACCTTACGTGAGTAAGGGTCGAATCCCACGGAGATTGTTGGTTTGAAGCAAGCTATGTTTATCTTATTATTCTTAGTTAGGATGCCAACACCAGTGTTTTTCAAGTTCAGTGAAGAAAGGGGAAAGGGCATAAAATAAATACTTGTTATGCAGTAATGGAGAATATGTTGGAGTTTTGGAGATGCTTTGTCTTGATTTATTCCTGTAATGTAATATTCCATCCATGGAAAAGTGCAAAGTTTCCTCCATGGCAAGCTGTATGTAGGGTGTCACCGTTGTCAATGGCTACTTCCCATCCTCTCAGTGAAAATGGTCCAAATGCTCTGTCACAGCACGGCTAATCATCTGTCGGTCCTCAATCAGGTTGGAATAGAATCCAATGATTCTTTTGCGTCTATCACTAACGCCCAGCCTTCAGGAGTTTGAAGCTCATCACAGTCATTCAATCACGGAATCCTACTCGGAATACCACGGACAAGGTTTAGACTTTCTGAATTCTCATGAATGCCGCCATCAATCTAGCTTATACCACGAAGATTCTGATTAAAGAATCTAAGAGAAGCTCATTCAATCTGATGTAGAATGGAGGTGGTTGTCAGACACACGTTCATGGATTGAGGAAGGCGATGAGTGTCACGGATCATCACCTTCTTCATAGTTAAGAGCGAATGAACATCTTAGATAGGAACACACACGTTTGAATGGAGAAATAGAAACAATTGCATTAATTCATCGAGACGCTGCAGAGCTCCTCACCCCCAACAATGGAGTTTAGAGACTCATGCCGTCAAAGTGTATAAAATTCAGATCTGAAAATGTCATGAGGTACAAGATAAGTCTCTAAAAGTTGTTTAAATAGTAAACTAGTAACCTAGGTTTACAGAATATGAGTAAACTAAGATAATTGGTGCAGAAATCCACTTATCGGGCCCACTTGGTGTGTGCTGGGGTTGAGACTAATGCTTCTCACGTGCTTGGGCTATTTCTGGAGTTGAATGCCAGGTTGTGACGTGATTTGGGCGCTGAACTCCAACTTGTAACCTGTTTCTGGCGCTGGACGCCAGACAGCAGCATGAAACTGGTGTTGAACGCCAGTTTACGTGATCTGCTACTTGATTCTCTGTCCCTTTTCTGTCTCTTATTTCTATATCAAACTCTTGCAGAAGTAACACCCATCTAATGAGTCTGGATTTTGAATCCTGCTTTGTGAGTAGATATTTAAGAGCAGCATGATCAGTGTACACAATCACTTTTGATCCTACCAAATAGGATCTGAACTTGTCAATGGCGTAAACCACTACAAGCAGCTCTTTTTCTGTGGTTGTGTAATTCTTCTGTGCGTCATTTAAAACACGACTGGCATAGTAAATGACGTGCAAAAGCTTGTCATGCCTCTGTCCCAATACTGCACCAATGGCATGGTCACTGGCATCACACATCAATTCAAATGGTAATGTCCAGTCTGGTGCAGAGATGATTGGTACTGTGACCAATTTAGCTTTCAGAGTCTCAAATGCCTGCAGACACTCTTTATCAAAGATAAATGGCATGTCAGCAGCTAGCATGTTGCTCAGAGGTTTGGCGATTTTTGAAAAATCCTTTATAAACCTCCTATAGAATCCTGCATGCCCCAGAAAGCTTCTGATTGCCTTAACATTGCCAGGTGGTGGTAATTTTTCAATTACCTCTACCTTAGCTTGATCCACCTCTATTCCCTTGTTCGAGATTTTGTGCCCAAGGACAATTCCTTCAGTCACCATAAAGTGACATTTTTCCCAGTTTAAAACCAGGTTAGTCTCTTGGCATCTCTTAGAACAAGTGCTAGATGGTCAAGACAGGAGCTGAATGAGTCTCCAAATACTGAAAAGTCATCCATGAAGACTTCCAAAAAGTTTCCACCATATCAGAGAAAATTGAGAGCATGCACCTCTGAAAAGTTGCAGGTGCATTGCACAGGCCAAATGGAATCCTTCTGTATGCAAATACTCCATATGGACATGTGAATGCCGTTTTCTCTTGATCTTTTGGATCTACTGCAATTTGATTATAACCAAAATATCCATCTAGGAAGCAGTAGTATTCATGACCTGCCAGTCGTTCTAGCATCTGGTCTATGAATGGTAAAGGAAAATGATCCTTTCTGGTGGCTGTATTGAGCCTTCTATAATCAATACACATACGCCACCCAGTAACTGTTCTTGTAGGAACCAGTTCATTTTTTTCATTATGAACCACTGTCATGCCACCTTTCTTAGGGACAACTTAGATAGGGCTCACCCAGGGGCTGTCAGAAATAGGATAAATAATCCCAGCCTCTAGTAATTTAGTGACCTCTTTCTGCACCACTTCTTTCATGGCTGGATTCAGCCGCCTTTGTGGTTGAACAACTGGCTTGGCGTCATCCTCCAGTAAGATCTTGTGCATACATCTGGCTGGGCTAATGCCCTTGAGATCACTGATGGACCACCCCAAGAGCTGTCTTGTGTGTCCTTAGCACTTGAATTAGTGCTTCCTCTTCCTGTGGCTCTAAGGTAGAGCTTATGATTACAGGGAAGGTATCACCTTCTCCCAGAAATACATATTTCAGGGATGGTGGTAATGGTTTGAGTTCGGGTTTTGGAGGTTTCTCCTCTTCCTGAGGGATTTTCAGAGGTTCTATTATTTTCTTTGATTCCTCCAAATCAGGCTTAACATCTTTAAAGATGTCCTCTAGCTCTGATTCGAGATTCTCAGCCATATTGACCTCTTTTACCAGAGAGTCAATAATATCAACACTCATGCAGTCATTTGGGGTGTTTGGATGTTGCATGGCTTTGACAACATTCAACTTGAACTCATCCTCATTGACTCTCAAGGTTACTTCCCCTTTTTGGACGTCAATGAGGGTTCGGCCAATTGCTAGGAAAGGTCTTCCTAGAATGAGAGTTGCACTCTTGTGCTCCTCCATTTCCAGCACCACAAAGGCAGTAGGAAAGGCAAATGGCCCTACCTTGACAATCATGTCTTCAATCACGCCTGATGGGTATTTAATGGAGCCATCAGCAAGTTGAAGACAGATCCTGGTTGGTTTGATTTCTTTAGTCAAACCAAGCTTTCTGATAGTAGATGCAGGTATTAGATTGATACTTGCCCCAAGATCACATAAAGCTTGCTTGGTACAAGTACCCTCTAATGTACATGGTATCATAAAGCTCACGGGATCTTTAAGCTTCTTAGGTAAGCTTTTCAGAATGACTGCACTGCATTCTTCAGTGAGGTAGACTTTTTCAGTTTCCCTCCAATCCTTCTTATGACTTAAGATCTCTTTCATGAACTTAGCATAAGAGGGTATTTGCTCAAGTGCTTCTGCAAACGGAATCTTTATTTCAAGAGTCCTGAGATAGTCTGCAAAGCGAGCAAATTGCTTATCTTGTTCCGCTTGGCGGAGTTTTTGAGGATAAGGCATTTTAGCTTTATATTCCTCAACCTTAGTTGCTGCAGGTTTATTACCTACAGAAGTGGGTTGGGAAGCCTTTTTAGAAAGGTTGTTATCAGCACTTGTATGTGACTGATCCCCCACTGGCGTTTGAATGCCAGGTGTGGAAGCTGGAGTGGCGTTAGACGCCACCTCCTTATTTGTTACTGGCATCTGAACGCCAGAACTGCGCTCCCTGTGGGCGTTCAACGCCGGATTCATGCTTGTTTCTGGCGTTGAACGCCAGGAATGAGCATGGTCTGGGCGTTCAGCGCCAGTATTGTTCCTTTCTGGGCTCTGATTGTCCTCAGAGGGATTTTGATTGGCCATTTGTTCATTTCTTGGCTTCCTGCTGCTTTGAAGTGAGGTATTTAATGTTTTCCCACTTCTTAACTGAACTGCTTGGCATTCTTCTGCTATTTGTTTTGACAGTTGCTTTTCTGTTTGCTTTAACTGTACTTCCATATTCCTGTTAGCCATTCTTGTTTCCTGTAGTATTTCTTTGAATTCGGCTAGCTGCTGGGTTAGAAAGTCTAATTGCTGATTGAATTCATTAGCCTGATCCACAGGACTGAGTTCATCAGTTACTGCTTTAGCTTCTTCTTTCATGGAAGGTTCACTACTTAGGTACATATGCTGATTTCTGGCAACTGTATCAATAAGCTCTTGAGCTTCTTCAATTATTTTTCTCATATGTATAGATCCACCAGCTGAGTGGTCTAGAGAAATCTGAGCTTTTTCTGTAAGCCCATAGTAGAAGATGTCTAATTGCACCCACTCTGAAAACATTTCAGAGGGGCATTTTCTTAGCATCTCTCTGTATCTCTCCCAGGCATCATAAAAGGATTCATTATCTCCTTGTTTGAAGCCTTGGATGCTTAGCCTTAGCTGTGTCATCCGTTTTGGAGGGAAATAGTGATTCAGGAATTTTTCTGACAGCTGTTTCCATGTTTTTATGCTGTTCTAAGGCTGATCATTTAACCACCTCTTAGCTTGATCTTTTACAGCAAATGGAAACAGTAATAATCTGTAGACATCCTGATCTACTTCCTTATCATGTACTGTGTCAGCAATTTGTAAAAATTGTGCCAGAAACTCTGTAGGTTCTTCCTGTGGAAGACCAGAATACTGGCAGTTTTGCTGCACCATGATAATGAGCTGAGGATTCAACTCAAAGCTACTAACTCCATTGGAGGGTATACAGATACTACTCCCATATGAAGCAGTAGTGGGGTTAGCATATGACCCCAGAGTCCTCTTGGACTGTTCATTCCCACTTAGTTCCATAATGGAATAAAGGAGATGATATGTATGTTAATATTATTTATTTTATAAAAATTTATTTTATAAAATAAAATAAAAACGAAATAAATAAAAGAAATTGAAAATATTTTGAAATTGAAATCTAAACTTTTATATAAAATTTTCGAAAATGTAGTTTAAAATTAGTTAGGAAAGATTTTTTTTTTGAATTTTGAATTTTTTGATGAAAGAGAAAAACACACAAAAGACACAAGACTTAAAATTTTTAGATCCAATGCTCCTTATTTTCGAAAATTTTTGGAGGGAAAACACCAAGGAACACCAAACTTAAAAATTTTAAGATTAAAACGCAAGAAAGACTCAAGAACACCTTGAAGAACAAAAGAAAGAACACCAAACTTAAAATTTTTTAGAAAACCAAGATAAATTTTTGAAAATTAAAGAAAAATTAACAAGGAAACACCAAACTTAGAGTTTGGCACAAGATTCAATCAAGGAAAAATTATTTTTGAAAAAGATTCCAAAGAAGATACCCAATTATCAAGAACAACTACTAAAGCTCCAGCCAATTGGGCAGCAACGTCAGTGTTGATTTTAAAGATGTATTATATTTATGGATAAAAGTATAAAATTTTTGAAAGTTAATGTTTTGAAAAAGTACAAGAAAAACAAGAAAGGACACAAAACAAGAAAAAAACTCAAGATCAAACAAGCAAGATAAACAAGAACAACTTGAAGATCAATGAAGAACAAAGAACACAAGTTCGAAAATTTAAAGAAAAATATAAAATGTGCAATTAACACCAAACTTAGAACAAGACACTAAACTCACGAAAATTAACAATTAATTAAGAAAAATAATATTTTTGAAAAGAAATTTTTGAAAAGAAACTATCCTATCAGAATTTAATGACTCCATAACAACAAAAATAAATTATTCCTAATCTAAGAAATAAAATAAACCTTTAGTTTGTTCAAACTCGAACAATCCCCGGCAACGGCGCCAAAAACTTGGTGCACGAAATTGCAATAACACTTTTTGCAATCCGTACAACTAACCAGCAAGTGCACTGGGTCGTCCAAGTAGTACCTTACGTGAGTAAGGGTCGAATCCCATGGAGATTGTTGGTTTGAAGCAAGCTATGTTTATCTTATTATTCTTAGTCAGGATGCCAACAACAGTGTTTTTCAAGTTCAGTGAAGAAAGGGGAAAGGGCATAAAATAAATACTTGTTATGCAGTAATGGAGAATATGTTGGAGTTTTGGAGATGCTTTGTCTTGATTTATTCCTGTAATGTAATATTCCATCCATGGAAAAGTGCAAAGTTCCCTCCATGGCAAGCTGTATGTAGGGTGTCACCGTTGTCAATGGCTACTTCCCATCCTCTCAGTGAAAATGGGCCAAATGCTCTGTCACAGCACGGCTAATCATCTGTCGGTCCTCAATCAGGTTGAAATAGAATCCAATGATTCTTTTGCGTCTGTCACTAACGCCCAGCCTTCAGGAGTTTGAAGCTCATCACAGTCATTCAATCACGAAATCCTACTCGGAATACCACGGACAAGGTTTAGACTTTCCGAATTCTCATGAATGACGCCATCAATCTAGCTTATACCACGAAGATTCTGATTAAAGAATCTAAGAGAAGCTCATTCAATCTGATGTAGAATGGAGGTGGTTGTCAGACACACGTTCATGGATTGAGGAAGGTGATGAGTGTCACGGATCATCACCTTCTTCATAGTTAAGCGCGAATGACCATCTTAGATAGGAACACACACGTTTGAATGGAGAAATAGAAACAATTGCATTAATTCATCGAGACGCTGTAGAGCTCCTCACCCCCAACAATGGAGTTTAGAGACTCATGCCATCAAAGTGTATAAAATTCAGATCTGAAAATGTCATGAGGTACAAGATAAGTCTCTAAAAGTTGTTTAAATAGTAAACTAGTAACCTAGGTTTACAGAATATGAGTAAACTAAGATAATTGGTGCAGAAATCCACTTATGGGACCCACTTGGTGTGTGCTGGGGCTGAGACTAACGCTTTTCACGTGCTTGGGCTGTTTCTGGAGTTGAACGCCAGGTTGTGACGTGTTTTGGGCGCTGAACTCCAACTTGTAACCTGTTTCTGGCGCTGGACGCCAGACAGCAGCATGAACGCCAGTTTACGTCATCTATCTTCGTGCAAAGTATGAACTATTATATATTGCTGGAAAGCTCTAGATGTCTACTTTCCAACCCAATTGAGAGCGCGTCAATTAGACTCTTATAGCTCTAAAAAATTCATTCCAAGTGCAGGAAGGTCAGGATCCAACAGCATCAGCAGTCCTTTTTCAGCCTAACTCAGATTTTTGCTCAGCTCCCTCAATTTCAGCCAGAAAATACCTGAAAGCATAGAAAAACACACAAACTCATAGTAAAGTCCAGAAATATGATTTTTGCCTAAAAACTAATAATATTCTACTAAAAACTAACTAAAATGTGCTAAAATCTACATGAAATTACCCCCAAAAAAGCGTATAAAATATCCGCTCATCAATAGGCTTTTTGTCCAAATTCTTTTAACGCATTTAGTTGCAGGAGTCTCCTTTCACCAACAGCTTTTATATAAAAATTCAAGAATCTTGTAGTCCAGAATGCTTTGCGTTCCAATTCTACTGGTAAATGGCAAGACTTACCATAAACTAATTGGTATGGAGACATGCCAATTAGTTCCTGAAAGCTATTCTATAGGCCTATAAGGCATCATCTAGCTTTTTAGACCAATCTTTCCTGGAGGTTTCAACAGTCTTCTCAAGAATTCTCTTGAGCTTCTTATTAGAAATTTTAGCTTGTCCACTTGTTTAGGGGTGGTATTGTATAGCAATTCTGTGTTTCACCCCATATCTGTGAAGGATGACTTCAAGTTATTTATTACAAAAGTGGCTCTCTCCATCATGAATCAAAGATCTAGGCACACCAAATCTACTGCATATATTCTTCCACAAGATATTCAAGACCACCTTAGCATTATTTGTGATTGAAGGGATTACCTTAACCCACTTTGAAATATAATCCACAGCTACTAGAATATAATTGTATGAGTATGAGCATGGGAATGGTCCCATGAGATCAATGATCCATACATCAAATAACTCCACTTCTAGTATATAGTTCTGTGGCATTTCATTTTTTAAGGCAAGTTTCCTGCTCTTTCACATTGATCACACCTTCTCACAAACTCTCTTGCATATTTAAAGATGGATGGCCAAAAGAAGTCACATTGAAGCACTTTTGATGCTGTTCTTTCTCCCCCAAAGTGACCTCCGTACTCAGATCCATGACAATGCCATAGCACCTCTTGAGGCTCCTCATAAGATATGCATCTCCTTATCATTCCATCAGAACATCTCTTGAATAAATAAGGCTCATCCCAAAGAAAGTACTTAGCATCATGAATTATTTTCTTGGTTTGTTGCTTAATAAATTCTTGTTGGATGATCCTTGCTGTCTTATAGTTTGCAATGTCAACAAACTATGGTGTATTTTGAATCACAAAGAGATGTTCATCAGGGAAGCTTTCATTCAAAAGAACTTGTGAATCTTGGTTTTCTTCAAGTGTGAGTTGTAACGACCCAATTTTCGGCAGGTCCGGATCATTTCCAATCGTCAGGTGTTACTTTTTAGTAACCCTATACCCTTCTAGACTCTTTAATGTTTGAGCCTTTCCTACTAACGAAACCACATGTATTAGCTTATTTTTATCATATGCTTTTCTTAATAAATCCGTTAGCAACAGCCAAACACATTCTCAGAGATATACAGTATAAAATTAAATACCAAACTAACAATAAAGCCAAATAGCAACAAGATAACAAAAAAAACCTTCATACATATATACCTCTAGTTAGTTCATACAAACTTGACATGCATATATATATATATATATATAGACTTATATACAACTGACCACTTTCTAGATACCTGGTTCATATAAAAAACTCCTAAGCTGGTACCTAGACTAACAAAAGAAAAGAAAAAATATCAAGTCCTACCCCTCAAAGATGCTACAAAAGTGAGAGAAATCAAAGTCTAAGGAATAAAGACCATCTATCCTATAGTCTTTTCACCATCGGGCATAAGTCTGCAGGCATCATCTTAAGACTAGTCTCAAGCATCTCCTGTAGGGTATGATAACACATGCTCTTCTGGTACCCCTTTTAGTATATCTCCAGTGGCAGTAGTCAAATCGAAATCCTCCATCTGTGGAGAAAAGGGAAAAAGATTGGGTGAGAACTAATATGGTTCCCAGTAAGGTAACACATCAAGGACTCTCTATACTGTGACATAGAAGATTCCATACTTTCTTTGTTTTCTTCTCTTTCATATGAGTAGGAACAAAGATAAAGGAATTCTTGTTGAAGCTGATCCTGAATCTGAAAGGACTCTGAAGAGGAAGCTAGGAGAAGCTAAAGCACAACTCTCTGGAGAGGACCTGATAGAAATCTTCGAAAAAGAAAAAGACATGGCAACCGAAAATAACACCAATGCCAACAATGCAAGGAAGGTGCTTGGTGACTTTACTGCACCAACTCCCAACTTCTATGGGAGAAGCATCTCTATTCCTGCCATTGGAGCAAGCAACTTTGAGCTTAAGCCTCAATTAGTTTCTTTGATGCAACAGAATTGCAAGTTTCATGGACTTCCATTGGAAGATCCTCATCGGTTCTTGGCTGAATTTTTGCAAATCTGTGACATTGTTAAGACCAATGGAGTTGATCCCGAGGTCTACAGACTTCTGCTTTCCCTTTTGCTGTAAGAGACAGAGCTAGTATATGGTTGAACTCACAACCTAGAGACAGCCTAAACTCTCGAGAGAAGCTAGTCAATGCCTTCTTAGCTAAATTCTTTCCACCTCAAAAGATGAGTAAGCTTAGAGTGAAAGTTCGAACCTTCAAACAGAAGGAAGGAGAATCCCTCTATGAAGCTTGGGAAAGATACAAGCAATTGATCAAAATGTGTCCTTCTAACATGCTTTCAGAATGGAGCATCATAGGTATCTTCTATGATGGTCTGTCTGAGTTATCCAAGATGTCATTGGACCATTCTGCAGGCGGATCTATTCATCTGAAGAAAAACGCCTGCAGAAGCCCAGGAAATCATTGAAATGGTTGTAAATAACCAGTTCATGTACATTTCTGAAAGAAATCCTATGAACAATGGGACAACTCAGAAAAAAAGGAGTTCTTGAGATTGATACTCTTAATGCCATATTGGCTCAGAATAAAATATTGACCCAGGAAGTCGATATAATTTCTCAGAATCTGACTGGATTGCAAGCTGCATCTGGCAATGCTAAAGAAGCCTCCTCTGAAGGAGAAGCTTATGACCTTGAGAATCCTGCAATGAAAGAGGTGAATTACATAGGAGAACCCTATGAAAACACCTACAATTCTTCATGGAGGAATCACCCAAATTTCTCATGGAAGGATCAACAGAAGCCTCAATAATGCTTCAATAACAATAATGGTGGGAGAAACAGATTTGGCAATAGCAAACCTTTTCCATCATCTTCTCAGCAACAGACAGAGAATTCTGAGCAGAGCCTTTCTGGCTTAGCAACCATAGTCTCTGATCTATCTAAGACCACACTAAGTTTCATGAATGAAACAAGATCCTCTATTAGAAATTTGGAGGCACAAGTGGGTCAGCTGAGTAAAAGAGTTACTAAAACTCCTCCTAGCACTCTCCCAAGTAATACAGAAGAGAATCCAAAAAGAGAGTGCAAGGCCATAACCATGACCAACATGGCCGAACCTGTAGAGGAGGGAAAGACAGTGATTCCCAGCGAGGAAGACCTCATGGGACATCCACTGACCACTAGGGAGTTCTCTCCTGAGAAACCAAAGGAATCTGAGGCTCATCTAGAGACCATAGAGATTTCACTAAACTTCCTATTACCATTCATGAGCTCTGAAGAATATTCTTCTTCTAAAAAAGATGAAGTTACCACTGAAGAGCAAATTGCTCAGTATCTAAGAGCAATCATGAAGCTGAATGCCAAATTATTTGATAATGAAACTTGGGAGGATGAACCTCCATTGCTCATTAATGAACTAAACACCTTGGCTCGGCTGAAGATACCTCAAAAGAAACTGGATCCCGGAAGGTTCTTAATACCTTGCACCCTTGGCACCATGACCTTTGAGAAGGCTCTATGTGACCTAGGGTCAAGTGTAAACCTCATGCCACTCTCTGTAATGGAGAAACTAGGGATCTTTGATGTATAAGCTACAAGAATCTCACTAGAGATGGCAGACAATTCAAGGAAACAGGCTTATGGACTTGTAGAGGATGTCTTAATGAAGGTTGAGGGCCTTTACATCCCTGTTGACTTCATAATCCTAGACACTGAGAAGGATGAGGATGAATCCATCATCTTAGGCAGACCCTTCCTAGCCACAGCAAAAGCTGTGATTGATGTTGACAGAGGAGAGTTGGTCCTTCAAGTGAATGAGAACTACCTTGTGTTTAAGGCTCAATGATCTCCTTCTGTACACATGGAGAAGAAGCATGAAAAGCTTCTCTCAATACAGAGTCAACCAGTTTGGTGTTGGGAGGCCCCAACCTTGCTCTGAATATCTGTGAAGCTCCATGAGAGCTCACTATCAAGCTATTGACATTAAAGAAGTGCTTATTGGAAGGCAACCCAATTTTTATTTTATGATAATTTTCTATTTTCCATTGTTATTTTATGTTTTCTTTAGGTTGATGATCATGTGGAGTCACAAAAACAACTACAAAAATAAAAACAAACTCAAAAACAGCATTAAAAATAGCACACCCTGGAGGAGGAACTTACTGGTGAAACGCCAGTAAGGGTAGCAAAATGGGTGTTAAACGGCCAGTCTGGCACCATTCTTAGTGTTTAACGCCAGAAAAAGGCACCAGACTGGCATTTAACGCCAGAAAAGGGCACCAAGTTGGCGTTCAACGCCAAAAAGGGAAGAAAAGCTGGCGTTAAACACCAGAAATGGGCAGCAATCTGGCGTTTAACGCCAGGATTAGCACTCAGAGGGCGTTTCCACGCCAAAATGGTGCATGGATGAGAAATTCTTGACACCTCAAGATCTGTGGACCCCACAGGATCCCCACCTACCTCAACTCACTCTCTCTCTTCTTCACACATTCCAATAACACCCTTTCCCAAATACCCTTCACCACTCACATCCACTCACCCTTCCCCAAAAACCCCACCTACCCCACCTTTCAAAATTCAATAACTTTCCCTCCCAAACCCAACCCCTAATACATGAACCCTACCCCTCTCTCCACTCCTATATAAACCCTTCATCCCTCCTTCATTTTCACACATCATAAACACTTCTTTCCACCCTTGGCCGAACCACTCAAACCTTTCCATCCCCTCCATTTTCTTCTTCTTCTCCTCCCTTCTTTCTTTTTTTTTTTCTCGAGGATGATCAAACATTTTAAGTTTTGTGTGGAAAAAGCGTTGCTTTTTATTTTTTCATAACCATTTATGGCACCTAAGGCCGGAGAAACCTCTAGAAAAAGGAAAGGGATGGCAAAAGCTTCCACCCCTGAGTCATGGGAGATGGAGAGATTCATCTCAAAGGTCTATCAAGATCACTTCTATGAAGTTGTGGCCAAGAAGAAGGTGATCCCTGAGGTCCCTTTCATGCTCAAAAGGAATGAGTATCCAGAGATCTGACATGAGATCTGAAGAAGAGGTTGGGAAGTTCTCACCAACCCCATTCAACAAGTCAGAATCTTAATGGTTCAAGAGTTCTATGCTAACGCATGGATCACCAAGAACCATTATCAAAGTGTGAACCCGAACCCAAAGAATTGGCTTACCATGGTTCGGGGGAAATACTTAGATTTTAGTCTGGAGAATGTAAGGTTGGCATTCAACTTGCCAATGATGCAAAGAGATGCACACCCCCACACTAGAAGGGTCAACTTTGATCAAAGGTTGGACCAAGTCCTCATGGACATATGTGTGAAAGGAGCTCAGTGGAAAAGAGACTCCAAAGGCAAGGCAGTTCAATTGAGAATGCATGACCTTAAACCCATGGCTAGAGGATGGTTGGAATTCATCCAACGCTCCATCATTCCTACTAGCAACTGATCCGAAGTGACTGTAGATCGGGCTATCATGAACCATAGCATCATGAGTGGAGAGGAAGTGGAAGTTCATGAGATCATACCTCTAGAACTGTACAAAGTGGCTGACAAGCCCTCCACTTTGGCAAGGTTAGCCTTCCCTCATCTCATCTATCACCTATGCAATTTAGCTGGAATTGTCAGACATCCTCATTGAAGAGGACAAGCCCATTACTAAGAAGAGGATGGAGCAAATAAGAGAGCCCGCTCATGGACCTCAACAAGAGCATGAGGAAGTCCCTCATCAAGAACTCCCTAAGATGCCTTAAGGGATGCATATTCCTCCACACAACTATTGGGAGCAACTCAAAACCTCTTTGGGAGATTTGAGTTCCAATATGAAGCAACTAAGGATGGAGCACCAAGAGCACTCCATTATCCTCCTTGAAATTAGAGAGGATCAAATAGCCATGAGGGAAGAGCAACAAAAATAAGGAAGAGACATAAAGGAGCTCATGCGTTCCATTGGATCTTCAAGAAGAACTAGCCGCCATCACTAAGGTGGACCCGTTCTTTGATTTTCTTGTTCTTATCTTTCTGTTTTTCGATTTTTATGCTTTGTGTGTCATCTATGTTTGTGTCTTCATTACATGATCATTAGTGTCTAGTGTCTATGTCTTAAAACTATGAATAATTCCATGAATCCTTCACCATTCTTAAATGAAAATGTGCCTAATTACAAAAGAACAAAAACTACTTGGATTTCAAATTTTATCTTGAAATTAGTTTAATTATTTTTATGTGGTGGCAATACTTTTTGTTTTCTGAATGAATGCTTGAACAGTGCATATTTTTTATAGTGAAGTTTATGAATATTAAAATTGTTGGCTCTTGAAAGAATGATGAACAAAGAGAAATGTTGTTGATAATCTGAAAAATCATGAAATTGATTATTGAAGCAAGAAAAAGCAGTGAAAAAAATATGGCGAAAAAAAAAAGAGAGAGAAGAAAGAAAAAGCAAGCAGAAAAAGCCAATAGCCCTTTAAACCAAAAGGTAAGGGTAAAGAGGATCCAAGGCTTTGAGCATTAATGGATAGGAGGGCCTAAAGGAATAAAATCCTGGCCTAAGCGGCTGAATCAAGCTGCCCCTAACCATGTGCTTGTGTCATGAACGTCCAAGTGAAAAGCTTGAGACAAGTGGCTAAAGTCGTGATCCAAAGCAGAAAGAGTGTGCTTAAGAACTCTGGACACCTCTAACTGGGGACTTTAGCAAAGATGAGTCACAAGCCACCTTGATGAGGAGCTCCCCATAAGTCCAACTTAAGGACAATAAATAAAAGTGCTAGGTGGGAGACACCCCACCATGGTAACATCTTTTCATTTTCTCTTTTGTAAATAGTGTAGAATCTAGTTGATTTCATATTTTGTTTAGTTAGTTGAGTATATTTGGTAGTTTAGTATGTTAAATAAGGTTTTATGTTGTTTTGGTAGTTGTTTGGAGGTTTGGAATGCTTGGATTGGTGCAAAAACATAGCAAAAAAAAATTTGAAAAACAAAGCACCATCCACGCGTATGCGCACTGCACGCATACGCGTGCATCAAGCGTTTTCGACCATCCACGCGCATGTGTACATGGCGCGTACGCGTGGATTGAGAAGTTCCACATTCCATACATTTTCCAGAGAGTTGTGCCTACGCCGCGCCAACATTGTGCCTTTGGCATAACCCCACTCGCGCACGCGTACATGACGCGTACGCACCACTCTCGAAATAAGCCATCGGTGCGCGTACGCGTGGATGCCCTTCCTTCAATCCACTTCTTTTCCTCTCCTCTTTCCATTTCTTTTTTCCTCCTTTCTTCTTTCCCTCTTCTACCCTTCATCCAACACTTCCAAACACCATGGATAACTATTTATTTTAGTTAGTTAATTAGTTAGTTAGTTAGTTTGTTAGATAGCTTTAATTTAGTTTTCATTTTATTTTCTCCATTTTCATTATAAGTGTTGGCTTATTGATCATGTTTACTACACATTGTTGCCTCTTATTGCCTAAATGCTATTTTAGCATGAATATTTTTAGATAATCTTTGTTGGATTCTATGATTGAGGTTATATTTTGCTACTTGGTTTTGAGTTCTTCATGCTTACCTTTTAAGAATACCAAGTGATGAGAATTGCCTTCGAGCTTGTAACTCTTTTTGAATTGCATGTTGTAGCTAGCCACCATGTGATTTGAGCCTTATTCTGTGATTAGGCAATTTCTTGATGGATGATAATGTGCATTTACCTTAATGTATTGTATTTCATGATCATATGCATCCATATACTTTAGCTTGAATGCTTTCATGCTTCTTTAATGCTTGCTTTACCTTACAAGTTCACTTAAAGCATCTCAAGCATACTAGAATGAGTAAAGTGCATGCTTCTTTTGTGACATAGCTTTTTATGCTAATGTGTGTTCTAAACCGCGCAATTTAGAATTCACACACCTATTTGTCATCAATGTCACACTAATTCACTCACTCATTTCTGGTGATCTACCTCATTCCAACAATGTATGCTTCCTTGCTTTTATATCTTCTCATCTTATGGTGTTATATTTTTGTTTTTCATGATGAATGCACCACAAGCAAACATGGAAGTAAGACTAAGAACACGCAGCAATCCGGAGACTCGCCATACCCACTTGCTCATCCTTCAATGCACTGAGGACGGTGCAAACTTTTAAGTGTGGGGAGGTTGTCCGACCGGTCGGCGATTTTAGGTGACAAGTTTCTAATTCCAACACTTTTGCATTTCAATTTAGGTTTTTAGGATTTTTACTTGCATTTTCTTATTTTTGCATATGTATACAAAATAAACTTAGTCAAAATAATAAAGTTTTTCAAGGATTTCTATCTATAGGGCACCTCAATTGATTTGAGTGAAAACTTTTCATTAAACTTGCTTGAATTATATATATTGTGGAGCGTGTTATGAGCTAAGAACACAAGCAAGTGAGACTTGAGCCTAATGGTGTGGTTACATCTTATAACCACTTATTTCCTTCTTGTGTGCATTATCTCTTACTATGATTGTAATCTTTGAATTGTTTGATTCTTTATGTCCATTATTTTGTGTATTCATTCATTTATATGATTGAGGCCATCATTTCATTTATCTTACTTACCCAAAAAGCCTTACCTTTTATCTTCCTTTGTTAGCCAACTTTGAGCCTACGCTTAACCCACTTGTTCTTATTTTAGCACATTACAAGCCTTAAAGCGAAAAACAATAATTGTCCTTAATTTGGATCTTTGATTGGCTTAGGCTAGTGTGTGTGAGTATCATTCAAGTGTGGGAACCTTGAGACATTGGGTGAATAAAAAGGTAGTTTTGTATTTTTATTGAAATTATTGGGAATTGGGTACATACTCATGTATTGATCAAATGTAAAACCTTATGCATCGAGGTTCTTGTATATAGAAAGAAAAAAATGAGAAAAACAAAAGAAAAAGAAAAAAAGAAAAATAATATGGAAAAGAGAAAGAAAAAGAAGAAAAAGAAAGAAAAAGAAGAAAAAGAAAGAAATAAAAAGGGGACAAAATGCCCCAAAGTGAAGCTCAATAAAATCAATGCATAAGTGTTGTGAAATAAAAAGAAAATGCATGAGTATGTGAAAAAGTGAGAAATGGGTAGTTAGGTTAGCTTTGAAATTGTATAGGATGTCATAGGTTAGGTGGAAAGTTTAAGCTTATCAAAGATTCAAATTTCAAGCTCACTTAACCATATATGCATCATAACTTGACCCTAGCCCCATTACAACCAAAGAAAAGACCTCATGATATATGTATGCATGCATGAAATATATGTCGATTGTTAGAAGAAAAACAAATCTTAGAAAGCATGATTAGGAGAGAATTGAGTGAATCAACCCTAAACACTTGAGCGAATAGAGTGCAAATACATCCGGTGAGGGTTTGATGCTCAATTACATGTTTTTGCCTATGATCATCTCTTTATGCAGTTTGTAAAAATATTTAATAACTCAATTCAATTGTGGATTAGACTTGCTAGTCCTTAGCCCTTGTACATATATGCTTCTTGGGAATTAATTTATTTTGACCAAGCAATTGCATTCATTTAGATAGTTGCATATAGGTAGATTGCATTTAGTTAGTTCCATTGAATAAATGTCATGCTCTTTACTTCATTCTTGGTTTAAGCATGAGGACATGCTTGGTTTAAGTGTGGGGAGGTTGATAAACCCCATTTGTAAGGTTTATCTTGTGCTTGATTTAGGGGATTTTATAACCTTTTACCCATATTTATCCATTGAAATAGCATGGTTTTATAACTTCTCCTTTAATTGTGCTTAAGAGTGAAAACATGCTTTTTAGGACTTAAAATAGCTAAATCTAATTCACCTTTGATTCCACTAGATGCCTTGATATGTTTGTTAGTGATTTCAGATTAAAAAGGCTAGGAATGGATCAAAGGAGTGAAGAGGAAAGCATGCAAAGTGGAGAAATCATGAAAAGTCAAAGAAGTTGAACTCGCCCATGGACGCGCGCGCGCACCTGGCGCTTGCACGCACCTTGCGAATTACCCCATGGACTGATGACAAGTCATCTTAGGCTAGTTTCACAAGCCTTTTTCATTAGTTTTTACTTGGTTTTATGCACTTTCTTGAGCCACAAGTAAGCCATTTGGGTGGAATTTCATGTTTCCTTAGATTCAATCAACCATGGATGAATTGATGCATTTTCATGAGTTTTTCAGCTATAATTGTCATATATTATGGAAGAGAAACAATCTCATGATTTGAAGCATAGCTTTGATGTTTTTGATTGGTTGATGATAGGTGAAACAACGCTTGGAAGGAGGTTGCAAGAAGATGAAGAATGCCCTGGAGAAGAACCAACGTTTGAGCCAACGTTTGACCTCAAACGTTGAGGCAAACGTTGGCTGAAGAAGAAACTCTTGGAAGGCAACGTTTGCACCAACGTTTGACCTCAAACGTTGAGGCAAACGTTGGCGCCAAAAAGAAGAAAAATGGCACTCTTGGAAGGCAACATTTGCGCCAACGTTTGACCTCAAATGTTGAGGCAAACGTTGGCGCCTAAAAGAAGAAAGATAGAGCTTCTGGGCAGCGACGTTTGAGCCAACGTTTGACCTCAAACGTGAGGTCAAATGTTGGCTACATTTTGGCAAGAAAGAGCATGGAAGAGCACCCTTGATTGATGGTTTAGATGAGCCACGTTTGCGCCAACGTTTGCCTCAAACGTTAGGCCAAACGTTGGGCAAAAAGGAGCTTGGGAAGACCCACGTTTGAGCTCACGTTTGACCTCAAACGTTGGCTCAAACGTGGATGACAGCAAATGGGATATCTGCATAATGCCTCACACAAGGGACGTTTGAGTCAACGTTTGCCTCAAACTTTGACTCAAACGTGAATGGTTCATGGCCCGGTTCACAAATGGATTTCTTCCCAACACCAAGAGCAATCAACGGAAGCTACTATCAACCCAATTTCATCAAATCCAAGGCCCAAATTCAAGGCTTAATGATCATTGGAAGAAAGTGTATAAATAGCTTAGGATTTGAAGTTTTACGGGAGCTTTTCTTTTGAGAGTTTACTTTGAGAATTTTCATAATATTCACAGCAGAGAGCTTTTGGGTCCTGAGCTATTTTGAGATTCTGAGTCTTGGGGAAGGAGAATTGAATTCTCTTCCTCTTAGTTTTCTTGTTTTCAATTTCATCTACACTTGTCTTGAGTCTTGGGTGTTGAAGAATTGAGGAAATTCTGTCTCAATCTCACCTTGAGATCTCTCTGTTTTTCTTACTGCAACTTCTGGAAATTGAACTTGGATTTACATTTCTACATTGCTCTCTTCTTTAAATTTTGCATTTTCTCTCTGAATTGGATCTAGGAAGGCATTGAGATCTAGACTTGGTTATCTAGTCTCTTGGGTCCTGAGATCTATTGGTTTCCATTTTAATTTCCTTGTTTAATTACTACGCCAAGCTTATTTTCCTTTTAGTCTGAGATCCGGTTCAACTAATTCCATCAATTACTTTTCATTCTGTTAAATTTTGCTTTTCCTTGTTTAATTCCTGCAGATCCAATTCCCATTCCCCTTTTATTTTTTTAAGTCATTTATATTCCTTGCCCTTTAAATTTACTGCAATTTACATTTCTTGTCATTTAAGATTCTTGCCAATTTACATTTCTTGCTCTTTACGTTTTTGTCATTTACTTTCTGCACTTTAATTTTCCTTGCACTTTACATTCTGCTGGTCACATTTCATCCAATTCACCAATGTTAGCTTGACTAAACTAATCACCCACTAAAGTTGCTTGATCCATCAATCCCTGTGGGATCGACCTCACTCTTGTGAGTTATTACTACTTGATGCAACCCGGTATACTTGCCGGTGAGTTTTGTGTCGGATTGTTTTCCGCACATCATGGACACGTACGCGTGCTGTGCGCGTACGCGTTGGTACTGGTTTATGATTTTTTTAATGAAAACATGACCAACGAATTCTCAAGGGTGGTGGGGCCCAATCCCAACCAACTTTGGCGCCAAAGATGCTATTTAAAGCCAAGGATTGAAGAGCAAAGGGAGATTAGTTCATTCCCACACATTAGGATTAGTTAGAGTTAGTTTCTAGAGAGAGAAGCTCTCTCTTCTCTCTAGAATTAGGATTAGGATTAGGTTTAGTTCTTAGATCTAGGTTTTAATCTTTGCTTTCCTCCACTTCTAACTCTCAATTCTTTGTTGCTACATTCATCTTCTTCTATTCTTTTGTTGTAATTTCCTTTATGTTGTTCTTGTGTTTTGTTGTAGATCTACTTTTGTTTCTTCTGTCTTCTTTCCATTCTATTCAAGGTAATCCATAATAATTGTGTTCCTTTCGATTTGTTGTTGTTAATTCTTTGCAATAATTGTTGTTAGATCTTGTTCTTGTTGTTGATTTACTATGCTTTCCTTTTATGCCTTCCAAGTGTTTGATGAAATGCTTGGTTGGATTCTAGAGTAGAGGTTTATGTTCTTGGCTTGGAAAGGTAACTTAGGAACTCTTGAGTTACTAATGTCCAAGTAATTGATGATTGGGATCCATTGACTCTAGTTCTCACTAATTGAATTAGTGGAGAGTTAGGACTTATGGACTAGGATTGATATAGCTCATTTGACTTTCCTTTACTACTAGTTAGAGGACGATTTAATGAGATTAATCCTTGCCAATTCTCATATTGTGGTTAGTGATTAGGATAGAGATCCTTGACCACCAACCCTTGCCAAGACCCTTTTTAGGCCTTAGTTTACTTTCTTGCCATTTATCTTTCATGTTTCTTATTAAAACCCCAAATATAACTCACAACCAATAACAATGAAATTAGACATGGCTTCACAGCCAGCCAGATTTCAATAGATCATCATGAAACTCTAGAATTCGTTCTTAAGAACTCTGAAGAAAAAAAATACCTAATCTAAGCAACAAGATGAACCGTCAGTTGTCCAAACTCAACAATCCCCGGCAACGGCGCCAAAAACTGGGTAGCGCGAAGTTGTGATCAATACTTTTCACAAATCAAATAATCCCCGGTAATGAATCCAAAAACTTGGTGTTCAATACCATGGTATAAACACAACTTCGCACAACTAACCAGCAAGTGTACTGGGTCGTCCAAGTAATAAACCTTACGCGAGTAAGGGTCGATCCCACAGAGATTGTTGGTATGAAGCAAGCTATGGTCACCTTGTAAATCTTAGTCAGGCAAACTCAAATGGGTATGGTGATAAACGCATAAAACATAAAGATAAAGATAGAGATACTTATGTAATTCATTGGTAGGAATTTCAGATAAGCGTATGAAGATGCCTTCCCTTCCGTCTCTCTGCTTTCCTACTGTCTTCATCCAATCCTTCTTCTTCCTTTCCATGGCAAGCTTAAGCAAGGGTTTCACCGTTGTCAGTGGCTACCTCCCATCCTCTCAGTGGAAATGTTCAACGCACCCTGTCACGGCACGGCTATCCATCTGTCGGTTCTCGATCAGGCCGGAATAGAATCCAGTGATTCTTTTGTGTCTGTCACTAACGCCCCGCCCTCAGGAGTTTGAAGCACGTCACAGTCATTCAATCATTGAATCCTACTCAGAATACCACAGACAAGGTTAGACCTTCCGGATTCTCTTGAATGCCGCCATCAGTTCTAGCCTATACCACGAAGACTCTGATCTCACGGAATGGCTGGCTCGTTTGTCAGGTGAGCACTCGGTTGTCAGGCGATCAACCATGCATCGTGTATCAGGAATCCAAGAGATATTCACCCAATCGAAGGTAGAACGGAGGTGGTTGTCAGTCACACGTTCATAGGTGAGAATGATGATGAGTGTCACGGATCATCACATTCATCACGTTGAAGAACAAGTGATATCTTAGAACAAGAACAAGCGGAATTGAATAGAAGAACAATAGTAATTGCATTAATACTCGAGATACAGCAGAGCTCCACACCTTAATCTATGGTGTGTGGAAACTCCACCGTTGAAAATACATAAGAACAAGGTCTAGGCATGGCCGAATGGCCAGCCTCCCAATGATCTAAGAACTAGATGTCCAAAGATGATCAAAGGATCTAAAATAATCCCAAGATCAAAATACAATAGTAAAAGGTCCTATTTATAGAGAACTAGTAGCCTAGGGTGTACAGAGATGAGTAAATGACATAAAAATCCACTTCCGGGCCCACTTGGTGTGTGCTTGGGCTGAGCATTGAAGCATTTTCGTGTAGAGACTCTTCTTGGAGTTAAACGCCAGCTTTGGTGCCAGTTTGGGCGTTTAACTCCCATTCTTGTGCCAGTTCCGGCGTTTAACGCTGGAATTCCTGAGGGTGACTTTGAACGCCGGTTTTGGGCCATCAAATCTCGGGCAAAGTATGGACTATTGTACATTGCTGGAAAGCCCAGGATGTCTACTTTCCAATTCCGTTGAGAGCGCGCCAATTGGGCTTCTGTAGCTCCAGAAAATCCACTTCGAGTGCAGGGAGGTCAGAATCCAACAGCATCTGCAGTCCTTTTCAGTCTCTGAATCTGATTTTTGCTCAGGACCCTCAATTTCAGCCAGAAAATACCTGAAATCACAGAAAAACACACAAACTCATAGTAAAGTCCAGAAAAGTGAATTTTAACTAAAAAATAATAAAAATATACTAAAAACTAACTAGATCATACTAAAAACATACTAAAATCAATGCCAAAAAGCGTACAAATTATCCGCTCATCACAACACCAAACTTAAATTGTTGCTTGTCCTCAAGCAACTGAAAATCAAATAAGATAAAAAGAATAGAATATGCAATGAATTCCAAAAACATCTATGAAGATCAGTATTAATTAGATGAGCGGGGCTTTTAGCTTTTTGCCTCTGAACAGTTTTGGCATCTCACTCTATCCTTTGAAATTCAGAATGATTGGCTTCTTTAGGAACTCAGAATCCAGATAGTGTTATTGATTCTCCTAGTTAAGTATGATGATTCTTGAACATAGCTACTTATTGAGTCTTGGCTGTGGCCCAAAGCACTCTGTCTTCCAGTATTACCACCGGATACATACATGCCACAGACACATAATTGGGTGAACCTTTTCAGATTGTGACTCAGCTTTGCTAGAGTCCCCAATTAGAGGTGTCCAGGGTTCTTAAGCACACTCTTTTTGCCTTGGATCACAGCTTTATTTCTTTTATTTTTCTTTCTTTTTCTTTCTTTTTCTCTTCTCTTTTTTTTTCTCTTTTTTTTTTCAAAATTTTCTCTCTTTTTCTTGCTTCAAGAATCATTTTTATGATTTTTCAGATCCTCAGTAACATGTCTCCTTTTTCATCATTCTTTCAAGAGCCAACATTCATGAACCACAAATTCAAAAGACATATGCACTGTTTAAGCATACATTCAGAAAACAAAAATATTGCCACCACATCAAAATAATTAAACTATTATAAAATTCAAAATTCATGCAATTCTTTCTTTTTCAATTAAGACCATTTTTCATTTAAGAAAGGTGATGGATTCATAGGATATTCATAACTTTAAGGCATAGACACTAAGACACTAATGATCACAAGACACAAACATAGACAAACATAAGCACTAAAATTCGAAAAACAGGAAAATAAAGAACAAGGAAATTAAAGAACGGGTCCACCTTAGTGATGGCGGCTCTTTCTTCCTCTTGAAGATCCTATGGAGTGCTTGAGCTCCTCAATATCTCTTCCTTGTCTTTGTTGCTCCTCTCTCATGATTCTTTGATCTTCTCTAATTCCATGGAGGATGATGGAGTGTTCTTGATGCTCCACCCTTAGTTGTCCCATGTTGGAACTCAATTCTCCTAGGGAGGTGTTTAGTTGCTCCCAATAGTTTTGTGGAGGAAAGTGCATCCCTTGAGGAATCTCAGGGATTTGATGATGAGAGGGGTCTCTTGTTTGCTCCATCCTCTTCTTAGTGATGGGCTTGTCCTCATCAATGGGGATGTCTCCCTCTATGTCAACTCCAACTGAATAACAGAGGTGACAAATGAGATGAGGGAAGGCTAACCTTGCCAAGGTGGAGGACTTGTCCGCCACCTTATAAAGCTCTTGAGCTATAACCTCATGAACTTCTATTCCTTCTCCAATCATGATGCTATGAATCATGATAGCCCGGTCTATGGTAACTTCGGACCGGTTGCTAGTGGGAATGATTGAGCGTTGAATAAACTCCAACCATCCTCTAGCCACGGGTTTGAGGTCATGCCTTCTCAATTGAACCGGCTTCCCTCTTGAATCTCTCTTCCATTGGGCGCCCTCTTCACATATGACTGTGAGGACTTGGTCCAACCTTTGATCAAAGTTGACCCTTCTAGTGTAAGGATGTTCATCTCCTTGCATCATGGGCAAATTGAATGCCAACCTTACACTTTCCGGACTAAAATCCAAGTATTTCCCCTGAACCATAGTAAGATAATTCTTTGGATCCGGGTTCACACTTTGATCATGGTTCTTGGTGATCCATGCATTGGCATAGAACTCTTGAACCATTAAGATTCCGACTTGTTGAATGGGGTTGGTAAGAACTTCCCAACCTCTTCTTCGGATCTCATGTCGGATCTCCGGATATTCACCCTTTTTGAGTGAAAAAGGGACCTCGGGGATCACCTTCTTCAAGGCCACAACTTCATAGAAGTGGTCTTGATGCACCCTTGAGATGAATCTTTCCATCTCCCATGACTCAGAGGTGGAAGCTTTTGCCTTCCCTTTCCTCTTTCTAGAGGTTTCTCCGGCCTTGGATGCCATAAATGGTTATGGAAAAACAAAAAGCAATGCTTTTACCACACCAAACTTAAAAGGTTTGCTCGTCCTCGAGCAAAAGAAGAAAGAAGAGAGTAGAAGAAGAAGAAATGAGGAAGAAGGGAATGGCTTTGTGTTCGGCCAAAAGGGAGAGAAGTGGTGTTTAGGTTGTGTGAAAATGAAGGAGTGAAGATAGGTTTATATAGGAGTGGGGGGTGGTGATGGTTCGGCTATGTGAGGGTGGGTTTGGGAGGGAAAGTGTTTTGAATTTGAATGGTTAGGTAGGTGGGGTTTTATGAAGGATGGATGTGAGTGGTGAAGAGAAAGATGGGATTTGATAGGTGAAGGGTTTTTGGGGAAGAGGTGTTGAGGTGATTGGTGAATGGGTGAAGAAGAAGAGAGAGAGTGGTGGGGTAGGTGGGGATCCTGTGGGGTCCACAGATCCTGAGGTGTCAAGGAAAAGTCATCCCTGCACCAAATGGCAAGCAAAATCTCATTTTGTGCCAATTCTGGCGTTAAACGCCGGGCTGGTGCCCATTTCTGGCGTTTAACGCCAGCTTCTTGCCCTTTTCTGGTGTTTAACGCCATTCTGGTGCCCCCTTTCTGGCGTTAAACGCCCAGAATGGTGCCAGACTGGGCGTTAAACGCCCAACAGCTAGCCTCACTGGCGTTTAAACGCCAGTACGCTCTCCTCCAGGGTGTGCTATTTTTCTTTCTGTTTTTCATTCTGTTTTTGCTTTTTTCATTGATTTTGTGACTTCTTATGATCATCAACCTACAAAAAAATATAAAATAACAAAGGAAAATAGTCATAATATAATATTGGGTTGCCTCCCAACAAGCGCTTCTTTAATGTCAGTAGCTTGACAGTGGGCTCTCATGGAGCCTCAGAAATGCTCAGAGCCATGTTGGAACCTCCCAACACCAAACTTAGAGTTTGAATGTGGGGGTTCAACACCAAACTTAGAGTTTGGTTGTGGCCTCCCAACACCAAACTTAGAGTTTGACTGTGGGAGCTCTGTTTGGCTCTGTTTTGAGAGAAGCCCTTCGTGCTTCCTCTCCATGGTGACAGAGGGATATCCTTGAGCCTTAAACACAAAGGATTCTTCATTCACTTGAATGATCAATTCTCCTCTATCAACATCAATCACAGCCTTTGCTGTGGCTAGGAAGGGTCTGCCAAGGATGATAGATTCATCCATGCACTTCCCAATCTCTAGGACTATGAAATCAGCAGGGATGTAATGGTTTTCAACTTTAACCAGAACATCCTCTACAAGTCCATAGGCTTGTTTTCTTGAATTGTCTGCCATCTCTAGTGAGATTTTTGCAGCTTGCACCTCAAAGATCCCTAACTTCTCCATTACAGAGAGAGGCATGAGGTTTACACTTGACCCTAAGTCACACAAGGCCTTCTTGAAGGTCATGGTGCCTATGGTACAAGGTATTGAAAACTTCCCAGGATCCTGTCTCTTTTGAGGCAGTTTCTGCCTAGACAGGTTATCCAGTTCTTTGGTGAGCAAAGGGGGTTCATCCTCCCAAGTCTCATTTCCAAATAACTTGTCATTTAACTTCATGATTGCTCCAAGGTATTTAGCAACTTGCTCTTCAGTGACATACTCATCCTCTTCAGAGGAAGAATACTCATCAGAGCTCATGAATGGCAGAAGTAAGTCCAGTGGAATCTCTATGGTCTCATTTTGAGCCTCAGATTCCCATGGTTCCTCATTGGGGAACTCATTGGAGGCCAGTGGACGTCCATTGAGGTCTTCCTCAGTGGCGTTCACTGCCTCTCCTTCCTCTCCAAATTCGGCCATGTTGATGGCCTTGCACTCTCCTTTTGGATTTTCTTCTGTATTGCTTGGGAGAGTACTAGGAGGGAGTTCAGTAATTCTCTTGCTCAGCTGACCCACTTGTCCTTCCAAATTTCTAATGGAGGACCTTGTTTCAGTCATGAAACTTTGAGTGGTTTTGATTAGATCAGAGACCATGGTTGCTAAGTCAGAGTTATTCTGCTTAGAACTCTCTGTCTATTGCTGAGAAGATGATGGAAAAGGTTTGCTATTGCTAAACCTGTTTCTTCCACCATTATTGTTGTTGAAACCTTGTTGAGGTCTCTGTTGATCCTTCCATGAAAAATTTGGATGATTTCTCCATGAAGGATTATAGGTGTTTCCATAGGGTTCTCCCATGTAATTCACCTCTTCCATTGAAGGGTTCTCAGGATCATAAGCTTCTTCCTCAGATGAAGCTTCCTTAGTACTGCTTGGTGCATTTTGCATTCCAGACAGACTTTGAGAAATCATATTGACTTGTTGAGTCAATATTTTGTTCTGAGCCAATATGGCATTCAGAGTGTCAATCTCAAGAACTCCTTTCTTCTGATTAGTCCCATTGTTCACAGGATTTCTTTCAGAAGTGTACATGAATTGGTTATTTGCAACCATTTCAATCAGCTCTTGAGCTTCTGTAGGTGTCATCTTCAGATGAAGAGATCCTCCAGCAGAGCTATCCAAAGACATTTTGGATAGTTCAGAGAGACCATCATAGAAAGTACCTATGATGCTCCATTCAGAAAGCATATCAGAAGGACACTTTCTGATTAATTGTTTGTATCTTTCCCAAGCTTCATAGAGGGATTCTCCTTCCTTCTGTCTGAAGGTTTGGACTTCCACTCTAAGCTTACTCAATTTTTGAGGTGGAAAGAACTTTGCCAAGAAGGCATTGACTAGCTTTTCCCAAGAGTCCAGGCTTTCTTTAGGTTGAGAGTCCAACCATGTTCTAGCTCTGTCTCTTACAGCAAAAGGGAATAGCATAAGTCTGTAGACCTCAGGGTCAACCCCATTAGTCTTGACAGTGTCACAGATTTGCAAGAATTCAGCTAAAAACTGATGAGGATCTTCCATGGAAGTCCATGGAACTTGCAATTCTGTTGCATTAGAGAAACTAATTGAGGCTTAAGCTCAAAGTTGTTTGCTCCAATGGCAGGGATAGAGATGCTTCTCCCATAAAAGTTGGGAGTAGGTGCAGTAAAGTCACCCAGCACCTTCCTTGCATTGTTGGCATTGTTGTTGTTTTCGGCTGCCATAGGTTCTTCTTCTTTGAAGATTTCTGTTAGGTCCTCTACAGAGAGTTGTGCTTTGGCTTCTCTTAGCTTTCTCTTCAAGGTCCTTTCAGGTTCAGGATCAGCCTCAACAAGAATGCTTTTGTCCTTGCTCCTGCTCATAAGAAAGAGAAGGGAACAAGAAAATGTAGAATCCTCTATGTCACAGTATAGAGATTCCTTTAGGTGTCAGAGGAGAAGAAAAGTAGAAGACAGAAGTAGAAAATTTAAACTTATCAAAGAAGATGGAGTTCGAATTTTGCATTAAGGAATAGTGTTAGTCCATAAATAGAAGGATGTGAGAAGAAGGGAAGTAATTTTCGAAAATTAAGTAAAAGAATTTGAAAACATTTTTGAAAAACTTTAAGAATTTTCGAAAATGAAAGTGGGAAAGAAATCAAGTGATTTTTGAAAAAGATTTGATTGAAAATTATTTTGAAAAAGATGTGGTTAAGAAGATATGATTAGTTTTAAAAAAATGTGATTGAGAAGATATGATTTGGAAAACATTTTAAAAAGATTTGATTTTGAAAATTAATGACTTGGCTATCAAGAAAAGATATGATTCAAACATTAAACCTTTCTCAACAGAAAAGGCAACATATTTGAAATGTTGAATCAAATCATTAATTGATAGCAAGTATCTTTGAAAATAGAAAGAAATCAATTTTGAAAACATATGATTGAAAAGATATGATTTGAAAAAGATTTGATTTTGAAAAACTTTGAAAACTTGAAAAAAAATTGCATTGAAAACAGAATCTTCCCTCTTGTGCCATCCTGGCGTTAAACGCCCAGAATGGTGCACATTCTGGTGTTTAACGCCCAAAAATATACCCTTTTGGGCGTTAAACGCCCAACCAGGTACCCTGGCTGGCGTTTAAACGCCAGTCTGTCCTTCTTCACTGGGCGTTTTGAACGCCCAGCTTTTTCTGTGCAATTCCTCTGCTGTATGTTCTGAATCTTCAATTCTCTGTATTATTGACTTGAGAAGACACAAATTAAAAATATTTTTGGATTTTTAATAATAAGGAAAAATCAAAATGCAACTAAAATCAAATATCAATGCATGCAGGAAACCAAACTTAGCAGTTTGTATACTACTGACACTAATGAGAATGCATATGAGACACACAAAAACACTCAAGTCAAGAGAATTCAAAGATCAGAGTAAGAAATCATCAAGAATTATTTGAAGATCCTTAAGACACATGAATGAATGCATGCAATTGACACCAAACTTAACATGAGACACTAAACTCAAACAAGAAATATTTTTGGATTTTATGATTTTGTAATTTTTTTGTGTGCTTTTCGAAACTTAAGTGGAAAAAGATATCAAAGTTCTTAATGAGAATTCCAAGAATCAATGCAATGCTAGTCTAAGACTCCGGTCCAGAAATTAGACATGGCTTCACAGCCAGCCAAGCTTTCAAAGAAAGCTTCCGTCCAAAACACTAGACATGGCCAAAGGCCAGCCAAGCCTTAGCAGATCACTACTCCAACAGCAAGATTGATAGAAATCAACAAGCTCTTGTGATGATAAGTTGAAACCTCGGTCCAATGAAATTAGACATGGCTTCACAGCCAGCCAGATTTCAACAGATCATCATGAAACTCTAGAATTCGTTCTTAAGAACTCTGAAGAAAAAAAATACCTAATCTAAGCAACAAGATGAACCGTCAGTTGTCCAAACTCAACAATCCCCGGCAACGGCGCCAAAAACTGGGTAGCGCGAAGTTGTGATCAATACTTTTCACAAATCAAATAATCCCCGGTAATGAATCCAAAAACTTGGTGTTCAATACCATGGTATAAACACAACTTCGCACAACTAACCAGCAAGTGTACTGGGTCGTCCAAGTAATAAACCTTACGCGAGTAAGGGTCGATCCCACAGATATTGTTGGTATGAAGCAAGCTATGGTCACCTTGTAAATCTTAGTCAGGCAAACTCAAATGGGTATGGTGATAAACGCATAAAACATAAAGATAAAGATAGAGATACTTATGTAATTCATTGGTAGGAATTTCAGATAAGCGTATGAAGATGCCTTCCCTTCCGTCTCTCTGCTTTCCTACTGTCTTCATCCAATCCTTCTTCTTCCTTTCCATGGCAAGCTTAAGCAAGGGTTTCACCGTTGTCAGTGGCTACCTCCCATCCTCTCAGTGGAAATGTTCAACGCACCCTGTCACGGCACGGCTATCCATCTGTCGGTTCTCAATCAGGCCGGAATAGAATCCAGTGATTCTTTTGCGTCTGTCACTAACGCCCCGCCCTCAGGAGTTTGAACCACGTCACAGTCATTCAATCATTGAATCCTACTCAGAATACCACAGACAAGGTTAGACCTTCCGGATTCTCTTGAATGCCGCCATCAGTTCTAGCCTATACCACGAAGACTCTGATCTCACGGAATGGCTGGCTCATTTGTCAGGCGAGCACTCGGTTGTCAGGCGATCAACCATGCATCGTGTATCAGGAATCCAAGAGATATTCACCCAATCGAAGGTAGAACAGAGGTGGTTGTCAGTCACACGTTCATAGGTGAGAATGATGATGAGTGTCACGGATCATCACATTCATCAAGTTGAAGAACAAGTGATATCTTAGAACAAGAACAAGCGGAATTGAATAGAAAAACAATAGTAATTGCATTAATACTCGAGGTACAGCAGAGCTCCACACCTTAATCTATGGTGTGTAGAAACTCCACCGTTGAAAATACATAAGAACAAGGTCTAGGCATGGCCGAATGGCCAGCCTCCCAATGATCTAAGAACTAGATGTCCAAAGATGATCAAAGGATCTAAAATAATCCCAAGATCAAAATACAATAGTAAAAGGTCCTACTTATAGAGAACTAGTAGCCTAGGGTGTACAGAGATGAGTAAATGACATAAAAATCCACTTCCGGGCCCACCTGGTGTGTGCTTGGGCTGAGCATTGAAGCATTTTCGTGTAGAGACTCTTCTTGGAGTTAAACGCCAGCTTTGGTGCCAGTTTGGGCGTTTAACTCCCATTCTTGTGCCAGTTCCGGCGTTTAACGCTGGAATTCCTGAGGGTGACTTTGAACGCCGGTTTTGGGCCATCAAATCTCGGGCAAAGTATGGACTATTGTACATTGCTGGAAAGCCCAGGATGTCTACTTTCCAATGTCATTGAGAGCGCACCAATTGGGCTTCTGTAGCTCCAGAAAATCCACTTCGAGTGCAGGGAGGTCAGAATCCAACAGCATCTGCAGTCCTTTTCAGTCTCTGAATCAGATTTTTGCTCAGGACCCTCAATTTCAGCCAGAAAATACCTGAAATCACAGAAAAATACACAAACGCATAGTAAAGTCCAGAAAAGTGAATTTTAACTAAAAACTAATAAAAATATACTAAAAACTAACTAGATCATACTAAAAACATACTAAAATCAATGCCAAAAAGTGTACAAATTATCAGCTCATCACTCACCCAGGAGCTGTCTGAAATAGGATAAATAATCCCAGCCTCCCACAACTTTGTGACTTCTTTTTGCACCACTTCCTTCATGGCTAGATTTAGGTGCCTTTGTGGTTGCACTACTGGTTTGGCGTCATCTTCAAGCCAGATTTTGTGCATGCATCGGGTTAGACTAATGCTCTTAAGGTCACTTATGATCCACCCAAGAGTTGTCTTGTGTGTCTTCGGCACTCAGATTAGTGCTTCTTCTTCCCGTGTTTCTAGAGCAAAGCTTATAATCACAGGATAAGTGTCCCCATCTCCTAGAAATGCATATTTCATGGATGATGATAATGGCTTGAGCTTGAGTTTGGGAGGCTCAGCCTCCTCTTTAGGAGCTTTCAAAGTTTCCTTTATTTCTTCTGGTGCCTCCAGGTCATGCTTGGCATCATAAAAGATGTCATCCAGATCTTCTTCTAATCTCTCAACTGCATTTACTTCTTCCACCAGGGAGTCAATGATGTCAATGCTCATGCACTCCTCTGGGGTGTTTGGATGCTGTATAGCCTTAACAGCATTCAGCACAAATTCATCCTCATTGACTTTCAAGGTTACTTTCCCTTTTTGCATGTCAATGAGGGTCCTCCCTTTAGCCAAGAAGGGTCTTCCTAAAATAAGGGATGCACTATTGTGCACTTCCATCTGAAGCACCACAAAATCTGTGGGAAAAGCAAAGGGTCCAAACCTAACAATCATGTCTCCAACCACGCCTGATGGAAGCTTGACAAAGCCATCAGCAAGCTGAAGGCATATGCGGGTTGGCTTGACTTCTTGAGTTAAATAGAGATTCTTTATTAATGATGCAGGCATCAGGTTAATGCTTGCTCCAAGATCACACAGGGCTATCCTTGTGCAGGCATCCCCTAGGGTGCATGGTATCAAAAAGCTCCCAAGATCCCGAAGCTTCTCTGGTAAGCTCTTCTGGATTACTGCACTGCATTCTTCAGTGAGGAAGATTGTTTCTACCTCTCTCTAATCCTTCTTATGACTTAATATGTCCTTCATAAATTTAGCATAGGAAGGTATCTGTTCAAGAGCCTCTTCAAAAGGGATCTTGATCTCTAGTGTCTTGAGATAGTCTGCAAAGCGGGCAAACTATTTATCCTTTTCTGCTTGTCGGAGCTTCTGGGAAAATGGCATCGTGGTATTGTACTCATCAGCCTTAGTTAATGTAAGCTGAGTGCCTGAAGTGCTTGAAGAGGGATTACTGGTTTGCTTAGGAGGGATGTTCTTAGCACTTGTATGTGTCTGATCACCCCTGCTTGGGCGTTCAACGCCCTTGCTATCCTCTTCCTGGCGTTCAACGCTAGAAGTACCCCCCTTCTGGGCATTGAACGCTAATGGCACTCCTCCCTGGGCGTTCAACGCCCTCAAAGGTGCCTTGGATTATAGCCTGTTCATCTTTTGTCAGCTTCTCTTCCCCTTATCTCTTGTTGTTCTGAGGCTGAGCGTTCAGGGCCTTTCCACTCCTAACTTGGATATCCTGACACTCTTCTTTTATCTGTTCAGATAATTGCTGTCTGGCTTGACTCAGTTGTGTTTCTATGTTCCTGTTGGAAGCTTGAGTTTCTTACAAAGCCTCTTGCAATTCCAACAACTGTTGTGCAAGGGAGCGTAGCTGCTGAGTTAATGTGCCACTTTGTTCTGGAGGGTTAGATTCAGTAGCTACTGCCTTAACCTCTCCTTTGTTGAAGTCTCATTAGATGAGTACAAATGCTGGTTGCTGGCAACTGTCTCAATGAGTTCATGAGCTTCCTCAATCGTCTTCCTCATATGTATAGAACCTCCAGCCGAGTGGTCTAGAGATATTCTAGCCACGTCTGTGAGCCCGTAATAAAAGATGTCTAGTTGCACCTATTCTAAAAATATTTCAGTGGGGCATTTCTGGAGCATCCTGTTGTACCTTCCCCAAGCATCATGAAGAGATTCATTATCCTATTGTTTGAAGCCTTGGATGTCCAGTCTTAGCTGGGTGAGCTTCTTTGAAGGAAAGTATTGATTCAAAAACGTGTTTGCTAGCTGACTCCATGTTTTCAGGCTAGATTTGGGTTGGTTATCCAACCACCCCTTTGCATGATCCTTTATAGCAAAGGAAAAGAGTAGCAACCTGTAGACATCCTGGTCCACTCCCTCAGTGCGTACTGTGTCAGCTATTTGTAAAAAATATGCAATGAACTCCATGGGTTCTTCCTGTGGAAGTCCACGGTAATGACAGTTTTGCTGCACCAGGGTAATCAGTTGAGGTTTTAGCTCAAAACTGCTTGCTCTAATAGGGGGTATACTAAACTTCTTCCATAGAAGTCAGGAGAAGGGGCCATATAGGACCCCAAGGTTATTCTGAACTGTTCATTCCTATTTGGGTCAATAATAAACTCTTCCTGTTCTATTACACATAGTCAAGAAACAAGGAAATGGGAAGGTAGGTGTCTCTATGTCAGAGTATAGAGCACTTCCAGTCAGGTGAAGATAAGAAGAATGGAAGTAGAGGAAGAGATGGAATTTGAATGTGAAGGGAGTAAGAGAATTTGAATTTTTAGAAGAAAAAGAAAATTGAAATTAAAATTATTTTTGTTTTATTTTATTTATTTAATTGATTTTTGGAAATAACAAAGAAACTAAAAGTTAAAACAACTAATTAACTAAAAGGATTTGAAAATTAAATGTGATTTTTAAAAGTAGTTCTCAAAAATAAAAGAAAGAAAAAGTCAAACAAATATTCAAATTTAAAAGAAAATAAAGAATTGAAATTTAAAATTTTAAAAGAAGATAAGATAGGAAAAATTTAAAGTAAAAAGATACGATAAAGATTTGAAAACGATTTGAGTTTAGCTTTTGAAATTTGAAATTTGAAAAAGATTTGATTTTGAAATTGAATTTTAAAATTTGAATTTAAAATAAGATAAGATAGGATTTTTGAAATTTAAAGAAAGATAAGCAAATATAGGATATAGAATTGAAAAAGATTTGAAAAGATAAGATTTGAAATTCAAAATTTAAACTTTACAAACAAGGAGACACCAAACTTAAAATTTTTAAATCAAGAAAAGAAAATATAGCAAGATTTTCGAAAATTTAAACAAAGATCGAAGAAATACTTTTTTTTTAGATTTTAGAATTTTAAAGAAAAAGAAAAATAACTAAAAGACACCAAACTTTAAAATTTTAAGATCAAAGACACTAGTTTTTCGAAAACTAAAAGAAAAACACCAAAAGACACCAACTTTAAAAATTTTGAAATCAAACTAGAAAAATTACCAAGAAAGTTTCAAACATCAAGAAAGAAAACAAGAACACTTTCGAAAACTAGAAACAAAAAGGGACACCAAACTTAAAAACTGACACAAGACTCAAACAAAAGAGAAAGATTACTAAAGAAAAGAAAAGGTTTTGAAAAGATTTTGAAAAAGAAAACAAAAGACACAAACAAAGGAGCAATTAAACCTTAAAGAATACCTAGTCTAAGCAACAAGATAGTCCGGTAGTTTGTCAAACTCAAACAATCCCCGACAACGGTGCCAAAAACTTGGTGCGCGGAATTGAACTTCGTACAACTGAACCGGCAAGTACACCGGGTCGTCCAAGTAATACCTTAGGTGAGTAAGGGTCGAATCCCACGGAGATTGTCGGATTGAGCAAGCCATGGCTACCTTGTAAATCTTTGCCAGGCGATTAGAAAAGATGATTGTTTGTTTGAAAGCATAAACGAAATAGTAAAGAACGAAATACCAGAATGATGTGAAAACAGTGATAAAGATTCAATTAAGGCTTCGGAGATGCGTATTCTTTTTGGATTAACTTTTTTTACTGTCTACTTCAATAATGAATGATTCATTCAATGGCAGCCGTAAGTGACTAACTCATGTCCTCTCATCAAGTTAATCTCTTCAAACCATAGCAGTCCACCATATCCGAGCAACTCATTCCTCCCATCAAGTTGACTCATGGCTTCTCACTGTAGCCGAAGATGAAGCTCTAAGCAATCCACTCCCCTTTGCGATCTTACTCAAAATACCACAGACAAGGTCGGATCTTTCGGATCAGAAAGTGCTGCTTCTCTGACTCTAGCCTTAGCACCACAGAGACCTCAGTAACCCATGGTCAATGGAATTTCATGTCACGTATCCAAAGCTGCCGAGTCACGCTCTTGGAATTCGTAATGCATTCTCTAGTTTTAGTTCAATGCTATCCGGGTCTGGACTCACACGGGACCCATATAGAACAAGGATGAATGTCACGGTTCACCCTCAATTCATTGAGATTGAAAAACAAGAACACATAAGAGAATATAATCAGACATATTGAAATAGAAACGGTAATATTATTAATCCATGAGAATCAGCAGAGCTCCTAACCCTAACTTAGGAGATTTAGTTGCTCATAGCTTACAGAAAATAGTGTGTAGTTCAAAAATGGGGTGGTAGAAGATCTTAACATGGGTAATCTTCTCCTTTAAATACTAATCTAATAACTAGAGATTACAGAATTAAGACAGACTAGACTCTTAGTGCGAAAATTCACTTCTTGGGCCCACTTGGTGAGTGTTTGGGCTGAGCTTGGGGTGACTCCACGTGCTGAGACTCCTCTTGGGGCGTTGGACGCCAGGCTTGCTCCCTTTTGGGCATCCAAACGCCAGCTTGCTCCCTTTGGGGCGTTGAAACGCCGGGCAGGGTGTCAGATGGGCATTCAACGCCCGTTTTGAGCCATCATTTCCAAAGATAAGTATAAACATACATTGCTGGAAAGCCCTGGAAGTTAGCTTTCCAATTTCATTGAGAGCGCATCAGTTGGACCTCTGTAGCTCCAGAAATGCTCGTTCGAATGCACGGAAGTCAGAATTTGACAGCATTTGCAGCCTTTTCTTTGTCTCAGAATCAAGCTTTTCCAAAACTTGACGGAATCACCCAAAAATCACCTAAAAACATAGAAAAAACACAAAAACTCAAAGTAGCATCCAAAAAGTAATTTTTGCACTAAAACCTACTAAAACTTGATAAAACTTAACAAAACATAACCAAAAGCACTAAGAAAACAGTGCTAAAAAGTGTATAAAATATCTGCTCATCAAAACTCTCCCAGGATCTTGCATGAGTGTTGTGGTATGAGGTTGTATAACCTCTTCCTTGCACATTGATATGTGCATTTCTGGAGTTTGCATGGCATCTTCTTTTGCCTTCTTATCATCTACATCTTCATCTTTGTCTTCAATGTATGGAATTGAAAAGTTTTCTGTTTCACTTGCGAGTGGCTCTTCTTCAAAAATTTCTTGCATCAGGGGATCAATCATGTCAATTCTCATACATTCCTCTAATTCATTTGGATGTTGCATTTCTTTAAAAATACTAAAGACCATCTGATCATCTTGAACTCTCAATGTGAGCTCCCTTTTTTCCACATCTATTAAAGCCTTTGCAGTGGCAAGAAAAGGACTTCCCAAGATCAACAAGGCATTAAGATCTTCTTCCATGTCTAGGATTATAAAATCAGCTGGAAATATGAACTTTTCAGCCTAAACTAGCAAATTTTTCACTATGCCATATGAAAATTTAAAGCACCTATCAGCAAGTTGGAGTGAAATTATTGTAGGCTTCACCTCATCGATTCCCATCCTCCTCATTAATGATAATGGCATGAGATTTATACTAGCCCCTTGATGCTCCACTATTTCGTGGTACATCTTGTACTTAATTGAGTGGATTTTATCCACTATTCTCACATTTATTCATAAAATTCGCATGTTTTACACCTTCCTTCCTAATTTTGTGCTATGATTGAAAACATGCTTCTTTAGCCTTAAATTTGCTATGTTTAATCCTCTCTTATTACCATTCGATGCTGTGATATGTGCGTTCAGTGTTTTCAGAGATTACCCCAAAATCACATAGAGCTCTCTCTATGATTATGTCACTAATAGTACAAGGTATCACAAAACTCGCAGGATCTTTGAGTTTTTCAGGCAAGTCTTTTTGAATGATTGCACTGCACTCTTTTGTTAACACTAATGTTTCATTTTCCTTCTAGCTCCTCTTCTTGGTTAGCAATTTTTTCATGAACTTTACATAAGAAGGCATTTACTCTAGAGTTTCGGCAAATGGAATATTGATGTGAAACTAGTTGAAACTTTACATAAGAAGGCATCAATCTTTGTTCTCTCTTTGGAGCCTTTATGGGTAAGGAATTCTTAGCTTATACTCTTGCACTCTAGGTTTCCCTGCTGGTTGATCTTGTGGAGTTGTGATTAATGGTGGTTTGTTAGGAGCTTCCTGAGGAGTGTCTTTTTTGGTGACTTCTTCTTTAGTTTCTTGAAATTATCCTTCTTCACTTGAGCCTTCTTTCTCCACCACCTTGATACTTCTAAGAATAATGACTTTGCATTTTTCTCTTGGATTAAGGATTTTATCACTAAGAAAGGCATTGGTGGGTCTTTCAGAGAGTTATTTTGTAATTTGTCCTATTTATACTTCAAGATTTCTGAGAATGGCCTCCTGATATTTAACACTGGCCTCAAGATTAGATATCTTTTGAGAGTCTTGAGATGATTGTGTGGGGTATGGTTGTGAGTGATGAGAGTTTTTTGAAGAATTAAAAGGGATATTTTGTGAAGCTACTGAGGTTGTGGCAAAATTGTTTTGCTGATTATGGAAAGTCTTTTGTAGATTTTTGTGTTGGGTTTGAGTGGCTACATGGTTGTTAAAGTGGTTATTGTTGTAAAGGGAATTATTGAAGTTGTTCCTTTGGCTTTGGTTTTGCTTATTTTTTCATCCAAAGTTTGGATTATTTCTCCACTCAGGGTTGTATGTTTCGGAGTATGGATCATTTGGAGTGACCTGAAGGTATTTTCCATGAAATTCACTTGTTCCACACTTGATTGATCAAAGTTGAGTGGCTCATAATTCTCACAAAAATGAATTCCTCCATTGAAGTCATAGGGAAGCTTTGTGCGCCATAGCCGACACTTGCATGTTCCCCTGCCCATTTGTTTTGTGAGAGTCATAAGTTGTTGGGACATATCTTGTTTTACGCTACAAGAGCATCAAGAGTGTTTAGTTTCATCACTCCTCTTTTTATGTTCATATTCCTCTCTAAAGAGTAGAGGTATTGGTTATTTGCAACAATGTCAATGAGTTCCATACCTTCACTAAGGGTCTTCATGTGTAGTGATCCCCCTGCTGAGTTGTCTAGAAAATTTCTTAAGGTTTGAGTGATTTCATCATAGAATATTTGTAACTGAACCCAGTCTACAAACATGTTTGGTGGACATCTCCTCAACATCCCTTTGTATCTTTCTCAAGTCTCATACAAGGATTCTCCTTCAAGCTACTTGAAAGTTTGCACATCTATTCTCAATGAAAAGTATTAGATTGTGACAAAGAAGAATTAAGAGAAGGAAAGAATTCAAGAAGAACGAAAGAAACAGAAAGGGAAAGTTCAGAGATAGAGAGATAAGAGACGAGAATTTTCTAGAGAAGACTTGCTAAACTGAATTGGTTGAGTCCAAAAACTAACTACACAGTTCATTACATAGTGCATTATATATGGTGAGGTGTAAGGATAGGTGGCAGCATAGTAGAGTTGAGAGACTAATAGAATTCAGCTAAATGCTATCAACTAATTGCTAACTAACATAACCTCTATCACTTAATTTGATCAATCTTTGAGGAGGGAAGAACTTAGATAGAAACTTGCTAACTAAATCTTCTCATGTGGCAATACTCTCTTTAGGGTGTGATTTCAACCATTCTGCGGCTCTATCTCTAATGAGAAGAGGAGCGAAAGTAGTGTTTTATTTGATCATTAAGGCTTACTACTCGACTTTCAAGTTGAGTGGAGGACATGGTGGGTGCAAAATTTGAGGAGCAAGTTGAAGAGACGTAGGATTTTGAAGACCAAGAAAGATGTGGGTGTCAAAACTTAGGGGTCAAAATTCTTCATGGTCAAGATAAGCTCATGGCTGAGAAAAGAAGGAAGTAAAATAGTGGACAAACATACTCCGTGGCAAGTCTATATCAATGATTTATAAATAGTAGAAACTCAAAAGAGTTCACGGACTTCAATCAGAAATATTAAATCGTCACATAAACTCATCAAATTTCCAGTCTCTATGACGCAATAGAAGAATATGGTGTGCAAGTGTATGTGAGTGTTAGAAGTCAATTTTTAACTTATTTTCCTTTTGTTTATTTGGTTCAGTTTTATTTAATTTCTTTAAATTTTGTTATTTCTTTGTTTAAATCAATATTTAGTTCTTTTATCACCTTTTTCATTTAATTATTTATTTCTTTGTTGTTTATCATAAAATTTACCACTAGTAATCTCGACATTAATTGCCTTGTCGAATTCACTTTTTTTCAGAAGAGTCATATTTGCTCCCTGATACTTGAGATATTGATACAAGCTCATTTTGACATCACCTATCAAAGTCAACTAAAAAATGAGTGAAACAGTTATATATTATCAATATAAAATATTTTTATTCAAATAATTAATTATATATTGTAATATTAATAAAAATAATAATATGGTAATTTAACAGTACATTAAAATTAATTTTTTTATCATAAAATTTTAAGCCTAACAATTTTTAATAATCTTGGTTAGTATTTAACTAGTACAAATATTAAATTATTTTTAATAAATAAATTAAATTATCTTCAATAAATAAATTTTATTAATTTATATAGATAAATTGTGATAAATATAAATATAAATTATGTTAATATATGTGTATAAATTTTAATAAATATAAATATAAATTATATATTTTATGTATATAAATTTTTATAAATATAAATATAATTATTATTGACTAAATATTAATATAAAATGATTATATTTACCGTAACATTTTTGTTTCTTTTTTTTATGAAGTTCTAGCAAATTAATATGATAATTTATAACAGGAGAAATTAACACCAAATGATTATAAATAAGAATGAGAATAATTAATACTGGAAATCCGTTTGATAATTATGATACATAGTATTTGATTTAAAAGCAATAAAATTAAATGGCAACCTTTTGTTTGGTCAACATGGTAAAGGAGTCGCAATGACACATTCAATCCATGGGCAATTGGACATAGCTAGTAATAGCAGATAGAATCATAGAATTGCTAACCATTAACCAAACAAGCATACACATACACCTTTCCAGGGTTTAACCGTGGTTCAAATCCAGTGGGGTATAGCCGTAAGCCGTGTATATCTCGTATAGGAGCCTCAGTCGGTGGAGATTATTGGTAACCCTAGTTAGTTAAGTAATCACCATCCTCATTCCCTGGCCTCCTCTATAAAAAAAGACCATAGGCGTACCAGTTTTTCTTCGTGCCCTCTTTTCAAGGTGGATTCTCGATAATCCTCCTTCCCTTTTTCCCTTTCTGTCAGTTCTAGGGTTTCAACTTCCATGGCTTCCGCAGAAATTGAGTACCGTTGCTTCGTTGGTGGGCTTGCCTGGGCCACCGACAACGAAGCCCTCGAGAAAGCCTTCTCTTCCTTTGGCGAGATCGTCGAATCGAAGGTCCGTTTGTCGCAGGGATCGGATCTCACACGATTCGGATTTGGATTTTCTGATCTGATCTGTGCTCTCTGACTCTCATCTGTTTTCCGTTACTTGATCTATGATACTTGTGTTACTATAATGATTCTTTTATTACTCACACCAATCGGTACGTTCATCTTCATCTTTGTTTCAAAGGCGAAGATCGATCGGTTTTTTCTTTTTTTTTTTATCGTTTCTATTCATCTCCTCTGGTGCTGGATTTTTGAATTCGAAGGTGAGCTAGATCTGAAGAATTTGCTTGATTTTCTTGTTCAGGTTATCAATGATCGTGAGACTGGAAGGTCGAGGGGTTTCGGATTTGTAACCTTCGCCACAGAGCAGGCCATGAGGGATGCCATCGAGGGGATGAATGGCCAGAACCTTGATGGCCGTAACATCACTGTCAACGAGGCGCAGTCCCGCGGTCGGGGCGGTGGCGGCGGTGGCGGTTACGGTAGCGGTGGCGGCGGTGGTTATGGTGGTGGTGGTGGTTACAGCCGTGGAGGAGGAGGAGGAGGAGGTGGATATGGAGGCCGCCGTGAAGGCGGAGGTGGTTACAACCGCGGCGGAGGTGGTGGAGGCTACGGTGGTAACGGTGGTAATGGTGGAGGTGGCTATGGAGGAGGTGGTTACGGTGGTGGGCGGGACCGTGGGTACGGAGACGGTGGATCTCGTTACTCAAAGGGGGGTGGTGCTTCTGATGGAAATTGGAGGAATTAGGATTTCGTTTAGAGATTAGTAGTTTGATGAAAAAGCATGGGTGGTGGTTTTTTATTTGAGTATGCGGGTTCATGGTCTTTAAAATTTGCTCTTGGTTTCTGGTTTGATTCTCTGTTATGGTTCTCGTTGCTCCGTGGTTCTCGTTTTTGACCTTTGAATTTGTGTACTACTGGTTGTTCATAAACAATCCCATCACATATGAATAGTCAGATCAATTATAACCCTGAGAGGTTTTACCGTCTTTAGTTTTTATTTTCATTTTTTTGGTTTATTTTGTACATCAATATTTCATGCTGTCAGGTTTTGGTAACTTTTGATAACAGCAAGCAACTATTATCTCAGGACTCAGGATAAAGAATACTAATAATTGAAAGATGAGATAACTAAATTATTCGTTATTACTAATTAGTAAAAAATTATTCGTTATTACTAATTAGTAAAAAATTATTCAATTATAATTATTAAAATATTATTTCAGCCGAGGAAATGTTTGAGGTTATGGAGAATTTATTGTTTTTGGTAAATTCTTAATTATCAAGGTTTAAAGGCATTTTTTAATTATTAATATCTAAAAATATAGATTAAAAATATATTTTAATAATAAATAATAAATAATAAATAATAATAAAGAATAATAATACCAGATTAATGATTAAAAATAATAAATTTTAATAATTTTTAGATAATTTTTAAAATATTTAATTTAAAAATTTGATTTAAAAAAAATGTAAAACTCTTTTCGTTACTCAAATATCGGCAAAATCAATTGCATGGCACTACTCTGCAGCTACAGTGATAAAAATAGATTGTAAGTTACGATTTTTTTTTTAGTATTTTAATTTAAAATAATCAGTTTTTTTTTTTTGTGTAAAATGTTCACTTACTATTAAAACATATTTGAATAGTCACCGAAAAAAAAAAGCATATTTGAATATGTAAAAAATCAGGAGTAAGAAAGAATTTAGGAGTGTCATCCTTTCATATGAAAAATCTCGTAATTCATGTACCATTTCGACATAAAATGGCCAGCTTCTAGAATGATGACGTAAATACGAAATAATGGTAACAACGACATAATTATTGAATTCAATCTCATCTTTCATTCATTTTGGAATTATTTCAATTTTGTCCATATACTTAATAAAAGTGATTTATGGTAATTCTTAAGATATTGAGCTTATTTGGATAAATTTTTAAGAAATTTTTTTTGAGTTATATTTTTTAAAAAGATCTTATGAAAAAGTAAAAGTAATTTTATATTTGAGTATCTTATATAAAAAAATTTTTTTATTTATCAATTATGTTTGAATATAATAAAATAAAATAAAATAAAAGTACTTTTTTATTTATTTATTACATAAAAAATATCAATTATGTTTGAATATAATGAAATAAAAGTACTTTTGTTTATTTATTACATAAAAAATATATTTTTTTATGAAAAAGTTTTTATTAGTACTTTTACTTTTACTACTAAAAATTTGCCAAATATGCTAAAAAATAAAAAAAATCTTTTTTATTAAAAATTTTTTATCAAAATAATGGTACCCAAACAAGTACATTGTATAGTGATGGATTGATGATGTAGTTGGACGAAAGTAACGTTAAAAGTTTTTAAATTTTTAATACATTAGTGTCATTATTCTTCTGTCTCATACGAAATCTCTTCTCTTTATTTTCTTGCATGGTGTCATTTTGAGAGGGTTTTCTCTAACGTTCTCACTAAAAAAAGCAATCTTAGTAAAAATTTTGTCGTATACAGAGTTATCTAGAAAAAAGCATTTACGAGTACCAAAATACAAAGGAGAAACATCATATTTACTTTGTATTGTACTCTATTTTTTATCATTGTTATTTTTTTATGTTTTGGATTGCTGAAATTCATTTATTCTTTTTTTATTATTATGTGTGTTTTGGCTATTAGTTTGAGTTAGGTTTTGGTTTATTTGATGTTGTTTGAATTTTTTTTTTGGTTCAGTCTGATGATGTTTATCATTGTTGGAATGTAGTGAAAAAAGAAGTTCTGTATGTATGTTGTTAGACTTAATGATTTAATGTTGGGTTAGAGTTTGGTTTAGTTATTATACATTCTTGGTTTACCATGCCTTATATTGGTTAGATTTTTTTGTTTGTTTGAAGAGGATAATATTGATTATCAATTGTTGTTTGCAAATGGATGTGATTACTATTGTGTATCACTATAAAGAAACATTTGTGACAAATGTGGATGGTGTTGTATCATACTTCATGGACCATGCTTCTGAAATGTCTGGGCTTAATCTGGACCTACTAGATGTGTTCTTTATTACAAACTACTACAAATAATTTGGGTATGATAAGGTGGAATGTTGTTGGTGGTTAGTTTTCATTTCCCAATAAACCAATGGAGATTGATTTAAGAGAAATCAATACTAATGCCAAATTCTTGGAGATGTGTTTCTATGCTGAAAAAAAATAATAGATGAATGCATGTGTACTATGAGTATGGAGTTTCTGTACCAGAGTATTTCAAAGAACTACTATCTAAAAAAGATAAGGAGGTGGTGATTGAAGTCCCTACTTATCCACTCCAACTAAGAATATGATAAATCTTTAGGGCCATACCCCCTAGGAACAACCTCATCCCCACCTAGATTCCAACCCCTACTCCACCCATCCTAACGAGCAATTCTATCCGTACTCCACCCAACACAACTAATAGTCTGAAACAAGAACCCTTCCAACAACCGATTCAGACCCTATTGCCAAATCTACTCTAAAGTCAGTAACCAATTCACAATCGGTTAGAGTGTCTCAACTCAAAAGTAGCTCCAAGAACAAACCTATGCCTACTCCAAAGGTGGTAAAGAAGAAGGGATTATCATCAAGAAAATATGTGAAAAAGGAGAAAAGAAGAATGAAAAAGATGTTGCCGTGGGACTAGGAGGTTGCGACTGCCAGAGTCATGGTGGCTGCACTTCGCCGAAAAAGAGCCACACAAATCTGGGTTGCTGAGGCTGGGAGCAGAGCTTGAAGGTAAATAGAGATGGAGAAAGGAAGAGAAGAAGAAAGGAAGGAGAGAGAGAGAGAGAGAAAGTGTGACAGTGGTCGCATTGGTTGCTGGACAGAGATGGTGGAAGGGGTGGGGTTTGGGTTTTAGGTGAGTTGGGCGAGGAAGACGAGAGAAAAGGGAATGGGGGTATATGGCACGATAGGGTTTCTATTCAAATTCATGCCCTGTTCAATGAGTGTGCTGTGTGCGTACGCAAACAGGCCCATACATACGCACGCTAGGGCAAAATGCAAAACACAATTTAAAAACACCTTTTCAAAAACACACAAAAATGGCATTTCTCCTACGCCAACAGCAGCGATGCTATTAGGGGCAGCACAAACACATTCAACAGTCACAAACGGCTATAGTCCCTCAAAACCTCAGAAACACCGTCCAAACAACAAAATTGTTCAAAAATTATTTCAAAAAATGTTTTGTGACAGACAAAAGGAAATAAAAAACTCCCATAATCAATAAACATTCCCAATTATTTTCAAATACCATTCAAAACAGCCAAGACTACAAATGAAAGCTCATAAAAGCACAAACCTTGATAAAATTCAAAGAATAGAAGGGCACGTCAAACAGCAAAGTCACGGACGATCCTCTTCACCAAGAACTCTTTCAAACAAACTAAAATAAAGAAAATCTTCAAGAAAACCAAAAGCAGTTGTGAAACAAACAAAGAAAGAAAATGAGGGAGTCTTTGCAATGAAGGGAGCAAGGGAAGCGCTTCGAAAATGAGAAAAAGAGAAGAAGAAGAATGTGAAGCATTTTATAAGGGAAAAGGGACAAAATAGTCATTTCAAACCCCTCTTTAAAAATGTGCACGGATCCTAAGGAAACTGCTGTGTAACGCTTGCCCCTCATTTAAAGAGTCAACATTCAAAATCTCAAAACACATCGAGTACCCGACCTCTTGAAGGCAGTGTACCTGACGTCATAATTAAAGCCATAAAATGCTTGAACCCAACCTCCTGAAAGTTCGGACTCAAATAGGGCCACTGTTCATACCCTGGCCCCAAACACAAAAGTCAGGCCTAATAAGGATGAAAGGTCCACCTAAGAGGGTGGCCTCTACCGCATACCTGACCTCTTCAAAGAGGTTGGATACGATGAAAAGGGGTAGCTTATACTTATCTAAGTAAGTAACTGCCTCCCCGAATCTCTCCAACTATCTCTATCTTCCTTGAAAAATAGATCCTAACAAACTCTTAAGATAAAGGGAACAATTATCCATCAATAAAGGTGGAACTACTTCAACAAAGGTGGTCAAACAACTTTACTATAAATACACTGACACCCCTCAAGTATATTCACGTTCTAATCTACTAAAAATTTGTTTAAAGCCATTGCTAACTTAAGTATCGGAGTCTCTTGCAGGTACCACCCCCACCTCTTCACGAGAAATTCGGACAGCGGCACCTCGGCACCGGAATAAGTCGGACGCTGCCTCAGAAGAAGTTTGGACTTCACGTCTAGGCCAGATCACCGATTCAGATAACCCTCATTACAACAACAACAACAACAACAACAATAACAACAACAACAATAATGATAATGTTAACGAATTATAGCTCAAATGACTTAGTCTCTCCGTTTTTACCTAGAGATCTTGAGTTCGAGTTTCATTCTTAACTTTGAAAAATAATAATAATAATAGCAGTAGTAGTAGTAACATTTATCATGCAAGTAAATAAAAAAAATAATAGGGAGACAAGGACAATATTAATCATGCGAGTAACAGTTTTCCAAGAGGATACTATAAATTAAACGGTAATTAATCTAATAAATCACTGGGAATTCGGGGGGTAAGAAAATAAAAATGATTGGACCACCAACATATTTATGGTGCAAGCAGTCCAAGCATTGGTTTTATATATCAAAACAATAAGGATATACATAATAAATTAATATCAGAAATCATATGGTATACTCGGTAACATCAAAAAATAAATAAATAATGGAGACGAATGTACATTTATCATGCAAGTAATAGTTTTCCAAGCGGAAACAAAATAATAGGAACACCAACGTATTTATGGACCAATCAATGCTTTCATTCATCAATAACATTAGGGATATAAACTAAATTAATAAGGGATTTGTTATTTGTATCCTAAAGACATCGATTAAATATATTATACAAGAAAATATTTTAATATTATTTATTATAAAAATAAATTTTTACACATTTTTAATATATTAAATATATCAAAAATATTAAAATAGTTTTTTATGATATGTTTGTTTTGTCAATTTTTAATAAATCGAAAATGATTTGATATCTAATGGTCTGAGAGCGAAATCTACTCCTCTTTGTGAGTACCAATTTTTTCAAATTACATCAAATACCTTTCAAGCAAACAGAAACTTAAGGAAATCTGAAAACATAAATAAAAGACTTTGAAAATAAATTGACTAAATTTAAAATGAATTGTATTGAATTTAAATAAAATAGTAAAATGCCTTCGATTAGATAAAAGGACTTTTGAATTGAAAATAAAGTACTGAAACGTAAAATTAAACAAGGAAATTAAATGTTGCTTGAAAGATAAATTTGCAAGAAAAGTAAAGTTTGCAAAAATATAAATGAAAAGTAAAAACAAGTGGAAGGAACCCTACATAAAATTAACTTAAAGCAGACTCAGTAAGTCATTGGGATGTAAGTGTGCGTGAGTAATTTCTGAAACGAAGTTCCAACCCTTTTACCTTCGAGCATTCTCAATAAAATCGCGTTGCAAGTATAGTTCTAAACTGACATACAATCCTCGGTCAACGTTTAATTTGTTTGTCACAATGCAAACCAATAAAAATAACCGAAGTGTTTAAACCTCGGGTCATCTCTCAAAGAGATTGCAGGGAAGTGTACTTATTATTGGTTGTAAAAAAGTATTTTTGGGGTTTTTGAATGATGAACAAGGAATGTAAATAACAAGAAAATAAACTAACAATCAAGAAAAGTCTTAGCAAGAGGTAAGAATTGGAATTCATATCCTCATTATCATCCTCAATTGTGATGGTAAATGTGAATTGCCTTCACTTAGTTAACCTCTAACTATTGAAGGAAAGTCAAGTGCATCAATTTGAGTTCACAAGTCCTAGTCAACTCATAGTGAAAGACTAGATTTAGTGAAGTTCAAGCCAACTGGCAATCTTCAATTACCAATCAACAAGAGATTTTGATAATTCAAGAGTCTCCAAGTCACCAACCCAAGCCAAGAACACAAAATCTATTTTAAAATCCAAGCAAACATTTTATCAAACACTTGGAAGGTACAAAATAAAAACATAGAAAATTAACACGGAATAATAAAATCTAAGACTAACAATTGTAAGAAAACAATAACAACAAATTAAAGAAAGCGACAATAAACATAAAATACCTCAAAGTGCATTAAAGGAAATTGGAATCAATAAGGAGTCATGAACAATAAAGCAACAAGGTAAAGAAAACAACACATAAAATTAAGAAAGTAAAGAGGTAATAACAAGGAATTAAAAGAGGAACTTGAATTAAGATAAGAAGTGGAACCTAAACCTAGATGAAATTGAAAATAAAAGAAGAAATCCAAAAACCTAGAGAGAGGAGAGAGCCTCTCTCTCTAGAATTCTACATTTATCTAAAAGTAAAACTAAAGTGAAAAAGTGAAAAGTTGTCTGCCTCAGCTCCATCCCCAGCCTCTTGTCTTCATTTACGGGCTTGAAACTGGGCAATAAGCAGTCTAGAAATAGCCCCTAGTGTATTCCGATCCCTTTATTGCAGCACTTGATGCTTGTCACGCGTACGCGTCAGCCATGCATACGCGCCGTTTGAACTCTGCATTGGCCACGCGTATGCATCAGTCATGCATACGCGTCAATAGATGACACTCCTGGTCACGCGCATGCATCAGTCACGCGTACGCGTCGATGCTAGCTTCTCAAATCTTTAATTTCTTGTGTTTCTTCCACTATTGCATGCTCCTATTCCATCCTATATGCCATTCTTGCCTTATAAACCCTGGAATCACATAACAAATACATCACGGTATCGAATGGTAATAAGAGAGGATTAAAAATTAGCAGTTTTAAGACCTAGGAAGCATGTTTTCATTCTTAGCACAAAATTAGGAAGGAATCTCAAAAACATGCAAAGTATATGGATAAGTGTGAGTAAAGTTGATAAAATCCACTCGATTTGATCCAAAATAAGTCATAAAATAGTGGTTCATCATAGACATCTCGAATCGGTAAAGGATGACGCATGGAGGGCTCTTGGTATTCATGACCTCCTTCGACTTTCTCATTTCTTGTACTACTGGTTGAATGCCATTATTTTCTGTTCGAGGAGTGTCCAAATGCAAAAGTTGTTTCTTCCCTTGGCTGCTCTTTTGCATGAAGGCCACAAATTCAATTTGGCTAAATTAATTTTGGGGCATTTATTTGATGAACTTGGACATCTAGTTGATTGTCTTCAAGCTAACTCGTCGATCAATGTGGGAGGCCCCCTTTGGCTTCTCAAACTTTGGTTAAACGCTGTGTTCGAAAAGTACATGTAGCAGGATAGGGGTAGCACTCTATAAAAACAACATATTGAGGGATTTCGATTGGCCCCCTTTCAACCTAACTTCGAAAATCCCAAATCGGTGGAAAACTTGTTCTGGACTATCTTCTCCCTCTTCCATTCCTGCAAAAGCTTCAACAACAATTATTTGAATTTTACCCCTTTCTTGCGTCAAAACTGTGGCCCCACATGGCTCAAACGCCTTTTTTTCCCTTCCGATGACGAAGAGAATGAAATAGCCAACAAAATCTGGGGTAAATCTCCTTGCTGTTCAGGTAATTCCAATCAAGTTACCTCAATATAAGAAAGAACAATTCAAGGTAACTCTTTATGCCCCTCACTATGTTGCTAGGCAAATGGGCTTTTCTTAAACCATTCCTATACCCATTCCTCGAAATTACAGTGCCCTCTGTCATATCGAATTTACCCAAAGAGAAACATTGATCATCGCCTTACAATCAATCAACAACACAGGGATAACTATACTCATCTTCTTTATGAGCGTAGTTCATACATTACTAAATCCTTTGTCGAATGGTGGACTAAGTGTTACTCCCAATATAGTCGCACCTTTGACCAGATAAAAAACTCATCAATAAAAGTTATCCCTATTGCTGAAAGCCCTCAAAAAGGAAAATTGAAGTCGCAGCACAACAAAGGCAACCAAAAAGGAAAATTCAAAAAGTTTCCACAAAAGCCTCCAAAAAGGTAAACCTTCGATCAAATCTTTTTTGAATTTTTTTCCATGTTTATTCAAACATACATTGTTCTTAAACTTTCGATCTTTGTCAGATTCAATCATCAAGTGAGAATTCCTTTGATGACAGTGAATCCCAAACAAACATCTTTGCTTCCTCAAATGGATCAGATTCGGAGGATTCATCAGAGGCTGCTTCATTCCCTCGTCTCATTAGAAGGAAATCCATCCAGGTATACTCTTATCAATTTCCTCGAATAAACCTAAAATGTTTATCCTATAAACATATTTTTATATTCCAGGCTGAGTAGGTTACTCAATTTATTTTCTCTTCCTCATTCATCCCCGAATCAAAGAATCAAAAGGACCGGCCTAGATTAGAACCACAAGAGTCCCACTCTTCTGCTCAAATTGTGGTTTCAGCAAAACCTATACAAATCATCCTCCTATCAACTATTGAGACACCATCTTTAGTCGATTTGACTCAAGAACAACTTTCATTACCCCAAGGATGAACCTTTTCGAATCCTCCTTCACCGGTCAACATTGATACACTCCTCAGGTCCCCCATTGCACAAAATCTTGACTCACCCATTCGAGTAGTCGAAGAAGTCACATCTCCACAAAAAAATACCAAGTGCAACAAAAATCATTGAACTTTCTTCTTTACATGATCATGAACCATCAGTAGAAATCCCAGATGTTACTTCTAAACCCTCTAATGCTGAATTGTCTAAACTAGTGGCTGTTCTAACAAAGATTGCTCAAGAGAAAGAGGTTTCTATCTCGACTCTAACCACTGAAGATCAATCCACATCGAGTCTTTCCACATAACTTAACCAACACACTCTCAAAAAATCAACCATAGTATTGAGGCTACTGAGACATACCCCCACAAAATGGACTGATCAGCCTGACTTGAATACCCTTCTGTTTGACATTCTGAGTTCTTCTCTCGAATTCCAAATCCCTCCTCAATTTTCTTTCATAATAAAAATGTTTACAAAGGTCTCAAACAACTGCATCGTCATTCAAGATAAGTTGCAAGATGCCAAAGAAAAATTAGCCAAAACCAGAATTAAATTGGAAGAAATTGGCACTGCTTTTTAATCAATGAAGCAATCATGCAAAGAATATGATTTGAGAATTGTTCAATCCATCAGCACTCAAGTCTATTTTGACAAATGAGAAGAGGAGCTCGAAACAAAACTAGCCCAAATTGGAAATGAGTTGGCTAGAATTCGGGAAAGAAGAGCTGAATTGGCCGAGCCCTTTGCTGCAGTGCAACATAAGAAACAAGAAATTTTCAAAGAGCTTTGCATAGCAGAAACTAAACAAGAGGAGAGCGACAAACAATTCGACAAGGCCCAAAATGAAGAACATGAACAAGTCAAAGCATACTCTGCCTTGGATAGTGAAAGAGTTCAACTCTATTATGAACTTCAAGAACTTTTAGCACCTTTCCTTCCATCAATTTAGAACTCTTAATATTTGTAATTTCCTCTTTTATATATCTAATCTTGATCTTCCATACATCGATATTATTTCCAGTATTTTCCATTTATTGACTTAATCACGTTTTCTGAATCGATCTTCTTAATTCGATACGCATTCCCTGAATACAAGTCAATCACTTGAAAAGGTTATTCCCAATTATGGGACCATTTGCCAAGAAACTTCGATTTCTTTTCAGTTGGTGTTCATACCCTGGGTCGAGGTGTCCGACGCGGGATGTTCAACAGACAAAGCGACCGACCTCTTCAGGTCAGGACAACCCGACCTCTTCCCAGAGAGCTTAGTCAAGTCCCCAGGAAAGCCCAAAGAAGGGCCCAAATAAAGGAACACGCCCCAAATCCTAAGGCGGCCCAAAGCCTACAGAGGGAAGGGCAGTTCCCCTTAAAAGATAAGATGACCTCATCTAAAGATAAGATAAGATAACTAACTTATCTTATCCACAAAAGGCCATATCTCACCATTATAAATACACTGGAGCACCCAGGTATAACTCATACTCTGATTCTACTCAATACCTGCTTAATACCCTTGCTAACTTAAGTATCGGAGTCCCTTGCAGGTACCCCCACTCGCCGGGGACGAAGGATCAGCAGCACTTTTGGTCCCACAAGTCGGACACACCAGCTCCGGCGGTTATCTACCTGCCGGATACGTCGGCTCCGACCAACACAAAAGATCTCGACCGAGATCGACCTACAGTTTCAGGTAACCCACCGGAACATTGGCGCCGTTGCCGGGGAACCTGGAAGTCATCCCAACACCATGACGGACAACCATGACAACGACCACAACTCAGGTTTGGAAGATAGAATGCCGCATAAGAACATGGATGCCCTACTCAAAGATACTCCGGAACCCAATGGAGACAAAAATTCATCAAATCCGGGAGTGATAGAAGCACTTCAAGATCGATTAAAGCAACTTGAGCAAGAAGCCCAACATCAACGCAAAAAAGAAGAGGATTTACATCGGGAAATAAGGCGGTGCCAAGAATTAGAAGATAAGCTCATGAAACTCGAAGCTGATCTCAAAACTAAAGCTACTCGATCCACCCCAGAGGATAGCTCTCATAGAGATCAAGATCCATTCACCAGGGAAATCATGAAAACCAGAATTCCAAAAGATTTCAAACTGCCAGATATGATTCTGTACGACGGCACCTCGGACCCCAACCACCATCTCAGCAACTTTAGAAGTAGGATGTACCTCACTGACGCCTCAGATGCAGTTCGCTGCAAAGCCTTTCCAACAACTCTTACCAAGACAGCCATTAGATGGTTCGACAACCTACCTCCAAAATCCATCTCAAGTTTCGACGACCTGGCCAAAAAGTTCCTGGCCCAATTTTCCATACAAAAGGACAAAGCCAAACACGCACCCAGCCTACTAGGGATCAAGCAAGGAGATCGGGAGAGTCTTCGTAACTACATGGAAAGATTCAACAAAATATGCATGGACATACAAAGTCTACCAACAGAAGCTGCCATCATGGGCCTCATAAATGGCCTACGAGAAGGACCATTTAGCCAATCTATATCAAAGAGGTACCCGACATCCCTAGACGAAGTACAAGAACGGGCACAGAAGTACATCAACATGGAGGAGAATTCTCGACTTGGGGAAACCTCGAGGTTCGGTTCTGCCTACCGAGATAAAGATAAAGAATCCAAGAAAAAAGAAGATCGCTCCGGAGAGAAAATCAAAAAATATCATAACTACACCCCTCTTAGGGTATCCTTGGTAGATATTTACAAAGAAGTCTGGCATACGGAAAAAATACCCCCAGCTCGGCCACTTAAAGGCAAAAGGGGAGGAGGAAATCAGAACGAATACTGTGAGTATCATCGAGTCCGAGGACATTCCACCAACGAATGCTTTGACTTGAAAAATGTCATAGAGAAATTAGTTAGGGAAGGAAGACTAGATCGGTTCCTGGCCCATCGGGACAAAGAACCAAAAAGAAGAAGAAGGGATGAAGATGCCAAACGATCTGAACGATCACCCCGCACACCGGAAAGACATATCCACGTGACACACGGCGGATTTGCTGGAGGAGGAATCTCCAAATCATCCCGCAAGCGACACCTCAAAGAAGTATACCATGTCGAAGGCAAGAAAGAAGTACCAGACATCCCAGCAATCACGTTTACCAAAGAAGATGCATCCGGAATCATCTCAGGACACAACGATCCCATGGTCATCACAATCATATTGGCAAACGTCAACCTCCACCGTACATTAATTGACCAAAGAAGCTCCGCCGACATTCTATTCAAAACTGCCTTCGACAAGCTTGGCTTAGAAGAAAAAGAGCTAAGAGCATACCCAAACAGCCTATTCGGACTTGGGGATACCCCAGTACAGCCACTAGGATACGTATCGTTACACACAACCTTTGGAAAGGGGAACCAATCTAGAACACTTAAGATAGACTATATCGTGGTCGACGTAAGCTCACCTTACAATGCCTTAATAGGTCGGACAACGTTAAATCAACTCGGAGCAATAGTTTCAACTCCATATCTATGTATGAAATTCCCAACTACAGAAGGGATAGCTACAATAAAAGCAGATCAAAAGATGGCGCGTCGCTGTTATAACGAAAGTCTAAATCTCTGAGGTGAAGGAGGAGAGTTCCACACAATCGAACTCGGTGGAGATCAGAGACAAGAAGAACTCCGCCCACGACCCGAAGGAGAAATAGAAAGAGTCCAGATCGGAGATACCTCGGACAAAACAACTAATATTGGAACGATCCTGAAAGTAGACGCAAAAGAATCACTAATACGGTTTCTACGAGATAATGTTGATCTCTTCGCATGGAAAGCCGCTGACATGCCAGGCATAGATCCAGAACTAATTAGCCACAAGCTGGCAGTCTACCCGGGATCCCGGCCGGTACAACAAAGACGAAGAAAACTCGGGCCAGAACGGTCTCAAGCTGTAGAAGAACAAGTACAAGCACTACTAGAGGTAGGGTTCATAAGAGAAGTTAAATACCCACTATGGCTAGCAAACATCGTCTTGGTGAAAAAGTCAAATGGGAAGTGGCGAATGTGCATCGACTACACCGACCTCAACAAAGCCTGCCCAAAAGACCCTTATCCACTCCCAAGCATTGATGCTCTAGTAGATGCCTCATCAGGATATAAGTATCTCTCGTTCATGGACGCATACTCAGGCTACAACCAGATTCCAATTGTATCCACCGGATCAGGAAAAAACCTCGTTTCTCACACTAAAAGCGAATTATTGCTATATCGTAATGCCCTTCGGCCTTAAGAACGCGGGAGCCACTTATCAAAGGCTAATGAATAAAGTCTTCTCAGACCACATCAGAAAAATCATGGAGGTCTATGTGGATGACATGTTGATAAAAACACAAAGTGCAGAAACATTACTAACTGACTTGGTTCAAGTGTTCGACACCATACGGAAGCACGACATGCGACTCAACCCGGCTAAATGCACCTTCGCAGTAGAAGCAGGTAAATTTTTGGGCTTTATGCTCACACAAAGAGGAATCGAGGCAAATCCAGATAAATGTCAGGCCATACTCAACATGAAAAGCCCAACCTGCGTCAAAGAGGTACAACAACTCAATGGGAGATTAGCGGCCTTGTCCAGATTCCTAGCAGGGTCAGCAATAAGATCCCTCCCCTTCTACGCTACCTTAAGGAAGGGAAAGAACTTCGAGTGGACAACGGAATGTGAACAAGCCTTCCGAGACTTTAAAGAATTCTTGGGACAGCCCCCATCCTATCTCGACCACGAGAGGGAGAACCGCTCATACTGTACGTCGCAGTAGGAAGTCGGGCAATAGCTTCAGCACTAATTAGAGAAGACGAAGGGGGACAACAACCCGTCTACTTCATTAGTAAAGCACTCAGGGGCCAGAGCTGAACTACCAGAAAATAGAAAAGTTCGCCTACGCTCTAATACTCACATCCCGACGACTTCGCCCATACTTCCAAGCGCACACCATCAAAGTTTGGACCAACCAGCCCATAAAAGGGATACTACAGAAAACAGATCTAGCAGGAAGAATCCTACAGTGGGCAATCGAGTTGTCCGAGTTCGACCTCCAATACAAAGCGCTGATGATTGAATTTTTGATGGTATAGAATTTCACAAATGAATTCTCGTTGCAAGTATAGTTTCTAAACCAACAATAATCCTCTCATGCAAAAATTTGTTTGTCACAAGTACAAACCCCTAAAATCTATAAACTGAAGTATTTAAACCTCGGGTCGTCTCTCAAAGGACTTGCAGGGTAATGTTCTTGTTATTGGTTATGGACTTGTTTATTTTGGGGTTTCGGATGAGAAATATGAATAGTAAATGGTAAGAAAACTTTATTAACAAAATGGTCTTGGCAAGGTTTGGTGGTCAAGGATCTCTATCCTAATCACTAACCACAATATGAGAATTGGCAAGGATTAATCTCATTAAATCATTCTCTAACTAGTAGTAAAGGAAAGTCAAATGAGCTATATCAATCCTAGTCCATAAGTCCTAACTCTCCACTAATTCAATTAGTGAGAACTAGAGTCAATGGATCCCAATCATCAATTACTTGGACATTAGTAACTCAAGAGTTCCTAAGTTACCTTTCCAAGCCAAGAACATAAAATTCTAGTCTAACATTCTTCCAAGCATTTAATCAAACACTTGGAAGGCACAAAAGAAAAGTATAGTAAATCACAACAAGAATGAATTCTAACTACAATTGAATACAAAGAATTAACAACAACAATAAAGGAAATCACAATTATCATGAATTACCTCAAATTGCATTATTAAAAGAAAACAAAGAGAACAAGAGTATCTCAATTACAAAACATAGAAACAAAATAAGAGAAATTACAACAAGAGGATAGGGATAGAAAGAAGAACCAAAGTGTAGCAATCATCAATTGAAGGTAGAAGTAGAAGGAGACTTAAATTAAACCTAGAACTATGAGATCCTAATCTAACCCTAATTCCTAATCCTAATTCTAGAGAGAAGAGAGAGCTTCTCTCTCTAACTCTAACTACTTCTAAAACTAAACTATGACTAATGATTAAAAGTATGTTGATTCCTCTTCAATCCTTGGCTTAAATAGCATCAGAAATGAGTTGGATTGGGCCCACAAGGCTTCTAAAATCACTGGCCACGTATTGCATTAAGTGGGTCATGTGCCACCATCAGCGCGTCCGCGTACCGTGCGCGCGTGCGCCTCTATGCGCGATGCAACTATGGCAAATCTTATATCGTTTCGAAGCCCCAGATGTTAGCTTTCCAACCCAACTAGAACCGCATCATTTGGACCTCTGTAGCTCACGTTATGATCAATTAAGTACAAAGAGGTCGGCTTGACAGCTTTTGCGATTCTTTCATTTCTTCATGAGTTCTCCATTTCTACATGCTTTTTCTCCATTCCCTTTGATCCAATCTTTGCCTCTTAATTCTGAAATTACTTAACAAACATATCAAGGAATCTAATGGAATCAAGGTGAATTAAATTTATCTATTTTAAGACCTAAAAAGCATGTTTTCACATTCAAGCACAATTAAAGGAGAATATACAAAATCATGCTATTTTGTTGAATAAATGTGGGTAAAATGTGATAAAATCCCCAAAAATCACTACAAGATAAACCCTACAAATGGGGTTTATCAAGCGCGGACAGCCATCAAATCACAATACCTGGCCGACTTCATTGCAGAATTCACGGACACTACGGAAATCTCCATAGAGTGGAACATATACGTGGATGGTTCCTCGAATAAAGCTGGAATCGGTGCAGGTGTGATAATCGAAAGCAACCAAGGAACCCAACTTGAGCTTTCCCTGAAATTTGGATTCTCGGCCTCAAACAACCAGGCGGAGTATGAAGCGTTATTAGCTGGTTTGAAGCTGGCTAGGGAAGTTGGAACTCAGAAACTCAACATCTACAGTGACTCACAAGTCGTTACCTCACAAATAACGGGAAGCTACCAAGCCAACGATCCTACCATGAAAAAATATTTGGATAAAACCAAAGAACAGCTCGGACAACTCGGGGAATATAGGATCCGCCACATACCCCGCGAGCAAAATACCCGAGCTGACGCACTCTCAAAACTAGCCAGCACCAAACCAAGGGGCAACAATAGAAGCCTCATCCAGAAAATACTGTAGAACCCATCAATATCGGAAGAAGAAAAAATCCTAGCCATAACAGGTCGGGATCAAGGATGGATGACCCCCATAATTAACTACCTCAAAACAGAAGCACTCCCTACAGATGAAAAGGATGCAAAGAGGTTAAAAAGGGAGGCACAATACTACACTATCATAAACAACACACTATACAAAAGAGGGATCTCAACACCTTTGTTAAAATGCATACCGACTTCCAATACAAAGGAAGTCTTGGAGGAAGTACACAGCGGCATTTGCGGTAATCATCTCGGAGCACAAGCTCTCACCAAAAAGGTACTCCGGGCGGGATTCTATTGGCCAACTCTACGAAAGGAAGCTACCGAATTTGTAAGGACATGCCCACCATATCAGAAGCATGCCAACTTTCACATCGCCCCACCAGAAAAGCTCATCAGCGTGACCTCACCCTGACAATTTGCAAAATGGGGGCTCGACCTTCTCGGACCCTTCCCACAGGGATCGGGACAAGTAAAATTCCTCATAGTAGGAGTAGACTATTTAACAAAATGGATCGAGGCAGAACCCCTAGTCAACGCCACTGCCCAAAGAAGCCGGAAATTCCTATATAGGAACATTATTACGAGGTTTGGGGTACCATACTCCATCACCACAGACAACAGTACCCAATTTACAGATGCAGGCTTCAGAAAACTAGTGGCCGACCTGAATATAAAACACCAGTTCACCTCCGTCGAACATCCCCAAGCCAATGGACAAGCCGAAGCGACCAACAAAGTCATATTGGCCAGACTGAAACGGAGACTGCAAGAAGCAAAGGGGGCTTGGGCCGAGGAACTTCCACAAGTCCTATGGGCATATCGAACAACCCCCCATTCTACGACGAACAAATCACCATTCCGACTAGCATACGGAGTGGAGGCAATGATTCCAATAGAGGTCGAGGAAGGATCCCCCCAAGTAGTCCACTACAATGAACAAACCAATTCTCAGCTCCAAAGAGAAGAGCTCGACCTACTTCCAGAAATCCAAGAAAGAGCACGGATTAGAGAAGAAGCACTAAAGCGGCGAATGGCTTCCAGATATAATCAAAAGGTAGTGCCAAGAGGTTTCGCTGAGAATGATCTCATCTTAATCCGAAATGATATCGGAACAACTCGACCCGGAGAAGGAAAGCTGGCAGCTAACTGGAAAGGACCCTACCGAGTCACAGAAGTACTTGGGAAGGGCTACTACAGACTGTCCGAACTCGAAGGACGAGAACTCCCCAGATCATGGCACGCCTGTAACCTAAGAAGGTACTATAGTTAGATAAAGGTCTCATCACAAGATGCACTCTTTTTCCTGAAAAGGTTTTTTAATGAGGCATCAAGATTGAGATTCAATCCGACTTAAGGGTATGAAAAACTCCCGCCTGTATATATATTTGCACTTTCTTTAAATAAAATATATTTCAGATATTCTACAAGTTCTCAAGACGCATTAATCTGAAGCATTCATCGTCCGATTATAAAGCAACAGATCGACAGAAAGTGAAGAGCAGATTCACTATACGATCTCGATAGGAATGATTGACTGATAAATGTGAAAACGCGATTCACCTAAAGATCGATCAAACCGGGATAGAAACCACCATCTACAAATTGGCAAAGATGAACACAAAATAATGCAAGAAGTTATCGAAAGTGATCCCAAAAAAGAACCTGATGAGGTCTTATGGATTGCTATATAATAACTTAAAAAGACTGGCCGATACTAAAAAATCGGACCAAGTAAACCCAAGTTATCAGCAAATCCCTGGAAAGAGGTCTGGCCAACCCTATTATTGAGCGGATAATTTATACGCTTTTTGGCATTATTTTTAGGTAGTTTTTAGTAAGTTCAAGCTACTTTTAGGGATGTTTTCATTATTTTTTATGTTAAATTCACATTTCTAGACTTTAATATGAGTTTGTGTATTTTTCTGTGATTTCAGGTAATTTCTGGCTGAAATTGAGGGACTTGAGCAAAATTCTGAAAAAGGCTGACAAAAGGACTGCTGATGCTGTTGGAATCTGACCTCCCTGCACTCGAAATGGATTTTTTGGAGCTACAGAACTTCAATTGGCGCGCTCTTAAAGGCTTTGAAAAGTAGACATCCAGAGCTTTTCAGCAATATATAATAGTCCATACTTTATTCAGAAATTGATGACGTAAATTGGCGTTGAACGCCAAGTACATGCTGCTGTCTGAAGTTAAACGCCAGAAACACGTCATGATCCGGAGTTGAACGCCCAAAACACGTTATAACTTGGAGTTCAACTCCAAGAAAAGCCTCACCTCGTGGATAGATCAAGCTCAGCCCAAACATACACCAAGTGGGCCCCGGAAGTGGATTTATGCATCAATTACTTACTCATGTAAACCCTAGTAGCTAGTTTAGTATAAATAAGACTTTTTACTAGTGTATTAGTCATCTTTTGGCCATTCAATCTTTTGACCATTCGGTCTTTTGATCATCTTCATGGGGGCTGGCCATTCGGCCATGCCTGAACCTTTCACTTATGTATTTTCAACGGTGGAGTTTCTGCACACCATAGATTAAGGGTGTGGAGCTCTGCTGTACCTCAAGTTTCAATACAATTACTATTACTTTTTATTCAATTCTCTTTTATTCTTATTCCAAGATATACGTTGCACAACACTTTGATGAATGTGATGATCCGTGACACTCATCATCATTCTCACCTATGAACGCGCGTGATTGACAACCACTTCCATTCTACCTTAGGCCGGGCGCATATCTCTTAGATTCCCCAACAGAATCTTCGTGGTATAAGCTAGAATTGATGGCGGCATTCATGAGAATCCGGAAAGTCTAAACCTTGTCTATGGTATTCCGAGTAGGATTCTGGGATTGAATGACTGTGACGAGCTTCAAACTCCTGAAGGCTGGGCGTTAGTGACAGACGCAAAAGAATCAAGGGATTCTATTCCAACCTGATTGAGAACCGACAGATGATTAGCCGTGCTGTGACAGAGCATAGGACCATTTTCACTGAGAGGATGGGATGTAGCCATTGACAACGGTGATGCCCTACATACAGCTTGCCATGGAAAGGAGTAAGAAGGATTGGATGAATGTAAGAAGAAAGTAGAGATTCGAGAGGAGCACAGCATCTCCATACGCCTATCTGAAATTCCCACTATTGATTTACATAAGTATTTCTATCTTATTTTATTTTCTGTTTAATTATTAATTTTTGAAACCCATAACCATTTAATCTGCCTAACTGAGATTTACAAGGTGACCATAGCTTGCTTCATACCAACAATCTCTGTGGGATCGACCCTTACTCACGTAATGTTTATTACTTGGACGACCCAGTACACTTGCTGATTAGTTGAATGGAGTTGTGATCACACGTGCCATTACCAGGGATCATTAAAGATCCCAATTCATCATACCATGATCTCTTTGGTGTATTTTTGAAAGAGCCATTAAATAAATCTCATGCAAATACCAAGAGGGAGTACAACTTTAAGGATCACAATTTCGTCCACCACCTATTAAAGAGGAATTGCTATAACTTAGAAGAGATCAACCTAACGAAGTCGGTCTCCTACAAAACAAGTTGTAAAAGTAATCCCTGAAAGAGACCTAACAAAGGTCCAAGAAAGAGGATTACAAAAACAACTTAGAAGAGATCGACCTAACGAAGTCAGTCTCCTACAAAACAAGTTGTAAAAGTAATCCTTGAAAGAGACCTAACAAAGGTTCAAGAAAGAGGATTACAAAAACAACTTAGAAGAGATCGACCTAACGAAGTCGGTCTCCTACAAAACAAGTTGTAAAAGTAATCCCTGAAAGAGACTTAACAAAGGTCCAATAAAAAGGATTACAAAAACAACTTAGAAGAGATCGACCTAACGAAGTCGGTCTCCTACAAAGATAAGTTATAAAGTAATCCCTTAAAGAGACCTGGCAAAGGTCCGGGAAAGAGGATTACAAAAATAACTTAGAAGGGGACCAACATAAAGAAATCGGTTATGAGGCGCTAAAAATACAAAAGCAAGGAAACCGAGAAACAAGTCGGACTCCCCACAGTCACGGCCTCAAAAGGATCCAAGCTACAAACAATAAGTACGAAAGCAATCTAAAGAGGCCAAGCAGCAAGATCCCAACAGATACCATGTCAAAGCACAATAAAAGCATAGTACGATAAAAGCTTCAAGAGGCCATCAAAATCAACCTCAGAAAGCTACCTTTGTTTTTCAAAATAAAAGTTGTCAGGCAGAAAACTAAAAGCATCAGCAGTTAAGAAGAACAATAAACAAGTTCAAAAGCCCACAAATCGGGCTATTTACACAAATATTCAGAAAGAAGATCAGCTAAAGCTCGGGAGCCTTCCCAGCAGCATCAGTACGGGGAGAAGGAGGGCGAGTCTGAAGGGGCACAACATCTACAGTTTCATCATCCCGGTTCAGAATCTGGCAATCCGGATCAAACGTAACGGGAGGAACCGAGGAGGTCGACACCTTAAGAGAAGGCACTGGGAGAGGGTTAGCCTCATCATCATCCTGGTCATCAGGGACAATCTTACCATCCCTCACAACATTGTCCAGGCTGATGAGAGTCAAGTCGGCATCAGGAGCAACAATCCGGAACTGCTCTATCAGGTTCTCGGAGGCGGCAGTTACGCTACCCACAAGGTGACCCTAAAGCTCACTATAATAACCCGAGCAGTTTCCAAATCCTCCCGGAGATGCATCAATTCCCTATAAGCCGAGACATAGCTATCTTTATGTTTCAGTGCCATGTCCTCGGCCAACTTCAAAGAAGCAGCCAAGGTAATAGAACTGGCCTTCTCACCCTCAAGCTCCTTCTCCACCTTTGCCAACTTCGCCTCTAACTCCTCCTTCAGACCCTTGATACGATCAAATTCTGACTTGACCTCCTCCATGAAGGATTTTGTGGCATGAATCGGAATCCCCTGAACTGTTCCGAAAATAGCCGCACCCATATGAGCCATCTTCACACGCTTTTGGTGATAAAATCCAAATGCTGAAGAAGAGACACGTCATCCATGGAAAGCCCACCATAGGGGGCAATTTGCTGGTCAACAAACTCGATAGCATCAAAGTCCGGGGCATCCAGGTTAAAAGGCTTGGATGTTTTTTGCTTTTTCAAGGGAGGGACACCAGAAGCAACGGCAGAAGTCTGAGGAGGATCGACCTGATGGAACCGAGGAGTATGAATTACTTTCCTTGGTCCAAGGGAACTCGGCACAGGAGGCTTCACTGGGACCTGAGAAGATCCTTCGCCGGTCACTTTGGCCGAGATGTTCAGAGCAGCAGTTGCCTTCTTTGCCCTTTTAAAGGCCTTCATGGAGTCGTTGTTCTTAGACATCTCTGCAAATACAGAAATAGCCACAGCAAAGAGTTATTGTCACAACAAAGGGAAGAAAAATTTAAGAAATAAGTATAAGAGACAAGACAGACAAGTACCCAAAATAGTCCGAACCAAGGACATGTCATTCAAAAACCTTTTTGTATCAAGATGGGGTGGTTTCCCCCACAGATCCTCAAGAACAACAACAAAAGCACGCTTGACATCATCAAGCATCTCCTAGGTATAACGGGACACTCTCACATCCCTCTGCCACTCCAAAGGAAAAGAAGGCTCATCATTTTCATCAATTAAAAAGGGGCGGGTCCCCTCAACAGCTCGAACTTTAAAGAAGTAATTCTTGAAGTCCTTAAAGGACTCATCATACATCGCAAAAACTTTATGGCACTGGGCGGACCTGAAAGAAACCCAAGAAGCTTTCTTTTTTAAAGAATCGCCAGGATTGGCAGAAACAAACAAGTAAAGGAAAAGAGTCTGAGAAGGTGTTACATCTAACTCTCTACAAAGAAGCTGAAAAATTTTAATAAAACCCCAGGAATTTGGATGAAGCTGGGATGGGGCAATGTTACAAGACCACAACAAGTCGGTCTCAAAAGCAGTAAAGGGAAAGGTAACGTTTAATTGACTGAAAAAGTATTCATAGGCGTAAAAGAAGGGACGCTCCCCTTCGACGGAAGACGGAAAACAAACTTTCTCATCGGCCTTAGGAGCAACAAGCTCATAATCCCCCTCACGGGTGCTGTTACCACAAATCCTATGGCGCTTCCTCAGCTCTGTGCAAAATTCGGCATCCACAACAGAAACACACAACAAGACAAGGGAGTCCAGCCAATCGGACATGCCCTCAGGAACTCTGGAAGACATCTCTACAATGTTATTGCGAGAAGACATGAGGCCAACTAATCCTACAAGTAAGAAAAGAAGATGGGGTTACTAAAAACATCTCGGACAAGGGAGAAAACAACTCAATACGATACAGGCGAAACAAAACAGAAAAGGAAAAACCCCAAGACTCAAACCAAAAGCCTTGGGGCATCCTTTGGAGGCAATAATCAAGCAAGGTTTCTAGAAAAATCTACAGCTCCCACCCCTGCATTTCTCAAACAAGAAAAAGACTTCAAACAAGCAAGCATTTTTAGAAGCATAAGTCATCACAGTTTACCAAGCAAAAAGCATTCCCAAACGTCAAAATGTGCCAAGTAGAAATCATTAAAAGTACGAACTTTCTCAAAATCAAAAAACAACAAAACCCTAGAAGAACAGATGCAGATTCTCTACCAGAAGCAACAACAAAACCCTAGAAAGCCTCAACGAAAATAGAGCGCGCAACAGAAAGCCAAGGAAAACACATTTACAGCGACAAAACAAACACAAGATCATGAAAAGGCTCAAACTTCAAACATGTAAAATCAAAACTTCACCAAAAAACTGAAGACAAAAGCTACGAAAGAAGCAAGAAAGCTAGTACCAACCTGGAAAAAGCAGCAAGCTTTAAAGAAAAACTGAAGATGGAAGACGGAATCTGGGAATGCTTCCTCACAAGTAAAGGAAAGAACGCGAACAAAGAGCAATGTCGCAGGAAGAAACATGAAACTCCAGGCGAAAATAGAAGCTTCAGAAAAATCAAACAACGCCGCAACACAAAGAAAAGTTGAAAGCGAGAGAATGAAGGAAGAAATGCGAAGAAGTTATGAAAAAGGCGAAAGGAGAGAAACCGTTTCTGGGCTTTCAAAATCGAAATAAAGAGCCAAAGGGAAACGGGGCAATTAATGCTAAAATTAAGGAAAGCATTAAACCCTCGCACGTTCCCAAAGCGCCGATATAAAAGCGCGCGCTTTTTAGAGGAAATGTTCTACATTCAAAAGCTACTACGAAGGAATCTACAAGATGCTTGAGTTCGGCTTCACCAAAAAAGGACCGAAGTCAAAGACTCGACCTCAAAAAGAAGACCGAGCTCAAGCAGGGGCACTGTTCATACCCTGGGTCGAGGTGTCCGACCCGGGCTTCAGGTCAGGACAACCCGACCTTTTCCTAGAGAGCTCGGTCAAGTCCCCAGGAAAGCCCAAAGAAGGGCCCAAATAAAGGAACATGCCCCAAATCCTAAGGCGGCCCAAAGCCTACAGAGGGAAGGGCAGTTCCCCTTAAAAGATAAGATGACCTCATTTAAAGATAAGATAAGATAACTAACTTATCTTATCCACAGAAGGCAACATCTCACATTATAAATACACTGGAGCACCCAGGCATAACTCATACTCTGATTCTACTCAATACCTGCTTAATACCCTTGCTAACTTAAGCATCGGAGTCCCTTGCAGGTACCCCCCACCCGTCGGGGACGAACGATCAGCAGCACTTTTGGTCCCACAAGTCGGACACACCAGCTCTGGCGGTTATCTACCTGCCGGATACGTCGGCTCCGACCAACACAGAAGATCTCCACCGAGATCGACTTACAGTTTCAGGTAACCCACCGGAACAGTTGGCAATATAACTTTTAACACCAATTCTTCCATACTAAAACTCTTTTCCTTTATTCGACGATTATAATTTTGAGTAATGTTATCCTTCTGACGAACCATATTCTCGAGTGCCAGAATACATTCTTGACTTAAATCACTCAATTCATCATACGCTACATTCCAATAATCTTCGATTGGCAAATCATCTTGCCTCAATATCCTTAACGTATTAAGATTAATTTCCAATGGCAAAACTGCATCATGACTATATACTAACTTATAAGGAGAAGTACTTGTTGAACTTCTTGGTGAATTTCGATAAGCTCATAATACTTGACTCAAAGTTTCATGCCAAGTTCGAGGTTTACGACCAATTTGCTTCTTAATCAAATTTATCAATATTTTATTTGCTGCCTCGACTTGCCCATTAGCTTGTGCATAATATGGAGTTGAAGTAACCATATTAATGTTTCTCGAAGTTGCAAAATTCTTAATACATTGACTAGTAAACATAGTTTCCTGATCGGTGCTTAAAGTTTAAGGAATCCCAAATCGATGAATTATATATTCCTCGATGAAGTTTATAACTTTATTTTGCCCATCCTCTATTAAAGGAACAGCTTCAACCCACTTCGTGAAATAATCAATTGCCACCAAAATAAACTTATAATTTTTCGACGAAGGAGGGTGTATTATCCCAATCAGATCCAAAGTCCAACCTTGAAAAGGCCATGGCTTAATAATCGAATGTAATTCGGAAGCCGGGATCTGTTGTATCACTCCATGTCGTTGACATTCTTGACATACTCTCGTATAATCGATGCATTCTTTAATCATAGACGGCCAATAAACATGATTTCATTGAAATACCCACTTCATTTTCATTCCATCCTGATAGGCACCACGTATACCTCTATGAACTTCTCCTAAAGCAACATCTTTATCTTATTAACTTAAACATCTACAAAGACTTCCATCAATGTCTTTTCTATACAACTCATCAGCCATTAACACAAAATTCATTACTTTCAACTTTACTTTCCTATCAACTCGAATACTAGGATCTTTTAGATACTAAGCGGTTGGTTTTCTGCAATCATCATCATCCCATTCATCTAAGGCCAAAGCATCTCTTTCATCAATTGGCACCAAAATCTGATGAACCCTTGCCAACTTTTCTAACCTTTCAGGGAATACCTTATATCTGGATGCAATTTGGGCCAACTCATTAGCAATTTCATTCCAAATTCTTGGAATATGAACTAATGAGACTTCCCGAAAAGACGCTAGTAACTCTTGTGCTGTCGATAGATACTTTTGTAACTTCTCATTATTGCATTCGAATTCTTTTGATAACTGCTTTAAAACCAAGTGTGAATCTCTAAATATTTAAATATTTAAAACCTCTTTACCAACTAAAATTTCGAGACCCAATACTAAAGTCTCAAATTCAGCCATATTATTCAAACAAGGGTATTTTAATTCGAAGAGAAATTCTGATGGAACACCTTCTGGAGAAATAATTAAAATTCCTACTCTAGCACCATCCTTATGCTTTGAGCCAATGAAATATAACTTCCAACAATCACCTAGCACATCGATTATATTTGCCCTGTGGTCATTGGGATTATTCGAATGATCCACTAGAAAATCTGCAATAACTTGGCCTTTCCCAACCTTTGTTGGAATGCATTACAAATTGAATTCCGTAAAAGCTGGTAGCACGAATTCCCACGCCTTCGTACTGTTGTACCAGCAAGTGCACTAGATCGTCCAAGTAATACCTGAGCGAGTCAGGGTCGATCATACGAGGATTGTGGTTTGAAGCAATCTATGGTTATTCTGCAGGTCTTAGTAAGGTAGATGAAAGAGTAGGAGATGTTGGTATGTTATTTTTAATTGCATAAGAGAAAAGGGAATAAATAAATAAGGTAATTAGAACTCAAAAGTTGTGTAAACTATGAAAAGAGAATAGTTAAGGGTTTGAGTTTCTTAGTCTTTCTGAATTAAATCTGGTAGTACTATTTCTTTTGCTTGTGAGTGATTTTTTCAATGGCAGGCTGTATGTGATTGACACTGGTTTGAGCAGCTGCCAGTACTCCTCCAGATCTGAATCCCAGGTTTAGTGTGGCTCGATTCTGATTGAGGGTGAAGCTTGTATAGTCCATTTTCCTTAATTATCCTACTCAAAACGCCACAGACAAGGTCAGATCTTCCGGATCAGAGAGTGCTACATCATTGGATTCTAGCCTCTACCATAGAGACCCTAATCTTCCCAAAAATTGACTGAACTGATGTGTCGAGAAGTCCCCAATGAAGTCATGGATTAGCCGTCTGAGAGATGTATATTCAAGATGTTGGTTTGTCATTGTCCAGTGAAAGACGCATTCTGAACCTAAGTAGACGTGGGTGTTTGTCAGGCATGTTCGTCTTAATGTGATGAATAGAGCTAATTTGTCAGATCATCCTATTCACCACGATGAAGTATGAATATACATCTTAGAATTAATCAAATACGGATCGAAGAAGAAATAGTAATACTTTTATTACTTCATAGGATTCAGCAGGGCTCCTTCCCTCAACCTAGGAGGTTTACAAACTCATACTAATAGAAAGTAAAACGTGTATATGGTAAAAGTGAAGTAAAAGTGTTCGAATAACATGAATTAAACCCCTTAAATACTAAACTAATGACTAGTAAGGGTAAAACAGTATTTTTAATGCTAAAATCCACTTCTAAGGCCCACTTGGTGAGTGTTTGGGCTGATCTTGATGAGATTCACGTGCTATGAGGTCTCTTGGATGTGGAACGCCAGCTAGGGAATCCTCTCTGGGCATTTGAACATTGGGCTCTGTTCCTTGGGCGCTGGATTCCAGAAAGAGGACAAGAAGTTGGCGTTGGACGCCAGTTTTGGGCCTTCTACTCCGAAACAATGTATTGACTATTATACATTTCTGGAAAGCTCTAAAATTCAGCTTTCCATAGTCGTTGAGAACACTCTATTTGGATTTTTTTAGCTCCAAAAAATCTCTTCCGAGTGCAAGGAGGTCGGATCTGGACAGCATCTGCAGTGCTTTCTCTGTCTCTGAATCAGACTTTTGCTCCAGCTCTTCAAATTCAGCCAGAAAATACCTAAAATGGTACAAAAACACACAAATTCAAAGTGGAATCCAAAAAATGTGAATTTAAAACTAAAACCTGTAAAAACTTAATAAAAACTAAATAAAACCTATTATAAGCTACATGAAAACTATGCCAAAAAGCGTATAAAATATTCGCTCATCACAAAACCAAACTTAAACTATTGCTTGCCCCCAAGCAACTAAAAATAAAATAGGATGAAAAGAAGATTAGGATGCAATAAATTTCCGAGTTTCCAATGAAGCTCAGTTTCAATTAGATGAACGGGACTTAGTAGCTTTTTGCTTCTGAATAGTTTTGGCATCTCACTATTCATTGAAAATTAGAATGGATGGCATCTTTAGAAACTTAGAATCCAGATAGTGTTATTGATTCTCCTAGTTCAGATCTTTTTGATTCTTGAACACAGCTTTCAGAGTCTTGGCCGTGACCCTAAGCATCTTGTTTTCTAGTATTACCACCGGATACAATAATGTCACAGACACTTTAACTGGGTGAACTTTTTCAGATTGTGACTCAGCTTTGCTAGAGTCCCCAGATTGAGGTGTCCAGAGTTCTTAAGCACACTCTTTTTGCTTTGGATCATGACTTTAGCCGCTCAGTCTCAAGCTTTTCACTTGACACCTTCACACCACAAGCACATGGTTAGGGACAGCTTGATTGAGCCGCTTAGGCCAGGATTTCATTCCTTTAGGCCCCCTATCCACTGATGCTCAAAGACTTGAGACCCTTTTATACCCTTGCCTTTTGGTTTAAAGGGTTATTGATTTTTTTAATCTGCCCTCCTTTTCCCGCATTTTTGGTCAGTAATGAATTTTTCTGCTTTTTATTATTATCATTATATATAATTTTTTTGTAATTTTTCTTGCTTCAAGAATCAATTTTTAGATTTTTCAGATTATCAATAATATTTTTCCTTTTTCTTCATTGTTTCAAGAGCCAGCATCATAAAATTAAACTTCAAATATATACTGTTTATTCATGAATTCAAAAACTAAAGCAATGCCACCACATCAAAATAATTTAACTATTTTTTATTGGAAAACTCAAAAATTCTTCCATCTTTATTTCTTCTAAAAAATCTACTATTTTATTCATGTTTAGTGATGATAAGAAGAATAATTTATAGCTAATTGAAAAAATAAAAATTAATTAATTACTACTAATGCTTATGTAATCCTAAAAATTAAAAGACATAAAATCAAAATAAAAATAAAGACTTAATTACTACTAATAATCATGCAACTCTAAATTAGGATGAAAATATGTGAGACAGAAATAGGAATAGTCATAGAGTTGAAACTCAACAACCTTTAGTTTGAGGGATGTTGTTTTCTTCAGGCTGTGGGATGCATGGCTCTTCAACTTGAAGGGCGCATGATTCTTCAGCTTGAGGGGTCCTGGGCTCTTCAGGAGAGAGCTTCTGGCGCTTCAGCTCCTCAAGCTCACACCTTTGCTTCTCCTTCTCTTTGATCAGTTTGCAAATCATGCTAGTCTAATCTTTCTGTTCCTCTCTGAGCTGATCCAACGTGCTCTATAAGTGAATTACAGACGCCTTCAGCTGTTTCCAGTACTCCATTTGAGGGATCTCTTGGGATGCCTCTGGTGCCTTCCTCTTTTGGTTATCATCTTCTATCTTGGAGCTCTCTATCACTTGGTTGGTGATTGGTTTTTCACTGAAATAAAGTTGTCCACTTGGATCATAACCTTAGCCTCTTGGCATAGGTGAAAGATGAGATTTGGATAAGCTAGCATGGCCCTAGTGGAATCTCTATTTGATAGCTTGTAAATCTCACAGGGGGATTATTTGGTGGACTTCCACCTCATTTTCCATTATGATGTAGTGAATCATTACTGCTCTTTCAATATTGACTTCAGAGCAGTTACTTATGGGGACTATAGAACGCCCAATGAAGTCTAGCCATCCTCTAGCAATAGGCTTGAGGTTCGCCCTTTTCAGCTGGCATGGCTCCCCTTTGGTATTTTCAATCCATTGGGTTTCAGGCAGGCATATGTCCTCTAGGACTTGATCCAGCTTTCGGTTGGCTACAACCCTCTTGTTGTATGGCTCACAGTAATCCCTTTGCAGAGGTAGTTTGAAGACCTCTCTCACTCTGTCTAAGTGAAAGTACATGATCTTCCCTCTAACTATGGTGCAAAAGGTACGGATGGCTGTTCCATCCTTCTTTTGCTTATTTGCCATCCACAGATTTGCATAGAATATCCATATCATGTTGTATCCAACATTTAATCGGGATTACTTAGAATCTCCCAGCCTCTCCTTCGAATATGCTCTTGGATCTCTGGGTATTCTTCTTCTCCAAGGTTGAATCCCACTTCAGGGATGACTGGCCTTTTGCTCATTATCTTATGATAATGTTCCTTATGTTGCTTGGTGAAGAATCGAACAGGTTTGAAAACAACTGTTGAGTTGTCTTCTTTCTTATTCTTTAGGGCGGTCTTGCCACTTCTTGGAGCCATGGGATTGAATTCTTGATGAGAGAACAAGACTCCTGCCACACCAAATTTAAGAATTTGCTCGTCTTCGAGCAAAAAGTAAGAAGGGAATAAGTAAAAAAAGAATAGAAGGAGGAAAGAGGGGGGAGAATTCAAATGAGAGGTGATGAGTGAGGGAGAGGGGCACGGTCATGCATATATATATGGAGGGATTTTCGAAAATAATCATGGATAAAAGATAAAGATTTTTAAAAAAGATAAAATAAAAAGATAAGTTGTTAACTTTAAAAGATAAAAAAAGATTTTAAGAGGATAGAAAAGGCATTAAAGGCAAGATATGAAAAGGATATGAAAAAAATATGAACAAGATAAAAAAGAGATTTTGAAAGATTTTGAAAATAAGTTGTAAAAGTTATTCATTTTTGAAAAGGATTTGAAAAATTTTGAAAAAAATGTTTTAACTTTGAAATTAAATTGAACTTGAGGTATTTGAATAAGATTTGATTTAAAAATTAAAGAATTTTTGAAATTAAATTGAATGAAGATGAGTTGAATCAAGATAAGATTGAAAAATTGAAGTTACCTCAATGTTGCTATGCTGGCATTTAAACGCCCAGAATGCTAGCATTCTAGCGTTTAGCGCCAGAGTAGTCCTCCCTGTGGGGCGTTAAATGCCCAGCTAGGGCCTCTGGCTGGCATATAATGCTAGGCTTATGCTCCCTTTTGGGCGTTTAAACGCTAGGCTTGTGCTCCATTCAGTATACCTTGCTACATATTTTACTGTGGATTCATCACCTTCTCCAGAAAATATAGAAAGTGCCTTGGGAGCTTTCCATGCTTGAGGCAATTGTACTTCTTAAACAAAATTAGGAAATGATGAAACAAAACGAAGTTGTTTGGTAGATTCAACCTGAAAACCACTCCTCTTCAATATTTGAATAACAACCTCTTCCACACTGTGTTGCCTCCATGCACTATTTTTAAGATCTCGAGGCAAAGTGACTATTTGTCTTGACATTTTATTGAATATTTTTAACCATGCTTATTTTTCCCACCTAATTCAATTTTTGTAACAACATATTTTCTAAATCATAGTAACTCTTTCTTATTTCTTCTCGGATCATTGTGGTAAGAGAGTTAGCCATATTTGATGATTCGGAAATATCATGATTTGTCGAACTATTGGATTCTCGACATTTTGTTGAATATTTTTAGCCATACTTATTTTCACCATCTCATCCAATTTTTGTAACAACATATTTTCCAAATCATGATAACTCTTTCTTATTTCTTCTCAGATCATTGTAGTAAGAGAGTTAGCCATATTTAATGATTCGAAAATATCATGATCATTATTCATGATATTTTTTTAAAGTTGAATAGAGAAATTTTTTTTTCTAAAATTTGATCAACTTTACAGAGTTTTAAAGTTAATTTTTTTCTTTCTCTATTGATACTTTTCTATACAATTTGTCTCATTGAATGTGCCCTTTTGTTTTGTCAATTTTTAGCAAATCGAGAGTAGTTCGATATCTAATAGTTTGGAAGCGAAACTTAATCTTCTTTGCGAGTACCAGTTTTTTCAAAAGAGGAATGTTAGGGGCCAACACTTTTGTTAAATTCTGGTCAGTACTTAACCATCAAAAGGAAATTGAATGATTCTACACCATTAGATGTAATCTCACACTATTAAAAACATCATTGATGGCTAATTGATGGCTAAAAACCACAAAATCTGTTGGCCCCCTAGACTTTCTCTTTTTAAAATGCATCAAAGGCCTTTCAAACAAATAGAAACTTAAGAAAATCTGAAGACATAAATAAAAAATTTTAAAAATAAATTGATCGAATTTAAAATTAATTACATTAAATTTAAATAAAACAGTAAAATTCCTTCGATTAGATCAAAGGATTTTTGAAATTGAAAATAAAATACTGAAATGTAAAATTAAACAAAAAAATTAGATAGTGCTTAAAAAATAAATTTGCAAGTAAAGTTTGCATAAAATATAATAAAAAATAAAAATACGTAAAAGGAACCATACATAAAATTGACTCAAAGCAGACTCAATAAATCGTTGGAATGTGAGTTTACGTGAATAATTTCTAAAATGAAGTTTCAATTTTTATACTTTCGAACATTCTCCTATTTATAAAAATCTTTGACCAATCAAATTAAAGTATAACTCCCACGTTTATTAATTCATAAGTAATCGTCCCGCTTCCCGCTTCTTTTGCTGAACAGAAGTAACATTCAAAAACAACCATCAAAATCTTGAAACCTTCGATTCACTTGTTGACTGCTCATGACCGATTTTTGCTCAATTTTTTCTGCCAAAAGACTCTCTTTCAATATATTTTTTTTCGAAAACTCACACCCACTAACTCTCGAATACTCCTTCTTTCGAAATAAATTATTTTCGACTAACGATGTTAATCAATCTCCTCTAATAAAATCTAATTAATAAAAGAAATCATAAGGAATATCTGGATAACATTAAAAAATTTAATAGGAAGACCAACACATTTATTATCCAAATTATAGTTTTTCACATGGTTGGCCTCGAGATAAATGACCCCATAATGTGTGTGATAGGGAGAAAAAAATTGTATAGATAATTTAACAAAGGGCCTGAAAATTGTAGGAAAAGCAAGAAGACACGTTAACGGAGCAGAACCGGATTTCAAAAGGATGCGATAGATAAATAGATCACTCGTTAGATCTATAAATATATCTTCTCCAAACTCCAAAGTGTAACCCATGTTATCTGTCGACTACAATAATAAATCCAAGAACCTGGCTGCAATAATTATTATGGATTTGTTGGGGGAATGTCATAGACTCGTTGCCGCGTTTGGTTTTAACAATATGATACCGAAAATACAGAATAAATATATAAAAATGAGTATTTTATATTTTATAATTAAATATTTAATTATTTATATTTTTTATTCATATAAAATTTAGAAAAATATAATAATAAAAAATAATATTATAAAAATTAATAAAAATAAAAAACTAAGTTATATTTTTATTAAAATTTGTGTTTTTTATAATAAAATATAAAATATATTAATTTAATATTTTAAAATTTAATGTCTACGTCTATATTTTATATATTAAATATAATTTCATATCTTAATATTTTAACTCAGTGTCCTATATATACTAATAAACAAATTAAATTATAGATTTCTTAAAATATAGTATAATAATAAGAAAAAGAGTTTAATGAATATGTCTTTTGAGGATATATGATAAAGTTATTATTAATGATTCTTTTAAAAAAATTATTTTGATAAATATAAAATAAATATGAATTTTATATGTATTTTATTAATAATTTAATTATATATTTTTATTAAGACACATGTTAATCAAAATTATCTTTCTAATGAAGGTATCATTTTCCTCGTTGAGAACGAAATTAAATAATAATAATAATAATAATAATAATAATAATAATAATAATAATAATAATAATAATAATAATAATAATTATTGTGGACTAACAATAAAGCATCTGAAAATAGTTACTAAACTAATTGTTATATCGATCTAACTTCTAAGCATTAAATATTACTGATTTTACTAAATGTGAAGCCGTGGCAGCCTCCGCTTGATTTGCATTGCTGCTTCAACCTCCCTTCCTACTTCTCTCTGGCCAATTGGCCATATATATACATGTACCGTCCCAAACTATATATATTGGGTAGTTGTTGCAGTTGCAGCCACCCAACCACTTTTAACTTCCTTGCATCTTTGCTCCCATATATATTATTGTCTACCACCATTAATATTCCATCTTATTAACTTAATTGATTGCATCATGATGAGTGACGACGCAGATTTCACGATCTCCCCCCTCCACCTCCACCACCTCAATCTCATCATCGTCCTCGCCGTCCTCATCATCGGCGCCACTCTCTACATCATCACCCGCCCCAGGTCCATCTACCTCCTCGATTCGTCCTGCTTCCGCCCACCGGACTACCTCCGCGTCGACTACAACCGCTTCATGGAACATTCCAGACTCACGGGGGAATTTGACGACTGTGCGCTTGAATTCCAGCGCAAAATCTTGCAGCGCTCTGGTCTTGGGGAAGAAACCTACTTCCCCGAAGCTATGCATGCCATCCCTCCAAACCCCTCCATGGCCGCCGCAAGACAAGAAGCCCAACAGGTCATGTTTGGTGCGCTCGACAATCTCTTTGCCAACACCGGCATCAAGCCGAAACAAATTGGAATCCTCATCGTGAATTGCAGCTTGTTCAACCCTACACCTTCTCTTTCCGCCATGATCGTCAACAAGTACAAGCTCAGGGAGAACACAAGGACCTACAATATTTCCGGGATGGGTTGCAGTGCAGGAGTGATAGCCATCGATATCGCCAAAGACTTGCTTCAAGTTCATAGAAACACCTACGCCGTGGTGGTGAGCACAGAGAACATCACGCAGAATTGGTACTTGGGGAACAAGAAATCAATGCTCATCCCTAATTGCTTGTTCCGGATGGGCGCTTCTGCGGTGCTTCTCTCCAACAAAAGCTCCGATAGGCGGCGTTCAAAGTACAAACTTCTTCATGTAGTGAGAACGCACAAAGGTTCAGATGACAAGGCCTACAAATGCGTGTTTCAGGAAGAGGACGATGAAGGCAAAACAGGGGTTACGCTTTCCAAAGATCTGATGATCATTGCTGGTGAGGCTCTCAAGACTAACATAACCACGCTGGGTCCATTGGTGCTTCCCATAAGTGAGCAGCTTCTGTTCTTCGTTACGCTGGTTGCGAAGAAGATGTTGAATACGAAGGTGAAGCCTTACATCCCGGATTTCAAGCTGGCTTTCAGCCATTTCTGTATCCATGCGGGGGGGAGGGCGGTGATCGACGAGCTGGAGAAGAATCTGCAGCTGAGGGCGGAGCACGTGGAAGCTTCTAGAATGACGCTTCATAGGTTCGGGAACACATCATCGAGTTCGATATGGTACGAGTTGGCGTACACGGAGGCGAAGGGGAGAGTGAGGAAGGGCCACAGAGTGTGGCAGATAGCTTTCGGGAGTGGGTTCAAGTGTAACAGTGCTGTTTGGGTTGCTTTGAAAAATGTTAAGCCTTCTCCCAATAATCCATGGGAAGATTGCATTCATAGCTACCCTGTTCAGCTTCTCACTTAATTATATTTCTTCCTTTTCTTTCTACTTTCTTCTTGTATGTATCAGTTAATTAGAACCACCTCTCTTTATTAATTAAACTATTGGGTCAGCAATATAACGTATGCTTCATCCTTGTAAATTAATAGTTTGCTTCATATATATTAATGTCATGTGATGTACGTGACGATACTCGCTATAATTCCTGTGCGTAACAATGATAACAGGGAGCAACTCAAATGAGAGGTTAACAAAGGTGTGATTTATTTATTTGGTCATATTTTAAATAAAAATAATATTTTTATAAAATTTTAAAATTTAATTCTATAATTTATCATTTAAAGATTAAAAAAAAAATTACATAAAAATAATTATAAAATTTTTATTGGAGTATCATTATAATAATATACTATTATTGGTCGTACGTATAAATGTTTCAATTCGGTATTATGTATGTGCATGCAGAAAAATAAAAAGCAACCACTACAAAAAAAAATTATTCATTTAGTAACACTTTTTTTAAGTTATATTTAAAAGATAAGCTACACTTTTTCCTATTTTATTTCTTTTATAATAGAATAGAAAATACAGTTATGACATTACTTAAAAATATTTTTTTAAAATTTTAAAAATATTACTTATAAAACGTAACTTTATTTTAATATATTTTAATATTAATGGATATACTTTTTTCATAAAAGACACTTTTTAAGAGTAATCTAATGTTTTATATTTTGATTGTGCTTTACAAACGTCTTCTAATATCAAATGCGCCCAAACTTAGTGAAATTATTTTCACGTTCACGCGAATACTCATACCTGCACGCCTTCTCTTTTATTGTAGGGTTTTCTTTCGTATTCATGCATCATCACTCACCATTGTCACCTTCGTCTCACTTTATATCCTCTCTTTCGACTCCGAAATAGTACCACACACTTCTCACTCTCCAGCACTGTCGGGAGCATCGCACAACATAGCATGCACCCCCTCCATTCGAGCTGTCATCTTCTCAATTAGCATCCTCGTCGTCTTCTTAGTTAGTATCACTGTCGTCTTTTCACTTTCCAGCTGCCACTACAAGAAAATCAGGATTTTTCTATGATGTTCAAGCATGGTAAAAAGTTAAAAAAAGCATAGCGATAGTTTTTTGTCACACTTTTTGAGTTATCGGCATGCTTTTAAAAGGATCACATCTACTAGGGTGCCGGTTGTTCTATCGCTGATGATTGGATTTTTGACGGTTTAGAATTTCTCAAATAAAATCTCGTTGTAGAGTATAGTTTCTAAACCAAACAATAATCCTTTCATACAAAAAGTTGTTTGTCACAAGTACAAACCCCTAAATTTATAAACCGAAGTATTGGAGCTCGGGTCGTTCTCCCTAGGAATTACAATAAAGTGTCTTGTTATTGGTTGTGAGTTATTTTGGGGTTTTGGATAAGAAGCATGAAAAGTAAATGGCAATGAAAATAAACTAACAACTATAAAAGCTCTTGGCAAGATATGAGAACTAGAAATCCTATCCTAGTTATCCTCCTCAATTGTGATGAGAATTGTTCATTGCTACCACTTAGTTAACTCTTACTAAATAAAGGAAAGTCAAGTGGATGAATTGACTTGAGCCACAAGTCCTAGCCAACTCCCAAGGAAAGACTAGCTTTAGTGCACTCCAAACCAATTAGCAATCTCTCCAATTATCAATCAACAAAGGAATTAGATGACTCAAGAGTCACTAATTATTCTACCTAGGCCAAGAGGAACAAAATCTATACTATATCTAGAAGAGGCATTTCAACAAACACATAAAAGGCAATAAAAGTAAACAACATAAATTGCAAGAATTAAAGAGAGATCTAACTACAAAGGCAAGAGATCAACAATAGAAAAGCAAAGAAGAATAATTATTATGAATTACCTTTTATTGAATTGAAAGAAAATGGAAGGAACAATAGTAGATCTACAACAAAGCATAAGAACAACATAAAGGAAATTACAATAAAAGAATGGAAGAAGAATGAATATAACAACAAGGAATTGAGAAGATAGAAGTAGAAGAAGATTAATTAAAATCTAGATCTAAGAACTAAACCTAATCCTAATCCTAATCCTAGAGAGAAGTGAGAGCTTCTCTCTCTAGAAACTACTTCTAAAACTAAACTATGACTAATGGTAACTAACTTGTGTTTCCCTCTTCATTCCTTGGGTTAAATAGCATCAGAAATGAGTTGGATTGGGCCCACAAGGCTTTAGAATTTGCTGGCCACGTTTTGCTTTAAGTGAACCAGGTGGCAGCAACGGCATGTGCGCGTACTATGCGCGTGCGCGCCACCATACGTGTAGAAACTATGGCAAATCTTATATCGTTTCGAAGCCCCGGATGTTAGCTTTCTAACCCAACTAGAACCGCATCATTTGGATCCATGTAGCTCAAGTTATGGTTGTTTAAGTACGAAGAGGTCGGTTTGACAGCTTTCCGGTTCTTTCATTTCTTCATGAGTTCTCCAACTTTTCATGCTTCTTTCTTCATTCCCTTGATCCAATCTTTGCCTCCTAAACCTTAAATCACTCAACAAACATATCAAGGCATCTAATGGAATCAAGGAGAATTAGATTTAGCTATTTTAAGTCCTAAAAAGCATGTTTTCACTCTTAAGCACAATTAAGGGAGAAGTTATAAAACCATGCTATTTCATTGAATAAATGTGGGTAAAAGGTCATAAAATCCCTTAAATCAAGCACAAGATAAACCGTTAAATTGGGGTTTATCAACCTCCCCACACTTAAACCTTAGCATGTCCTCATGCTAAACCAAGAATGAAATAAGGGATATGACACTTATTCAAAGCAAAGAAACTATGTGCATGCAACTAAATGCAAAATGATTCTACCTACTTGGTTAAAAATAAATCAATCCTCCAAGTCATACGTGCACAAGTAGGGCCAAGATTATATAATGATTCATGAATCCTACCAATTCGAATATCAAAATGAAGTTCAAGTAGACTTGCGAGAAGAACGCTCATGAAAGCCGGGAATCAAGGAATTGAGCATCGAACCCTCACTGGAAGTGTTTGCACTCTAGTCGCTCGGTGTTTGGGGTTGATTCACTCAATTCTCCCCTAATCATGCTTTCCAAGATTTGTTTTTCATTTAACAATCAACAATTATTCAATGCATGCATACAATTATCATGAGGTCTTTTCTTTAGGTTGTGATGGGGTTAGGGTTAAGGTAGGGTCATATATGGCTAGTGGACTAGGGTTTGGATCTTTGATTAACCTAGACTTTCCCACATAACCTATATAATGACCTAATACAATTAAGTACTAATCTAACTACCTATACCTCACTTTTTCACATACTCATGCATTTTCTTTTTTTTTATTCACATTCCATATGCATTGATTCTTTATTGTTTGAGCTTCACTTTGGGGCATTTTGTCCCCTTTTTATTGTTTTTTTTTTCTTTTTCTTTCTTTTCTATATTTTTTTTCTTTTTCTTTTTTTTTCTTTTGTTTTTCTCATTTTTTTCATACAAGAGTATCAATGCATAAGGTTTTACATTCGATCAATACATGAGTATGTACCCAATTCTCAATATTTACACTAATAATACAAAACTACCATTTTATTCACCCAATGTCCTAAGGTTCCCACACTTGAATGATACTCACACACACTAGCCTAAGCCAATCAAAGATCCAAATTAAGGACATTTATTGTTTTTCGCTTTAAGGTTTGTAATGTGCTAAATTAAGAACAAAGTGGGTTAATCGTAGGCTCAAATTTGGCTAACAAAGGAAGATAAAAGGTAAGGACATTTGGGTAAGTGAGCTAATGAAATGATGGCCTCAATCATATAAATGCATGAATACACAAAATAATGGACATAAAGAATCAAACAAATCAAAGATTACAATCATAGAGAGAGGATAATACACACAAGAATGGCAAATAAGTGGTTATAAGATGTAACCACACCATTAGGCTCGAATCTCGCAAGCTTGTGTTCTTAGCTCAAAAACCATGTTCCAAAATACATTCTTTCAAGCAAGTTCAACAGAAAATTTTCAAATTGGTAGGGTGCCCTAAAACGGTTTCTTGGGAAAGAAATCATCACCCTAACCAAGTAGTCCTAATAAGAAGAAGGTAGTAAAATATGTACAAATTCTAACTAACATGCAACCTATCATGCAATGCAATAGCTAATCTAACAAAGAAAATAAAAAATTTGGTGTTGAAAAGGAAATTTTTACCCATGGAGATCGGTCGAACGACCTCCCCACACTTGAAGATTGCACCGTCCTCGGTGCACACAAAGAAGAGCAGGGTGGATGGGTTGCTACAATTGATGAGCTCCTCAAATGGTAGTGCGGATGACTTGTTTGTTGCCCCATTTAAAGCTATTCATTTCTCCCTTCTTGGTGGCCAACCTAAAAGGAAAGAAAAAAGAAAGAAAGTTAAGCCTATAACAAAGATATCAAAGCAAATAGAATATAGGCGGGGGCTAATGCCAAATAAAGGTATGATTCCCTACTACATGGTAGCAAAGCATGTAAAAGAGAAAACAATATAAGCCACGGCATATCAACTAACACCTGATGCAAGAGTAAAGTTAAAGCGTGAAAAACATATTGAGCATCAAGATCAAATAAGAATTGACACAAACAAGATTAGTGATAAGCATGAGGGCATTTGGTCCCAACCTAACTCAATGATGATGAAGCACAAAAACAAAGGATAATGAGTTAGGAAGGACTAAAGCACTACCTTGTGTGTGGAACAAACATTTCAATTAATGTTAAACAGGTCACAAAGCACCAAGATAAAGCAAGAGAGTCTCAATAATTGAGTATAAGAATTCAACACCATTATTGAAATGACACTTAGAAAAAACTGAAAATATGCTATAGAAACAAAATGAAAATGGAAAGAGTAGAAGTATGCGAATGTAATGAACAAAAGAAAATGGAAGATGAGAGAGAAAAAAACTCTTTTTTTTTACTGACGTGTGCGCGTCATGCACGTTTACGCGTCAATGGGCATATTGGTTGAAGGACGCGTACGCGCCAGGTGCGCGCACGCGTGCGTCGAGTTAGGCTGGAGGCATAATGTTGGCCCAAAAGTGGCACAACTCTCAGGTAAAAGCACCGGGGGTGCAGATTGTGCAATCGACGCGCGCGCACTTAAGATCGTGTGCACGTACGTGCCAAATGCGCGCACGCGTGCATAGACTTGTGCCTTAGCCCAATGTTCGCACAGTGCAGGCCTAACACTCGGGTTTTTGGCTGGGGTCAAATTTTTGCATCCACGCGTACGCGTACAGTGCGCGTGCGCGTGGGTGGTCAAAAAATGCTCAGGTGCGCGTACGCGTTATGTGCGCACACGCGTGGATGGTGTTCTGTTTTTCAAAATTTTTTTCTAAGTTCTTACGCCAATCCAAGCCTTTCAATCCTCCAAACAGCTACCAAAATATCCTAAAACCTTATTCAACATACTATACTACTAACTAAACTCAATAAAACAATAAAAACAAGAAATTAAACTAATTCTACCAATATTTACAAAAGATAAAAATGAAAATGAGAATCTACCTACAATGGCAACTCAATTCACTTATTAACAAACTAAAAGAGTATGGAAAGAGTTTACCATGGTGGGGTGTCTCCCACCTAGCACTTTTATTTATTGTCCTTAAGTTGGACTTATGGGGAGCTCCTTATCAAGGTGGCTTGTGCTTGTATTCATCTTGGAACTCCCACCAATGCTTGGTTCTCCATTGTGCCCCAAGATTCTTCATGGATTGAGCCAAGTCTTGATGGAGTTTTTCACAAGCTTGGGGCTCCCAAAGTTGGTCCTCTTCTTGTAATCCGGGATCCCACACTTTATTTTCACACCCGTCTTGAAGTTGATAATCATTATTAGTCTATCCGGGTGGCAAGTAAAGTGAATTCTCTATATAGTGGCCAACAATCCTTCTAGACCCATCTATTTGAGCACTATTCCCACCTTTATATTCAACTCTTGAAGTATCAACCAAAATGAGCCTTGATTTGCAATGCCAACCACGAAACATCTTCCGCTTACGCTTCATCCCACAAAGCATCCTAAGTTGACCATCCGTTTCAAGCAAGCCATACTCAAGTGGGACAATAAAGCTAATAGAAATGAATTTTACCCACTTAAGTGAAAGAGTAGATGACGACCTAGGCAAAGATGCTTCCAACGATCTTGACAAAGCGTATTCCATTCCCATCCTTCTATTTCTAAGGACTTCCACCTCTTCACAAGATCTCTTGATCTCAATCCTTTGTTCAACAATTTTATCTAAACCTTTTCCTTTACTCAAATAATAATAGGGATGATGAGAAAAATTTACCTCCTCAACGCTTTCAAATCCAACTGGAGAAGGTTCTTCATGCTCAAAGGATTCTTCACCACTAAGACTTGATGCTTGATCTTTATCACCAAGGGAACTCAATTATTTCTCTATCCCATCCGAGTCTTCATATGGAATATGCCTTGGAAGGTGTGCACTTTCCTCCCTAGCATCAATTTCAATCATCTTGGAGGGGTTTTCTTCAACTCTATGTTCCCATGGAGGCTTCGCATCTCCTAAGTCTTCTACCACTTCTTCTTTGTCTTCAACAATGAAGGCTTCCTCCAATTGTTCCAATACAAAGCAACTTTCCTCATTTCCCACTGGAGTTCCCAATCTCTCCTTCATGCTATGTTCTTCATTCGATTCTCCACATGTAGCCATGGAAGTTCCTTGAGTGTTCAAGCATTGGGAGGCTAATTGATTTGTCACCGTATCCAAGGCGGCCATGAAATTTTGCACATCTCTTTTCATCTCTTCTTGCCCTTGAACAAGAACACCAAGGATGTCATTCATTGGAGGTTGGGGTGGATGGAAGGATTCATCATTTTGGGGGAAGGGTTCATAGTAGAAAGATGGTTCTTCTTGGTAGAGTTGTGGTGGTTCAATTTTCTCCACTCTTTCCACTTGTTGCACAACACACTCCATGGTTGCTTGAAATTGATCCAATGCTTCCTTGAGATGATCCCTTGACTCTTGTTCCTCTTGGATAATATGATTAGGATCATGTGGCTCTTGGATCAATGGATATGAGTATTCTTCCATGGGAGATTGTGGTGAAAAGTAGTATTCATCTTGTGGTTGAAAATTTTTGTATATTGGAGGTGGTTCATCTTGGTAATAATGTGGAGGAGGTGGCTCTTGAAAATATTGATGTTGGAATGGTGGTGGCTCTATATGTGGTTCATATGGCTCATATGGTTGTTGGTAGGATGGATATGGATTAGGGTCATATGAAGGTGGTTGGTAAAAAGGGGCTTGTGAGTATGGTTGAGAGTTATGTTGAGGATATGGATCATAGGTATATGGTGGTGGTTCTTGAAAGTCACAAGGAGATTCACCATAGCCATTGGGTTGATATGCATCATAGAATGTCTCTTCTTCATAGTGCATTGGTGGGGGTTGTTGCCATGAGGATTGATCATATGCATATGGCTCCTCCCACCTTTTGTTATCCCATCCTTGATACACATTCTCATTGTAATCTCCACTTCCTACAACATAGTTGTAATCACACTCATAGCCAAAATGAGAATTCATGGTGAAAAGAGAAAATAAAATTCAAAAGCTACTAGAAATCAAGAGAAACAAAATTCTACAACTAGCAAATGAAGCAAAAGGCAATATATTCACAATATTCACATATATACAATAACCAATAACACAACACCATTGCAACTTCCCCGGCAACGGCGCCATTTTTTGATGATTGGATTTTTGACGGTTTAGAATTTCTCAAATAAAATCTCGTTGTAGAGTATAGTTTCTAAACCAAACAATAATCCTTTCATACAAAAAGTTGTTTGTCACAAGTACAAACCCCTAAATTTATAAACCGAAGTATTGGAGCTCGGGTCGTTCTCCCTAGGAATTACAATAAAGTGTCTTGTTATTGGTTGTGAATTATTTTGGGGTTTTGGATAAGAAGCATGAAAAGTAAATGGCAATGAAAATAAACTAACAACTATAAAAGCTCTTGGCAAGATATGAGAACTAGAAATCCTATCCTAGTTATCCTCCTCAATTGTGATGAGAATTGTTCATTGCTACCACTTAGTTAACCCTTACTAAATAAAGGAAAGTCAAGTGGATGAATTGACTTGAGCCACAAGTCCTAGCCAACTCCCAAGGAAAGACTAGCTTTAGTGCACTCTAAACCAATTAGCAATCTCTCCAATTATCAATCAACAAAGGAATTAGATAACTCAAGAGTCACTAATTACTCTACCTAGGCCAAGAGGAACAAAATCTATACTATATCTAGAAGAGGCATTTCAACAAACACATAAAAGGCAATAAAAGTAAACAACATAAATTACAAGAATTAAAGAGAGATCTAACTACAAAGGCAAGAGATCAACAATAGAAAAGCAAAGAAGAACAATTATTATGAATTACCTCTTATTGAATTGAAAGAAAATGGAAGGAACAATAGTAGATCTACAACAAAGCATAAGAACAACATAAAGAAAATTACAATAAAAGAATGGAAGAAGAATGAATGTAACAACAAGGAATTGAGAAGATAGAAGTAGAAGAAGATGAATTAAAATCTAGATCTAAGAACTAAACCTAATCCTAATCCTAATCCTAGAGAGAAGTGAGAGCTTCTCTCTCTAGAAACTACTTCTAAAACTAAACTATGACTAATGGTAACTAACTTGTGTTTCCCTCTTCATTCCTTGGGTTAAATAGCATCAGAAATGAGTTGGATTGGGCCCACAAGGCTTTAGAATTCGCTGGCCACGTTTTGCTTTAAGTGAACCAGGTGGCAGCAACGGCGCATGCACGTACTATGCGCGTGCGCGCCACCATACGTGTAGCAACTATGACAAATATTATATTGTTTCGAAGCCCCGGATGTTCGCTTTCTAACCCAACTGGAACCGCATCATTTGGACCTCTGTAGCTCAAGTTATGGTCGTTTAAGTACGAAGAGGTCGGCTTGACAGCTTTCCGGTTTTTTCATTTCTTCATGAGTTCTCCAACTTTTCATGCTTCTTTCTTCATTCCCTTGATCCAATCTTTGCCTCCTAAACCTTAAATCACTCAACAAACATATCAAGGCATCTAATGGAATCAAGGAGAATTAGATTTAGCTATTTTAAGTCCTAAAAAGCATGTTTTCACTCTTAAGCACAATTAAGGGAGAAGTTATAAAACCATGCTATTTCATTGAATAAATGTGGGTAAAAGGTCATAAAATCCCTTAAATCAAGCACAAGATAAACCGTCAAATTGGAGTTTATCAATCGCCACGCTTTTTTTTGTCGTCAAGCTTTTATCTATTGCCACGCTTTTAAGTGTGGCCATATGTATAACTCTATAGCCACGCTTTTGAAGCGTGCCAATAGCCGAAGATACGATAACACTTTTAAAGCGTGGCAATAACCGAAGATATGGCTACGCTTTTAAAGCGTGGCAATAACCGGAGATACGACTATGCTTTTAAAGCATGACTATATCATTTTTAAATTTTTAAAAAATAGCTAAGATACGACTATACTTTTAAAGCGTAATTATATTGTTTTTAAATTTTAAAAAAATAGCCGAAGATACGGCTACATTTTTAAAGCGTGGTTATATCGTTTTTAAATTAAAAAAATATCCTGATATATCCTTATCAAATTAAGTTATACATTTTCCTCTAAACAAAGTTTATACACATGCTTCCTTCTTATTAAATACCAACTCCAATTAACTTAAGCTGTCAAAAAATTACATTAAGATCACATCATTCCATGCAAATTGCAAAACAAGAACTACAATATAAATCATTAATGCGTGCTTGCCCATCCATTCCATAATCATAGTCAAGCGACTATATCCACATACATCAACCTGTCAAGTAAAGAAATAAGAGAGATTACCTTCTTATGCTTTTTCATCGAAACGAATCATAGATTCTAAATCTAAAACAAAGGGAACATATATAAATCACATCCAGAATATGAAAAACTTGAATTAATCATTAATGCATTAGTTTCCTAATCGAAACAGTTCCAGCTGGATAGCATCTACAACAAGCACTACAAAATTTTTATTTGTTTATGGTAATTTTTTAATGAGAGTTACTAAAAACCTCCACAATATATTTTATTTATAACAAATTATAAAACTCTCCCTAAATAATTAACAAAAACTCCCATTATTGTAATACTTTTAATCTAATCAATTATAAAACAATCCAACCCAAACAAATATTCACTCAGCCCATTCAAAAAAAAAAAAACATAATAGGGCTTCGAGAGAGGACTTCGAGAGAGAGGACAATGGAGAGTGAGATATTTAAAACCCTAGAATTTAAAGGTCATGGCCACCGCCACCGCCATTCATGTCTTTGTCGTTGTTGCCGTTATTGTCTCCTTCGTTGAGGTAATGCTTAGATCTTCTGCTTTTGCGTCGTCTTCTACGGGTTCTTCTGTTGGTTCTATTTTTGCTCCAGTGGCTTGAAGCACTCCGAGCGAGGTTTCGGCGCGGAGGCGGTGGCACTGGCTGAGGAGATCTGGAAGGCGAGCGAGCAGGAGTCTCTGGAAGCTTCAATTAAAGCTACGTTCGAAGCTATCAGATCTCATGGAACTGATTCTCATGTCGATCCAAGTCATTGCTATGAGAATTTCTTCCTAATTTCTTCTTGTTTAGTTTGGGACTTAAATTTTCTCACTCACTTCTGTTCAGAATTTGTTCAGATAATCTTCGTGTTTGTGAGAGAGGTGAATTAAATTTGAGTTCTCTATTAACTCCAATTTGTGCCTAGTTCATCATCATACGGATACTTTCTCACTTGGTTCTATCATTTTAATGATTCTAGATTACAAAGCCAGCAATGTCCATTTTATGGAAATTCAGAAGATCGATAGTAGTTACTATCCTGAGGCATATATGTATATCTCTCTAATAATTCCTTTTCAAATGAACTTACTGATTACAAAATAGTTTGCTACATGGATGGTCTTGCAGACTCTTCATAAGCTATTTATCATCAATGCTGGATCTGGCTTCAAAATGCTATGGAAAGCCGTTAAGACATTCCTAGATGTTTGCACAATAGCAAAAGTTCAAGTATGAATCATTATTATATTCCATTATATTATTCTATTTTTAGATATTTTGAACTAATAATATTTTGGTTTGTAATATTATCTTGCTTTTGGTTGAACTGATTTTGGTTTGATTTATAGTAAGAATTTGTCTCCTATTTTCCTAAAGACAACATATTTGTATTATAACAAATTTTAACTGTTATCATATTTCATCTACTTATGTGAAAGATTAATCCTTGACGGGAAAAAACAAATCACTCCCCTAATCCCCTTATTTTTGTTGTTTCTGTAAGAAAGAAGACGGTCCTGCAGCAAAACCTTACATAAAATGAGCAGCATCAATGGCTACTTTTCTTGATACTGGTGTCCCCTGTGTTATGTGCATGCAAGCAGATCCTAATTCTATTGTAGGTAATTAACTAATTATTAAGTATCCTTAATTTGCAGCTATCTTCACTAATCTTACTTTATTGTTATACATGTTAATTGCTAGATTGATACATGCAATGGTTTTTACTGTGATCAGTTCATACCAAACTCTAATGCTAAGCCAAAGATTTAGACCGAGGGCTTTAACGGATGGTTAGTTACTCGAGCTAAGTTAGTGTGATTCTTGATAAGAGAGTGCAGATAAAGACCGAAAAAAGGGTCTAATGTGACTTTGAATTCTTTGATTTGCAATGGCAGGTTTCTTTATTATGGTGCAGATAAAGACCGAAAAAAGGGTTTAATGTGACTTTGAATTCTTTGATTTTCAATAGTAGGTTTCTTTATTATGGTGGAGCTGTACCTTATAGACCTGTGGAAGATCTTGCGTTTGCTGTAGCAAGATTTTATCAACTTGGTGGAATTTTTATGAACTACTATATGGTATTGAAACCTATGATATCTTTTAAGTTTGTTATTATATGTATATGAGAAAGGAATTGAGTTGATAGGACAAAGTTTGTTATTATATGTATATGAGAAAGGAATTCAGAAATCTGCAAACACTATCATGTTAAGTAAGCATGTTAACAACCTTTGCTTTTTTTCCCCTGCTTCTGGTACAGATTCGGCTTGGAAGAAACAAGAATCAAACATCATTAGCTCAAAGTTTTATGGACAAGGTGAAGGTTCATGACCTTGAAAAAGTTTTGGAGCCTTTGTTTTATTGTTGGAAGCAAAAGTGCGAGTCTCAAGAATCATTTGGCAACTTCACTGCTCGCATTTTGAAATTGTGCTCTTTTTTGTTTGCATCTTTGCACCTTTTTTTTTTGTTTTTTTTGTTTTAATCTTCAAATGATTATTATAGGGTTTGGCCAAAGTGACACCATTTTCTTTGTCTAGGGGTTTGAGAAGCTTAAAGAATATGCCGAGAAATGGGGAGGTCTAGTAGTGGCACCAATAAGATACAACCTTATGTGATTTTGCAAATAGTGGACAAGTGATTGACTGTTACTCTGTTGTAACGGTGGTAACCCTAGGGCTTGATGAAATTCATGTTTGGATACATCATCTTTTATTGTATGCTTTGCCTTCCTGAACACACTAAGTTTTTGTATCAAATTTGGGTTGTAAACAACTCTTTTCTTGTTCACATTTGTCTTTTCTAGGTGAGAGAGTTTGTTCAATCTTTATCTTCATTCAAACTCATTAAATTGTGGAAATTTTAATTTAAATATGTAAAATTTGATTTATCTAAGTTGTTCATTTCCTACCAATTTGATTGATGTAATTTGTTTAAATTTTTGTTCATTCTATACTAATTACTAATTTCTTTAAAGTTAAATAATCTTTAGTTTGATTGATATAATTTTTTCAATCAATAATAGTAGTTTATAGCTTTTAAATATGTTTAGTTTTAATTTTAAATTGTTTGCAACCGTTTAGTTTGATGCAATTTTTTTTTAAAATTCAGTTTTTGTGGGGGTTTTAAACTGCCACAAAAATTTCAAAAAACTGCCAAAAAATTCAACTCAAAACCCCACAAAGCAGACGAAAAACTGCCACTAAATTATGTTATGGGGGTTCTGCAAAACTCCCACAAATAAGCTTGTGGTACCTCAAATTTTGGAGGTTTGGAAAGCTCCCACTAACCTTTTGGTGGGGGTTTCAAACCCCACAAACCAGAAAAAAAAACTGCCACAAATCAACTTGAATCTTGTAGTTAGGGCTGGCAATGGGTAGGGTAGGGTAGGGTTTGGACCCTACCCTAACCCTACCCGCGGGTAGAAAATATCAATAAAACTCTACCCTACCCTATCCACGGGTTGAGAATCTCTCAACCCGAACCCTACCCGCACCCTAAATTACAAAACCCTACTCTACCCTACCCTACCCGCAGAAATATGAATTTTTTTAAAAATAAATATAAAACTCAATTATTCTAAATTTCATATATATTAATAAATAAAAAAATAAACAACTAAATTAAAATTAAAATAAAAGACAATAAAATCTTAAAGAAATTCAACATAAAATTACAAACATACATATTGTTATATTAATAAAATAAAAAACTAAGTTTAACTTAGAATTAAAAACAATAAAGTCCTAAACAAATTCAACATAAAATTACAAATAGCATAATTATCAAGTTCTTAATAAAATTAAAATAACATAAACAAAGATAAATGTCTTCAATCATTTCTTTTAATTCCAAGTTCTTGCAACACTATTCTTCTGTTAGTTCAGAAAATGCATCATCATCTTCATTAGTAGTTTGATAATCAGGTTTTCCACCTAAAAATCAAATACAACAATTTTATTATATATAATTTTAACACAATTATAAAATCTAAACAAATTAAAAAACTTGAAAATATAAATAACATCTTTTATAATATTCTGCCCACAACCAATTTTGATTGCACATAAGAGCTTCTACCGTATCTTCATGAAGACTACCACGATGAGTAGCAATTATACGGCCACTTGTGCTAAAAAAAGACTCAGAAGCAACAGTAGACACAGGAATGGAAAATATGTCTCTTGCAATTTTCTGAAGAGTTGGAAACCTAACTCCATTTACCTTTCACCAAGCTAATATATCAAAATCAGGAGTTAAAGGATGAACATCTTCCTCTACATAGTGATCAAATTCCGTCTTCACAAATAAACATTTTTCCTTCTTCTTTTGTCTAATATACAATTGATAACCAACATCATCATCATCTGCATTAACCCTAAGCTCTTGTGTAGATTCCATTGACATATTCCTTGAATTAGATGTATTCTTTTGATATTCATGAAGTAACTCATAACATGCCTGTTTGATTCTCTCAACTTCTCTTGTGCATTCATTAGGATCTTCACATATCCTAGCAAACTTATATTCAAGCCCATCAAGCATATACCTAGGATCTAGAATTGCAGCAACACCCATAATGCCATGAATTTCTTCCCAATACTTATCAAACTTTCTCTTCATCATACATGCCATGCTACTAATAACTGGGTTAGAAGAAACAACCCATTTTTCCAATCCAACATGTATCTCACATATTTTATTAAAGTAAATGTTGGCATTGGAACTTGAGTTCCAGAAAACAACTGAGTCACATCATAAAAAAATTTTAATTTACCACAAATTTCTTTCGCAAGTTCCCATTTCTCATTACTTGGCACACTTTTATAATTGGAGTCTTTTTGTTTTAGTCGAGCAAAGACATCTCTGTACAGCCATGCAGTTTCTAACATCACATAAGTGGAATTCCATCTAGTCATACAATCAAGAGATAGTTTTTTGGTAAAGGGAACACCTAACTTACTACACCAACTCACAAAGGTTTCATGTCTTTTACTAGTTGAAGTCCAATACACCACACTATTACGAATTTTCTCCACACTTTCTTTAACTAAATTGAAACCATCCTTCACAATTAGGTTTAAAATATGAGCACAGCAATGCATATGTAATAACTTACCCTCTAACAACAAATAATTTGAGTCTAGACGTTCCAATAACACATTAATTATAGCATCATTTGTAGAACAATTATCCAATGTAATAGTTGATAATTTTCTATCTAAGTTCCACTCCAACAAAACTTTCATTAATGTATTAGAGAGAACTTCACTTGAATGAGGAGCAGGAACATAAGTAAAGTTGAAAATTATTATAAATATATCAGATAAAAAAATATCACAAATACATTAAGCATTAGAAAGCATATCTTATACTAGAAGCAAAGTTTAAGGTATTACCTCAATACTCGCATTTGCAAATTCCATGAACTATCAATGTAGTGTGCTGTAACAACCATATATCCTTTTTCCTGGTTGGAAGTCCACATGTCAGTTGTAATTGCCAATCGACTATCATTTGCATCTATCATCTTGTTTATGTTAAGCTTCTCCACTTTGTACATTTTCAAGATATCCTTCTTGATTGTGTTTCGGCTTGGCATCTTAAACGTTGGTTGCATTGAAGCAAACACTTATCTTGTTGCAACATGATCCACATATGACAAAGGATACTCATGCATACAAATGGACTTGGCAATCAATTTTCTTGTGTGAGATGCATCAAATATAAAAGCATCTGAACTATTCTTTCCATGTCTTTGAAGAGATTCAGCAATTGTTGATTGTCTTGAATTTGTTAATCTTATTCTCTTACAATAATGAAGCACATGTTTCTTCAAATTTGTAGTCCCATTCCTTGGATTCGCACCAAGAATAGACTTACAATGGTTGCACTTTGCCTTCCACTCTTCCCCCTCTTTATATCTACTAAAGTATTGCCAATAAACACTTTTCAATAAAGATTTGTTGCTATTTTCACCCGAGGCAGACTCGTCTGGAACAAAATTAACAGTTTCTTCAATAGGAGTTTCTTCTTTTTGTTCTTGAGCCACTACATCCATGTTGGTACTATCCATTATTGCCTACACAATAGTAAAATAAATAATTAAATATTAAAAATTCAAGCATGGTGAAAAATCATTAAGATTCAGAAAAATCATTTATACATAAAAAACTTAGGAATCCAATTTTTATACATAAAATTTATACAAGTTTCTGTCCTTAAAAAAACAATATATGTTTTGCATAAGCTTAACAACACATTGCAAATCAAATAAATAAAGACACAACATCATATAAAGGACTATATATGTTTTGCATAAGCTTAAAGTTACATGGCTGTATCTTATTCCTCACCCTTAAGAATAACATCACATTCAAATTAAATGTTTACTTCTTGTTATTTTCTTTCATATATTATATATGCTTCGCTTGCACACAATAACAAAAGCATCACTTCCAGTAACTATTGTAAATTGCCATAAGTGCAAGATACTAGGAACAAGCTGATGATGAACATGAAATTCTAATTAATCAAATATCACTTTTTTTCATTTTTTTGCTGCTACGTAAACTAAAATTATGTCCATTCATATCTAATAACCGGATCCTTTTATAAAAATTGAAAATTTCTTTTATTACCTAACTTCATATTGAAAAATCATATGTGATTAAACTGATTTTCCATCAATGTTTGCCAAGTAAATCTGAAGCAATAAATTTGATCAATTCAAGTTTACATTCCAAGAAAACAAAACTGAACTGGTTGGGCATAGCAAGCATTGAATAAAAAGAAATAATATAGCTACTCCCCTACAGCTACCAATCACATCATCTAACCAAACTCTAGCATGAAAGACTTATGATTCACCACCAGTAAAGCCCCAATTTTCACAGATTCAAACAAAAAGTACATACCAAGTTCGCACAGAGCAGTAGCGTAGAGAGGAGAGAAGGTCACGAATCAGCGGCGTTGCGAGGAGAGCACAGAGGAGGAAGAAGAGTGGCGACAATGGAGGAACGAGGAACGAAGAAGGAGAGTTGGGACAATGGAGCACTGAGGTCCGAGGCTTATGGCTTGGGAAGAAACTTGGGAAGAAAACGGCGCTACCAGAGGCAGAGTACCAGCCTCCCACTTAGTCTTAGGGTTTCTAATAAGTAATGATTGATTTTTGAATCTTAAATTATATATGATTTTTTATTTTGTTTAATTTTTATTTTATGTAACTTCATAAATATACAAACGCACTATACTATCAAAGTAAGTAGCTAGCTTAGTGGTTACTTACTTGCTACACATAAAGGAGGTTGAGGGTTCAAGTCTCACCTCCTTCACTATGCATATAAATTTTTAAATACATGTTATATATGGGGGGTGCGGGTAGGGTAGGGTACCCTACCCTACCCACAGGCCTACCCGGACCACACTCTACCCTACCCGCAGTGGGTCGGGTAGCCTACCCTTTATAGTGTTTGGTTGGTAACAAGCTCCATGATGAATTCATATTTGAGATAAATTTTGGATTGAATTGAGTGGATTTCATCATATAAACCCACATTTATTCATCTAAATAGCATGCTTTTGTGTTTTCTCTCTAAATTATGTCCAATTTTGAAAACATGCTATTTTGTACTTATTTTAATCAATTTTATTCTACTTTCATTTCATTCGATGCCTTGATGGCTTTGATGAGTGATTTCAGATGTAATAGGTTGGAATGGCTTGATAAGAGTGGTAATTCTTGGGTAGTTAATTGACTCTTGTTTTTATTAATACTAGCTTTCTACTAAGAAATTAGTAAGTTAGCTAGGACTTATAGATTAAGGTCAATTATGCTTGCTTGACTTACTCCTTGATGCTAAGGGTTGACGAAGTGAGATTGACTCACCATAGTTGCCATAGTTGTGGTTATGACGATGATATGATTCCTTAATTCTCATTCCTAAGTCAAGGCTCTTTTTTTGCATTTATAGCATTTTCACTAGTTTTGACCTTATTTCCCTTTTAATTGCATTAATTCCCTTTTTGATCATTTGTTAGTTCTTTTATCCCTTAGTTCTTTTAATCTTTCGTTCCTATATACTTCAAAAACCCCCATTTTCCCCACAACCAAGAGTGTGACATCTTAATTGCATTGTTCGAGGGAGACGACCCGAGATTTAATTATTCTCGGTTATTTTTATTTGAAATTAAACTTTGATGGTGGGAGTTGGTTGCCGGTTTGGTCTATACATGCAACGGAAGTTATTTTAAGTGGAACAAAAATCCAAAATGGTGCAATTCTCAATGCATCAAGTTTTTGGCGCTGTTTCCAGAGAAGTGTAATGTCATATTTTTGGTTGTTGTGAATATGTTAATATTGTAAATAGCTTTCTTTTTGGTTATTTGGTTACTTTTGTTAATATTTAGGTTCTTGTTTTTCTTGTTTATTGATGTCTTTTGCTTTTGTTTTCCACTTTCTCTATGAACTATCACCCTTGTTGCTTGGAGTTTGGTTGTGATTATATTATAGGGTATAATGACTTCAACTTGGGATTGCATCATGGAGTGGGAGAATCAATTGAGGGAGGAACCGTATGCGTATGAGCAACACTCATGGCAACCACCTCCCCCATGTTACAACAACCCAGACCCTCCCCAATGTGCATACCAAACCCAAAGGTATGAACGGTACCCCCTACACAACCCTTAACCACCAAACCTTCAAACACCATACCATCCACCTCCATGGAATCAAAATGTTTATATACCTTGCCACCAACCATATGAACTATCACCTCCTTACACAACACCTCAATACACTCACCCACATAACACCCTTCCCAACTATACAACCTTTCTCCCAACCATTGAACCTTCTTTTTCATCTAACTGTGAAGTTCTCTAACCTTTGTCCCAAGAACAACAATACTTTCAAGCATTCTTCCAAGAGTAAGAAAGGTTTCGAAAGAAGCAAGGGGAATTCATGGCTACTATAGCTGAATTGGTGAACTGCTTAGCCTTACTACGCTCAAGCAATCAAGACATTTTCCTCGAAGAATGTGGAGGATCAACTCAAGAGTGTAGTGATGAGCGGATAATTTATATGCTTTTTGGCATTGTTTTTAGGTAGTTTTTAGTAGGATCTAGTTACTTTTAGGGATGTTTTCATTAGTTTTTATGCTAAATTCACATTTCTGGACTTTACTATGAGTTTGTGTGTTTTTCTGTGATTTTAGGTATTTTCTGGCTGAAATTGAGGGACCTGAGCAAAACTCTGATAGAAGGCTGACAAAGGACTGCTGATGCTGTTGGATTCTGACCTCCCTGCACTCGAAATAGATTTTTTGGAGTTACAGAACTCCAAATGGCACGCTCTCAGCATTGGAAAGTAGACATCCAGAGTTTTCCAGCAATATATAATAGCCCATACTTTATTCGAGATTAGATGATGCAAACTGGCACTCAACGCCAGTTCCATATTGCATTCTGGAGTCAAACGCTAGAAACACGTCATGAACCAGAGTTGAATGTCAAAAACATGTTACAACTTGGCGTTCAACTCCAAGAGAAGCCTCTGCACGTGTAAAGCTCAAGCTCAGCCCAAGCACACACCAAGTGGGCCCTGGAAGTGGATTTTTGCATTAATTACTTACTTCTGTAAACCCTAGTAGCTAGTCTAGTATAAATAGAACTTTTTACTATTGTACTGGTGTCTTTTTGACCACATCTTTGGACGCGTAGTCTTGAGACCAGGTCCTTTTCCCTATTTTTGAATTCATATCACATTTTGGGGGCTGGCCATTCAGCCATGTCTAGACCACCATCACTTATGTATTTTCAACGGTGGAGTTTCTACACACCATAGATTAAGGGTGTGGAGCTCTACTGTACCTCTAGTTTTAATGCAATTACTAATATTTTCTATTCAATTTAGTTTATTCTTGTTCTAAGATATTCGTTGCACTTCAACATGATGAATGTGATGATCCGTGACACTCATCATCATTCTCACCTATGAACACATGACTGACAACCACTTTCGTTCTACTTTAGAAAGAGCGAGTATCTCTTGGATTCCTTAATCAGAATCTTCGTGGTATAAGCTAGAATTGATGGCGGCATTCATGAGAATCCGAAAAGTCTAAACCTTGTCTGTGGTATTCTGAGTAGGATTTAAGGATTGAATGACTGTGACGAGCTTCAAACTCGCGATTGTTGGGCGTGATGACAAAAGCAAAAGAATCAATGGATTCTATTCCGGCATGATCGAGAACCGACAGATGATTAGCCGTGCTGTGACAAGAGCATTTGGACCTTTTTCACTGAGAGGATGGGATGTAGCCGTTGACAACGGTGATGCCCTACATACAGCTTGCCATGGAAAGGAGTAAGAAGGATTGAAGGAAGGCAATATGAAAGCAGAGATCCAACAGGGATAAAGCATCTCCATACACTTATCTGAAATTCTCACCAATGATTTACATAAGAATTTCTATTTTTATTTTCTGTTTATTTGTTATTATTATTCGAAAACTCCATAACCATTTGAATCAGCCTAACTGAGATTTACAAGATGACCATAGCTTGCTTCATACCAACAATCTCCATGGGATCGACCCTTACTCACTTAAGGTTTATTACTTGGACGACCCAGTGCACTTGCTGGTTAGTTGTGCGAAGTTGTCAAGAAAGTGCTGTGTTATAAATGCGCATACCAAGTTGAGCGCCATTGTTAGAGATCATAATTTTGTGCACCAAGTTTTTGGTGCCATTGCCGGGGATTGTTCGAGTTTGGACAACTGACGGTTCATCTTGTTGCTCAGATTATGTAATTTTCTTTTTGTTTTATTTTCAAAAAATTTTTTTCTCACCTGTTTTTGAAACTTTTTCAAATTTCTTAAGAATGGATTCTAGAGTTTCATGAAGCATGTTGAAGCCTGACTGGTTGTAAAGCTGATGAGCGGATAATTTATACGCTTTCTGGTTTTGTTTTTAGATAGTTTTTAATAGGATATAGTTACTTTTAGGGATGTTTTCATTAGTTTTTATGCTAAATTCACATTTCTGGAATTTACTATGAGTTTGTGTGTTTTTCTGAGATTTCAGGTAATTTCTGGCTAAAATTGAGGGACCTGAGCAAAACTCTGATAGAAGGCTAACAAAGGACTGCTGATGCTGTTGGATTCTGACCTCCCTGCACTCGAAATGGATTTTCTGGAGCTACAGAACTTCAAATGGCGCGCTCTCAACGGCGTTGGAAAGTAGACATCCAGAGCTTTCCAGAAATATATAATAGTCCATACTTTATTCGTGATTAGACGACGTAAAATGGCGCTCAACGCCAGTTCCATGCTGCATTCTGGAGTCAAACGCCAGAAACAAGTCACGAACCAGAGTTGAACGCCAAAAACACGTTACAACTTGGCGTTCAACTCCAAAAGAAGCCCTTGCACGTGTAAAGCTCAAGCTTAGCCCAAGCACACACCAAGTGGGCCCTGGAAGTGGATTTCTGCATCAATTACTTACTTCTGTAAACCCTAGTAGCTAGTCTAGTATAAATAGGACATTTTATTATTGTATTAGACATGCTGGATCCTGGATTGTATTTTTTCTTGTGATCACGTTTTGGGGGCTGGCCATTCGGCCATGCCTGAACCTTCATCACTTATGTATTTTCAACGGTGGAGTTTCTACATACCATAGATTAAGGGTGTGGAGCTCTACTGTACCTTGAGTTTTAATGCAATTACTACTATCTTTTATTCAAATTCAATGTTATTTCTGTTCTAAGATACTACTCGTACTTCAACTTGATGGATGTGATGATCCGTGACACTCATCATCATCCGTCCCTATGAACGCGTGCCTGACAACAACTTCCATTCTACAAGCGAAAGCTAGAGTGTGTATCTCTTGGATTCCTGATGCACGACGCATGGTTGCCCTCGCCTGACAACCGAGCCTTCCATTCCGTGAGATCAGAGTCTTCGTGGTATAAGCTAGAATTGATGGCGGCATTCATGAGAATCCAGAAAGTCTAAACCTTGTCTGTGGTATTCCGAGTAGGATTCCGGGATTGAATGACTGTGACGAGCTTCAAACTCGTGATTGTTGGGCCTGATGACAAACGCAAAAGAATCAAGGGATTCTATTCTGACATGATCGAGAAATGATAGATGATTAGCCGTGCCGTGACAGAGCATTTGGACCTTTTTCACTGAGAGGATGGGATGTAGCCATTGACAACGGTGATGCCCACATATAGCTTGCCATGGAAAGGAGTAAGAAGGATTGGATGAAGGCAGGAGGAAAGCAGAGATTCAGAAGGAGCACATCATCTTCATACGCCTATCTGAAATTCCCATCGATGATCTACATAAGTATTTCTATCTTTATTTTCTGTTTATTTATTATTATTATTCGAAAACTCCATAACCATTTATTATCCGCCTGACTGAGATTTCCAAGATGACCATAGCTTGCTTCATACCAACAATCTCTGTGGGATTGACCCTTACTCACGTAAGGTTTATTACTTGGATGACCCAGTGCACTTGCTGGTTAGTTGTGCGAGGTTGTGAAGAAAGTGCGGAGTTATAAACACGCATACCAAGTTGAATGACATTATTAGAGATCACAATTTTGCCCATCAAAAGCCATGTCTAAATTCTTTTGGACTGAGGCTTCAACTAATCACCACAATGCATGTAATGCCCTGCTAAAGCTTGGCTGACCATTGGCCATGTCTAGTGTTTTGGACCGGAGCTTTCACAAAAGCTTGGCTGGCTATTAAGCCATGTCTAATTCTTGGACCAGAGCTTTAGACTAACATTGAAAGATTCCTGGAATTCTTCTTAAAAATTTTGAATTTCTTATTTTCTTTTTCCTATATGTTTTTCAAAAAAAAATAAAAAGAAAATACAAAAAAATCATAAAATCATAAAAACCAAAAATATTTTGTGATTCTTGTTTGAGTCTTGTGTCATGTTTTAAGTTTGATGTCAATTGCATGTTTTAAAAACTTTTGCATTTTTCGAAAATTCATGCATGTGTTCTTCATGATCTTCAAGTTGTTCTTGACAAGTCTTATTGTTTGATCTTTAAATTTTTTTGTTTTGTGTTTTTTGTTGTTTTTCATATGCATTTTTGCATTCATAGCGTCTAAGCATTAAAGATTTCTAAGTTTGGTGTCTTGGATGTTTTCTTTGCATCAAAAATTTTTCAAAAAATATGTTCTTGATGTTCATCATGATCTTCAAGATGTTCTTGGTGTTCATCTTGACATTCATAGTGTTCTTGCATGCATCATTGGTTTTGATCCAAAAATTTTCATGTTTTGGGTCATTTTCATGTTTTTCCCTCTCATAATTAAAAAGTCAAAAATAAAAAAATATATTTCCTTATTTCTCTCAAACTTTTGAAAAATTGAGTTGACTTATTCAAATTTTTTTTAAAATTTAGCTATTTCTTATAAGTTAAGTCAAATTTTCAATTTTAAAAATCTTATCTTTTCAAAACTTTTTCAAAAATCAAATCTTTTTCATTTTTCTTACTATTTTTCCAAAATTTTTCAAAATTTATTTACAAAATCTTTTTATTATCTTTATTTCAAAATTTTGAAAACTTTACTAACAATTAATGAGATTGATTCAAAAATTTTTTAGTTTCTTGTTAGTCAAGTAATCAATTTTAATTTAAAAAAATTAAATCTTTTTCAACCATATCTTTTTAATCATATCTTTTTATCATATCTTTTTAAATCATATCTTTTTCAAAAATTTGATTTCAAAATATCCCTTCTAACTTCTTATCTTCTTATCTTTTCAAAATTCATTTTCAAATCTTTTTCAACTTACTCATTGACTTTTTATTTGTTTCTTATCTTTTTCAAAACCACCTAACTACTTTTTCCTCTCTAATTTTTGAAAATTCCTCACCCCTTTTTAAAATTCTTTTAATTAATTAATTGTTTCAAATTTTAATTTTAATTTTATTTCTTCTCTTAATTTTCGAAAATCACTAACCCTTTTTCAAAATTAATTTTCGAATTCTCTCCCCCTCATCTTCTTCTATTTATTTATTTATTTACTAACACTTCTCTTCATCTCAAGAATCTGAACTTATCTTCAACCTTGTGTTTGGATTCTTACCTTTTTCTTCTTTTATTCCTTTCTTCTTCTACTAACATAAAGGAATCTCCCTACTGTGGTAAAGAGGATCCTTATTATTATTTTCTGTTCCTTTCTTTTTCATATGAGCAGGAGCAAGGACAATAATATTCTTGTTGAAGCAGATCCTGAACCTGAAAGAACTCTGAAGAGGAAACTAAGAGAAGCTAAATTACAACAATCCAGAGACAACCTTATAGAAATTTTTGAAAAGGAAGGGGAGATGGCATCCGAAAATAATAATGTAAGGAGGATGCTTGGTGACTATACTACACCTACTTCCAAATTTGATGGAAGAAGCATCTCAATCTCTGCCGTTGGAGAAAACAATTTTGAGTTGAAACCTCAACTAGTTGCTCTACTGCGACAGAACTGCAAGTTCCATGGACTTCCATCAGAAGATCCCTACCAGTTTTTAACTAAGTTTTTGCAGATCTGTGAGACTGTTAAGACTAATGGAGTAGATCCTGAAGTCTACAGGCTCATGCTTTTCCCCTTTGATGTAAGAGACAGAGCTAGAATATGGTTGGATTCACAACCTAAAGATAGCCTGGACTCCTGGGATAAGCTGGTCGTGGCCTTCTTGGCTAAGTTCTTTCCTCCTCAAAAGCTGAGCAAGCTTAGAGTGGATGTTCAGACTTTCAAACAAAAAGATGGTGAATCCCTCTATGAAGCTTGGGAAAGATACAAGCAGATGACCAAAAGGTGTCCTTCTGACATGCTTTCAGAGTGGACCATTCTAAATATATTCTATTATGGTCTATCTGAGTTCTCCAAGATGTCATTGGACCATTCTGCAGGTGGATCCATTCACCTAAAGAAAACGCCTGCAGAAGCTCAAGAACTTATTGACATGGTTGCAAATAACCAGTTCATGTACACTTCTGAGAGAAATTTCGTGAATAATGGGATGCCTCACAAAGTAGGGAGTTCTTGAAATTGATGCTCTAAATGCCATATTGGCTCAAGAACAAAATGTTGACTCAACAAGTCAACATGATTTCTCAAAGTCTGAATGGATGGCAAAATGCATCCAACAGTACTAAAGAGGCATCTTCTAAAGAAGAAGCTTATGATCCTGAGAACCCTACAATAGCAGAGGTAAACTACATGGGTGAACCTTATGAAAACACCTATAATTCATCATGGAGAAATCATCCAAATTTCTCATGGAAGGATCAACAAAAGCCTCAACAAGGCTTTAATAATGGTGGAAGAAATAGGCTCAGCAATAGCAAGCCTTATCCATCATCTTCTCAGCAACAGACAGAGAATTCTGAGCAGAGCACCTCTAATTTAGCAAACTTAGTCTCTGATCTGTCTAAGGCCACTTTAAGTTTCATGAGTGAAACTAGGTCCTCCATCAGAAATTTGGAGGCACAAGTGGGCCAGCTGAGTAAGAAAGTCACTGAAACTCCTCCTAGTACTCTCCCAAGCAATACTGAAGAGAATCCAAAAAGAGAGTGCAAGGCCATAGACATAATCAACATGGCCGAACCTAAGGAGGAAGGAGAGGATGTGAATCCCAATGAGGAAGACCTCATGGGATGTCTCTCAAGCAAGAAGGAGCTCCCTATTGAGGACCTGATAAACCCATATTTTACGGTTTATCTTGTACTCAATTGAGTGGATTTTATCAACTCTTTACCCACTTATTCATACTATTTGCATGTTTTACATTTCCCTTCCTAATTATGTGCTTTGATTGAAAACATGCTTCTTTGGACTTATATTTGCTTATTATTAATCCTCTCTTATCACCATTAGATGCCTTGATATGTGTGTTAAGTGTTTTCAGATATTATAGGACAGGAATGGCTTGGAGGATGGAAAGGAAGCATGCAAAAGTGGAAGGAATACAGGAAGTTGGAGAAACTGCTAAGCTATCCAGCCTGACTTCTTCGCACTCAAACGACTATAACTTTAGCTACAGAGGTCCAAATGACGCGGTTCCAGTTGCGTTGGAAAGCTAACGTCCGGGGTTTCGATTTGATATATAATTTGCCATAGCTTTCTCGACGCCAGGCAACGCGAACGCGTGAGTCACGCGGACGCGTGACCTGGCAGGAATGCAACCCGCGCGGCCGCGTGGGCCATGCGGCCGCGTCACTTTTCCGCAACCTGTACGGAACAGAAAGCGCTGGAAGTGACTTCTGGGCTGATTTTGACCCAGTTTTCAGCCTAGAACACACAGATTAGAGGCTATAAAGTGGGGGAATGCATGTATTCATATTTATGTACTTATAATTCACTTTTCATGTTTTAGATGTAGTTTTAGAGAGAGAGGTTCTCTCCTCTCTCTCTCTTAGGATTAGGACTTCTCTTAGTTTTAGGAGTGACTCTCAATCCCAGGTTCTCTATTTTTATTTATTTTCAATGTTCCATGTTTAGATTGATTTTCTTAATTAATGTTATTTGAGATATTTCAGATTGATGATTGCTGTCTTTTATTGATATAAATAATTTGGATTTTCCTGTTGCCCAATTGGCTTATGAATAATTTCCATATTAGATTTTACTGCTTTGAATGAATTGAAGGTATTTCAGAATCTTCGTGGTATAAGCTAGAATTGATGGCGGCATTCATGAGAATTCGGAAAGTCTAAACCTTGTCTATGGTATTCTGAGTAGGATTCAGGGATTGAATGACTGTGACGAGCTTCAAACTCGCAATTGTTGGGCGTGATGACAAACGCAAAAGAATCAATGGATTCTATTTCGGCATGATCGAGAACTAACAGATGATTAGCCGTGCTATGACAAGAGCATTTGGACCTTTTTCACTGAGAGGATGGGATGTAGCCATTGACAACGGTGATTCCCTACATACAGCTTGCCATGAAAAGGAGTAAGAAGGATTGAAGGAAGGCAGTAGGAAAGCAAAGATCCAACAGGGACAAAGCATCTCCATACACTTATCTGAAATTCTTACCAATGATTTAGATAAGTATTTCTATTTTTATTTTTTGTTTATTTATTATTATTATTCGAAAACTCCATAACCATTTGAATCAGCCTAACTGAGATTTACAAGATGACCATAGCTTGCTTCATACCAACAATCTCCGTGGGATCGACCCTTACTCATGTAAGGTTTATTACTTGGACGACCCAGTGCACTTGCTGGTTAGTTGTGCGAAGTTGTGAAGAAAGTGCTGAGTTATAAACGCGCATACCAAGTTGAGCGCCATTGTTAGAGATCACAATTTCGTGCACCATGTAGTGAAGAGGAGAACTTGGAATCTCAAATGGAAGAAGGGGATCTAAGGTTTGAATCGCAACAAGATGAGGAGGAAGGAGAGATGAGCGCACCAAAAGAGGTAAAGGGAGAATTGTGGGAGATTGACGAAGATGTGGATTCCATCATTGATGATCTTTTGTCCACATTGGTCAATCCCCTCAATAATCTTGATGAACTTCCCCCCATTGGATATGGAGAGGAGGTTGATGTGGATTTCACACAACCTCCAAAATATGACTTAAGTGATGGGGTAGAGTGGGAAGAGTTTGGTGAGGAAGGAGTTGACAACCAAGAAGTGGAGTCTACAAGAGAAATTCCATTCCAAGGGCAATTTGAGTGGGTAACAATATCCCCAATGAACTTCATAGGCCCACATCATTTGCCATATTGGAAACGGATCAACAACTTAAGATCATTCTTGGAGTGTTCAGCAATGAAGACATCGGTGTTGGTTGCCAAAGGAATTCAAGGTATAAGTGGTGCAAGCTTCAACTAGGAGGATTCCAAGATTTATTTGGGTGCTTTAAAGGTGATTTGGGAGGTTGTTCATCCGAGTGCAAGAGCAAAGATCGACAAGGGGATGAGTGGGAAACTAAAGTGTGGAATCTGGGCATACAACTCTACAACCAACTATCTTAGGTCCTGATTGCTTGCTTAAGGTCTCTTGAGAGCTCGATGTACTTTGTTTGGGATCCCGGAAGATTTTTGAAGAGCAAGCATGGTTGGCAACTCATGGATGGATGGAGGCACAAGCCTCCTTGATGTGAGCTTCAACCAAAAGTCTAACTTAAGGACTTTAAACTAAAGTTTTAAGTGGGAGACACCCCACCATGGTAATATCTTTCTATCTCTTTCTCTCTTTTAGCTTTTGTTTCTTGAATAATTGCTTATCTTGCTTAGTTTAATTTAGTTGCATTTTAGTTTTGATCATGTGTTTTTGAATAACATGTCTTTGGGGTTTTAAAATGTTTTGGGGCTTGAAAAACTATTTCAGAAGTAATGTTTGGTGCCTTAGAGGCATTAAAATTGTTGCAGAAATAGAGCTCTGTGCGTACTTCCTCATTTTTCATCATCTGTGCGTACGCATAGACCTGTCAGTACGCACACCCCTTATCACCCCTTCTGTCCAGGGTGCCCGCACCAGCTTGTGTGTGTGCACCCTACCCTTTTTCCCCTCTGTGTGTACGCACACACTTGTGTGCATGCACAACTCACCTTTTTCTCGAAAAAAAGTTGCCCCCTATGCGCGCGCACAGCCTCGTGCGTCCGTACACTAGCTTGTACCCTTCTGTTGGCAGCACTCGCACACGTCTGTGCGTGTGCATACCCCTTGTTTTCCTCAGTGTGCGTATGCCCACTTCCTTGCGCGTACGCACAAGTCGCATTCTGGGCGTTAATCAGAAAGGATGCCCTGTCGTGCCTTACACTCCCCACCCCCTTGTTTTAGTATGATTTAGTTAGTTTTTAGTAAATAATTATTATTTTTTAATCAAAAATCACATTTCTGGACTTTACTATGATTTTGTGTATTTTTCTGTGATTTCAGGTATATTCTAGCTGAAATTGAAGGACCTGAGCAAAAATCTGATTCAGAGGCTGAAAAAGGACTACAGATGCTGTTGGATTCTGACCTCCCTGCACTCGAAATGGAGTTTCTGGAGCTACAAAAGCCCAATTGGCACGTTCTCAATTGCGTTGGAAAGTAGACAACCTGGGCTTTCCAGCAATGTATAATAGTCCATACTTTTCACGAGTTTTGATGATGTAATCTGGCACCAAAGCTGGCGTTTAACTCCAAAGAAACGTCTCTACACATGAAAGCTTCAATGCTCAGCCCAAGCACACACCAAGTGGGCCCGAAAGTGGATTTCTGCATCATTTACTTATCTATGTAAACCCTAGCTACTAGTTTTAGTATAAATATTACTTTTTCTCATTGTATTACAGGTCTTGGTTATTCTGGTTCCCTCTCTGGGGCCGGAACCAATGAACACCATTATCACTTATGTATTTCCATCGGTGGAGTTTCTATACACCATAGATTAAGGTGTGGAGCTCTGTTGTTCCTCGAGTGTTAATGCAAAGTACTATTGTTCTTCTAGTCAATTCAAGCTTATTCTTATTCTAATATGTTCACTCGCACTTCAACCTGATGAATGTGATAATCCGTGACACTCATCACAATTTTCACTCAGGAACGCGTGCCTGACAACCACTTTCGTTCTATCTGCAATCGCTTGAGTGTATATCTCTTGGGTTTCTAGTCAACGATTCACATCGACTCCCCTTTGACAATGGGGCATCTGAATCTGAGATTAGAACCTTCGTGGTATAGGCTAGAATCAATTGGCAGCATTCCTGAGATCCGGAAAGTCTAAACCTTGTCTGTGGTATTCCGAGTAGGATATGGGAATGGATGACTGTGACGAGCTTCAAACTCGCGACTGTGGGGTGTAGTGACAGATGCAAAAGGATCATTGGATCTTATTCCGACACGATCGAGAACTAACAGCTGATTAGCCATGCGGTAGCTGTGCCTGGTATTTTTCATCCGAGAACAGAAACCGTAGAGGACCATTTTCACTGAGAGGACGGGAGGTAGCCATTGACAACGGTAATCCCCAAAATAAACCTAGCCATGGAAAGGAGTATGAATGATTGAATGAAGACAGTAGGAAAGCAGAGATTTAGAAGGAATAACGCATCTTCATACGCTTATCTGAAATTCTCACTAATGAATTACATAAGTATCTCTATCTTTATTTTGTGTTTATTTATCTTTTAATTATCAAAACTCTATAACCATCTGAATCCGCCTGACTGAGATTTACAAGATGAGCATAGCTTGCTTCAAGCCGACAATCTCCGTGGGATCGACCCTTACTCACGTAAGGTATTACTTGGACGACCCAGTGCACTTGCTGGTCAGCTGTGCGAAGTTGTGAAGAGACGTGTGAATCATGGTATTGTTCACCAAGTTCTTGGAGCCATGCCTGGTGATAACAATTTTGTGCACCATCCCTGAAATGGGATTCAACCTTGGAGAAGAAGAATACCTGGAGATCCAAGAGCAGATTCGAAGGAGAGGCTGGGAGATTCTAAGTAATCCCGAATTAAATATTGGATACAACATGATCCGAGAATTCTATGCAAATTTGTGGATGACAGAAAAGCAAAAGAAAGATGGAACATCCATCTATACCTTTCGCACCATGGTTAGAGGGAAGATCATGTACTTTCACCTGGACAGGGTGAGAGGGGTCTTCAAACTACTTCTGCAAAAGGATGACCGTGAGTCATACAACAGGAGGGTTGTAGCCAACCTAAAGCTGGATCAAGTTCTAGAGGACATATGCCTGCCTGAAACCCAATCGATTGAAAATACCAAAGGGGAGCCATGCCAGCTGAAAAGGGCGAACCTCAAGCCTGTTGCTAGAGGATGGCTAGACTTCATTGGACGTTCTATACTCCCCACAAGTAACCGATCTGAAGTCAATATTGAAAGAGCAGTAATGATTCACTGCATCATGATGGGGAATGAGGTGCAAGTCCACCAAATAATCCCCCGTGAGATTTACAAGCTATCAAATAGAGATTCCACTAGCGCCATGCTAGCTTATCCAAATTTCATCTTTCACCTATGCCAAGAGGCTAAGGTTCTGACCCAAGTGGACAACTTTATTCCAGTGGAAAAAATAATCATCAAGTAGGTGATGGAGAGCTCCAAAATCGAAGATGATAACCTAAAGAGGAAGGAACCCAAACTTTCCTAAGAGATCCCTCCAATAGAATACTGGGTACAGCTAAAGGTGTCTGTAATTCACTTACAGAGCATGTTGGATTAGCTCAGAAAGGAGTAGAAAGATCAGACTAGCATGATTTGCAAACTAATCAAGGAGTAAGAGAAGCAAGAGTGTGAAATTGAGAAGTTGAAGCGCCAGAAGCTCTCTCTTGAAGAGCCTAAGACCCCTCAAGTTGAAGAGCCATGCATCCCACAGCCTGAAGAAAACAACATCCCCCAAGCTGATGGTTGTTGAGTTTCAACTCTGTGGATATTCTAATTCCTATTTTTTTGTCTCACGTATTTCTATCTTAATTTAGAGTTGCATGATCACTAGTAGTAATTAAATCTCAATTTTTATTTTATGTCTTTAGTTTTTAGGATTACATAAGCATTAGTAGTAATTAATTAATTTTTATTTTTCCAATTAGCTATAAATTATTCCTATTAACATCACTAAACATGAATAAAATAGTAGATTTTTTTGGAAAAAATAAAGATGGATGAATTTTCGAGTTTTCCAATAAAGAATAGTTAAATTATTTTGATGTGGTGGCATTGCTTTAATTTCTGAATGCATGAATAAACAGTGCATATTTAAAGTTTAATTTTATGATGCTGGCTCTTGAAAGAATGAAGAAAAAAGAAAAATATTATTGATGATATCAAAAATCCAAAATTCGATTCTTGAAGCAAGAAAAAGTAGCAAAAAGAAAAATCTTGCATGAAAAAAAAAGAAAGAAATAAAAATCAGAAATATCCATTACTGCCCAAAAATGCAGGAAAAGGAGGGCAGATTGAAAAAGCCAATAACCCTTTAAACCAAAAGGCAAGGGTAGAAAAGGGTCTTAAGTCTTTGAGCATCAGTGGATAGGAGGGCCTAAAGAAATAAAATCCTGGCCTAAGCGGCTTAACCAAGCTGTCCCTAACCATGTGCTTGTGGCGTGAAGGTGTCAAGTGAAAAGCTTGAGACTGAGCGGTTAAAGTCATGATCCAAAGAAAAAAGAGTGTGCTTAATAACTCTGGACACCTCTATCTGGGGACGCTAGCAAAGTTGAGTCACACTTTGAAAAGGTTCACCCAGTTAAAGTGTCTGTGGCTTTATTGTATCCGGTGGTAATACTGGAAAATAAGGTGCTTAAGGTCACGGCCAAGACACTGAAAGCTATGTTCAAGAATCAAAAAGAGCTAAACTAAGAGAATCAATAATATCATCTGGATTCTAAGTTCCTAAAAATGCCAGCCATTTTGATTTTCAATGGATAGTGAGATGCTAAGACTATTGAGAAGCAAAAAGCTACTAAGTCCCGCTCATCTAATTGAAATTGAGCTTCATTGGAAACTCAGAGATTTATTGCATCCGTATTGTCTTTTCATCCTATTTTATTTTTAGTTGCTTGGGGACAAGCAAAAATTTAAGTTTGGTGTTGTGATGAGCGGATATTGTATACGCTTTTTGGCATTGTTTTTGTGTAGTTTTTAATAGGTTTTATTTAGTTTTTATTAAGTTTTTATAGGTTTTAGTGTTAAATTCACATTTTTAGATTCCATTTTGAGTTTGTGTGTTTTTGTACCATTTCAGGTATTTTCTAGCTGAATTTGAGGAGCCGAAGCAGAAGTCTATTTCAGAGACAGAGAAAGCACTGCAGATGCTGTCGAGATCTGACCTCTTTGCACTCGGAAGAAATTTTCTGGAGCTACAAAAGTACAAATGGAGCATTCTGAACGACTATGGAAGGATAACTTATAGAGCTTTTCAAAAATGTATAATAGTCCATACTTTGTTTCACATTAGAAGGCCCAAAACTAGCAGCCAACGCCAGCTTCCTACCCCCTTTCTGGCGTCCAGTGCCCAAGGAGCAGAGCCCAATGTTCGAACGCCCAGAGAGGACTCCTTAGCTGGCATTCCCCATCCAAAAAGCCTCATAGCACGTGGATCTCATCAAAGCTTAGCCCAAACACTCACCAAGTGGGACCTAAAAGTGGATTTAGCACTTAAAAGGCTATTTTACCCTTACTAGTCATTAGTTTAGTATTTAAGGGATTTACTTCATGTTATTCAAGAAACTTTTACTTCACTTTTATCATCATACACGTTTATCATTGTATTTTACCTCAGTATGAGTTTCTAAACCTCCTAGGTTAAAGGGAGGAGCCCTGCTCAGTCCTATGAATTAATAAAAGTATTACTATTTCTTCTACGATCCATATTTGATTTGTTTCTAAGATGTATATCGGATCTACATCATGGTAAATAGGATGATCTGACAAATTAGCTTTGTTCATCACATTAAGATGAACGTGCCTGACAAACACTCGTGTCTACTTGGGTTTGTGTGAATACGTGACTGGAAAGCACGAGCCAACAAATATGTTTATGCATATCTGAGTCGGTTAATCCACGACTTCGTTGGGGACTTCTCAAGACACCAGTTTAGCCAATTTTCGGGGAGATAAGGGTCTCTGTGGTATAGGCTAGAATCTAAAGAAGCAATGTTCTCTGATCCGGAAGTTTCGACCTTGTCTGTGGCATTTCGAGTAGGATCGCCAGGAAAATGACTTGCTAGCGCTTCACCCTTCATCAGATTGGATGACCACGGCCAATGGCATTCAATCTGTAGTAGAGGAGATCAATGAACACGGCCCATGGCGTTGATCATATATAGCCTGCCATAGAAGAGATCACTCACAAGCAGAGAAGACAGTACTACTAGAATTAATTCAGAAAGAAAGCAACTCCAACCCTTAATTATTCTCTTTTCATACTTTACACGACTTCTGAGTTCTAATTATCCTGTTTATTTATTCCCTTTTCTCTTGTGCAATTAAAAATAACATACCAACATCTACTACTCTTTCATCTGCCTGACTAAGTCCTGTAGGATAACCATAGATTGCTTCAAACCTCAATCCTCGTGGGATCGACACTGACTCGCTCAGGTATTACTTTGATAACCCAGTGCACTTGCTGGTACAACAGTGCAAAGGTGTAAGGATTCGTGCTACCACTAATGCAGCAATAGTTCTAGTTTCATGGACACTCACAAGAAGACCCCAATAAATTCATCTCTGACTTCCTGCAGTTCTGTGACACTGTAGAGACTAATGGAATGGAGCTTGAAGTCTCCAAGAAAATACTGTTTCCATTGGCTCTGACTGATCAAGCAAGGTTATGGTGGATTTAGGAACCCAGAGGAAGTGTGAACACTTGGGATAAGTCTGTTAACAAATTCCTGAACAGGTTCTCCTCCTTGCAGAAATGGACCAAGCTAATGACAGACATTCAGACCTTCAGACAAAAAGAGGGAGAATCCCTCTATGATGCTTGGGAGAAGTACAAGCAGATGATCGGGAATTGCCCCCTGACATGTTCGCATGTTGGCGCAGGATCTTCAATGAAGGTCTCTCTGAGATGGCCAAGAGGTTCTTGAATCACTCTACAGGTGACTCTCTGCACCCTTGGAAAATGACATTCAAAAAGGCAGATGAACTCAATGAGATGGTTGTCAATAATCAATACTTATACTCAACTGAGGAGACTCCAGTTTGGATAGAAGCTTAAGAAGTGGAGACTGAGTCTAAAGTGATACACAATGTTGAGGAACTAAAAGAGGAAAAGGCTCCACCAGAGGCTGAAAGCACCTTGTTACATTTTCCTATTATGGGAAGAGAGCCTGAAGTATCACATCCTCAAGAAGAGCAAAATGAGACCAAAGATGAGTAGCACTCACAATTCTTGGAAGTCTCTAAGAAACTGCAAATCAATACTCCTACTATTAAAGTTTTAGAGCAAAGGTCTCTCTCTTCTACACTCATAAGGAGCTTACCCCCTGAAAAAGTGGCCTTAGAGGGAGATGAATTAGAGGTACTTATTGAGAAGTACAGTAAACTAATTAGAATGAGCTACAAAGGAAGATGCCAGACACAGAACTTTCAGATTCTATGTACTATTGGAAAGATCACTTTTGATAGAGCCCTGTATGATCTTGGCATAAGTTTAAATCTGATACCTCCATCCGTGATGAAGAAGCTGGGAACACAAGAAGCACAGCCAACAAGGATCACCTGTAATTGGCTGACCAGTGTTTAAGGCAATCACATGGGCTAGCGGAGAACGTACTGGTAAAGGTTGGAGAGCTCTCCTTCCTTGCAATCTCTAACATGGGAGAGGATACAATGGACTCCATCATTCCAGGAAAACCATTCTTGGCCACTAAAAGAGGCCTGATAGATGTTGAGAGAGGAAAATAGCAATGAGGTTGTTCAAGGGTTTTAAACCTCCACTACCTCCTGACAAGGGAGGTACTTGCATACAGCACTCAGTATCTAAGCCTCCCCCTTGATTGAAACCAATTTAATCCCTCCTAAGATCAAACATAAGTTTGGTGTTGGATGTACACTATCCACCAAGGAGGAAGGCCCCAAAAGGAAGATGCCTAGGGGCTGGAAAAACAAAAACATCCCTACTAAAGACTTCTCACTAGGGATGAGGGTAGTATTCCCTACAAGCCCAGTCTTGCCTCATGTAGTGAACAGGATCTTGTCTCTTGAACACATTAAGCTGATCCATGAGAGAACAGGAAGGAAGCTCCCATTGAGGAGTGAGGATTTATTCCTCCATGACTAACTACCTCTATAAAGGAGTTTTCTGTCAAGCTAGTGATGGTAAAGAAGCGCTTGTTGGGACGCAATCCAATCATGATTAAAGTATTTCTGTTTTTCTTTCTTTGAGTTTATTTCTATTCAAGTTAAATTAAGTTATTTTCATATTTATTTCCTTTTTAAAGTTTGTGATTATGTGCAATGGTCAGAACAGAGACAGAGACATTCAAAGATGGAAACAGAACATCCTGGGGTGATCCCTTTGATGGCGTTAAACGCCAGACAAGGAGAAGTGTGGGGCGTTCAACGCCCCATAAGGGTAAGAAAGCTGCCATTGAACGCCACACAAGGAGAAGTGTGGGCGTTCAATGCCCAAGAGGGAGCAGCTGTGCTAGCTTTGAACGCCAGAATGGGATCATTCTGGGCATTCAACGCCGTATAAGGAGCAGAGACCTGGTGTTAAACGCCATGAAGGGAGACCCTAAGGGGCATTCAATGCCCAAGAGGGAGTAGGAAGCTGGTGTTGAACGCTAGCCAGGGAGCAGAGGCTGGGCATTCAACGCCCACAAGGGGTAGTGAATTCGAATTTCCTAGTCTCTCAGGACCAGTGGGTCCCACAGAATCTCCACCTACCCCATCTTCTTTTCTCTCCCAATTTCCCTTTTCCCCACACACTCTTCCCCATATACCCTCAACCAATCACATCCACATCACCTTTTTCTCTTCCGAAAACTCTTCATCACTTCCATCCATCAATTCTCACCAACCACACCCACTTCAAATTCAAACTTTCCCACCCATATTCCCCTCTAATGACTGAAACCCAACCCTAACCCACCCTTATAAATAACCATTCCTACAACCATTCAAACACACACCTCATACACACCAACCCCTACTTGGCCGAATCCCTCTCTCCCTCTATCTCCACTATTCTCTTCTTCTTCTACTCTCTTCTTCTCTTTTGTTCATATTTGCTTGAGGTCGAGCAAAGTTCTTAAGTTTGGTGTTGCAAAAGCTTTGCTTTTTGACTTTTACCATCCCTAAGTATGGCACCAAAGTCTGGGGAAACCTCTAGAAAGAGGAAAGGAAAGGCCATTGCCTCCGCTTCCGAATCTTGGAAAAGGGAGAGATTCCTCACCAAGGCTCATCAAGACCACATCTATGAAGTAGTGGCAAAGAAAAGGGTAATTCCTGAAGTCCCTTTTTGGATAAAAAAGAATGAGTACCCGGAGAACCAATAAGAAATCCGAAGAAGAGGTTCGGAAGTTCTGACCAATCTTATCACGAAAGTTGGGATCTTAATAGTGCAAGAGTTTTTATGTCAATGCTTGGGACACGAAAGAGCATGACTCTAGTGTGAACCAGCATCCCAAAAATTGGCGCACCATGGTTCGAGAGCGTCTCTTGGATTTCAGCCTAGAAAGTGTAAGGTTGGCGCTCCAACTGCCATTAATGCAAGGAGACCCATACCCTTACACTAGAAGCGTCAATTTCGATCAGAGGCTAGACCAAGTCCTTTCAAACATCTGGGTGGAAGGAGCTCAATGGAAAAGGGATGCTCAAGGCAAGCCTATCTATTTTGAGGGTTACCTGAAACAGGGAGGTTGATCTCGGACGAGATCTTCTGGTCTGGTCGAGGCTACCGTGTCCGACTTGTTGGAGCGGGAGGTGTTGCTTAGTCTTTGAACACTGGGGGGTGGTGGTACCTACAAGAGACTCCGATGCTTAAGTCAGTATGGGCTTTAAGCAGGTTTTTTACATAGAATTGGAGTATGAGTTATACCTGGGTGCTCCAGTGTATTTTTAGTAGTGTTGGATGACCTTCCTTGAGATAAGTTTGTTAACTTATCTTATCTTTTGCAGGTGAGATCATATCTTTGGCAAGCTGCCTTTCGAGTAGGCAGTGGTTCTCTATTTTGGGCCTCTTTGGGCCTTTATGGCGATTTTCCGAGCTCTTTGTGGAGAGGTCGGTAGTGGGCCAACCTTCTATGAGGTCGGTCCCTTTGTCTTCGGCCTGGTCCGTCCCAATAACTGGACCATTGTATGAACAGTGCCCCTGCTTAAGTTCCGACCTTTTCTCAGGATTGTGCTCGTTTTTGAGCTTCAACCTTCTCCAGGAGAGGTCGGGCTAAAGCACGTTCTTGTTGACCGTACCCGAGGTGCTGTTGTTTCATTGCGTTTTTAATATTGTTTCAAAACACAAAGCGTTTTTGCTTTTGCTCTTTAATTGCTGTATTGTTTTCGAGGGCATTAGTTCTTTGGGATTATGCAAGCGCTTTTAAGGCCTATTGATTGAGCTTTTGTTCATTTTGCCATTTTTTTCCCTCTTTGCATTTTGTTTGAAATCAAAGGGGTTTTGCTTCCCTTCAGTTTCTTTGTTTCTATCTGCCCTCTCTTTTTCTTTGCTCTTCTGGAGAAAGTTTCTCTTTCTGTTTTGATTTGGCCCAAGCTTTTCTTCTTCTCTGAAGCTTTTGAGACATTTTTGTGGATCGTTCGTGTTTTGCTGTGCATCCATTGTTACTACTCCTTTTCGATCATAGGTTGGTACTCTGTTTCGTGCATTTCACATTCTTTTTCCTGGTCATGATTCTTCTGCTTGTTATTTTGCTTCTGTTGCATGCTTCTGTTTGAAAGTTTTGATCTCTCTTCCTTTTTTGAAAAAGGTTGAAGCTTTTTTATTTTGCACTTTTCTTATTTGCTGAATGGGCTAGGGTTTTGATTTTCTTTGATTTCTTTGCGTTTCTATATCTACATTGCCTCCAAAGGGTGCCGCTGGGTTTCAGTGGTAAACTTTGCTTTTACGAACCTTGGGGCGCCCTTTTCGCTGCCGTACTTTGTTGTTTGCTGGTTATTTTTTCGTTTTCTGATTCTTGGCCGAGTTGCTTGGTAGTGATGCCCCTTTCATTTTCTTGCTGTAGGTGTAGTTTCTATATCTTCTCGTAGAAATATTGTTGAGATGTCCACAAAGGTTACTCCTGGTATGGCTGACTGGTTAGATTCCGTAGTGCTAGGGTGTGTCACTATAGCGGATCCAGAATATTGCAAAAAAATTTACGAGGTTTCATAGGGTTTTTGGGAATAGGGAAGATGAGAAGGATTATGAGCTGGTGTCGTCCGACCCCGAGGAGAGGGTTAGTTTCCCTCCCTTAAGTCGGGCAGAGCATCCCTTCTTTTATGCTTATGACTACTTTTTTACTAAATTGGGTATTACTCTTCCCTTTACTGAGTTAGAAACCGACCTGCTTTGGAACTGCAACCTTGACCCTTCCCAACTCCATCCTAACTCCTGGACTTTTATGAAAATTTTTTAGCTACTGTGCCAGGAGTTGGGTGTCCGAGCTTCCCTTAGTTTGTTTCTTTATTTGTTCGGGCTGACCAAACCGGGGGTGGCTAAGAAGAAGGCTTCTTGGATCTTCTTCCGGGCTACCCAGGGGAGAAAGGTGTTTTCTATTTTTGATGACTTCTTTCACGATTTTATGCATTTCTACTTTAAGGTTAGGGCAATAGATGGCGTTCACCCCTTTTTTCTTAATGAGAATAAGGAGCCCACCTTTCCCCTTTGGAAGAGCCTGTAGTTCTTAAGTATTCATGGGAGAGTCTAGATGAGGTAGAGAAGGCCTTTGTGGGTGTTTTGGAGGAGCACTGGGGGGAGCCTCCTCATTTGGACACAAAGAGGTTTTTAGGAGATCATGCTCAACTTCCCAAAAGAAATTTATTGCTTTTTGTTTGCCCTTTGTCCATTATGTGACTTGTTTCTGTGATTTCCCTTTTTTTAGAGATGGTTGCCAGCTCTGATTCAATGAAGGTCCTCAGGAAGACCAAGAAAATGGTGGCCACCCAGAATATTCAAAAGAAGATGTCCGGGGAGGGTTCTTCCCAGGTCCTGCCGATGAAGCCAGATTCTGGTCCTCAGGGTCCGACGAAGGTCATCCCGACCCCTTGGGTGCGGATGGCCTCTACTGATCCGCCTTTAGTGACTTTTGGTGCTGCCTCTTCCCCTTCTTCATCTGGTCCTTCTCCTAAGAGGCCGAGGACTGCGGATACTTATGATGTTAATGACAAGGACTTCGACGGCGTGGCCTTTGCTGCGGAGCATATCGCCCCTCATGTTTTCGTTCTGACTGATGATGTGTCCATTCTCCACCACCTTGACTTTATATCCAGCAATAGTATTTGGATGGCCAATCTCAGTGCTACTTTGTCTGGGGATTTCAAGAAGTCTCCTATCCATGCTACTAGTGCTTTTCTTGAGAAGGCCAAGGCTGATTATGATAGAGTGGAGGGGTTGAGGCTTGAGTTAGAGGCGAAGAATGTCGGGTTGGAGCTTGCTGTAGAGAGGGAGAAGGCTCCAGCTACTACAGCGGAGGCGGCTGTTAACTTGGCTGAGGATATGGCGAAAAAGGCCAAGGAGAGCTACACCCGGACTTATGGTGAGCTTCTGGACGTTAAAGAGAAACTCCAGTCTTCTTATGATGATTACGCCAAGCTTCAAGGCCACATAGTGAATGGTATCATCGCTCTGTATGAAAATTTGAAAGCTCAGGTTTGGGTTCTTGCTCCTGATGCCGATCTTACCTTGTTTGGTATGGATAATGTTGTTGAAGATGGTAAGATCATGGCAACCCCTGATGACGATGAAACCCCTGCCCCGGAGCCTCCTACCAAAGCTCCTTCTGTTGGGCCATCCCGACCTGAGGCCGATCCCAATGTGGAGATCTTGAATGGCCCTGATGGTGTTATCGAAGCCGTCCCGATCTCAGTCATTCCTCCTGCTCCTCAGGACGTGGCGAAAGGAGCGATGCTGGACCCTTTGTGACTCTCTTTTATTGTTCTCTTGATTATGTGTTAATATGGTCCGACCTGTGGACCTTTTAACCTCTTTTTATTTTAATCTTTTGGGTTGTTCCTTGACACTTGCAGTTGCTTTCTAGCAACTTTTTAGTTTTTAATCAAAACACTTTTACTCTTGGGTTGCTTGGTGTACGAAATTGCAATCACACTTTTGCAATTCCGCACAACTAACCAGCAAGTGCACTGGGTCGTCCAAGTAATACCTTACGTGAGTAAGGGTCGATCCCATGGAGATTGTCGGTTTGAAGCAAGCTACGGTTATCTTGTAACTCTTAGTCAGGATATCAATAATTATCAGGGTTGATTGTAAAAAGTAAAAGAACATGAAATAAGTACTTGTTTTGCAGTAATGGAGAACAGGTTGAGGTTTTGGAGATGCTCTATCTTCTAAATCTCTGCTTTCCTACTGTCTTCTTCTTCAAGCACGCAAGACTCCTTCCATGGCAAGCTGTATGTAGGGTTTCACCGTTGTCAATGGCTACCTCCCATCCTCTCAGTGAAAATGTTCAACGCGCTCTGTCACAGCACAGCTAATCATCTGTCGGTTCTCAATCAGGTTGGAATAGAATCCAGTGATTCTTTTGCGTCTGTCACTAACGCCCAGCTTTCAGGAGTTTGAAACTCGTCACAGTCATTCAATCCTTGAATCATACTCAGAATACCACAGACAAAGTTTAGACCTTCCGGATTCTCTTGAATGCCGCCATCAATTCTAGCTTATACCACGAAGATTCCGATTAAGGAATCCAAGAGATATTCACTCAATCTAAAGTAGAACGGAGGTGGTTGTCAGGCACACGTTCATAGGCGAGAATGATGATGAGTGTCACGGATCATCACATTCATCCAGTTGAGGAACAAGTGATATCTTAGAATAGAAGCAAGCGTGATTGAATGAAAAACAGTAGTAATTGCATTAATCCATCAAGACACAGCAGAGCTCCTCATCCCCAACCATGAGGTTTAGAGACTCATGCCGTAGAAGATACAATAAGAAACGTGTAATGTGTCATGAGGTGTAGATACAATGTCAAAAGATCCTATTAATAGTGAACTAGTAACCTAGGGTATACACAAATGAGTAAATGACGTAAAAATCCACTTCCGGGGTCCACTTAGTGTGTGCTTGGGCTGAGCATTGAAGCTTTCATGTGTAGAGACTTTTTCTGGAGTTAAACGCCAGCTTTTATGCCAGTTTGGGCGTTTAACTCCAATTTTTATGCCAGTTCCGGCGTTAAACGCTGGGAATTCTGAAGCTGATTTGCAATGCCGGTTTGGGCCATCAAATCTCGGGCAAAGTATGGACTATTATACATTTCTGGAAAGCCCAAGATGTCTACTTTCCCACGCCATTGAGAGCGCGCCAATTGGGCTTCTGTAGCTCCAGAAAATCCACTTCGAGTGCAGGGAGGTCAGAATCCAACAGAATCTGCAGTCCTTTTCAGCCTCTGAATCAGATTTTTGCTCAGGACCCTCAATTTCAGCCAGAAAATACCTTAAATCTCAGAAAAACACACAAACTCATAGTAAAGTCTAGAAAAGTGAATTTTAACTAAAAACTAATAAAAATATAATAAAAACTAACTAAAATATACTAAAAACATACTAGAAACAATGCCAAAAAGCGTATAAATTATTCGCTCATCACAACACCAAACTTAAATTGTTGCTTGTCCCCAAGCAACTGAAAATCAAATAGGATAAAAAGAAGAGAACATACTATAGACTCTAAAATATCAATGAAACTTAGCTCCAATTAGATGAACGGGACTAGTAGCTTTTTGCTTCTGAACAGTTTTGGCATCTCACTTTATCCTTTGAAGTTTAGAATGATTGGCATCTATAGGAACTCAGAATTCAGATAGTGTTATTGATTCTCCTAGTTAAGTATGATGATTCTTGAACATAGCTACTTTATGAGTCTTGGCTGTGGCCCAAAGCACTCTGTCTTCCAGTATTACCACCGGATACATACATGCCACAGACACATGACTGGGTGAACCTTTTTAGATTGTGACTCAGCTTTGCTAGAGTCCCCAATTAGAGGTGTCTAGGGTTCTTAAGCACACTCTTTTTGTCTTGGATCACTTTTTATTTCTACCCTTGCCTTTTGGTTTAAAGGGCTATTGGCTTTTTCTTCTTCTCTTCTTTTTTTTCTTTTTTTTATTTTTAGTTTTTTTTTGCTTTTTCTTGCTTCAAGAATCAATTTGATGTTTTTTTTAGATCCTCAATAAAATTTCTCCTTTTCCATCATTCTTTCAAGAGCCAACAAATTTAACATTCTTTAAACAACAAATTCAAAAGACATATGCACTGTTCAAGCATTCATTCAGAAAACAAAAAGTATTGTCACCACATCAAACTAATTCAACTAGTTTTAGAGATAAATTCGAAATCCTGTAATTCTTGTTCTTTTGTAATAAAAATATTTTTCATTTAAGAAAGGTGATGGATTCATAGGACATTCATAGCTTTAAGGCATAGACACTAAGATACTAATGATCATGTAATAAGACACAAACATAGATAAACATAAGCATAAAAATTCGAAAAATAGAAAATAAAGAACAAGGAGATTAAAGAACGGGTCCACCCTAGTGATGGCGGCTTGTTCTTCCTCTTGAAGATCTTATGGAGTGCTTGAGCTCCTCAATGTCTCTTCCTTGCCTTTGTTGCTCCTCTCTCATGATTCTATGATCTTCTTTAATTTCATGGAGGAGGATGGAATGTTCTTAGTGCTCCACCCTTAGTTGTCCCATGTTGGAACTCAATTCTCCTAGGGAGGTATTGATTTGCTCCCAATAGTTTTGTGGAGGAAAGTGCATCCCTTGAGATGAATCTCTCCATCTCCCATGGCTCGGAGGTGGAAGCTTTTGCCTTCCCTTTCCTCTTTCTAGAGGTTTCTCCGGCCTTAGGTGCCATAAATGGTTATGGAGAAACAAAAAACAACGCTTTTACCACACCAAACTTAGAAGGTTTGCTCGTCCTCGAGCAAAAGAAGAAAGAAGAGAGAGAGTGGTGGGGTAGGTGGGGATCCTGTGGGGTCCACATATCCTGAGGTGTCAAGGATAATTCATCCCTGCACCAAGTGGCGAGCAAAAATGCTCCTTCTGCCAATCCTGGCGTTAAACGCCGGGCTGGTGCCCATTTCTGGCGTTTAACGCCAGCTTGGTGCCCATTCCTGGCGTTTAACGCCAGCTTGGTGCCCATTCCTGGCGTTTAACGCCAGTCTGGTGCCCCTTTCTGGCGTTAAACGCCCAGAATGGTGCCAGATTGGGCGTTAAACGCCCATTTGCTGCCCTTACTGGCGTTTAAATGCCAGCAAGTTTTCCTCCAGGGTGTGCTATTTTTCTTTCTATTTTTCATTCTGTTTCTGCTTTTTCAATTGATTTTGTGACTTTCCATGATCATCAACCTATAGAAAACATAAAATAACAAAGGAGAATAGGTAAATATAACATTGGGTTGCCTCCCAACAAGCGCTTCTTTAATGTCAGTAGCTTGATAGTGGGCTCTCATGGAGCCTCACGGATACTCAGAGCCATGTTGGAACCCCCCAACACCAAACTTAGAGTTTGAATGTGGGGGTTCAACACCAAACATAGAAGTTGGTTGTGGCCTCCCAACACCAAACTTAGAGTTTGACTGTGGGGGCTCTGTTTGACTCTGTTTCGAGAGAAGCTCTTCATGCTTCCTTTCCATGGTTACAGAAGGAGAACCTTGAGTCTTATAGTTTGCACTGTCTGCAAGCCACGGAGCTTCCTGAATAGCAAATAATTGCTCATCCAGAAAGGTTTCAGAGATCTCAGTAGGAGGGAAGGATGCTCCTGCTACTGGTTCTATCCGGGACAGGTGATCAGCTACTTGATTCTCTGTCCCTTTTCTGTCTCTTATTTCTATATCAAACTCTTGCAGAAGCAACACCCATCTTATGAGCCTGGATTTTGAATCCTGCTTTGTGAGTAGATATTTAAGAGCAGCATGGTCAGTGTACACAATCACTTTTGATCCTACTAAATAAGATCTGAACTTGTCAATGGCATAAACCACTGCAAGTAACTCCTTTTCTGTGGTTGTGTAGTTCTTCTGTGCATCATTTAGAATACGGCTGCCATAATAAATGACCTGCAGAAGCTTACCATGCCTTTGTCCCAATACTGCACCAATGGCATGGTCACTGGCATCACACATTAGTTCAAATGGTAATGTCCAGTTTGGTGCAGAGATGACTGGTGCTGTGACCAGCTTAGCTTTCAGAGTCTCAAACGCCTGCAGACACTCCTTATCAAAGATAAATGGCATGTCAGCAGCTAGCAGATTACTCAGAGGTTTGGCAATTTTTGAAAAATCCTTTATAAACCTTCTGTAGAATCCTGCATGCCCTAGAAAGCTTCTGATTGCCTTAACATTGGTAGGTGGTGGTAATTTTTCAATTACTTCAACTTTAGCTTGATCTACCTCTATTCCCTTGTTTGAAATTTTATGCCCAAGGACAATCCCTTCAGTCACCATAAAGTGACATTTTTCCCAGTTTAAAACTAGGTTGGTCTCTTGGCATCTTTTCAGAACAAGTGCTAGATGGTTAAGGCAGGAGCTGAATGAGTCTTCAAATACTGAAAAGTCATCCATGAAGACTTCCAGAAATTTCTCTACCATATCTGAGAAGATAGAGAGCATGCACCTCTGAAAGGTTGCAGGTGCATTGCACAGACCAAAAGGCATCCTTCTGTAGGCAAATACTCCAGAAGGACATGTAAATGCTGTTTTCTCTTGGTCCTAAGGATCTACTGCAATTTGGTTGTAACCTGAATAGCCATCCAAAAAGCAGTAATATTCATGACCTGCCAGTCTCTCTAGCATATGGTCTATGAATGGTAAAGGAAAATGATCCTTCCTGGTGGCTGTATTAAGCCTTCTGTAGTCAATACACATACGCCACCCTGTAACTGTTCTTGTAGGAACCAGTTCATTCTTTTCATTATGAACCACTGTCATGCCTCCCTTTTTGGGGACAACGTGGACAGGGCTAACCCAGGGGCTATCAGAAATAGGATAAATAATCCCAGCCTCTAGTAACTTAGTGACCTCTTTCTGCACCACCTCCTTCATGGCTGGATTTAGCCGCCTTTGTGGTTGAACCACTGGCTTAGCATCATCCTCCAATAGGATCTTGTGCATGTATCTTGCTGGGCTAATGCCCTTAAGATCACTTATGGACCACGCAAGAGCTGTCTTGTGTGTCCTTAGCACTTGAATTAGTGCTTCCTCTTCCTGTGGATTTAAAGCAGAGCTTATGATCACTGGAAAAGTGTCACCTTCTCCCAGAAATGCATATTTCAGGGATGGTGGTAGTGGTTTGAGCTCGGGTTTAGGAGGCTTATCTTCTTCCTGAGGAATTTTCAGAATTTCTTTTATTTTCTTTAGTTCCTCTAGATCAGGCTGAACATCTTTAAAGATGTCCTCTAGCTCTGATTCGAGACTTTCAGTCATATTGATCTCCTCCACCAAAGAGTTAATAATGTCAGCGCTCATGCAATCATTTGATGTGTCTGGATGCTGCATAGCTTTGACAACATTTAACTTGAACTCATCCTCATTGACTCTTAGGGTTACTTCCCCTTTTTGGACATCAATGAGAGTTCGTCCAGTTGCTAGGAAGGGTCTTCCTAGAATGAGGGTTGCACTCTTGTGCTCTTCCATTTCCAGCACTACAAAGTTAGTGGGAAAAGCGAATGTCCCAACCTTGACAATCATGTCCTCAATTATGCCTGATGGGTATTTAATGGAGCCATCAGCAAGTTGAAGACATATTCGGGTTAGTTTGACCTCTTCTGTCAAGCCGAGCTTTCTGATAGTGGATGCAGGGATTAGGTTGATACTTGCCCCAAGGTCACATAGAGCTGTCTTGGTACAAGCACCTTCTAATGTGCATGGTATTAGAAAGCTTCCTGGATCTTTAAGCTTCTCTGGTAAGCTTTTCAGAATGACTGCACTGCATTCTTCAGTGAGAAAAACTTTTTCAGTTTCTCTCCAATCCTTCTTATGACTTAAGATCTCTTTCATGAACTTAGCATAAGAGGGTATTTGCTCAAGTGCCTCTGCAAATGGGATTTTCATCTCAAGAGTCCTGAGATAATCTGCAAAGTGGGCAAATTGTTTATCCTGTTTCGATTGGCGGAGTTTCTGAGGATAAGGCATCTTGGCTTTATATTCTTCAACCTTAGTTACTGCAGGTTTATTTCCTACAGAAGTGGTTGGAGAAGCCTGCTTAAGGGGGTTGTTATCAGCACTTGCAAGTGTCTGACCCCTTTGTGGCGTTTGAACGCCAGGATTGGGTGCTTTTTGGGCGTTTAACGCCAGATTGCAACCCTTTTCTGGCATTTGAACGCCAGGATTGGCTACCATTGGGCGTTTAACGCCACTTTCTTACCCTTTTCTGGCATTTGAACGCCAGAATCATTCCTCTCTGGGCTCTTACTGTCCTCAGAGGGATTTTGGGTAGTTGGTTGGTCATCCTCTGTCAGTTGTTCCTTTCTTAGCTTTCTACTGCTTTGAGTTGATACATTCAATGTCTTCCCACTCCTTAATTTAACAGCTTGGCATTCTTCTGTTATCTGTTTAGATAGTTGCTGTCTTGTCTGATTCAATTGTGCTTCCATATTCTTGTTAGCATTTTTAGTGTCTTGGAGCATCTCTTTAAATTCTGCTAATTGTTTTGTCATAAGGAGTAATTATTGATTAAGCTCAACAATCTGTTCTTGAGGATTAGGATCAGTAGTTACTGCCATAGCTTCTTCTTTTGTAGAGGACTCATTGCTTGAGTATAGATGTTGATTTCTAGCAACAGTATCTATGAGCTCTTGAGCCTCTTCAATCGTCTTCCTCATATGTATAGATCCACCAGCTGAGTGGTCTAGAGACATCTGAGCTTTTTCTGTAAGCCCATAGTAGAAGATGTCTAACTGTACCCACTCTGAAAATATTTCAGAGGGGCATTTTCTTAGCATACCTCTATACCTTTCCCAGGCATTATAAAGGGATTCATTATCCTCTTGTTTAAAGCCTTGGATGTCCAGCCTTAGCTGTGTCATCCTTTTTGGAGGGTAAAATTGATTCAGGAATTTGTCTGATAACTGTCTCCATGTCTTTATGCTTGCTGTAGGTTGGTTATTCAACCACCTCTTGGCTTGATCTTTTACAGCAAATGGAAACAGTAATAGTCTGTAGACATCCTGATCCACCTCTTTATCATGTACTGTGTCAGTAATTTGTAAGAATTGTGCCAGAAACTCAGTAGGTTCTTCCTGTGGAAGACCGGAATACTGGCAATTTTGCTGCACCATGATAATGAGTTGAGGATTTAGCTCAAAGCTGCTTGCTTTAATGGGAGGTATACAGATGCTACTCCCATATGCAGCTGTAATGGGGTTAGCATATAACCCCAGAGTCCTTCTGGACTGCTCAATTCCACTTAGGTCCATGATGGAGAAAGGGAATATGATATGGATTCACAAGTAAAGTAAAATTGTTTTTTTTAAATAACCGAAAATAATGAAATAAAATAAATGGAAAATAAAATAAGAATTCGAAAACCAAAAGAGAATAAAATCAAAGCAAATTGAAAACTAAATTAAGTAATCAATTAAAAAGATATGATTGAAAATTATTTTGAAGAAGATTTGATTTTTTTTTGAAAAAGATTTGAAAAGATCAATTTTTTGAAATTAGAATTTTGACTTGACTAAAAAAAAGATATGATTTTGAAAATCTTTGACTAATTTAATGCAAAATTTCGAAAATTATGAGTAAAATAAGGAAAGGATATTTTTTTGATTTTTAAATTTTAATGAGGAAAGAGAAAAACAACAAAAAGATACTAAACTTAGAAATTTTAGATCAAAACAAAGAGAACAAACAAGAAAACTTTGGATGTCAAGATGAACACCAAGAACAAATTTTTAGAAAATCAAACAAAAATTTTCAAAAATTTAAAGGAAAACACAAAGAAGACACCAAACTTAGAATTTTTAAGGATTAAGAAAGGACTAAGAACATGCAAATTCGAAAAATTAAAAGAAAACAAAAGCATTCAATTGACATCAAACTTAAAATATGAAACTAAACTCAAATAAAAGACTCTAAACCAACAAAAATAAAACAGACCTAATCTAAGCAACAAGATAAACCGTCAGTTGTCCAAACTCGAACAATCCCCGGCAACGGCGCCAAAAACTTGGTGCACGAAATTGCAATCACACTTTTGCAATTCCACACAACTAACCAGCAAGTGCACTGGGTCATCCAAGTAATACCTTACGTGAGTAAAGGTCGATTCCACGGAGATTGTCGGTTTGAAGCAAGCTATGGTTATCTTGTAACTCTTAGTCAGGATATCAATAATTATCAGGGTTGATTGTAAAAAGTAAAAGAACATGAAATAAGTACTTGTTTTGCAGTAATGGAGAACAGGTTGAGGTTTTGGAGATGCTCTATCTTTTGAATCTCTGCTTTCCTACTGTCTTCTTCTTCAAGCACGCAAGACTCCTTCCATGGCAAGCTGTATGTAGGGTTTCATCGTTGTCAATGGCTACCTCCCATCCTCTCAGTGAAAATGCTCAACGCGCTCTGTCACAGCACGGCTAATCATCTGTCGGTTCTCAATCAGGTTGGAATAGAATCCAGTGATTCTTTTACGTCTGTCACTAACGCCCAGCCTTCTGGAGTTTGAAACTCGTCACAGTCATTCAATCCTTGAATCCTACTCAGAATACCACAGACAAGGTTTAGACCTTCCGGATTCTCTTGAATGCCGCCATCAGTTATAGCTTATACCACGAAGATTCTGATTAAGGAATTCAAGAGATATTCACTCAATCTAAAGTAGAACGGAGGTGGTTGTCAGGCACACGTTCATAGGCGAGAATGATGATGAGTGTCACAGATCATCACATTCATCCAGTTGAGGAACAAGTGATATCTTAGAATAGAAGCAAGCGTGATTGAATGAAAAACAGTAGTAATTGCATTAATCCATCAAGACACAGCTGAGCTCCTCACCCCCAACCATGGGGTTTAGAGACTCATGCCGTAGAAGATACAATAAGAAACGTGTAATGTGTCATGAGGTGTAGATACAATGTCAAAAGATCCTATTAATAGTGAACTAGTAACCTAGGGTATACACAAATGAGTAAATGACGTAAAAATCCACTTCCGGGGTCCACTTAGTGTATGCTTGGGCTGAGCATTGAAGCTTTCATGTGTAGAGACTTTTTCTGGAGTTAAACGCCAGCTTTTATGCCAGTTTGGGCGTATAACTCCAATTTTTATGCCAGCTCCGGCGTTAAACGCTGGGAATTCTGAAGCTGATTTACAACGCTGGTTTGGGCCATCAAATCTCGGGCAAAGTATGAACTATTAATCATTGCTGGAAAGCCCAGGATGTCTACTTTCCAACGCCGTTGAGAGCGTGCCAATTGGGCTTCTATAACTCCAGAAAATCCACTTCGAATGCAGGGAGGTCAGAATCCAACAGCATCTGCAGTCCTTTTCAGCCTCTGAATCAGATTTTTGCTCAGGACCCTCAATTTCAGCCAGAAAATACCTGAAATCTCAGAAAAACACACAAACTCATAGTAAAGTCCAGAAAAGTGAATTTTAACTAAAAAATAATAAAAATATAATAAAAACTAACTAAAATATACTAAAAAGATACTAGAAACAATGCCAAAAAGCGTATAAATTATCCGCTCATCATTGCTGTTTAAGTAACCTTTGAGCTTTTAATGTTTTAACTTCCTGGAACTTCGTTGTTTTGATTGTTCTGGTAGTGTGCGGGTTGATTTTTGAGGGATGCCTTTGTTGTTTAACCCTTTTCTGGTTTTCACCTGGGGGTAGCGTCCCTTCTTTCTGCCTTTTCGGCCTAGTCACTTGTTTAGGATTTGGTCTTTTCTGGCCAATCCTTTCATGACAACCTTGAGGTAGTGTTCTTCTCATGAACCTCTACCTTTTTGTGTAAAGTTCTGTGCTTCCTCTGGTTGTGTTGACAACCTTGCCGAGTTGCTTTTGTTCTATTTTTTGGTGATCTTGCCCTTTCAGCTTGGTGTTTGGGCTTTCAGTCGATTTTCAATAACTTTCTAGGTAGTATTCTTCATTTATAACCTTTTCTTTTTAGTTTATTTGGACGAATTTTTAGCCTTGTTCGAGTTTGAGATTGCTTGTGCTTTTTAGGTAGCGTCCTCTTCAGACTCTTACCTCTTTTTAGGTAGGCTACGTTCCCTTTTTTAGTGATCCTTTAGATGGTCCGACTTCTTTGTTGGGCCTTTTCAAGTTATTTATGCAACCCCATTTTTTATCCGACCTCGTCAGGCCGCTTTATACGGATTGCTTTTATAACTTCTTGCATTAATTTAGATCTCGTCGCTTCGCCTTACTGACCTTTTCCTGGCCGGGTGATGAGTGGTGCACGAAATTGTGATCACACTTTTCACAACTCCGCACAACTAACTAGCAAGTGCACTGGGTCGTCCAAGTAATACCTTACGCGAGTAAGGGTCGATCCCACAAAGATTGACGGCTTGAAGCAAGCTATGGTCATCTTGTAAATCTCAGTCAGGCGGATTCAAATGGTTATAAGAATTTAATAACTAAAGGATAAATAAAATGGGAAATAACGTAGAGATACTTATGTAATTCATTGGCGAGAATTTCAGATAAGCGTTTGGAGATGCTTTGTTGCCTCTGAACCTCTGCTTTCCTATTGCCTTCATCCAATCATGCGTCCTCCCTTCCATGGCAAGCTGTATGATCCTCTCAGTGAAAATAGTCCGACAACGGTTTCTGTATGACTAATCAACTGTCGGATTTCTCGTCTCGAATGAAAAATACCAGGCACAGCTACCGCAGGGCTAATCATCTGTCGGTTCTCACTTGTGTCGGAATAAGATCCATTAATCCTTTTGCACACTGTCACTGCGCCCAACATTCGCGTGTTTGAAGCTCCTCACATTCATCCCTTCCCAGATCTTACTCAGAATACCACAGACAAGGTTTAGACTTTCCGGATTTCAGGAATGCTGTCTATTGATTCTAGCCTATACCACGAAGATCCTAATCACGGGGTCGGATGCTCTGTTGTCAGGAGAGATGATGCGAATCCGTGGATCAGAGACCCAAGAGAGTATACTCCACTGGTGTCCAAGGACTATGTTGAACATCATGTAGACCGCTTTGTGGTTGTCAGGCACGCGAATCTTGGGTAAGCGAGTACTGAAGATAGTGGGTGATTGTCATGGGTCACCCTTTTAGTCTGACTTAACTGAATTAAGTACAAGAGTATATCTTGGAGAAAAAGTAGGCGTGAATTAAAGGAAAAATAATAGTACTTGCATTAATTCATGAGGAACAGCAGAGCTCCTCACCTTAATCTATGAAGTATAGAAACTCCACCGTTAAAAATACATAAGAACAAATGGTCTAGGCATGGCCGAATGGCCAGCCTCCCCAATGGCATAATAATTGATAAAAGGGTTCAAAGACTTCAATACAATAGTAAAAAGTGCTATTTATACTAAACTAGTACACTAGGTTTACAGAAAATGAGTAGATAGTGCAGATAGTGCAGAAATCCACTTTCGGGGCCCACTTGGTGTGTGCTTGGGTTGAGCTTTGAAGCTTTCACGTGCATAGGCCATCCTTAGAGTTAAACGCCAGCTTGGGTGCCAGTTTGGGTGTTTAACTCCAGCTTTGGTGCCAGTTCTGGCATTTTATGCCAGAAAAGGGTCTCTGGTGGGCGTGTGGACGCCAGTTTAGACCATCAAATCTCGGGCAAAGTATGAAATATTAAACATTGCTGAAAAGCCCAAGATGTCTACTTTCTAACGCAATTGAGAGCGCGCCAATTAGGCTTCTGTAGCTCCAGAAAATCTACTTCGAGTGCAGGGAGGTCAGAATCTAACATCATCTGTAGTCCTTTCTCAGCCTTTGAATAGGATTTTTGCTCAGGTCCCTCAATTTCAGCCAGAAAATATCTGAAATCACAAAAAAACACACAAACTCATAGTAAAGTCCAGAAATATGAATTTTGCATAAAAGCTAATAAAAATATACTAAAAAGTGACGAAAGTATATTAGAAACTACATAAAAACAATGCCAAAAAGCGTATAAATTATCCGCTTATCACAACACCAAACTTAAATTGTTTCTTGTTCCCAAGAAACTAAAAACAAAATAAGATAAAAAGAAGAGAATATACAATAAATCCCAAAATATCAATGAAGCTTAGTTCTAGTTAGATGAGCGGGACTTGTAGCTTTTTGCTTCTGAACAGTTTTGGCATCTCACTTTATCCTTTGAAGTTCAGAATGATTGGCATCCATAGGAACTTAGAATTCAGATAGTGTTATTGGTTCTCCTAATTTAGTATGTTGATTCTTGAACACAGCTACTTATGAGTCTTGGCCGTGACCCTAAGCATCTTGTTTTCCAATATTACCACCGGATACATAAATGCCAAAGACACATAACTGGGTGAACCTTTTCAGATTGTGACTCAGCTTTGCTAGAGTCCCCAGTTAGAGGTGTCCAGAGTTCTTAAGCACACTCTTTTTACTTTGGATCACGACTTTAACCACACAGTCCCAAACTTTTCACTTAGACCTTCATGACACAAGCACATGGTTAAGGACAGCTTGACTTAGCCGCTTAGGCCAGGATTTTATTCCTTTGGGTCCTCCTATCCACTGATGCTGAAAGCCTTGGATTCTCTTTACCCTTGCCTTTTAGTTTAAAGTGTTACTGGCTTTTTCTGCTTGCTTTTTCTTTTTCATTCTTTTTCTTTATTTTTGCCCTTTTTTTTTCGCAAGATTTGTATTTTTCACTACTTTTTCTTGCTTCAAGAATCAATTTTATAATTTTTTAGATTATCAATAACATTTCTCCTTTTTCATTATTCTTTCAAGAGCCAACAATTTTAATATTCATAAACTTTATTATAAAAAATATGCACTGTTCAAGCATTCATTCAGAAAACAAAAACTATTGCCATCACATCAAAATAATTAAACTAATTTCAAGATAAATTCGAAATTCATGTACTTCTTGTTCTTTTGCAATTAGAAACATTTTTCATTTAAGAAAGGTGAAGGATTCATGGGACATTCATAGCTTCAAGGCATAGACACTAAAAACTAATGATCATGTAATAAAGACAAAAACATAGACAAAACATAAAGCATAAAATCCAAAAAATAGAAAAATAAGAACAAGAAAATTAGAGAACGGGTCCACCTTAGTGACGGCGGCTAGTTCTTCCTTTTGAAGATCCTATGGAGTGCTTGAGCTCCTCAATATCTCTTCCTTGCCTTTGTTGCTCCTCTCTCACGCCTCCTTGGTCCTCTTTAATTTCATGGAGGATAATGGAGTGTTCTTGGTGCTCCATCCTTAGTTGCTCCATATTGGAACTCAAATCTCATAAAGAGGTGTTGAGTTGCTCCCAATAGTTGTGTGGAGAAAAGTGTATCCCTTGAGGCATCTCAGGGATTTCTTGATGAGGAATTTCCTCATGCTCTTGTTGAGGTCCATGAGTGGGCTCTCTTGTTTGCTCCATCCTCTTTCTAGTGATGGACTTTTGAGACGAATCTCTCCATCTCCCATGACTTGGAGTTGGAAGCAACTGCCTTCCCTTTCCTCTTCCTAGAGGTTTCTTTGGCCTTAGATGCCATTAATGGTTATGAAAAAACAAAAATAGAGTTTTTTTTTCACAGCAAACTTAAAAGGTTTGCTCGTCCTCGAGCAAAAGAAGAGAGAAAAGAGGAGGAGAGAAAGAAATGGAGGAGATAGAGGGGGTGAATGGTTCGGCCAAGGGGGGTTTTAAGTGGTTATGATGTGTGAAGATGAATGAGTGAGGAGGGGTATTTATAGGGTAATAGAAAGAGGGGATCCATGTGAGAATGGGTGGGTTTGGGAGGGAGATGGTTTGAATTTGAATGGGTGGGGGTAGGTGAGTTGTATGATGGGAAATGATGGATGGATGTGAGTGGTGAAGAGATTATGGGGAAGAGGGTAGGATTTGATAGGTGAATGGTGTTTGGGGAAGGGTGTTATGGAAATGTGTGAAGAGGAGTGAGAACGAATTAGGGTAGGTAGGGATCCTGTAGGGTCCACAGATCCTGAGGTGTCAAGGATTTCTCATCCCTACACCTTTTTGGCGTTTAAACGCCCTCTGTGTGGCATTTCTAGCATTAACTGCCAGGCTGCTGCCTATTTCTGGCGTTAAATGCCAGTCTGGCTGCCAGTTCTGGCGTTTAACACCCAGAATGATGCCAGACTGGGCGTTAAATCCCCAATTTGCTGGCCTAAACGCCAGTAAGCTCGTCCTCCAAGGTGTGATATTTTTTATGCTATTTTTGATTCCTGCTTTAATTCTGTAGCTATTTTTGTGACTCCACATGATCATCGACCTAAAGAAAACATAGACTAATACTAGAAAATAAAATGAAAAAGTAATTAATATAGATAATTAAAATTGGGTTGCCTCCCAATAAGCACTTCTTTAATGTCAGTAGCTTGACAGGAAGCTCTTACAGAGCTTCACAGATGCTCAGAGCATGGTTGTGGCCTCCTAACACCAAACTTAGAGTTTGAGTGTGGGGGCTTTGCTTGAATATGTATTGAGAGAAGCTTTTCATGCTTCTTCTCCATGTTTACAGAAGGAGATCCTTGAGCCTTAAACACAAGGTAGTCCTTATTCAATTGAAGGACTAACTCTCCTCTGTCCAAATCAATCACAACCCTTGCTGTGGCTAGGAAGGGTCTTCCAAGGATGATGGATTCATCCTCATCCTTCCCAGTGTCTAGGATTATGAAGTCAGCAGGGACGTAAAGGCCTTCAACCTTCACTAAGACATCCTCTACAAGTCCATAAGCCTGTTTTATGGATTTGTCTGCCATCTTTAGTAAGATTCTTGCAGCTTGTACCTCAAAATCCATAGTTTCTCTATTACAGAGAGTGGCATGTGGTTGAGACCTGACCCCAGGTCACACAGAGTATTTTCAAAGGTCATGGTGCCTATGGTGCAAAGTATTAGAAACTTTCCGGGATCCAGTTTCTTTTGAGGCAATGTCTGCTGAATCCATGTATTCAGTTCATTGATGAGCAATGGAGGTTCATCCTCCCAAGTCTCATTACCAAATAACTTGGCATTCAGCTTCATGATTGCTCCTAGATACTGAACAACTTGCTCTTCAACAGTGTCTTCGTCCTCTTTAGAGGAAGAATACTCATCAGAGCTCATGAATGGCAAAAGTAAGTTCAGTGGAATCTCTATGGTCTCGGTATGAGCCTCAGATTCCTTTGGTTCCTCAATAGGGGACTCCTTATTGGTCAGTGGACGTCCCTTGAGGTCTTCCCCACTGGGAATCACTGCCTTTTCATTCTCTCCAGGTTCGGCCATTTTGGTTATAGTTATGGCCTTGCACTCTCTTTTAGGATTCTCTTCTGTATTGCTTGGGAGAGTACTTGGAGGAGTTTCAGTAACTCTTTTACTCAGCTGACCCACTTGTGCCTCCAAATTTTTGATGAAGGACCTTATTTCATTCATGAAACTGAGAGTGGTTTTAGATAGATCAGAGACTATGTTTGCTAAGCCAGAGAGGCTCTGCTCAGAATTCTCTGTCTGTTGCTGAGAAGATGATGGAAAAGGTTTACTATTGCCAAACCTATTTCTCCCACATTATTATTATTGAAGCCTTGTTGAGGCTTCTGTTGATCCTTCCATGAGAAATTTGGATGATTTCTCCATGAAGGATTATAGGTGTTTTCATAGGATTCTCCTATGTAATTCACCTCTTCCATTGTAGGATTCTCAAGGTCATAAGCTTCTCCTTCAGAGGAGGTTTCTTTAGCACTACCGGATGCAGCTTGGAATCCAGTCAGATTCTGAGAAATTATATTGACTTGCTGAGTCAATATTTTATTCTGAGCCAATATGGCATTCAGAGTATCAATCTCAAGAACTCTTTTCTTCTGAGTCATCCCATTATTCACAGGATTTCTTTCAGGAGTGTACATGAACTCGTTATTTGCAACCATCTCAATGAGTTCCTGGGCTTCTGTAGGGGTTTTCAGATAAAGAGATCTACCAGCAGAATGGTCCAATGACATCTTAGACAATTTAGACAGACCATCATAGAATATGCATATGATGCTCCATTCTGGAAGCATGTCAGAAGGACACCTTTTAGTTAATTGCTTGTATCTTTTCCAAGCTTCATAGAGGGATTCACCTTCCTTCTATTTGAAGGTTTGGACTTCCACTCTAAGCTTGCTCATCTTTTGAAGTGGAAAGAATTTGGTCAAGAAAGCATTGATCAACTTGTCCCAAGAGTTCAGGCTTTCTCTAGGTTGTGAGTCCAACCATGTTCTAGCTCTGTCTCTTACAGCAAAGGGAAAAATCATAAGTCTGTAGACCTCGGGATCAACCCCATTGGTCTTAACAATATCACAGATTTGTAAAAATTCAGCTAAGAATTGATGAGGATCTTTCGATGGAAGTCCATGAAACTTGCAATTCTGCTGCATTAAAGAAACTAATTGAGGCTTAAGCTCAAAGTTGTTTGCTTTAATGGCAGGAATTGAGATGCTTCTTCCATAGAAGTTGGAAGTTGGTGCAGTATAGTCACCAAGCATCTTTCTTGCATCTCTTGCATTGCTGTTGGGTTCGACTGCCATGTCTACTTCTTTTTTGAAATTTTTTGAAAGGTCCTCTCCTGAGTGTTGTGCTTTAGCTTCTCTTAGCTTCTTCTTCAGAGTCCTTTCAAGTTTAGGATCAGCTTCAACAAGAATGTTTTTATCCCTGTTTCTGCCCATATCAAAAAGAAGAGAACAAAAGGGAGTAGTGGAATCCTCTATGTCACAGTATAGAGATTCTTTGATGTGTCAGAGGAAAAGAAGAATAGAGGACTGAGGTAGAGAGAGAATAAGAAGAATTCGAACACAAAAAGAGAGAGATGGTTCGAATTATAAGTAGAAGATAAGTGTTAGCAAATAAATAGAAAGAGATGAGAGAGAGAGAGAGAGTTTTTCAAAAATTAAAACTAAAATAATTAGTTAATTAAAAAAAGATTTTTGCAAAAGTGGTTAGTAATTTTTGAAAATTAGAAGTTGAAAAGTGGTTAGGTGGTTTTGAAAAAGATAAGAAATGGTAATTAGTTGAAAAAGATTTGAAAATAAATTTTGAAAAGATAAGAAGCTGGGAAAAAGATTTTGAAATCAAAATTTAAAAAGATATGATTACAAAAGGTTTGAAAGATATGATTGAAAAGATATGTTTGAAAAAGATTTGATTTTTAAAATTGATGACTTGACTAAAAAGAATTTAAAAGATATGATTCTAAAATTCAAAACTAAACCTTTCTTAACAAGAAAGTACCAAACTTGAAGTTTTTGAATCAAAACATTAATTGTTAGCAAGGATTTTTGAAAATGTGGAAAGATAAGATTTTAAAATTATGAATTAAAACACGAAAATTTGAAAAAAATTTGAATTGGAAATAAAATTACCTCCCTTGTGTCATCCTGGCGTTAAACGCCCAGAATGATATCCATTCTGGCGTTTAACGCCCATATGGCTACCTCTTTGGGCGTTTAACGCCCAGCCAGATACCCTGACTGGCTTTAAACGCTAGAAATCCTTCTTTACTGGGCGTTTTTCTAAATGCCCAGAATGCTACCCATTCTGGCGTTTAACGCGCAGAATGGTATATTTACTGGCGTTAAACGCCCAAAATGATAGCCATTCTGGCATTTAACGCCCAAATTGCCTCTTTACTGACGTTTTAACGCTAGTGAGCTCTTTTTTTCTATAATTCTTCTGCCTTATGTTCTGAACCTTCATTTCTCTATATTATTTACTTGAAAATATATTTTTTATTTTTATTTTTTTATTTTTGAATTTTTAATGAAGAGAGAGAAAAACAACAAAATGAAATAAAACATAAAAATGTAAGATCAAAACATGTAATGCATGCAAGGACACTTTGAATGTCAAGATGAATACGAAGAACACCTTGAAGATCATGATGAACACCAAGAACATTTTTTTGAAAACTTTTGAAAAATGAAAGACATGCAAAACACCAAACTTAGAAATTTTGAATGTTCAAACGCTATGATTTTGAAAATGCATATGAAAAACATCATAAAACACAAGACAGGAAAATTATGAGATCGAACAAAGGAAATCATCAAGAACAACTTGAAGATCACAGAAGAACACAATGCATATTTTTTTTCAAAAACTTAGGAAGATTTAAAAACATGCAATTGACACCAAACCTAGAATTTGACACTAGACTAAAAAAGAAACACAAAATTATATTTTTTTTGTTTTTTTTATTTTATTAAACTTTTTTTTGTATTTTTTGAAAATAAGAATAAATAGCTTAAACATAAAATAAAATTACCCAATCTAAGCAACAAGATAAACCGTCAGTTGTCCAAACTCGAACAATCCCTGGCAACGGCACCAAAAACTTGGTGCACGAAATTGTGATCACACTTTTCACAACTCCGCACAACTAACCAGCAAGTGCACTGGGTCGTCCAAAAAATACCTTACGCGAGTAAGGGTCAATCCCACAGAGATTGACGGCTTGAAGCAAGCTATGGTCATCTTGTAAATCTCAGTCAAGCAAATTCAAATGGTTATAAGAATTTAATAATTAAAGGATAAATAAAATGGAAAATAACATAGAGATACTTATGTAATTCATTGGTGGGAATTTTAGATAAGCGTTTGGAGATGCTTTGTTGCTTCTGAACCTCTGCTTTCCTATTGCCTTCATCCAATCATGCGTCCTCCCTTCCATGGCAAGCTGTATGATCCTCTCAGTGAAAATGGTCCAACTACAGTTTCTGTACGGCTAATCAACTGTCGGATTTCTCGTCTCGGATGAAAAATACCAGGCACAGTTACCGTAGGGCTAATCATCTGTCGGTTCTCACTTGTGTCGAAATAAGATCCATTAATCCTTTTGCACACTGTCACTACGCCCAACATTCATGAGTTTGAAGCTTCTCACAGTCATCCCTTCTCAGATCCTACTCGGAATACCACAAACAAGGTTTAGACTTTCCAGATCTCAGGAATGTTGTCTATTGATTCTAGCCTATACCACGAAGATCCTAATCACGGGGTCGGATGCTCTGTTGTCAGGAGAGACGATGCAAATCCGTGGATCAGAGACCCAAGAGAGTATACTCCGGCTGGCGTCCAATGACTACATTGAACATCATGTAGACCGCCTTGTGGTTGTCAGGCACATGGATATTGGCTAAGCGAGTACTGAAGATAGTGGGTGATTGTCACGGGTCACCCCTTCAATCTGACTTAACTGAATTAAGTACAAGAGTATATCTTGGAGAAGAAGTAGGCGTGAATTGAAGGAAAAATAATAGTACTTGCATTAATTCATGAGGAACAACAGAGCTCCTCACCTTAATCTATGAGGTGTAGACACTCCACCATTGACAATACATAAGAACAAATGGTGTAGGCATGACCGAATGGCCAGCCTCCCTAATGGCATAATAATCGATAAAAGGGTTCAAAGACTTCAATACAATAGTAAAAAGTGCCATTTATACTAAACTAGTAAACTAGGTTTGCAGAAAATGAGTAGATAGTGCAGATAGTACAGAAATCCACTTCCGGGGCCCACTTGGTGTGTGCTTGGGCTGAGCTTTGAAGCTTTCACATGCATAGGCCATTCTTGGAGTTAAACACCAGCTTGGGTGCCAGTTTGGGCATTTAACTCCAGCTTTGGTGCCAGTTCTAGCATTTTATGCCAAAAAAGGGTCTCTGGTGGGTGTTTGGATGCCAGTTTGGGCTATCAAATCTTGGGCAAAGTGTGAACTATTATAAATTTCTGGAAAGCCAAAGATGTCTACTTTCCAATGCAATAGAGAGTGTGCCAATTGGGCTTTTATAGCTCCAGAAAATCCACTTCGAGTGCAGGGAGGTCAGAATCCAACAGCATCTGCAGTCCTTTCTCAACCTTTGAATCAGATTTTTGCTCTGGTCCCTCAATTTTAGCCAGAAAATACCTGAAATCACAGAAAAACATACTAACTCATAGTAAAGTCTAGAAATGTGAATTTTGCATAAAACTAATAAAAATATACTAAAAAATGACTAAAGCATACTAGAAACTACCTAAAATAATGCTAAAAAGCGTATAAATTATCTGCTCATCAATGAGTTTTGCATTTTTTTAGCATAAATTAATGCATCTTGGGAGGAAACTCTTTAGGGAATCTCTATTTTTATTAGAAATAAAGTATAATGAAAAAAATGTAAATAAGAGTATGTACATGCGTGGGCTTACCCTGGAAGTCGTGCAGCTTTTGGGTCTGGGCTTGGCTCTTTATTAAAAAACCCTTTACTGGGGAAAAAGAGCACGCTTTGGCCAAGACGTTTTTCTAGCTGTAGTACCTTCTTAGGTTACAGGCTTGCCATGACCTCGGGAGCTCCCGCCCTTGGAGTTCGGCCACCTTGTAGTAACCTTTTCCTAGTACTTCTGTAATTCGGTATGAGCCTTTCCAATTCGCTGCCAGCTTTCCTTCTCCTGACTGTCCTGCTCCGATGTCATTTCGGGTTAGGATGAGGTCGTTGGTAGTGAAGCTTTGTTGGATTACCTTCCGGTTGTACCTTGAGGCCATTCGACGCTTCAAGGCTTCCTCTCTGATCCGAGCTCTTTCTCGGACTTTTAGAAGCAAGTTGAGTTCTTCATTTTGTGCTCGGGAGTTGGTGTCCTCGTTGTAGAAGATCACCCTAGGAGATCTTTCATCTACTTCTACGGGGATCATTGCCTCCATTCCGTAAGTGAGTCGGAAAGGTGACTCCCCGGTGGTGGAGTGTGATGTTGTCCGGTATGCCCATAGGACTTGAGGGAGCTCTTCAGCCCAGGCTCCTTTTTCGTCCTATAGTCGACGTTTTAACCTGGCCAGTATGACCTTATTGGCGGTTGATGACAAGTCATCTTATGCTAGTTTCACAAGTATTTTTCATTTGTTTCATTAGGTTTTATGCACTTTCTTGAGCAATAAGTAAGCAATTAGATTGAAGTTTCATGCATTTCCTAAGACAATCGAACATGGTGGAATTTATGCATTTTCATGTGATTTTTGCTATAATTACTTGTTTGTTAAGAAGGATGCAAACTCTTGTGAATCTAGCAAAGCTTTGATGCACATTTTGATTGATGATAGGGAAAGAAGCAAGAAAGAAGCATGGAAAGCAAGGAAATATGGCCATGGAAGGAAGAAGAGGAAGTAACGTTGGTGGCCAAGTTGGTCAACCAACATTACCTCAAACGTGGGAAAAGAGCTGAGCTTTGATGCCAACGTTGGAGGGAATGTTGGCAAGCCAACGGTACCCCCAACATTTTTGATGTAATGTGCTTTCTGGAAAATAGAAAAAATGCAGTGACGTGTACGCATGCTATGCGCACACGCGTGGATTTGAAATTTTGACAATCCACGCGCACTCGTAGGTTACCCACACGCGTGGATAGGCCAAGGTTGGCACTCCAACGTTGAGTCAAATGCTGATGCCAACATGCGCGATCTGAGTTCCAAAATCTTAATTTTGAAAAAGTGTATCGACGCGAACGCACATGCAACGCGTACGTGTAAGTTGATATTTTGACAATCTATGCGCACGCGTAGGTTACGCGCACGCGTGGATAGAGCAACGTTTGAGGGAATGTTGCCGCTCAAACGCTGGGTCCAACGTCCTCAAAAAAGCTTTCAAAAGCTGGAATTGGAGGATTTGCATCCACACGCACGTGCAGGTTACGCGCACGCGTGGATGCATATTTTGACCCCAAACGCGCAAAAGCGCAGGACACGCAAACGCGTATAGTGGTATATTGCACCATCCATGTATAGGCGGACGTTGGCACTCCAACGTTGAGTCAAACATTGATGACATCAACCAGAACTCAAAATTTTAAAGGGAAGTTTGACTTAACGTTTGCCCAAAAATGTTGACTCCAACTTTAATACCAGAAAGGCACAATTGACACACTTCTCTCCTCGATTGCATTAAGCGCCAATCCAATCAACCCCAACAAAGATCAAGAGGCCCAATCCAAGAACCTGAAGGCTCAATTGAAAGTGTATAAATAGAGAAGAATTTGATTTAGAAGGAGGTTACCTAGTAAGAAGGTTACCTGAAATAGGGAGGTCGATCTCAGATGAGATCTTCTGGTCTTGTCGAGGCTGCCGTGTCCAACTTGTTGGAGCGGGACATGTTGCTTGGTCCTTGAACACCGGGGCATGGTGGTACCTGCAAGAGACTCCGATGCTTAAGTCAGTACGGGTTTTAAGCAGTTTTTTACATAAAATTGGAGTATGAGTTATACCTGGGTGCTCCAGTGTATTTATAGTAGTGTTGGATGACCTTCCTTGAGATAAGTTTGTTACCTTATATTATCTTTCGTAGGTGAGATCATAGCTTTGGCCAGCTGCCTTTCTAATAGGCGGTGGTTATCTATTTTGGGCCTCTTTGGGCCTCTGTGGCAATTTCCCGGGCTCTTTGTGGAGAGATCGGTAGTGGGCCAACCATCTATGAAGTCGGTCCCATTATTTTTGGCCTGGTTTGTCCCAATAACTCGGACCAGTATACGAACACTGTCCAACTAAGAAGGCTTGACCTCAAACCCGTAGCTAGAGGATTGTTGGAATTCATCCAACGCTCTATCATTCCTAGTAGCCATCATGATTCATTGCATCATACTTGGGAATGAGGTAGAGGTACATGAGGTGATACCTCAAGAGCTGTACAAGGTGGCAGAAAAGCCCTCCACCCTAGCAAGGTTGGAATTCCCACATCTTATCTATCACCTACTCAATTTAGTTGAAATTGTCATAGAAGGAGATGTCCCCATTGAGGAGGATAAACCCATCACTAAAAGAAGGATGGGGCATGTACGAGAGCCTGCACAAGAGCCTATGTAGCTGCCTCAACAAGAAATCCCTGAGATGCCTCAAGGGATGCATTTTTCTCCCCAAAATTATTGGGATCAACTGAACACTTCTCTAGGAGAAATAAGTTCTAACATCAATCAGTTGAGGATGGAACACCAGGAGCAGTCCACCATCCTCCACGAAATAAGAGAAGATCAAAGAGTAATGAGGGAGGAGCAACGGAGGCAAGGACGAGACAGAAAAGCTTAAACGCTCTGTTGGATCCACTAGAGGAAGCAGTAGCCGCTGTCACTAAGGTGGTCACGTTCCATTCCTTTGCTTATGTTACTTTCCTATTTTCCATTGTGTTTTAGTGTCTGTTTCCTGTTTCTAGTGTATGATCATCTTTGTTTATGTCTCAAAGCAATGAAATACTCCATGTATCTCTGACGAACGGATTCCTCGCATGGTCTAGAAATTCACAAATGTGTTCTCGTTGAAAATATAGCTTCTAAACCAACAAGGAATCCTTTTGTACAAAAGTTTGATTGTCACAAGTAACAAACTCCTAGTAAAATTGATAACCGAAGTATTTAAACCTCGAGTCGTCTCTCAAGGAATTGCAGGGAAGTGTGCTTATAATTGGTTATAGAGAAGTATGTTTTGGGGTTTTGGATGAGAAGTGAGAAATATAAATGGTAGAGGAAATAAACTAACAACTAATAAAGTCTCTTGGCAAGGTATGAGAATTGGAATTTCTATCCTAGTTATCCTTATCAATTGTGATGAGAATTGTTCATTGCTCCCACTTGGTCAACCTCTAACTATAAAGGTAAGTCAAGTGGATAAATTAATATGAATCATCAAGTCCTAGTTAACTCCCAAGGAAAGACTAGAGTTAGTGGAATTCAAGTTAATTAGCAACTTTCAATTAACAATCAACAAAGGAGTTTGATAACTCAAGTGTCCCCAATTACTCAACCAAGGCAAAAAGGATGAAAATCTAAATTAAAATCCTCCCAAGAATTTTATCAAACACTTGGAAGGCACAACATAAAAACATAGAAGAACAATAAGAGATAGTAAAATCCAAGCAACCAATTGCAAACATCAATGACACAAGTCAATGAAGGCAAAAATAACAATGAGAAAAATAATTGCATTAATATGGAAATCGAATCTAATCACCAAAAGTTCATAAACTAAAGTGGTAACAATGAGAAATCAATAAGAGTAGAAGAGAAATCCTAAATCCTAAAACCTAGAGAGAGGAGAGAGCCTCTCTCTCTCTAAAAACTACATCTAAAACCTCAAATTATGTGAATGAGAAGTGAATGATGAATGTTTGGATTCTCCCACTCTCTAGCCTCTAATCTATGTTTTCTGGGCCAAAAACAGGATCGAAAATAGCCCAGAAATCGACTGATACATACTGGTCATGGCTCAGTCACGCGTATGTATCGTCCACGCGTACGCGTGGATTGAAGTTTTGCCAGGTCACGCGTATGCATGATCCACGCGTGCACGTCGCCTAACAGCATGGCAACTATGGCAAATTATGTATCTTGCAAAGCCCCAGATGTTAGCTTTCCAGTGCAATTGGAACCGCCTCAGTTGGACCTCTGTAGCTCAAGTTATGATCGATTGATTGCGAAGAGGTCAGGTTGGACAGCTCAGCAATTCCTTTAGTTTCTTTTATTCCTTCCACTTTTGCATGCTTCCTTTCCATCCTCTAAGCCATTCCTACCCTGTAATCTCTAAAAACACTTAACACACATATCAAGGCATCGAATGGTAATAAGAGAGGATTAAAAATAGTGAAATTAAAGGCCAAAGAAGCATGTTTTCAATCATAGCACAAAATCAAGAAGGAAAGTGTAAAACATGCGGATTCTGTGAATATGTGTGAGATTAGTGGATAAAATCCACTCAATTAAGCACAAGATGTACCACGAAATAGTGGTGCATCAAATCTCCCCACACATAAACATTAGCATGTCCTCATGCTAAGCTCAAGAGAAGCTATAAAGAGTGAAGAAGAATGGTAGGATGTATGAAATGCAACCTATTTATATTAATGCAACTACATGCAAAATGCTTTTACCTACTTCGTTAAAAGTAAACAAATCCTTCAAGAAGAAATATGAACTGGATCTCACTAATTCAAATAATAAAATAAGGTACAAGTAAACTTGCAAAAGAAAATAGCTCATGAAAGCCGGGAACAAGGAATCGAGCATCGAACCCTCACTGGAAGTGTATATACTCTAATCACTAAAGTGTTTGAGGTTTGATTCTCTCAATTCTTTACTAACCTTGCTTTCTAAGACTTGCTCTTCTTCTATCAATCAACAAAAATTTAATACACCAATACACAAATCAAGAGGTCTTTTGAGGGTTGTAATGGGGTCAAGGTCAAGGTAGGATGGTATTTGGTCAAGTGGACTAAAATCTGAATCCTTAATTAACCTAAACTTCTCACCTAACTTAGGACAATCCATATAATCATAATATAAAATCAATAACTACCTATTAACTGTGTTTACTACATATTCATGCATTCCAATTTTTGAGTACAGTACATATGCATTGCTATGACCATTTACTTTGGGACATTTTGTCCCCTTTTTTACGAACAAAAGTGTGGGGTTTTTTTTGATGTAGAATGCAGGTGATGATGCATGATTCATGAACTGACATAGATAGATAAGAGAAAAAATAAAACTAAGAATGAAAAGGGACGATCATACCATGGTGTGTTGTCTCCCACCTAGCACTTTTAGTTAAAGTCCTTAAGTTGGACATTGGATGAGCTCCCTGTCATGGTGGCTTGTGCTTGAACTCGTCCAGGAATCTCCACCAATGTTTGTACTTCCAGTAACCTCCGGGGTCCCAGATTAGGCGCATAATGCCTTCAAGAGTGGAAGCAAGTGACAAGGCCCCAAAAGTATTAATTTTCAGAATGAATTTCGGGGTCCCAAACCATGTTTTTTGCACCTGTCTTTGTGTAGATCACCATTGTTTCAACCGGGTGGTAAGCAAATTGAATTCTCACTAAAGCGGCCAAGAAACTTTCTAGACCCACGCAATTGAGCTCTAAACCATGTTTCAAAATAATATTTCTTCAAACAAGTTCAACAAAAATTTCAATTCAAATTAGTGAAATGCTATAAAAGAGTTTCTTGAAAAGAAAATGTCACTTCAACCAAGGAGTGATAAAATATGCACAAAATCAAGCAAACATGCAATCAAACATGCAAATGCAACAATGAACTAACAAAGAAAAAATAAAAATTGGTGTTGAGAAGAAAGTGACTAACCCACGGAGATCGGTATCGACCTCCCTACACTTAAAGATTGCACCATCCTCGGTGCATGCAGAGATGTACAAGTGGATGGGTGGCTCCAACTGTGCTTTTTCTCCAAGGATTGTGCAGCAGACTTGTTTACTGCTCCAGTTAGAAACTGTTCCTTTTCCCTCTTGGTGGCCATCCTGAAAAAGGGATAAGGGAGGGGAAAGAACCCACAAGCAAAGATATGAAAAGAAATAAAACATATGTGGGTTAATGCCAAATAATAAGGGTCTCAACTACATGGTAGCTACAACATGTAAGTGAGAAAAATAATAGAAGCACAAAGCATGTCAACTAAATAGCAAACAAGTCAAGAAGCACCCAAAATAATGCAAAAAAAAATATGCAACAGTTGAGTAAGAGAATTTTAACACCAATGTGAAAATAACAAGTATAGAAAAGAAAGGGAGAAGAAAAGAAAGAAAAAAGGAAGGAAGAAAGAATAAGAAAGGAGAGAAGAAAGGAGTAAGATGGAAAACGGGACGCGACGCGTATGCATTGCTCATGCGTACGCGTGGGTGAGCAGAATCATAATTGACGCGTACGAGTGACCTTGGTCGTCCTACTCGCGCGAGGCCAGCTCCATGCGTGCATAACTCTCTGTTTGCTTCGCACTATGGCCAAAATTGCATGTGACGTGTGCGCTTCAGGCATGCGCACGCATGACTGATCCGAAACTGAAAATGACGCGCACGCGTCAGGGACCCGTACGCGTGAGTGATTTTGTGCCTCAAGCATAGTGCCAGCACCAGGCCATCACAACTTTCGGCCAAACACCTTTTTACGTCGATTTTTTGGGTCACGCGTGCGCGTCAATGACGCACACGCGTGAGGTACGCGTACGGGTGGTGTTGCTTATGCATAAAGCACAGTTCCTTCACAGCTCCCACGCAACTTTCTGTCCAATTTTTTCTCAATTTTTTATGCAATATTGATGAGCGGATAATTTATACGCTTTTTGGCATTGTTTTTAGTATGTTTTAGTTAGTTTTTAGTATATTTTTATTAGTTTTAGTTAAAATTCACTTTTCTGGACGTTACTATGAGTTTGTGTATTTTTCTGTGATTTCAGGTATTTTCTGGCTGAAATTAAGGGACCTGAGCAAAAATCTGATTCAGAGGCTGAAAAGGACTGCAGATGCTGTTGGATTCTGACCTCCTTGCACTCGAAGTAAATTTTCTGGAGTTACAGAAGCCCAATTGGCGCGCTCTCAACGGCGTTGGAAAGTAGACATCCTGGGCTTTCCAGAAATGTATAATAGTTCATACTTTGCCCAAGATTTGATGGCCCAAACCGGCGTTCCAAATCCGCTCAAGAATGCTCAGCGTTAAACGCCGAAACTGGCACAAGAATGGGAGTTAAACGCCCAAACTGGCACAAAGGCTGGCGTTTAACTCCAAGAAAAGTCTCTACACGAAAATGCTTCAATGCTCAGCCCAAGCACACACCAAGTGGGCCCTGAAGTGGATTTTTATGTCATTTACTCATTTCTGTAAACCCTAGGCTACTAGTTCTCTACATATAGGACCTTTTGCTATTGTATTCTCATCTTGGTTCTTCTGGTTCCCTCTCTGGGACCAAAGCCAATGATCACTTTTGTTCTTATGTATTTTCAACGGTGGAGTCTCTACACACCATAGATTAAGGTGTGGAGCTCTGCTGTACCTCGAGTATTAATGCAATTACTATTGTTCTTCTATTCAATTCAGCTTGTTCTTGTTCTAAGATATTCATTTGCACCCAAGAACATGATGAATGTGATGATTATGTGACACTCATCATCATTCTCACTTATGAACGAGTGCCTGACAACCACTTATGTTCTACTAGCAAACAAGGCTTGAATGTTTATCTCTTGGATCCCTTAATCGGAATCTTTGTGGTATAAGCTAGAATTGATGGCGGCATTCAAGAGAATCCGGAAGGTCTAAACCTTGTGATGAGCGGATATTTTATACGCTTTTTGGGGGTAATTTCATGTAGATTTTAGCATGTTTTAATTGGTTTTTAGTAGAATAATATTAGTTTTTAGGCAAAAATCATATTTTTGGACTTTACTATGAGTTTGTGTATTTTTCTGTGATTTCAGGTATTTTCTGGCTGAAATTGAGGGAGATGAGCAAAAATCTGAGTTAGGCTGAAAAAGGACTGCTGATGCTGTTGGATCCTGACCTCCCTGCACTCGAAATGGATTTTCTGGAGCTACAGGAGTCCAATTGGCGCGCTCTCAACGGCGTTGGAAAGTAGACATCCAGGGCTTTCCAGCAATATATAATAGTCCATACTTTGCGCGAAGAAAGACGACGTAACGTGGCGTTAAACGCCAAGTACATGCTGCTGTCTGGAGTTAAACGCCAGAAACACGTCATGATCCGGAGTTGAACGCCCAAAACACGTTATAACTTGGAGTTCAACTCCAAGAAAGGCCTCAACTCGTGGATACCTTTAGTCTCAGCCCCAGCACACACCAAGTGGGCCCCAGAAGTGGATTTCTGCACCAATTATCTTAGTTTACTCATATTCTGTAAACCTAGGTTACTAGTTTACTATTTAAACAACTTTTAGAGACTTATCTTGCACCTCATGACATTTTCAGATCTGAATTACATACTTTTTGACGGCATGAGTCCCTAAACTCCATTGTTGGGGGTGAGGAGCTCTGCAGCGTCTCAATGAATTAATACAATTCCTTTGTTTTCCATTCAAACACGCTTGTTCTTATCTAAGATGTTCATTCGCGCTTAATTATGGAGAAGGTGATGATCCGTGACACTCATCACCTTCCTCAATCCATGAACGTGTGCCTGACAACCACCTCCGTTCTACATCAGATTGAATGAGTATCTCTTAGATTCCTTAATCAGAATCTTTGTGGTATAAGCCGGATTGATGGCGGCATTCATGAGAATCCGGAAAGTCTAAACCTTGTCTGTGGTATTCCGAGTAGGATTCTGGGATTGAATGACTGTGACGAGCTGCAAACTTCTGAAGGCTGGGCGTTAGTGACAGACGCAAAAGAATCAATGGATTCTATTCCAACCTGATTGAGAACCGACAGATGATTAGCCGTGCTGTGACAGAGCATAGGAACGTTTTCACTGAGAGGATGGGAAGTAGCCATTGACAACGGTGACACCCTACATAGAGCTTGCCATGGAAGGAACCTTACGTGTGGAAAAGGATTTCAAGGAAGAGTTGAAGTTCAGAGGACAAAGCATCTCCAAAACTCCAACATATTTCTCATTACTGCACAACAAGTAACGCTTTTATTCTCTTTTATTTTTCCAATCTAATAATTCCAACTGATAATTTTAATTGATATCCTGACTAAGAATAATAAGATAAACATAGCTTGCTTCAAACCAATAATCTCCGTGGGATCGACTCTTACTCACGTAAGGTATTACTTGGACGACCCAGTGCACTTGCTGGTTAGTTGTGCGAATCACAAATTCGTGCACCAAGTTTTTGGCGCCGTTGCCGGGGATTGTTCGAGTTTGAACAACTAAAGGTTTATTTTATTTCTTAGATTAGGAAGATTTTGGTAATTGGGTCAGAGTCTTTTATTTTCTTTTCAAAAATATTATTTTTCTTTATTAATTTTTAATTTCTCTTTGAGTCTAGTGTCTTATTCTAAGTTTGGTGTCAATTTCATATTTTGTATTTTTCTTTAAAATTTTCGTATTAGTGTCTTTGTTCTTCATTGATCTTCAAGTTGTTCTTGTTTATTTTGCTTGTTTGATCTTGAGTTTTTCTTGTTTTGTGTCTTTTCTTGTTTTTCTTGTGCTTTTTCAAAACATTAACTTTCAAAAATTTTTACTTATATCCATAAATATAATACAATTTTAAAATCAACATTGAAGTTACTGCCCAATTGGCTGGAGCTTTAGTAGTTGTTCTTCATAATTGGGTATCTTCTTTGGAATCTTTTTCAAAAATAATTTTTCTTTTATTGAATCTTGTGCCAAACTCTAAGTTTGGTGTTTTCTTGTTAAGTTTTCTTTAATTTTCGAAAATTTGTCTTGGTTTTTCTAAAAATTTTAAGTTTGGTGTTCTTTCTTTTGTTCTTGGTGTTCTTGTGAATTTTCAAAGTGTTCTTGAGTCTTTCTTGTGCTTTGATCTTAAAATTTTTAAGTTTGGTGTTCCTTGGTGTTTTCCCTCCAAAATTTTCGAAAATAAGGAACATTGGATCTAAAAATTTTAAATCTTGTGTCTTTTGCATATTTTTCTCTTTCATCATAAAATTCAAAATTAAAAAAAAAATATACTTTCTAACTAGTTTTGAACTACATTTTTCGAAAATTTTATATAAAATTTCAAATTTCAATTTCAAAATATTTCCAATTTCCTTTATTTATTTCGTTTTTATTTTATTTTATAAAAATTAATTTTTATAAAATAAATAATAGCAACATACATATCATCTCTTTTATTCCATCATGGAATTAAGTGGGAATGATCAGTCCAGGAGGACTCTGGGGTCATATGCTAACCCCACTACTGCTTCATATGGGTGTAGTATCTGTATACCCTCCATTGGAGCTAGTAGCATTGAGTTGAATGCTCAGCTCATTATCATGGTGCAGCAAAACCGCCAGTATTCCGGTCTTCCATAGGAAGAACCTACAGAGTTTTTGGCACAATTTTTGCAAATCGCTGACACAGTACATGATAAGGAAGTGGATCAGGATGTCTACAGATTATTACTGTTTCCATTTGCTGTAAAAGATCAAGCTAAGAGGTGGTTAAATAACCAACCTAAGAACAGCATAAAAACATGGAAACAGCTGTCAGAAAAATTCCTGAATCACTATTTTCCTCCAAAATGGATGACACAGCTAAGGCTAAGCATCCAAGGCTTCAAACAAGGAGAGAATGAATCTCTTTATGATGCCTGGGAGAGATACAGAGAGATGCTAAGAAAATGCCCCTCTGAAATGTTTTCAGAATGGGTGCAATTAGACATCTTCTACTATGGGCTTACAGAAAAAGCTCAGATTTCTCTAGACCATTCAGCTGGTGGATCTATACATATGAGAAAAACAATTGAAGAAGCTCAAGAGCTTATTGATACAGTTGCCAGAAATCAACATCTGTACCTAAGCAGTGAATCTTCCATGAAAGAAGAAGCTAAAACAGTAACTGTTGAACTCAGTCCGGTGGATCAGGCTAATGAATTTAATCAGCAATTAGACTTTCTAACTCAGCAGCTAGCCGAATTCAAGGAAATATTACAGGAAACAAGAATGGCTAACAAGAATATGGAAGTGCAATTAAAGCAGACAGAAAAGCAACTGTCAAAACAAATAGTAGAAGAATGCCAAGCAGTTCAATTAAGAAGTGGGAAAACATTAAATACCTCACTTCAAAGCAGCAGGAAACCAAAAAATGAACAATTGGTTACTCAAAATCCCTCTGAGGACAGTCAGAGCCCAGAGAGGAATAAAGCTGGCGCTGAACGCCCAGACCATGCTCATTTCTGGCGTTCAACGCCAGAAACAAGCATGAATCCGGCGTTGAACGCCCAAAGGGAACATGGTTCTGGCGTTCAAACGCTAGTAACAAACAAGGAGGTGGCGTCTAACGCCACTCCAGCTTCCACCTCTAGCATTCAAATGCCAATGGGGGATCAGTCACATACAAGTGCTGATAACAACCCTTCTAAAAAGGCTTCCCAACCCACTTCTGTAGGTAATAAACCTGCAGCAACTAAGGTTGAGGAATACAAAGCCAAAATGCCTTATCCTCAAAAGCTCCGCCAAGCGGAACAGGATAAGCAATTTGCCCGCTTTGCAGACTATCTAAGGACTCTTGAAATAAAGATTCCGTTTGCAGAAGCACTTGAGCAAATACCCTCTTATGCTAAGTTCATGAAAGAGATTTTAAGTCATAAGAAGGATTGGAGGGAGACTGAAAAAGTTTACCTCACTGAAGAATGCATTGCAGTCATTCTGAAAAGCTTACCTGAGAAGCTTAAAGATCCTGGGAGCTTTATGATACCATGCACATTAGAGGGTACTTGTACCAAGCAAGCTTTATGTGATCTTGGGGCAAGTATCAACCTAATACCTGCATCTACTATTAGAAAGCTTGGTTTAACTGAAGAAATAAAACCAAGCAGGATATGTCTTCAACTTGCTGATAGCTCTATTAAATACCCATCAGGCATGATTGAGGACATGATTGTCAAGGTTGGGTCATTTGCCTTTCCTACTGACTTTGTGGTGCTGGAAATGGAGGAGCACAAGAGTGCAACTCTCATTCTAGGAAGACCTTTCCTAGCAACTGGCCGAACCCTCATTGACGTCCAAAAAGGGGAAGTAACATTGAGAGTCAATGAGGAGGAGTTCAAGTTGAATGTTGCCAAAGCCATGCAATATCCAGACACCCCAGATGACTGCATGAGTATTGATATCATTGACTCTCTGGTAAGGGAGGTCAATATGGCTGAGAGTCTCGAATCAGAGCTAGAAGACATCTTTAAAGATGTTCAGCCTGATTTGGAGGAATCAGAGAGAATAATAGAACCTCTGAAAATCCCTCAGGAAGAGGAGAAACCTCCCAAACCTGAGCTCAAACCATTACCACCATCCCTGAAATATGCATTTCTAGGAGAAGGTGATACCTTTCCTGTAATCATAAGCTCTACCTTAGAGCCACAGGAAGAGGAAGCACTAATTCAAGTGCTAAGGACACACAAGACAGCTCTTGGGTGGTCCATCAGTGATCTTAAGGGCATTAGCCCAGCCAGATGCATGCACAAGATCCTATTGGAGGGTGACACCAAGCCAGTGGTCCAACCACAAAGGCGGCTGAATCCAGCCATGAAGGAAGTTGTGCAGAAGGAGGTCACTAAATTACTAGAGGCTGGGATTATTTATCCTATTTCTGACAGCCCCTGGGTAAGCCCTGTCCAAGTCGTCCCTAAGAAGGGAGGCATGACAGTGGTTCATAATGAAAAAAATGAACTGGTTCCTACAAGAACAGTTACAGGGTGGCGTATGTGTATTGATTATAGAAGGCTCAATACAGCCACCAGAAAGGATCATTTTCCTTTACCATTCATAGACCAGATGCTAGAAAGACTAGCAGGTCATGAATACTACTGCTTCCTGGATGGATATTCAGGTTATAATCAAATTGCAGTAGATCCCCAGGATCAAGAGAAAACGGCATTCACATGCCCATCTGGAGTATTTGCATACAGAAGGATGCCATTTGGCTTGTGCAATGCACCTGCAACCTTTCAAAGGTGCATGCTCTCTATCTTCTCTGATATGGTAGAGAAGTTTCTGGAAGTCTTCATGGATGACTTTTCAGTATTTGGAGACTCATTCAGCTCCTGCCTTAACCATTTAGCACTTGTTCTGAAAAGATGCCAAGAGACCAACCTAGTTTTAAACTGAGAAAAATGTCACTTTATGGTGACTGAAGGGATTGTCCTTGGGCATAAAATTTCAAACAAGGGAATAAAGGTGGATCAAGCTAAAGTTGAAGTAATTGAAAAATTACCACCACCTGCCAATGTTAAGGCAATCAGAAGCTTTCTGGGGCATGCAGGATTCTATAGGAGGTTTATAAAGGATTTTTCAAAAATTGCAAAACCTCTGAGCAATCTGCTAGCTGCTAACACGCCATTTGTGTTTGACACAAAGTGTCTGCAGGCGTTTAAGACCCTGAAAGCTAAGCTGGTCACAGCACCAGTTATTTCTGCACCAGACTGGACATTACCCTTTGAACTAATGTGTGATGCCAGTGACCATACCATTGGTGCAGTATTAGGACAAAGGCATAACAAGCTTCTGCATGTCATTTATTATGCTAGCAGTGTTTTAAATGATGCCCAGAAAAATTACACAACCACAGAAAAAGAATTACTTGCAGTGGTTTATGCCATTGACAAGTTTAGATCCTACTTAGTAGGATCAAAAGTGATTGTGTACACTGACCATGCTGCTCTTAAATATCTACTCACAAAGCAGGATTCAAAGCCCAGGCTCATAAGATGGGTATTGCTTCTGCAAGAGTTTGATATAGAAATAAGAGACAGAAAAGGAACAGAGAATCAAGTAGCTGATCACCTGTCCCGGATAGAACCAGTAGCAGGAGCATCCCTCCCTCCTACTGAGATCTCTGAAACCTTTCCGGATGAGCAATTGTTTGCTGTTCAGGAAGCTCTGTGGTTTGCAGACATTGCAAACTATAAGACACAAGGTTCTCCTTTTGTAACAATGGAGAGGAAGCATAAAAAGCTTCTCTCACTGCAGAGTCAACCAAAGCCCCCACAGTCAAACTCTAAATTTGATGTTGGGAGGTCCCTACCTTGCTCTGATTATCTGTGAGACTCCATGAGAGCTCACTGTCCAGCTAAGGACAATAAAGAAGCGCTTGCTGGGAGGCAACCCAGCCAATCACAAAATTTATTTTTATTTGTTTTTGTTGATTTTTACAGGTATATGTCAAAGTATCTTCAAGGTAAAAGAGCAATTGATTGAATTCACAGAATTATAGGGGAATTTGGAAGCTCATTGGCGTGAAAAAGCCAGTAAGAAATGTTTTGGGTGTTGAACGCCCAAAAGAAGCACCCACCGGGCATTCAACGCCAGTAAGGGTAGCCATCTGGGCGTTAAACGCCAGAAAGGAGCATCTTCTGGGCGTTGAACGCCAGAAGGAAGCACCTTCTGGGCGTTTAATGCCAGATTGTTAGCATCCTGGGCGTTCAGAAAAACGCCCAGTAACAAAGGACTTCCTGGCATTCAACGCCAGAAAGATGCATCAGCTGGGCGTTGAACGCCCAGGAGAAGCAGCATTTGGGCGTTAAACGCCCAAAACATGCATCGTTTGGGCGTTTAACGCCAGGATGGTGGGGAGGAGGTAAAATTCACTTTTCTTTACAATTTTTCTAAATTTTTATGTTTCAATTCATGATTTCTTGCATACACATGTTTCAAAATGTCATCCTTCAAAAGCAAATTAGTTTTCTAAGAACCCTAATTTCTAAAATCCCTTTTTCAAAAATATCAAATATATCTTAATCCATACAGCCAAATTGTTTTCCAATCCAATCCAACTCTTTTAAGTTTGTTTTAAAAACTCAATTATCTTTTTAAAATCTTTTTCAAATCTTTTTCAACTCATCATATCTTTTGATTTCGAAATTGCCTTTCCCTCTATTCCTCTTCTATCCTTTATTTTGCTTGAGGACAAGCAAACCTCTAAGTTTGGTGTGATTTGCCATGATCACTGAGCTAAAACTCATCAAGATCATGGCACCTAAGGGAACAGGAAGAGCAAGGATGTGAACTTAAGGGAGCTGAAGCGTCAGAAATTAATTCTTGAAGGCACCCCACAGACTAGAGGAACATCCACTTCCCAAAATACAGGTTGTTAAGTTCTAATTCTAGCTTTAACTCTGTGATAGTATTATTATAAGATTCTACCTTAGAAGTTATATAGGAGTAGTAGTAATTAGCATATCTATTTTGATTTTATTTTCAATTAAGTTATAATTTATTTTTCTCATCATCATCAAACATGAATAAAATAGTAGATTTTTTTTAATAAAGAGGCAATTTAATCTTTTCGAGTTCTTAATAAGGAAAATTCTAATTATTTATATGTGGTGGCAATACTTTTTGTCTTCTGAATGAATGCTTGAACAGTGCATATTTTTGATATTGAATTTTATGAATGTTAAAATTGTTGGCTCCTGAAAGAATGATGAACAAGAGAAATGTTATTGATGATCTGAAAAATCATGAAATTGATTCTTGAAGCAAGAAAAAGCAGTGAAAAAAAAAATTTCTTGCGAGAAAAAAAAAAGAAAAAAAGAAAGAAAGAAAAAGCAAGAAGAAAAAGCCAATAGCCCTTAAAACCAAAAGGCAAGGGTAAAAAGGATCCAAGGCTTTGAGCATCAATGGATAGGAGGGCCCAAGGAAATAAATCCAGGACTAAGCGGCTAAATCAAGCTGTCCCTAACCATGTGCTTGTGGCATGCAGGTCCAAGTGAAAAGTTTGAGACTGAGTGGTTAAAGTCGTGATCTAAAGCAAAAGAGTGTGCTTAAGAACTCTGGACACCTCTAACTGGGGACTCTAGCAAAGCTGAGTCACAATCTGAAAAGGTTCACCCAATTATGTGTCTGTGGCATTTATGTATCCGGTGGTAATACTGGAAAACAAAGTGCTTAGGGCCACGGTCAAGACTCATAAAGTAGCTGTGTTCAAGAATCAACATACTAAACTAGGAGAATCAATAATACTATCTAAATTCTGAGTTCCTATGGATGCCAACCATTCTGAATTTCAAAGGATAAAGTGAGATGCCAAAACTGTCCAGAAGCAAAAAGCTACTAGTCCCGCTCTTCTAATTAGAATCTGAGCTTCACTTGAAACTCTGAGATATTATTGTTTCTTAATTTCGTTTCATCCTATTTTATTTATCTAGTTGCTTGAGGACAAGCAACAGTTTAAGTTTGGTGTTGTGATGAGCGGATATTTTATACGCTTTTTGGGGGTAATTTCATGTAGATTTTAGCATGTTTTAATTGGTATTTAGTAGAATAATATTATTTTTTAGGAAAAAATAATATTTTTGGACTTTACTATGAGTTTGTGTGTTTTTCTGTGATTTCAGGTATTTTCTGGCTGAAATTGAGGGAGCTGAGGAAAAATCTGAGTTAGGCTGAAAAAGGACTGCTGATGCTGTTGGATCCTGACCTCCCTGCACTCGAAATGGATTTTCTGGAGCTACAGGAGTCCAATTGGCGTGCTCTCAACGGCGTTGGAAGGTAGACATCCATGACTTTCCAGCAATATATAATAGTCCATACTTTGCGTGAAGAAAGACGACGTAACTTGGCGTTAAACGCCAAGTACATGCTGCTGTCTGGAGTTAAACGCCAGAAACACGTCATGATCCGGAGTTGAACGCCCAAAACACGTTATAACTTGGAGTTCAACTCCAAGAAAGGCCTCAACTCGTGGATAGCTTTAGTCTCAGCCCCAGCACACACCAAGTGGGCCCCAGAAGTGGATTTCTGCACCAATTATCTTAGTTTACTCATATTTTGTAAACCTAGGTTACTAGTTTACTATTTAAACAACTTTTAGAGACTTATCTTGCACCTCATGACATTTTTAGATCTAAATTACATACTTTTTGACGGCATGAGTCTCTAAACTCCATTGTTGGGGGTGAGGAGCTCTGCAGCGTCTCGATGAATTAATACAATTCCTTTGTTTTCCATTCAAACACGCTTGTTCTTATCTAAGATGTTCATTCGCGCTTAATTATGGAGAAGGTGATGATCCGTGACACTCATCACCTTCCTCAATCCATGAACGTGTGCTTGACAACCACCTCCGTTCTACATCAGATTGAATGAGTATCTCTTAGATTCCTTAATCAGAATCTTCGTGGTATAAGCCGGATTGATGGCGGCATTCATGAGAATCCGGGAAGTCTAAACCTTGTCTGTGGTATTCCGAGTAGGATTCTGGGATTGAATGACTGTGACGAGCTGCAAACTCCTGAAGGCTGGGCGTTAGTGACAGACGCAAAAGAATCAATGGATTCTATTCCAACCTGATTGAGAACCGACAGATGATTAGCCGTGCTGTGACAGAGCATAGGAACGTTTTCACTAAGAGGATGGGAAGTAGCCATTGACAACAGTGACACCCTACATAGAGCTTGCCATGGAAGGAACCTTGCGTGTGGAAAAGGATTTCAAGGAACAGTTGAAGTTCAGAGGACAAAGCATCTCCAAAACTCCAACATATTTCTCATTACTGCACAACAAGTAACGCTTTTATTCTCTTTTATTTTTCCAATCTAATAATTTCAACTGATAATTTTAATTGATATCCTAACTAAGAATAATAAGATAAACATAGCTTGCTTCAAACCAATAATCTCCGTGGGATCGACCCTTACTCACGTAAGGTATTACTTGGACGACCCAGTGCACTTGCTGGTTAGTTGTGCGAATCACAAATTCGTGCACCACCTTGTCTGTGGTATTCTGAGTAGGATTCAAGGATTGAATGACTGTGACGAGCTTCAAACTCCTGAAGGCTGGGCATTAGTGACAGACGCAAAAGAATCACTGGATTCTATTCCAACCTGATTGAGAACCGACAGATGATTCTCCGTGTCGTGACATGGTGCGTAGAACATTTTCACTGAGAGTATGGGAGGTAGCCACTGACAACAGTGAAACCCTACATACAGCTTGCCATGGAAAGGAGTAAGAAGGATTGGATGAATGATGATTAGATTTTTGACGGTTTAGAATTTCACTAATGAAATCTCGTTGTAAAGTATAGTTTCTAAACCAACAATAATCCTTTCATACAAAAGATTGTTTGTCACTAGTACAAACCCCTAAAATTTATAAACCGAAGTATTGAACCTCGGGTCGTTCTCCCTAGGAATTACAATAAAGTCTCTTGTTATTGGTTGTGAGTTATTTTGGGGTTTTGATAAGAAGCATGAAAGATAAATGACAAGAAAGTAAACTAAGGCCTAAAAAGGTCTTGGCAAGGGTTCGTGGTCAAGGATCTCTATCCTAATCACTAACCACAATATGAGAATTGGCAAGGATTAATCTCATTAAATCATCCTCTAACTAGTAGTAAAGGAAAATCAAATGAGCTATATCAATCCTAGTCCATAAGTCCTAACTCTCCACTAATTCAATTAGTGAGAACTAGAGTCAATGGATCCCAATCATCAATTACTTGGACATTAGTAACTCAAGAGTTCCTAAGTTACCTTTCCAAGCCAAGAACATAAAACTCTACTCTAAAATCCAACCAAGCATTTCATCAAACACTTGGAAGGCATAAAAGGAAAGCATAGTAAATTGATAACAAGAATAGAATCTAACAACAATTATTGAAATGAATTAACAACAACAATCAAAAGAAACACATTTATTATGAATTACCTTGATTGAATTGAAAGAGAGTAGAAGAAACAAAAGTAGATCTACAACAAAACACAAGAACAACATAAAGAAAATTAGAACAAAAGAATGGAAAGAGAATGAATGTAACAACAAGGAATTGAGAAGATAGAAGTAGAAGAAGATGTATTAAAATCTAGATCTAAGAACTAAACCTAATCCTAATCCTAATCCTAGAGAGAAGTGAGAGCTTCTCTCTCTAGAAACTACTTCTAAAACTAAACTATGACTAATGGTAACTAACATGTGTTTCCCTCTTCACTCCTTGGGTTAAATAGCATCAGAAATGAGTTGGATTGGACCCACAAGGCTTTAGAATTCGCTGGCCACGTTTTGCTTTAAGTGAACCAGGTGGCAGCAACGGCGCGTGCGCGTACTATGCACTTACGCATCACCATGTGCAGTTCAACCATAGCAAATCTTATATCGTTTCGAAGCCCGGGATGTTATCTTTCCAACCCAACTGGAACCGCATCATTTGGACCTCTGCAGCTCAAGTTATGGTCGTTTAAGTGCAAAGAGGTCGGCTTGACAGCTTTCCGGTTCTTTCATTTCTTCATGAGTTCTCCAACTTTTCATGCTTTTCCTTCATTCCCTTGGTCCAATCCTTGCCTCCTAAATCTGAAATCACTTAGCAAACATATCAAGGCATCTAATGGAATCAAGGAGAATTAGATTTAGCTATTTTAAGTCCTAAAAAGCATGTTTTCACTCTTAAGCACAATTAAAGGAGAAGTTATAAAACCATGCTATTTCAATGGATAAATGTGGGTAAAAGGTTATAAAATCCCCTAAATCAAGCACAAGATAAACCCTACAAATGGGGTTTATCAATGAAGACAGTAGGAAAGCAGAGAGACGGAAGGGACAAAGCATCTCCATTCGCTTATCTGAAATTCTCACCAATGAATTACATAAGTATCTCTATATTTATGCTTTATTCATATATCATCCATAACCATTTGAGTCTGCCTGACTAAGATTTACAAGGTGACCATAGCTTGCTTCATACCAACAATCGCCGTGGGATCGACCCTTACTCGCGTAAGGTTTATTACTTGGACGACCCAGTGCACTTGCTGGTTAGTTGTGCGAAGTTTTGATAAAGAGTTGAGATTACAATTGTGCGTACCATGTTGATGGCACCATTGATGATCACAATTTCGTGCACCAGGTTTTTGGCGCCGTTGTCGGGGATTGTTCGAGTTTGGACAACTGACGGTTCATCTTGTTGCTTAGATTAGGTATTTTTCTTCAGAGTTCTTAAGAATGAATTCTAGTGTTTCAAGGTGATGTTCTTATCATCACCAAAGCTGATTGATTCTAATCAATTTAGCTCTTGAATGCAATGTCCTGCTGAAGCTTGGCTAGCCATGTCTAATTTCTTTAAACTAAAGCTTTAGACTAACATTGCATGATTCTTGGAATTCTTATTAAGAATTTTGATATCTTTATTTTCTGTTCCACTTAATTTTCGAAAAATCCAAAAAAAAAAACCAAAAAATTACAAAATCATAAAAACCAAAAATATTGTATGTTTCTTGTTGAGTCTAGTGTCTCATGTTAAGTTTGGTGTCAATTGCATGTTTCTGTTTTTCTTGCATTCATTCATGTGTCTTAAGTGAGCTTCAAGATGTTCTTGAAGATTTCATTGCTCTGATCTTTAAATTCTCTTGGCTTGAGTGTTTTGTTGTTTCTCATATGCATTCTCATTTTGTTAGTGTCAATGGTATACAAACTGCTAAGTTTGGTGTCTTGCATGCATTGTTATTTGATTTTAGTTGCATTTTGATTATTCCTCATATTAAAAATCCAAAAATATTTTTAATTTGTGTCTTTTCAAGTCAATAGTACAGAGAATTGAAGATTCAGAACATACAGCAGAGGAATTACACAGAAAAAGCTGGGCGTTCAAAACGCCCAGTGAAGAAGGAAAACTGGCGTTTAAACGCCAGCCAGGGCACCTGGTTGGGCGTTTAACGCCCAAAAGGGTGGTGTTTTGGGCGTTAAACGCCATAATGGATACCATTCTGGGCGTTTAACGCCAGGATGGCACAAGAGGGAAGATTCTGTTTTTAATTCAAATTTTTTTCAGGTTTTCAAAATTTTTCAAAATCAAATCTTTTTCAAATCATATCTTTTCAATCATATGTTTTCAAAATCAATTTCTTTCCATACTTGCTATCAATTAATGATTTGATTCAACATTTCAAGTATGTTGCCTTTTCTGTTGAGAAAGGTTTAATGTTTGAATCATATCTTTTCTTGTTAGGCAAGTCATTAATTTTTAAAATCAAATCCTTTTAAATTGTTTTTCAAATCATATATTCTCAATCACATCTTTTTCAAAATAGTTTTCAATCATATCTTTTTGATTTCTAATTTCAAAATCTTTTTCAAAAATCACTTGATTTTTTTCTACTCTTAGTTTTCGAAAATCAATTGAAGTTTTTCAAAATATTTTTAAAATCTTTTGCTTAATTTTCGAAAATTTCTTCCCTTCTTCTCACATCCTTCTAATTATGGACTAACACTATTCCTCAATGCACAATTCGAACTCCATCTTTCCTTGATAAGTTCGAATTTTCTACCTCTTTCTTCTATTTTTCTTTTCCTCTGACACCTCAAGGAATCTCTATACTGTGACATAGAGGATTCCATATTTTCTTGTTTTCTTCTCTTTCATATGAGCAGGAGCAAAGACAAAAGCATTCTTGTTGAGGCTGACCCTGAACCTGAAAGGACCTTGAAGCGAAAGCTAAGAGAAGCTAAGGCACAACTCTCTATAGAGGACCTAACAGAAATCTTCAAAGAAGAACCCATGGCAGCCGAAAACAACAACAATGCCAACAATGCAAGGAAGGTGCTGGGTGACTTTACTGCACCTACTCCCGACTTCTATGGGAGAAGCATCTCTATCCCTGCCATTGGAGCAAACAACTTTGAGCTTAAGCCTCAATTAGTTTCTCTAATGCAACAGAATTGCAAGTTCCATGGACTTCCATTGGAAGATCCTCATCAGTTTTTAGCTGAATTCTTGCAAATCTGTGACACTGTCAAGACCAATGGGGTTGACCCTGAGGTCTACAGACTTATGCTATTCCCTTTTGCTGTAAGAGACAGAGCTAGGATATGGTTGGAATCACAACCTAAAGAAAGCATGAACTCTTGGGAAATGCTAGTCAATGCCTTCTTGGCAAAGTTCTTTCCACCTCAAAAATTGAGTAAGCTTAGAGTGGAAGTCCAAACCTTCAGACAGAAGGAAGGAGAATCCCTCTATGAAGCTTGGGAAAGATACAAACAATTGATCAGAAAGTGTCCCTCTGACATGCTTTCTAAATGGAGCATCATAGGTATTTTCTATGATGGTCTGTCTGAACTATGCAAGATGTCATTGGACAGCTCTGCTGGAGGATCTCTTCATCTGAAGAAGACGCCTACAGAAGCTCAAGAGCTCATTGAAATGGTTGCAAATAACCAATTCATGTACACTTCTGAAAGAAATCCTGTGAACAATGGGACGAATCAGAAGAAATGAGTTCTTGAGATTGATACTCTGAATGTCATATTGTCTCAGAACAAAATATTGACTCAGCAAGTCAATTTGATTTCTCAAAGTCTGTCTGGAATGCAAGCTGCACCAGGCAGTACTAAGGACGCTTCATCTGAAGAAGAAGCTTATGATCCTGAGAACCCTTCAATGGAAGAGGTGAATTACATGGGGGAACCCTATAGAAACACCTATAATTCTTCATGGAGAAATCATCCAAATCTCTCATGGAAGGATCAACAGAGACCTCAACAAGGTTTCAACAACAATAATGGTGGAAGAAACAGGTTTAGCAATGGCAAGCCTTTTCCATCATCTTCTCAGTAACAGACAGAGAATTCTAAGCAGAGCCACTCTGACTTAGCAACCATGGTCTCTGATCTAATCAAAACCACTCAAAGTTTCATGACTGAAACAAGGTCCTCCATTAGAAACTTGGAGGCACAAGTGGGATAGCTGAGTAAGAAAATTACTGAAATCCCTCCTAATACTCTTCCAAGCAATACAGAAGAAAATCCAAAAGGAGAGTGCAAGGCCATCAACATGGCCGAATTTGGAGAGGAGGAAGAGGCAGTGAACGCCATTAAGGAAGACCTCAATGGACGCCCACTAGCCTCCAATGAGTTCCCTAATGAGGAATCATTGGAATCTGAGGCTCACTCTGAGACCATAGAGATCTCATTGGATTTACTTCTGCCATTCATGAGCTCTGATGAGTATTCTTCCTCTGAAGAGGATGAATATGTCACTGAAGAGCAAGTTGCCAAGTACCTTGGAGCAATCATGAAGCTAAATGAAAAGTTATTTGGTAATGAGACTTGGGAGGATGAACCCCCTTTGCTCACCAAAGAGCTGGATAACTTGACTAGGCAGAAATTACCTCAAAAGAAACAAGATCCTGGGAAGTTTTCAATACCTTGTACCATAGGCACCATAACCTTTAAGAAGGCTCTGTGTGACCTAGGGTCAAGCATAAATCTCATGCATCTCTTTGTAATGGAGAAGCTAGGGATCTTTGAGGTGCAAGCTGCAAGAATCTCACTAGAGATGGCAGACAATTCAAGAAAACAAGCTTATGGACTTGTAGAGGGTGTTCTGGTAAAAGTCGAAGACCATTACATCCCTGCTGATTTCATAGTCCTAGAGACTGGGAAGTGCATGGATGAATCCATCATCCTTGGCAGACCCTTCCTAGCCACAGCAAAGGCTGTGATTGATGTTGACAGAGGAGAATTGATCATTCAAGTGAATGAAGAATCCCTTGTGCTTAAGGCTCAAGGATATCCCTCTGTAACCATGGAGAGGAAGCATAAAGAGCTTCTCTCAAAATAGAGCCAAACAGAGCCCCACAGTCAAACTCTAAGTTTGGTGTTGGGAGGCCACAACCAACTTCTAAGTTTGGTGTTGAACCCCCACATTCAAACTCTAAGTTTGGTGTTGGGAGGTTCCAACATTGCTCTGAGCATATGTGAGGCTCCATGAGAGCCCACTGTCAAGCTACTGACATTAAAGAAGCGCTTGTTGGGAGGCAACCCAATGTTATATTTATATATTTTTCCTTTGTTATTTTATGTTTTCTGTAGGTTGATGATCATGGGAAGTCACAAAATCAATTGAAAAAGCAAAAACAGAATGAAAAACAGAAAGAAAAATAGCACACCCTGGAGGAAGACCTTGCTGGCGTTTAAACGCCAGTAAGGGTAGCAAATGGGCTTTTAACACCCAATCTAGCACCATTCTGGGCGTTTAATGCCAGAAAGGGGCACCAGACTAGCATTAAACGCCAGGAGAGGGCAAGAAGTTGGCGTTAAACGCCAGAAATGGGCACCAGCCCAGCCTTTAACGCCAGATTTGGCATGAAGAACATTTTTGCTCGCTACTTGGTGCAGGGATGACTTTTCCTTGACACCTCAGGATCTGTGGACCCCACAGGATCCCCACCTACCCCACCACCCTCTCTCTTCTTCTTCACCCATTCACCAATCACCTCAACCACTCTTCCCCAAAAACCCCTCACCTATCAAATCCCATCTTTCTCTTCATCACTCACATCCATCCTTCATAAAACCCCACCTACCTCACCATTCAAATTCAAACCACTTTTCCTCCCAAACCCACCCATTCATAACCGAACCCTACCCCTCTCTCCATCCCTATATAAACCCATCTTCACTCCTTCATTTTCACACAACCTAAACACTACTTCTCCCCCTTTGGCCGAACCACAAAGCCACCTCCATCTCCTCCATTTTTTCTTCTTCTACTCTCTTCTTTCTTCTTTTGCTCGAGGACGAGCAAACCTTTTAAGTTTGGTGTGGTAAAGGCATTGCTTTTTATTTTTCCATAACCATTTATGGCATCCAAGGCCGGAGAAACCTCTAGAAAGAGGAAAGGGAAGGCAAAAGCTTTCACCTCCGAGTCATGGGAGATGGAGAGATTCATCTCAAGGGTGCATCAAGACCACTTCTATGAAGTTGTTGCCTTGAAGAAGGTGATCCCTGAGGTCCCTTTCAAACTCAAAAAGAGTAAATACCCGGAGATCCGTCATGAGATCCGAAGAAGAGGTTGGGAAGTTCTTACCAATCCCATTCAACAAGTCAGAATCTTAATGGTTCAAGAGTTCTATGCCAATGCATGGATCACCAAGAACCATGATCAAAGTGTGAACCCGGACCCAAAGAATTGGCTTACAATGGTTCGGGGGAAATACTTAGATTTTAGTCCGGAAAATGTAAGGTTGGCATTCAACTTGCCCATGATGCAAGGAGATGAACACCCTTACACTAGAAGGGTCAACTTTGATCAAAGGTTGGACCAAGTCCTCATAGACATTTGTGAAGAGGGCACTCAATGGAAGAGAGATTCAAGAGGAAAGCCGGTTCAACTGAGAAGGCATGACCTCAAGCCCATGGCTAGAGGATGGTTGGAGTTTATCCAATGCTCAATCATTCCCACTAGCAACCGGTCTGAAGTTACTTTAGACCGGGCCATCATGATTCATAGCATCATGATTGGAGAAGAAGTAGAAGTTTATAAGGTGGCGGACAAGTCCTCTACCTTGGCAAGGTTAGCCTTTCCTCATCTCATTTGTCACCTCTGTTATTCAGTTGGAGTTGACATAGAGGGAGACATCCCCATTGATGAGGACAAGCCCATCACTAAGAAAAGGATGGAGCAAACAAGAGATCCCACTCATCATGAAATCCCTGAGATGCCTCAAGGGATGCACTTTCCTCCACAAAACTATTGGGAGCAAATCAACACCTCCCTAGGAGAATTGAGTTCCAACATGGGACAACTAAGGGTGGAGCACCAAGAACATTCCATCCTCCTCCATGAAATTAGAGAAGATCAAAGAATCATGAGAGAGGAGCAACAAAGGCAAGGAATAGACATTGAGGAGCTCAAGCACTCCATAAGATCTTCAAGAGGAAGAACAAGCCGCCATCACTAAGGTGGACCCGTTCTTTAATTTCCTTGTTCTTTATTTTCTTGTTTTTCGAATTTTATGCTTATGTTTATCCATGTTTGTGTCTTATTACATGATCATTAGTGTCTTAGTGTCTATGCCTTAAAGTTATGAATGTCCTATGAATCCATCACCTTTCTTAAATGAAAAATGTTCTAAATTGAAAAAGAGAAGAATTGCATGAATTTTGAATTTTATAACAGATTAATTATTTTGATGTGGTGGCAATACTTTTGTTTTCTGAATGTATGCTTAAACAGTGCATATGTCTTTTGAATTTGTTGTTCATGAATGGTTGGATCTTGAAAGAATGATGAAAAAGGAGACATGTTACTGAGGATCTAAAAAATCATAAAAATGATTCTTGAAGCAAGAAAAAGCAGTGAATACAAAAAAAAGAGGAGAAAAAAAACGAAAAAAAGGAGAAAAACGAAAAAAAAAGAGAGAAAGAAAAAGAAAGTTGTGATCCAAGGCAAAAAAGAGTGTGCTTAAGAACCCTGGACACCTCTAATTGGGGACTCTAGCAAAGCTGAGTCACAATCTGAAAAGGTTCACCCAATTATGTGTCTGTGGCATGTATGTATCCGGTGGTAATACTGGAAGACAGAGTGCTTTGGGCCACGGCCAAGACTCATAAAGTAGCTGTGTTCAAGAATCATCATACTTAACTAGGAGAATCAATAACACTATCTGGATTCTGAGTTCCTATAGAAGCCAATCATTCTGAATTTCAAAGGATAGAGTGAGATGCCAAAACTGTTCAGAGGCAAAAAGCTAAAAGCCCCGCTCATCTAATTAATACTGATCTTCATAGATGTTTTTGGAATTCATTGCATATTCTCTTCTCTTTATCTTATTTGATTTTTAGTTGCTTGGGGACAAGCAACAATTTAAATTTGGTGTTGTGATGAGCGGATAATTTATACGCTTTTTGGCATTGTTTTTAGTATGTTTTTAGTATGTTTTAGTTAGTTTTTAGTATATTTTTATTAGTTTTTAGTTAAAATTCACTTTTCTGGACTTTACTATGAGTTTTTGTGTTTTTCTGTGATTTCAGGTATTTTCTGGCTGAAATTGAGGGACCTGAGCAAAAAATCTGATTCAGAGGCTGAAAAGGACTGCAGATGCTGTTGGATTCTGACCTCCCTGCACTCGAAGTGGATTTTCTGGAGCTACAGAAGCCCAACTGGCGCGCTCTCAACGGGGTTGTAAAGTAGACATCCTGGGCTTTCCAGCAATGTATAATAGTCCATACATTGCTCAAGATTTGATGGCCCAAACCGGCGTTCCAAATCAGCTCAAGAATGCCTGGCGTTAAACGCCGGAACTGGCACAAGAATGGGAGTTAAACGCCCAAACTGGCACAAAAGCTGGCGTTTAACTCCAAGAAAAGTCTCTACACGAAAATGCTTCAATGCTCAGCCCAAGCACACACCAAGTGGGCCCTGAAGTGGATTTTTATGTCATTTACTCATTTCTGTAAACCCTAGGCTACTAGTTCTCTACATATAGGACCTTTTGCTATTGTATCCTCATCTTGGTTCTTCTGGTTCCCTCTTTGGGACCGAAGCCAATGATCACTTTTGTTCTTATGTATTTTCAACGGTGGAGTCTCTACACACCATAGATTAAGGTGTGGAGCTCTGCTGTACCTCGAGTATTAATGCAATTACTATTGTTCTTCTATTCAATTCAGCTTGTTCTTGTTCTAAGATATTCATTTGCACCCAAGAACATGATGAATGTGATGATTATGTGACACTCATCATCATTCTCACTTATGAACGAGTGCCTGACAACCACTTCTGTTCTACTAGCAAACAAGGCTTGAATGTTTATCTCTTGGATCCCTTAATCGGAATCTTCGTGGTATAAGCTAGAATTGATGGCGGCATTCAAGAGAATCCGAATGGTCTAAACCTTGTCTGTGGTATTCTGAGTAGGATTCAAGGATTGAATGACTGTGACGAGCTTCAAACTCCTAAAGGCTGGGCGTTAGTGACAGACGTAAAAGAATCACTGGATTTTATTCTAACCTGATTGAGAACCGACAGATGATTAGCCGTGCCGTGACAGGGTGCGTAGAACATTTTCACTGAGAGGATGGGAGGTAGCCACTGACAACGGTGAAACTCTACATACAGCTTGCCATAGAAAGGAGTAAGAAGGATTGGATGAAGACGGTAGGAAAGCAGAGAGACGGAAGGGACAAAGCATCTCCATTCGCTTATCTGAAATTCTCACCAATGAATTACATAAGTATCTCTATCTTTATGCTTTATTCATATATCATCCATAACCATTTGAGTCTGCCTGACTAAGATTTACAAGGTGACCATAGCTTGCTTCATACCAACAATCTCCGTGGGATCGACCCTTACTCGCGTAAGGTTTATTACTTGGACGACCCAGTGCACTTGCTGGTTAGTTGTGCGAAGTTGTGATAAAGAGTTGAGATTACAATTGTGCGTACCATGTTGATGGCGCCATTGATGATCACAATTTTGTGCACCAAATATGCAGATGAAGATGCAAACTATATGTACTAATAATGAGAAGAGTCACTTAAAAAGAAAACTAAGAAGTGAGAAAAGAACGATCATACCATGGTGGGTTGTCTCCCACCTAGCACTTTTAGTTATTGTCTTTAAGTTGGACATTTGGTGAGCTCCTTGACATGATGGCTTGTGCTTGAACTCGTCTTGAAACTTTCACCAATGCTTGGACTTCCAATAAGCTCTATCAATACCAGGTAAATTCCTCAAGCTTTGATGGAGTTCTTCATAAGCTTTGAGCTCCCACAATTAATCCTCGTGTATTCCCAGATCCCAAATCTTGTTTCTACACCCATCTTCAAGTGGATTATGATGATTCTATCTGGGTGGTTCAGCCTTGGAATTCTCATTTAGGTACCCAAACATCCTCCTAGATCCAATTAATTGAGAATTATACTAACCCTTGCAATCAGGCCTTGAGCTTCCAACCATAACGAACCTAGGATGGTGTTGCCAACCACTAACCATCTCCCTCTTACTCTTAATGCCACAAAGAGCTCTAAGTTGACCATCCATCTCAAGTAAACCATATTCAAGTGGGAAAGTAAAGGTCAAGGATAAGAATTTTACCCACTTGAATGTTGTATTGAATGGTAATGGCTTTGGAAGAGGTGTTTCTAATGATCTTGCAAGCTCCACTCCCTTGTGCTCTTCTTTGAATTCTTCTACCTCCTTGCAAGCTTCTTCAATATCAACCTCTTCCTCTTGGTGGCTTTCTTCTAATTCAATCTCTTCTTCATTGCTCACCAAGGGCATGGGAGGTTGTGCTTCTTCTTTCTTAATCTCCATGTCAAGTCTAATAGGAGAGGATTCAATTGTAGATAAGGATTCATCAATGATTGAATCCATCTCTTGATCAACCTCTTCAAAGTCTTCAACTAGGATATGCCTCAGAGGTTGTACACCCTCCTCAACATCAATTTCAAGCGTCTCGGAATGAGGCTCTATGACTTGACTTTCCCATGGAGGTTCCGCATCTCCTAAGTCTTCAACCACTTCCTCTTCTGTGATAATTTTGGCTTTCTCCACTTGCTCTAAGACAAAATCAGACTCTTCCTTGTCCATTGGAGTTTCTAGTGTCTCCTTCATGCTACGCTCTTTTATTGATTCTCCACATGTAGCCATGGGAGCACTTTGAGTGTCAAAATGCCAAGAGGCTAAATCACCTACTGCTCGCTCCAATGGATGAACGGCTGCTTGAAATTGATCCAGTGTCTCCTTGAGACGGTCCCTTGACTCTTGTTCCGCTTGGATATTATAAGTAGGGTCATAAGGCTCTTGGATTGATGGATATGGACATGGTGTATATGGAGGTGGTGGTTCTTGGTTGTAATTGGGTCAAAATTGGGGTGGCTCTATATACGGTTCACATGGCTCATAAGGTGGTTGATATGGTGAATATGGGTTAGAGTCACATGGTGGTGCTTGGTTGAAGGGGGCTTGTGAGTATGGTGGTTCAAAGTTATGTTGAGGAGGGGGTTCATAGACGTATTGTGGTGGGTATTGAGTGTCACAAAAAGGTCTACCATAACGATTGTCTTGGTATGCATCATGGAATGGTTGTTGCTTGTAGTACATTGCAAGGGGTTGTTGCCAAGAGGGTTGATCAAATCCTTGTGGCTCCTCCCATCTTTGATTGTTCCAACCATGGTGCATGTTGGCATTATAATCTCCTCTTCTTGTAACATAATTATAACCACGCTCGTAGCCAGAGGGGTGAGAAGTCATAGTAGAAAAGAAAAACAAAAACCAATAAAAATAGGCAACCAAGTCCTAAAACTAATAAAAATTAAGAACAAGTAAAAAGCAAGTATTTACAATAACCAATAATAAGGCACACGTTTGCAATTCTCCGGCAACGGCGCCAAAAATTGATGTACGGAAAATCACCGATCAAGAGTTTATAGAGAAAACAGCGTTGCAAGTATAGCTCTTAACCAATGAAGATGTCGCGTATCAATTTAAAAGAGTTGTCACAAAAATTAGAAATAAAATGTTGGGATTCATATTTCAATATATTTTATTGATTCCTCGCGTTGTCTAGAAAATTCACAAATGTGTTCTCGTTGAAAGTATTGCTTCTAAACCAACAAGGAATCCTTTCGTGCAAAAGTTTGGTTGTCACAAGTAACAAACCCCTAGTAAAATTGATAACCGAAGTATTTAAACCTTGGGTCATCTCTCAAGGAATTGTAGGAAAGTGTGCTTATAATTGGTTATGGAGAAGTATGTTTTGGAGTTTTGGATGAGAAGTGAGAAATATAAATGGTGGAGGAAATAAACTAACAACTAATAAAGTCTCTTGGCAAGGTATGAGAATTGGAAGTTCTATCCTAGTTATCCTTATCAATTGTGATGAGAATTGTTCATTGCTCCCACTTGGTCAATCTCTAAATATGAAGGTAAGTCAAGTGGATAAATCAATATGAATCCTCAAGTCCTAGTCAACTCCCAAGAAAAGACTAGAGTTAGTGGAATTCAAGTTGAATTAACAATCAACAAAGGAGTTTGATAACTCAAGTGTCACTAATTACTCAACCAAGGGCAAAAGGATGAAAATATAAATTAAAATCCTCCCAAGCATTTTATCAAACACTTGGAAGGCACAACATAAAAACATAGAAGAACAATAAGAGATAGTAAAATCCAAGCAACCAGTTGCAAACATCAATGACACAAATTAATGAAGGCAACAATAACCATGGGAAAAATAATTGCATTAATATGGAAATCGAATCTAATCACTAAAAGTTCATAAACTAAAGTGGTAACAATGAGAAATCAATAAGAGTAGAAGAGAAATCCTAAATCCTAAAACCTAGAGAGAGGAGAGAGCCTCTCTTTCTAAAAACTACATCTAAAACCTCAAATTATGTGAATGAGAAGTGAATGATGAATGTTTGGATTCCCCCACTCTATAGCCTCTAATCTGTGTTTTCTGGGCCGAAAAATAGGCCAAACACAGCATCGAAAGCTGGGGGCAATTTCTGATACTTTCCAACGCAATTAAGAGCGCGCCATTTGGACTCCTGTAGCTCCAAAAATTCCATTTCAAGTGCAAGGAGGTTAGAATCCTTCAGCATCAGCAATCCTTCGTCAGCCTCTGAATTAGATTTTTGCTCAGGTCCCTCAATTTCAGCCAGAAAGTCCAGAAATACTTGAAATCACAGAAAAACAAACAAACTCATAGTAAAGTCAAGAAATATGAATTTGGCTTAAAAACTAATAAAAATATACTAAAAACTAACTAAATCATACTAAAAACTATGTAAAAATAATGCCAAAAAGCATATAAATTATTCGCTCATCAGAAGAGTTTTGGCAAAGTCCGATTCAGAGTCAAGGAAAGTGTAGCAGATGCTGTCAGATTCTGACCTCCAAGCACTCAAACGAGCATTTCCGGAGCTACAGAAATCCGAATGATAAGCTCTCAACAGCGTTGGAAAGCTAACTTGTAGAGCTTTCTAGCATTATATAATGGTCTATACTTTTCTTCGAAGGAGCCTGCTCATATTGGGTGTTGATTTCCAAGGAGTTACCCCCTTGTTGGCGTTCAACGCCTGATAAACCTCGTTTTTAGGGTTTATCTTGTGTTGAATCTAGAGTATTTTATCAATCTTTTCTCACACTTATTCAATGAAATAGCATAGTTTTGTGATTCTTTCCTAACTTGTGCTTAAATGTGAAAACATGCTTTTAGACCTTTGATTTGATGATTTTAATCTTCCTTTGATTCTACTAGATGCCTTAATGTGCTTGTTAGTGATTTCAGATTGAAAAGGGCTAGGAATGGATCAAAGGAGTGAAGAGAAAGCATGCAAAGTGGAGAAATCATGAAAAGCCAAAGATTTGGGATACGCCCATAGACGCGCGCATGCACACTAGACGCATACGCGTGGATCGTGAAACTCTAGGGATGCGTACGCGTACATGACGCGTACGCGTCGATGCCCGCACGTGACTTCTTTAATGAAATCGTGCCCAACGATTTCTGAAGGGCATCTGGCCCAATTTTGAAGCTGAACTTTGGCAGGAAAAGGCTAAAAGGACCTAGGATTGAAGTGGAAGGCATCATTCCATTCATTAGACACACTACACACTTTAGATATAGTTTTAGTTTAGTTTTCTAGAGAGAGAAGCTCTCTATTCTCTCTAGAATTAGGATTAGGTTTAGGTTAGAATTTCTTAGATCTAGGTTTTAATCTTTGCTTTCATCTACTTCTACCTTTCAATTCTATATTTCTACATCATAATCTTTTACTCTTTGGTTGTTATTTCTTCTATTTTATTTCTATACTTTGTTGCTAAATTACTCTTGTTCCTTTTATTTTTTTAATACAATTTAAGGTAATTCATGTTAATTGTGTTTTCTTTGATTGTTGTTGTTAATCCTTTACAATTAATTGTTGTTATAATTCATTCTTGTTGTTAATTCACTATGCTTTTCTTTTGTACCTTCCAAGTGTTTGATGAAATGCTTGGAAGGATGTTAGAGTAGAATTTTATATTTTTGGCTTGGGAAGGTAACATAGAAATTCTTGAGTCACTAATGTCCAAGTAATTGAGGATTGGGAGCCGTTGACTCTAGCCATCACTAATTGATTTAGTGGATAGCTAGGACTTATGGACTTGGATTGATATAGCTCATTTGACTTTCCTTTACTAGTTAGAGGATGATTTAATGGGATTGATCCTAGTCAATTCTCATGTTGTGGTTAGTGATAGGGATAGAGATCCTTGACCACTAAACCTGGCAAAGACCGTTTTATCATTTGACTTTCATTGCCATTTACTTTTCATGCTTCTTATCCAAAACCCCAAAAGATACAACTCATAACCAATAACAAGAACATTACCCTGCAATTCCTTTGAGAGACGACCCGAGGTTTAAATACTTTGGTTATTAAATTTAGTAGGGGTTTGTTTTAGTGACAACCAAATTTTTGTAGGAAAGGATTATTGTTGGTTTAGAAACTATACTTGCAACGAGATTTCATTTGCGAAATTCTATACCACTCAAAAATCCAATCATCAAAATGGCGCCGTTGCCGAGGAATTGCAATTGTGTGCCTTGTTATTGGTTAGTGTATATATGTGAATATTGTGAATATGTTTGCCTTTTTCTTCTTTGTTAGTTTTTGGTAGTTATAGGAGTTTTTCCCTTTATTTGTTACTAGTTTTTGTTTTTATTTTCTCTTGCTACCATGAATTCTCACTTTGCCTATGAGTTTGGTTCTCACTATGTTGTAGGAAGTGGAGGTTACAATGAAGAGATGCATCAAAGGTGGAACAATCAAAGGTGGGAGGAGCCATATGCGTATGACCAATCCTCTTGGCAACAACCCCCACCAATGCACTATGAGCAAGAGCCATTCTATGATGCATACCAATCCAATGGCTATGGTGAATTTCCTAGTGACTTTCAAGAACCACCACCATATGCCTATGAGTCACATCCTCAACATAACCCTTAACCATACTCACAAACCCCTTTTCACCAAACACCTCCATATGACCCTAACCTATATCCACCATACCAACCACCTTTTGAGCCATATGAGCCATACATAGAACCGCTACCATTCCAACCTCAATACTTCCAAGAACCACCTCCTCCATACCATGACCAAGATGAACCCCCTCCAACGTATGAGAATTTTCAACCACAAGATGAATTCTACTTTCCACCACAATCCTCCATGGAAGAATATCCATGTCCATCAATCCAAGAGCAATATGATCCTACTTATGTTAGCAATTCGGAACAAGAATCGAAGGATCGCCTCAAAGAAGCGATGGATCGGCTTCAAGCAACCGTCTGTCAAAAGAGGGTAGTTTGAAGGGGGTTGTAGAACCTCAACTTGAGAGCCAAAGATTGGAGTGCGTTGTGCAACAAATGGAACAAATGGAGAATGTTAAACCACCACATCATTACTATGATGAACCACCTTCCTATTATGAACCTTCCCTCCAAAATGATGAATCTTTTCATCCACCCCAACCTCCAATGGATAACATCCTTGGTGCTCTTCTCTAAGGGCAAGAAGAGATGTACAAAACTTCACGGCCACCTTGGACGAGGTGGTGAATCGGTTAGCATCTCAATGCTTGAATACTCAAGGAATTCCCATGGCTACATGTGAAGAATCCAAGGAAGAGCATAGCATGAAGGAGAGATTGTAAACTCCGGTGGGAAATGAGGGAAGTTGCTTTATGTTGGAACAATTGAAGGAACCTATGATTGATGAAGACAAGGAAGAAGTGGTTGAAGATTTAGGAGATGCGGAGTCTCCATGGGAATCTAAGGTTATAGAAAATCCCTCCAACAAGATTGAAGTTGATGTTAAGGAGGAAAGTGCCATCCTCCGAAGCATATCCCATATGAAGAATTGGATGGGATAATGCGAGAATTGAGTTCCCTTTGAATCGAAGACCAAGCATCAAATCATCTTAGTGAAGAAGATAAAATTGATGAACAAAGGGTTGAATTTGAGAAATCATGTGAAGAGGTGGAGGTCCTTAGAAAAAGGAGGACGGGATATGCTTTGTCAAGATTCGTGGAAGCATCTTTGCCTAGGTTTTCATCTAATCCTACAATTGAGTGGGTGAGACTCATTTCTATTAATTTTATTATCCCACTCAAATATGGCTTGCTTGAAACGGATGGTCAACTTAGGGAACTTTGTGGGATAAAGCATAAGAGAAGGATGTTCCGTGGTTGGCGTTGCAAATCAAGGCTCGTTTTGGTTGATAATTCAAGGATTAGATACAAAGGTTTGGCTAGTGCTCAATTAGGTGGGTCTAGAAGGATGTTCGATCACTACATTGAGAATTCATCTTGCTTGCCACCCGGATGGATTAATAATGGTCAACTTCAAGGCAGGTGTGAAAATAAAGTGTGGGACCCCGGATTGCACAATGAGGATCAATCATGGGAGCTCCAAGCTTGTGAAGGACTCCATCAAGACTTGGTACAACTTTTGAGAGATTTTGAAGCACAATGGAGAACCAAGCACGGGTGGGAGTTCCAAGAAGAATTTAAGCACAAGCCACCATGACAAAGGGGCTTTCCAAATGTCCAACTTAAGAACTTAAACTAAAAGTGCTAGGTGGGAGATACCCCACCATGGTAAACTCTTTCCACTCTCTTGTAGCTTTGATTAATAAGTGATTTGAGTTGTCATTGTAGGTAGTTTTCTCTTTATATAGTTGTTTTAATAATTTGGTTGTCGGTTGCTTGTGAAGCAAGTTTCCCTTGCTTGTACTTGAAAACTCTTCAAAAGCCAAAAGATTTTTGTAATTTTGCATTTTTGATTAGTTCTAGGTTGTAGGTAGAGTTAGGAAGTTCTTAAGTAGTTTTTAGTATCTCTTGAAAAAAAAAAGAAGGGCAGGGACGTGTACGCACACTGTACGTGTACGCGTCAAGACGCGGCTGCAGCCCCATACATGAATCCATAGAGTTGGGCTAATATGGCGCAAATATTAAGCTTCTCGCGCGAACTGCACCCCACGCGGATGCGTAAATGATGCGTACACGTCGATGCGTTGGTGCAGCATCCATACTAATGACCCGAGAGTTGTGCTAACCCGAGGCTAACACTATGCCTCTGGCCCAATTCTCAACCCACGCAGATGCGTACAGCACGCATATGCGTTGATGCACACATCCCTCATCCACGCTTAAGCGCACAAGACGCTTCCACGTCCATCCTTTTTTTGCCCACCCACGCGGACGCGTTTTGATGATTGAATTTTAATGTGGTATAGAATTTCACAAATGAAATCTCGTTGCAATTATAGTTTCTAAACCAACAATAATCCTTTCATACAAAAATTTGGTTGTCACTAAAACAAACTCTTAATAAATCTAATAATCGAAGTATTTAAATCTCGGGTCGTCTCTCAAAGGAATTGCAGGGTAATGTTCTTGTTATTGGTTATGAGTTGTATATTTTGGGGTTTTGGATAAGAAGCATGAAAAGTAAATGGCAATGAAAGTCAAATGATAAAACGGTCTTGGCAAGGTTTGGTGGTCAAGGATCTCTATCCCTATCACTAACCACAACATGAGAATTGGCAAGGATCAATCCCATTAAATCATCCTCTAACTAGTAAAGGAAAGTCAAATGAGCTATATCAATCCAAGTTCATAAGTCCTAGCTATCCACTAAATCAATTAGTGATGGCTAGAGTTAACGGCTCCCAATCATCAATTACTTGGACATTAGTGACTCAAGAATTTCTAAGTTACCTTCCCAAGCCAAGAACATAAAATTCTACTCTAACATCCTTCCAAGCATTTCATCAAACACTTGGAAGGTACAAAAGGAAAGCATAGTGAATTAACAACAAGAATGAATCCTAACAACAATTAATTGCAAAGGATTAACAACAACAATCAAAGAAAACATAATTGACATGAATTACCTCAAATTACATTAAAAGAAAATAAAAGAAACAAGAGTAATTCAACAACAAAGTATAGAAACGAAATAGAAGAAATAACAACCAAAGAGTAAAAGATTATGATGTAGAAACATAGAATTGAAAGGTAGAAGTAGATAAAAGCAAAGATTAAAACCTAGATCTAAGAAATTCTAACCTAAACCTAATCCTAATTCTAGAGAGAAGAGAGAGCTTCTCTCTCTAGAAAACTAAACTAAAACTAGATCTAAAGTGTGTAGTGTGTCTAATGAATGGAATGATGCCTTCCCCTTCAATCCTCGGTCCTTTTAGACTTTTCCCGCCAAAGTTCAGCTTCAAAGTTGGGCTAGAAGCCCTTCAGAAATTGCTGGGCATGATTTCATTAAAGAAGTCACGTGCGGGCATCGACGCGTACACGTCATGTACACGTATGGGTCCATGGAGTTTCGCAATCCACGCGTATGCGTCTAGTGCGCGTGCATGTCCATGGGCGTATCCCAAATCTTTGGCTTTTCATGATTTCTCCACTTTGCATGCTTTCTCTTCACTCCTTTGATCCATTCCTAGCCCTTTTCAATCTGAAATCACTAACAAACACATCAAGGCATCTACTAGAATCAAAGAAAGATTAAAATCATCAAATCAAAGGTCTTAAAGCATGTTTTCACATTTAAGCACAAATTAGGGAAGAATCACAAAACCATGCTATTTTATTGAATAAGTGTGAGAAAAGGTTGACAAAATAATCTAGATTCAACACAAGATAAACCCTAAAAATGGGGTTTATCAACCTCCCCATACTTAAAACTTAGAATCATTTGTATTTTGTGGATCATGTTTTTGAGCTAAGAACACAAGCATGTGAGACTTGAGCCTAATGATGTGGTTACGTCTTATAACCACCTATTTTCCTTCTTGTGTGCAATTGTTTTCTTTCTATGATTGTGATCCTTAATTTGTTTAATTCTATATGTCTATTATTCCTTGTATTCATGCATTTATATGATTGAGGCCATTGTTTCATTAACTCATTTACCCAAATAGCTTACCTTTTACCTTTCATTGTTAACCAATTTTGAGCCGATACTTAACCCAATTATTCTTTATTTCAGCACATTACAATCCTAAGGCGAAAAATAATAAATGTCATTTATTTGGATCTTTGATTAGCTTAGGCTAGTGAGAGTACTTATTATTCAAGTTTGGAGAGATTTGGGAACATTGGTTGGGATAAAAGGGTGTTTTGTATTTCTATATTTGGGAATTAGGTGCATACTCATGTATTGATTAAATGTATAGACCTTGTGCATTGACATTCTTGTACAAAGCTTGAAAGAAAGAAAAATGAGAAAAACAAAAGAAAAAAAAGAAAAGAAAAAAAAGATATGGAAAAGAAAAGAATAAAAAAAGAAAGAAAAGAAGAAAAACAATAAAAAAAGGGACAAAATATCCCAAAGTAAATCCAATAAGAGTCAATGCATAGGTGTTGTAAAGTGAAAAAAATGCATGAGTATGTGAAAAAGTGAAAGATGTGTAGTTAGGTTAGATTTGAATATGTATAGGTTATTATATAGGTTAGGTGGGAAAGTTGATGCCAGGGCATCATGGCTAGTTTTACTAGCCATTTTTTGTATGTTTTAGGTTGGTTTCATGCATTTTCTTAGAAAATAAGCAAGTATTTAGTTGAAAATGCAATCAGACCTTGATTCAAGAAAACATTGTGAATTTTGAATGATTTCATGAGAATTATGCATGAATTGAATGATAAAATGGATGATGCATGATCCCATGATTAAGAGCAAGACTTTGATGCACTTTGTTTGATTGATTTCAGGTAACAAGAAGCAGAGAAGAGCCACGTTAGTGGCTACGTTAGTTTCACTAACGTGGCCATTAACGTGGAAGAAAAGAGAAGCCCCAACGTTAGTGAGAAAGTTAGTGGCATTAACTTTGAAGAAGGAGAGCATGGAACGTTACTGGTAAAAGTAAACACCACTAACGTTAACGAAGGGCAAGAAGACCCACGTTAGCTTCCATGTTAGTTACATTAACGTGGAAGAAAAGGGAAACGCCAACGTTAGTGGAAAAGGTGAACGCCACTAACGTTTGCGAAGCAAAGAAGACCCACGTTAGCTTCCACGTTAGTTACATTAACGTGGAAGAAATGGAAAACGCCAACGTTTGTGGAAAAGGTGAACGCCACTAACGTTTGCGAAGCAAGAAAGACCCACGTTAATGGCCACGTTAGTTACATTAACGTGGACATTAATGTGGGCAAAAATCTCACCTGGCAATCTGACCATGCCTTCTTCAAACAAGAATAACTTGAGCCAAAAAGCTCCAAATAAGGTGATTTCAGTGGCATTGGAAAGTAGAATTCCAGATCTTTCCAAGCATATATGGCACTACATGGTGGACACTAAATTTGAGGAAGAAAATCTGCCCCGAAATTGCCAAGATGAACATGGTATCAACCTGTAGTAAGGCCAACTGACCTCTTCACCTTCGAAGAAGTGTAAATCGAGCTGTAGAGCTCTAAATGATGCGCTTCCAAAGGCGTTGGAAAGTAGACATCCATAGCTTTCCAAAAATATATAATAGTATGGGATGGACATTAAGTTTGAGCTCCAGAATCTGGCAATATTAAGCCCCTGATCGCTAGCGTTATCGTGACTCACGTTTTTCAGTAACGCTAGCGACTATGCCAGCGACCTTGTCCACTTCAAAGGAGCATAACTTGAGTTACAGAGATCCAATTGAGGTGATTCTAGTTGCGTTAGAAAGATGACATTCAGAGATTTCCAAAGATATATAATAGTCTATAGTGGGCATGAAATTGGAGCACAAACAAGAGGCATCTTTTAAGCCCCAAAAACACCAACTGGGTAGCAAGTGTGACGTTAGCCACACTAACTTCAGCACTAATGCCACACTTGTAGCGTTAGTGTGGCTAACGGAAGCAATAAAGCCAAGTCACCCTGGACCTCAATTTGATTCACTTCTCTTTCAAGGACCACCCAACCTCAAGGAATCAAGCCCACAAGTGTCAACCAATCAAGGCCACAAGAAGCATCTAGAATATGAATTTTCATTTAATTGTAATTTGCTTTTAATTTCATTTTGTAATTTAGGAGAGCCTATATAAAGGCCTTAGTTTGTACATTCAAAGAGGGCTGGAAATTGGAGATTGAAGAGGGGTCTTTGGACTCCCTCCCCTCACACACTTTTCCTTCTCTTTCTTTTCTTTGTACTTTTCATTTATGAATTTTGAAGTTTCAATTTTGGTTTTAATCTTCATCTTTACTTTTATGAACTATCTTTCTTTTCTATTTTGGTAGAGCAATGATCAACTAAGTCTTTTCATTAGGTTAGAGAGCTCTATTGTGATTCAATGGATCCATTATAGTTTCCATTCTTCTTCCTCTTCCTTCCTTCTTGATTTTACTAGAAAGCTTTTGATCTTCATCCAATTGGTTAGTTATCTTGGAAAAGAAACTCTCCATAATTGGATCTCCTCTGAGCCTTGGAAAAGGGATGAGGAGATCATGCTAGAAATGCTTTCTCATGTTGGACCAAATTGGGGTTTGGGCGAATATAGTGACATGTAATCCTCCCAACACTTTGATTTGGAAATACATGTGGTATAATCAGTGACCACACTTCATCTCTTCCCATGAGCAATTAAATCAAGGAATTGGGCAATTGTTCAAGCTTAGAGAGATTGAATTGCCAAGAAATCGGGATCCAATCACTTAAGATTACCAAGGAGATCAATGAATGCATTGATTGAGGAAGAGATGAAAATGAACTTGATCCGGAGGATTGCAATATCTCTTGATCCCAATGTTCATTTTATTTTTAGTTCTTACATTTACTTTTCTTGCCATTGTACTTTTCTGCACCTTATTGCTTTCTTTACTTTTATGCCATTTACATTTTCTTGTTACTTATCACTCCTTAATGATTCGTCTAAATAGGATAATCAATTAACCATTGATTTCTTAATCCGTTAATACCTGTGGATTCGACCTCACTCTATTGCGAGTTTTTACTTGATGACAAATTCGGTATACTTGCCGAAGGAAAATTTGTTGAGAGACAAGTTTTTATGCATCAAGTTTATGGCACCGTTGCCGGGGATTAATTGTGATTAACAAACTACCAGTTGATTGATTTACTAGATTAGACACTTTTCTTTTGTTTTTGTTTTCTTTTGTTTCTTTATTTTCTTTTGCTTATTAACTGTTTGTGATATTGCCTCACTGGGAATTTCCTCATCTGTGACAATGGAGATTCCAATTTCTTTTGGTGATTATTGTTTGGGACAGAGCTTTTTGCAGGAAAGAAAGGAGCATCCATCATATGGTAGTCAATCAAATTTCATGGGAAACTCTCCACCACCACAGAATGATCCACTTTACTATGCTCATGGTGGGTGGGAGTATCAAGAACATGAAATAGGGTACTTTCCAGAGCCACAAAATGGTCCATATTTTGGTGAAATTGATCACTACTCAAGTTGTGGCTGGGAAGATCAAAATCAAAGAGATTTCACTCATTCATACCCCATTCATCAAGAGCCATCACCTCTTAATTATACAACCTCACCTCCTAGCTTTTCGCATCAAAACCCTTCACCACTTGGATATGCCTCAACACAAAATTCCTTCCCACATCCATATAATTCATCTCACCACTCACACAATTCATTGCATTACACACAATCTCACAATCCACAAAATCCATATCATTACCCACAAGAGTCATACCACTCTCAGAACATACAACCATAAAATAACCAATTCTATTCACAAAATAGCCACCCTCAACCTCCAAATTCCAACCCAGTTGCACACCTTTCCCTCGAGGATAAGCTATCAAGGATAGAGAACCTACTGGCAATGCTCTTGGAAGAATCTAAGGACACGAAGACTTTCCAAGAGGAAGTAAAATCCATTATGCAGAACCGGGGTGTTGCCATTAATAAGCTTGGGGCACAAGTTGGATATCTATCAAAGAAAATCACTACCCACAATTCTCTCAGTGGTACCATGGCAAACCCAAGGGAAGAATCAGAAGAACAACAAAAATAGGCACCCATACCAAGTGAGATTTCTATGAAGAAGGAGGAGGTTATGAGAGTATATAAGCCTAAGGCTCCATAGCCACAGAGGTTACTAGTGGTGACAAAGGAACATGCAAACTCACTCCCAAAAGACTCAATGCAACATCATGTAGAAGAAAGGGAGGAAGTCAATCAAGGGAGTCCACACTACTCTAATGACACAGAGATTTGCATAAAGGGTGAGTTCATTGAACCACCAATTCAAGAAGCTCTTGATGAAGAAAACACTCCAACCATCATACAACACCCAAGTCCTGAAATCAAGGTGGTGAAGGTAATCAACATGAGCACTAAAAAGAGGATGGTGACCAAGAAAAGAAGGACAACATCCATGAAGAAGAAAAGGTTAACCAAAAGCCATCCCACCCCTACCCCAACAAACACGTTTACTCAAGCTAACAACAAAAGAAAGCTTGCTGGGGAGAGGCACTCTAAGCAAGGGGCATTAACTGGCTCCTCTTTCCTCTTGAGGTCATTCCTCTTAACAAACTAGAAGAAGAGGAAGAAAGTCATGAACAACATGTCAAGCTAATGACATTAAAAGAGCGCTTGTTGGGAGGCAACCCAACCGTAAGTAACATTTCCTTGCTTTGCTTAGTTTACTTTCAATAATTTGGCATATGATTGCATTCTAAGTTTGGTGTTGCCATGCAACAATTTGATTTTCAATCTTCACTGGGTACTTGCAACATTCTAAATTGAGAGTGTCACACTAAGTTTGGTGTTGCCACTTATTTTTCATGCAAGGTACCAAGCACACCACTTGTTAATGCAATCAAAATGTCTCTGTTTGTATCTCTTGTGCCTTTATTTTATCCTTAATCTTGCTTACTGAAACACATGTATACTCACACTTCATTTTAAGACATTCATGGTCCATCATAAACCCCATCACCACTGTTTTACTTGTTGCTTAAGGATAAGCAATCATTCTAAGTTTGGTGTGGGAAGGGGGAGAATAGGAGGAAAAGGACAACAATAATGAAGATAAACTACAAGGTGGTAAAGTACCTTTCTCCTCTTACTTATTTTCAGCACTTTAAATTGCATGATTGTCTTCTATTTTCTTTGTATACATGTGTGATTACTCCTTGTGAATAAGCATAATTTGATATTTGATTTGTAACATGTTGCTATGATATCATGATTATCATCTTTAGTTTTACTTGCACCCAATATCTTTAAGAATGCAACAAAGAAATAATTCCTTTGAAAGGAAAATGTTGAAGAATTTTATAAATCATGGGGCAAGCAAAAGATTAAGAGGAGTGGAGGTTCTGATTGTATGATTGTGTATTGAGGTTGCATGTTTGTGAAAACTTGTATGGGAGCTCATAGACAGGAAATGAAGTTTAGAAAAGTATTATGGAATTTCTCAAACATCTATTAATCCAAGAAGCAGTAACAAAAGAAAACAAAAGAAAAAGAAAAACAAAGAACAAGCCCAAGGCTCTGAGCATCAATTACTAGGAAGAAAAAGAAAGAAACAAGAACTCAAAGAGTTATTGTCCTAGTTAAATACTTGTGGTAGATTTGTATCAAAGAGAGAGGCTTGAGTAAGTAAATCCTTAGGGGTGCTTCAACACCTAATACCTTAGATCAACTGGTTTGGGAGTATTGATTGAAAGCTTATCTTAAAAAGCCACTTTGATACATGACACCTAGAGTCGAGGCCAAATTCCACAAAGAAAAAAAATGCTAGAAAATAAGTGCTGCTTCAAGGTGACAATATATAAAGAGGATTCCATAATATCATTTGAATGAAAGTCCTAAGATCTAAAACTTCCAAAATGTGAGGACTAATGAGCACTGGAATCCTTGCATAAGCATACAAATTAGAGTTCACCCCACTGTCACTTATTCACTTCACCCACTAAGGCATCATAATCAATTCTTCAATACATTCCAATTAAGAGAATTCTTTGTGCATGGTTCTTTTCTTGCTTGGGGACAAGTAAGATTTAAGTTTGGTGTTGTGATGCCAGGGCATCTTGGCTAGTTTTACTAGCCATTTTTTGTATGTTTTAGGTTGGTTTCATGCATTTTCTTAGGAAATAAGCAAGTATTTGGTTGAAAATGCAATCAGACCTTGATTCAAGAAAACATTATGATTTTTGAATGATTTCATGAGAATTATGCATGAATTGAATGATAAAATGGATGATGCATGATCCCATGATTAAGAGCAAGACTTTGATGCACTTTGTTTGATTGATTTCAGGTAACAAGAAGCAGAGAAGAGCCACGTTAGTGGCTACATTAGTTCCACTAATGTGGCCATTAACATGGAAGAAAATAGAAGCCCCAATGTTAGTGAGAAAGTTAGTGGCATTAACTTTGAAGAAGGAGAGCATGGAACGTTACTGGTAAAAGTAAACACCACTAACGTTAGTGAAGGGCAAGAAGACCCACATTAGCTTCCATGTTAGTTACATTAATGTGGGAACTAACGTGGAAGAAAAAGGAAATGCCAATGTTAGTGGAAAAGGTGAACGCCACTAACATTTGCGAAGCAAAGAAGACCCACGTTAGCTTCCACGTTAGTTACATTAACGTGGAAATTAACGTGGAAAAAAAGGTAAACCCCAATGTTTGTGGAAAAGGTGAACGCCACTAACGTTTGCGAAGCAAGAAAGACCCACGTTAATGGCCACGTTAGTTACATTAACGTGGACATTAACGTGGGCAAAAATCTCACCTGGTAGTCAGACCATGCCTTCTTCAAACAAGAATAACTTGAGCCACAAAGCTCTAAATAAGGTGATTTTAGTGGCATTGGAAAGTAGAATTCCAGAGCTTTCCATGCATATATGGCACTACATGGTAGACACTAAATTTGAGGAAGAAAATCTGCCCCGAAATTGCAAAGATGAACATGGTATCAACCTGTAGTAAGGCCAACTGACCTCTTCACCTTCCAAGAAATGTAAATCGAGCTGTAGAGCTCCAAATGATGCGCTTCCAAAGGCGTTGGAAAGTAGACATCCATAGCTTTCCAAAAATATATAATAATATGGGGTGGACATTAATTTTAAGCTCCAGAACCTAGAAATATTAAGCCCATGATTGCTAGCATTATCGTGACTCACGTTTTTCAGTAACGCTAGCGACTATGCCAGCGACCTTGTCCACTTCAAAGGAGCATAACTTGAGTTACAGAGGTCCAGTTGAGGTGATTCTAGTTGCGTTAGAAAGATGACATTCAGAGATTTCCAAAGATATATAATTGTCTATAGTGGGCATGAAATTAGAGCACAAACAAGAGGCATCTTTTAAGCCCCAAAAATACTAACTGGGTAGCAAGTGTGATGTTAGCCACACTAACTTCAGCACTAACGCCACACTTGTAGCGTTAGTGTGGCTAACGAAAGCAATAAAGCCAAGTCACCCTGGCCTCAATTTGATTCACTTCTCTTTCAAAGACCACCCAACCTCAAGGAATCAAGCCCACAAGTGTCAACCAATCAAGGCCACAAGAAGCATCTAGAATATGAATTTTCATTTAATTGTAATTTGCTTTTAATTTCATTTTGTAATTTAGGAGAGCCTATATAAAGGCCTTAGTTTGTACATTCAAAGAGGGCTGGAAATTGGAGATTGAAGAGGGGTCTTTGGACTCCCTCCCCTCACACACTTTCCTTTCTCTTTCTTTTCTTTGTACTTTTCATTTATGAATTTTGAAGTTTCAATTTTAGTTTTAATCTTCATCTTTACCTTTATGCACTATCTTTCTTTTCTATTTTAGTAGAGCAATGATCAACTAACTCTTTTCATTGGGTTAGAGAGCTCTATTGTGATTTAATGGATCAATTATAGTTTCCAGTCTTCTTCCTCTTTCTTCCTTCTTGATTTTACTAGAAAGCTTTCGATCTTCATCCAATTGGTTAGTTGTCTTGGAAAAGAAACTCTCCATAATTGGATCTCCTCTTAGCCTTGGAAAAGGGATGAGGAGATCATGCTAGAAATACTTTCTCATGTTGGACCAAATTGGGGTTTGGGCGGATATAGTGACATGTAATCCTCCCAACACTTTGATTTGGAAATACATGTGGTATAATCAGTGACCACACTTCATCTCTTCCCATGAGCAATTAAATCAAGGAATTGGGCAATTGTTCAAGCTTAGAGAGATTGGATTGCCAAGAAATTAGGATCCAATCACTTAAGATTGACAAGGAGATCAATGAATGCATTGATTGAGGAAGAGATGAGAATGAACTTGATCCAGAGGATTGCAATATTTCTTGATCCCAATGTTCATTTTATTTTTAGTTCTTAAATTTACTTTTCTTGCCATTTTACTTTTCTGCACTTTATTGCGTTCTTTACTTTTATGCCATTTACATTTCCTTATTACTTATCACTCCTTAATGATTCGTCTAAATAGGATAATCAATTAACCATTGATTGCTTAATCCGTTAATCCCTGTGGATTCGACCTCACTCTATTGTGAGTTTTTACTTGACGACAAATTCGGTATACTTGTCAAAGGGAAATTTGTTGAGAGACAAGTTTTCATGCATCAAAAGTCTAGGTTAATCAAAGATTCAAATTTTAGTCCACTTGACCATATATATGACCCTACTTTGACCCTAGCCTTATTACAACCTTTGAGAAAGTACTCATGATATTTGTATGCATTCATTGAGTAATTGTTGATTATTAGATGAAGAACAAATTTTGAAAAGCATGATTAGGGGAGAATTGAGTGAATCAACCCCTAAACACTTGAGTGACTAGAGTGGATACACATCTGGTGAGGGTTCGATTGCTCAATTACATGTTTTTACCACTATCATCTATATTCATGCAAGTTTCTAAATCCTTTTGATAGTTTAATACCATTGTAGGTTGGATTTGATTCCTATTGCTCTAGCCCTTATTCTTACATATGTTCTCTTGGAAGTTGATTTGTCTTGACCAAGCAATAGCGTTCATGTAGATAGTTGCATCTAGATAAGTTGCATGTAGTTTAGTTGCATTAATAAATGTCATACCCCTTGTTTCCTTCTTGGTTTAGCATGAGAACATGCTAAGGCTTAAGTGTGGGGAGGTTGATAAATCCCATTTTTAGGGTTTATCTTGTGTTGAATCTAGAGTATTTTGTCAACCTTTTCTCACACTTATTCAATGAAATAGCATGATTTTATGATTCTTCCCTAATTTGTGTTTAAATTTGAAAACATGCTTTTAGACCTTTGATTTTATGATTTTAATCTTCCTTTGATTCCACTAGATGCCTTGATGTGTTTGTTAGTGATTTCAGATTGAAAATGGCTAGGAATGGATCAAAGGAGTGAAGAGAAAGCATACAAAGTGGAGAAATCATGAAAAGCCAAAGATTTGGGATACGCCCATGGACACGCACGTACACTAGACGCATACGCGTGGATCGCAAAACTCCAGGGACGTGTACGCGTACATGACGCGTACACGTCGATGCTCGCACGTGACCTCTTTAATGAAATCATTCCCAGCGATTTCTGAAGGGCTTCTGGCCAAATTTTGAAGCTGAACTTTGCCGGGAAAAGGTTAAAAGGACCTAGGATTGAATGGGAAGGCATCATTCCGTTCATTAGACACACTACACACTTTAGATCTAGTTTTGGTTCAGTTTTCTAGAGAGAGAAGCTCTCTTTTCTCTCTAGAATTAGGATTAGGTTTAGGTTAGAATTTCTTATATATTGGTTTTAATCTTTGCTTTCATCTACTTCTACCTTTCAATTCTATGTTTCTTCATCATAATCTTTTACTCTTTGGTTGTTATTTCTTCTATTTTGTTTCTATACTTTGTTGTTGAATTACTCTTGTTCCTTTTATTTTCTTTTAATGCAATTTGAGGTAATTCATGTTAATTGTGTTTTCTTTGATTGTTGTTGTTAATCCTTTGCAATTAATTGTTGTTAGAATTCATTCTTGTTGTTAATTCACTATGCTTTCTTTTTGTGCCTTCCAAGTGTTTGATGAAATCCTTGGAAGGATGTTAGAGTAGAATTTTATGTTCTTGGCTTGGGAAGGTAACTTAGGAATTCTTGAGTCACTAATGTCCAAGTAATTGATGATTGGGAGCCATTGACTCTAGCCATCACTAATGAATTTAGTGGATAGCTAGGACTTATGGACTTGCATTGATATAGCTCATTTGACTTTTCTTTACTAGTTAGAGGATGATTTAATGGGATTGATCCTTGCCAATTCTCATGTTGTGGTTAGTGATAGGGATAGAGATCCTTAACCACCAAACCTGGCCAAGACCGTTTTATCATTTGACTTTCATTGCCATTTACTTTTCATGCTTCTTATCCAAAATTCCAAAATATACAACTCATAACCAATAACAAGAACATTACCCTGCAATTCCTTTGAGAGACGACCCGAGGTTTAAATACTTCGGTTATTAGATTTATTAGGGGTTTGTTTTAGTGACAACTAAATTTTTGTATGAAAGGATTATTGTTGGTTTAGAAACTATACTTGCAACGAGATTTCATTTGTGAAATTCTATACCACACAAAAACCCAATCATCAATGCCCCAAAGGAACCTAAGCCAACGTTGAACGCCACATTCCACCCTATTCCTGGCGTTCAATGCCACCAAGAGGCATAAGGCAGCGCCAATCACCCCTCAATGGGCGTTGATGCTCATTCCTCAAGTTGGACGCCAAGCTCAGCCCAAGTACTCAACCAAAGTGGGCCCAAAAGTGGATTTTTGCACCTCTAGTATAGTCTATCATGATTTTTATAATTTCTAGTTATTAGATTATTATTTAAAGGAGAAGATCACCTATGTTTAAGATTTTCTGCCTCATCTTCTTCCACTACTTTCGAATTCATATTACTTTCTGTAAGCTATGAGCTATTAAACCTCCTAAGTTTCTACTGATTCTCATGGATTAATAATAATACTGTTTCTATTTCACTACAGGTTTGCTTCCATTCTCTTATGTATTTTTGATCTTCATATCATGAATTGAGGATGAACTGGGACATTCATCCTTGTTCTACATGGGTTCCATGTTTGTCATTAAGGCTAGAGTCAGAGAAGCAGCATTCCCTGATCCGAAAGATCCGACCTTGTCTATGGCATTTTGAGTAGGATCACGAAGGGGAGTGGATTGCTTAGTGCTTCACCTTCGGCTATAGTCGGAAGCCATGAGTTAACTTGATGAGGATGCTACATAAGTTGCTCGGATATGGTGGACTGCTATGGTTTAGAAGAGGCTAACTTGATGAGGATGCTACATGAGTTAGTCAATTATGGCAGCCATTGAATGAATCATTCGTTATTGGAGTAGACAGTAAGAAAAGTTAATCCGGAAACGATATGCATCTCCGAAGCCTTAACTGAACCTTTATCACTGTTTTCACATCAATCTAGTATTTCGTTCTTTACTATTTTTATTTATGTTTTTAAACAAACAACCATCTTTTCTAATCAGCTGACTAAGATTTACAAGATAGCCATTGCTTGCTCAATCCAACAATCTCTATGGGATTCGACCCTCACTCACCTAAGGTATTACTTGGATGATCCGGTGCACTTGCCGGTTCATCTGTGCGAAACTTGCAGATTTCAATTTTGCGCACTAGTCAAACTCTTGTTCCACCCAGATTCATAAGATTAAGAACCAAAAAAATCCTTGAAATTGAATTAATACATTAATTAAAATAGAAAAGGAATACTCTTAATCCATAGAAATAAACAAAGCTCCTAACCTTAGCCAAAGTGGTTAGTTGCTCATGACTTACAGAGAAAAACTAGGGTTCTGAAATGTGCGGAAGAAATAAGATACAAGAGATCTTTTTCCTTTCATACTAACTTAATTTGATTCGGAAAAATAAAATAAAATAATAAATCCTAAAAGTAAAAGATATCGTTTGTAAATAAAAATTACAAATAGAAAATAAAATATAACTAATAAATGATAAATCCACTTGGGAAGCCTAAAGAGAGGGAATTCGGACTGCTTAGTATGGCGCTAAACGCTGGCTAGGCGTTTATCGCCCTAGAGGGGGCAGCAACGCTTATGGTTTTAGGTCTTGCTGGCGCTAAATGCTGACTGGGCGTTTAGCGCCCAGGAGGGATGCTACCAGCTTCTCCTTTTCAGCTCAATACTATGCTAAATTGCTCCAAATTTCACCTTAAATTATAAAAATACTAAAGCAACTCAAATTAGCATCCAAAGAGGATTTTTGCACTAAAATTAAGTAAAACTAAATAGAATCTAACTAAAAATAACTAGAAAATGATAAGAAAAAGAGTACAAGATGCTCAGGCATCACAACACCAAACTTAAATTGTTTCTTGTCCTCAAGCAACCAAAAATAATATAGGACCAAGAAGAGAAAATGCTTAAGACTTGAGTTGTCATTTAAGCTCATGTTTAGTTATTGGATAGGGCTAATGACACTCTAATTCTGAATAGCTTTGGAATCTCACTATCCTTTGAAGCTCAAAAATATTAGTATCCTTTAGAACTAGAACTCGGATGATATTATAGATTGTCTTGTTTAGGCTCTAATTGATTCTTTAACATAGCTTTTTCTTTCTTTTCTTTGGTTCTTTGCACCTTGAGCCTAGCCGTGACTCTAAGTGTTTTGTCTTCAAGCTTAACTTGATACAACAACACCAAGAGCACTTAACTAGGGAACTCCTTGAGTTCTAGTTTTCCTTTTTATTTCTCCTAGACAGTGGTGCTCAGAGTCTTAGGCATACTCTGTAATAGCAATGGGTCACGACTTTAGGTGCTCAATCTCAAGGGTTACTTGACACTTTCACACTACAAGCATATGGTCAGGGAAAACCACTCTTTTGAGCTCTAAATCAATTTTGACCCTCCTAACCATTGATGCTCAACGCCTTGGACCTTTTTTTTATTTTTCTTTTTAGTACTTTTTGTTGTTTGTTTTGCATCAAGAACCAATTCCTTACTAATTTCATAGAATCAATAATACTTTTCTAAGTTCCTATTCCTTAAGAACCAATATTCTTAACTCCAATATCAAATATGCATGGTTAATTCAAACATTTGAAAATAAAGATAGTGCCTGACGAAAAGAATCACGATGGTTCAGAAATTTTAGCAAAACAATTTCTTCGTTGATAGCATAGTCCAAACCAACAAATAATCCTCTCAATCAAGTTTAATTTTCAAACAATAAATAACCGAGATCAAGAGTAATTCAACCTCGGGTTGTCTTCCCTTGGGATGCACTTGAAGTGTTACACTTTCGATTGTGGAGGCAAAAAGGGTTTTTGAATCAAAGAACTAAAGATTAAAAGAACTTAAGAATAAAAAAAACTAAGAAATGATCAAAACTGAAATCAATGCAATTAAGAAGGAAGCAACAACAAAACTAGTGAAAATTCTAAGATATGCATAAAAGAGCCTTGACTTAGGAATGAGAGTCTAAGGAATCCTATCATTTCCATAACCACAACTATGGTAATTATCATGAATTAATCTCGCTTCGTTAACCCCTAACATTGAGGAATAGGTCAAGCAAGTATAATTGACCTTTATCCATAAGTCCTAGCCAACTTACCAAACTAGTTGATCAAAAGCTAGCTTTAATGTAAACAAGAGTCAACTAACTACCTAAGAATTACCACTAAATGTCGGACATTATGACTCTAGTATCCTAGAAACTCATGCCCCAGGCCATGGTGTGAAAATCTACTCAAAATCCATATTAGGAATTTTCATAAACACCTTGTGTACATAAAAGTAAAACATGAAAAATTGCAAGGGAAAATAGAAAACTATAACCAACTATCAACAATATCAACAAGAGACAAGCAATCAAGCATAAAGAAAGTATAAGATATAAAGTTCATTAATCAAAACTTCAAGAAACTCAAAATTGCAATTATAAACAAGTAACTTGAACCAAAGCAAATGAAAGTAAATGTGCTATAATTAAAGAGGAAATTGAGAGTACTTACAATAAAGATGAGCAAAATCAAAGATCAAAGCTTCTTAAAATGCTACAATTGAACCCTAATCAAAACCCTAAGAGAGAATTCTACTATCTATACTACTCCTACTCCTATGGAAACTTCCTATACTACTACCAAATAATAAAATCTAATCTAAATTAAGCTACCTTCATACGTCTTCAATTCCCCTTGATATAGCACTTCAATTCAGCCTCAAGCCTTCAATATTTGGGCCAAAAGCCCTCAGAAATCGCGCAGCACATGTTTCATTAATGAAATCACGCGCAGGATTCTGTGCGTACGCAGAGGTACTTGTGCGCACACACACATGCAAATCTCTTCTTGTGCACACGCACACTTCACTGTGTGTGCTTTTCCTTATTTTCTTTATGTGTTCTCCCTTGTACATGCTTTCTTCCACTTTTGCTTAGCCATTCTTGCCTCAATAACCTGAAATCACTCACAAAATGTATCACGGCATCAAATGGCATGAAAGTAGAATTAAAATAACTAATTTAGGCACAAAAATGCATGTTTTCACATTTAGGATCAATTTAGGAATCAAACACAAAAGTTTGCTATTTTAGTACTTAAGTGTGAGTTTATGTGATAAAATCCATCGAAATTGAGTCAAAATATATCATCAAATATGGACTCATCAATTCCCTCACACTTAAACAATAGCATGTCCTCATGTTAAACCAAACAAGGAGAATGATCAAAGGGGTAACCAACTTATTGAATGCAACTATCTACATGCATGCAAGTATGTATGTACTATACATATATCTATCTATCTATAGTAACCTACGATTTGGTAAAAACAAACAATCAAATTCCCAAGCAAATATATAGGCATATAGGGCAAAGCAAGGAAATAATCTAATGAAAGCAAGATCTAAAGAATTGATTTAAGCTTCAAAATGAAGCAACTTGCAAGAATGCATGATACGAGGTATGAAAACATAGAATTGAGTAATTGAACCCTCACTATGAGTGTATGCACTCTAATCACTCAGTGTCTATGTGTTTAATCACTCAAGTCTCTTCCTAATCATGCTTTCAAGGTCTCGCTTTTCATCTAACAATCAACAAACAAGTGATGCATGAATGCAATTATCATGAGGACTTAATGGGGTTGTAACAGGGTTAGGGTTAAGGTGGGATAGATATGGCCAAGTGGACTAATTCAATTGCATCCTCGATTAGTTTTAGTATCCTACTCAACCTATATCAATCAAATCATAAAAATGCATTCTAACCACCCGTTACTTCTTTTTACACACATTCATGCCTTAGTTTCTATTCAAAACACATATGCATTACTTATTCATTTTTTCTTTTCTTTGGGGCAACCTTTGTCCCCTCTTTTTATTTTTTCATTTCATTTTTTGTCTTTTCTATTTCTTTTTTTTTCAATCAACATAAATGCATACGGCTTAATAGTTTATACATGAATGCACCCATTTTCCAAAAATTATCTATGAAGTACCCAAAATAATTGTTTTCATACACTACCAATATTTTTTGAAATTCTCCCACACTTAAATGAAACACAATCTTCAACCTAAGCTAATCGAGGATAAAATTCATGGTGGATCATGGTTTTCCACTTAAGGTTGTAATGTGCTAATATAAAAAATAATGGGGTAAATCAAGCTCAAAGGGTTAACAATGGTAGATGTAAAGGGTAGGCCATATGTGTTAAGTAAGCTTTAATAAAAAATGGCTTCAATCATGCTCAATGCATTCAAAACATCAATCATTGAAAATAAAGAGTCAAGCAAAACCGAGATCACAATCATAGAAGAGATATAACACACAAGAACAGAATAGTGGTTAAAATATGTAACCACAAAATATGGCTCGACTACTCACAAGGTTGTTTGTTCTATCTCTCTTCTATGTTCCATAAAAATCATTCAAGCAAGTGTAAAAAAATTTTCCAAATCAATTCAATAGAGTGCCCTAAAGCAAAAACTCTTGGAAAGCTTTGTTGTTTTTCACCAAAATTATTTCCTATATATGTATGTATGTTGTTGTGATGGATGCAACGTTTCAAAATTCGTAGTTCTCTTCCTAATTTTCAACAAAAAAAATTAACATGAACAATTAGAATAAAAAATGAACTAGGCATATGCTATTCACATTATCTATTCACAACCAATACCTATACTATATACCAAGCAAGACAAAACTCAAAACATATATATAAACCATAATTAAAAGTGCAATACTAAAGATAAACTAGAAGCAACTAATATATACAAATAACCAAAATAAAAGTATGTAGTGCATAAGTCAAAGTATTATAAATATCCACAAAAGCATAAGAAAAACTCAAAATAAGCTAAATAACAAGTGTTGAGGAGAGAATTTTACACCCAAAATGTCATAGATCCTCTCCCACACTTAAATGGTGCACGATTGGTGTACGAAATTGTGATCACACTTTTCACAACTCCAGTACAACTAATCAACAAGTGCACTGGGTCGTCCAAGTAATAATTCCTTACGCGAGTAAGGATCGATCACACGGAGATTGCCGGCTTGAAGCAAGCTATGGTTATCCTGTAACTCTTAGTCAGGAGATTAGTGATAAAAATGATTTCTTTTGTAAAAAGTAAAAGAGCATGAAATGAATGATACTTGTTATTCAGTAATGGAGAACAGGTTGAGGTTTCAGAGATGCTTTGACTTTTGAATCTCAGCTTTCCTATTGTCTTCTTCTCCAAACACGCATGGCTTCCTTCCATGGCAAGCTGTATATTGGTGGATTACCGTTGTCAATGACTACCATTTGTCCTCTCAGTGAAAATGGTCCACGTACGGTTTCTGTACGGCTAATCAACTGTTGGATCTCTCGTCTCGTATGAAAAATACCAGGCACAGCTAATCATCTATCGGTTCTCACTTGTGTCAGAATAGGATCTCTCTATCCTTTTGCACACTATCACTGCACCCAACATTCATGAGTTTGAAGCTCGTCACAGTCATCCCGTCCCAGATCCATCTCGGAATACCACAGACAAGGTTTATACTTTTTGGATCTCAGAAATGTTGCCAATTAGTTCTAACCTCTACCATGAAGGATCTAATCTCAAGAGTTTGAATTCTCTATTGTCAGGAGATGCAAGTCAAACTCGTGGATTAGAAACCCAAGAGATACGCACTCAAGCTGTCGCCCAATGACTACATTGAGCTCAGATAGAACTGAAGTGGTTGTCAAGCACGCGTTCATAAATTTGGAAATGATGATGAGTGTCATGGATCATCACATTCTTCATATTGAAGTACGATTGAGTATCTTAGAACAGAAGCAAGTGTGATTGAATAGAAAACAATAGTAATTGCATTAATCAATTGAAACATAGTAGAGCTCCTCACCCCCACCTATGGGGTTTAGAGACTCCTGCCGTAGAAGATACAATATGAGATGTAAAATGTCATGAGTTACAAAATGAATCTCTAAAAGTAGTTTTATACTAAACTAGTAACCTATGTTTACAGAAAATGAGTAACTAAGTGCAGATAGTGCAGAAATCCACTTCTGAGAATCACGATGGTTCGGAAATTTTAGCAAAACAATTTTTTTGTTGATAGCATAGTCCAAACCAACAAATAATCCTCTCAATCAAGTTTAATTTTCAAACAATAAATGACCGAGATCAACTGTAATTCAACCTCGGGTCGTCTTCCCTTGGGATGCACTTGAAGTCTTACACTTTCGGTTGTGGAGGCAAAAGGTTTTTTGAATCAAAGAACTAAAGATTAAAAGAACTTAAGAAATAAAAGAAGTAAGAAATGATCAAAATTGAAATCAATGCAATTAAGAAGGAAGCAAGATCAAAACTTATGAAAATGCTAAGATATGCATAAAAGAGCCTTGACTTGGGAATGAGAGTCTAAGGAATCCTATCATTGCCATAACCACAACTATGGTAATTATCATGAATTAATCTCGCTTCGTTAACCCCTAACATCGAGGAATTGGTCAAGCAAGCATAATTGACCTTAATCCATAAGTCCTAGCCGACTTACCAAACTAGTTGATAAAAAACTAGCTTTAATGGTGATGAGCGGATATTTTATATGCTTTTTGGGGGTAATTTCATGTAGATTTTAGTATGTTTTAGTTAGTTTTTAGTATACTTTTATTAGTTTTTAGGCAAAAATCATATTTCTAGACTTTACTATGAGTTTGTGTGTTTTTCTGTAATTTTAGGTATTTTCTGGCTGAAATTGAGGGAGCTGAGCAAAAATCTGATTTAGGCTGAAAAAGGACTGCTGATGCTGTTGGATTCTGACCTCACTGCACTCGGAATGAATTTTTTGGAGTTAATGTAGTCCAATTGGCGCGCTCTAAATTGGGTTGGAAAGTAGACATCCAGGGCTTTCCAGCAATATATAATAGTTCATACTTTGCGCGAAGATAGACGACGTAAACTGGTGTTTAACGCCAGTTCCAAGTTATAGTCTGGCATCAAGCGCCAGAAACAGGTTGCATGTTAGAGTTCAATGCCAGAAACAGGTTACAACCTGGTGTTTGATGAGCGGATAATTTATACGCTTTTTGGCATTGTTTTTACTATGTTTTTAGTATGTTTTAGTTAGTTTTTATTATATTTTTATTAGTTTTTATTTAAAATTCACTTTTCTAGACTTTACTATGAGTTTATGTGTTTTTCTGTGATTTCAGGTATTTTCTGGCTGAAATTGAGGGACCTGAGCAAAAAAAATCTGATTCAGAGGCTAAAAAGGACTGCAGATGCTATTGGATTCTGACCTCCCTGCACTCGAAGTGGATTTTCTGGAGCTACAGAAGCCCAATTGGTGCACTCTCAATTGCGTTGGAAAGTAGACATCCTGGGCTTTCTAGAAATGTATAATAGTCCATACTTTGCTCGATATTTGATGGCCCAAACAGACATTCCAACTCAGCTCAAGAATTCTGGCGTTAAACGCCGGAACTGGCACAAGAATGGGAGTTAAACGCCCAAACTAGCACAAAAGCTGGCGTTTAACTCCAAGAAAAGTCTCTACACATAGAAGCTTCAATGCTCAGCCCAAGCACATACCAAGTGGGCCCGAAAGTGGATTTTTATGTCATTTACTCATTTCTGTAAACCCTAAGCTACTAGTTCTCTATAAATAAGAACTTTTGCTATTGTATTTTCATCTTGGTTCTTCTGGTTCCCTCTATGGGGCCGAAGCCAATGATCACCATTATCACTTATGTATTTTCAACGGTGGAGTTTCTACACACCATAGATTAAGGTGTGGAGCTCTGCTGTACCTCGAGTATTAATGCAATTACTATTATTCTTCTATTCAATTCAGGTTATTCTTGTTCTAAGATATCACTAGTTCCTCAACTTGATGAATGTGATGATCCGTGACACTCATCATCATTCTCACCTATGAACGTGTGCCTGACAACCACCTCCGTTCTACCTTAGATTGAGTGGATATCTCTTGGATCCCTTAATTGGAATCTTCGTGATATAAGCTAGAATTGATGGCGGCATTCAAGAGAATCCGGAAGGTCTAAACCTTGTCTGTGGTATTCTGAGTAGGATTCAAGGATTGAATGACTGTGACGAGCTTCAAACTCCTGAAGGTTGGGCGTTAGTGACAGACGCAAAAGAATCACTGGATTCTATTCCAACCTGATTGAGAACCGACAGATGATTAGCCGTGCTGTGACAGAGCGCGTTGAACATTTTCACTGTGAGGACGGGACTGTAGCCATTGACAACGGTGATGCCCAACATACAGCTTGCCATGGAAAGGAGTAAGAAGGATTGGATGAAGACAGTAGGAAAGCAGAGAGACGGAAGGGACAAAGCATCTCCATACGCTTATCTGAAATTCTCACCAATGAATTACATAAGTATCTCTATCTTTATATTATGTTTTATTCATCTTTTAATTATCAATCTTCCATAACCATTTGAATCTGCCTGACTGAGATTTACAAGATGACCATAGCTTGCTTCATACCAACAATCTCCGTAGGATCGACCCTTACTCGCGTAAGGTTTATTACTTGGACGACCCAGTGCACTTGTTGGTTAGTTATGCAAAGTTGTGATAAAGCGTTGAGATTGCAATTGAGCGTACCATGTTGATGGCGCCATTGATGATCACAATTTTGTGCACCAGTGTTCAACTCCAAAAACAGCCCAGGCACGTGAAAAGCTTAAGTCTCAGCCCCATCACACACCATGTGGGCCCCAGAAATTGATTTCTGCACTATCCATCGTAGTTTACTCATTTTCTGTAAACCTAGGCTACTAGTTTAGTATTTAAACAACTTTTAGAGACTTATTTTTTATCTCATGACATTTTTAGATCTGAATTTTGTACCTTTTGACGGCATGAGTCTTTAAACTCCATTGTTAGGGGTGAGGAGCTCTGCAGCGTCTCGATGACTTAATGCAATTATTTTTGTTTTTCATTCAAACACGCTTGTTCCTATCTAAGATATTCATTCGCGCTTTACTATGAAGAAGGTGATGATCCATGACACTCATCACCTTCCTCAATCCATGAACGTGTGCCTGACAACCACCTCCGTTCTATATTAGATTGAATGAGTATCTCTTAGATTCCTTAATCAGAATCTTCGTGGTATAAGCTAGAATCCATTGGCAGCATCCTTGAGAATCCGGAAAGTCCAAACCTTGTCTGTGGTACTCCGAGTAGGATTCTGGGATTGGATGACTGTGACAAGCTTCAAACTCGTGAGTGTTGGGCGTAGTGACAGACGCAAAAGGATCAAGGGATCTTATTCCGACATGATCGAGAACCGACAGATGATTAGCCGTGCTGTGACAGACCATTTGGACCATTTCCATTGACAACGGTGACGCCCTACATATAGCTTGCCATGGAGGGAGCCTTGCATTTATGAAAGTGAGAAAGCATTATGTTGCAGGAAGTCAGAGGATAAAGCATCTCCAAAACTCCAACATATTCTCCATTACTGCATAATAAGTATTTATTTCATGCTCTTTTATCTTTTACAATTAAAACTAAAAATTATTATTGATATTATATCCTGACTAAGAATAATAAGATAACCATAGCTTGCTTTAAGCCAACAATCTCCGTGGGATTCGACCTTTGCTCATGTAAGGTAGTACTTGGACGACCCAGTGCACATGCTGGTTAGTTGTGCGAAGCTGTGAGAAATAGTCCATTAATATTGGCATACACAATTTTGTGCACCAAGTTTTTGGTGCCGTTGCCGGGGATTGTTCGAGTTTGAACAACTGACGGTGAATCTTATTGCTTAGATTAGGAAAAATTAGTCCTTTTGGTTTAGAGTCATTAGAATTGCATCTTTTTGTAGAACCTATGCACAATTACTCAAGAGGGGGGGTGAATTGAGTATTGCACCAACAATGAATCTTTTTGCGAAAGTTAAAGACAATATACAAAAGTGTTATTGTACTAGTATTTTTCCTAGAGCTTAACTCAATTGCTAAGCATTTATAAGGAGCCTTTACTTTCCAATAGACACCAACTCAAATAAATTGATCAAGCTTTTCACCAATCGGACTTAAGCTATTCCTTAAGTACTTACGAAGCTACTTTTCGATCACAATTTATTTACTCAAAGGTAAAAGACAATAATATTGAAGAGATGAGTTTGGAGAGATGCAAACGCTATTTAGAGTGGTTTGGCACAATCCTTGTCCTACGTCCACTTTCTTTCTCAATCGCTATTGAGAAGTTCCACTATTGCCAAGCTTCAAGGTGCTCGCGCAAAACCTTTTACAATCCGAGTCCTTAGTTTCTAACACCTCACGGTATATGATCACCACTCGTATACTAACCCACTCCACTTAGAGATACCTTCTCTAAGATTTGCCTTGAGTACTTAGTATACCTCTTTGGTATCCTCACCGACTATAGTGTTTATAACTCTTGACTCAACCTTGGAGATCACACTCCAATTTACAAAGTGTACAAGAAAACAATTCTCAAAGAATTGTTGAGATGAAATGAGTACTCTCTAGAAGAGTGTATGATTACAAGTTTAGCACTATTGAACCAATTGATATTGCTCTCTCAAATTGTGTATTATAACACCTTAAAAAATGTGTAGAATGAAAGAATATGAACAAGATAGTTTGCAAATACTCAAGTATATGAAATAAGGCTTCAATCCATCTATTTATAGACTCCCCAAACCTTAGAAACGTTGGGGAGTTAGTGGGATGGAGCTTTTTTTATCAAAACTAGCCGTTTTTATGTTTTTGAATCATTTGCATCGATGCATAACACTTTGCATCGATGCAAATGTGTCTTTGAAGCTGAAATTTGAATTTTCAGCTAGGTTGCATCGATGCAAACATCTTTGCATCGATGCAACAAGTCGTTGCATGCTTTGCATCGATGCAAGATGAGTGTGCATCAATGCAAACCTTAAAGAATGGCTTAAAATCACTTCAAAATACTTAGGATTGATCTCAAACTTGTTCGAGTCAATTCCTATGCTTTTGTACCTTTGAAAACAAGTTTTAAACCATTTGGCTAGCATCGAATTGCAAGATGTGCATATGATATGATAATCAAAACATTTTGTGAATGTGTGTTGAGAGATTTAGCAATTGGTTCTTAACAAGAAGTTACCTAAGTCCTAAGACACTATACTTGTCTTCAAATGTTGTGGACTTGAGTTTCTTGTTGTTGTTGTGTTGCTTTCAACTCTTCATTCCTCAACGTTGAATGTTGGTTGATCTTTCAACATGCTTGTTCATTCAAGTTGTTTGTTGGTTTGTCTTTCATGTCGTTTGTTGGTTTGTCATTCATCAAAACCTATGAATACAAACTTCGCATACAAGCAACATGATTTACAATTTCCCCCTTTTTGATAATGACAAACCAATTTTGAGGATATGCATTTATAAATGATTTTGAAAGCAACAATAATGCACTTTGTTTTATAGAAAGCTTTGGAGAAGACTTCACAAAAAAAAATTTGCAGGAGTTCCCCCTAAATATGTGCATTTGTTCCCTTAAAGGGCATTTATCAAAGAAAACGATTTAGATATCAAAGTTTTTGCTTAGCGGAAGTCTTTTTTGAGATCATTGTTTCGCAAACTTATTTCTTCTTTTCAAATCCTCAAACTTCTTCTTTTTAAAAAGTTCAAAACTTCAAATATCCTCAAACTTCTCTTCCCCCTTTTGACATTATCAAAAAGAAAGGAGTTTGAAATGTGTCATAGAAGCATGCATAAAACAATGAATTTTTTTTTTAAGTTCAATTTCTCTATTAATCTCAAGGATGAGATATTCCCCCTTTCAAAAAGAATTTGATTTCCTCTTTTTATATATAACAAGCATGCATAATCCCCCCTAAAGAAGTGAAATATATCAAAGCATGCACATTAACTTAAAATAGGGGTACCAAGCCTATTTTGAGTTATTCACCAAATAAGCATACAAGCATTAATCATTAAACAAAATTATGAAGGAAATATCAAAGTATTTAAACCATAATAGAAATCCTTAGCTTACTAGGAGTTAGTTTAACAATTCATATAATCAAATAAACATAAAGCAATAAAAAGTGACTTGATGAAGAGGAGACAATCAATCTTGGTCTTCATCATCATCATTATCCTCTTCATACGGTAGGTGGATGCCGAAATGCTCATATAAGTCATCAATACGACGATCCAAGCGACCCGTGCGATGATCTACACGAGACACACGACGATTAAGTGCTTCAAGTTGCCTACCATGCTCTACTTCAATCCTTTGGATGTTTTGGTTGATGGATTGTAATTCTCTCATTACATCAACCAAGGAGGGTGGTTCTTGAGCTTGAGGTGCTTGTGGAGGAGCTTGCTCTTAAGGACCTTGTTCATCAACATTTCTTCTTCCCATTTTGTTGAGAAGATGAGTGTTGATACAAGATTGAGGTGGTACTTCCTTGGCAATCTCATTTGATACATCAATACCAACATAATCAAAGACTTTAGACCATAGGCAAAGGAATCCTAATCCACCATTCCTATCCTTCATCTTGAGCCTAATCATATGTTGTACTATAAAGTATGGCCAATTAATCTTAATCCCATTCATCATAGCCCACATGACAATCAAATCTTCATCATTTACATTCGCATGCCCGGATATTCTAGGTTGCAATACATAGGTGACTAGATATAACAAAGTTCTATGTTCCGCACTCATTGAATTGCAACTAATTTTGGAGTGAGTTCCTTGTACAAGGTTGAACAAATGCATGGCATTGTCCTTTGAATAACCCCATTCATCAATTGGGGTTTTACCACCTTGAAACAAGTTACCTTGATTTGGCAACTCCCAAATGGTGGCTAACTCATCACCATCTAGCCTATAATCCTTTCTTCCTATCTTGAAGAATAATGTGAAATTTGATTCATCTTCCTCATCAATCTCAATCATGAGTGTACTATAGGCTATGGCAACTAAATCCGGATAATATTTACTCTTAATTTGAACAAAATCCATGAGGCCTTGATGAACTAGAATAGCCTTAAGAGTATCAAACTTATGAATGACAAGAAGGGTCGGATCCAAATACCTCGGAGGAATTTCCTTTCTTCCGGCGAGCCTTGCCTCATAGAATTGAAGATCTTCATTAGAAGCAAAGTACCTTGCCAAGGGATGATCATTTGGAGGTGGAACCACACTTGAAGAGCCTTTTGACTTCTTGATGGTTCTCTTGATTCTAGGCATTGTGGATGATTTTGTTTTATGGGTTTTGTAGAGGAGAATGTGGGGACTTCAAATATGTAATTTGTTTGTAGTGGGTATCAAAGTTTTGTGAGTTGTATGAAGCTATATGTGAGCTTGTTTTGGAGGTTATGGAGGTTTGAATGTGGGGATATGAGTTGTGAGGTTGAAGATGATGAAAAAGTGGGGTTTTGTTGCTCAAAAATGCCAAGTTCACGTGTTTTTGTGCAATTTGGTCGTGTTTGCATCGATGCAATAGGCTTTGCATCGATGCACATAGCACGTTGTGTGCTTTGCATCGATGCAAAGTTTGGTTGCATCGATGCAACATGCATCATTTTGCCCAAAATCACCAAATTTTCATCCTTTGGTGGTTCTTTCTTCAATCCTTTGAGTTCCATCATGTATATACTCACTTAAACCATTATAAACTTCAATTTGTTGATCCTCCATTGTTTATAATCTTCAAATTCTTCAATCTACCTCAAGATTAATCACTCATTCATCAACTCATAAACCTACAAAACAATGGCTAATTGGATATCTCCAATGCTTAAGTTAGTAAGAGATACAAAAATAGCAATATAAATACAATGAATTCAAACAAATCATATTAGATTAGAATCCAAGATACCAAGTTCATTTCGGATGTTAAAAAAAACTTTCTTTACATAAAGGTTTAGTGAAGATGTCCGCTAGTTGTTTACTAGTTTCGACAAATTCAATAACCACATCACCCTTTTCAACATGGTCTCTTATGAAGTGATGTCTAATCTCAATATGCTTGGTTCTTGAATGTTGAACCGGATTCTTGGTTAAATTTATTGCACTAGTATTATCACATTTGATAGGAATGTGATCAAGCATGAGTCCATAGTCCACAAGTTGTTGTTTCATCCATAAAATTTGGGCGCAACAACTACCGGCGGCTACATACTCGACTTCGGCGGTAGACAAGGCTACACTTACTTGTTTCTTACTATGCCATGAAACAAGAGAGTTTCCTAGCAAGTGACAAGTGCCGCTAGTGCTTTTCCTATCCAATTTGCAACCGGCAAAATCGGAATCGAAATAACCAATCAAATCACAAGTGGATCCTTTCGGATACCACAATCCAACATTTAATGTTCCTATGAGATACTTCATAATCCTTTTCACCGCACTTAAGTGAGATTCCTTAGGATTAGCTTGGTATCTCGCACACATGCATACACTAAACATGATATCTGACCTACTTGCCGTTAGATAAAGTAATGATCCTATCATGCCTCTATACTTCTTTACATCTATGCTTTTACCTTATTCATCTTTGTCAAGGTAGCAAGTAGTGCTCATTGGTGTGTCCATTGCCTTAGCATTGTCCATTCCAAATCTTTTGAGCAATTCCTTGCAATATTTGGTTTGGCTAACGAAAGTTCCTTCTTTTCCTTGTTTGATTTGAAGACCAAGGAAGAAGTTGAGTTCGCCCATCATGGACATTTCAAATTCACTTTGCATGAGGTTTGAGAAAAACTTGCAAAGTGATTCATTAGTTGAACTAAATATTATGTCATCGACGTAAACTTGTACCAAAAGGATATTTTTGTTTTCAATCAAGATAAATAAAGTTGTATCAACCTTCCCTCTTCTAAAACCCTTTTCTATTAAAAACTTGCTCAAACGTTCATACCAAGCTCTTGGAGCTTGTTTAAGACCATAAAGAGCTTTCTTGAGTTTAAAAACATGATTAGGATTTTTATAATCCTCAAAACCGGGAGGTTGTTTAACATATACTTCTTCTTGAATGAAACCATTAAGAAAGGCACTCTTAACATCCATTTGATAAAGTTTGAAGTTATAAGAAGATGCAAAAGCAAGTAACATCCTAATTGCTTCTAATCTAGCTACGGGAGCATAAGTTTCGTCATAATCAATGCCTTCCTCTTGATTATAACCTTTAGCTACTAATCTAGCTTTGTTTCTAACAATCGTACCATTTTCGTCGAGTTTATTTCTAAAAACCCATTTTGTTCCTACAATTGTTTGATTACTTGGGTTTAGGCACCAATTCCCAAATGTCATTTCGTTTGAATTGGTTAAGCTCCTCTTGCATTGCCATAGCCCAATGTTCATCATCAATTGCGGACTCAATGGTAGATGGTTCAATTTGAGAAACAAAAGCACTATATGCAAATAAATTTCTAAAAGTGGTTCGAGTTGTTACCCCTTTCGAAACATCACCAATGACGTTGTCTAGAGGATGATCCTTTGAAGTACGCCAATCCTTTGGAAGTGCATTTATTTGTGCTTGTGATGGTTCAATTTCTTCAACTTGAACACTATCCTTTGTTGAGCTTGTAGAGGCTTCATTTAAATCTTTTTCTTTGTCTTCACCATTCAAATTTAGTGAATCAAAGTTTTCTACATTTTCATCAAAATCTTTTCTAGCACAACAACGGTTAGTTTCATCAAAAGCGACATGAATACTTTCTTCCATAGTCATGATGCGTTTATTATATACTCTAAAAGCTTTGCTAGTTAAAGAGTAGCCTAAGAAGATTCCTTCATTAGCCTTAGCATCAAATTTGCCTAAGTTATCTTTTCCATTATTTAGAATAAAGCATTTACAACCAAAGACGTGAAGGTGGGAAATATTTGGCTTTCTTCCTTTGTACAATTCGTATGGTGTTTTCTTAAGAATAGGTCGAATGATAATCCTATTCATAACATAACACGCGGTACTAACCGCATCCGCCCAAAAGTACTTAGGAATATTAGCCTCATTGAGCATAGTTCTCGCCATTTCTTCTAAATGACGATTTTTCCTTTCAACCACACCATTTTGTTGTGGTGTTCTAGGAGAGGAAAAATTATGCTAAATGCCATTTTCTTCACAAAAAGTTTCAAAAAGATTGTTTTCAAATTCTCCACCATGATCACTTCTAATAGATGATATATGCAAATTCTTTTCATTTTGAATAACTTTGGCTAATCTTTTGAATGCTCGAAATGCATCACTCTTGTTTTCTAGGAACAAGGTCCATGTAAATCGAGAGTAATCATCAACAATAACTAAAGCATAGTAATTGCCACCAAAGCTCATAGTCCTAGAAGGACCAAATAAATCCATGTGCAAAAGTTGTAATGGCCTTGTTGTTGAAACAATGTTTTTGGATTTAAAAGAGGCCTTTACTTGTTTTCCCTTTTGACATGCGTCGCAAAGGACGTCTTTTTCAAAACGTAGCTTTGGTAAGCCAATTACTAACTCTTTAGAGACCAACTTGCTAAGATGGTCCATGTTAGCATGAGCTACTCTACGATGCCATAACCAAGTTTCATCATTTTTACTAACAAGGCATTTCACATCATTTAAGGAAACTTCATTTAGATTAATCATGTATACATTGTCAACACGGTGCCCAATTAGCACAATTTCATTAGTGTCTTGCCTTTTTATCAAACAACATTTTGAATCAAAGGTGACTAAGTTTCCTTTGTCACAAAGTTGGCTAACACTAATGAGATTATGTTTGAGACCTTTGACAAGTATAACATTATCTATGGAGGTAGAAGAATTTTTACCAACTTTTCCAATGCCGATTACTTTGCCGGTGTTGTTGTCTCCATAGATCACGTTTCCTCCGTTTGTAGGCTCTATTGCGGTAAACTTTGATTCATCGCCGGTCATGTGTTTGGAGCATCCACTATCAACATACCAATTTGTATCCTTAGCTCCAACACGTACCTACAAAACAATTAAAATTGGGATTTAGGTACCCAAGTGAATTTGGGTCCTTGATGGTTAGTATGAGCATAATGCCCATAAGGTGCCCATCTCGTATCTTGACTACGAAAGTTTATATGTTTAATTCTAGTAAAGCATACGGGTGCTATATGACCTACTTTATTACAATAATGACATATGACATTTGGATTATGCATCCTATGCATGTTTCTAAATGGTTGCCTAGGTTGTTTCCTAAATGCAACATCTTTTGATCTATATGCATTGTGATTATAATTTCTAAATGAAGCATGTTGAGGAGGATGTTTAAAGGCTTAATTCCTTTTAGGCATGCTTGCCTTTTGGGCTTGCGGTTGCCTAATAGGAGTTTTAGCATTTTTAAATTTTCCTTTTTCAAAACCTAAACCTTCCTTATTATGAACATGCTTTTGGTTTTTCAACATTTTATCTAAGTTCTTTGAAGATTCATTGAACTTAGCTAAAGTGTTCTTAAGATTTGTAATTTCATTTTCATGCATTTTACAAGATTTGTATGGATCACTACTTGTGCTACACTTATCTTTTCCAAGATTGATATTCTCGTTTTTCAACATCTCATTTTGTTTTAAAAGATCCATATTCTTTTTCTTTAGGAGAGAATAATCTTGGGTAAGTTTTGTGTACACCTCAAGTAAGGCATCATATTCATCTTGTAAATTAAAAGAAGTGGAGTTGTCATCACTAACCTTTTCTTCGCTTGCCATTAAGCAAAGATTTGCAACCTCGTCGTCATCGGAGTCGGATTCATCCTCGTTCTCCCATGATATGTATGCTTTCTCCTTCTTCTTAAATTTCTTGTTTTTGTCCTCCTTTTGAAGTTTTGGACAATTGGGTTTGATGTGTCCAACTTCTCCACACTCGTAGCATTTTGGTACCTTTGTTTTGCTCTTGAAGTTTTTCTTCATTGCAAACTTATTGAATCTTTTCAATAAGAGTGCAAATTCTTCATCTCCTTCTTCTTCATTATCATCACTCTCTTCTTGTAGTGATGTTGTTTTAAGGGCGAGACTTTTCTTCTTGCTTTCTTCACCTTTTTGTCTATTTAGCATAGTCATTTTATAGGTGAGAAGATTACCTCGTAGTTGATTGAATGTAAGTTGATCATAGAGCCTTCCTTCCACAATGGCGTTCACTTTGGAGTTCCATTTTGGTGTAAGGCTTGTAAGCACCTTTGTCACAATTTGTTTATCATTGTATTTTGTGCCAAGCATGCTTAGATTGTTGAAGATCTTGGAGAGTCTTTCAAGAGCTTCTTCAATGCTCTCTTCATCTTTCATTTTAAAATTTTCCCATTCATGAACCAACATAAATACCTTTGATTCTTTAACGTGGTCGGTTCCTTCGTAAGTGATTTGGAGTTTATCCCAAATCTCTTTAGTGGTTTCACATGTAGAGATCTTCATATAATCATGCTCGTTAAGTGCACAATGAATGAAGTTGATGGCTTTATCATTCATTGCCACTTTCTTCCAATCATCGTCACTATATTCATCTTCTCCTTTCGGTACTTGCTTTGAGACGGAGACTTCTCCTTCTTTAGCGCTTGTTGTCTTTGTTGGAATGTGAATTCCATTCTCAATCACTTTCCAAATTCTCACATCTTGAGAACGGATCCAAATTCTCATCTTATTTTTCCAATAAGAGTAATTTGTTCCGCTAAAAAGAGGAGGTCTAGCGGTTGAGTTACCTTCGCTAGTGTTGTTGTTGTTAAAGCTTGTGCTTGCCATGATCTTTTCCCTTAAACGGTTAAGTCTTTCAAAGGGTTAAGCTCTGGTACCACTTGTAGAACCTATGCACAATTACTCAAGAGGGGGGTGAATTGAGTATTGCACCAACAATGAATCTTTTTGCGAAAGTTAAAGACAATATACAAAAGTGTTATTGTACTAGTATTTTTCCAAGAGCTTAACTCAATTGCTAAGCATTTATAAGGAGCTTTTACTTTCCAATAGACACCAACTCAAATAAATTGATCAAGCTTTTCACCAATCGGACTTAAGCTACTCCTTAAGTACTTACGAAGCTACTTTCGATCACAATTTATTTACTCAAAGGTAAAAGACAATAATATTGAAGAGATGAGTTTGGAGAGATGCAAACGCTATTTAGAGTGGTTCGACACAATCCTTGTCCTACGTCCACTTTCTTCTCAATCGCTATTGAGAAGTTCCACTATTGCCAAGCTTCAAGGTGCTCGCGCAAACCTTTTACAATTCGAGTCCTTAGTTTCTAACACCTCACGGTATATGATCACCACTCGTATACTAACCCACTCCACTTAGAGATACCTTCTCTAAGATTTGCCTTGAGTACTTAGTATACCTCTTTGGTATCCTCACCGACTATAGTGTTTATAACTCTTGACTCAACCTTGGAGATCACACTCCAATTTACAAAGTGTACAAGAAAACAATTCTCAAAGAATTGTTGAGATGAAATGAGTACTCTCTAGAAGAGTGTATGATTACAAGTTTAGCACTATTGAACCAATTGATATTGCTCTCTCAAATTGTGTATTATAACACCTTAAAAAATGTGTAGAATGAAAGAATATGAACAAGATAGTTTGCAAATACTCAAGTATATGAAATAAGGCTTCAATCCATCTATTTATAGACTCCCCAAACCTTAGAAACGTTGGGAGTTAGTGGGATGGAGCCTTTTTATCAAAACTAGCCGTTTTTTATGTTTTTGAATCATTTGCATCGATGCATAACACTTTGCATCGATGCAAATGTGTCTTTGAAGCTGAAATTTGAATTTTCAGCTAGGTTGCATCGATGCAAACATCTTTGCATCGATGCAACAAGTCGTTGCATGCTTTGCATCGATGCAAGATGAGTGTGCATCGATGCAAACCTTAAAGAATGGCTTAAAATCACTTCAAAATACTTAGGATTGATCTCAAACTTGTTGGAGTCAATTCCTATGCTTTTGTACCTTTGAAAACAAGTTTTAAACCATTTGGCTAGCATCGAATTGCAAGATGTGCATATGATATGATAATCAAAACATTTTGTGAGTGTGTGTTGAGAGATTTAGCAATTGGTTCTTAACAAGAAGTTACCTAAGTCCTAAGACACTATACTTGTCTTCAAATGTTGTGGACTTGAGTTTCTTGTTGTTGTTGTGTTGCTTTCAACTCTTCATTCCTCAACGTTGAATGTTGGTTGATCTTTCAACATGCTTGTTCATTCAAGTTGTTTGTTGGTTTGTCTTTCATGTCGTTTGTTGGTTTGTAATTCATCAAAACCTACGAATACAAACTTCGGCATACAAGCAACATGATTTACACTTTTATTATCCCTTTTAAAAACTTTTTCAAAA